>NC_135182.1:17588008-19988008 GCF_041146795.1 Maylandia zebra | reverse complement strand
TTTTAGGACATTTTGCATTCCTTTGTAGCAACATAAGCTATCCAGAACCTTAGTAAGTGCCTAAAGACATCCTTTAGTATC
Organism: Maylandia zebra; assembly: GCF_041146795.1. Taxonomy (NCBI): domain Eukaryota; kingdom Metazoa; phylum Chordata; class Actinopteri; order Cichliformes; family Cichlidae; genus Maylandia; species Maylandia zebra. Next base: position 19,987,927 of record NC_135182.1, on the reverse strand, counting down.
TAATGTCATTCAGCCACACCAGAAACTTTTAAACAGAAGAATTTGAGAATCTAGAAGATTTTTTGTGTATGAACTTACCAATAATTTGGTGGTTGCTGTTCCATATAGGGACACAAAGCACTGAGCGGATATGGAAGTCAGAGAACTGGTCTGCCTGCAAAAAGTGGGAGAATAAAACATTATAATTATTCTACATAAAATGTAAATAATAAATGTTTATTTACTTTATTTAAAATGTTTTCATTCTCTTATGTGATCAGTGTTTTGGGTTTTTCTCCTCATCAATATCATGAAAAAATGAGTGAAAAACCTGTTAAATTTGCTTGTAGTTATAATTATTCTTCATCTATACAGTGCAGTTTTTTTTGTTTTTTTTTGTTTTTTTGCCTGTGCAGTTTAAAATAGTCCAAATATAAAACGTGAAACTGATGTACTGCACAGAAGTTTATAACTATAAGCCATAAGTCTATAGCTATTGCTGTAATAGTTCCGAATCACTTTCTTTAAAATCTCCACTTTGGGGCAAGGGCATGGACAGAGGATGTGCACTCAAATGCCTTTAAAACAGATTACAACTATTCTGAATGGCTACTGCATTAAACTGATGCATTTGAGACTGATTTTAAGAATATGATTTTATTGTAAGTGCGGCATTGACAGAATACTTCTGTTTGGAAGATCAAGTGCAGTATGCACACTCAGCTGGACACTAGCCAGACTTTTACCCGCCAGCTACACTCTCCATCACCGAAACCCAACGGAGTATTTCAGTTAGTGTGAAAGTGTCTTAAGTAGAGCATTTCCTGCAGTGCAATGAGAAAGAACAGCTTCGGAAAATGTATGTTTATGTGTGCAGAGAGCTATAAAGACATTTTCAAGAGGCTTCACCAGCTCAAAAAACTGGCAGCCAGTTTAATCTATATGAGCACTTCACTATTGTGTGAATCAAGGTTAAATGTTAAACTTAAATAAGTTGCTTAATGTGAAAATTATTAGGAAACCATCGTACATATACACAACATAGCCATGTATTTGTCCCAACAGATTGTCAATGTGGAGAACTGTAATGTCTTCAAGTGTCTGATGTAGAAAATTTGCTTCAGACCAGCTAACATGTGGCATCACATGACTGCTCACAATGCTGTGAAACTTTGAAAACAAAATCACTGTTTGCCACCTGTCCTACTTGGCAGTTTTGGCTCCCCTGCAACTTCCTTCTGTTTTTCAAGTTTTGAAACAGTGAGTTACAAGATATCTTTAGGACAGAGAAGTGATCAAAACAGGTTTATCCAAACAAAGCAGGGCCACGTGAAAAAGGCCAGAAGTGCACAAGGAAATGACTCTGAAGAGCACAGTGGGCAGATTTAAATCAGGTATGTTTTTATTGGTCTCAGCTTTTTGAATTCACGTTGTATATAATATATCACAATGCAAGACAATCACAGCAGATGTATTTCATACAAGTCCCACAAATCATTTCACCTTTTTTTTTAAATCCTAGTGATGTGAACTTTAGGAAGTATGTTACTGTGTGGTTACCTCAGCATCAAAGCGAGGATCCTGATAGGCGTCACTAATGTTTACAGGCAGTCCTGTGGAAGCCACCAGCTCCGCAATGCTGTTATTGATGAGCCAGTCTGAGTAAGATGATTTCTCCATGCTGTCTTTGAAACTATGGTCAGAAAAAAAAACAAGATAGATGACAAAAGACTCAACCAGTTCTCAACCAGATTTGTTTAATTAGACTGTGTGAGATGAGGTGAGGATATGTGAAATGAATCCTTGTGACCTAAAGGTTCAAAGGTTCAGTCCCAAAAAACTGTTGTTCAGACCTTTAGAAACAAGCTGGCTTAGAGGGAAAGGTAATGTAGTTAAAACAACTTGTTTCAAGCCGGGGAACAAGCCAGTGTAGAATACATTTATAAAGGATTAACATGAACTTTGATTCACACATAGCTGCTCCAGCAGAGTCCAAGAATAAAACAGGGAGCTGGAAATGAGCACAGGTCAGACCCCCTTTATACGCATTTAGAAATGTTACAATAAGCAAACAATCTTATTTTTAGCTACTTGATTTTTAAAAAGTAATGAAAGTAAGGAAAAGTTAAGCATACAGTATGAGCTATTTTCTGATTAGACGGTGCCCCCACTCTCTGCCAGACACCTGCATCACTATTCAGACTGTTTACATCTTATTGCAGGGTGCCATCACTGAGTTTTTACTTTCAAATACGCCAAAGTAAATGTTCAGTGTGGCTCATTTAAGGTTAGAAAAAAGACGGAACGACACAGATGTCAGATCTTTTGGATCCCTTTGATCTAGCGATACAGCTGTGTGTAGATGTGGAACCACAGCACAGCAGTAATAAACCACATGGGTGTGATGGCAATCTGCCTTACCTCCTGTTTCTTTTATTTTTACTATGTTTCTCTCCTAATTCTCTCTCTGTCTTCCTCGGTTCATCCCTCTCATAAAGGAACATTGTTCTTGTGGGAGTAGCTGGGGATTTTAGGCACATCAGAAATCTTACAGTATCCTCACCTTTTGTCACCGAATGCATTTATTTAATTACACACATAAATTTCACTAGCTCTCTTGTTACTGAGATGAGAGCCTTTAGGAAGAGGTGCTTCAGGAATTTGTGCAGTTTTATTTACAAACTGGCTTCATATTTAAAATGTGACAGTAGCAACACATATCGGAAAGGAGCGTGCAGTCAGAAAGAATACATTTCCCAGTCTAGCGGCTGAAAATTTCTTTCATCATCGCTAATTTTTTAATATTGGTATTTCTTGTGTTATGATATTTTTAAATTACTGTTATAGTTACTGTAACTACTGCCTCAAAGTGACCATATCAGTTACAGCAAGTGCAGGACTTGGGGGGATAATTTGTCTTCCTTTTCAGCCTTTTTTTTTTTCATCCATAAACATCCTACGCAATATTAAACCTTTCTTTCTCCACTCAGCCATGCCTAGCTGTAGAGAGAAGCTGGAAAACCCAATTAAGCAGGGCTCCCACAGTATGCCTTCTATTCAGAATCCGCATATTACTCCCACAGCACTACATAATAGTCAAATTTTATACAGATTTTTTTGTCCTTGATGGACGCTCTGCAGATTCAAAAAGGCTCTGTGCCAAATGCACAGGTGCCATGTTGCAGATATGACTATTTAATGAGAAGGGTAATGGTATGATGAGTGAGGAAATGGAAGGGAAAATTATGGAGGGGGGGTTGTATGAGGGGTTTTTTTTTTAATCAGGCCAAATGTTACCGAGGTGCTCTGAATGAAACATACCTGCTTTCAGTGTCTGCGCTACACTTAGGGGAGAGCAGCTCGAACGACTTGGTGAACTTCACAACCTGAAAGATGCAAAAGGGAAGAAATCACAACAGCTCATGGACATACAAAGTATTTACTGGGAAAAAAGGGGGAAAACAGAAAACAAAAAAACAAGAACGCACATGCGCAAATGCATTGACATATATGACAGGACAGCAGAGAGAAAAACAGTACCGGTGACTCAATGTCCTCCAGCAACTGAACAGAGCAACGCTCGCACTTAAGCAGTGTCTGTGCACGGTGCATGATCTTCCTGACAATCTTCTCCAGGTCAGTCTGTTCTTCAAACAGGTCATTGACTACTTCCAGGAGTGCCTAAAGACCAGTGACAGAAAACGTTACCACTGGCATTATTCCCAACAATCAAAGGCTGAATAAAAAAAAAATTGGTCAACAGGTAATAGTGATGACCCTTTGAATAAAGATGTTTTGCCTCGCTCAGCTATTGAAACTTGATTATTATCATTATCTCTAAATCATAAACCAACAGCACGATATAATATGATTACTTTGCCCAATAAAAGAAAATTAGGCCCTTTATCTTAGCGAGTGCCAATCGAATTTAATACACAACCACATAAAAATCATGCGGTTTCTTCTCTATTCACTGAACTGTGCACTCATTATGTTCTCTTCCATCACAGATCAATGCCTGTGACATGAATTAGTGCATCTCTTAACGGTCCCTAAGAGATTTAGATCATGAACCAGGCCCCTTGCTGGATATGTGCCCATCCCCCTCCACAGGTCCACAGAAAATGTCCAGACAGGGCTGCATGCTGCTCTGAGATTCCCACTGCAGTGGCAACAAGTGGGCTGCTGCTGATCAATACTCAGCCTCAATGTCAGCATGAGGGTGGAGGAAGTACCGCTGATCCTAGGGGTAGGTGGGGATTATTATCTTGGTTGGCCCTGTTGCCCTTACCCGACTCCTGTCATACTCCTTCCTTGAGGCGGCAAATAGCTGGGCGTTGGAGATTGCAATACCACAGAAGGGCAGGTACATCTGCAGCACCTGTGGACATATTCAACAGATTTGCTGACTAAATAAAGCAACAGGTTTGAAGCGCTTGTTGAGATGAGACACATAGCCCCCACATTTAATCTTTGAAACTAAACTGTAAGACTTCATGAAACATCGTTTGAAGTAGGAGGTATGCCACAAATAACACATTATTGTTGTATAAAAAAATACAATATAATATTAAATCTCATTTGACTTATACGGACAGTTTGTTAGGTACACCTGTTCCACTGCTCATTAGCACAAATATCTAATCAGCCAATCACAAGGCAGCAAGTCAGTCCATTGGAATATGAAGACATGGGCAAAATGCCCTGCTGAATTTCAAACCGAGCATCAGAATGAGGAAGAAAGGTAATTTAAGTTTAAATGTGGCATTATTGTTATTGCCAGAAACTGCTCATCTACTGGTATTTTCCCACACAACCACCTCTAGGGTTTACAAAGAATGGTCCATAAAAGAGAAAATATCCAGTGAGCAGCAGTTCTCTGGTCAAAAATACCTTTTTGATATTAGACATGAGTGGAGAATAGCCAGATGGCTCGTAGCTGATAATTAGGCAACTCAGAATAGCACTCATTCCAACCACATTAAGCAGAAGAGCATCTCTGAGCACACAACACACGGATACATACCAGATTTCACTCCTGTTAACTACGGAAGCTGAGGCTACAGTAAGACAACGTAAAAGCATGAATCCATCCTGTGATGGTTCAGTCTGGTTTTGATGGTTTAATGATGTGAGGGATATTTTTTGGCACGTTTTGGCCCCCTTAGTACTAACTGAACATTTAACATTTAACCAAAAGACAAAAGTTTTTGCTTGTTTGTAACTCTTCTCTTTTAGCATTAGGAAATTAAAACACAAGTAATATTTTCATCCAGGAAAAACTTAGCTGTTAAATTAAATTGGAACAAATAAGAAATGGCCTTTCATTGGTGTTATTACTTGCTAGGACAAATAAATCAATTCAACTGACATTTTACCATTTGACCAAATAGTCTGACTTACTGTGCCTTGGGCTCATAACATGAATTCCTTATTTCCCTCATATTTTCTTCACATAAATAATGTAATCACTTGATGTGGTCTGATTGCTGTAGCTAATATGTATGGTATGTATAACCTGAATTGTATTACTGGTTCAGAGTCAAACTACATTCCTTGCTTCCTTACCACAGTTGATTCATAATGAATATCAATACGCACCTTACCTGTATAGAAAGTGCAAAGCAGCGGCTGCAGTGCTACAAAAATATGTCTGTGATGTGAACGTGCGGCTTGAATTCTATATGACCGCAGTTCTCCAACAATGTGGCCTTATCGGTGTGACACTCAGCTCCATAACATTAAATCAATAGAATTTAGGTTGTGTGCTTCCTTGCGCTGCCTCTTTGTTTAGTTGTCAATCTTTAGCATCTGGCTGCTGTGTAAACAATACAATCAGCACAACAGACCCACCAATATTTACCAGCCTTCAGTGTGACCTGAGGGTAGGGACATTACAACAATACATGAATGGGAAGTTACTCAGCTGTCGCCACTGATACAAGGATATCGCTTTCATTTTTCAGAAATTATAATCTATCAGTTTCTCATCAGCTGCAAATGAACATGTGGAGAACACAATGCTAAAGCCTTCTGTGGAAAACTATACGCCTGTACCTGTGGCCTACATGGAAAATATTCTTTTACATTTATGTACACCGTCGGTTCACAGCACTTCTGCTGCCATGTGAGGTGATAATACCACCTGATGTTACCTACTGAAGTTCAAACCAAGCAACAGTCTTGGGAAGAAAGGTGATTTAAGTGACTTTGAATTTCTTGAACATGGCGGTGTTCTTTGTGCCAGATAGGCTCATCTGAGTTTTTTCAGAAACTGCTGATGGGATTTTTTATTATTTTTTTTTGATGCCAGAGGTCAAAGTAGGATGGCAACATTGCTTTGAGCTGATAGGAAGGCAGTGAGTAACTGCAACCAAGGTGTGCAGAAGAGCATCCCTGAATGCACAATACATTTAACCTTAAAGCCAATGAGCTTCAGTTGTAGATGACCACACCAGGTGCCACTGTTGGCTACGAAGAGGAGGCTGAGGCTACAATTGATACAAGCTCACCAAAAATGTTGCCTTCAGGTGGCAGGCAACATCCTGTCTTGTATTGACCATTCAGACTGGTAGTGGTAGTATAATGGTGTGGGGAATATTTTCTCTGCACAGTTTCTTTCCCTTATTACTAAATGAGCATTGTTTTAACTTTACAGCTTGCCTGAGTATTGCTATTGACTAAGGTAGTCCCTTTGAAGCCACAGTGCACCCATCTTCTGCTGGCTCCTGCTTAAGGTTAGTGGCATATCAGTAACTTCCTAGTCTGTATTACAGTGGTAGTGCTACTACTTTGAACCACTAATATAGCAGAAATTGATTGGGGATAATGTAGTGGTATCGAGTGTAGTGGTATCAAACCTATGTCCTGCTGGATCTGGAACTGCAAAGAAGGTCACTTTTTCTAGACCAAGGGTACCAAACATAAGGCCCGGGGGCCAGAATGAGCTTGCAAAAGACTGCAATCTGGCCCACTGGGCAGCTTTGGAAAATGTGAAGGGGGACCTCAATTTTAGTTTTATAGGTTTTTCTACTGATAAAGACCTGTCCCATGGTCAATCTTACTACAAAATTGCCAAAAGGTAATAGATAAACAATTAAATGACATACTTCTTGTTTCTTTCACTATCTATTTAGATTGTCAGTTCTTAAAACTGGACCATACCACAGCAGTGGGTTTCCAAAGATATTACCAATGACTTGCAGGTCAAACTACTGTAAGGTGGTCAATCCAAGGAGGTGTGCCTTTAGTTTACAACAGCAAAAACTGAAGCTGTTGTGTTTTCCTCTCAGGCTGTCCATCGTCTTGTATGACTGTAGCGTCTTTAGGTTACCGGCCTGGTATACATACTCAAGATCAAATTCGGGCTGTATGTGACCCATTACTTTGGCATCAATACTCTAGTGACTGAGGAGTAAATTAATGGGGGATTATTAATTAATATTCAAAATGGATAGAAATGCATAGATTTTAAAAAGATAGCCTGAAAGAAGTCAACTATGTCACTCATCTGTTGAAACTCTGCAGGGCAGAGTTATAGTCTTGTGTATTTATAATTATTGCGTTGCGTCAGTAAACGTTAAAGTGTAAATCCTCTGCTCTCCCATGTCCTGTTGGTGTGCATGTTATGATACATTAACTACATGTTAAGCCACTGTAATTAAAGACATATTTAATCATAACGTGACACGAAAACTTACTCAGTCATGCTAATGGGTAAATTAACTTTATGCACTTCATTCAGTCATTATACATAATCCAGTGCCTTATGCAACTGTTTTCAGATGCAGAAAACAGATGATGCTGAGCAATGAGTTCATACATAATGTATTTCAGCTGTCCTATGGAATTCTCTAATAATGATCTTCCAGAAAGGCAGTGGCCATCAATAGCCCCAGCAGGAGCAGATTCATTAATGAGCAGGACTTGGGGGATGTGGCTATGGATCTGCCTGTGGAACTAACAGGCATAGCCAAGAAAAGCACTGCTTGCTCTAATTACATTCTGTCAAGCAGGCCATTATACAAGGTTGCATTACAAACAAGACATTTTTTTGCCTAGAGACCTCTGGGCTGACCAGTAAAGAGCGGTTTAATAACAAAGCTAACTGGCCACTGCCTCAGGGACTGTCAGTTCCTCTAACCTCAGTGACTTCCTTCTCTGTAACTGGAATTTCAAATGAGAGAAATCAAGGGGAATTACACAGACAATACTTTTTGTCTCCATTTCTCTATGGATATCTTTTAAAGTTGCGCTTTAAAGCTTTGCATGTGTGAAAAGAGGAAACAGTTGTTGTTTTTAACGAGGTTTGTAGTCAGTGACAAAAAAGAAAATTTCTCCTCTTCCCTGACATTACATGGATCTTGATTTACAATAAGAAAAGAACTACAGATTCTTCACTTATCTTAAATAGAAAAATATATTAAATATATTCATTCAAGCAACAAGTAACTCACTGAGGCTGAAGTGCAGTTTGGGATAGAAAAATGGACTTTGTGTTCCATCAACCAGAAAGCTGATTTAGTGATTAAATCTACCCATAGAGGCATCAGGTGCACTCTATTAACATCAGTGTGCTGCCACTATATTTGGCAAGGTGGTTTACATATGCTAATTTCTTAACTGAGAAAATTAGAGTAATCAGTTATCATTAATAGTTTGGAATTCAGAATGGAAATGAATTTACTAATTAACCCTAGAGCATGATTTTGTATCCATTCAGAAATTTTGAAACATCCTTTTCTGGCCGCTTATACAACCAACATATTCCACCTGCCTGTGGAAATTAGTTCAGATGTTTTATTTGTTTTATTTTTATCTAAACTTTGATGGAATTAATAAGCAGGTTAATAACAAACTGTGAAATATGAGGATTTAAAAAGGAAGACATAAACTTAACTTAGTTCTCTCTTCACAGACAATGTAACTGTTATCCTCAGCTTTATTCTGCTTTGTTCACTGGAAGGACCCACACTCTTCTAGTTTTTACTCAATACTACACTTTCTGTACTTTAAAGGTTTGCACACTTTTTATTTGTCTGACACAAACACTGCTTTAATTTAATCTAGTACAGGTTCCACTGTTACCGACATGTTGACCTCAACAAGTCAGACATCCCCATCACAGGTTTTATTTTTTATTTTTTTTATATACTCATAGATTAGTTTGCATACAAAAGGTGAATGTAGCCAATGTCACATCACCCAGCATTTTGTAGAGTCGTATTCTGAAGCCTCTGATTATGAGTATTTGCCTATACTGCAGCAACTTGTCAGTCACATGTACATGTCTGAAATAGGGATGGACCAATCCGATATTAAGTATCGGTATCGGTCCGATACTGACCTAAATTACTGGATCGGATATCAGAAAGAAACAAAAAATGTAATCGATCCATTAAGTATCACAAAAGCATCTCACAAAACTTGCGACATGACGTAATCCAACTCATGACCTTAGCACGTCGGAGAAGTATGTCTCGCGTGATAGAGCGGCTGCGGTGTGCCAGACCTGTCGGTGGTCTCCCTGAGCATTTGGAGCCTTGCTATGTGCTTCCAAACCAGCATTTCCTCTCCGACAAAGCTATCCCAGAGAAGTAAAGCAAGTGTGTAAGTTCGTCTCGGAATGTTTGTAAAGCATTCCCACGTTAAGCTTAACAACCGATATATGGAGCAACTGCCTCTTCTTCTCTCCCTCCCTCTACTGTTGCTACTTGAAATCATGAAACCGATCAATGATCAACTGATCGGCTTTTCTGTCGCGACTCCCGTCTCTCTTGTTTGTTTTTGGCCCACTTTTGCCAGAAAGAGGAAACCAGCGGATGTTGCACTAAACAACAGCAGCGCGTTCAAGCTTGATAAGCTGTTGTTAGAACTTATTTAATATTACTTTCCACACCAGGATCCTTTTCTAAGTAGCTGACGGCTGGTAACTGTGCAGGGACGGATCTAGCAAAGTTTTGCCAGGGGGCCAGGTAGGGCATTAACAGGGAAAAGGGGGCACAAAGAAATACTTTTCTTTCTTATTCTCATGTCTAGCTTTTAATAAATAATTTTCTGAATCTTACAACAAAAGTTTTTATCTGATGTAAAATGTATAGAAAAACAATTTTATTGATTATAAAATACACTATATCGGATTCATATCGGTATCGGCAGATATCCAAATTTATGGTATCGGTATCGGACATAAAAAAGCGGTATCGTGCCATCTCTAGTCTTAAAGTATAGCCTATGTTGATATTCTGGAACCATAATGTACCAAATAAGCATCTTGCTGCATAAAAAAGACTTGAAACTTGAAACTGTAACCATAAACTCATAGATGAGGTATTAAAGCAACTAAGAAGTATCATTTGATCCTAAACTTCTACACAAGTGGACTTTTGCAGGAGTCACATCCTGCTGGATGTTAGAAATAATGCAAGTTTAAGGCTTTTCAGACCTAGAATCTACATCCATCTTTTATATACAGTTTTTCTTCTCAGACTGACCTGGTGCACCTCGCTCCCTTGCATATAAAAAAAAGTAATGTGCATATATTTAACACTGCTGTTGCCATCAAAGGTAGATAACACAGTGAATTGTTAAACCAAAGTCCCCAGAAAGCATAACAGAAGACTAATTTTAACCAAATATGATGACTGTTAGATAAACATGATCCAGTATTATTCCTGGAACATCAGAAGACAGTCGGATAAAGAACAGAATCAGACCTTTTGTTAAACATCTGAAAAAAATATTGAAGATTACATTTTTCTCATCAACTGTTTATTTAGTGGCTGGGGAGGCAGGTCTCCTTTTACTGTGTGTGGGTCACCCCTGTACAGTATACACAGAGTTTAATACAGCAACATGCAAAGATTTAAGAGGATTTCTTGTGATAGTTCCCTTCTTTTGCTTTGCAATGAGCAACTCTGGTATGATGCACTCCTTACATTTGATTTGATCTGATATCCTCTAGGATTGTTTTTTTTTTTTTTTTTAATTAGGTGCCAAGCTGAAATTGTGTTCTTTGTTCTTTAGCTGCAGATTTACATTTGGAAATTGTATGAAAGTGGTTATTAACTGAAATGCTTTGAGCCAATTTGACTGGGAATTTGGCAGCCAGAGGGAGCACTGTGGTGAGGGGGGGACTGCTGTTTGACAATCAGCTCACACAGATGTTGAGATATACTGGCAGATGGAACCTACATGGGAGAATTAATAAAAGTTAATTCACAAGAATAACACATTTCACATCGGATGTATTACAAGGCATGCAAGACAAGAATCAAGAAAGTAATGCAAAATATAGAGATAGGAGGACGGGGTCAGTTTGCACTCTTAAATTAAGTCGGTAGCCAAATTCCTTTGCAGAAGATAATGAGACACAGCAATTATACATGGGCTGAACCATTTTCAGACTTGCCAAAGGTCTCAAATCTTGAATGACAGAACAGAACAAATTTAAGGCTGTTGGGATTTAAAACCAAGCATGTAATGTGTTCAAAATCCTGTAAATTTTCAGCACAATCATTTAAGGATAAACGTAAGCTTATGTCTCTAAAGGAATCTGCTTCGAAAGGTATGATAAATTTTCTTATTACAAGGTCTTCCATAAAAGCAGGGCTGCAGCTGTGCTGTACAGGGAGCTTGCTGTGTTCTCTGACACTCACATTGCATTTCATTACTAATTCAGCTGCAGCCATCCCAGGCATTAGTGTGATGTTAACGAAATGTGAAACATACTCAAAACAAGGGAAATGAAAAAAAGAATTCCTAATCTGCATCTATTATAAACAACGCATCGAGTCTGGAGATGTAATTTTGATGGCAGAGCAGCAGTGGAGGAAAAACATAGGACAGATCATTTTTGCCACAGTGAAACCTGACGCTTAAATAAAAGCACAGCTAGCTTTGTGCTTTCATGTTTCATCTTTCCTCTCCTTTAGGGGCCCCTGCAATAAGAGAACAAGTCGCTGTATCGGCTTTTCACCGCCTTCCTGCTACGTCTATTCAAGCGCGCTGATGGACTCAACACGTGCTCCTCGTGTCTCTCTGACAAACGATCATTCACAAACAGAAGGCTATCTGGATCACTGTGGGAGATGTTGCTCCCCTGACAGCTGCTTGAAATTTAAATATTACATTAACTCACAGACAGCGATGGCTTTGTGCTGGGGCTGAAAACTTGACCAGTGTGTTTACTAACCGATGGAGTAATATCCTGGATGGTTCTCATCCAAGAGTCTGCTTTCGTCCTCTTGAATCATCTTTAAGTAACTTGGCTGCCCCAACACTGCCACAAATCCCATGGTGCTGCCGTTGGCAACCATTCAAAATCACACAAATGGCGCAGTCCAAAGGGGTGACAATAAATTAATTGCTGACACACTGGATATTCTACTCAGCAGTAAAGTGAAGCATTAACCAATGCGAGGGTCTTACCAGCCAATACTGGTGGTATTAACACAGTGCCCCGGCCCTTTACATCATACTGCCTTGGGAAAATTTAATGACAGATGACTCAACCTTGGTTTATGGATTCAGACAGTGGGGTTAATTATTTAAATAATAAATACTGAGTCAGTTTGGACTCAGGAATGAAGACAGAATGAGAAAAAATGATCTGCTGTTTATCAGATTACATATATACACTCACTTTTGCATGTAAAATATGCCTTAATTCTTCATGGTACTGATTCGAAAAGGTGCTGGAAACATATTCACAAGATAGCATCGCATAGTTACTGCAGATTTGTCAGTTGCACATCCATGATATAAGTCTGGTGTTCATGAAGCTAGTTTGAGATCATCTGAACAGGTCAGAAAGGGATGGACATGGTCAGCAACAATACTCAGGTAGCCTGTGGTGTTCAAAAAATGCTGTTTGGTACTAAGAATCCCAAAGTGTGACCAAAAAATATCCCAGACACTATCTTACAAGGCATGATGGACCCAAGTTTTCATGTTGTTTGCGCAAACTTCTGACTCTACCATCCAAATGTCACAGCAGAAATTGTGACTCATTACACCAGGTAATGTTTTTTAGCCTCAGATTCCTGTTCTTAGCTGAAAGGGGTGTGATCTTCATCTGCTTCAAGGTGTGGCAGGCTGTGTGTTGAAAAGTTATTTTGGTTGATGCCCTATTCACAAAGGGTTGCCACGCTGGATGGATCCACATTGTTAATTTGGAACATCCTTTTACACTTACATAATCCTCCAAAGGATTTGTTTCAGCTCTCAGGCTCAAGCCAGAAATCTTTTGCATTTTAGGTGAGTGTGCTAACTGGTTATTTGAGCTACTTTTCCTTTCCTATCAGTTCAAAGCTGCTCAAAGCCGTCTCCCTCTGACCTCTGGCATCAACAACATATTTTCTCCCAGAGAAATGCCGCTCACTGGGTATTTTCTCTTTTTTGGACTATTCTCTGTATACCCTAAAGATAGTTATGTGGGAAAATCCCAGTAGGTCAGCAGTTTCTGAAATACTCATATCAGCCCATTTGGCAGAAACAACTATGCCACATTGAAATGAACATGAAATCATCTTTCTTTCCCATTCGGTTGCTCAGTTTGGACTTCAGCAGGTTAGAGTTGAACTACTGCCATGTGATTGGCTAATTAGATGTTAAATTAGATGTGTTAATGAGCAGTTGAAGAGGTGTATCTAATAAAGTGGATGATGATGTCTTCAGTTAATGTTGTTTGTCAAATACTTTATGACAAGGGATGATAGAAGCAAGAACAGCTGTGACAACATTACATGACCTACATTCAGTATTACAGTATGTAACATGATAATATTTACTGTTGTTCATGTAAAGGTAATATCCATTGTGATGATGGCAGTTAGGCATTCGAAGAACCCTGAATTGAAATGTGACCATAAACATGGCGTGTGTATTAAAGATGGAGACGTGTGTAATTAATGTAATTTTTTGCTTTTGTTCTTCCTTGGCTTGCTGTATTTATAACATGAATTAGCATGGTATTTGTTCAAGTGCTCTGGTGGGATGAGGCAATAGGTGTTTTATCATGTCAGTACTCTGGACTGAGTCGTTAATAAAGCCATTATGTAATGCAACTTTGCACATGTGCAGTAAAAGTATGAATTGCATTGAAAAAAACTTTCAATGTGCAAGAAGCATTTCTTAAAGCAGATTTTTTACTAGTGACTCGGTTGTAATATGGCCTAGTCATCCTTTAATTACAGTTTTATACATTTTGACAGAGGTTTAAAATGCCAAAATAACTGAGAGGAAGTGTTTTCAAAATAGGTTCCAATCACTTCTACTGGCGTGGCCTACATTAAATATTATGATATTTTTAAGATGTAGTTACTAATTTCAGGGTTTTAAGCAGTGTGTTAAAACATTAACAATGACTTTCAACTGAAGCCAAGCAAGATCTTGAGAAATTAATCAGTTGTAATAACATTTAAAATTCCAAGATGTACATCTATTGTGTCATCTGATAATTAAAAGTAATTTAATAAAGCAGATTTATTTATCAATTTAAATATTAAAAACAGAATGGAGGCTAACTCTAAGTTTAATGTCACAGAAACTGAAGAATCACCCAACAAACTGGAGGGAATAGAAAAAAAACTGTTCCCTGTTTGTAGGTCACAGTGCAAAACAAAACACGAAAGGAGGCAAAATATGAAGAAAAAAACATCCTGTTCTTAAAATCTTTACAACTGTAAACTCATGAGTGTTGCAGCGCTGACGGTAATGAAAAATGACAGCTGGCATCGCTACAGCCCTGCTGCTTGTGTGCCGCTAACGCCACAAAACAGTGTCTATGTACCAAAAAAAAAAACTGAGTAACATCCCTGAAATGCCACACATGAATCATAAAGCATGAGCATTACTTCAGGGCTATTCTTTCATCTGTACTTTACTTCAATGTGCTGCAATAATAACAAAAAAAAGTGAGAGTTGGAGGCCTTGCTAGCAGCTCTGTAAAGCCATGGTTAAGAAGCGCTATCATTATCACCACAGTTTCCTTGCAATGGAAATTATAACATGCTGATGGTTTGCAGGTTTACTATTTTCACAGTCTACCTGCAATGTGTTCACATTGTAATCTTTTCTCTGGTGTTAATACTGTTACTTTTGCAGGTTCAGGAAATCCAAATAATGGCACACTTGAAATTTGATCTGATCATCGTGCAAGAAAAGTGTGAATGAATTTGAATTGATGGCAACCATGGTTTTTGTGATTTCATCATCAAATCCTCTCTTTTACTATCTGCGACTAAATATGGGATTTAACAGATTTTTTCAAATCTTGTATTCAGTTTTTTATTTAAGTCCTATGAAGCATACCAACTTTTATGAAAAAGGCTTGCATGTATGTATTGTTGAATTAAACTATGGAACAATAAACTGGCTTCTTCTTAACTATAATAGCTGTGTTCTCGTTTTGTTTTTGTTTTTATCAATAGATGTAAAACCCTTTTGTTGGACAAAATGCCTGTCCCCACGTGTTTGAAGGCATTTTTGAGACTCAAAATTGGGTTTTAGTGTCAGGGTTACAATTAGGTTAAGGTTATGTTTAAGCTAAGGCTTAGGGTTAGGCATTCATTTTTGATGGTTAGGAATAGGGTAGGCAGCAAGGGATAGCATTATGTCACTAAGACATGAAAAT
Source organism: Maylandia zebra (assembly GCF_041146795.1). Taxonomy (NCBI): domain Eukaryota; kingdom Metazoa; phylum Chordata; class Actinopteri; order Cichliformes; family Cichlidae; genus Maylandia; species Maylandia zebra. The sequence continues at coordinate 19,972,314 of NC_135182.1, read as the reverse complement.
GGGACTGTGTGTGTGCATGTGTGCAGGTTCTAGCCAAATATTCTAAAAATGTTTGTGCCAAATCTCATCGCTGTTCATACAACAGCTTTCATAAAACATCAAGCCAGTGACCAGGTTACTAAAGTGATCAGGTGACATCTTCAAACATGAAGGAACCATATTTCATGCCTAGTGCTTGAGAAGAGGTCACAGGATCTCTGCAGTTCAACCTGCCATGTGGACCAAAGAAGTGCACAGGCCAGTTGATGTAGCTCTTGCACAATGTTACAAGTGTGGCTAAAATTCATGCCCAAACTACCATTTTACCCCATATGGCTTTATTTGTTTCACTGTGATTAAATGCAGTCTGTCACATTTCCTTCTCTTGCTTTGCCAGTCTATGAAATGTAACATTAGGATTTAAGCACATAAATGTGTTATTTCATCTTTGCAATAATTTAACAAAACAGAATAAAAATGAAATAAACAGTATGCTTTTATTGAGATAAATTACCGATTCACTGTGACTTCCCATCCTTTTACCCACAAGCATTGTTTCTATTTATGTAAGAATGAGAAATGATGTGATCGAAAACTGCCCCAGATATTATTTTTATTTGTATAGCGCTTTATAAAGTCATTTGATTCACGTGCACAAAGTTCCTGTGGGAAGGTTTAGTGGTGTAAGATGTAAGAAAACAGGGAGGGATCAAACAAAGAACAAACACATAAGCTTATTCTGCACACACCAGGGAGGATGCACTGTATTAGAGAAGCATGTGTGTGTATGTGTGTGTCTTCTTTACTCAGTAAGTATGCTCATAACTGTAATGATTAAATTACCTTCTCATCATCTTCAGTGAAGAGCTCTCCACTTGAATTCTTGTTAATAGCCTGAGCAACTCCGATGATCTCTCCATCACTGTTGCGAATGGGCATGCACAGCAGTGACTTGGTTTTGTACCCTGTCAGCTTGTCAATTTCATCGCTGAACCGACGATCCTGCAAGCCGTAGGCACAGAAGAAAAGACACAGTGTAAGCACTTGTTGGAAAAGAGCACTTGCTTCCTCTATTTTTCAGATGACGGGGCACTAAACATAAAGATCATGACTGCGTGTCTACAGGAATGTCAGTTTGATGGACGTCTGCAGAGTTTGGAGCTTGTTCTACAAAAAGTAGTAAAGTAGAGCAATGTGGTGAGGCATTAGTGTAAATGTTTGGCCAGCCATTAAGACTTTTACATCTAAAAAGGCTGTTGCCATTATTAAGCACCTTTATGTAGTTGTTGTATTAAATCACAGTGGACTTGAGGGGGAGAAAGAACAAAAAACACTTTTTTTATTACTCTTATGTGATTTGTGTGAACGTGTGGTTTTGGCCCAAGCTATCAGCAGTGCTCTTGTTCGTCAAACTGTGAGAGATAAAATGAAAAGCTGCACGAAAACGATCTGACTCACTGCCTGTGACAGATGGAAATGCACAAAAACACATGCACACAGAGCAGAAGGCACCTGATAAGCGTCAGGGATGTTCACTGTCTCCCCGTGCTCGGCTACATAACCAATGATCCCTTTCCCCCACGGCACTTGAACTTCGTCTGAATTCATTGAGGGTAAAACTGTGGTGCCTGCGTGCACGTCAAAGAATTTGGACACTAGCGTTTGCTTGTTGCCTGTTCCCTCCACTAAAAACAAGGAGCACCGGTCTGCATCCACCATAATGCAAACAAACACGAGGATCTTGTAGCTGAGACTCGTTAGATCCAAGTCGTTTGATATGTCTTTTACAAGCTCCAGGAAAAACTCTCGCTCGTTGTGTTCTTTGAGGTAATATTTAAAATCCACGGCTGTGGAAGGGTACTGGGGGATGTTGACTCTGGACTCCAGCAGTGCGCTCAGTATGTGCGCAGTGGTCGGGGGCAGAGAACTCGCTTTCCTCAGCAGTGCTCTCCTCCTCATGCTTGTCAGCGGCTCCTGCGCCCTGGTATTAACATGTTCGTCGTATGTCCTGTTGATGTTGATTGCCTTGGATCTGGCGAAAGTTTTACGCAGCTCCTTCTGAGACGCTCTCCGCTGCAAACCGTCACATTTGCTCGCCCAGCTGTCCTTGTACGGGTTGCTCTTCTCCTCTCTTGTCTCGGCTGGAGCTGAAGCCGTTGGACTTTTGCTCGCCTGGTGATTCTTGAGCCATTTCTCCACCATGCTATAATTCCCCTTTCTGTTCAGGTAATCCTCGAATAACTCGGGATGCGAGTCCAGAAAAGTTTCCACGTCAGAGAACAGCATCTTTGACACTGCCATGTCTGTTCTTCAGATGGTCCTCAGAGAACCAAATCCATGAAGTCGCGCAGAGAAATATCATCTATGAGGCTTTGCTGGGGGGTTGAAGACAAGAATCGTTTGACAACTTCCAAGGTGCAGTACGCTTGGAGCATCCCTGGAGCTTCGGCTACATATCCAGCTCCACTCTGTGGCGATGGAGACTCCCTTTGCGCACCAGCATATTCTTCCACAGCATGTCCACGCCGTTTTCACTTAATGTAAGATCATTTAAGCAGATCTAGGTTAAGCAGCGTGGACGCAAACTGATGCTCGCTGGGACTGCCACGGGCTTTGAAAAGACAACAAACAGCAACTACCGAGCGTTACTGTCGTGTGCGTCTTCTAGTTTGCAAATGACGCTGGCTGTGGTTGGCTCGGTCCCACTGATGCTCGTTTCGTCACACGAGAAGGAGCTCAGGGTTGCTTCAGTACGCAGCCCTCTGGACATCTGAACCGTTTGGCCCCTATTACAGGCTCCAAGTGTGAAAACGACGAGGATAATACTAACGTCTGTCCGTCCAGCACATATTATACAGAATGCGTATGGTTACATATGCAATAAGCTACACAAAAATATAAAACAGTAGACTATAATGATAGATTTGTTGCACACTGTTCATAACTTTCAATATTTCGGATCCGCTCCAGTTTTGTAAGGCTTATCTGAAGCAAAGGAACCCCATGTGGGTGAATTAACTCTTTAACATGATTCAAATACAATGGATCTCTATGCATTCCACAAAAAAGGCTTTTCTGTGATAATCAATGAGTGACAGTCGACTAAAAAAGAAGGAATTCATAGCATATATTAAACATCGTCTGCAGCGGTCTGTGTCATTTAGTTATGTAACCGCGACTTTTATCGCTAGTGAGCATGCCAGATACTCAAATTCCTTTATACTAGTTCCTCTGTGAGTAGGTGTGTAATTTGAACACTAGGGGGAGTTGTAGTCCACAACTTGGACAGTGATACAGCTACCAGCACAAATCTGACTCCTATCATGAGCACCTCATTGTTCAGCAATCTGAATTCAAGCGTGAAACCTCTAGATTTGATAAGCAAGGTTAACTTCGACATGCCTTTATCTGCTTAACATGACCCCTACAAATGCATTCTGTCTTTTTGGCCAGTATTTTCTTTCTCAAAATGTGGTCAAACAACTCAGAACAGTTTTCAAAGTGTAGCAGGTTTTTTTCTTAAATAGCTTCATATCAGTCACAGCCTCTTAAAGATCACTTCAGTTATTTGCTTCTCTCTCCCCACTAACAACTCAAATCCTGCAAGTAGTGTCCCAGTGTGTCATGTTTATTCAGTTTTGTGATAGAAATCCTGCACATCCTCTGGCATATAAGACAATGAAGTACACCACTCTAATCTTTATTTGATTGACAAATCAAGTGTATCAAAACCTGGCATGCTGCCTCCTCAGCATTTTATGATCTCGGGCAAAAAAAAAAGGTGAAGAAATTCTCATGTTTAGTGTTGTTTTATTCAAATTCAGAAATGACAAAAAAGACAGCTGAGGTAGGAATCAAACCAGAGAAGGCACATTCATCCTTAGAACAGACACATCTTCAAATAACTTGATAACAAAACAACAACCTACTCACCCCAAAAAATAATGGACAGTTAAACATTTTTTTGGTCCCTACATTATGGATGCACAGTATATTATTTAATAATTTATGTCTGAAACCTGTTCAAACCAGGAGATATTTAGTCCACATCAAGTAAACCTGAGACAATGGCGACAACTTATCATCCCAGTGCCACCACAACTGATTGCTCTTTTGCCTTATTTTTTGGGGGGGAAAAAGACAAGTCTTGGTATCTTGAACAGTTTGTTAAGGCACAAAGATTGCTAAAAAGGTGCACGGATACAGAGATCTTTATGAAGTTGCCGATTTGAGATACGCTATAAGGTCAGCTCGCTCAGTCTTCTTTTTAATGCCAGCGAAGATCATCTTTGTTCCTGGAATGTATTTCTTGGGGTTCTCCAAATACACCATCAGGGTTTCCTCATTCCAGATAACCCCTGTTTTAAAGTAGGCAACAACAGGAGAAAGTAAGGCTTAAAATCAAGTTTGTGTGATTTACAAGGCTGGTTAAAGAGTGCATGCACACAGAGTATTCACCTTTGCTCTTGTTGGCATCTGTATAAGTGTACCCCTCTGCCTGGCCGGTTTTGCGTCCGAAGAGGCCCCAAAGGTTGGGTCCAACCTTATGCTTCCCACCATTCTCCACGGTGTGACACTGGGCACACTTCTGGACAAATGTCTTCTTGCCCTTTTCAACGTCTCCAGTCATTTCTAACAAGGAGAATATACAGGCTTAGAACAATCACAGTATAACGGTATACACCAATTCAGCCACAGGGGGGAGCTCACGTGCTAGTTGCGCAACTATGCCCCTGGGGGCGTTACCAAACTGGCTCTCACAGTATTGCTAAATTACACCGCTCCTATCATGAAACCAAAGACAGGTGTTTAAAAAAGCGCGTTTGCTATCCTCTTAAAGCAAATTATTCCAGTAAAAAATATCAATACCACCTCACACTTGACATCTTATTCCAAGCTAAACCTGTAGCTATAACTTCATATATCAACCTTACATAAAACATACCAAAGTTCATCTTTTAAATATCACTGACTGTAATGTAAGGTAATGTATCTAATGTGTGTTAAACTCAAACAGCTCCTCAGATAAGGAAAAAAATCAGCTAGAATATCGTCTTTAAAGACATCGGCGCTGGAGCACGTTTCATGTTAGAGGACCGACGCAGACGGATTTGAATCCGTAAAAAGTTGTGAGCACGAAGAACAGAGAACAGCAAACCTCACATTTCAGTAATTACCGTTTACGTTTCCGTTCCGCGCACAATGAAGAGACTCGCAGCTTCTTGAATTTAATCCCCCTGCCGGGTTCTGTCACACCCGTTTCACGAAAGTTTCACGGACGTGCCTCCTCTCACAAAACTTTTAGTATCCCTGAGACGTCATCAGTCACCTGACCTGCGTCGTCGTGCACGTCATGACGGGATTTTGAAAGCGCAAGTAAGATTAAATCTTCGCATTTAACCGATTAATCGGTTCAACAACAAAAAAATACCACACTAATATATAAATAAATAAACGTCCGACTTACTTGTTTTCTTTGTGTGTTTTGCTATTTTTTATTTTCGCATTTTCTAGCCCAGATCTGTTATTGAAAAGCACAATTTTTGTATGCTGCTGCAACCAAGTGGAGAATATTGTCACCTTATGGAGTCACAATTACTGGACTCTCTTTGCCATCCCACATGCCTTCACTTCCCACACACTATTCACGCAGGAGGCCTTCAAATGAAACACTTTTTAATACTGACATGGTATTTTGACCATGGTATGCCTGCCACGAAGCTTTATACTGCATACAAGTGTGTGTGTATATATATATATATATGTGTGTGTGTGTGTGTGTGTGTGTGTGTGTATATTACTCTTACATGTTCTTGTTGGCTTTTAACCAGGATCTTAAAGTGCAAACTTTCCTGTTACCTCATGTCAGTACAAGTGTTGGAATGACAATAAATGTGGGGGTATGTGGGGGGCGGTTCCAGCTTATTACACAATTGCACTGATTTGCTGCTGGGGACTACATCTCAACAGTCCACCTCTAGATGTTTACCAGAAATTTGCACTTGGCGTTGAGGCGTGACATGTTTAAACCAGCCTGGTGAGACTGTCATTGATCTGATTGTAGAGGAATGGCGCTGCTTTTTCTTGTGTTGCTTGTATCTTTAATTGTTTGTGTGTGGCGTTCGTGTTGTGTTGTCTGTTACCTAGCTTCCTGGACGTCAAGTGCTAGTTATTCATGTAATACTTGTTTTCAAGTTATGCTTGCTATGATTCTATGTAATTAGTGGGTGTGCTGAAATGTTTCTGGAAGTGTGCTTTGTTTCTTTTTACTACTCAGCAGGGTTTTCCCTTTTTTAGGCTGCCACTGGAAATGATATTTTATAATAAGATTTTTTTCTTAATGACTTGCCTGCTTAAATAATGCTTAAGTCTCACATACAATTTGGGTCAAATTTGACATTCAACAGTAAAAATCCTCTAATCTGAAACTGTACAGTCCTTGTGTGTTTTTAATGGGAAGGTGGGGGTACCTGATAACCCTGATGAAAGCCACAAATGCATTGGTCAGTCAATAAAGTTGTTCCTCTTCCCCTAAGTGTTGTTGGAGTTCCTGCATTGTGGAAAGTGGGGGACCTTGACAGTGTCACGATACGTGTTCCCACAACATTTGCTTGTCCTGCAGTTTTATGTTCTCCTTAGGCTTGTGAAGTCTTCCTGCATGTAGTCCAACTTCCCGTTGGTCCAAAGACATGTTAGGTTAACTGGTTAGAATAAAGTGCTGTATGAATGTACGGTTAAAGTGTGGCTTGAAAGTGCATGACATTTGCACGTGCAAGCACAGTCCCCTGCAATTTAACCAGATAATCTGAAAATAAACAAATGACTGGAAGCTAAATGAGATCATGGGAGGGGTCATAATTATGATGATGGTTATAAAAGCACCCGTGCTGCCATTTCGGTGAGTGTGGGAACCACATGTGCAAATCCCACTGGCAAAGTTTCCTACCACTACTCTGAATCCACAGATTAGTTTGCAATAAACAAGTTTGCAAAACACACCACACTCCACTGTGTCCATTTCACGCTTTGTCTTTCCAAAACATGTAAACATGAAGACTCAACACAATAAGACCCCAGCCCGATGATAGAACTGAACTCAGGACCTTCTTGCTGTGAGGAAACAGTGCTAACCAACCAAGGGACAACTCCCACTAGGTCATTTTTCTTTCCAAGCTCCATACATTACCATGACCTGGATGACAGAGAACCTACACAGACACAATGCTAACCACTGCCCTATAATGGTTCATGTTTTATGTAAAACAACACATGTGATAACTGGCATTTTTCTCCACAAACAAGTGGTTTAAAACCTAGTAAAATCAACTCTTGCTCTCTTAATCTGACCTCTCTACATTAATTGAGGATTTTTATTCCATTTATTAATGTCAGCTTATTTATATATTCTAAATAGATCCATGGTCCAAAATTTGGCATAGACACCTATTGGCTTACTCTGAAAACATGAAATATAAACTGTATCAAGGGGTTAAATTAAGAAGGCGTTTACACCTCTGTCGCACGTATTCACATTATGTCATTGTTTTGTTCCACCATCTTCTTCTTTTTGTTTGCTCCCTCATCACCCTCACTAATTAGTTCATTAACTAATTCCGCAAATTTCTTAATAGTCGTGGTCTACAAGGCTGCACAGGTTAAGAGGGTGTAGAGCACGGGGATTAGCACAAGCATCCCTCAGGTTCACATGGTTCTTATTCTGCATGTGTGATTGCTAATCTTAAGTGACAATAATGCATGCAAAGTCAAACACCCAGGAATAGAGGATGTTTGGCGGTCCATTTGCTAGTAGAATAGCAGAGGAGACACGCACAGTGCATATTAGTTTAGGTTTCATTTCCCCTTAGAAAACCTCTCAACTTAGCTCTGCACAGAAAAAGTGTGAAAAAAATCCCATGAGTGTACAAGCTTCTATGTGACTGACACTGGCACCAAACGCTAATGAGCAATAAAACAAAACACACAAAGTTGCTTCTTTTTTTTTCATTTGAAGCAGCAGGCTTATTCGGGATTAGTTTCACCAGCAAGATGAGTGGCAAAGTGTTGCACCGTGACGTGTACAAATGATGCAGGCTAATTAGAACCGACATCCACTGGCTGTTGGAATCAAATAACCACAGAAGTTTAATCACTGCGATTTCTTTCACTGGTCTTTAAAAAAAATCCATGTGACCAGAAAAAATATTATCTATAGCCTAAGATTAATATATTGTCTAAAATTTGAGTTCCTCAGGAGATGAAGCAGATTTGTTAGCACGCTAAAGCTACCAACAGGCTTTCAAGGCACTCAACACTATCTGACAGATATATCATAGTTATTTCCAGTTTTATCTGCAGCTAACTGGAACATCCATAGGACAGAGCTACGTGGACTCTGCTAAAGTCATCATTCTGTTTACATAATGAATGAAAGTCCATCCACCTTTGACCCTGCTATCAAGAAAACCATCTGGGAGATTGCAGCATATGCTTGTCTTGGCCTTTTGCTTTACTAGCCTCTCTCAGGGATTTATTTATTTATTTGGCTAGAAAAGGGAATCTTTTTCTTTCTAGAAATGCAATTTGTATGTCTTATTTCATAAATTCTCAATCTTGTGACTGTGCACGTGCTTTTAGTTTCACCCTCAATGTACTGTGCATTATTCAGTCAAGTGTTGCCAAAGATTAATAAACATAAAGGTGCAAACGTGACAATTTTAAAATGAAAAGCCAGCTGGTAATTTATTTGGGCCATGATAGATCGGATGATGTTACTGTATGTGTGGTAATAACAGGTTATTTAAAAACCCTTTGTCCACCAGGGAGCACTGTTTTGTTTGAGTACAATACCTTGAAAATAGTTCTTGCAATAAATAAATTGGAAACATTTTCCAAAATATGTCTTTGTGTTGTGCTTTTAAAAATATTAATTTAGGTCAGATATTCAGAGCCACAAAAATCCAGATTACAAATGAAATGCCTGTTTTCAGAATTTTAATTATTGATTAGTATTTTTTTATTTTAAACACTAGTTGTATCCACGTTTTAAGTGTTTATTAATACTTTTAATAAGGAATCTTTTTTAATTTTTCTCAATTTGTTTTTTGTTTTTTTATGTGTGAAGCACTTTGAACCTGCATCAACTTACAAACACAGTTTGATTGGTTGATGGATAGTCAGTGTATTTTTGTGTATATAAAAAGCTATGTACATCATAGATGATAAACTCTGTGCACATTATAACCATGAGTCTTATCTTCTATCGTCTTTACATCTGTTATTTCACATACCCTGTTTAGTTATTGCACATAAGTCTAGCCTGTGATTGTAGCATTTTGTCTGCCATTTATCTACGTCATTGTTTTTGATGTTCGTCTGAATATCTATGAGTGAAAATGAAAAGTTCAGTATTTCCAGATCTAATGTACCACGACATGGACAGAAAATACTCTGATGCCTTAAACCAGGGGTGCTGAAACTGCAGCTCCAGAGTAGCGTTCAAACGTGAAAAAAACAAAACAGTAAAATATGAAGAAATCTGCAGAAAGAAAATTCCAAAACAAGAACCATATTGTTGTTGACAGGTTGAGGGCTGATTGCTGTTTGTAGCCAGGGTGACCAGATGAACTGCACTGCATTTTTATCCTTTGTCCCTCCTCATCCGACATATTGAGATCATGTCCCACGTTTTGATTCTTACAAGAAATATGGCTGAAAAACATCAGTGTGAAAACCCAAAGATGATCAGCAGACAGAAAAGCAGCTGAACTAACAGTCATTAAAATAGAAAACAGAAGTACACAGGTGGACAAAGACAATCACATAAGAACATAAAGATGTGTTTAAACTTTCAGTAAGAAGTTTGGAAAAGTGCATTTCAATACAATGCAGATGATTTGCCCTTTTTATGTCATCGATGCCAAACATTTAACCTCTATCGTTTACGTGTATCTATCAAGTCAGAGCCAAATGAATTCAAGTTTATTTATATGGCGCAAATTCACAGCAACAGTGACGTCAAGGTGCTTTATACTGTAAAAACCGCAACAATCCAGAGACCCACCTGTGAGCAAGCGTTTTGCAAAAGTGGGGATGAAAAACTCCCTTTTAACAGGAAGAAACCTCCAGCAGAACCGGTCTCAGCAAGGGGCAGCCATGCACTGCAACTGGTTAGGGGCGTGAGGGGAAAGAGAAACGAAAAACGAGAGCATATGGAAACAGGACAAAGCACAGGCTAAAGGATAGAGGAGAACGGCTTTAATTTCATACTGCAGTGGTGTATGTGGAGAGTGAAAAGGTGTGAGTGGAGAAGTGCTTAGTGCATCACATGAAGTCCTGCAGGAGTTTCAAAAAGGAAAGTTTTAAACCAAATCTTTAAAGTAGAGAGGGTGCCTGTCTCCTGAATCCAAACTGGGAGCTGGTTCTGCAGGACGCGGTCCTGAAAGTCGAAGGCTCTGCCTCCCATTCTACTTTTTTAAACACTAGGAACCACAGGGAAGCCTGCAGTCTGAGACCAAAGTGCTTCATTACTGTGGTGTAATCTGAGGTCAAGACTTTGTATGTATTTCTGGATTCAACAGGGAGCCAATGAAAAGGAGACAATATTGGAGAATAATGATCACTTTCTCTTCCCTATTAGTACTCTCGCTGCTGCATTGGAGGCTTTTTAGGGAACTATTAGAATGACCTGATAAGAATGAATTACAATAGTCCAGCCTAAATGCAATAAATATTCAGTTATACTATGATACATGGTTTTTCTGCATCACTCCAGTAGAGGATATTTCAATTTATGGGGGGATATTGGGCAAATGAAAGAAAGCAGTACTACATGTTATACTTGTTTGATGTGCACACTGAAGGAGACATCCTGATCAAAAATGACTCACGGTGTTACTGGCAGTTAAGATAATGCCATATATAGCAAGTATCCAGTTAGTTACCATGTTTTAAGTAAATTTGAGACTACTTCTCAGACTACCTTAATCTACTTGGACAAACAAAGACTCATAATGAATTTCAAAGTAGGCTTAAATATGCTAATAGATATTTATTCCTCCATTTTTACAGTATATGTAACATATATAATTGTATAACTCCAACAAAAACGTGTTACAGTACTAAAGTGCAAAGTTGAAGTATCAAATAATCACAAATACCTACTGCAGAGAAGAATAAGGTTCAAATATTTTAATTATTTTTGATTATTTACACCTATCAGTAATTTTAATACCAGCAGACTGACTTTTGTGGCTCAAAAACACCTCTACTAATTTGCCAACGCCAAAGCTCATTCATTCCTGTTTGCTTCCCATTGGCTATAAAGCTGCAACCACACAGGGTCACGCTTGCATGCTTGCACCACCTCGTCTGTCTACACTCCGGCCCTGCTCCGAGTCCGAGCTTAGTGTGACTCCATGGCCACGTTTTGTGCGCAGCCACCATTCACCGGTATTTGATCCATTCCGGCGATTTCTTCCCGCTCAAAGCCAATCTTGCTGCAGGGAGGAGCGAGCGGAGTGCAGCTGAGCGGAGCAGAGCATCATCACAGCCCGCATTCAAGAAACAGGCAAACACAGCACTTTCCCCCCCTTTTTTTAATGTCACTTTCCATCACGTTCTAGCCTACAAGTCTACAAGTCGTTAACACGAAGAAGCAGCTATATCCCATGTGGACACATATGGAAGCCGCTTGTCTCTGAGGAACTGGGAATCTCTGCCCAGTCAAGGGGAGACCCGCTCAATTGTTTCCTGCGCCAAGAACTGTAAAGACATGGTCATCACACGACATCTGGGGTAAGGACACCAGCTTTTCTGTCCCTCTTTCACAGCAGCCTCAGTGGCCACATTAGAGCTCACATTAGAGGAAACTATCGCGCTCCAGCAATGCCGTGTTGGATTAGGACGTAGAGCCTCTTCTTCCTCCATCCAGCCGCTCTCTCTCACACACACACGCAGACCTCAGCTCTCATCCTTTTGTATTTGCATCCTGAGTGAATCACCAGTCAGACATGACCACCTAGCCGCTGCTGACTGAGCTAACTGCTGCTAGTCGTTACCACACGGGGATGATGATGATGATGATGGTGGTATTATCCACGGCTCCAGCACATCATCATCACCACATCGTGATGAAGCCCCCCCCCCCAAAAAAAAAAACAAAAAACAACACACACACACACACACACACACACACACACACACACACACACACATAATGAAGCATTAAAGTAGCAAGGCTGATGATGTAGACGTAATGCGTCACTGACATTTTTACCTTTTTCACTGAGCTCCATGCTTACTGCTCCAGTCCCATTTAGACTAACTCCATGACATGCTGGAGCATTACTTAACAACACGACCTCCCCCCTTCATAATCTCCTTTACCCCACTTATTGTGCTGCCAGTGATGAAACTAATTGAGAGTTAGCCAACTTCTGGTGCCAATGACAGGACGGCTCCACAATCTAGCCTCCTTTTTTACCCCCAACTGAAGGTCAGCCAGTGACTTTGCAGCTGTTTAAAATAGCCTCCAATCACATGAATTAAAGAGCAGCAGAGGAGACTGGGAGATCTCAGTGCATCTGTAGTTTTTGGCTGACATGCCTTCTTGAACAGGGGGTGATTATTGATTCTTTTATATACAGTACTGCTCGCCTCTTCCTGCTGAAGGTGCCCCCATACCATTTACATTATATCCTTGCAGAGCATATATGCCTTAATGACTGATAGAGGGATTGCGTTCTGGTTATTCCTTTCTTTGCCAAGCAATTAACGTAAAGTAAAACAGTAATTACACCGACTGACTCGTTAAATTAGTTGAGAAATGCAAGCAGAAAGTTGAGGGTGAGTTAAAGCAGTATTCAGACGGTCTGATGACTCATGCACGGCCATCCCTTGTGTTTGCTTTAATGAAGGGTTTTTGGTAATTACCAGCACGCCACTTGTTTATTCTCTCTTATTAACCTCATTTGCTTTGTTTTGTTTCCTAGAAATAGGGTGTTTGGTGTCAAATTGTAGGGATACTGTTGAACTGGGATTATGGAGGCGTTTAAGTCAAACATCTAAAGCTAAATGCTGCGTTATCTCAAAGGGACTTTATCTGAATCACAACATTATATACAGTAGTTCTTAAGACTATTGCACTGTGTGATACCCAGGTCTACCCAGGTGATGTAATATGCAGCGTTGAGAAACCGGCTCTGTCCAGTTGGGGCTGTTTTTTAAAAAACGTATTTGTAACAAATCAGACAAAACTACTTAGTTAGCTGCTCATTGCTTCCAGATGTCGCACGAGATCTACGTCCATCTAAATGCGCAGGTAAATGTTCAATATCGACCGCCATGCATTATTAGTCAGCTGTAAACTCAGACACCACTTGTCCTCAAAGACCCTGTAATGTAATGTAATATAAGAACACGAGTCTCCCTTTGTTGGCTCGCTTTAAATATGCAGCAGTGAGGGGGTGGAGGGTATCAGTGGACTTGTTTTGCTATAGCGTGCTGATCAATAATGCGATATTCTGTTCCTTGAATGTGGTGACAAAACAAACAAGCATGTCCTTCTACCCCTGTTAGGGCGCTGGTACCATCACACTTCATCGTATTACCTGTTTGTGACGAGCGGCGCCCTTAACGCCTGTGTGGCTTTGCGTTTAGTGTGTTGACAGCAGCCAACGTGAAGTTTAAAGTGACTTTGAAATGTGTTCCAGTTTTCACTGGTTTGTTTAGTTCTGGGTCTTCCTGTGGTTGACATATTGAGTGTCTTAGGCTCAAGTTTGCTTTCTTCATCCTTCTCAGATCTCACAGAGCAGGGCGCGAGATAGTGGGATTGCCTTCTCCCCCTCAAAAGCCCTGTAGTGCTCTTCTCGGCTTGACCTGTATCAGAATGGATGATAGCTGCTCCTTAATTTGTGGACCTCTTGTTGATCTCTGATGGAGACCTGTGGCTTTGTTCTCGCCACCCTGACTAGGAGAAAGACCCTGCAGGCTGTAGGAATGTGCATGTTACTCAAGGAAACTGTTGTTATTATTGCTGGTGCTGTAAGTTTGCGGTTTCCTGAAACGAGTCAGTTAGTCACTCTTTTTGTTGTGTTTCGTTCCCTTAAGGTAAGAGAGATTATAGAAGAACAATTCAACATAACCTTTGTTATCCTGTGTGCTGTGACTGCATCAGCAGATTTCTTGCACCAGGCCTCAAACATTAAAAGAATGAAAAAACTGAACTCAGTGCTTAAATGTCACTTTGTACTGCCCGAACCTCAGAATTACACTTTTAATATTCCACCAGGGAAATTTTTGGTGTATGTAATATTCAGTTATACTATAAAAAAGACAAGATACTTGGTTTTTACATCTTTACTGAGCTGCCGTATCTGTCAACTGCCCGAGCAGTGACTACAAATCCTGCAGCCTATCTGCTGATAGTCATGCCACCGTGAAATCCCCCGATCTTGCCTGATCCGTTTAGTACTTGGACATGGAGACTGTCTGTGAAAACCAAGTACCAGAAGTCTTGGGATTGGTGTGGCTCAGGCAGTAAAGCAGGTCCTCCAACAGTCAAAGATCGTTGATTTGATCCCCGGCTGTAAGAGTGTCCTGAACCCAAAACTGACACCTCAATATTTACAGCATTGTCAGCAAGGGTAATGACCACTCTGTAAGTTGTATATATGTTATAAATACACTGGTATTGTAGCCTGTATTGGCAAATTAAACCTTTGCTTGCTTTATGCCAAATAATTAATTTAGCTTGTTTGTTCAGCTTGTCGTAAGTGTCCCCAGAGGGTAATGAGCACCTGTTGATGGCGCTGATCTTAGGTTAAATTATTTTTTCCGCATAGAATTTGTTTCAAAGTTTTCATCATTGCCTTTGACTGTGAAATCCCCTCTCCTGAAACTCAGTTTCCTTCCTGGAGCATGAAATGAGATGGAGAAAAGTTTTATGTGACTGAGCATAGAGTGCATTTTGGAGTAAACAAGAGAGATGGGAAAAGGCAAGTTTTGGGGGTTTCTTCTCTTTTTTTCTAGATAAGTGTGTAATAAGTGTGTAATACATCAGCACAGAGGAACAGACGAAAAGGTACAAAAATGCATCTTTAATTACTGTTGCCCAGCTATCATGCAGTGCAGGTTTACTTAAATAAAACAATATATATTGGCACTGGTGCATACATATATCTGTATTCATAACAAACAGTATCATGCAGTTGCTTTAAGGCACTACTCTACCCATTTTCCTAATCAACTGTTGGTTTAACCAAAGGCTAAACCTGCAATAAATAAACAACTGTTTAAGGTTTTTAATATGTATTCTCCATTATTAGTAACCATCTTACTTATCATATTAAGAGTTTTTGTGTCTTTATCTTTAATGTGTGTATTTATTATTGTAGATTGTAGCTGATAATGATTTTTCTATAGGTTTTAAAGGTCAAACTACGGATGGACATTACACACCACCTTGGGTATAAATGCTGTGGTCTGTGGCATGGTTCATGTGCCATACATTTGTCTATAAACATAAACTAGAAGTAAATAAAAATTACGGATCTGTTCATAGCACATCTTCATGTCATCGGTAGAAGAACTATCGCTCTGATGTTTCACAGGATCATTCAGCGGCAAAATGTCCTTCCATTTTTTAAGGTTCGGTGACGTTTCTCAACTTGAGGCATTCAGAAAATGTCGACAGAAAGACCCTCCCAGCTGCTTACAACTGCCTCTTTTGTTCCTTTACATGTCTGAAAGACAACTGAAGGATCCTCTTTGTCTCCTAGGATCGGAAATCTTAGAAACCACAGTCCATTATCTGACTTTCAGACTTTCAAACCATACTATCACAAGGGGAGGTTAAGGAGGAAATTGAGTGCACATATTCTTTTGTAATTATAAAAAAAAACAAAAACAAGGAGCCTTTTCCCTTTGGCATATAGTGTGCAGTGTTTGAGTGAAGTACATAGAACAGTATAGTTTTTATTGCGGTCTCACTCAGCTCACTTCTATTCAGTTTTATTGCTTTAAATGGGAAACGCTGAAGCACAGCGGAAGCAGATGCTCATCCATCATTACACAGAATATAAGCCATCAGGGCCGTAAAAACAATAAATGAAAACAAGGAAGATGAAACCAATAAATAGGAAGGAGTTTATATAAGATTACATTGGCTTCTTCTTGGAGCATCTTTGTAGTTTATCTACATAAATACACCAAACAGAACTGCACATTTATAAAGATGCTATAGTGTTTGGTTTGACTTTGCAGAGATCTTGACCAGGTGCTTCAGAGGTGTTCGTCCTGTCTGCTTAGAGCTGCACCATAATCACAGTGACTGGATTTAGAACAATAAGCTCATGACTCATCGGACGTTCCCCAGCACGATGACTGGCTTTGTGTGGCGCAACGCTGCCGTCCGTCTAAGTCAAACAGACATTTATGATGCTGGCACCTGCATTTTCTTGTGAACTGAAAGCTTCGGTTAAAGCCCCAAACCTGCTTGTTGTGTCTCTGAGCAACGGGCTTACCAAGAATGATCCGATTCAGTACGTAAATGCCGACTCTTCTTTTGTTTGTTTTTGTTTGGCTTTAATAAACAGAACATTGAATTCATGTAGTCAGTGTTGAAACTATATCTTCTGCTGAAGTGAAACAAATGAAATGAAAGCTCGGTTGCATGCTTTCACTTGACTTTTGCTTCAAGGTCAGCAATTGTTACTGCAAATGCTAACAAACTAGAGCCTGCATGCTCGCAGACTAGCAACAATATAAAACTGTTAAACTTACACTCAATGTGCTCATCACTTTTGCTTTCTAATTAGGTCAAGGGGATTAGATCTGTTAAATAGATGTAAGTGGAATACGCTATCTGGATGGATTTAGTGCCGTGTACTGTAGCTTAGAGCCTTGGCTGGCTTAAGAGAGTGCAGGATGATGACGTTGTTAAAGGATCTGAATTATAGATTACAGTGTGTGAGTATGCTGCATGCTTGCTTGTGATCGTGCAGAGCTCCTCTGTAGAGTCTGCATTTCCTTGGCTCAAGGGAGAGCCTAGCAGAAACATCCGGCAGTTAAAAACCACAGGTTGCTCCAGAGTTGAATACAGTATCTATGAGCACCATGCTGACTGTGCCGTGACACTGTGTCACTGGCTGTGGCAGGAATTGATAACCCTGCATTTACACACAGTTTTCAGAGGAGTCTTTGTTATTGGTAAAGTTTTTTTTGTATAACCAGTTTTGTTTATTTGGTTTTCATTTCATTATTAATGAGAGATATTTTAGTTTTGTAGATTTTAATAATCAATTTTTTAAGGTTTCACTCTAATGCTGTGTGTTTAAGATTATCCTACAATATAAATGTTTTAGTCTCGCCTGATTTACTAGATATGAGCATCATCTGTCTATTTTGATTATTTAATAAGGTCTTCAGCATTTAATAGGTTGATCTAGCTAAATTAGATAATAAATAAACAGGCCACATTACCGCTGTTTGCTTTGCGTAAATTTGGCAACCTCTCGAGTAGGGCTGGGCTATATCGTACCGTTCACGGTAATACCGGTGCAATGTTGGGCAACGATAGGAAAATGAAACATGGCGATAGAATATGGGTAAACCGCGCATGCGCAGTGCCCATGTTTACATATGCACATGGCGGAAAAAGCATGGCGGCGACGCAGAATGAGAAGTGGATCGTTGAATGAAACCATGAACCTGAACTGGTTTGTAAAAATGCTGCAGCTTCACTGGTGTGGAACTGGTTTAGCTTTCGTCCGTCAGATACACAACAAAGCACTATTTTTGGTAGAGCATGCTAGCGGGCCGTCGTTATTACCGTGTTGTTTGGAAAATACGGCGCACTTAAAATCAATCCTTTGATTTTTCTGAAAGTTGACAGAGCCCCTTATAATCCCGTGTGCCTTATGTATGAACTCTGGTTGTGTTTACTGACTTCGAAACGATTTTATGTGCACGGCGCTCGAAAATCTGTCAGATGTTTCAGTACGACTTTGCTGAGCTACGAAGCCGCACCGCTTGATGGATTGTGGGAGCGTTACGGCTATCGTAGGCGGAGCCTCGCGGAGTGATACGTGCTGTGCTTCAACATAATGTTACCGTATTGTGTGTGTATAAGCTCTTTTTAAGTGTTGTGGATGTTATACATGGTTATGCTGAGGATATGTCGGCCAGTTTCCACTGGAAATGCCTTTTGGTTAAACTGTCAGCGAGGAGTTTGCACTGTTACGTTTTTATATAACTTTAATGCACATAAAAACAGCTGCTTGTTTCAGTGAAAATACATTGATGGTTTTTTGCACTAATAAAGTTGAGGAGTTGTAAAGTATTTTGTCTCGTCTCAATTATATCGTCAGTTATATCGTTATCGCAAATTTTCAAATGTATATCGTGATAAATATTTTTGGTCATATCGCCCTGCTCTACTCTCGAGGTCCAAAAGCCACATCGTCAACACTGAGGCGCTTGATAAAAAGAGATATTTGCCCTTGTAAAAGTCCAATAACATCGTCGGTGTCAAGTGTCTCAGTTTCTCAGCTGAACAGTGTTTGTTTTCTACTGTCTTGCGATCGATGTATGTTTTAACAGTGGGACCTCCAGAGAGCTCAGACAATTACAGAGCAGCACTGCAGGCAGTATTATGGGTGTCAGCGTGGCGCAACACAGTGCCATGACTAATGATGAAAATGAGTACACCCTGCTGCTACCTGAACATAAGGTTAACCAGACATTTTGAATCCAATATAAATCTTTCTCCGCCTTCACTGTCTGATGTTTTAAAGGTTACCTCACTGGACAGTGTTCTCTTGCTTGTTTGTGTGTTTATGAGGGTTTATACAGTTTTAACTGGTTTGTAACAATGCAGATAGAGCAGATGTTTTCCTGTATTGATTTGATGTCCTCTTCTAAATTCAATCATTATGATATTTGTAATTAGATGTTTAAGGATTTATGTCACAGTCTTATGGGATGATCTCAGTCTTGTGGAGGGGAGGCAGTGGTTGTAGTTGACAGTTAAAAGTGGTAGTTGCCACAATTCCTAAATTTAAACAGAGTTCAGTCTAAGGAAGTACAAATATATAGTTTGTCCCTATAGGTTAGAATAACGATCCACCAGTTGTGAAATTCTGACCAACATACCAATATTTTCTTTTTTTCATACTGTTTTAGTTCCTGTTTGGTCTCCATAGTAACAAAAAAAAAATACTCGTTACAAAAATACAAAAATAAATGACCTTTTTGAACATTTAGCCCATAGGTGTCAAACTCTGTCAAATTTGGCCCGCAGCCTACTTACATTTGGCCCGCGAAGCCATACCAAATTACTATCAGAGCTGGCCTACTGGTATTATACAGCTAATATATATATTGTTTAGTATTAAGCTTTGCTTGTTCCATATTCAGTTTTTCAGCAAGACGTGTTTGAGTCCATAAGAAAAGATTCATTCTTATATCTGGAGGAATAAATATATTTCAATAAATATTAACGTTAGCCCGCGACTTTGTTCCAGTTTTGAATTTTGGCCCACTGTGTATTTGAGTTTGACACCCCTGATTTAGCCCATCCGATAGCAATGTGACAAAAAGATAAATAAACAGATAAATACATTTAGGTCCATAATTTATTGGGCAAATATACAATTGTTCTAGTTTCGGCTCTGTACACCAGCACAGCAGATTTTAAAACAACAGCTGTTGTTTGCTTAAGTCCAGACGTTCAGCTTTCATTTAGGGAGTTTTACAAAATTTTTGTCATTAACTGTTTAGGAATTCCAGCCATTTCTAAACACAATTCCCCATTTTTGGTGGTTAATAAATAATTGGACAGTTTGTTTCCAGATGAGGAGACAAAAATGCTCATCAGTCAGTTTTGTTATTTGATGACAAATAAAGCAGACATATCTGAAGTTGATTAAAAGTGTTGAATTTGTCACGGTTCTGCGTCAGTGACCCAGTGTTTTGTGTATTGTTATTGTAATTTGTGATTTCTTGTGTTTAATATAAGTTTTTTCCAGTGCCTCTGAGTTAAGTCTGTGGATTTCCTGTTTTACTTTGAAGGTCTGTCTCGTGTTGGTGTATTCTGTTTTGCTCACCTGGTCTTATTTTGCCCAATTGGTTCCAGCTGTTCCTCATTCTCCCTTCCTGCTTGTGTATTTATAGTGTGTGTCCTTCAGTCCTCGTTGTCCTGCCATTCCTGCCTGTGTGTTCCGTTCACGTGTCTTTTCAGTTTTGTATTTTACCAACAATAAAGCTGAGGTTCTTTTTGAGTTTATTTTTGCCTCCATGAGTCCAGCTCTTGGGTCCTTTTCCTGCCTGCCTGCGCACAGACCATGACAGAATTTTGGTCAATGTCTGTTGTGTTTAAATGTTAGAAGTTCTGTATAAATAAACTGACTTGTAACTTTTCATTGTAGTTTCAAATATAAGGTCCGAAGGGGTATCAGTGGACATGAGGGATGTCATCATATCCAGAAGCAAACTAAATATACTAATCAGAGAGACAGCAAAAACTTTAGGAGTGGCCAAATCAACAATCAGGTGCATTTGCAAAAAGAATGAATGAACTGACGAGCTCAGCAACACCGACAGGTCTGAAAGAGCACAGAAACTAAAGTGCATGATAACAGAATTATTTCCATGGTTATTACAAATAACTTAACAACATCCAACTCAAGTTGTACTAGAATGATGGAAAGAGGAGAGAAAGCATTCCACATGATCTGTTATGGTGGAGGTAATATTATTGCACAGGCATGTATGGCTTCCAGTAGAACCGTGCCACCAGTGTTTATTCATGATGTGACTGCTGATTGAAAGGGCTGAATGAATCTCTTCTCAGATTCAGTATAATGAACCAAAAAATAATGACCAGTGGCTGAAGCAAAGGTCCCGACAAAGCATGTCAAGGGAGTAAACACAGCATTTGGTGATATCTGTGGGTTATGGATTTCAGGCAGTCATTGACTGCAGAGGATTTTAATCCCATATTTAAAAGAATTCTGAATTGCTTCATTTTGAGCCCCTGAAATCCACTGTGGAGGTGTACAGAGGGAAAACCAGAGTAATTGATGTCTTTGTCCAGCAAGTTATAAATGTAACTGTATTGGCGAGTGACATCAGTAAATGACATCACATTTGCTGCTATGCCAACATCAGTTAGCGCTGACTATTTATATATTAGACCATTATTGTGGCCAGTCCCTAGTTAAAATTGAAACAGTCAGTTTATATATCTTTGGATTTGTGACGATTGATTATTAAAGGAGTAATCCTGAGTGGCGCTGGTCTCATAGCCAACATAATGAAAGGCTTATTCAGTAATGCACTTGTAATGAGAAGAATCTCATGCTTCAAAGAAGAGCTCCGGGTGTCTCAACTGAATATCACTGAGTGAAATTTACATACTGAAAATGATGGAGGATATTTTTCGAAAGCCTCAGAGAAGCCAAGATGCTAATTTTAGTCACAGGCCGTGTGATTTACTGCCTGCTATAAGCAACCGAGGTGTGGTGCAATGAGGAAGCTGAAGTGCATGTGCTAGTGTAACTTCCTCACTCTTGTGTTTCAGATGAACAGCAAGCAGTGATCACGAGGAAGTGTCAGAGGATGCCCCAGATCTGCGGGGCCTAGTGCAGAGGGAGGTCCACAGAGCCGCACGGTGCCCACAATGTCTCACCACCAACACTATCAACAGCGAGGCCCCCACAGCCGCACCATGAGCTCTGAGGAGAGGAGCTCTACGCCGGTGAACAAGATCTCGACGCCAGTCCACAAGAGCACCTCCTCCTCTTCCTCCTCCCAGCGCGACAGCCGGCAGGTAATTTTCAGGCCACGGGCAGAAGAATCCATCTACAAATAGATTCCAGGGATGGCAGGACTTTGAATGAATGCAGCTTTAGCGGAGGTGGAAAAGGCAGGAGGCAACATTAGTTTGGAGTGCTGCAGTCTTCTATCAGTGTGACTGTTTATGCAAGAAAGAAGAGCTATGAGGGAATGATGAATCATGAAATATTCATTCAGCAGTTTTAGCTTTTGTAGCAAGAACAATCAAAGCTATTATAATGCACTGACATAATTAATATCAACTGCCATCATACAGAGAAGTAAGGCATGTCATGTTAAACTGTTCGTGACTTGAAGATGTGCAGAAACAGGATGTTTTTGCTTTGTTTTGTTTCCCTTTTTTTCATTTAAAATAAAGCCAAGTGTATAAACTCGCATTGCAACGAGATCAGCAGGGGAGGCTCCATGTAAACATGAAACCTCCATAAATACAAGTGCTGACAGATGGCTGGGTAGATGAAGAATTTTTAGTCAAGTTAATCTTAACCTCTGTCAACAACAGCATGTGAAATATGTAGCATCCTAGCATATCAGAAACCAACGAAGGAGTGTTAGGGCCACATTAAGAAAAATATATATTGTTGATTGTTTTGAGAAAAAAGTCGAAATGTGGAGATTACAGTTGTTTCAAGACAAACTGCCAAGCTTCCTCTAACCTCTGAGTTACTGAAATCGTACTTCTGAATCAGTTTAAGTAACAAGATAGGAAATTATTTCTCTTATAGAACGTAAACATATTGTGGTGATAAGTATAAGGACGTTGAATAGATGGTGCAGAAAGTTGCATTTGGTCACACGAGGATGTTTGTTGTATCACAAGACGGCTGATCATTTGTTTCACTAACATCATCTTAACAATGCATTTTGTAGCGGGTGTAGCAAACGTCGCAGTCTGTCTTGAAACAACAGCGATAAGCTCCACATTTTGACTTCTTTCTTGAAATACATTTTTGACTTTAATCTCAAAATTTAGACTTTCTCAAAAGGATCAATAATGTGGCCCTAATACTCTGTCGTAGAAACCCCTTCAGTGGTCTTACAGCCAAACGCTTCATATAATTAATCAGGTTTTGTAACCCACTTGAAGAAAATCAGCGATCTTGGCTTGAGTAGCTAAATGCTATAGGCTGAATCCCTGTCTGTGTACAGTTTAAAGATCAGCGCTTATGTTTAACTGATTAATTAACCAAAGATGACTTAAAGCTTGGGGAAAACTCTTCTTTGGTAGTGATTATAATTTATTAAGATCCAAAAGTTGGCTGATTTTCAGTGTTCGTTACGCGGACTGGTGAGCGGTCGATCGGCCACATGTATGTCTGATTATGATTATGTTTCATACATGTGGAACACGAGCACAGTAGCATAGGCAAATACACACAGTTGCAGCCGTACGCTAACATGCCATTAGCATGGAAGTCCTTCGCTGTGAGTGAAGACTTAAAGTTCGGCAATATGAACGGGAGGGGGACCATTACAGAAACACTGCTAACAACAAACCTTCTCAGACACTTAAATCACCTTGAGTCTGTTGAACATTTTAAAGAAGCTAACAGGAAAAGGGAAACATTACCAGAGCTCAGAGCCAGCAGCAAACTGGGAGCCTCGGTATGAGCAAAGGATCAATGGAGCTACGAGGAAAATTATCGAGGGAAAACAAGAGGGGGGGTGATGTTGTCGATTCGTTTTGTTTTATAAATCCATTGCACATGCTTTTGTTTGGCGCAGTAAAATATGACAGATAAAGGGTTGGGTGTACAGCAGCACATTTTCACTTAATTATTTGTACCTTTATTTTCAGTTGTTTCTATGAGAGACGATTCTGTAACTTACTGCAGTTTGGAGGAAATGTTGTTGTCAATGAAGTCAATTATTTCTGGTAAAAACAAACAAACAAAAAAATTGCAGTCAGCATCAGCGGGTCACACATAGAAAACAACTGGAAACTGGGATCAGCCAAGAAAATCTCTACCTTTGATCTGATGATTAAGTTTAATTTCCTTGTTAGTAAATAGTAACCATGCAGAGACATACAGTAGGGTAAAGCATTAGAAAACAAATCATTAGGTGACTTTGCTAGACTTCTTTTAAGGATGTAAGAGGACCCTAATCAAGCGAGCAAAGAGCCCCTCACAGCATTACGGACCCAATGAATCCCCTCTCTGTAGTTGTCAAGGGCTCAGGTTCATTTGTCACTCATATCAGTAAAAAAAAAAAAGGACTCTAATTTCACAGCTCACATGAGAGCTGCTTAAAATGAACCCCTGTCGTAAGCCACCTGAAGCCCATAACCCACCTTACCTCATTGAGCTGCTGTGTCACTGTGGCTGTGCAGAAACAGGACACCGAAACTGGAATCTCTGACTACACAGCTTTTCCGTCGGCACTGCGTGATGAATATTTCATGAGGGACAGGCGGAGGCTTGGTGCTCCAGTGAACATGTGGCACACTCTGGTGAGCTGTGTGGAGCTTTGTGTCTTCAGGAGATGGCTCTCGGAAGAGAAAACGGAGCTGGTTTGAGAAATGGGGCCTGTTAGAAAAGCACAGTCGAAGGCGTGCTGCTTGATGAAGCAGACACTCAACCCTTACAAACTCTCTGTTCACTGTTTCTTTAATGTTACCTACTCGCTTTTGAAAAAAGGTGAAAGGAGAAATATTTTATTAACAAATTTTTTGATTGTTGTAGCTGTCACGGTTAAGCATTTTGCTTTTTGCTTGCGCCTGCCTGAAAATAATTTTTACTTAAAAAGATTCACGTTCAAATTTGACATCCCTGAAACTGGCATATAAGCCATACCAAGTCCTGTAAAAAGCTAGGTACAACCTTAGTACTTCCACAGAGTCAGAGGTTAAGAAGCAGCCAGGTGCTGCTGATCACATGCACTTGATTAACTGATCATCAGCCAGTTTGAGCACCTGCAAAACACCTTAAAAAGTTTTTGTCAGTTTGTTGGTCAGGGGCATTCTTCCCAGGAGTAGACGTCCAAGCAAATTCAACCCAATTCAACCTTGCAAAGCTCAAATAAACTGCAAAAAACCCAAGCGCTACATTTCAGACTCTACAGGTCTTAGTTAGCATGCTAAATGTTAACGTTCATGAAAGTACAATTAGAAAAAGAATAAACAAATATGGCTTGTTGTTAGAAGAAAGCACCTTCTTTCTGAAAAGAACATGGCAGCAGAACATAGGTTTGCAAAGTTGCATCTGAACTACAAGACTTCTGAAACAATGTCATTTGCACAGATGAGACAAAAGTGGAGATATTTGGGCATAATGCACAGCAGTACACTTGGCTAAAACACACTATATCAGCTGAAACACCTTATATATATCAACTGTCAAGCACAATGGAGGAAAAGTAGTGGTTTGTGCTGGTTTTGCAGCCCCAGGATCTGTGCAGCTTGCACTCATTGATTCAACCTTAAACTCCTATATATGCCAAGGTTTTGTACAGTCAAATGTAAGCTAATTTATCTGACAGCTAAAGCATAGCTTTAATTGGGTGGTGCAACAGAACACTGATCCTAAGCACAGCAGCAATCTATAGCAGAATGGCTGAAAACAAAGAGGTGACCTTAAGAGAGCTGTGCAAAAACAAATACCTACAAACCTAAATGAACTACAGTAATGTTGTAAAGAAGCGTGAAATGAAATTCTGATAAAGTCACTCAGAAAATAATTACTTAATAGCAGCATTGTGAAGACCCAGTGCAGACTTTCTATAGTTTAAATATGAGATTTATAAATGCCATAGGTTGTACATGACACAAGACTTTGTAAATCACAGTTAAACACAAAAGTGTCTTCACAGGCTCCACAGGGTAAGGCCCAGTTCCATCCTTCCACTCTTGGACAAGAGTAACTCTCTGTGACTGCCGAAGGCAATCCTAAGTGAGGATAAAAATATTGCAGCAGGCTTCGGGATGCTCTTATCATCTCTGATGAGAAATGGCAGATTTTATAATCATCATCTGTTCCTTTTTTACTACTGTCAGATGTATATTGAGATCATTTCACAAAAATGAGCCCACTTTGTTTCCCTTTAATTCATACGTTTACAAGCACGTCGTCATTCTTTTCTTCTATTACAACTGATAACAGCTAACTAGTGATGAACGTTATTCATTTAGCGCTTCTCAAAAAAAAAAAAAATAAGTGCCTACAGGAAAATTCACACAGACTAAATCAGCAAAATAAATTTAAAATTAGGCCACAAAGAAGAGGGAAATCTTTCCCACGGCATTTTTGTGGTTTGTGTTGCGCTGTGCCAGATATTAAAAAAATCTGCCTATATTCTCCAAGTATCATGGAGGAAGGAAAAGGGGGCAGTTTTCTGGCTTGCACTGCTGCAGCGGCGCAGGAGTCGCTTCTGATTTTTCCCATGCTCTCTCTGCAGGTGGACTTCATCTAGTTTTCTGAGCACTGCAGGTACTTCTTTCATAAGGTCCTTTGAGTGGCTATTCTGGCTTTCACTCAAATCACCCAGCCCCCCTGATGTGTGGATGATTGTGTGATGATCACATCTTAAACAGATTATTAACTGATTTAACTGCGAGGTTGTTTCCAACATCAAAACACGTCTGTGCTGATGTTATGTAAAGTTATACCGGCGCTTTCATTGCATTCGTGATAGCAGTATTAGTGTTTTCTGTGCAGGCAGTTTGCTTTGAGAAGAGTCAGTACAGCACATCTTCCCTTGGACCGCAGATCTTAAGACCTTAGCTAGCTTGGCCGGGCCTCAGCGTTTGTGGATAAATGAGAGTGGGGGCACTTTGTTTGGGGAAAGCCTTAATGGGATCCTGCCCCCATTTTCAAATCAATACATGTCACTTCTCTCACTGCTGACGAATCCTGTTCACTCTGGAAGCCCTCATGAGAGCAATTAGAAGCAGCACCTGCAGCAAGTGCGAGCTGGCACCGACTCACGCACACAAAAATACACGCGTTTCTGTGTAGATGAAGATAAATGAACAACTCAACGTGTTGCTGCAACTATCAGTTAATCCTCTTGTTGCCTGTCATTTCCTGTTCGATAAGACATTTTAACTTAGAGATAATCTGGGTGGAAATCACACTACTGTATGTGTTTGAAAAATATTTAGGAAAGGTCCCTTTGATGGAAGCTGGCTGAGATTTATGAGAGCGGGGAAATCAGTGATGAGATCAGTTGTGTTTTTATGGTAATGGCCAGAAATCACAATCTGCTCCCTCGTCTGAAGATGTCTCTCTTTTCAAAGTGGTTTTCAGTCACCAGGTGTTTTTGTTGTGTGAGATCATTGTGACAAATCCACTTCAGAAAAGAGAACTGAAATTAAGACACTGAAGTGGTTTACCTTAGATCAGGGGTGCCCAATCCCGGTCCTCAAGAGCTACCGTCCTGCAGCTTTTAGATGCATCCTTGTTCCCACACACCCAAATCAAATGAATGGCTTGTTATCAGGCCTTTGCCAAACACGATGGCATGCTGAAGAGGTAATCAAACCATTTGATTCAGCTGTGTTGGAGTAGGGATGCATCTAAAAGCTGCAGGATAGTAGCTCTCGAGGACTGGGATTGGGCAGCCCTGCCTTAGATTAACACTGAGTCATGGCCGCTTCCACTCAATATGTCAAGTTTTTGCATATTTTTCTCCAGGATATTAACCCCACTGATCCCTTTTATAGTCTGTTATTTGGGCAGAAAACTAGCTGATGCCATTATATATTTAGTTTTTACCTGGTTATTATGTTTAGCTTTTATTTATCCACGCAAAGACCTCTTTTTAAAAAAAGTGTTTCAGCTTGGCACACTACAATTTTTAATATTTATCTAAATTCATGTGACATAGCAGACATCCACTGACTACTGGATTATTTGCTTAAAGGCTGATGGGAGTTTCTCAACGCAAAGAATTGGGGTATTTTTCTGTGGACAAGCCTGTCACCTGATCTCAGCCCATTAGAGCTTTTCATGCTTTTCTAGTTATTAAATACAAAACTTAAGGCAGAAAGATGCACAAACAAGCAGCAACAAGCAAGCAAGCAACTTGGCTGCAGTGAAAAACAAAGGAAACATAATTCGGTGGTCTCGAGAGAGCTGGGAGTCATTTTAAGATTGGGATTTTCATCCAAATGTTAAAGACAATCATTATTTTTAAAAGGATGGTAGGTTGTTACTTGCTTCTGAGACTCTGAACATGGCAGACATAACTTTATAGTCTTGTCACAAAGGATCCCATGGCTGTAGAAAGCTACAGTGGATAGTCCTTCATGTTTTGATTAGGCAAATATTGACGCCGGATGCCCTGCCGGATGCAACCCCTAAGAGATTTTTGTTTCCTCCCGGGACTGAACCACTTGTTAGGTAAAGAAAAGAAAATCTCTAGTCCAAATGGTTGGCGTTGGATTTACTTTGTCAAATACCTGTGAAGCGTAAGCTTTAAAAGTTCAGTAAATAAACCGTATGGAGTTCCAGTACTCATCCTCGGTTATGTCCGTACGTGCATGTGTTTTACAGAAGCAGCTGCAGTATTTCACCTGCAGGCTAACAGGGGACACATGCAGACTTTAAGGCTGTAACTGAATCTGCGGTGGTGTTTACACAGTGCATGACACCGCGCTTCTCTCAGGGTGTTAACGTCCCATCCATGTAGCAGTCTGCTCGCCTACTCCACCGTTTACTGCTCAGACGAACGCTGCGGTGAAATCCATCCTCGCGACAGGTCTTCTGTGGTTTTTAGCTGCTAAAATATAATCTTTCAGCGCAGCTTTGGTAGCTGAGTTTATAACGTAAAGATTACAGTTTCAGTACCTTACTATACAGGAAAAGATGTATTTTAAATTAATTTTTGTGGATTCAGTATTCTTTAACACTTCTCTACCTTCACCTGCTATCTCTTACCTCACCTACCTACCTCCACTCATGTAGCTTAAGACGACCCCACCTTTAACCCCCTAAATTATTCCCCTTTAATTCTATTTTAATTTTATTATCTTATTTCATAGTTGTTTTATTTTGGTGAGCCTGGTCTTCCAGCGCTGTAGCCCATCTGCCTTGGGGTATTTTGCTTTCAGAGATGCTCTTCTGCATATTTTGGTTGTGACGAGTTGTTATGTGAGGTGCTGTTGCCTTTCCTATCAGCTCTAAGCAGTCTGGCAATTCTCCTCTGACTTCTGACATTAACAAGGCATTTTCAGCCAGAGAAGTGCCGCTCAATGGGTATTTTCTGTTTTTCGGGCCATTCTCTATAAATCCTAGAGAAGGTTTTTTGGAAAAATCTCAAGAGCTCAGCAACTAAATCACCTTTTTTCTGATGCTCAGTTTGAACTTCAGCAGGTCATCTTGACTATGTCTACATGCCAAAATGCATGGACTTTCTGCTATGTGATTGGATAATTAGATATTTGTGTTGAGTAGTTGAACAGGTGTTTGTAGAAGTGGCCAGTGTAGACTGATTTTCTGTTGAACTAACCAGTTAATCCACTTATTGTTGCAGCTGTACTATTACAAAGGTCTTGAAAATGTTTTTGTAAGATCACATGACTGCTTCTCCCTGAGCCTGGTTCTGCTGGATGTTTCTTCCTGTCAAAAGGGGGGTTTTCCTTCCCACTGTCGCCAAGTGCTTTGACATTGGCGGGTATCTAATTGTTGGGGTTTTCTCTGTATTGCTGTAAGGGGTTTACCTTACAATATAAAGCGCTAGGGCTGTGTGATATGACCAAAATCTCATATTCTCATCTGTAAACTCTCTGCATACTCTTTCACGTGATTCAGTTTATTTTGAAAAGTCTCAACAGGATCTTGAGCTTTATTGTGAAAGTGTTATGTGAAAAACAAACAAGCGGACAGCGGAGCCACGCGACGCTACGGTTTTACCGGCACTGTTGCTAACGACAACACCTATAAACAGGCGCTTGTCTGTCTGTAGTGTTGTTATATTAAATATAAGAGAAAGAGAGAACTTTAAGAAATTAATATAGCACTACAGTGGCCATCAAAACGATGAAAAAATGTTGCTGTAAACTGTTTATTTTACTACACCACAAAACAAACGTTAGCTTATATCGTCATCCGATCTGTATCGTTATATCGAACAGCCCTATAAAGCGCCTTGAGGAGACTGTTGTTGTGAACCTGAAATCTCATGAATCTCATAACCGACTTGTTAACGTAAAACTACTTAACAGCAATCTTGAGATACGATTTATTAATTAATGGACGAGACGAAAAGACCAAATGCCAGTTTTCTGGCCTTTATTTTTTTATTTTATGTTATTATCGCTTCTTTTTTGTTAGAACTTTCTGTTTTATTGTCATCACATTTTAATACGACTTGAATACACTTGCGTTGCGTCTGGTCTGTGTAGTACAGCAACTTAAAAACGGTGACAGGCTCTAAATGTACAGCAGCGTCAAATCAAGAGGCAGAGAGAGGCAGACGTGCAAGAGAAAGTGGCCATCTGAGGTGGGCTGTTATTGTGGCCGCTGATATTTATAGTGCTGATTTAGTGTAAGGCGTCCCCAAGGAGTGTTTGTCCTTTCTCCTGCTCAGAGAGACCTTAACTGTAATAGTTTGATTCATTGCAGTATTAAAAGGTCTGCTTTGCTACACTGCTGAGTGTCACTGCAGGTGGTGGATCCCAGAAAACTTGGCCTATGAAACTGACACAACTAGGCTGTTAGATTGACTTAGGTGATGATCAGGATTGTAGAAGTTTCTTTCGACTACTCAACATAGTTTTTTTTTTTTAAATATATTGGTATCTCATGATTTTATTACACTGATATAGACTCGAGTATCAAGGGAGATATGAAAAGCTATTCAGATGTTTTGGATCAAGGAGCAAACTCTTCTAAATCCGGACATAGAAAAGCAGACAGCCTCTCGCTGATTCTGCCACAAGATCCTTCATTAAATGGGTACACTCACCAAGAGCTCATTCAGCTTTAAATTATTCTGCAGGAAGATCAATACATGTAAGCAGAGTACAGGAAATCACTTTGGGTTAATTCAGCTCTATTCTCCGGGTGAAATTACAAAAGCAATTTCTCTCACTGTAGCAGTACTGTCCATATAAGCCTGGATGAGAATATATATATAAAAAAAGTACATTTTGAGTTTTATTTATTTATTTATTCATTTTGTCAGGGTTAGGGGTGATTCATAATTTTACTGCATTTCTTTTTGTCTACATGAAGTCCAAACTTTATTACCCCCCTAAATAACATTTATTTATATAAAATAATAATTCCCCACTCACCCTGCAGGTGCTCTTTGTTTGTCCTCCATCAGAGGCCTGTGAGCTCCAGGCTGATGCGCAGTATCTTTGCTGTTCCTGTCTCTGGGACATACAGCTGGATGGTGTAATGGCAACACTGCTCTCTTTGGAACAATAGGTTGAGAGTTCAAATCCAGCGAGGGTCTCACAGACAAGGCTCCCTCATAATACCCCCAAGCCTGCCTTGCATTCAGGACACACTGATGAGAGGTGGGCTGCTAGGACAATGACGTCAAATAACTGACAAAAAATGTGTATATAAATGTCACTAGTAGTGTAATAAAGATTGGATCGGCAAATGTTAATCGTCCCTACTGCTGATGACAGAAAAATAACTTTACTTCTATGTCTATCTGTTATATAGCAGTATCTAAATTGCCATTGATATATATTTTTAGAAGATTTTTTAGGTTTTGATTTACACAGCATGGTAGTCTGTTCTACTTTGGCAAAGTCAAATCATCTCTATGACACTGAGTTTAACAGGACTACATTTTGATCTTCTTCAGCAGCTGTGGCTACCAGTACTCAAGCTTTTTCTTAATTGCCAAAAGCAAACATACAGACCTGTCCAGTGGAAAGGCATACTATGGAATGGCACCTGGCTCAGAGTGATGTGTATTCCATCATCAGAGGGTGACTGCGAGGCTCTGTATGAACACCCATGACCTTAAAACTTTAATTAATTCAGTATGTCTCCCAGCCTTGGAGTCTGTGGCTTTTAACATATGGTTGTTAGGAATTTATTTATTTATATCCCTGATAGTTTGGGTTCTTTGTAAAGAAAACAGATGTATTGCAGCATTTGCAGCTCTATCCATCTATCTGTCCATCTATCCTGCTTATCCTTATCAGGGTCGCGGGGGTGGGGGGGGCTGGAGCCTATCCCAGCTGTCATAGGACAAGAGGCGGGGTACAGCCCGGACAGGGCGCAGGCTTTATTTTGCATGCTACTGATTTGAAGCTGCCTCAGATAAAACCTAGTAAGTTTGTGTGTAGCATTTTTACCATCATCACGCAGCTCAGATGATCTATTTTCTAGTAGTGTAATAGGTACAGTGCTACCTCTTAAGATATGACTCCTTTGCGCAGCGAGGTACATTTTGCTAACAAAGTTGAGCTTTTCCTCTACCCCAATTTCACAGGGCCACTCGGGCGAGCAGCTGCCCTCAGTGGAGCAACATGACCTCATTACCAGACAGATCTGTTCACCTGGTCATTAGATTAAACAAGCTGTTGCCTCCTTGTGTTAAATGTCCCGCAAACCAAGGTCAGGTGTTGTCATGCACACCCACAGAGCTGTCTCCAAGGTTGCAGCATCACATCATGCAGCGTGAAGCCACCGGCTATTAGTTAAGTTGCCAGAGATGCTTGTGAATTTTAAAGTGGGGTTTGCCTTAAAGGCTCTGCTGCTACTGATTTAAGTATGAAATGAAAACTCTGACCTACTTCACTGATCGTTACAATGAATGTGTTCCACATTATTATTTATTTATTTAGATGGATGTCTTGCCTGGCAACCTTAGCAAGCAACCTCACATACATTACCTTCATTCAGCCAATGCCATGTTTACTTAAGGCAGAAGGCTTCTCAACCTAAGTATCAAACATGCTCCAACTTTTAGAGTTGTTTGATTTTTAGGCCATAATCAAGGTCTAACAGGACCATAAACTGAAAATGAGCACCAATATGTTGTCATTTCACTTTCATCTTTATCTAATAGTCAATTTCAATTACATTTTTTTATTCAATTTTATTCATATAGTGGCAGATTCCACCAACAGTTTCCTTTAAGGCACCTTAAATTGTAAGGTAAGCGCTTTGGCAACATTAGGAAGGAAAATCTCCCTTTTAACAGGAAGAAACTTCTGACAGAACCCATTTCAGGGAGGGCCGGCCAGCCGCCTTGACTGGTTGGGGGTGAGGGGAGGAAGAAAGGACAAAGACACAAACTTTAAACATTAGAGCATTACCGGAAAAACACCCTTTAACCAGGCGTTAACCATCACACGGCTCATTATCAAATCATTCCCCACACACATTGCCAAAATCATTTTCAGTGGCTATGTTGTATCATTTATTTAGCGATATGCTTTATTGTTAAATAAACACATGCTCTGTTCATTTCGTATCATTAAACAGGTCACCGGCAACCTGACTAAGGTTGGGTTAGAATTAACATTTGCTTTAGTAGAAAGAGAGAGACTATACCTGAAGATATTACCCTTCGAGTGAACTCTCATACAGTGTAGCATTCCAGTTTTACTCTTAAAAGCTTTTCCATTTGATTAAAAAGAGAACGATGCTGAGCAAAATCTGACTCCAACAACAAGCCCAGACTGCTCACTGGTGGCCTGATGGATGTTAAGAGGGTTAAACTGTGTATTTCACCCCAAAGTTTGACTGACAGATTACTACTTGGGGGTTAAAGAGCACAATAAAACACTACCAAGATGAACTGATTGTGGTTTGGCAGCTCTGCTAAGTGGAAACAAAAACAATTATAGGATAAAGTAGGGGAATGCCCGTTTAAATAACTTATAAGAATATCAAAAGTTTCTAAACAAAATAACTTCCAAAATGGGTTATGTGAGGTAGTAGACATGTTTGTCACTCGGTTGTGCATTTTTCTGCCTTTAAAACCTGTATGACAGGAGGATGTCTTACCTGTCCCTGCCTGACCCTGCTGTCCCTCTACTCCAGAGGCGTCACTTTGATTTACTGACCCACTAGGAGCAGGAAGAGCACAGTCAGGAGAAGGCTAATGGAGTGGAAATGCTGAGAGAGCAGGAGGAATTTCAATGGGGCAGTTTTTCTTTAAATGTGTGGCACGGGGGGGGGGAATAGAGAAATGTTGCATATATTCCTGCTGCTTTCACCATGAAAACAATCACACGACAGCTGCATCTTATCTTTGTATTATACAGAGAGCGCGTCCGGATTTTCCTTCTTATTCTGGAGGAATAAGTGGATTAATTCTGACACAGCTGCATATTTTCATTTCTTTTCTAGGAGGCAGACAGCTGGGAGATAATCGAGGGGCTGAAAATTGGTCAGAGCAACGTCCAGAGGCCTGATAAACACGAGGGGTTTATGTTGAAGAAGCGGAAATGGCCCTTGAAAGGCTGGCACAAGGTAAGATTCATGGGTAAAGTGAGACACAAAAGCTATTGATGTGGGACAAACATTTTCACATACAGCCTCTATCTGGTTGTTAACAGGTTTCCTGTTCAATAAAGTGTCATTATTTGAAAAAAATTCCCTTTTTCATAAACCCTCCTTTATCTTCTCTTCTTTCAGAATGAATCCACAAAATATTTGCATGAACTATTAGAGAGTTGATTAAACAAGGATAAAAAATAGACTTTGCATTTGCATAGAATCTGCAACGTTAACAGATCCAGCAGGATTTGTATTCAGTTTATGCCCCTCCTGTCATTTATTTTTGTGCTTGTTTCCTCTACAGCGTTTTTTTGTTCTGGACAATGGTATCCTGAAGTACTCCAAGTCCCCCATTGATGTAAGTAACCCTGACTGTAACCTACGGGCAGAAGCGGGGCAGACTGGGCTGACATCAGTTTTGCTTGGCAATGAATCAGCAGAAACATCAGCGACATGGGTCACAATGTTCACTGTGTTTCAGCAAGCTGGGTCACTCTGCAGAAAAGCAAAAACTTCTTTGGCAAACTTTCCATCACTGGAAGGAAACCAGTGAGTCCTGCACATTCTGGAGTTATTGGCATCAGTGGTACATGAGCCCTTCTAGTTAAAAGTGTTTAAATACTGCTAACTAGACAGTACAGACCCATTCGCTGACTTCTTAAATGATCATTACATTCTCAACAAAGGGTCAGTGTCTTTGCCAGTTTCCCACTTTTCTTGATTAAAGCAACTAAAAGGGTAGTGTGTATAGATCTCTATTAGCTAAACAGTGATCAATGCTCATTTTAAACATGGCCAAAGTTACAAATAATGAAGTCATTGCACTAAATGTGCAGATAATCTCTGTGAGCCAAATGCTCAGCCAAATGATTCAGACAGTTTTATTTAAAACCAACATTATAGCTGGCTTTGAGCACAGAAGCCCCGCCCACCTGCTGTTCAAACCTTCTGTTTGCTTGAGGAGCCCAATTAGAAGAAATTGATTGGTTTGTCTCAGAAAGTAGATGAGTAGATGATCTGAGCAGCAGCACCAAGGCCATATGACATGGAGCTGGAAATGAGTATAGTAGGTCCACTGTAAGAAGAGCACTGGTAACCTGCTAATCTGAAAATAAAATGTTAAATATATTCAAAGCTTCCTGCAGTCGAAGACTTTTCTTCAAGTCACTCAGCCAAACAAGAATCAAATCAGTCTTCTCTGGCTGGTATTGTTAATTGATTATTGTTACATTGTGATATTTTTACAGTAAAAAAATAGTATGAATTACAAATATGTGGAGATATATATACATACAGGGCAGCACGGTGGCACGGTGGTTAGCACTGTTGCCGCACAGCAAGAAGGTCCTGAGTTCAATTCTCCATCAGGCCGGGGTCTTTCTGTGTGGAGTTTGCATGTTCTCCCCGTGTTTGCGTGGGTTCTCTCCGGGTACTCCGGCTTCCTCTCACCGTCCAAAGACATGCAGCTTGTGGGGATAGGTTGATTGATTAATCTAAATTGTCACTAGGTATGAATGTGCGAGTGAATGTGAGTGCGAATGGTTGTCTGTCCCTATGTGTTAGCCCTGTGACAGACTGGTGACCTGTCCAGGGTGTACCCCGCCTTTCGCCCTATGACAGCTGGGATAGGCTCCAGCGCCCCCCGCGACCCTGAAAAGGATAAGCGGAAGCGGATGGATGGATATATACATACATAACTCTGTCATTGTCTTTAGATCCAAAAAGGGAAACTTCATGGCAGCATCGACGTCGGCCTCTCAGTTATGTCTATCAAGAAGAGGGCCCGTCGCATCGACCTGGACACTGAAGAGCATATCTATCACTTGAAGGTAACACTGATGATAATAATCCATCACTGATACAAGCAGTCAGGTGGTGACAGAGGTCGAGGCTTATTCTTCCCCTCGTCTTTAGGTCAAATCTCAAGACATATTTGATGCCTGGGTGTCAAAGTTGCGTCATCACCGGCTTTATCGGCAGAACGAGATTGTGCGGTCTCCCCGGGATGCCACCATGAGAACATTTCCTCCTTCGGCGGCCATGGATTCCCCCCAGCCCACGCCAGCTGTGGTAAATGAAGTCAAGGTGAGCTCTCTTCTTCCTTATGGCACTATTTGTGCTCTTTCTTTGGTCTAAAATTGGCCAGAATTTCTGATTAAAATAACTTTTGAGTAATTATCTGTGTATGTAGACTCATTTACGTTGTGATGCTTGACATAAGCAGACATTTTAGTCTTGCTTAGTGCTTTCTTGTTTGGTCAAACACCAATAATGCTAAAGGCAAAATAGCTTAAAGCTCTTAAATCCTCTTAAAAGCTCAATTTCTTTGACTAATTCTTGTCTGGGACTGTCTGAGAGGTAGCCAGTGCAGTTAACAGTTTTCAAGAAAGGATCCATCGCACAAGCCCCTGTAAAGCAGTATATTGTGGTTTTTACACAGCAAACAGGATGTAAAGTGAATGAATGAACTTCAGGTGATCCTTAACTCTGAACAAGGCTCCTGGTCTCTCTTCTAGTTTATTTTCTAGTTCTCACATATAATATGAAAGTAGTATTGAAAGCAAATAAATAAGAAATGCCTGACTGATGCTCTACACAAAGAAATCAGAACATTTTTCTACCTCAGAAAAAAAAGACATTTTGTTCTCCCTCTCAGAGTCTGCAATTACTTATTCAAGAAGTGCATAACGGTTAGTGAGAGATCTCCTAGTTTTGTCTTTATTGGAAACTGGGATAACGCACCAAAAACATCATCTGTGAGAGAGAGGAAGTAAAGTTCGCGGAACATTCACAGTAATGACAGACATAATGCTCACACATGACTGTTGTCGTCAACCACACCTGACAAGTCAGCAGTTTTATTTATGGATGCCATTGTTGTACGAAGTTGGACCTGAAAACTTGCTTCGCCTCACCCAGACGTTTCCCCTGAATAATAGCTAAATAATATCTGCCTAATGTAGTAAAGTTGATGAGACAGGTAACTAAATCTTGCCCATTAAGACAAGAAGGCTTGCTTTTCTCGGCTGTTTCCAGTTAGGCGTTAGCCTCGGTCCCTGCAGGTGTGCTTGAAGTGTGCGTAAATGCGAAGATTCATTCGCTGCAGCTTCTCCTGGGAGTGATGCTCCATGCCACACGGAGGCCGTTAGAGGTGATCAGTAGGATTTGGATTTCGAGCATCTGGCTGCGGCCTGATGAGCTCTCCCAGAAGAACAGCTTAAATGAGAGACTCTGGTCCTAGAGTCAAAATTAACTACTGCTTCAAAGACTCGGAAGGAAGATAGGCAAGGTGCTGTACAAATAAGAAGCGTGCAGTTTCTGTTCATAACAGCATATTTTTTTCCATGTGAGCATTCATATTAGCTGTGAGCTGCTGACAGCGTGCAGTCCTTTACTTTTGGCTGCTGAACAGATTCACCGCAGCTGTCACACACAGGTTGCGTAACCCTAACCCAGCGTCACTGAAATTGCAAATCTAGACCAAAACTTTCAACTATGTACAAGCAAGACAGACTTTCTTGCCTTCACTGTCAAAAATCATTGTATATATTGTAACAATCTTCCGATTTGATTTGATTTCAGTGATGCACCAAAGGAAAAAAAAATCTGATTGATGTAATTATATTGGTTCTCATTTCTTCCTCTTTTGTCTGTTGCAGACAAGATTACATTGATCAGAAGAACATTTCATACATTAGCTGGAACCCTAATCCACAGTATCCTTTCTTTAATGACATAAGTGCTTCTTGTATATCTATAGGTATCATCGGTGCCTGATTGACCACTACAGTAGTTTCCGAAATGATATTTTAGGCTCTGTTATTGTGTCACCACAGCAGACCAAACCAAGCAGCTTGCCATGGCAGCCAGCAGCCCCCAGTAACAGCAGCACCAGCAGCCTGCCTGCATCCTACAGTAACGGACAGAGTAAGGTGGTGGCATGGCTGCAGGAGTCAGAGGAAATGGACAAGTGTGCAGAGGGTAAGTGCACACTTTCCCTACGCTTCTAACAAATCTGATTTCACAAGAGGAGTGGATTAAATCAAGCCTTTGGCACGGCAATAAATCCGGGAGAGATGATTTGGTGACCATTTCGTGACACATAAGGCTGAATGAGATCGTGACCGCGCGTGTAAATTTTATTTTCAGAGCTCGCACGCTGCCAGTCCAACCTGACCGAGCTGAGCCGGTTATTGCAGAGTCTGGAGATTCTACAAAGGACACAGTCAGCGCCCAACTTCACAGATATGCAGGTAAAACAAACACACACATAAATACACACACATACAGCAGAGAGCAAGGGGAAACAATTTAGTGCAATCCTGCATTGTAAACTCAGGCTAGCTGAGGCAGTGACGACGGTGCGACCTCTGCAGTCACCTTCAGTACCTGCCCGTCTAGACAGACGAGATCCAGCGATACTCACAGGACACCTGCTGCTTTTCTGACTGATCAGTATCTGTTAATTTATTGTGTTTGTTTTATATCGTGGAGCTTTTTGTTTGGTGATTTTTGGCTGAAATGCATTTTTAATACCATACATTCCCTTTTTTTTTTGCATGTAACCCATCAGTGTCATTTCACTGATCTATGTCTGTGGTAACTTTCTGGTTTTTTGGTTTGTTTTTTGTGATGTGTTTGTCTTATTAACCACATTTTTCATGCTCTGACCCACGTGTGCCCAAAAGACCAATTGCGTTGAGTTATCAAAGAAAGAAAAGCGCTTGAACAGAAGATGGAGAACAAAAAGTGTCGGCAAAGATGCAAAATTCCAGCTTCAGGTACCTGTCTTCAGACGTCTACACAAACACACACACACACAGATGCATATGTCACTGTGAGAAAATCTCTAAGTCTCTAAGCAAAGCATTATTCAAGTTTTTACTTATAACATAATAAGTGTAAATTGTGGGGTAACTGAGAGGTCTGGCTTTGATACATGCATGTGTAATCAAATTGTTGTCAAGCAAATTGGAAGTGTGGACAAGCTTACGACACAGAAGCCAACAATTTCGTTTCGGCCTCTTCTATTGTTGCTCGTTTTTCTCTTTTTTGTTCTTTAGTCTGCAGCTCCACTTGTTATTGTCGTGCGGCTCGGCCTGATTTTGCTAATATATCTTAATTTTGCACGATATATCAGTTTGTGCAAAACTGAATGTGTGTCCATGCAACTTTATGCACTTTGTTAAACCAGTCATAAACTTTTATTAATCCCATTAGTAGTAAAATGTCATTACTGCTCATTGAATGCATTTTTTGTTTCACCATGGCTCCACGCTAAAGCAATTTCAACGGACCCAGAATATTTTCACTCACGCTAACATCTGCAATTAGGCTATGAAGATGGTTATGAACTCGATAAATCATCTTAAGGTTTATGAATCTAGCTGCGAGCATTTTCACATGGCCACAAACATGAACAGTGATACTGTTGATTTTTACAAAGGAAGATAAAACTGTGATGCTGAAAAAATACAAAGACATTAATGACATAATACAGAGTGAAAGTACCACAGCCTGTGCAGGCAAACCCGTGGTATGTGTGTGGTATAAGTGCTTTGGTGAGTAAGAGTGGAAAAGATCTATTATATTAATAAAGTTTAGCCTGTTTGAAGCCAAGAAGGAAAGCGCTGACAGTGTAAATTAACAACACTATCAGTGCTGTGTCATTAAGACGGGGGAGAATCTGATGGATTACAATTGTTATTCCATGAAATGTATATTTATGTGAGGCAAAGTGTATGTGAGACAGTCTTAATTGAGAAAATGCATAAACAGAATTCAAATGTAGGCCTAACTCTGTGTGTAAATTTGAGATAAGGTCAGAAAATACAATCGGTGTTCTCTTTTAGGATCATAGGCTATATTAATGCTTATAGAAAAACGAAATTGCTGTAAGCAGCAAAGTGACATCTTCCGGTAAAGATAAAGATATGCAGTGGTCAGAAAGCACTTCCAGGAATGCTGGCCCATTTTCCAGAGATTTCACTGGTCTGTGGGAGGTGATTTCATACCTGTTGATCTGTTATCTAGAGCATTACATTCTCCAGCATGGCCTATCCTGGTAAGATGTTGTTCCCAGGGAAACCTGGGCTCTTAGACACCTATAGATTTCATGAATAAAAGATTGTTACTCTGAGAGAAGACTATGGAAGCATTTCCTTCAGTGTCGTTTTTAGGAAAGTAATTTTAAAAAGAATCCTCATTGTGGCATGTTGGCATCTCGTGTCAAACCGGGGACCAAATTCTCAACACAAACGTCCACATGCTAACAGAGGCGTGGATGTGACACAAACTCTGTGCATGAACAGAATACAGATAAACCAGGAAAGTAACACACTAACTGCGTCGGTGTTAACAGAGCAATAACTTCATTAACTTTTATTATCTGGTGATATGCTAATTAGCTACATGCTCTTATGCTGTTTAGCCATTTTTAGCTGCTAATGCCTGGTTAAAGCTCTTGTCAGAGGTCCAGTGCTTAAAGGCCCTTCAGATAAAGAGTGAACTGGAAATTTATCAGAATAATGTTTGGTCTTGTCAGATTTAGTTCTGTGGTTCTTAGAGATTGTTTTGGCTGCAAGACACAAAAAGAAGAGCACTGTTGTGCCACACGGGTGACTGACAGTCAGCCTCTGTGATTGTCTCTCTCTCCAGGTTCCTCTGTCTGCCAGTATGTCCCCTGTCCGCCTCCACTCATCCAACCCTAACCTGTGTGCCGAGCTGGTGGACTTTCAGCCCCCTGTCTCCCGCTTGACAGACAGTGTAGAGTGTGCCAGCGACTACATTAAACTTCAAGAGGAGTTCTGCATTATTGCCCAGAAAGGTACGAACGCAGCATGTAGGACAAGGTGGACTTTATTCTCATACTGTAGCTGCTGATCATCATTAAATGATCTTCGTGTTTGTGGCTGTAATGTGACAAAATGTGGAACAGTTCAAGGGGGCCGAATACTTTTGCAAGCCACTGTATATGAAGAGAGAGACAGACAGAGAGAACAGTACTGCACAAGCAAATAAAGACAATAAATGTGGTTTATAGCAAGTGAAGGGCTAAGGAAAAGAGACCGGTCTTTATACTGGTTTTAAATTCCTTGCAGGAGAAGGGAAATCTAATTGTTAATGACAAACTGTTCCACAGTTTAGGGCCAGCAACCGAAAAATGCACAATCATGGTTTTAAAGTCAGTGTGTGGGATGGACAGCAGCGATAGCTCAGCAGATCTGAAAGATATGAAGGGCGAAGTAAGGGGGCAGCACTTTAGTGAAATGATCTGGTTCTAGTCCATGAAGTGGCTTAGAAACCAGTAAACCAGCACATGGTGCATGTTATGTCTCATTCTTGGTACCACTGTGTGACTGATTCTTACATAGAGAGAGCATTGGCGAATAGCGACAGAGGAGCTAGCGATGCCTTTGAACCGGTGCGCGGGTTTCTAAGTTACTGCTTTTCTTTGATCCTGTCTCTCTGCAGTCCACTCGCTGCTGAAGTCGGCCTTCAACACTGTGGCCATAGAGAAGGAAAAGATCAAACAGATTCTGTCTGATCAGGAGCAGCCAGACCAGTCGGCCCAGATCAACTCTCTCAGGAAGTCTCTGTCACAGGTAATGAGCTCCCTTCAGTGGGAATCAGAGTAACCCATGATACGATCCCAGAGACATGCAAGGAGGAGATATGGCACAGAAAGGACGCTGAATAGAAATCAATGAGAGAATTCTGTAACACGCAGAAGTCAGTGATCTGCTTTACAACAGCTGAGTAAAATATGAGCCAGTCATCTTTTTGAAAAAACATCTCAGTTACAAATTCAGTGTTACAGCTTTCTCACCAAAAGTCTAGAGACAATAATAAAATGGCTCCTGTGGCAAGATTTTCTTTAAGCCAGATGCTGATGTTAATCTAACAATATGATCGTGATGCTGTTATGGAAGAACAGTTCTGTTATTATTAATATGTTGCACAATGTCTGTGTAACCAGATATGAAAAAATACAGCTAAAAGGCAAAATGCAGGATTAATCTAGTGTTTGCTGCACTGCAGTGACAGTGTCTATAAGTACTATCATCATTATGTAGTTTTAATAATGTGTTATTAAAGCTCCCTCTAGTTTGGTCTCACCTGCTTTCGGCCATCTTGACAGAGTTTTTCTCTACGGCGACTTAGCTTTACTCGATTAGCGCCACTGTGAGAAGTCAGGAAGTCATAAATCTGGCAGCTGAAACTGGCTGGAGACCATTTAGAGCACCTGCATGTTTTAATGAAAGCCTCAGTATTTGCCACCAGTCTATCTACAGCGTATCACCAGAGGAGGCTGGAGGACATGTTGCCGATGTAATCTTTGGTGGTGATGTCTCTCTTCTCCTTCTATTTAGTCTTTGCCAATCTGTTTTCGTGCTACAAATGCAAACTGTGACGCTGTATCAACATCACAGTTAAAAAGAAAAATGATGTGTGGAGATGAGAGCCCAGGCAAGTGAGCCGTGAACGTCCAATCATCTTTTCCCACATTAATTGGTGAGCGGGAGAAATGTGCAGTGCAGTTCATTAACTCTTCTCCTCAGGGCTGTCTCTCTACCACCGCGATTTAATTGGACTGTTCCTCTGCTAACAGTTGACATCATTTCAGTGAAATGTTTCACTCGCTGTTTTATCTCCGTTTCGTTCCTAATTGGATTCTTGTGTGACACGCTTGTCGCAGGATGGAGGTCAGGTTTGGTGGCAGAGCTCTGTGGGAGGTTGATAATCAGGAGTTGTGGTTGCTATAGTTACAGCTGCTGATGTCAGCTACTGTAATCCCCGCAGGATATAAGTGAGTGTTATTGCCATCTTAGTTTTATGTATTTAATATTTCCTTTGGCATACAGTAGGTACGTTTATACCTAAACCTACATTTTCTATTTCTTTTTTTTAAGTTTTGATCAAACATCTGCAGAAAGGAACAGCATTGCATTAACTTAATTACATTTTTGGCCACCTGATGAACGAGAGTCTAATACTTCCTCTCTTTTTGTCCCCATAAGGCTTTGAGGCTATTGTGTGGCTCTTAATCAGCTAAATACTTCACTCTGTCCACCAGCTAGTCGCTGTGACTCCTCTCCTCTTCTGCTGCTTCACAGTGGATTTATCACAACTATAAACTGCCCTCTTCAGTTGTAAAAATCTCTAAATATAGTCATGAGAACAAGTAAGAGAACAAGACAAACTGACAGCATTTGGACCTCAGGAGTTAATATTGGCCTGCCCTTCATGTATGAGTATGTGAATAATGAATTAAACCTGTGGTGAGTGAACCATCACTGGACACTGGTCATGACCAGGTAAAGTAAACAAAACACACTACCTGGCCACTTTGGTGCAGCTTAACTTAACACAAATCTAACCAACCACCATGGCAGTAGACATCATTGGGATTACCTGCTGAAGTTCAAACTGAGCATTCGAATAGGGAAGAAAGACGATTTTGTGACTATGAACATGGCATGGTTGTTGGAATTTTCAGAAACTGATGATCTACTGGGATTTCCCCAAACAATCATCTTTAGGGTTTACAGAATATGGTCCAAAAAACAGAAAATACCCATTGAGTTCATTAGGTGAAAATTCCTTGTTCATGTAAAGAGTCAGACAGATACATCAAACTTGTAAGAAGATGGACTGGAGCAGCAGGAGACCACTTCTCTCAGCTAACAACAGGAAACCGAGGCTTCATTTCACAGGTGGCTCATCAAAATCGGACAACAGAGTGCACTCAAATGGCCTCCGCAGTGACCTGATGTCAGTCCAATATAGCACCTTTGGGATGTAGTGAAAACGGGTGATTCTCATCATGGATGTACAAGCGCTTGATATGGACTACAATCTCTGAGGCATACTTTTAGTACGTGGTTTTATGAAGAATTAAGGCACTTCTAAAGGCCCACT
The DNA here is from genome assembly GCF_041146795.1 of Maylandia zebra. Lineage (NCBI taxonomy): Eukaryota > Metazoa > Chordata > Actinopteri > Cichliformes > Cichlidae > Maylandia > Maylandia zebra. The sequence goes on along the minus strand of NC_135182.1, from coordinate 19,928,143 downwards.
GGTTTCAAATCTAGCACTAGCAAAGTGTGTCTAAAAAAGTGTCAAGTGATTGTAGAGCTGAATATTGCTGCAAAGTTGTTAAGCACAGAACATTCACCTGAGATACTGGGATGCAAATCCCAGTCAAAACCTATCATTGACATATTTTCGCCCCTTTGAAGCATGCATATGCTCTTGGTCACAGTAAATGCTTTTTATAGATATTCTAACTTTAAAGAAAACTTTTTAAAATCTTGTGACTTTTTAAAATCTGTGGCAAAACAAGAAAATAATCAGTCAAATTGTTCTTTTTTTTTACAGAAAAAGCAGGATGCAAATAATTGTATTCTTTATGAAGGACTGAGCCAATTCTTTTTATCTTTTTTTACTTCAAAGTTTCGTGTGAGATTTGAATGTCAGAAAGCATTTTTTATTCTTCAGGCCCTGTCGCAAAATGCAGAACTTCGAACTCGACTCAACCGCATCCACTCTGAGTCTGTCCTGACTGAGCAAGTTGTGAGTGTGAACATCATCTCCACACCTGATGAGGTAGCTCACTGTCTATCACTGACAAATCTCATTGCTTACCCTGATATTGATAAAGCTACAGCTTCGGAGGCTCGCCAGGTAGTCGATGTATTTGCTTCCTGCATTTGTCAGTTGGCTTATTGATTCTCACTCCTATAGACTGATGGCCTTTCCAGTACAGCCTGGCAGGTGAGCTTCAGAAATCATTATTCTATGCAGGACCTGACATCAAGGTTAATGGAAAAACTGACTAATTAGAAACGGATGGGAGGTTGCCTTTTGGCAAGGAGACACATGCTGCAATATGAGCACTGTGTTGTCTTCTGGTTCTGTTTGTCTTCGTTCAGGTCAGTTTTGGTTCTTCAACCTGTCATCATAGCAAGAAATAGTGAACGCCTCCTGCATTTGCTTGTGTTTGCCTGCAGGCCGGGGAACAGATGGGGATCCCTCTGACTCAGCAGGCCTCTAATGAGAGCCGACTCTCCATGTCAGAATCTGTCTCTGAGTTTTTTGATGCCCAGGAAGTGCTTCTGTCAGCCAGCTCGTCAGAGAACGAGGTACAGCGGGGCGGATGAAGAAGCGGAGTGGATGTGGTGATGGATGTGGATTTAGTAAGGTTAAACTATACTGCTGCTGTAAGTCAGTGAAAAACATCAGCGTGATGCCTGTGTGTGTGTGGAGTCAGATTTAGTCAGTAATTAATGCAAAAGTCACGAAGAGCAGAGATGGAGTGTAAAAGAAACGTAAACACAGGAGGGCTCCTTCGCATCTGCCCGAGGCCTAATCCCCGAGTCATGCCTAAGAATCAAAATGATCCTCTTCCACTTTATGCTTTGTTAAAAAGCATCAAGTGGAAGAGGATGTTCAGTCCATCACTCAAATCAACCATTTCTGCCTCCTTCCCTTTTTAACGGCTGTGAACATTCTGCTCCAAATATACTGCGTATGGCCCCTGAAGACCCATCAAGCATTGTAGCTCCCCAGGCATGCATTGAGCCATGCTGAAGGATTACTGAGCGTGGAAATTCATCATCCCCCCTGGCCTGTAGCTCTAACGGCAAGCCTTTTCGCTCTTTTTTTTGTCACATAAACTGGAAAAGCAGCTTTCACCCAAAGTGGCTACAACATGGCCCTTTCAAATGTGACCTTATTTTGTTTGCTATATATAAAGTATGAATACTGCAGTGTCTTGACTCATGATTACTGCAGTGGGACAGATAGCCGGCATGCTGCTGCAGTTTGTTAGCCAATGGCAAACTGCAGTGCACGCGTGTGTGTGAGTGTGAGGCTGTTCTGATCTGTTCGTGTTGTACTACTGCACTGCCTCACTCCCCTGTGTACCTGTTCCCCTCACAGGGTTCAGACGATGAGTCATATGTCAGTGATGTGAGCGATAACATTTCCGAGGACAACGCCAGCGTGACTGATAACGTCTCCAGACAAAGTAGGTCCAATTCTGCGCCGTCACGAGCAACCGTTGTTTGTACCAGAACAAAAGGACATGAGAAATTAATAAAGGAGGGGGAGATCCCACTCAGTCCGTCAGCCGTGCTGCTTCTACAATAACGTCACATTCCCACGCAAAGACACACACTTTGCAAATTCATTTATCAGTGCTGCAAAAGCAGTTGACTTTGCTATGTTGCCAAGGGCAACAGAAAGGGGGAAAAAAACTACTCAGGCTCCCGCTAGTCTGAAAGTTTTGGAAATGAGCTAGAATTGGTGTTATTTTCTCATGGTGAGTAGTTATCTTCCAGTAAAGCGTCCACTGTCACCAGCACTTCAGGATTAGCAAAGGTAGATGTCACAGTCGGTGGAGATTTATTTATAATCTACGTTATCTAGGTCACAGAGGAGCGTGACATCATCTGCAGGGTTACAAATTGAGTGTAAGAGCTTATGACACTACCTGAACACACTGTATCAGCATCTATATATGTAAATCTAGGAAGGAATCCAATGATGTGACCACTATTCTTTTAAACTTCTTTAAAATCAACAAACATACATACAGAGATTTCTTTATTCATTACAGGGAAAAAATATTGCTTAAAAGCTAAATTAAAGATGACCTATTGTGCTAATTTATGACCCCATATTTTTAATGTTGGACACGACTACTTTGCATGATTCACAGCGAAGAGTAAACCTTGTTTACCTTACGCTGGGTCAAGTTCACAAGTATCTATATCAAACCGTTTTAGTCAACTTTCTTCTGATTGGCTGCTCCTCATAAATCTGTGGTTTTTAGCAGGCAGGTGGGTGCGTTTGTGTTCTCGCAGCCAGAGCTATGTGCCTGAGACGATCGCGTCTTTGACATTGCCCGGATCCAAAAGAGGAAAAAGCAGCTTGAAACCAAATGTTTATAAGAATCTTAACCCTGAGCTTTTGGCTCACAAGGATTACTTGTACATTCACTGACATCATTGTTTCAGACTTTGTGTAATATGACCGTCTATCACTGTAACAGCACAACTACTGGTGAAGTACAAGAGTCGTTTCAGTGTATTTGATGTTGCAGCTAAACCTGAACTAATACCATGTCCTCACTACTTAAATTACAAAGTCGGCATATATTAAACAAACTAAGAAAAAATAAGAAAAGTTTTTTCCTAGAATATAAAAAAAAAAACATCCTGCTGCATTTTACACAAAGACTTGCAACACGACCAAAAAATGCTTTTTTTTTTAATTCTTTGTTATAATTATACTTAATTAGGCGTTTCTAGGACTAGCATAGCCTGTTGCAGATAATTACACCAGATGGATGTTGTAATAATGATTCCTTTTTTTCATTATTTATCTTTTTTTCAGTGGCCAACGGAGACTTTGCTGGCAGCGCCTTTCGTAATGGGCGGCGCAGCTGCTTGTCGGCACCCTGTCCTGACACCAGCAACATCAACCTCTGGAACATCTTGCGAAACAACATCGGCAAAGACCTGTCCAAAGTGTCCATGCCTGTGGAGCTCAACGAGCCCCTCAACACCCTGCAGCGCATGTGTGAAGAGCTGGAGTACAGCGAGCTGCTGGATAAGGCTGCTGAGACCGAGGATCCTTTTGAGCGCATGGTAAAGAAGTCGCCGGAGCTTATGAAATGAACTGTTAATCAGTTTCCAGTGTGGTGATTCATTAATTCATTAATGTGTGATGTCACACTGCAAGCCACAAGCTAACATATATGCCTGTGATGTGCTGCCTCCTGTCCTTTGGATAACATTTGAATGACAGATTCTGTTGTTTAGCTTATTCGTGACAAAGCCTGTTATGAGGAGCCTGTAAATCCACTCTGTGTTTATGCTCTTATGACTCTCGTTCAGGTTCTCGTCGCTGCTTTTGCTGTCTCAGGCTACTCATCCACTTACTACAGAGCAGGTAGCAAGCCATTCAACCCGCTACTCGGAGAGACTTACGAATGTATTCGGGAAGACAAGGGCTTCTGTTTTTTCTCTGAGCAGGTAAGCACCTGCTCACACAGTTCAAAATGAGTCAATTTTAAGCAATAAGAAGGCATTTATAGAGTAGCTCATTTTTTTCCTGAGGAGGTCTCATTATGTTGGAGAGGTCTAAAAAGCTCGGTGGAGCTTTCCTTGGAGTGCTTCGGTTTAACCGCAAGGTCTGTGCCTTTGTTTTTGTGTGTGGCCGCCTCAAAGAACTCGGTTTTATCTAATTTGCAAGAAAGCCCAGTGCTTCACTGTGCTCTTATCTGGAAGAAGACGAAACATAGTAGGAGATATTAAAAAAAAGAAATCAGGTTGAGTTTCTATAAATGCTGTCACATGTTTGCTCCAGAGGTTAGATTAGCTGAAAACTGAAGCAGTGTTGCAAAGTGCTTCTAAGAAACACAGAGTAAAAGAAATGGAAGGAAATTATTTTAAAGAATGTTTATATATATGAATTAAAATAAGACTCAAGTGCAACATCAAAATAACATCAAAATGGCTTGTGACAAATATGAGGCAAGCGCTGCTCTCCGAACGGCGACCGTCTTTTGTCTTTAAGCGTGCGATGGGAACAGTAAACAGTTTCTGCCCAAGGATCTGAGGCTGTGCACTGGTTTGCATACAGGAACAACAGTTTCAGTATATATTCTGGGGCCAGGACACGAAGGGCCTTAACAGTAATAAGTAAAATCTTAATATCAGTTCTAAATGAAATGGGCATCCAGTGTAGTCATTAAGACTGGTGTAATATAACCAGTTTTCTTGCTTCTTATGAGAAGGCTTCTTATCGATACCGATTACAATCCATTACAATAATCAAACTGAAATTAAGCATAAATCATAATTCTGTTGTTGGCTGAACTACTTTAATAACGACGGAAAATCAGTGGGTTACACTTCAGTTCAATGTATTTCAACACTGGGACAGCTGGGAGGTTATCCCAGCTGTCAGAGGTGTGAGACTGAGCAGGTTGTCCGTCCAACACAGGACTAACACAACACTGTAGCATTTCTGCGTGTGCATGCATGGGTTCTGTCCAGATAGTCTGGCCTCTTTCGCACAGTCCAAACACATGTGTGTGTGGGCTCTCAAACATTACACTGGAAGATCTTTCCTCAAAGTCTCAGAGTTAAATCTGTAAATACAAGGGTTCATCACCAACCTGACACAGAAAGATATAAGCTGTTGGGCTTCCTGCAAGATCAGGGAGTTTCATGCTTGGTCTTTTGATTTCCCTGGGGAAAATATTCCCAGACACCAGGCGTAAGTAATTCCAGTGTCTAGCAGGAGAGTGCAAGTTCAGCATTCAGAATAAATTTACAGTGGAAAAAAAAAATCACAATTTCTGTGAACCAAAACTGTCAAACGAATATTATAGACAAAATTAAAATCGTCACAATAAATGTGTAATTAAGAGTAGTGGCTGTATATGATGTGCTATCTAAACGACAGCTGCCAGACTCTTTTTTTTATTTGATCTTTTCTCGAAGGTGAGCCACCACCCTCCCGTCTCCGCCTGCCACTGTGAGTCTAAGAACTTCACCTTCTGGCAAGGTATGTTACCTGTCTAATTAGTTAGGGATTTTCCTCACAGGAGATATGGCTTAGTGTAGACCAGCCAGCAGGACTCAATTAGCCTTTTTAATAACCAGCGGAAATTGTACAGAGTAAACATAAATGTTATTTGGTATGATTTTAGACAAAATGTTAAAAAAAAAAATTATTTTAATGGGATATTTTTGTTGTTTTTCTTTCCAGATGTGAGATGGAAAAACAAGTTCTGGGGAAAATCAATGGAAATTTTACCAATCGGGAGTGTAAATCTCATGATACCCAGGTAACCTTCACCCAGCTGGTGTGCATGGTAATTGAACATGAAGGCGCAGAGTTTGGTTGGTTTTAATGCTTCATGTCACTGGGATTATGTTAATCGCCAGGTTTCTGCTTTTAATTGCCTTCATGGAAATATCGAGATTTTAATGATGACTGAGAAATGCAGGCTTGTGTTAAATCAACAGAAATTAACAACAAAAACTTTATTAGTTCTGTCAAAGCTGTTAAAAACACCTAAGAGCCCCAGAAAAATCCAGCATCCTCAGAGTTAATCATTTAAGCTCCCCTTGCTCTAAAGCCAGATTTGTTTTGATTGGCTTGATTGGATTTATCACAAGAATCTACTGTATGGATCAACCCACAAATAATAACCTCTTTGGGGTATGATTAAAGTGACAACCTCACAGAAGTCGAAAAGCACTGAGGTTACACAGAAAATGAACATAGCTGTATCACCTACTTTAATAATCTAGCCTTTTTACACCTGCAGTACCTGAAGCTGTTTTTATTGTGGCTTTCTAGGTTTGGTGATCAATACGAATGGAATAAAGTTACCACCTGTGTACACAACATCCTCAGTGGACGGCGGTGGATTGAACACTACGGGGAGATTACCATCAGAAACATAAAGAGCAGTGCTTGCCTCTGCAAACTTACCTTTGTCAAGGTGAAAAATAATTGAGATGATTTGGGTAGCTTCTTGCTTCTTTGTTGTCTTCTCCTCAACCAGTTGTATGGCAATGGCTGCCTCTTCCTGAATGAGAAGTCTCTTCCTGTTAAAAGGGAGTTCTTCCTCCTCACAATTTTCCAGATGTTTATAATGAACCGTTTGGGGTTTCCCTCTAATGCTCTAGGCTGGTTTAGTTTTATATATAACTTGAAAAAGCTAACAGTGAAGTTTATGTTTTTTAGGGAAACTACTGGAGTTCAAATGTGAATGAAGTTCAAGGATTTGTGATGGATCAGGAAGGAAAAGTGATCCACAGGCTTTTTGGAAAATGGCACGAGGGTGTTTATTGTGGTGTCCCACCTTCTGCTAAATGCATCTGGAGGCCAGGTAAGAATCAGTTCTCGCTTCACTCTCACAGCGGGACTTCACTCAGGACTAGCTGTACAAAGCTTTAAAGCTAAAAGGGGACTTTGTTGGCTTTCCTCCCCAGGCTCCATGCCCACAGACTATGAGCTTTACTACGGCTTCACCAGGTTTGCCATTGAACTAAATGAGCTTTGTCCTGAGTTAAAAGATGCCTTGCCGCGGACGGATGCCAGATTCAGACCTGATCAAAGGTACAACATCACATCTGCACCTGGCACTACGAGCTGCTAACGCTGCATATTTTTGCAGCAACTGAGTAAAAAAAGTGTGACTGATTTCTTCCGGTCTGGCTGCAATTTCATTGAAGTCAGTCTGCTGGTAGTAGTTTTTCTCCTCATGTTTACAAATTCTCATCCTTTCATTTAGGTATCTGGAAGAAGGTAACTTGGAAATGGCGTCATCAGAGAAGCAGCGTATTGAGGACATGCAGAGGGTCAGGAGGAAGTGGAACGATGAGAACAACATCAAACACGAGCCACGCTTCTTTAAGTAAGGATGCACAAAGCAGCAGCCAGATGTGCATTATTCACCTTGTAGAATGCGTCGCTTTGTTTTTTTATTTCGTTTCATGTTCGGTTTTGTCTTTCATTGGCTTTGATTGGCTCCATTCAGACAGCCTACTACACACATCTCAGTGTTGAAATGAGGAAAATATCTGGACTGATTAAGTACATTAGAATGAAAAATCTCATATTTTGGAAGAATACGGGTAAAAAGAGAAGAAGCTGCTATGAAGCTGATTTGATTGGGGAGCTCTTGCTCACTAGCAAGACCTTGTCTTATTCTCCTGAGGTAGCTGATCAAAACATTAAGCCAGACACATCACCTTATTAGGCAGTAATTGCTGACATCAGAAGTGGAGAGAAGCCGTGTTACACAAGATGAGAAAGAACCGGAGTGTAGATAACCACGTAGTTATGGGCAGTCTACAAGTACTAGTCTTTGTCTGTGTTGTGTTGTAATCACATGGCATTGTGTTGCCATGCGATTACATGTGAGAACATTTTGTAACCAAGTGCAATAGAACAATCAAATGTTGTACAGACGCATTCATTTGCTCCTCTATTGCAATAATTTGATCAATATTTGTAAGAGAGGATGTGACTGCGGCTGTGTCAGCATTTTTCCCATTTTTAGGATGTTTAGCAGCTCAACGTTTGCATGGAAAACTCAACATTAACATTATTCACATTCTTTGCAAATAATCAAATGAAGCACAATTTGGTGTCTGTAGGGAGATTTATAGATGAACATGAAAATCTGGGTTAAAATGCATTGTTTTAAAAAATTATGTATGTTTATTATTATGTATTGTCATTCTTATTTTAACTGGCATTGTGTTATAAAATGGGTTGTACAACTACAAAAATGTGAACACGACAACACTTCAATTCAAATTAGTCTATAAATCTCCCGGTGAACAGATACACTTCCTCAGAGATTTTCGTCCATATTGATATGATAGTTCCAATTTCACTGCATCCCAAAGGTGCTTTGTTGGAATGAGGTCTGGTGGCTGTGGAGCCCATTTACAGTGAACTCACTGTTGAGTTCAGAAAACCAGTTTGAGATGATTTGAGCTTTGTGACATGGTGTGTTATCCTGCTGCAAGCAACCATCAAAAGATGGGTACACTGTGGTCATAAAGGGATGGACATGATAAGCAACAATACTCAGGTAGGTTGTAGTTTTTACATGATGTTCAGCTCGTTCTAAGGGGACAATATTACACCACCAGCCTGAACTACTGATGCAAGGCAGGATAGATCCATGCTTTCATGTGGTTTATGGCAGATTTTGACCCTGCTATCTGAATGTCACAGCAGAAATCGAGACAAATTACATTTTCAGTGTTCTGATTGTACAGATGTATACTTTTGGTGAGCTCTTAGCTGACAGCTGTGGTACCTTCTGTGGTCTTCTTAACATGAACAATACAAAAACATGGATCCATCTTCCCTTGTATCAGCATTTCAGGCTGGTGGTGGTGTAATGGTGTGTTTGACCCTTTGATACCAACTCAGTATTGTTTAAAGACTACCTGATATTGTTGCTTAGCATGTGTATAACTTTATATCCACAGTGTACTCATCTTCTGACTGGTTTTTCTGAACTTGACAATGAGTTCACTGAGCTCAAATAGCCACAGTCACCACATCTCAATCCAGAAGAGCACCTTTAGGATGTGGTGGAAATTGTTAGGTGGAGATTGTCAACATGGATGTTGCAACTGTGCAATGCTGTCGTGTCAATATGAACCAAAATCTTGAGGAATGTTTTCAGCACCGTGTTGAATCTGTGCTATGAAGACTTCAGACATTTCTGAACTCAAAGGAGGATCCAACCCAGTATTAGAGGGTGGTGTATCTAATAAAGTGTCTGCTGAGTGTATGTAGGGAATAGTGTATTTCTCCCCATTGCTTTTAGGTTTACAACTTCCACTTTTGTCTTTGTCCTTCCAGGAAAGTGGTTGATGCCAATCACAGGGAGAGATGGGTCTCCAACAACATGTACTGGGAGCTCCGCAAAAACCCCGGCTTCATTAACATGGAATCTACAGTGACTCTATGGTAGCACATGGATCTGTGTTTCCATCATCACAGACGAGGAGGCTGTTACCTACGCACAATAAGGTGTTAAGAGAAACGCGACGATGATGAAACATCTTTGTGCATGGATACGAATGACTGCTGAGCTGAGGGAAGGCCCGACGCCCAGCGACCCTGTGGAGGGTCACCCATCCATGGAAACATACCCTAGGATCACCTTCATTGTGCTTGTCGAAGCTGGGTCTCACCGCGCCTATGTAGATGTTTCCTCAGCTCTGTTGACTTCCCAGTATGTCCTTGCCTTAAAAAGACACCTGTACAAGTCACACGATTAGGCGCCTTTAAGTTGAAGCCATTTAATTTCCAACAGCAGTTTGGGTAGACTAGTCTATGAAGTAGACATTTTGATTACCTACAGATTACCTATGATAACATTGCATGTGTAGAGAGCAGCTTTCACTGGTACAAAGCCGTATTTACTATATCATCAGTTATTGTAGAAAAAAAAATAGGTATTTTTATAAAAAATATCTCGGACTCAGAATTTAGTGAAAGAGAATTATGTGAATTGGCAGATTTTATTTATTTTTGCCTTTTAATACTGTCGACTCTGTCGGATGGCAGCACTCTCTCCCGGGAAACAACTCATTTGAAATTAATGTCGACCGCTGTGGAGGAAGTACGGGGCTCTACAAACGCCGTTTTAATGAGTAACTGAGCTGAACATGTGCTGGGAGGTGAGGTGTGATTTAAACGCGAGGCGTTTCGGCCCTGTGGACTGTCAACACTGATCTGTCGTGACACAGTGCAAACGGAAGGACGATCTTCACCTCAGCAGCCCCAGTGTCTAATAATAATCATTCTTACACAAAACCAACTCGTGTGAATCACACAGTTACATAAATGCATACATAACTCTCTCCACTCTGTTCCCGAATGTGAGAGTTTCATTCAAATAATGGGCGCGTACACGTCCGAGTCACGAGTATAAGAAAAGATTTGTACAGGTTGCAGCGTTCTCTCAGATCCTTGGGATTTTTGTAGTACTTCATTTATTAACGAAACGTGAATAGCAGAGTCACATATTTCCATAAAACAGCCACAGCTTGAAGATGTAATTATTTTGAATTAATAAATGAGTAATTTTCCATCAGAGTCTTGTTACAGTTTACAAAAAACCCAAAGAGATTTTTTTAAAATCATCTTTATTCTGATTAACAACCAAAAAGAATCATTTACAAAGATATAGAGCAAAAAAAGTACTAACTGTATTCATTTATAAATCTGTTACCAGCAGATATTTGGTATTTTTCTTGATATATTACTCAAACCATCTATAATTTATCTTATCATTAATTGATTAAGGAATGATTTAATCTCGCCGTGACTCAATCACCAAACCGCATGCAGTCGTAGTTCATTATGAAACACCAGAGACACCTACAGGTCGTCCTGTAAAAATGAAAGAAGCCAGATTTTCAGATGGATACTGTAAAAACATTAAAACGTCTCAATGTGTCTGATTCCCCAGAGAATTTACTGCTATGCTGTGGGCTTCTTCAAAGCACCAGGTTGAAGTTTAGCTTTAAAATCTTGCCTAGTCTCCTCTTTTTTTGTTTTACAGCTAAAGAAAAAAATAAAAGGGGGCGCCTTTAAAATCAACCCGAACACACGCGAATAGTTCTTAAAGCTGAATCTCTTTGTTCACAGCTGCAGGGCGAGGAGGGGAAAGGTGAATATAAATATGTAGAGCGAAAACTGTTTAAGGCAAATCCATCATGTGTGCACTGATCACACCGTAGATTAACAAACCAAAAAGTTAGAACTGCTTTGCATCCATGTAGTTTAAAAGATAAAAAACAACAAGATACGCGTGGATATAGTTTTATTTTTCCCTGATCACGAACTTAATGCTACAACTCAGCAGCGTCGGTTTCACTTGCTGTGCCTTAATGCATTTATCAATGCCTCACAAACACACAACAGATGAGAATACCCGAGCCAAGAAGAAGGTATGCCATTCACAAGTCAAACGCCGCACATTCTCCATAGTCCGCCTGCCTGCAGATGATTAAGTACACTGAGCATTTAGCCGAGGACGGAATACATTAAGGGAAATTTTTTTGACATTAGAGGAGTAGAAAAGTTTTAACTGTATAACGCTTGCAGTGTCTAAAAGTGTTCTGCACTGCTCTGCTACCCCAACATGTAACTGATTCATTTTTGGTGATCACAATAAATGCAGCACATTTAGGGGGGGGGAGGAAAAAAAAGTGGGGGCACTACTGCAGCAGCTGATTTCTTTTCCCTCCTACATCAGTAGCTGTGGAGGTAGGGCCAGTGCTTTGTGTAGTGTTTGGTATCACAGAGTCAGAATGTAGTGGAGAAAAAAAAGAGAGAAAATCCTCCAGCTTTCTTCATCCATTTTCTACCTGCATGTCTAGAGCTTGCCAATGAATGTTGCAGATGCCTTATAAAAAAAGGTTTATGGTTTCTGAATTGGACACTTCTTTTTTTGTCGACTGACATGTATCATGAAGCACTATGTCAGCTCAGTTTGGATCAAATCTATTTCCTGATGGGTACCTTCTAAAGTGCAATTTTAACAAAGTACATATCTTTCCATGAACACTGTACACTGCTGCTACATAGTGCTTGTTCTAATAAAACTGCAAAACTCAAGGGATGAAGTTCTGTGGTTTGTGTTTTTTAAAAAGGTAAGTGTTCTTGTACTCTGATATTTATGTTTCATTTTCATAAGCTGTCCAATGGTCCGATTCTGGCTCCCGGGCCTTATGTTTGACACCCCTGGTTTTCTTTAATAACAGAAATTGGAGCTCCCACAGCACACCTTGGTAAGCATAGAAACACATATGACGCAGTAGTGATATCCACTATTTTTTAAGGCTAGTACCTATGTTTTAAGTTGCTGGGGAAAAAAACACAAACACACAAGCAACAGAGAACCCAATGACAAGGACTTCTTTGCTAGGTGCTCCTGTTAATCTGCACAGCAACACAAATATCAAATCATCCAATCACACAGCAGTGACTTAGTACATTTAGACATATAGACATGATCAAGTTGACCTGCTGAGGTTCAACCAGAGCAACAGAATGGCGAGGAAGGGTGATTTAAGTGACTTTGAATATGTATGACAGGCTGGTCTGGCAACTTCAGAAAGTGCTGATCTATTGGGATTTACCCAAACGACAGAGAATGGTTTGAAAGGTGAAAATGTCCAGTGACTGCCTTGTTGCCAGACGAGAGAGTGACCAGATTACTTCAAGCTGACAGGAAAGCAACAGTAACTTAAATAACAACAGCCAATGTATGCAGGGGAGCATCTCTGAACACACAACACATCAAAGGCTGCATCAGCAGAAGACCACACCTTGTAGGACTCCTGACAGGATCTTCACATCAATTCACATGTGTTACCAGAGTTCAATGATGGAAGATTAAAAAAACTGCCACTTGGTCTGATGAGTTTCAATTTCTGGTGCAACATTCAGATAGTAGGGTCAGAATTTCACAGAAATAACACAGATACATGGCTTCATTTTATCTTGTATCACAGGTTCAGGGTAGTGGTGGTGTAATGATGTGCGAGATACTTTCTTGGCACACTTTGGACGCCTTAGTACCAGCTGAGCATTTTTAAAATGCCACAGCCTGCCTGAGTATTTTTGCCAACCACGTGCATCCCTGTATGACCCATAATGCACCCATCTTCTAATGGTTGCTTCCAGCAGGATGTGTCATGACAATTATTTTACTGTATTTACAGTAGACGACAATCTAATAGAGCATCTTTGGGAGGTGGTCCAACAGAAGATTCCCATCCTGGACGTGTGTCCAACAAATCTGCAGGGCCTGTGAGATGCTGTCATGTAACTATAAAACAAAATCTGTGAGGCACCTTGTTGAATCTATGAAATGAAAAATTAGGATGTTCCAACCCAGTACCAGGAAGGTATACCTAATAAAGTGTCTGTTGAATGCATATGGATAATAGTGTCGTTTTACTCATTGCTTTCAGGTTTAACTTTCACTGTTGTCATTTTTCTTCTATGAAAGCAGCTGATGCCAGTCACAGGGAGAGATGGGTCTCTGTACCTAATAGAGTGGCCAGTGAGTGCAAATATCACTCTTTAGAGTAAAAAAACCAAATTCAAATAAATAAATTACTGTATTTGACTTTTCTTTGGGCCACTTTTTTGTTATAAAACAACACAAATTAAGTAGAAAGCACCCATGAATTCACTCTGATGTAATTAGCTTTGTACCAATACTTAACAACGGGCTGGCTGATGAATAAATGGCTGTCCAGCGGTCATCTCCCACGGGACGCATTTCAATCAATAACACAACAGCCGGCTCCTGAAGGCGCCACAGCAATTTATTCTCTCAGTAGGCTCTATTGCACGGCCATTAACACACGCCAACACTCATTAACATTTATTTAATGTTATTTCATTTATTTACTGGATCTGAACACTTGTTGCTGCCATTTTTCTCTACCAACAGTAAGTTCATACAGCAGAGAACACCAGTCAGTAAATCTATTAAATATAGAGCAGGTTTTACTTCTATAGCTATACAGAGGCACACTGCAACAGACCAGCAATCATCTTTTCTATTCCGAGTCAAACTGATAAAGAGCGATGGATGAGTGGAAGTAGGACAAAATAAATACTAATAAGAAATAAAAACATGGCCTGTCTTTCTGTCCATATGTCACACTAGACAAAATGTATGGAAAAACTAGACATTCAAACCACTGACTGCACTCACACTGTGTGTAAAAAGATACAAAGAAAATCATTTGTAATATTCTTCCACTTTTCATCACATACTTTGGGACATTTAAAATAAAAACATAAAAACAACCACACTTCCGCTCGATTCTTTTACAGTTTGCTCGCGAGTATAAATAGAGGTGAAAAATAAAGCTGATGCTTTTTCGGGTTACTGCGCAGTTGAGTCTACTTTGCCATGTGCATGATTACAAAAATATACCCGGGCAATCGCAGACTGGGCATCAGCTGATGTATGTGACACTGTGGGTGCAGCGACTGCTGGCGGCGCCGTTGTTTATTTGATGGAGGCCTTGATGTACTGTAGTGCGCTGTGGGCTGCGTCGTTGTGGGCGTTGCTACAGGAAATGCCTGTGCCGTGGCACACGGTGACAGGGGTGGTGGACAGCTCTGCCAGGCACTGATACTGCCCGTTCACTGTGAGCTCATCTGCAAAACAGTTGAATAGTTAACATCTTGCAACACATATTTTACAGCCACAAGCTGTGGATAATGGTTTCCATTATACTACAAAATTGAATTTAACTCTTCCCCCCCTTGGACTCCTACTGGGAGTAACCCTTGTTTCTCTTTTTCTGAACGTAGAAACTCAACTTGAGCACTAAAAGTATTACAACAGGCCTGGTTCACCCATTCACACACATTTATACAAGCACTTTTTCCACGTCTTAGTGCTTTCTAACATATACATGCCAACAAATGCATTGGAGAGCAACCTGGGCTTCAGTACCTTGCTAAAGCATACTTTGGCATGCAGGCTGGATCGAACTACCAACCTTCAGATTAGTAGATGACCTGTTTTACGACTCTACAGGCATTTTACCAGGTAGGTTCCATCACAATTAGCAATCTTGGTAGACACAGAGGATGTGTGCACAATTTTTGGCCTTTTGTTTACTTTCTTGTTCTCTATGCTCCTATTTCCTCTTCTCTTTCCCCCTCACCCCCCACCCTGTCATGACAGATAGCAGCCACTCCCTGAGCATGCTTCTGCAGGACGTCTCTTCCTGTTAATAGGGAGTTCTTCCTCAGCACTGTCGCCAAATGTTTGCTCACAGGAGACTGATAATTCATTCATTACTGTTTGAAAATACAACCCAGTGTAAGGTTCATGTATTAAATTATATAATGATAATAATAATTAATGATAATATTCATCATGATTATTGTTGTTATTATTTTAAAATTCATTGTTTTACTAAAAAAAACAAAAAACATAGTAAAACACTTAAAAAAAAATAAGATGCCAAATTACAATTATTTAATCGCAGTTGTGAACAGGTAAATGTGTTTTAGCAAAAATTTAAAATTAAAACAAATCATTTTACGAGGACTTAAATGTCCTTTGTTCCCCTTTTGTTAAAACAGAGAAAAATGCACCACAGACAAATACTGAAGAAGGAAATGGTTGCCTTATATTTACATTGTCTACAAACTCAAAAACCAAATTTCTCTTAAAAATTTAGATTTGCAAATGTGAACAAATCAACTTGTCAGAGATATTCATCTCCACTTGAAAAAAAACAACCCCACAAAACAAGAAAACTGCAGCAAACACCACAATAATAAACAGCATGTCCAAATTAATAAGTCTTCTAATCAGATATTGATGCTTCTTTACTATGTGACGCAAAAATAGGAGACAGATGCTTTTTTTTAACTAGTTAAGCACCCAAATAAAAAAATCAAATGTTTCTATGTTTGAGTCACAGCAACTTTGACAGTAACATCTGCAGTAATATTCACGTCTCTAATGACATCTCACAAGCGTTCGCTTTATTTTGATACAAAGACTGTTTACACAGTTTCTAATTGCAGAGAAATACATTTATTTTGGTCATTTCATTGTCGAGCAGAAAGCTCACCCTTCTTGGTATACCCTTTAGATGAACAGAGAGTTTTTTTAATTAACTACATATTCTTTAAATAATGTTCCCTTTTATAAAAAGTAGGATAATTATTAAAAAAAATTATTATAGCTCTGTTACATAGGAAAAAACTGTCTTTTTTTCTGTTGTCTCTTGTTTAACATTAGGGACGTTTGTGGCAATAAATTTCTTAATCAGCTAAACAGGTCACTTAAGAAATATTAAGTTACATTTGAAAACGGTTTAAAAAAAAACATATCCCCATTCCACATTCCAAAATGTCATGTGACAATCTGATTGGCTTAGGAGTGATGATGTCACAAGGATGTCACAAGGATGTCACAAGGATCCTTTGAAGTTTTTCTATAAATAGGGGTGAGAAACAGCAATTTTCAGTTCGTTTCTTCGCAGCCTTTGTGTTTGCAGCCTTCAAACGTTCACTACAGAAAAATTTGGAAACCTCTCAGAGTCATCGGATACAAACGCCAACATGTATCCAAGATTACGGCAACCAAGACAAAAAGATTTCGCCGCCTCTCCTTCCACGCGTGGCCGGCCAATTTCTCCAAATGGCCTCTTATCCATCCAAAGGGCATTACAGGAGAGTAGGAATGAAAACAACCATCTCCAGAACAAAATTCGACAAATTGAAGAAGAAAAACGTCACCTGGAGAAGAAGTGCTTACAGATGGAAGCACAAAACAAACACCTGGAAGAAACACTACAGCGCCAGCCCGACATCAACATTATTAATGAGGGCTGGGGGATCAAGTTTGCTCAAGCCAGAGAGCAGATTGTATCCCTCATCAAAGAAAACAAGAAAAAGAGCGCTGAAGTTAAAGAAATGTCCGAGCAGCTTCAAGGCAGGAAAGCGACGATTGATAAAATGGAGTGGGATCTGCAATACATGGACCAAATGAATCACCTGCTCCAAAGAAAGCTTGATGAAGCTGAAGAAAAAAATAAAGAAGTCCTCCAACAGAAGGAACAACAGGACACAAAGCAAAAAGACCTGCAGCGCGAGCTCCAAGGCATGCAGGAAAAGTACAGAATGGTGAAGGCAGAGTTGGAACAAACATTGGTCCAAAATAAAGACCTCCTTCAAGAGAAAGAGCAACAGAAAGAAAGACTGCCAGAAGAAAAGTGCATTATCAAGGACTTTGAGAGTAAAAATCAAAAGTTGCAAGGATTCTGTGATGAACTGAAGGTCAAAACAAGTGAGCTGGAGGGAGAAAAGGAAACACTAGAAAAACGATGCTCACACATGCAGAAAAAGATTGATCACATGGCCAAAAACAACTCAGAGCTCATT
The DNA here is from genome assembly GCF_041146795.1 of Maylandia zebra. NCBI lineage: Eukaryota > Metazoa > Chordata > Actinopteri > Cichliformes > Cichlidae > Maylandia > Maylandia zebra. The sequence goes on along the minus strand of NC_135182.1, from coordinate 19,910,716 downwards.
AAGGGGATATTGTTGGAATTCAACAACTTGAAGCGGGAAAACACAGAAATGCAGGCCCAAAAGCAAAAACAAGACAAAACGCATGAGGACCTGCAGTGTACGCTCCGCGATATCCAGAAAAGAAATGAGCAGCTAGAAGGCCTGCACAAAGAAGATCAAGTGAGAAATGCAGACCTGCAGAAGGCAAAGCTGACACAGGAGGCAACATCCAAAGACCTCAAAGAAAAGCTTGAAGAAACACAAGCAACATTAGAACAGGTGGAACAAACATGCAAGAAACTAGAGAGGCAAAACACAGAAACCATCGATGAGTTGAGAACCCTCATCCTGGACAAAAAGGCGCTCGTGGAAAAGTCCATGAAAAAGAAGAAAAGATTCTTCAGCTTTTTCCGGTAGAGGGACAATACTGCTTCTTCAACTGATGTAGCCTCGTCTTGCTCCACCTCTGTTCACCCCCCCAACCAGTCCCGGCAGTTGACTGCCCCCTCCTGAGCCTGGTTCTGCCGGAGGTTTCTGCCCGTTTAAAGGCAGTTTTTCCTCCCCACTGTCGCCTAGTGCTTGCTCAGAGGGGATTGTTGGGGTTTTCTCACCTCTACCTTGTTTCTTTATTTACTTGTTAACTTTTTGAACTTACCTCATTTAACCTTGTTTCGTTATTTACTTGTTAACTTTTTGAACTTACCTCATTTAACCTTGTTTCGTTATTTACTTGTTAACTTTTTGCTCTTACTTCATTTAACCTTGTTTCGTTATTTACTTGTTAACTTTTTGCTCTTACTTCATTTAACCTTGTTTCGTTATTTACTTGTTAACTTTTTGCTCTTACTTCATTTAACCTTGTTTCGTTATTTACTTGTTAACTTTTTGCTCTTACTTCATTTAACCTTGTTTCGTTATTTACTTGTTAACTTTTTGAACTTACCTCATTTAACCTTGTTTCGTTATTTACTTGTTAACTTTTTGAACTTACCTCATTTAACCTTGTTTCGTTATTTACTTGTTAACTTTTTGAACTTACTTCGTTTTACCTTGTTTCGTTATTTACTTGCTTGTTTAACTTTTTTTTTCAACTTATCTAACAAAATAAAACAGTTGAATTTATCCTTTGAGTATTGTTCATCTATTCTTTACAGAGTTTTTCCAAAACACTTTCAAACATTCAGATCTGTCTTTCATTTTCTTCTTGAAACCTCATGAACAGTGAACTAAAAACTCTGGAACATGGTTTGAAACACTGAAATTGTTTCAGCTGAAACTGGCAAAGTCATACGTGCGTGTGTGAGTGTCACAGGTGATATGGTGTCACTAGTCCAGTCATCATGTTTAGCCTCATTCACTCCAGAATTATTTAGGCCAAATCTTTAAAACAGTGTCACTGCACACACATTTCAATCACACAAATGCAGGATTAATTCTTTGCAGTATTTTATCTGATTTATTATGAGAATGTCACGCCTGATCATTTGCGCCCACAACATCAAAAATGGGGGCAAAAGGGAGGAGACCACGTTTAATCGATTATAACACGAGGTCAGAAATATAAGTGCTGACATGAGTAGTGTCCACAGAAACCTCTGAATCTCAGCTAAAAACTCATGCAAACCATGTCTACAAACACCAAACAAAGCAAAGACACCAGACAGTTAAAAGAGCAGTTACTGCACCATGAATCTGTGGACAGGTAATATCCATATTTTGATTTATGATTTTCTGGAGTTAAATGTGAACCGAAGCATATTTTCAAACGTGTTATATGCTATAAAATACTTTTAAAAATTAGGTGAGGGAAATAAAAAACCATTTTTTCTATGTTTGAGTCACAGTAACTTTGACATAGTAACATCTGCAGTAATATTTACAGCTCTGATGACATCTCACCAGTGTTAGCTTTATTTTGACACCAAGACTGTTTACACAGAGTTTGTAATTGCAGAGAAATACATTTATTTTGGTCATTTCCTTTTCAAGCAGGAAGCTTACCCTTCTTGGTATACCCTTTAGATGAATACAGAGTTTTTAATTAAATACATATTCTTTAAATAATGTTCCCTTTTAGAAAAAGTAGGATAATTAAAAAAAACAAAACATTTATTATAGCTCTGTCACGTAGAAAAAAACCTGTCTTTTTTCTGTGGTCTGTTATATAACATTAGGGGTGTTCGTGGCAATTAACTTTTTAATCGACTAAGCGGGTCAAGTAAGAAACACTTAAATATTAAGTTACATTTGAAAACTGTTTAAAAAAAAACATATCTCCATTCCACATTCCAAAATGTCATGTGACAATCTGATTGGCTTAGGAGTGATGATGTCACAAGGATGTCACAAGGATGTCACAAGGATCCTTTGAAGTTTTTCTATAAATAGGGGTGAGAAACAGCAATTTTCAGTTCGTTTCTTCGCAGCCTTTGTGTTTGCAGCCTTCAAACGTTCACTACAGAAAAATTTGGAAACCTCTCAGAGTCATCGGATACAAACGCCAACATGTATCCAAGATTACGGCAACCAAGACAAAAAGATTTCGCCGCCTCTCCTTCCACGCGTGGCCGGCCAATTTCTCCAAATGGCCTCTTATCCATCCAAAGGGCATTACAGGAGAGTAGGAATGAAAACAACCATCTCCAGAACAAAATTCGACAAATTGAAGAAGAAAAACGTCACCTGGAGAAGAAGTGCTTACAGATGGAAGCACAAAACAAACACCTGGAAGAAACACTACAGCGCCAGCCCGACATCAACATTATTAATGAGGGCTGGGGGATCAAGTTTGCTCAAGCCAGAGAGCAGATTGTATCCCTCATCAAAGAAAACAAGAAAAAGAGCGCTGAAGTTAAAGAAATGTCCGAGCAGCTTCAAGGCAGGAAAGCGACGATTGATAAAATGGAGTGGGATCTGCAATACATGGACCAAATGAATCACCTGCTCCAAAGAAAGCTTGATGAAGCTGAAGAAAAAAATAAAGAAGTCCTCCAACAGAAGGAACAACAGGACACAAAGCAAAAAGACCTGCAGCGCGAGCTCCAAGGCATGCAGGAAAAGTACAGAATGGTGAAGGCAGAGTTGGAACAAACATTGGTCCAAAATAAAGACCTCCTTCAAGAGAAAGAGCAACAGAAAGAAAGACTGCCAGAAGAAAAGTGCATTATCAAGGACTTTGAGAGTAAAAATCAAAAGTTGCAAGGATTCTGTGATGAACTGAAGGTCAAAACAAGTGAGCTGGAGGGAGAAAAGGAAACACTAGAAAAACGATGCTCACACATGCAGAAAAAGATTGATCACATGGCCAAAAACAACTCAGAGCTCATTAAGGGGATATTGTTGGAATTCAACAACTTGAAGCGGGAAAACACAGAAATGCAGGCCCAAAAGCAAAAACAAGACAAAACGCATGAGGACCTGCAGTGTACGCTCCGCGATATCCAGAAAAGAAATGAGCAGCTAGAAGGCCTGCACAAAGAAGATCAAGTGAGAAATGCAGACCTGCAGAAGGCAAAGCTGACACAGGAGGCAACATCCAAAGACCTCAAAGAAAAGCTTAAAGAAACACAAGCAACATTAGAACAGGTGGAACAAACATGCAAGAAACTAGAGAGGCAAAACACAGAAACCATCGAGGAGTTGAGAACCCTCATCCTGGACAAAAAGGCGCTCGTGGAAAAGTCCATGAAAAAGAAGAAAAGATTCTTCAGCTTTTTCCGGTAGAGGGACAATACTGCTTCTTCAACTGATGTAGCCTCGTCTTGCTCCACCTCTGTTCACCCCCCCAACCAGTCCCGGCAGTTGACTGCCCCCTCCTGAGCCTGGTTCTGCCGGAGGTTTCTGCCCGTTTAAAGGCAGTTTTTCCTCCCCACTGTCGCCTAGTGCTTGCTCAGAGGGGATTGTTGGGGTTTTCTCTCCTCTACCTTGTTTCTTTATTTACTTGTTAACTTTTTGCTCTTACCTCATTTAACCTTGTTTCTTTATTTACTTGTTAACTTTTTGAACTTACTTCGTTTTACCTTGTTTCGTTATTTACTTGTTAACTTTTTGCTCTTACTTCATTTAACCTTGTTTCGTTATTTACTTGTTAACTTTTTGCTCTTACCTCATTTAACCTTGTTTCTTTATTTACTTGTTAACTTTTTGCTCTTACTTCATTTAAACTTGTTTCGTTATTTACTTGTTAACTTTTTGAACTTACTTCATTTAACCTTGTTTCGTTATTTACTTGTTAACTTTTTGAACTTACCTCATTTAACCTTGTTTCGTTATTTACTTGTTAACTTTTTGCTCTTACTTCATTTAACCTTGTTTCGTTATTTACTTGTTAACTTTTTGAACTTACCTCATTTAACCTTGTTTCGTTATTTACTTGTTAACTTTTTGCTCTTACTTCATTTAACCTTGTTTCGTTATTTACTTGTTAACTTTTTGAACTTACCTCATTTAACCTTGTTTCGTTATTTACTTGTTAACTTTTTGAACTTACTTCGTTTTACCTTGTTTCGTTATTTACTTGCTTGTTTAACTTTTTTTTCAACTTATCTAACAAAATAAAACAGTTGAATTTATCCTTTGAGTATTGTTCATCTAATCTTTACAGAGTTTTTCCAAAACACTTTCAAACATTCAGATCTGTCTTTCATTTTCTTCTTGAAACCTCATGAACGGTGAACTAAAAACTCTGGAACATGGTTTGAAACACTGAAATTGTTTCAGCTGAAACTGGCAAAGTCATACGTGCGTGTGTGAGTGTCACAGGTGATATGGTGTCATTAGTCCGGTCATCATGTTTAGGCTCATTCACTCCAGAATTATTTAGGCCAAATCTTTAAAACAGTGTCACTGCACACACATTTCAATCACACAAATGCAGGATTAATTCTTTGCAGTATTTTATCTGATTTATTATGAGAATGTCACGCCTGATCATTTGCGCCCACAACATCAAAAATGGGGGCAAAAGGGAGGAGACCACGTTTAATCGATTATAACACGAGGTCAGAAATATAAGTGCTGACATGAGTAGTGTCCACAGAAACCTCTGAATCTCAGCTAAAAACTCATGTAAACCATGTCTACAAACACCAAACAAAGCAAAGACACCAGACAGTTAAAAGAGCAGTTACTGCACCATGAATCTGTGGACAGGTAATATCCATATTTTGATTTATGATTTTCTGGAGTTAAATGTGAACCGAAGCATATTTTCAAACGTGTTATATGCTATAAAATACTTTTAAAAATTAGGTGAGGGAAATAAAAAATCTTTTTTTCTATGTTTGAGTCACAGTAACTTTGACATAGTAACATCTGCAGTAATATTTACAGCTCTGATGACATCTCACCAGTGTTAGCTTTATTTTGACACCAAGACTGTTTACACAGAGTTTGTAATTGCAGAGAAATACATTTATTTTGGTCATTTCCTTTTCAAGCAGGAAGCTCACCCTTCTTGGTATACCCTTTAGATGAATACAGAGTTTTTAATTAAATACATATTCTTTAAATAATGTTCCCTTTTAGAAAAAGTAGGATAATTAAAAAAAACAAAACATTTATTATAGCTCTGTCACGTAGAAAAAAACCTGTCTTTTTTCTGTGGTCTGTTATATAACATTAGGGGTGTTTGTGGCAATTAACTTTTTAATCGACTAAGCGGGTCAAGTAAGAAACACTTAAATATTAAGTTACATTTGAAAACTGTTTAAAAAAAAACATATCCCCATTCCACATTCCAAAATGTCATGTGACAATCTGATTGGCTTAGGAGTGATGATGTCACAAGGATGTCACAAGGATGTCACAAGGATCCTTTGAAGTTTTTCTATAAATAGGGGTGAGAAACAGCAATTTTCAGTTCGTTTCTTCGCAGCCTTTGTGTTTGCAGCCTTCAAACGTTCACTACAGAAAAATTTGGAAACCTCTCAGAGTCATCGGATACAAACGCCAACATGTATCCAAGATTACGGCAACCAAGACAAAAAGATTTCGCCGCCTCTCCTTCCACGCGTGGCCGGCCAATTTCTCCAAATGGCCTCTTATCCATCCAAAGGGCATTACAGGAGAGTAGGAATGAAAACAACCATCTCCAGAACAAAATTCGACAAATTGAAGAAGAAAAACGTCACCTGGAGAAGAAGTGCTTACAGATGGAAGCACAAAACAAACACCTGGAAGAAACACTACAGCGCCAGCCCGACATCAACATTATTAATGAGGGCTGGGGGATCAAGTTTGCTCAAGCCAGAGAGCAGATTGTATCCCTCATCAAAGAAAACAAGAAAAAGAGCGCTGAAGTTAAAGAAATGTCCGAGCAGCTTCAAGGCAGGAAAGCGACGATTGATAAAATGGAGTGGGATCTGCAATACATGGACCAAATGAATCACCTGCTCCAAAGAAAGCTTGATGAAGCTGAAGAAAAAAATAAAGAAGTCCTCCAACAGAAGGAACAACAGGACACAAAGCAAAAAGACCTGCAGCGTGAGCTCCAAGGCATGCAGGAAAAGTACAGAATGGTGAAGGCAGAGTTGGAACAAACATTGGTCCAAAATAAAGACCTCCTTCAAGAGAAAGAGCAACAGAAAGAAAGACTGCCAGAAGAAAAGTGCATTATCAAGGACTTTGAGAGTAAAAATCAAAAGTTGCAAGGATTCTGTGATGAACTGAAGGTCAAAACAAGTGAGCTGGAGGGAGAAAAGGAAACACTAGAAAAACGATGCTCACACATGCAGAAAAAGATTGATCACATGGCCAAAAACAACTCAGAGCTCATTAAGGGGATATTGTTGGAATTCAACAACTTGAAGCGGGAAAACACAGAAATGCAGGCCCAAAAGCAAAAACAAGACAAAACGCATGAGGACCTGCAGTGTACGCTCCGCGATATCCAGAAAAGAAATGAGCAGCTAGAAGGCCTGCACAAAGAAGATCAAGTGAGAAATGCAGACCTGCAGAAGGCAAAGCTGACACAGGAGGCAACATCCAAAGACCTCAAAGAAAAGCTTGAAGAAACACAAGCAACATTAGAACAGGTGGAACAAACATGCAAGAAACTAGAGAGGCAAAACACAGAAACCATCGAGGAGTTGAGAACCCTCATCCTGGACAAAAAGGCGCTCGTGGAAAAGTCCATGAAAAAGAAGAAAAGATTCTTCAGCTTTTTCCGGTAGAGGGACAATACTGCTTCTTCAACTGATGTAGCCTCGTCTTGCTCCACCTCTGTTCACCCCCCCAACCAGTCCCGGCAGTTGACTGCCCCCTCCTGAGCCTGGTTCTGCCGGAGGTTTCTGCCCGTTTAAAGGCAGTTTTTCCTCCCCACTGTCGCCTAGTGCTTGCTCAGAGGGGATTGTTGGGGTTTTCTCTCCTCTACCTTGTTTCTTTATTTACTTGTTAACTTTTTGCTCTTACTTCATTTAACCTTGTTTCGTTATTTACTTGTTAACTTTTTGCTCTTACCTCATTTAACCTTGTTTCGTTATTTACTTGTTAACTTTTTGAACTTACCTCATTTAACCTTGTTTCGTTATTTACTTGTTAACTTTTTGAACTTACCTCATTTAACCTTGTTTCGTTATTTACTTGTTAACTTTTTGAACTTACTTCGTTTTACCTTGTTTCGTTATTTACTTGCTTGTTTAACTTTTTTTTCAACTTATCTAACAAAATAAAACAGTTGAATTTATCCTTTGAGTATTGTTCATCTAATCTTTACAGAGTTTTTCCAAAACACTTTCAAACATTCAGATCTGTCTTTCATTTTCTTCTTGAAACCTCATGAACGGTGAACTAAAAACTCTGGAACATGGTTTGAAACACTGAAATTGTTTCAGCTGAAACTGGCAAAGTCATACGTGCGTGTGTGAGTGTCACAGGTGATATGGTGTCATTAGTCCGGTCATCATGTTTAGGCTCATTCACTCCAGAATTATTTAGGCCAAATCTTTAAAACCGTGTCACTGCACACACATTTCAATCACACAAATGCAGGATTAATTCTTTGCAGTATTTTATCTGATTTATTATGAGAATGTCACGCCTGATCATTTGCGCCCACAACATCAAAAATGGGGGCAAAAGGGAGGAGACCACGTTTAATCGATTATAACACGAGGTCAGAAATATAAGTGCTGACATGAGTAGTGTCCACAGAAACCTCTGAATCTCAGCTAAAAACTCATGTAAACCATGTCTACAAACACCAAACAAAGCAAAGACACCAGACAGTTAAAAGAGCAGTTACTGCACCATGAATCTGTGGACAGGTAATATCCATATTTTGATTTATGATTTTCTGGAGTTAAATGTGAACCGAAGCATATTTTCAAACGTGTTATATGCTATAAAATACTTTTAAAAATTAGGTGAGGGAAATAAAAAATCTTTTTTTCTATGTTTGAGTCACAGTAACTTTGACATAGTAACATCTGCAGTAATATTTACAGCTCTGATGACATCTCACCAGTGTTAGCTTTATTTTGACACCAAGACTGTTTACACAGAGTTTGTAATTGCAGAGAAATACATTTATTTTGGTCATTTCCTTTTCAAGCAGGAAGCTCAGCCTTCTTGGTATACCCTTTAGATGAATACAGAGTTTTTAATTAAATACATATTCTTTAAATAATGTTCCCTTTTAGAAAAAGTAGGATAATTAAAAAAAACAAAACATTTATTATAGCTCTGTCACGTAGAAAAAAACCTGTCTTTTTTCTGTGGTCTGTTATATAACATTAGGGGTGTTCGTGGCAATTAACTTTTTAATCGACTAAGCGGGTCAAGTAAGAAACACTTAAATATTAAGTTACATTTGAAAACTGTTTAAAAAAAAACATATCCCCATTCCACATTCCAAAGTGTCATGTGACAATCTGATTGGCTTAGGAGTGATGATGTCACAAGGATGTCACAAGGATGTCACAAGGATGTCACAAGGATCCTTTGAAGTTTTTCTATAAATAGGGGTGAGAAACAGCAATTTTCAGTTCGTTTCTTCGCAGCCTTTGTGTTTGCAGCCTTCAAACGTTCACTACAGAAAAATTTGGAAACCTCTCAGAGTCATCGGATACAAACGCCAACATGTATCCAAGATTACGGCAACCAAGACAAAAAGATTTCGCCGCCTCTCCTTCCACGCGTGGCTGGCCAATTTCTCCAAATGGCCTCTTATCCATCCAAAGGGCATTACAGGAGAGTAGGAATGAAAACAACCATCTCCAGAACAAAATTCGACAAATTGAAGAAGAAAAACGTCACCTGGAGAAGAAGTGCTTACAGATGGAAGCACAAAACAAACACCTGGAAGAAACACTACAGCGCCAGCCCGACATCAACATTATTAATGAGGGCTGGGGGATCAAGTTTGCTCAAGCCAGAGAGCAGATTGTATCCCTCATCAAAGAAAACAAGAAAAAGAGCGCTGAAGTTAAAGAAATGTCCGAGCAGCTTCAAGGCAGGAAAGCGACGATTGATAAAATGGAGTGGGATCTGCAATACATGGACCAAATGAATCACCTGCTCCAAAGAAAGCTTGATGAAGCTGAAGAAAAAAATAAAGAAGTCCTCCAACAGAAGGAACAACAGGACACAAAGCAAAAAGACCTGCAGCGCGAGCTCCAAGGCATGCAGGAAAAGTACAGAATGGTGAAGGCAGAGTTGGAACAAACATTGGTCCAAAATAAAGACCTCCTTCAAGAGAAAGAGCAACAGAAAGAAAGACTGCCAGAAGAAAAGTGCATTATCAAGGACTTTGAGAGTAAAAATCAAAAGTTGCAAGGATTCTGTGATGAACTGAAGGTCAAAACAAGTGAGCTGGAGGGAGAAAAGGAAACACTAGAAAAACGATGCTCACACATGCAGAAAAAGATTGATCACATGGCCAAAAACAACTCAGAGCTCATTAAGGGGATATTGTTGGAATTCAACAACTTGAAGCGGGAAAACACAGAAATGCAGGCCCAAAAGCAAAAACAAGACAAAACGCATGAGGACCTGCAGTGTACGCTCCGCGATATCCAGAAAAGAAATGAGCAGCTAGAAGGCCTGCACAAAGAAGATCAAGTGAGAAATGCAGACCTGCAGAAGGCAAAGCTGACACAGGAGGCAACATCCAAAGACCTCAAAGAAAAGCTTAAAGAAACACAAGCAACATTAGAACAGGTGGAACAAACATGCAAGAAACTTGAGAGGCAAAACACAGAAACCATCGAGGAGTTGAGAACCCTCATCCTGGACAAAAAGGCGCTCGTGGAAAAGTCCATGAAAAAGAAGAAAAGATTCTTCAGCTTTTTCCGGTAGAGGGACAATACTGCTTCTTCAACTGATGTAGCCTCGTCTTGCTCCACCTCTGTTCACCCCCCAACCAGTCCCGGCAGTTGACTGCCCCCTCCTGAGCCTGGTTCTGCCGGAGGTTTCTGCCCGTTTAAAGGCAGTTTTTCCTCCCCACTGTCGCCTAGTGCTTGCTCAGAGGGGATTGTTGGGGTTTTCTCTCCTTTACCTTGTTTCGTTATTTACTTGTTAACTTTTTGCTCTTACTTCATTTAACCTTGTTTCTTTATTTACTTGTTAACTTTTTGCTCTTACCTCATTTAACCTTGTTTCGTTATTTACTTGTTAACTTTTTGCTCTTACCTCATTTAACCTTGTTTCGTTATTTACTTGTTAACTTTTTGCTCTTACTTCATTTAACCTTGTTTCGTTATTTACTTGTTAACTTTTTGAACTTACTTCGTTTTACCTTGTTTCGTTATTTACTTGTTAACTTTTTGAACTTACTTCGTTTTACCTTGTTTCGTTATTTACTTGTTAACTTTTTGAACTTACTTCGTTTTACCTTGTTTCGTTATTTACTTGCTTGTTTAACTTTTTTTTTCAACTTATCTAACAAAATAAAACAGTTGAATTTATCCTTTGAGTATTGTTCATCTATTCTTTACAGAGTTTTTCCAAAACACTTTCAAACATTCAGATCTGTCTTTCATTTTCTTCTTGAAACCTCATGAACGGTGAACTAAAAACTCTGGAACATGGTTTGAAACACTGAAATTGTTTCAGCTGAAACTGGCAAAGTCATACGTGCGTGTGTGAGTGTCACAGGTGATATGGTGTCACTAGTCCGGTCATCATGTTTAGGCTCATTCACTCCAGAATTATTTAGGCCAAATCTTTAAAACAGTGTCACTGCACACACATTTCAATCACACAAATGCAGGATTAATTCTTTGCAGTATTTTATCTGATTTATTATGAGAATGTCACGCCTGATCATTTGCGCCCACAACATCAAAAATGGGGGCAAAAGGGAGGAGACCACGTTTAATCGATTATAACACGAGGTCAGAAATATAAGTGCTGACATGAGTAGTGTCCACAGAAACCTCTGAATCTCAGCTAAAAACTCATGTAAACCATGTCTACAAACACCAAACAAAGCAAAGACACCAGACAGTTAAAAGAGCAGTTACTGCACCATGAATCTGTGGACAGGTAATATCCATATCCATATCCTTTATTTTGATACAAATATTGTTTACCTCATTCTGTAATGGCAGAGAAATACATTTATTTTGGTCATTTCATTTTCGAGCAGAAAGCTCAGAAAACCCCTGAAGGCCAAACAGGTTAAAGTTAATTCCCAATAAAACTAACTGTGAGATATTGGACTACATTGCTGTCTGTATTATTGTTAAAGTCATAAATGATCACCTTTAAAGTGTTTGTGCTGATAACATCATGTACAGTAAGACAGGCATGGAGAACAGCACTGACTGGGAGAGCCTTTGAACAGATGACATACTCAATTCAGTTCAACATATAAGACTTTAAGAATGCACAAGCATCTACCTCAAATCTATTTTTTTAGTCTATCATCTGTGATATGATTATGTAAAATTATAATGTATTGTTCATCTCCCTTAAATAAACAGGCAGCCTTAATGTGTGAAATATTCATATATTAAAACACTCAAATTTGTCTGTTGTCTCAGTGGCTGATAGTGTCCCACAGGCGTCAATGTGAGCTTGAAGTCATTTATATTTTTTAAGTTGTTTAATGTGTAGGTGCTCAAGATTTTGAATGAAAGCCTCGGAACTTCGGCAGCACAAAAAAGTGGCTATTCTTTGTGTCCATATGGATCAGTCCCTCTTATTACCATTATTTCCTTATGCCATAAGTTGTCTAGTTAAGTATCAGACTAACGTTTAAAGCTTTTACTTGAGTGAAGTAACTCACGTTACTGCTACTGCTAAATAATGTTAGCTAAGTTTACAGCATATTCCATAAATCACCATGCCATAACTAACTGCTATAATAGCGCTGCCGTACTGCATCACACTCAGTGCATTTCAATCATTTCTCCAGTACGTTTGATAGCTAGCAAAATAATAATAATAATAGCACGTGATATGTACACATACTCGAAAATTATTTACTAGGACTCACATTGGTGTAACTTTGTGCTGAACATTTGTGTGGTCAAGATCTCTGTCTAAATAAATAAATAAATAAATCTGGGCAAATTCCCAGATGATTAAACATGCAACTATTTTGCTGGTAATAACTGGAGTAAAGAAATCAACCGCCTATTCATGCAAGATAATTCATAATTTTGTTGGTTAGGTCTGATTATTGGGAGGGGTCATAACCCCCCTGGAAATTACGCCCCTGAGGACTCACCTGTCATGTGACTCAAGAGTCCAAAGTCCACCAGTGTCGTTTTCTATCAAACACTCATTAAAACAGCAAGTTAGTGCATTCATCCCCGACTGTTCGGCGGAGGGGCGGGGTCACACAGTGGTGCATGGCAGCCCAGGTGGAGAAATTTTGCTTTTACACTTTGCAACTCGTTTTATTTCTCTACCTGATAAGAAAACTATTCGGTCAGATAGTTATTTGTAGTGAATGAAATACGGCTTCAAGCATGTTTCAAACCTTGAAAAGACAATACTAAAATTCAAGAACTTTCACGGATTTCAAGCACCCGTACAAACTCTGGGAAGAGCAGATAATTCAAGTCTTATTGACACCAGCCTCACTGTTCAGTCACCTATGCTCTTTCTGCTTCACTCTTTTCTTCTGTCTCACACTAACTGTGAATAGTTGGCATAAGAAAGTTTCTCTCTCTCTGCCGTCACCAAGTGTTTGCTTAAAAGGGATTGTTGTTTTTTCCATTTCAATATAAACTGCCTTGAGTTGACTATTGTTGTGATCTGCCACTGCATAAAGATAATAGGGCAGCACATGAAGCAGGACAAAGCTCCAACTATCTCAAACTGGTTTCTTGAGCATGACAACGAGGTCACTGTACTCAGATGAACTCCACAGGCACCAGATCTGAATTAAATAGAGTGTCTTTGACTGTGGTGGAACAGGAAATTCACATCATGGGTGTGCAGCCAACAAATCTGCAGCAACTGTGTGACGCTGTCACGCCAGCATTGACCAAAATCTTAGATGAATGTTTGAAGCACCCTGTTGGATGTATGCCATGAAGAATTATGGCAATTGTGAAGGCAAAAGGCATCCGATCCGATCCCAGGTGTAACGTAATGTATGGAAAATGTCTTTCGTCAAACTCACATCTGGGGTTTTTTTTGTTGTTTTTTCTAACACCCTCACAAGTGCCCCACTACTCTGAAGATTTCTCAGTATTAACCACTGGAGCGGTACATGGCCTCATTTGGGAAAGCACAACTGCATAGATGACCCAGTTTTATTATTTTAAAAAGGGATGAAAGTTGAGTATTTAATCAAGACGTTAAATGCGTTCTATGATTAGGGCGACGGGAGTTTTTCTTTGAATCTGATGTGAGTGAGGGAAGCTGGGAACCACATAATCTGAGTGGAAGGCACCAGTATTGCTAACAGAAAAATACAAATGCAGTTTGTTTTCTTACCAATATCAAAGTATGTGACCTCAAAGCCTTGTTCATTGGAAAGGTCCAACATCATCTGAATGTAGTCTGTGTTGGGAATGCTCAGCGGGTTTCTCCTCAGTAAAGATATCTTCTCTGCCATCGAGTTCCTTAAGTTTTCAAATCGCACACTTGGTTTAGGACCCTGAAAAGTAAAAACATCACAACACAAAAGAAATTGCCTGAAATGTTGAAGTTGCCTGTAGACGTCACACAAATGAGCCAAGAAAGATCCGACATACCCATGTGATTTCAGAACAGCCTGATAGACTCTGAAGCTTTGCCACAATTTTCTCTGCAGCCACTTTTTTTGCAGCTTTTTTTGAATTTCCTACACCTGTCGAGAAAAAAAGATAGAAAGTTAGGACAAACGAGCAAAATCTTAGAAATTTTTCTTTGAACGTGAAAAATAATCGCACCCTTCTCTGACAAGGACTCCAATCGACAAATAACCGTGAACTCTCTCTTATGTGGTGGACCAGCCTCTGTTAAAACTGTGTATTCAGGAAGATGCCATCCTCTTTGTAATGCTAACTCCTAATGTGAACGATAAGAAAAGATCATGAGGGAAACACAGTTCATTTCATACATATGGAAGAAATGTTCTTGCATAAACACAGCCATGGCTGGCACACCTGGAGTAACCCCACAGAGTTAGGATGATTGTTTGTCTCTGCTGCCACACCATTACTGTCAGACGTCCCAGGAACATTCCTGCTTGGAATTAAAGAGAAATCACAAGAGTGTCATAGTATTTAGTAGGCGCTACAAGTTACAAGCACAAGATTTAATCTAAGATTTCTCAGGCTGACTTCCCTCCTGCAGCATAAATACAGAGCTGTGCTAAAAGTCTTGAGTTAACCCTCATTTTTCTAGGAAAATAGTAAATTGGTACAACAAATGTACAACCAGGCATTGACATACAAAACGTACAAGGCAATAACAGAGTTCACATCATTCTAAGAAGCTTGACAGTCAATATTTGGTATGATCACCTTTAACGCATCTTTCTCCAGCACAGCCTAAACTCTTGTCAAGCTTTCTTGTCATTTCTATAAGTAGTCTTCAGGAATAGTAAAAGATTTCTGACAGATACTCAGAGCTCTTCTTTGAGTGTTGCTGCCAGATGTATTATTGTAATTGCTAAAATAATAAAGTGGTTGCCAAACCGATGCCCATTCAGATGGTACTGCTGGGTGGATCAAAATCTGATAGTTGACAAGATCCCCAACACCACTGGCTGAAATGCAGCTCCAAGCCATGACAGAATCCCCACTGTATCTTTCTGATGGCTGTAGACACTCACCATGCCTCTGTCGTGGCCTTCTCTATACATAGTGATGACAATTTAAACCAAATATTGTTCATATGTTTGTTTGTTTTTTCCAACCTTAAGTTTCCTCAAATTTTATAAGGACACACTGCACACCAATCTGAGATACTCGAAGTTTTTAGCTAATAGGTTTTTTGGAATCATCCAAAATTGGTCCTTTGCTATGTTATCTGTTAAGTGTAGCCACAAAAATGGTTTATTTTTTGAGTTATGTAGCTTTTTATTGCTTGAATGATTGATAGGTCAGTGTTAGGTGGCTTAAAAAACAAGAATCTTCTGAAAGTGATGATGACATACAAGGACTGAACTGAGTGAAAGAGCAGCCAATGTTTAAAAAAACAAATAACTCTGAATGACCTTCAGAAAGACTGAGGAACTATTGCTTAAAACCATCTTAAAGAATTCAGGAAAGTCTGACTCCTTGATAGTAATCTATACACAAGGAGTGTATAGTCATGGCTTTTCCACAACACTATAACCAATCCTTTGACAGATGTCACTATAACAACATAACCAGCATTATTTCTATAATTCCAATTACTGTTTTGACTTCAGTGTTTAAACAAATGAAAATAGTAAAAGATTCCTGTCATATTCTTAAACATTTGTGTTTTATGCTATAACAGCCAGTGTGAAGTCTATAAAATGTCCAAAATGATTCAAAATGCAGACAGATTGAGTTGTTAAAGTTCCACAACACTGGCATGGTTTTGACTGAAACTAATTTGGGATGCAATTCATTTTTTTCATTGCTCATTAATCTAATTATAGCCTTGACGATTTACCCAGAAAATGAACATAAATTATCGTAGCTTTGCTGTTGCCAACTTTATTTGGCAGCACAAAGTCCGCTTGCTATTCAAAGAGGTAAATATTCATTATTTGCGAACCTCTGAGGAGTACAACTTTTATTTCCAACCAGTAATTTAAATGATTACACTCTACTTACATGACTCCAGCATCTATGTTCATAGCTTTTAGAGCAGCCTCTGCAGCCTGGTGTTTAGCAGCCTTTTTACTCGGCCCTTGACCTGAAAAAAAAGACCAATCAGTTGCCTGTGTTATACAATATCAAAACAGCAATAATAATAAACCTAACTGAAAGCCACAGTATCCTAATCAAATGTAAAGTGTGAGAGGCTAGTGGGAAGAACAAAAAGACTTCAACTTTGAAGCCTTTTTCCCCTAAAGCATAGGCTTGGTGACAGATGTTAAATACAGACACTAAGTCATTTCTCATCACCTCAACATGAAGAGCATTCCAACTGCTTCTCACCCTTTTTCTCTGGACCTGCACTTTTCTATGCCTGAAGTGTGATATCTTTGTTAAAAAACAAGGGATATAGAGGGTAAATTTAAACACTTTGCTTCAGCAACAGAAGAGAAATTCAACAAAGTGACAAAGAACATATTGCAGCCTGAGGCACTCTCTCTGAATTACCACGGTGCAATTTTCAATTCAAATAAAAGCCCTCATTCGGTGACAGCCAGCTATCAGCACAGCAGGGGTGACAGCGTAGCCTACCTATGCCGCTTACGTCACCGACTGTCACGCTGAAGACAAAGCTGGGCTGGTGAGCCTCTCCTTCAGCCCTCTCCATCACGTACACAGGAAGGTTTCCGCTTTTCGTGCCATATTCATGCAGGATCTGTATCGGTGTTTTCCCCGAGTTGCTTTTCTGTGATTCGTTTGTATCCAAGCTGCACGTAGTCAACACAAGGACAGACAAATTATGAGCTATGACTGTAATAACTGACTCATTAAATTTGAATGACAGAATAACAAATGACAACAGGATGACTGATTGTGCACTTAAACTGCTTATAAAATAAAGGAAAAAGTGAAAACGTCCATGTTTTCCCAGTTTTATCAGCCCTAGTACCAAAAATGTAATTATATCTAATTTTTGTCTTAAAACAAACAACAAAAGGCTGTCAATACAAAATTGTTAATGAACAGAATTTTAGAGGCCAGAATAAGTCAACTTTCTACCAGTTTGCCTTGAAAATTTCTCTAAATAATGAACTAAATGATTAATCAATGAAATAACAGTTTAATCAAAGAACTTTTTGCAATTTCTTCACTGTTCCATAACCATGGCAGCGACACAGATCATCTGAGACATTATCGACTGACAAGAACAGGAACTCCTTTATACTGTCTTAGTTTGTAAATGACTGGTTCTTATGTAGCGCTTTTCTACTCTGTCCGAGCACTCAAAAAGCACTCAAAGCGCTTTATACAGCTAATTCATTCAACCAATCACCCATTCACACAAGAACTTCTAAGCTTAAGTGCTAAGTATCTAACATACATACACATTCACACTCCGATGGATGCATCAGAGAGCAACATGAGGTTAGTATCTTGTCCAAGGATATTTGGCATGCAGCCTGGGATCGACCACCGACCTTCTGGTTAGTGGCTGATCCGCTCTGCCACCTGAGCTACAGCCACCCCAGAAAATGTACAGGAAAAGTATTTAACAGTGAGGATGGTAAATTAAATGGAGCAGTTCCTTTCTGAGTAATGCAGTCTAGTGAGTCTATTAAAGTTTTAATTGCATCTATTATGTCTCAGACTACACTATTGTAATTCCTGTGACATGCCACTTCATTTTCCATATTAGAGCCCGACTGATATATCAGCCGGTATTAGCTATTTGCATACAGTGTATCAGAAAATAGCCATTTATTGGTTTTTACAAACAGCTAATAAATGAAAATTTTAATTAATAAATAAAAGAGTAAAGAACAGACAGTAGAAACATCTTTCAACTATAGTATGAGTGTTGATGTTACAGAGTTTTGCAGCTTTCACATTCACTTTGTTGTGTTGGCAACACAAAAACCCCAAATACAACAAACAGTGGAACCAAGCAGTCTTGAAGAGCAAAAACAAGTAATCCATGACTTGATGCAGCAGAAAAACTTTCTATTAAAAGTGAATTGTCATATTATCCTAGTAAGAACAATAAATAACAAATAAATACCAACACTTAACAAATGTTAGAGAAATCTGTTCATGTCTTGAGTCTGAAAGAAAAAAAACCCAATTATGTTGTCCAGTATATTGTTGTTGACTTTTTTTAAATCACCAAATATTGGCATCCTATATCAGTCAAGCTCAATCGGAGAAGACTCATAGAGGTAGTGAAAGAGGACGTACAGATGGTTGCTGTGGCAGGTGGCAGGAGATGAGCTGTGGAGACCCTTTAAGGGAGCAGCTAAAGGAAGATGATGATGATTCTGACACGCATTGCTAAAAATTACAATTAAAATTAAATTGAATTAAATTAAATTAAAAGCTCTCTTTTTCTCTGCTTGCACACACTATGTACAGCAGAGGTTTCCCCACTGTGCCACATAAATTACCAAAGCAGCTTTTCAGACTATATACATTTAAAACTGTGAGTGTCAGTCTCTTTGTTTGTAGACTGTAAGGAGGGTATTGGGCCTATGGAGATTCACATCATGGGCGTGCAGCCAACAAACCGGCAGCAACTGACTGTGCGATGCTGTCATGTCAGTATGGAGCAACAATCTCATTCAACACCTTGTTGAATGAGGGAGCACTGAAGGCAAAAGGTATCAGTCATCATCTCTACCATCAGCATCATCGCCCCACGTTTTTAACCCTGGAAGTTGTACCTCCACCACCATCTTTGTTATGACTGAATTCCCATTGATTACAGCTCTAGGATATTTGGCTACCACCTCTTTCTCTCTGATGATGATGTCTCCTTTTCATACAGAGCGGATAGCTGTGGTGAATCAGTGCAGACATTTTTTTTTATTATTTAACGCCATTTATTTAAAAGATTAGTGAAAGAAGCAACACGTAAATACAACTTAAGACCAAATACTTGGCACGACTTCAGCTGTAGCTTCTAGCTAATATACCATAATATGCACTTTAATTGAACTACATTATTATTTGACACAAACTAGATATGCAAGCGGTTTGGTTGATTGTGCACCGTTACCTCGAATCACATAACTACTATCAATAAAACACTGACCTCGCATCCTCGCTTTTCACTGCTGGTGATTGAGACATGTTTGCAGCTCACGGTTCCTCACAGGTCTGATTACAGACTCTGTTCCGGCCAAAACAACTTTTAAACACGACGATGAGATATTTTTCTGGACATCTAGCAATGATTCTGTGATGGACATTAAGTGGCCTGTCAACGCTAGCAACTCCTCACTGTACTTTCGCCGGGGAAACAATCGCCAGTTTAACATTATATCAACATCCGGATCAACGCGGGTCAAACGCACGTCAGAATGTGTGAGCTAAAGCGTTTACTGCCACCTACCGGTGAGTCCTACCTATTCAACTGGACGGGACAGTGTCCCCGTAAAACATGTTTTAGATCATTTTTTTAAATAAAAAAAAAAAATCTAGATTAAATTGTAAAACAAAAAAAACCGTTGTATCTTTAAATTTACAGTTACTATTTATACTACTGCTACTACTACATAATAATAATAATAATAATGATAATAATAACAATAATATAATAATAGCTGGCATTGACAAAAAGAACACAAAGAACAGCAAGGCTTGTTTAAACAGCAATAAATAAATCAATCAAAACAACAGGAAACTAGGTATCATAGATTGAGAATCTAAATGATAACATTTTCTGCTGGTTAAAGCCTGGCTATAGAGTAGAGGTGGTTATGGTCTGTCCCCACAGTAAGAGTATGATGCAATTAAATCTAATGAAGTTGCAATGGTAGCACTGTAATTTCCCAGTTGCTGTTTTTTTGTTTTAGTTTTTCATTTGATGTTTATTTTATTGTTCGTTGATATTGTTCTGCATGAAAAAAGCCAGTTCAAAAGAACAATCCTGCTTTCCATGTGGGTACTCCAGAAGGCTGTTTGAGCAGTGTTTAGTAGATGAATCCTTAAATTACATTTACTCGGGTAAATAACAAGTGGTTTGGGTGGATAAGGAAATGCATTCCAGACAACCTCATCCCATTCGTGAAACATGGTGGTGATGCTGTCATTGTTTGGGTCTGTTTTTCTGCATACGGGCCAGGACAGCTCACCATCACTGAAAGAGCAATGAATTACATGCTACGCCTCCGAATTCTAAAGGAAAATGTTGGGAAATTTGTCTGAAGTGAATCTCAACTGAAAGCAGGTTGTGCAAAGCAATCAAGTGGTTCTACAAAAGGACAGTCATAGAGAAATTGAGTTATTATATTTAAACCAAGAGAAATCTCATGAAAGAGCCCAAAGTAAGGAAACATACCAAACACCCAAAGCTTTAAGACAACTGAGCTTAAAGCTTTAAGCTTAAGGTTGTGTAAGACTGATATGACTGTCTACTGTTTTCCTAATAATGTTAGGCTGATATTTGTTAGATCAGTTTAGCTGGGTTCACTTTATTACCTTTTACAACTTGCAAATTCTAAAATTAAATAAAGCACACAGTAAAATGCCACATTTGGAAAATCGGAACAAAGGCTAATTCCACAATTATTCATAATTTTGGAAATTATATTCATTGGTGTATATTTCTTAGACCATATTTTTCTCATATATGTATTTAATGTAATTTTGTATGCATAGTGTATTGTGGTTTTATATAACTGAATGCTGTAAATCTTCATTGTGCATTGTGGATGTGAAACACCAACGAGGGACAAGGGTTTGGAAATTAGGGCGCATTTTGATTCACCACTGAAACACATGAAATTGCCTGTAGAAGCCAAAGTTGGTCAGGCCACACTGTTAGCTATGGTTGAATTTCATTCGATCCTGACCTCAACTCACCAGCTTGCCTCTATAGATGTACTTCTTGCTGACTTACTAAAGCAGGCAGCTTTTTTAATGTCAGGGGGTTGGTAAGTAGTTAGGAACCAGATTAAACCCATTTGCTTTTGTATTTTAAGTCCTTTTATAACTTTTACCCTGCAGTACTTTAAACTGGCTGACCATTTCAATGAGCAGGGGACACACTATTTCAGTTATAGTCTACAACTTGCTTAAATTGCTGTCATTCAAACACTCTGTCCATCCAGAAAGAGCTCCAGTGTGGGCTGAAAAGTTATGCAAATTCATAGTTACATTTAATTTTACCATAAACTCATATAATACACACCTAACATCCTAAAGGCAGTGCAGGGCAGGGAGACTGATCTGGGTGTCTGTCAGTCGGACACAAGCAAATCAAAGCAGTTCAAGGGACTTGTATGGAGTCGACCTGAAGGTGGAGACAGAGGTTCAAGTGCAGGGTTTCTGCAGCTCAGACATGGTCAATAACAACAGGAAAGTCAAATCAAACCTACAAAAAACCCCACAGCCATGACTAGTACGAAAGTCATTCTTCGGGTTGTGTCATAGTTTATGTTTTGCCTTGTTTGTCTTTGTGCTCCTCCTTTCTGCTGTTCCCTGAAAATTTATTTTTGGAGGGGCAGACTTTGTTATATTTTGTTGTAATTCAGCCACCAAAGTTTTGACTTATCCTTTTACCCCCCAAAAACAATTAAAAAAAAATAAAAATCATGCACTCACATAGCAACTTTCTCAGTGTGTTCCCTGGTCACGTCTCTGTAGAAGTTGCACTGGCAATCCCTGTCAGACCTAAACATCTACTATTACTTTCAGCACGTGAGCTGCTCAGCTCAACAAAGGAAATTACTGAATGCTAAGAATGTTCTCATGTTTTTGGCACTTTCAGTATATGGTTCAGTGTCTCCCGCTGCAGTCTGGTTCGATAAACAAGACTCAGAGTTAAAGTTGGTGTGCTGATCACTCCATTAGTGAGTGAAAATTGTTGCAATACACATAAATCTCTGTCATATGTTGAAGCCATTTGGAGACAAAACAAGCGAGTGAAGTCTGTCTAAACTGCGAAAGAGGAACTCTTATTTAGTAAATGTCTATGAGCTCTATGTTGCCATGGTAATGTTACCTGTAATATTTTTCATAGCAAAAAACTTCTGCAAGAAGTCGAGCATTTGGAGGGAGAAGCAACAAACAATGCAGTAAAAGGAGAAGGCGGTTGATTGACAAGTGTGACTGGTTGTTACATGGAAATATGGTTTCAACAGATTATCAGTATGTGGAAAATACTTGCGTGCTGAGGTGTTGCAGCGATAGGACGAACGTTTAGGCAGCCTGTCAGAGCAGGTACAGGAACAGAGTGAGGCCTTTCGCTCTGAGTCACACATTCTGTAGGCGTAGCTTTGTCACATTTTACTTTTAATTGTTGCAATTTTTGTTGTAGAGATTTGGACTCCCGATTATTAGACAAAGTCAAACGAGGCTAAATGTCAAAAGGTTCCTTTTAAATCTTAACACATTACTGACTACAAAATATACACAGTACACATCTAAAGCGTTAATGATTGCGGGAAAGGCAGCTGTGACTCACTGTCACGAGGTGGATGGATCACTAAGGAGGCTGACGTTACAAGTTTCTTGTGTAAGGCAAGTCTTTAACCTTCACTGCGTTTTTGTCTTGTAAGGATGGGTGTGCGTTAGAATTACAGTGCTTGTTGACAAAACATTTTTATAAAGAAACTGAGAAGTATTTTTTAGTAGATTCTGTATTTTGATGTAATGCAGTATTCCTTGATTCACTTTTCACTTACAACAGTTAATTAAGAAAGTAACAAAACGGGGTAAAGTTTGTTTGCTTGTTTTTTAAAGAATGAACAATATTAATTACTCTGGTTACATTTCAATCAATTCTGGCACGGCTCCATATGGAGCTGTGCCAGCAGACTGGCTGCCAACAGACATGACATCCAATTGCAGACTCCACTGCAAGGCTTCATTCATTAGCATCAATGGATAAGCTCTATGGCACTTAGAGAATGTTGTTATAATCCAACACTAACAGCAGAATTAACATTTAACTCTTAAAAACATCCTGATCAAGAGCATGTTAGCATAAGTAGTATATGTTACCATGGAGACCTGGTGAGGTTATTGAGAGCCACATTTATTAAGAACATTAATCCTGATCACAGAGGACTAAAATTCAAAATATTCTACACCAAACTGCATTAAAAATATTTTGATAGAAAACTTCTGCATTTCAACAAATTGTTGCATTTAATTCTTGATCTGCATCCACAGCTCTGAAGTAACGTAAAAATCAAGAATTTGACGATGCTTTGTGAATAGATGGAGTAGGGACGTTGGGAACCGGAAACACCACCTTCTTCCTGAGTGAGAAGGCTGGCTGAGGCATCTGCTTTCTTTGACCATACTGATCACTCTTCTTGCTAACATCTGCATTCACTTTTGTCAGGATTGACATGAGATCAAACTCCCTAGGAAAAATAAGACACAGGGTGAGCTAATGTACAGCATTTTTGTAAAAAAGCATTCTTCTTCATTTTAAAAAAAAAATAAATTTTATTATATTTGATATTTTGGTTCACTAACCTGGGCACCATCTGAACAAGGTTTTGGCACAAAGACTGAATAAACCAGGTGCCATTGGTTCTCTCTCTGAAGGAAACATGAAAAGGAACTGTGGCCATTCCCAGCAGGAAATCTGCACTATTTGGGATACCCTGTTTAGCCTTTATAGCATCAGTCCAATGAAAGCTGTATGCAGAGCTATCAGATTCAATGAAGACAGCTTGCTGCTCGTTGTTTCCCTGGCAGGCCTGGATGAAAAACAGCTTGGGCTTGCCCACTAAAGACGGGCAATTTAATCCATTGAAAAGGTCCGTCAAATCACTGATCTTGACAGTGGATCCATCCACACCGTACACGCTGCCTTCCACACCATGACTCAGAACACAGCACACTACGCAGTCAAACCGACTGTGGTCTCTTTTGCCAAGCTCCTTGAACACAGAGAGCATCTGGTTCGTGTCACAGTCATGGTGGCTCTCCACTTTAAAGCCGAGCCACTGAAACACACTCTGCAGACATTCTGGAAGAAACAGACGATCTAAGGATGATGCAGGACCACAAACATGAAGCGTATATTGACTGCCAAAATTTGCTTACTTTGATCCACTTCAGTTCCTTCCCGTTTCCTTAGTTGGCTGGACTTACTGAAGTTATCGTTGTTAACAATTAAACAGATGCCCCTCTTTTCAGATGTCATGGGATATGTTCCCAAGCCCTACAGAGATAAATGACACAGATTACAGGGAAGACATGATTCAGTGCATTACTTGTAAACTTCTATTTGATCCACAAGTTAAACTCTGGAATGAAAACTAAGTATACAAAGGGAAGAATGATCCGCCTGGAGGGCTCCAGCTCAAATTAAATGTAGTGCCAGGGCCGTAACCAGTGATTACGATTTAAGCATGTCACATATATAAGAAAAAAAATACACACACCTCATCTTGTGTGTTTGTAGATGGCGATATCGGCATGGTGACGGACTCCTTTTCTTGAGTTGATATAGCATCAGTTGTCATAACAGGACAGGTGACTGCAAAGAAGGGCAATAATTGCGGGGGGAACAATTATATTTCAAGGTTTTAAACGTCTGGTATTATTTCACAAAAAGCTAAACAAGAGTTTAGCTATTGTTTGAATCACGACTGCTCGTCTCAGTGCTTAACCCATTCGATTCAGTTTAATTTATACAGTGCTATGTCAAAACAACAGTTGCCTCAAGGCCCTTTATATTCTAAGGTAAAAGGTTTTGCGACAGGGAAGGAAAAACTCCCTTTTAACAGGAAAAAACCTCCAGCAGATTTAGGCTCAGGGAGGGGCGGCCATCTGCCGCAACCAGTTGTGGGTGAGGGGATGAAGATACCAAAGACATGCTGTGGAAGAGAGACACTGTTTATGTGACTGACGCTCTTTTTTTTTTTTTATCTCCCCATAAGAGGAATGCAGGAAAGTCAAATTCAAAGATCATTAAAAATGATTTCAAAACAAATCTTTGACTAATTCCTGACTGAAGCTAATGATTCTAACAAACTGATTTAGAGTATTAAATGACTTTGCTTGTATTCGTATGCAATAGTGATACAAAAATAACCTAAGTAAATTTTGATAGACTTAAAAAAAACAAAAAAACAACCCATAATAGTAGTGTTTCAAACTGTAAGCTTAAGACAAATTTGAAGCCCGCTTCGAACCAGATATGGCTATCCAAGCATCTAAATGGAATGCAAAAGGAAATATGACTTTTACAGTTAGCTGGTTTTCCAAATGGGCCCCTCCCCACTAAAGAT
Organism: Maylandia zebra; assembly: GCF_041146795.1. NCBI lineage: Eukaryota > Metazoa > Chordata > Actinopteri > Cichliformes > Cichlidae > Maylandia > Maylandia zebra. Next base: position 19,885,308 of record NC_135182.1, on the reverse strand, counting down.
CGACAATTGCCCTGATAAGGATCAGAGCAAACAGAGTCCTAGCTTCGCTCTAGTAAAAACATAAACAAAAAACAGAACCATTAATAAGATGGAATGTGACTGTAAAGTGAAGTGAAGATAAGACACAGCACCCTCTATTTAAAGCAAATGGTCAAAGTGCATGCCTGCCCTGCTTTAAGGCTATGGTTACATAAACTTTACTTATGTCTTTTCACAGGCATAAAGTCATAAAGCACTGTACAACAGTTAATAGAATGGAAAAAACAAACAACCTGAAAAAGCAACCTGTCAGAACAGAACAAAAATAATGAAATAAGATAATAATATTAATAAAAAGAGAATGTCAACAGAAGGCCTGGCTAAACAGGAAAATTTCAACAGAAGGTTTTGACTCTTCAGAGTCGCAGAGAGAAACGTAGCTGAAGTGGTAAACTGCTCCAGAGTCTTGGTGTCACAAACTGAAAGCCTCTGTCTGCAAATGAACACTGTGAGAAATAAGATGTTACAGTGAAGAATAAAATATTACAGCTGCATTTAATCATTTATTCCAGGGTTAGTGTTTTGGTCCATCTTCCTCCCCTCACCCTGTTGGCATCAGACAGCCGCCCCTCTCTGAGCTTCTGCTGGAGGTTTCTTAATTCAGACGTTAAAAATAACTTTTTCCTTCCTGCCATCACCATGTGCTGCTCATACGAGGTTGTGTGATGTGATCGTTTACGTTCATTTCCTTATTATGTAGGATGTTTACCTTACAATACAAAGCGCGGTGAGGCAACTCTTGTTGTGAGTTGTAGAATAACAATGGACCTAGAATTGAACCTTGTGGAATCCCACAGATTAGAGGACCTGTGTTTTTGTCCCAACAGAAAAGTAATCTAATTACCTCAGCATAATTAAAATAGAAAAGAATAGAACTTTGTTTCTTTTCCATCTTTACTTACAAAACAAAGTAAACAGAATGGCAAATAGACTCAAAAATAAAATCAAATGAAACTGAAATTACATTCAGCAAGAGACGTTTTGTGAATAGCTTACCTCGCCGTTTTTTAAACTGGTTGATCTTAGCATTCAGCATGGGACACACCTCCCTCACTATGGTCTCCAGGGTGTTTAGATTACTTTCGCTAAGGTGGTCCATGCGCTCCATCTCCAAGAAGACTTCCAGTGTAGTCTGAAAATGACACAAGGTCTTTGCACTGATGGAAAAATGAAGTGTATGTGCGGAAGTTCTGCAGGTTTGTTCAAAGGAAAATGTGACAACGTATGGCAGGCGATGCTACGGGTAACAAGTACACATACATAACACATTGTTATAAAGAAGGACTAGAATGAAATATTATGGGCTACATTTACCACATTTCTGAAGGCGCACTTACAATATGTTCCCCCAGTTTTCTACGTGGGATCATCGTGTTTAACAAGAACTTCACTTCTCTCAGATCACCATCAGTAATTTCTTCAGAGAGGCTGTAAAGAAGCTTCCTGGAATTACAGAAAAACATTTGATAGAAATAGCTTTACAGATTAAAATTTATTTTTCAATGTAAACCTAAATCAGAAAAACGAAACAGTACGAAGCGAAACATGAACGGCATACCTGTAGGGAGAAATAAAGCTCGTTGTTGTATGTGGAGCGAGACAGAGATCCCGGATCAGGGCATGATGTTCAGTAGTGACCAGAAGCTCGGTCAGGAGCTGTGGGTTCTCAGGTGAGAGATGGTCTTGTTTCATCAGGCAGGAGAAGAGCTCACTGGCCGTTTCCACCTTGTTTGGCTTTTGGTCCAGGAGGTCAGTGCAAAGAAAGACCAAGGCTTTCACTTCATCTTTAGACAGTGCCTTACCCACCTTTAGCAACAAATTTTGGAATTCCATTTCCTGTATTTAAAACAAAGTACAAGACTTTCAGAAACCAGAAATTTAAATATGTAGCCTAGGTCTGTTGTTTAACTATGCAAAGTGGTCACATCATGCAAATTGCTCCTTGGAGAAATGACTCAAAAATAGTCATTTCAATAATACTTTTTTGCATTCTAGATGATTTTACGTCTCTTACGAAAAGGCAAATAAATAGGGCTGTCTTGATGTTGTACGTTTTCTCCGTTATTATTATTATTATTATTATTATTATTATTATTATAGCATGTCTAGAATATCTTATTTGATGTCTAGAATACAAAATTGATGTATCTATAACTCAACGAAAGCTGCCCCTTACTACCAACTGCGCCTCATAATTCCAGCTGACCATGTCCATCCACCCCTTTATGACCCCAGTATATCTATCCTCTGATGGTTGCGTCCAGCGGGATATTACACCATGTCACAAACATCAAATCATCTCAAGGTGGTTTCCTGAACATGACAATGAACTCGTTGCACTGAAAAGCCCTCCACAGACATCTTAATCCAACAGAGCACCTTTGAGAGGTGGTGGAAGTGGAGATCCATATCATCGGTGTGAAGCTGAGAAACCTGCAGCAACTGTGTGATGCCATCATGTCATGTCGTTTTAACCTTATTGAATTACATGGTAACACGCAGAGTTTACTGTATTCTCATTTTTCAGTTAGTCTTATGTCCCGGAAAATACATTGCATAACTTCAGCACACTTAAAGGTAACCCATGGTAGCCATCTGTGCTCAAACACCATCTCGTGCAGAGGTACCTGTATGGACACGCGTTGACAGCTTGTCTGAAGGACGACGACGACGACGATACTGGTTGTTTATGTCCACATACTTCAAGCGTACTTCATGTTGTCGGTGGCTGCTGAAAAATGGTTTAACTCGCCATCGAGAACGTCACAGACTTCGTAGAGCAACTTTTCAGTAGTTAAAGTAAGTCCAGGCGAGTAAGCAGGAATCGAAAGTGAAAGAGAGTCTGCCGCATCGACAAGCTAGTTACTGTGCGGATCACTTAAATGTAAAGGTGAAAATATAGCAACCTGTTTTCACTCAGTGGGATGTGTACTCCAACCTGCCATTATGTCAACAACTACCTGTGTGACGCACGTGGCCTCGATCGGGAATCACCTCTGCGTAAGCCTGGAGTCATGTCTGGGCAAGTCCCCGACGAGGCAGGTTAATAATAAATCTAGATTGAGTAACTATAAAGTCTGTAGACTAATAAAAGAAAAGTGCTCACTCCTGTTTACTTTCAAAATATTATGATCACTGAAACATCAAACTCTGCCTTGTGTCTGCTAACAGGATTTCTTTTATACCCATAAAAGACAAATCTGTGTTGCTTTCATCGTTCATTTCCTAATGAATTCTCTGGAAAAATGTAGTTTTGAAGTCCATTTTTTGTTACAGAAGCTCACCCAAAGCACTTTACAGGCATACTCAATTTAGGCCTCCAGCAATCCAATTACACATAATAAGACTCAGACATACGATGATTCAGATGTGTTGTGTTTACTTGGTCCTTAAGACAACTCTAAAACAGTGGCTCTCTTCAAACCCAAACTAGTTGTCTAATGGCAGAAACATTCTCACTCCCATGTTCCAGCTGCTTATATTCTACATGTCCTCCATTTCACCTGGCAGAAAAACCTCAGATCAAATTAGTGAGCAGTTTGAGTTTGGAGGAAATTCTGCTTAAATGTAGATCAAATCGCATTTCTTGTGAAGTTAGAGTCTGACAGCCAGGTTTTATTTGCTGACTGATTTATTTTGACATTCAGGGAATTACAGCTCACAGCAGTGAAAAAGCATTTCTGCCTAAAATGAACAATCGGGCACTACTATTCTGATGAAAAGACAGCCCAAACATTATAACAAAATCACAACTCTTGATATGAACAGTACATCAGACAAGATTCAAATCTTAATTCAAAATAATAATTTTAATAATAATTAAAAATTAAAACTGCATAATCATAGCGGCATGATTTGAGATTGATAAAAACAAGCTGTAGTCATTAAAAGGGTGTGGGGTAAAATTTTATATTGCCAAATTTTTTTTGCTTTGAAGTGTTGGATAACAAAGCTCAGTGTCCTAAAAGTAATGAGGTCTCACCTCCATTCATGTTTACATAAACCAGATCCTATAAGTAAAAGTCACTTTAAGAAAAATCGAGTTTTTCTTCTGGGAAAGAATGTTTATAAAAAGCTATCTACTTTGAATTATCCTTAATCTTTTCTAGTAGTTGTGCGTTTTATTTTGGCTCTGTCTTCAGGGTCTTGATTTGCCCTCTACGTCTCACTCTCACATGGAGCCACGCGTGGGACTTTGCTCCTGAGCGGTTGAATCTGAAGGATTCTGAAGGAAGGGGGAAAAAAAGACAGAAAAAATGCTAAGCATGTTACAAAATTCATGGGGCAGTAGATGCTTGTATCAAAAGTCAATTGCATTAAAAAAAAATAGACATTTAAGTCAAAAAGCATTGGTTTAAAGCTTTCAGTGCAAGAGATGCAGTAACTATGGCACTTTGGCTCCACATTTGACGCTTCACTAAACAGCTAAAATGAAACAACAGAGAAAAGCCTGCAGTGAGAAGAGTGATAATGGGGTCCTGTGACTGACCAGAAAGCTAAAAAGAGAGGAAAGCAGAGATCAGGCAGCCACAGGGAGCCGTTGTAGTGAACCGAGTAGGGAATGGGTGTGTAAAGCTTTGCAAAGGTTGAATCCCAGCTACAGTCAGATGCAGGAGCTGCAACAAGGTATAAAGATGCCCAGATGGTTAGGAAAGGATAAATCCAGTTGATTTTTATAAAGGAGAAATTAATCGGGATTAGCAACGATTGTTATGTCCCAAGACTAGGGTTGCTAACCGTCCCTTGAAAAACTGGATTTTTCCATATTTAGAAACAAAAGTATTGAGCTGAAAAAGGGACGCACTTTGTCAAATGGTTAAAAAAATAATTTCACACAAAAACAAGAGCTAAAAAATTCCCCACACTGGGAAGGGTGAAGACAATCGGGTCGCCCAGCCCTGGCCATGAGGTGTCCCTTATTTATTTTTCAGGGAGTTGGCAACCCTACCCAAGACACTTCCCCCTAGGATGATTCCCAGGTTTCTTGCCATCCCAGCTGGCACCACCACCACCTCATTGTTAGTGACCTGTTCTCTGTGAGAGGACACTTACTCAGCTCTTTCCAGGGTAGAAATCTAATGTTCATTTCTCCCTTTAAGTTTCACCCTGTGCTGTCGGTGTATGACAACTTTAAGTAGAAAAAGACACCTCGTGTGAAGGAAGAGTCACAGTGAAACAGACTTCAACACAGCAGAGCTGCTATCCAACAGGTTCCAGACGCTGTGGATGTTATTACAGTCAGCATCCCCACTGTGAAGCTTCCGATTACCTGTGTGGTTTTCTCCTGCTCAACAACAAAGCTCTGGTTGTCTGTACCACAGTTGTCTCCCCCATCATCTATTAAGAGAACATGTAAGCGAGTCTCACTGATGCAGGGGAGAAGAGGTTTGACAGAATTCATACGTCGACATTTACTGAATGAAGGTGTACAGCCACACCTAATCAATTATAAATGCATGAGGAGCATTTTAAGGAATGAAAAACTACATTTGATAACTGCAGGTGAGTCGTGGACTTTAATCTTCAATTCTCCAGTATAAATACAATTTAATATTAATTTTTCTTTTATTGTAAAGAAACTAAATGATCCTACTTATTTGTCTTTGCAAGGAGAAGTGTGTGGTTGAGTACTCACTGTCAGTAATGAGGGACTGGACAGCAGTTATGTGTCGACGGCCCAGCCCATGACTCCTGGACACAATGCAATTTAGATAGATGTCCCAGAAGACTTGGGCCAGGTCCCAGAACAGTGCAGTGTGTTTGCTGTTGTTTGAAGCCCTGAGTGACTCCATGAGGTCCCAGAAGGCAGGCACTGTGTCAGCAATCCTCGGAGAGCGCATCTCCAGCAGCAGAGCCGAGGACGCCTCCCAGCATTGCAGATTGCCCCGATGGGCCTTCAGGGGGTCCACCTGACCTGGCTTCTGACCTTGCAGTGGCACGGCGCACATACAGGTCAGTATGAACACTGTGGCTATGCCCATGTTATTTAGCACCAGGACCATCTGCAAAAGAGCACAGAGCAGCTTTTGTATTAGATTGGAGGTTTTGCATATTTAAAATATTAAGAGCAGTCAAACACTTTCGCACAGCATATTTGAATATGCTACATTTGCAAGTGTTCAAGCTTTACTTTGACCATTTGTTTTTCTGGCAAATAAAAACGTACTTTTTGGGTTTATTATTCATTTTACACTCCTCGGATCTTTAAATAAATTAAAAACAAAAGAAAAAACTGGAAACCATTACAATATTGTACTTAAAGCCTTGGTATTCAGCCCAGCTTTATCAATAAGTGTTGATGGGGGTTTAATAAATATGTTTGGTCTTAACTGACGCCAACGCTTCCCTCCTTTTTATGCAGTGTTAGACGAACGCTTGTCATGTTTATTGACATTTCTTAATATTAAACTTGGTTCATTTCCAGTCTTTGCTAAAGTTTTCACTATGGCTTGCATTCTTTGTCGCTTTCAAATCTTTGGCATCAGAAGAAAAACTGCAGCTGGCTCTTTTAAAATAAAAGGAATGAATAATTAAGCGAATTGTGATGACAGTCTGCTTTTAGCTCAGCTGCAGGGGAAGAGGAAGTTTAGAGAGCAGTGCAGTTGACACACTAGTGAAGTCTCACCTTTATTCAGTAGCATGCTGGAACCTGTGAGGACGAACACCTGCAGCTGTTGCATGTCATACTGAAATTTTGTTTAGAGAAAGCACGGCCTGAAAACCTGCTGTGCACAGTTTGTGATGTCCAGTGTGTTTCCTAGAAAATAAAGTCAGTAGTGCTGAAGCTTTAGATTTAGGTAGACTCATGGGCAGAGGAGTCGTTTGCTGCCAAACTATTGGAGAATGAATTTTAATTTTTGTAAAACAGCACTGACAGGACCTAACTAAGAAGTGCTTTTAATACTCAAGAAGCAGAAATCTGGTTGAGATTTTCTTTCAAAATGTATCATTGGTGCAACTAACTTTGTGTACCCCAGTACTTTTCCTCAATTGACTCATACTACTTTGATATGACACAAAATACTGAAAATGTTAATAACTCCTCGTTTGAGTGATCCCATACATTTTTACATAATATTCTAACTACAGTAAGCAATAAAATATAAATGTGTAGAAACAAGACTTTTAAAAAAAAATTTACATACATTTTTTAGAAGGAATTAAATAAAGCTTTATGTTTATTAATCAATTAGCTTTAGAATAATTGTCTGTTGAGTGATATGCATGTATACGGAGTGGAAAAAAGGTTACTAAAGAAAATCCAATCTAGTTTGTGGCTTCAGTAAAGAAAAAAAAAAGTTTTTTAAAAGCATTACACAAAGACAGATTAGCCGTTTTAGATATTTTTAACAATAATCATTTATCCAGAAAAACAAGTACAGAATAGCTTTAGTGAAGTATAACTTAAGGTGATACATATGATTAAAAAAAAAATCCACACTTTAAATGCCACGTTCATGCCGCTTGTGATGGAGGCATTACGAGAACCTTTTTCTGTAATATTTAAGATGCGATAACTGAAACTAAAGCCTTATTAGCTCCCATTATATTTTTCCCTATTCAGTTTTAAAGATCAGCTCTCCAAATCCAAACACTAGGCCTAGAAAGGTCTTGCTCTGCCTAAAAATCCAAACCTAAAAAAATTATTGTTAAATAAAATATTGTACTTACCACTTAAAGCCTTGGTAGCCAGCCCAGCTTAAGCGTTGATGTGGGTTTGGTAAATATCAGGTTGGTCTTAAGTGACGTTAGTGCCTCCCTCCTTTGCGTGCAGCGTTAGTCTAACGCTTGTCACAATTATCAATCACCTTTTTTCTAAGCATCATTTCTGCAGATGAACAGTGGCAGTTTAATATTAAACAATTCTGAAATTATCAATTCTCTTGATCACATTCAGGGAAGCATGGGAGCTTAATTTAGAAATATTTGCTATCGTTTATTGCATAGTTACATAGTAATGTGGTTATTTGGCTGATGACTGTTGCTGTATATACAAAATGTGTAAGAACTACAAAAGGAAACTGCTGAAATGCAATTTAAAAAGGCAAGATATTATAATTCAGTGGGAGGTTATTGATGTTTAATGCGCATGTACTGTAACGGAAAGGACATTTATAATGATTCTGCACCCTGATGCTGGTTATGTGGAGACAGAAGCTACTAACTCATCATAATACTTGAGTTAACTGTCTAATGTTAGTTTTTTAAAAACCAAGCAATTTTAGTACAAGAATGTTCAGGGGAAGTTGCAGTTTACTTCCTGTCCACCTGCTGCAGACTGACCACACTTCAAAGATTTAATATATTTTGCTTACTGCACAAGTTTAGTTCAAACTAAGAAGAAAACATGAGCAACCAGATCTCAGAAACTTTGCAGCTTCTGCCAACTGTGAAAAACTTGAAGACCAGTCATCAAGAGTGGTGAACGAGTTACGTTTCTATGCTTTTACTGAAATGTCACAAGCATACCTGATCTCAAATGCAATTACTTTCACAGTGAGAAGCCAACACTAAATGTCCTGGGTGGGTTTCTTACTCATTCATCCTTTTCATGATGTAAAGAAGTAGACTTTACAACAGTTTTACTGCAAAGGCTAAATTATAACTTTTAAACAAATACCATTTTCATATTCATACAAGAAATGTATTGTTAGGATACTTCTACACAGGAAGAGATGCAGCGGAGTGAAAATCATCATCATTATGAGAAATTACGTGAATCATGAATACTTCTACAAACCGGCAGGGAACATTTGAGTGACTGCATGTTCGACATTATGGTATACACACCGGGGTCCCTCAAGGGGACCGTGTGGTCTCCCAGCAATATGGATCCAGGCACAAAAATCCCAAGATTCAGACTCTAGTTCACTCACTTTCAAATATTTCATTTCTCTAATGGAACCACAAGGGACTGCACTCAGTAAAGGATTTATTCATCAACAAGGTTTTTCCCACATTCCGGCAACTGCAAGAAAAATTTGACTTGCACAGTAATGACTTTTTCAAATACTTACAGATCGGAAGCTTTGTAGGGAGGCTTTTTCCATCTTTTCCAGATCGGCCCCCAGACTCTGCCTTAGATAACTTATTTCAGTTTGATCCACTCAAGAAAGGACTAATAACAAAAATTCACAACGCATTGTCACAACTGGATGGAATTATCACACTTGACTATCTGAGAGAGGCCTGGCAGTGTGACCTTGGTACGAGAATTCCAGACAATCAATGGACAAAAGCCCAGGAAAATGTACACTCTTCCTCTGTTTGCATTCGTCATGGACTCTTACAGTTTAAAGTGCTACATAGACTCCATGTATCAAAGTTGAAACTGTCAAAAATGTTCCCCAATGTAAACTCGTCCTGCGAAAGATGTAAACAGCAACCTGCTTCACTGGCGCATATGTTTTGGAATTGTTCCTGTATAGCAACATATTGGAATAATGTCTTTCATATCTTGTCTAAAATTCTTTTTAAAAAAACTTAAGCCAGACCCAATCTGTGCTTTATTTGGAGTGAAGCCGGTTGTTGTAGACCTATCAGCCACCCAAAATAATGTGATACGTTTTGTGATGCTGCTGGCACGCCGTTTGATTCTACTAAATTGGAAACAAAAGGTGCCTCCTACCACATCAGCGTTAACACAAGATGTATTGAGACACTTGCAGCTGGAAAGAATTAAACTCCTACTAAAGGGGAGGTTGGAGGAATTCCATTCAACCTGGCAACCTTTTATAGATCTCTTCAATACTGTACAGATATAAATGATCACTGAGCCTCATTGGTAGTTCGATAAATAGCATCCTCTGTCCAACGTTCTTTTGTTGTTGTTTTTTTTTGTTTTGTTTTTACTTTAATTCTTATTGTATATATGTAATCAGTTATATTTGAATCTTAGTTGCCTTTATGATAAAGAACACTGGAAAACCAAATAAAGAGATTTGAGAGAAAGAAAAAAAATACACTTTATGGTTGATGACAGGCTCATGTTACAGTAGGTCTGCATTGTTTTGTATTAATCACTTTTGTCACTTGAGTTTCCTGTCAAAGTCCTTCCCAGATTAATAAAAAACAGATTCACGTCTACCTGAGCTTGACGCATGACAAACAGACGACCTGACGACGATGATGAACAAAGGGACCCTAACACAAACATACGCAGGCTGTAATGAGGGAATGTGCAACAGGAGGGAAACACAGCTGGACCTAATTTGACATAACGAGATAGGGAGGAAACAACCTGAATGCACTAATGCAGGACTATCAAAATAAAACAGGGAGCAAGACAAATACTGAGACGAGGACGAAGAAAAAACGTGCAACACAGCGAAAGCACAGTGACAGAAAGCTAAAGCCTAGAATCTATAAATATAATACAAGTCCACACAATACGAGAACCAAAACCATGAATGACACAAAATCAAGGAATGTTAGAAAAATCCCAAAACACATGAACACTAGTTCACGGATCCAGTGCCATGACAGTGACAGCATGGGGCAGAATGGAGTTTCTTTGCATTGGTGTTAGTTATTGACCCCATAGTCCCCCCCCCGCATTTCAAATGGTTTGTTCCACCTCCTCAAAGTTGCTCTTAAATAACACCAATCACACAATCAGGAGCTGCTAGCAGTTCATTGAGGATTTAAAACAGGGGTCCCCAATCCCAGTCCACGAGGGCCGGTGTCCCTGCAGGTTTTAGATCTCACCCTGGGTCAACACACCCGAATCACATGATTAGTTCATTACTAGGCCTCTGGAGAACTTCAAGACATGTTTAGAAGGTAATTTATCCATTCAAATCAGCTGTGATGGATCAAGGACACATCTAAAACCTGCAGGGACACACCGGCCCTCGTGGACTGGGATTGGGGACCCCTGATTTAAAAGAAAAGAAGACAAACGCTTGGATAAAATTTGTCCGTAGTTTATTAATCAGTCCAACTGTACATAATGCAGTGAGAGAGGGACACCAGACAATGATTAACATGGAGGATTACAACGATGCCAGTGCTATGGCAGCACCTGGAATACACCGACAATCAGCTGGACTGGAAATGATAGCCCTGCACAAGGAAACTGTTCAGGCCTCGATATGTACAGGCACCATACAGAGTGTGTGTGTGTGTGTATAAGTGTGTGTGTGTGTGTGTGATTAAAAATATCTGTCTGGATGAAAAACACACAAAAATGATTTTCAGTTCCACAAATGTAAAAGGGTGCTCTCTCTCTTATCCTCTGAAATACTAATTCAGTTATTTTGATGATTTCTTTACTTGTCCATCCACAGTTTGAGTACACTGAAGCGAAATGAAAGGAGACATAGGAGTGGGCAAATACAAAAGATTAGCTGATTAGCAGCGGTTGTTTTTTTTTTTTCCTTTTGTAAAACCATGTCTACACCGATATCACTATTACCCATACTTTTGTGCAATATCTTTCTTTGCATAGTAAATAAAAGTTAAATGTTTTTTATTGTTGACATGCACCTATCTTTTGTAGCATATTTTCCTTGCAGATTTTGGGGACTCCCATATAGAATTATAAGCCCACTATAGTGATTTGCATGCAGCATTACCTGTAGAGCTGAACTTGATTTCCACTAAGAGTTTATGAGAGCAAAAAGGCTTAAGCCAGTATAGTGGGTGTTGATGAGGACTGTTAAGTGAGACCTGGCCGGACACGTGAGCGCCTGCATGGACAGACTTCATGCCCTCAGCATGAGAGGCACCACTGGCTGCAGACAGAGGGGAAAGTGCTCCGTGTGCAACAACATCTACATGTTCGGGTGATTGGTTCTTTGGCTTTTGAGTCAGTGTTGAAGATACTTCAAAAACAGGGGGCTAAATCGGATCACAGTCTGAATCTCTCCGGAAATGACGCGCTTCTCCTCGACACCACAGCTTTCTCTCTCTGTCCTCAAATCTGACTTTAGATTTTCTTCTCTAACCATTTTGGCCCAAATCCTAGTCTCAGTTTGTTTGTTTTTTATTTTAATAACATTACCAAAAACACCCGCTATACAAGATGTTAAGATAAAAAACAAAAGCATTTGATGTCCTTGGAAAATATGCTGTCAATTCCAACCCTGAACTCCTTAAATATGTACAGTGGTGTGTGCATGTGTGTATGTGTGTGTGTGCGCATTCACTACATCACTACATGGCCTGCATTGCCCTTATAGGTCCTCACATGAAGTTCTGCTTAAACAGGAGCTTCAACAGGCTTGTCACTGGGTTTGGTTTTTAATGAGGCTCTCTCCTGCGCTTTTTTTCTCCTCTTTCTGTGTTTTCTTTTTTCTTCTTTTTTATTTTTGCAGTATATTCATAGCTTTGGTAGCCATGCAGAGCCCCGCAGAGAGGGCTCTTCATGCCGGGCGCGGGCGGGTTGGGTGGGGGTCGGGCGGGCCAGCAAGCAGCAGGTTTTGTTTCGATTTTATTCATGCCAGGTGAGAGAGTGGTGTGGATTCCGCCTGAACGCCTGTGCACTGGCACTAAAGGATGGAAAGAGGAGCTCTGTCACTCTGGAGATCAGGGTGGAGGGGTGTGGGTGAGGTGTAGTTGAAAAAGGCTGCATTTATAATGTCACTACGATGGAAATTTGTTAAAATGTCCACTATGTCTTTTTCAAGTAAATCTAATGCCAAAGAATCAGCAGCAGTAAGTGCAGTCCAGCTGTCAGGTAGCCAACTAAGGAAGCCTTGGAGCAGTCCCTGTGTGATTGCCATCTTCTCCTTGGGTTAAATGGCTGTGGCATTGGGGTCATACCGCCGTTTCTTCACATTTCTTGATGAGGAGATAAGAAAAAGAAGTCAGCATCTGCTATAATTATATATGCAACGGAGCTAGTGCAACCTGGACAAGCAACCACGCTCTCTTAAGGAAATGCTGTTAGTTGCAGTTTATTATGTAAGGCTGTGAGCAAAATCCCATACTTACGTACTTTTTAGTAGTAGTAGTAGTAGTACGTGAGGATTGTTTGGTATAACACATTCTCAGTATGTATCCAATAGCATGCGAGGTACATACTATTTTGGGTAAGCGGGACAGTGAGCTGAAATCTAACATTGATAACTCTTGAACTTGAGTGTTTAAATACATGCTTTCACTCTGCTGTTAATAAAATTTCAGCAAAGGCACTGGAATGTATCCTAAGGCTTAAATCCTACTGTTTAAGTGATACATAGTATGGGATTTTAGACACAGTGTAAGTGTGCCTGATGAAAATGTTCCAAATGTGCACTTTTTGAGGGCTTCAGGATCAAACGCCGAGGACACTGGAGTGAGGACAGGCTGGTCCATGTTGGCCCGCTCAGCCTTGACTGCAAAGAGACAGTCAGAGGTATTTACAGTCACAAACCTGAGGTCTACAGTGTCAGCGATGAGAAAACATCACATCTGCTTTACAGTTTTTGTAGTACTGGCCAGATCTGAAATAAATAAATATGTTTAATTTTTGAAATCAAAGAACAATCAAGTCTAAGCCATATTACATAATTTTTAAGGTGTTACGAATATAAATATACTCTGTTGCCTTCTTGCAGATGTGCTGATCGGCTCCTTCGTGCAACATCAGTTTACAAGGTGAAGTGTAGGAGACACGTGTCATTACCGGTATTGATGGGAAACACATTAGTTCCACTCAAAACAACCATCTGGGAGGAAAGAGCTAACATAACGTGTACTCTACAGCGGAGAGGAGGAAAGAGGAGACGAGCACAGAAATAACGATCACAGCGGCGGCAGCAGCAACAGTAACTACTACCACAACAGTGGGACAACAATGAGTACAACAACAGGAGTGATGCATAACCTCCCCGTACTGTGGCTTGCTGTGGGGCTTCTATCACTCTGTCATGCACCTGTTCCAATAGTCGGCCAGTTGAAGGTGGCACTATTGCTGTGCGTGGTTCATGCAGTGCAATGCGCCGTGTCTGTACCGGGTCTGCGAAGCAGGCAGCAATGGCAGCTGGTGTGGGCGGGTCCGAGAGTCCTGCTCTGCTCTATGGCAGAGCTCAGCCATCCAGGTGGGTGTGGCCAGCCATGGCACAAAGGCTGCAGACAACAAAAAGGTCCTGGCTTCTCTCTCTCTCTGTGTCTGTGTGTGTTGTTCTCATAACTCCATTTAAAGCCTCGGCCTCAAAGAGCGACGGAGTGAGAAAAAAACATCATGGAAGTGATGAGAGCACGACAACCCTCGGACCAAATTGCTCAGGGTTTGTCTCAGCCTTTGTGCAATGAACTGACCTCCTCCAAATCAACAAGTCAACATGCAGAAATGTTTGGTTTCTTATTCTATTTTCTTTCTCTTTTTTTGTTTTTTTTGCTGTTTTAGTGACAACCATGATGCTATCTGGCATGCTTTAGTGGCTGTAGGACCATATTTATTATTTAGTCCTTAGGTCTGTTTAGATTAGGATGCGTAACACCCCTGTTGCTCAAGACAGCAGGCTAATCAGTGGTGGGTAGATTTCCTAGCCATAGAGTGACACTGAATGGTCTAGTTTAAGATTTTAAAGGGGAGTAATTTCTGTAATACAAGTACAAACAAACTTTTTTAACCACTTAGCTGTTATAAAGTATTCTGTCCCCTCTGTACTTTACTATGAAATGCATGTCAAACATTGAACTCTGCCCGTCTAATCAGTTTGAGGTTCTGCTACAGATGCACAGACACCCCCAGCGTTTCCCAAAGTCAAATTTACTCATACAGTATCAAACACCTGAACGCCTTCCACACCCATATGTGTTCTGCATGTCTCCTCGTCAGTGTGAGCCTAAGTGTAGTAAGTGTAACATGTCCACCCCGGGATGCTGTATTCTGTAGCAGGAGCTCAAACCCTGGTGTCTAGAAGCAGCAGGGATGCTAGAGTTAGAGCAGGAGAGGCATGCGGCGTGTTGCTTACTTAAAGCCCCATCCAGTCCCCCCCAGCACTATGGCAGCCACAAGGATGGCTCCGGCGATGGAGCCTATTATTAGATTGGTGGCACTAGGACCTGTAAAGGGTTATGGGGAAAAAGACATGAGTTCCTATACTCATTTACTGTATTAATAACATTTAGCTATACAATGATGATTTCACATGGAACAGAAAACATACCATAAGTATACTATTACAATAAAATGACTGAGTTTGAGAATGCATTTTTTTGCATGCTTTTCAACCCCCTTTTAGTGTTATAAAGAGAATGTAATCAAGCAAACGCCCTGGAAATATTTAAGTTTATCTGGTGTCAGTTGAGGTAGCGATTATCAGTGGTTTGTCTGTTAAGGTTGTGTAGACCCTGGGCATCCATCACTGTAAAGGTTTACAGGTGACATGTAGGTGTGATCTGCAGTGTGAGCAGTACAAAATGTTTTTAGGGGTCCCAGTCACCACACAGCCTACCACTGACTGACAAGCCAGGTCACTAACTGGACACTTCTCAGGACTGTTTTCATCTAAATGCCCCACATGCCCCAGAAAGGAGAGGATCACAGGAGCAACCACATAACGACTAAGAATAAGAGAAAGGAGAGGAAGTAGGGAGGGAAGAGGGAGGATGAAGAAAGAGGCTTGTAGTAATGGGGAACGACAGGAAGTGACAGGAGAAGGAGAGGAAGGAGGGAGGGAGGGAGGGGAGATCCATCAATCAATCACACGACACTGAAAACATCCAATCACATGACAATTATATGGTCATCACCAACACACAAGAAAACACAAAGCCACCGGGACGCACACACGGGCTCAGGCCGGCTCACGAGACCGCCCGCACACTGAGGCACCACTATGAGAGGAAGAGCTGTGAAAGGGTTAAAGATGCTTACTCTATTCCCCACCCTGTGCCTCCAAAAATCACCCCCAGGGCCAGAATGGTCCCTGCTACTGCCCCTATCAGCCTGTTAGTGGCCACGCTCACTGTGCAGAGGGGAAAAGGAGCATTATTACCACCCTGTCAAAAACAAATAGCAGGCTTCTGCTTCAGAGTCATGGATGAAGTGACCACTGCCCCATAAGCCCCTCCCCCTGTGGTCAAAGCATCATCTTCAGAATCAGAGCAAACAAATCTTACACTGCTTTTACATTCTCCTACAATCAAAGCCTTTATGTTCCCCAGTAGACCTGTGAAACTCAGGAATGTGCGACTGACTCAGATCTAGCAGTGCGTCTGAGAGCGACACTGTAATAACATTTACATTAAACATACGATCAATGTGAATCTGGGCTAAATTAAAAAAAGGGTGGATATATTCATTTTTGGATGGCGGATGGCGGGAGTAGAAAGGTTGGAAACCGACCCTTGGGTTCTTCTTCTGGAGTGACATCGGGCTCTTTAGGCGGGTCAGGCATGCTACAGTCTGTCCCGGCCCAGGTGGTGTCACACGTGCATGTGGCTTCATTGTTGCATACCTGTGCACAGCAGACATACAGAGGTAAACAGAATGAAAGATGGAGTTTTTTTAAATTCCCCTCAAGGAACTTTTTCTCTTCCATTTTCCCCCAACATTATACAAAAAAATCTGGCATAGGTTTTGACGTATGATAGAAAAAACACAATAGCTCTGTTTTATTCAGCTCCAGTAATCCAAGCTGGTGTGAGCATCACAGAAAAGCATCACAGCGAGAAAAGTGCAGGATGGTGTAAAAAATGTATTTAATTTAGGCAAGCTGGTTTTCGGCTGACTGGCTTACTGGGACTCTTGAAGAAAATCAATCAACCGACGTGTAATTTCCCAGGCAGCTATAGCCCCCTGAGGAGAACTCGCTTGGGAAAAAAACTTTTTTAAGAAACATCTTAAGCTTCATTTATAGTGCTGAACTAAATCCCTGAAGAACCTAACGCTGCAGTTAGTTAACGCTTTGCATTTATACTTGTGCACTGGTGTGTCTGCATTACTTCATCGTCTCAAGTGAAACTCATCCAATCATGTTGGACTCTAAGATAATAAATACTGAACAATGGCTACATGGAACATTTTGAATTTGGAAAAATAGTAACTACTGCATTAGTAATTAATAGCAAAATGCTATTATTGGAATCATAATCACATATTGTAACCATAGGAAGTTACATTTCTGGGAAGATGCACCTCTCAATGCAGTATAGAGCAAATCAAGCTATTATTATTGTTTTGTGTCTGTGTGTTTATTTTATCATCAAAATAATATTTTCAAAAACAATTTGAGTTGCATTTAATTCAGGAAATATAAAGCATTGTATTTCCTGCAGAAAAGATTACGATTTTTGATTATTATGTATTTACATATTTTTAATTGTGGCAATTTCTACCACATCAGCTGAGAAATGATGCTGCACATGCCGGGCCACTCAGAAAGGAAGCACATTTAGAGTTTGAAACGACAGCTGGGATAGACTCGAGTACAACCCTGAATGACCCTGAATTGCATAAGCTGTTAAGAAAATGGATAGATGGATGAAGAGAAGTATTTTATTTATTTTTATTTAAATACATATTATTTAAATATTCTGCAACTTCTTCTTAAAAAAATCTAAATAAAGCAAGTTTGGCTTACTGGTATAAGAGGTATTTGACATTTCCATAAAAGGGTAGAGGTTTTCCCCAGTTTCCAGTTTGTGTTGACACCTGAATAAAGGATTGCCAGTTGCATATTTCCCTTAAGCTTGAGGCTTTTGTTTGACTTTTTCTACTGAGAAAAAGAAAATCAACAACCCTGGGCATTTGAAATGCAATGAGCCTCCTTACTTCTCCTCATCCCTCCAGAGTGAGATTTAATAAACAAAGAGCAAATACTGGTGTTTGCTGAACAGAAACTCTAAGTTAGAGCATAAACAGCCTTTATCCATGACTCAGTAAGCACCCTTTTCATCAAAGGTGTTGGAAACGTTCTGCAGCCCTTACAAACAAATACTACACGCAGTCCATGCTTGCTAATCTTCTAAAAATGAGTGAACACCCTCTCAATTTGCCAGTGAGCAAAGAGTAGGTGTAGGTAAGTGCGTACAAATACTCACCCCATGGCCCGAGCACACATGTCCGTTAGGTCCAATGGGGCAGGTGCTCATGTTAAGTGACTGGATGGGCAGACACTTGCGGTCAAGGCACATCATTGACGGCCCACAGGGAGTCCCATCCTCCACGTAGCCTAAATCAGTTTCATCATCCAAAAGGACGTGGGCACCCCTGAGGAGAAGGATGGAGTAGAGGTGAGGAGTGTTGAAGTCTCCCAAAAAATAAAGCTACAGAAGAAACACTGCCTGTAGGCACCCATTTTAGAAAGAAATAGAAAAACTTCTAGTAACAGCTTGCGTTTTATGAGCAAGTTTATGAGAAAATGGCCCATTGCGACACAAAAAATCCCCCAAATTTACTACAGAGTTTTTCTATTTATTTCCCACATGGGTAAAGAGCCCCCAGGCCCCAGGCATTATATTAAAGTAAATGTGTTTACGTGCACTGTATGACGTTCCCTTGGTGGTTGAAGGAGGTGGGGGTACTGTCTCCTTTCATGCTTCCAATGCGAGGGACACGCCCGACATTGGTACACAAAAGGAAACCACAGAACACGTCACTGTAAAAGAGAGAGATAAGCAACCAAAAATGTGTACAGATAACACTCTTCCACCTGTCTAACAATGTAATGTTCACCTCTGCACCACCAATTACCAAAATGCACCAAAAAGCTCTATTAGTTTGGTTCAAAGCGACATCTGTAAAGATCTGAAACCTCGTACTGATAACTTTCATTTGATCTGTTACAGTCAATGTTTGGTCTTTAATATTAAGTGCAATTTTAAAGTCACACTGCTTACCTTTAAACATGTTTTACAAATACACTGCCTGGCCAAAAAGAAGTCGCCACCTGGATTTAACTAAGCTATTAAGTATAAGCCTTTCATTGGATAATTACTGCAGTGATTACTTAATGCAGCTGGCAACATGTCATTTAATTAACCCTAACTGATGCAGTGAACAAACAACCACATCACAAAACATTTCCCGTGATTGTGGAAAAGATTTTCGTTTGTTTCAGAAGGTTATTGGTCTGTTCTACTGTCACCTTTATATTGTTAGAGACCCCACAGAACTACAGAGAAACCCCAACAATGAGACAACACCCTATGAGCAAGCACTTGGTGACAGTTGGAAGGAAAAAATCGCTTTTAACGGGAAGAAACCTCCAGTAGAAACCACAAGTAGGCCCACAAGAATGCGTGGGCGACTTGGATCCATGCCATGGGTGTGAGGGGAAAGTGAGAGCAGAGGGAGTTAGGACAAAAGGCACACTATGGGAGAGCTAGAATTTAAAATGAATTACTAATAATTAAATGCAATATCCTTCTATAAACACATGGAAACTGAAAAAGAAAGTGAGTGAAGGACATGGGACTCTCCCAGCAGTCTAAGATTACTGCAGCATACCCAAGGAATGGTTCAGAATCACCTGATCCAGCCTTAACTATACGCAAAAAGGAAAGTTTTAAGCCTTCTGTTATCTCCAGCAAAGAAAAACTAAAACAAAAAAAGAAATGTCATTGTGTAAAACCTGGAAGGAGGAACGAGGTCATAAAAAGAGGTGGATGAAATGATGGACCCATCATGCCGAGCGCCTAGTGTACAAGCCTGCAGAGGCAATTTTACAATCTCCGGCTGCTTCAGTTGGTTCTACAGTGTCATGTGGCCTAAAATAAGGTCAGCTGACTACCTGAATATACTGAATAACCGGGTTTTTCCATAGTGGATGTTTTTCTTCCCTGATAGCACATTCATGTTCCAAGATAGCAATGCTACGATTTATCACGCTCGGACTATGAATAAATGGTTCAAGGAGCATGAGACATCATTTTCACATGTGGGTTGGCCAACCCAGACGTAACTGACTTTAACTGTTATTGGGAATATTGCCTTATTAGGAATGTGCCGGAGAAGACGTTCTGATTCCGCCGACATCAGTCTTGTTAAAAAATGAATGCCACTCTGGACGAGAATACATATTGTGAAACTGCATGAGCTTTTTGAAACGATGCCACTGCAAATGCGTGCTGTCATCGAAGCTAAAGGCAGTCCAGTTAAATATTTCAGGCTTCAGCTTTTTTTGGCTGGGCAGTGTAAACTGACTTGACTTTTACCACCACATCCCAGTTAAAGAGAAAAGCCAGGAAGACTGAAGACATGTGTGCTGAGGTGGTTTCCCTGGAATCTGTTTTTAGTAATTGATCTGATTGGTAAAAATACATTCCTGGCATTTGATGGCAATTATCCATTTTAAACAGGGTCCTTTGGCGCCCTCTGTTGGATGGCTGTAAAACAACAACAACTGAGAAACCTGATGCTGAAATTCCACATAACAGGATTAACTTGTACAATATATCTTTGGAATACCACAACAAAAATTTGGGGATCCTAAAGGATCTTGACAGTAAAACTTTCTCACCTATGCACAGCTGGCTGCTTGGTGCACAAAATGGGTGTAAATGTTGGCCGATCAGTTTAGAAAAGTTCAAAATATGCTTTCAGGCACTTTATTATTCAATGAATGTGCGACAGTGTTATTATTTTGTGCTCACTGTTTGCTACACTGGATCCATTTTTCTCCATCTTTTCCACAGTTGCCCTTCTCTGTCCCCTCCGTGTTCAGCTTCTCATAGCAGAACTTCTCCGAGCCTCCAGCCTCTAAAACAAAAAGAGGGGCGATGAGCTGCACGCTGCCTCTCCTTGTGCAGAACCCGTGCTCAAATTAACCCGAGAAGCATTAAACCTTACTTGATCCCCAGATGTATTTACACTGGTTCTCTCTGGTCTTACACTCTCCACTGTAACAGCGACCCTTTAGATAGAGATTAATAAAAAATCAGAAAACTTTGAGCACACGTTGGCATTTATATTTTTGTAAATACCCATTTCTTACCTGGTTTACCTGGCAGATGTAACCATCTTGTTTATGAAGGTTTGGCGGGCACTGTAAAAATCACAAAGAGAACAACCTTTCTTTTTTAACAGCCAAATTTGTGTTCAACGTGCAAAAAAAACGAACTAATTAAAGCTATTTAAAGCTAAATAAACCATAAGCTCAACCTGTCCCGAGTCCCCAGAGCAGGTCTCTGAGATGTCACAGTCGTTCACAGCATAGCGGCAGCTGTAACCTCGTGGGTAGAACTGGCAAGAAAAGGAGAATAAAACAGCGTTGGATTTCAGAAATCAACTACTAGTTTTTCAGAGCTTTAAAAAGAAAGAACCAAGCTTGTACCAAGCATGTTTTATTGCAGCATGGTCCATCGCTGCAGTGTGCCCCATTGGCGAGGGAGCACTTCTTGCAGCATTCCTTTTGGCAGTCCTGAAAACAAAGGGAAACGAGCTTCAAGCATCTGAACAAAGAGAAGATGACAAATGGGCGTGCGTGACGTGGTGAAGTAAAAAGACCCTCACTGTTCTCAGTCCGCAGTCGCACTCCTCTCCCAGTTCTACAAATCCATTCCCACAATTTGCTGCCTCGAACAGCTGTCAGGAGAGGACAAGACGGTGTAAAAGGAGCACGTGTGCGTAAAAGTTTGACATGTTGAGAGAAGGGGCGACTAACCTTGGTTGGCCTGTTGAACAAACAAGAACCTCCACCTTTCAGGAGGAACTCCTTGTAGTCTGAGATGCTGCATTTGGAGAATTTTTGTGGGTGTTGGACTCTGCAGAGAGAAGACAATGATATTTATAAGTTTGTCCAACCAAACAGGATACAGTCAAAAAAATATGCCTAAAATGTTGACTTCAAGTAATCTGAATGCATGCAAATTTCCCAAAAGTCAATTTTCATTAGATATCTCAAAATTTCAGCTTACTGACTAAAACGTATCACTAAGTTTAAAATCTTGAAATAATAACCTGAAATTTTGACCAATGGAAGTGTGTTTATGTTCTCAGTTGCAAGTTTCAAGTTAAATTGAATACAACATGATTTAAATTGTGGTGTCAAATAGAGGCGTGTAGAATGATAAAGCTGGGTATGCTTCTGGTCACTGACAAGTCACTATCGTAACAGCATGCTTTGTCCCTCAGTTTTTGAGTCAGAGCCACTTTTGCTCATCCTGTCCAGTTTCAAAACAACAAGATGGTGACGGCAAAATCCTCTCTAGGAACATAACTAACCAATGGGGGACACCCTGGTGACTACAGCTACCTTTTATATACCCAATCCTACTTTAGCTAAAAGAGTTGCTTATTATTCACAAAACAGCATGCCGAAATTACAGTAGGTGCAACTTATTCATTTTCTTACTTGTGTACTGACTGACTAGGTGGTTAAAAACTGTGTAACTGTATTAAACAGTCGCTCAGAGTTAGTTAATAACAAGCAACAAGGAAAAAAGCTGAACGAGTACTGATTACTACATTACTGAGTGCACACAAACGAGCATTTGTAATTGCTCTGCCATGTGAATGAATGACTGTGTATGCGTGTTTCTCGGGGGTATGTTGGATCTTACCCAGTATCCTCCATTATGCAGCCAGCCCACTGGCTAGTACAGCCGCATTCCTCTGCAAAACAGGGCAGAAAGTGTAGAAACACCAGAGAAAGAGGAACGGACAGAGTAAGAAAAGATAGCATCCACAACTTTCATTTTAAATAAAGACTTAGAGTAGACAAAGTAAGCATGTTAGCATAATTATTTATTTTTTTTGTAATTTCAAAGAAAAGCAGTCTTAATCCGTGGATTTAACTCCTGATATCCAGCTTTCTGCTGAATAATGAAGAATCCTTTCACTTTATTTTACACTGACATTCTCCTTGGCAGCTTTGGGGCCACAAATAGACTTTTGCTGATGGTTAGCATTTTTTCCAGCTTGTAGTTTCTAACCTGGCAGCTGCCTCATTAAGCATGGCGATCTCAAATCTGATGGCATAAATTCTTTCTCAAGCGGACATTTTCTGGTCTACTTTTCTCAAATACAGTCAGTCCACCGACGGTGACTTCTGGCAACAGGGTTGCAAAGAGACTTTTTGTTTTAGAGGAGGCCTGTGAATGACATCTAAAATATCAGTCAAGACTTTCAAAAAAATGCATTGTATCCTGTATTTAAACAGTTAAATGCCAATAGTAACAGAATAGTGAAATGTGAAAGTTCACTTAACACAAAACACTTCCTTCTTAGACCTAAAGAGTTGAGAGCAGAAGTATTTGTGGTGCTCAAAGTACTAAAAATACAATTTCGAGAAAGAAAAACACCTACATTTCTGCTACTTCTCCAATTTCCAGATGTGAGGTTACATCCAGTTAGCAGTCTTAAATAAAGTGCATTTAAACACCTGCCTTCAAAACATTTTCTCTACTTTACAAACAACTTTAGCCGTGCAGCAAAAGCATTTCAGTTTTGTGTGTATGTCTGTTTTAAGAGTGAAAAATGTTCCCATCCTGACCTTAATTCAAGCAAAGCTGGATAATGTTAGAGAGGCATCTGAAACCAGTGTAGGGATCACAGGGTCTTCAATAAAACACCAAATGTATCATAACTGACAGGTGCATTTTTGAGACCGCTACATAAAAACTGTTATTTACTATGTGCCATGAACTTTGTGACTTTAGCCTGCCATGCCTATCGTGCTTATAGCAGCTGTGTGTTAAGAAAAAGTGTTTCATGTTTACTTCTCTTGGATGCCGGATCCCACTGGATGCCCAGGTTCTGTGCCAGGCTCTGGGAAAGAGACACTACCATGGACGAGGTGGTGGCGTACTGTTGGCACAACAGTGACAACATATTATTCACCGCATAATCACACTGCGATACGTCCACAGAGCAATGCTGGATGTGTGACAGTAAATCTGACCTCATTGACGCCTACTCCACGGCTCACAGAACACATGCCTCCAAAGTACGCAGTGCTGCTTCTGCGGTAGTGGAAGGTGGCGTTTCTGCAAGAATGATGGAGATGAAGAATAAGACGGAAGATATAAATAGCACAAAGCAGGTAAGAACACAGCAGTGCTGCTTTAGTTACAGGCAGGCAAACAAAGCGTACTTCCATCAGAGCAAAACCAGAGACCACCCCAAACGATCTGTTCAGCCCCCGAAGGGTGAACTTACGAGAGTAGCTGCACAGAATCGGCATGGTGCTTGATGCTTTGCTGCCGGTACTTGGAGAAATCACGCAGCAGTTCCAGCGGCTTCACACTTATGGGGATGTGATCCCTGTCTGTCCAAATCTCCACAGCAACAAGCACCACACGTGTATGGAGTTGCTCTTTGAAGATCTGCCGTCGGAAGCAATGAATGGAAGCAGTAAAGGAAAAAAAACACAACAAAACGTGTGAGATAGAGGCAGAGAGCGACAGCAAAGGAAGCGGAGGACGGATGTAGAATAATGGGAGCGGGGAGGAATACAGGGGAGTGTTTACACACATACAAAGAACACAGACAGACAAGGATAACACTGATGTTTAGCCATGATGTTTGCCCGTTATTTTTGGAGTTTTGAATTCTTAGTTATCTATCTGAGTTTGGGTGTCTGTTTTGCTTTCTCTGTTATTCTAGTGTTTGAAGTTTTGATTCTTATCTGTGGCATGATGAGTTTTGGATTCCTGATTTGATCCTTTGCAGTATTACTGAAGATATGTTTTTTACGCTTAGATAAAATGAAAACAGAAGCCTGTTCTAGTCAAATGTGTACTTTTTTTATGCTTCCTTGTATTCCAGTTGCTGTCTTGAGGTATTGTAGCTCAAGACTAACCAGAGTGAGTTTCTTGTCTGTGTTTAGTATTTATCTTTTGAGTTATTTCCTGTTTTACTCTGTCAGTTGTCTCTTGTGTCTTGCTTTGACTTTTACTTCCTCCCCTGTGATTATCTTGTACCTTCACCCATGTTTCATTTCTCTCCTGCTCCCAGTTTGCCCTCAGGTTGTTTATATACACTCACTACAAACTGCATTTAAATGTTTAATTCTCCGGGCATAGATTCAACTAGATGCTGGAAACATTCCTCAGCAAATCTGGTCCATATTGATGTGACAGCCTCCCTCAGTTGTTGCAGATTTGTCAGCTGCACAATAATGATGTGACTCTTCCATTGCATCCCAAACGTGCCAAAGTTTTAGCAGCACTGTCACTTAAATAACCCGTTTCCCCATTCTGACAGTCAATGTAAGTTTCCGCAGGTCATCTTGACACCTCTACATGCCTCCATACACTGAGTTGCTGCCATGTAATTGGCCAATTCAATGGTTGGGCTAATGAGCAGCTATTGAACAGCTGTACCTAACAAAGTGTCTAGTGACTGTATACTGCCTTTCTTCCAATTAGTCTTTGTCTTCCCTGGATGTGTGCTTGCTGTTTACCCCGGTTCTCTGTGGTTTCCTTGTTTTAGTTATTGATCTACGACGTCAACAAAATAAAAGGTTTGCTTTGCATTATTTTGTCTGCCTGGAGTTGTGCATTTTAGTCCTGTGACGGTCCTGTGACAAGGTTTACCATTGTAGTTTAAGCATCAAATGCAAATTAGACACGAGGGTGAATGAAATGTTAAACATTTTGCAGATAGTGAGCACTGAACAAAATCAAATCTTATCCAGCTTGTGATGCCAGAGAAGTCATGTGCTAGACCGCAGGTGTCGAACTCCAGACCTCGAGGGCCGGTGCCCTGCAGGTTTCAGATGTGCCGTTGATCCAACACAGCTGATTTAAATGTCTAAATTACCTCCTCAACATGTCTGGAAGTTCTCCAGAGGCCTGGTAATGAACTAGTCATGTGATTCAGTTGTGTTGACCCAGGGTGAGATCTAAAACCTGCAGGACACCGGCCCTTGAGGCCTGGAGTTCGACACCCCTGGGCTAGACTGTCAGTATGTTGGTGCTGATTTGGTGATAATAGTAGCTGAGTGAAGTTAGACCTGCTGATGGCAAAACATTAATAGTCAACTGTTATTAAGTACAGTAGGAGACGTTGCCGGACTTCTAGTAGGTCTTCTACAGATGATATTCTAAAAGAGGTTTCCAAAAAAAGCACACACTCCAGTTTGCTCAAAGGATAAGTAAAAAGCTTACTCACACTATCCACAAGATTAACTACTGACTTGGCAAAGTTCCTCGTGTGCTGCTTGTTCCTGTGTCGTTTAAACTGCAAACAGAAAGGGGGAGGGAAAAATAGCACACAGTGATGTACAGTGTGTAACGTTCGGTGGCGCTTGCTGCTCCCTCTTCTGGGAGGGAGTCGGCCCAGGTCTGGAATATTAAAGAGTATCCTTTTGTCCATGATAAAATACCAGCCACATAGCATCAAATGAGGAAAAAAGGAGAGATTTTTACGCACCATACTGTGGTCACTGACAATCATGACTTCTAAATACTTCATCTCCTCAAATACGCTGCGAGGCATCTGCAAAACAAAACAACAATGACCAGGCAGCTTCAAGTGTATAATTTGGAGTATCACCACAGGTCTAACCTTGTAAACGTCTGTGGGTGTTTTTATTGTAAACTGTGAAACGCAGCCGGGGTGAGTGCACTAAAGTCATTGCATTACTTCAGAGAGAGGTGAGATCAGAGACTTACTGCTCGCTTTTTCCTGCGCCTCAGCCAGGACAGTTCATCCAGCTCGGAGAAGAGCTGCTCCTCCTCTTCCTCTGCAAATAAGCACAAGGAAAGAGTGACACCTCTACAGACTCAAGTGTTTACATCCCTGTAGCCTTGTTTTGAAAGAAATCAGTTATGCATGTGACATTTTCCCAGAAATTTCCACAGCGTGTCTCAAAATTTCCTATGAAATGCAAAAAGACGAGTGAAGACAGGGAACTTGGCAAAACGGCAGCGAGGCAAGTGCTTGTGATCCAAGGAAAGTGATATACATTTGGTCCATTTGGCAACTATAACACTAAAATCCAATCCAGTTTGTTTTAAAGGTCTCTTCTGGGGTGACAGCCTATCTGGACCTTCCTGTCCTTGCTTTGTGTCTGAAGACAGGGATGATAATGTCAGGTTTAGGAAGTCACAAGAGGTGTGGTGCTGGTCAGAGGGGAAGGACTGATAAAGACAGTTATGTGAAAAGGTTAATGACAAGCATCGAAACCTTACCCTGCTCCACTGAATCATCATCCCACAAAGAAGAGGCTGCTCTTCTTAGTTTGTGAGGCCTAGCAGCTGTATCCTGTAGGAGTCAGGCAAACAAATCGGTGAAAAAAAAGGGAGGGTGACTTGTACAAGCAGGTAGAGCAAATGAAAAAAATAAGTTTAAACACATAATTTATCAAGGATTTACAAAAGTAAATGCAGGACTAAATAATTACACAAATAAAAATGTTTGGCGCTGAATGCCTGCTGCACATCTTTTCTGACGTTTAGCTGCTGTTATGTATCAGAGTGAGTACTCTTGAGTTGCTGATTTCAAGAGCACGAGGTGTTCCAGTTTTATAAAGAACAAGAGCACTTATGTTTGCATGTAAAGGGGGAGAAACTATTTTTCCCACCAGCAATGCAGTCAAATCCACTTGTAGTAGCAGGAAAAGGAACATTTCTAGCAGTGCACAAACATGTAGACCGTCAATGCTAGAAAACAGATACTGCGCAATCAAAAGCATGTCCGACAGATTATTACAACAAGAAGAAAGTGCTGGCAATCGCTAAACATCCCAGCACTCGTGATTTTTTTGGCCACAGATTCCCATTAGCACCTAAAGTTCCTCTTTCTCTATAACTATGATATAATTATGACTATTGGTCAGAGGGCCCGGTGGCACCAGTGTCCGGCAGCCTCGCCTCTGTCAGTGCGCCCCAGGGCAGCTGTGGCTACAATGTAGCTTACCATCACTAGTGTGTGAATGTGTGTGTGAATGGGTGGATGACTGAATGTAGTGTGAAGCGCTTTAGGGTCCTTAGGGACTAAGTAAAGCACTATACAAATACAGGCCATTTACCATAACAGGAAGAACTGGTGTGGGCCAGAGCCATCACTGAATAGTCATTCAGGACTAGAAAACCACCCTAACCTTAACCAGCTTTCTACTATGGCTTGACAAATAGGAATTATGATGATTAACATACAATAAAAATGCAGATTATTTGTCTTTTGCTGTAGCCATATGTAAAAAAAACATAAGGTCATGTTAATCCCATGTAGGAAATGGCCGTTTCCTTTGAAAACAGGATGATCCTGGTAGGATATCCTTGCCTGAGAACAAAAAGGAGTAACAGCATAAAACATGTGTTTCCATCCAAGGCGAGGATGTTTGTTTGATCGCAGTGTGCGTGTCTGCTAAAGGAATAACTTACACTTGAATGATTCTGTTGTAAGGGCTCAATTAGATACACATGGACTCCATCGTCAAACATCCCACTGCCAGGCAGAGGGAGAATAAAAGGGAGAGACACACCAGTCAATACCGAGTCAATAGGAGCTAAGCAGCAGAGATGAGTACATCCAGAGATATTCTGAGCGCGGCGAGGATTTCACAAAAAAAAAAAAAAAATCTGATGTTCACTTACTGCAAACCGTTACAGGTAGATAAGGCTGCGTGGGAGTTATCGTTCCCTCTCACCTGGCCGTGGTAGTAACAGTGCTCACCGCCCTGAGAGAAGAAGACACAGTACTAAGGCAGCATCAGCGCTAGCATAATGCACAGAGTTGTGTGTACACCGTCGTGGCGCTGTGTAAAGCTGTCAGTGTGTTTGAATTTTCCAGCAGTCCTAAAAGGGTGACAGCTTGTGTCACAGATGTCAGTTTTGGCTTATTTGCAGCTCACTCCTGCAGGGGGGCTCAATCTATGCTTGTTAAAAGGGGAAGTTAATACACTGCAAGGTGGGTGCCGACACTGTTTGTGACTCAGCCCTCAGACCCCGGGTGAGCGCAGGACCCTGTTTCCCTCTGTCTCTCTCTTTTCCTCTCTCTCACACACACTTCACCCATCCCGTCCTGCACTGATACTGCAGAGTGCTTTCTCTCCCTCATCATGTGACCAGAGCTCCAGCAGGAGGCTGCAGGGGAGCAAAACCCTGCTGATTCAGCTACAGCATGCCCAACCCAGCTCTCTGCCTGAATCAGCAGCAGGAGAAAACAGCTCTCATTTCCATCTCACTAGCTTATATCCTCATCTATCTATCTATCTATCTATCTATCTATCTATCTATCTATCTATCTATCTATCTATCTATCTATCTATCTATCTATCTATCTATCTATCTATCTATCTATCTATCTATCTATCTATCTATCTATCTATCTATCTATCTATCTATCTATCTATCTATCTATCTATCTATCATCTATTTCTGTGCAAGGTCAAAGCAGCATACACATGGCCCACCACAGCAAAATAACTGAGAAATGTGTCTACTTAAACATTACCTTTGATATAACAGGTTTCTCTCCTTCATAGTGGATCTCAACATAATCTGAAGACAGCAAGTCACTGAAGAAAACAGAGACTGCAGTTAGTAACAGGAGGAGTTGCCAGGAGGAGTAAAAGGAGGTGATGCAGTGAAAAAAACATGCAGGAGTCTGTCTGTCTCGTTTTGCTTTCTCTGACTCACATATTGTGGTTTTAAACTAGTGGTGAGAGAGCAGTGCTTTGGTTGGCGTTTAAACACGAACAGTCATCACCGCCGGGCCCGCATTTGGCTGCACAAACACTCCCCTGGCATCTCAAAAGTGCAGTGGAGATGTTAAATGTTGTCTGCCCTCAGGAAAAATTACTATGCAGGTAACCTGGGGATGACTAACTAGCCTGGCAGAAGATGCACAAAATAAAACTGGATTTGATAAAAAATCTCTCAAAAGCACCCTGAGAACAGAACAGAAGCAAATTATATCATATGAAGCTACCTGCTTCTGCATCAGATTTGCCCAAATCAAACTGAACGGAAAAGCCTAATGCGATAAATTATCCTAAGGCCTCAACCTCACCTTGAACACAACAGTTCTCTCAGCAGCTCCCTGAGTCAGCGTCCCTCACACGCTCGGTCTGCTAGCTGACTTCAAGAGATCATTTCTGCCACAATGGCGCTTTTTTTTTTTCTGAGTAACCTTGCAAAACGGAAACATCCCTCCTCTCTGAACATATAGCTGTGCTGCAGCAAGAAAAAAAAAGGATGGAAATAGTGGCTCTGTATTGTGACACCAGCAGTGTGACCATTTTTTTTGAGTGATGCGTTGGAGCATGTGAACAGGAAGTGCACCATTACGAGAGGAGAGCCAAGGCGCGAGCAGTCTCTGAGAGATTCCTGAGTGAAGGGCTATTTATAGCTTGACAGATGAGAAGAGTGGGCCACACCAGAGTGTATCGGTGTTTGAACGGCTGTGTGTGCATAAGTGTGTGGTTGGCTCTCTGGCTGGCTGGTAACAAAACTGAGTGTGGAAAGGTAAAGCGCCGGAGCGTGAGCATCTTGACGTGTGTCTGTTTAAATGTTTATGCGCCACGGTTGCGCATGGAGACCATGAGGAGGGAGTTCTGCCCCAAGGTCTCTTGGTTCACAGGAGACGGAGCGCCACAATGCAGCAGGAGAGGCAGCAGCACATGAAAGGCACAAAGAGGTAAAGGAGAGAGAAGGGACCAAAGAGCTGCAGGAGGTTCTCACGTCTGGCGCCAGATCAAATGTAACTCTAAAATCCTGTAGCAGCACATGACACACTCATGCTGTTCATGCAAGGCAATAATCTGCTCTGAGGCTTAATATATGGAGATGCTATTAAGTATTCAGAAAGACGGCAAAGGAAGAAAATCTCCCAGACAAAGTCGCCATTGTGGCCACTGACGATTTAACTAACGCATTTCAAAAACATCCAGATTCTTTAAAAGTAAGACTTGTATTAGTTTCTGTAAATCATCTTTTTAGTTGCTTACAATTCCAGGTACGGTAAGAGGTGAGCAGATAAAGCAGCACCCACTAGCAGGGTGCAGACCTATCTATATTTAGATCAGTGCTGCTGCAGCTACAACACTAAGCAGAATTCAAACCCCTATTCTTGCACAAAAAAAGCATCTAGTCGAGAACCTACAAGCAAACAGCTGGGAATCAAGGTCACACGTGCAGGCCTCTTCACTGCTGCTGAGATTTTCCTGTTGTACTATGTGGTGATTCCTGAACGGAGTGACAGGCTTTTCTGTCATTTGACATGATGCATGCGATACAAGAAGCGATGTATTTTTCATTTCAGCTAAACCTCACGGGAAATGTTCAACTTAAAACGAAGATAGCAGTGACAGACACTCTGAAGATATCCCAGCGCCGATATGTGATCTCCAAAACCGCAGACTGCAGAAGATTTCTGAACTTGTACATTTGGGCAATAAAATAAATACTAATTGCTCCATACTGCTGCACTGCCTACAAGTCTTTATCAGCCTTGACGTGGGCACTCACATGATACGCAAACCACTATGAAGCCAAAGCTCCAACATTTCCTTCATTATAGCTGAAGTAACAACTGTGTAAAGTAATTTCAAAGCGTGTTTACAGGATCTTAAGTTTATGGCACATCCTCTGTGATCTCAGCAAGCCACAGGCACAAGCTGAATATCCAACCACATGATAAGAAAACATAAAAGTAACTACGTCCTACAGGAATTTTTCACATGTACGCCAGGCTTCTTTATACAGGGAGTGAATCAATAGATGCAGAACACAGAGCAGCCGTCTCCATCCTCATTTTGATGCAAGCTTATTAAATCCTCATTAAATATAGAGATGTTGGTTATCCAAAATCCTTCATATAAAACTAGTCTGGCTGCTGAGCTGACGTCGCTCTTAGCACTTAGCAACCAACGTGCTGACCCACAGTTTCCCTGATTACATTATCTTCAATTGATGCTGCATTAAGCTCTGTTCTGACACATTATACATATCATTTACAAACAAGAGTCAGCTACTCGACGTGGTTCATCGCTTCGTATCATAGTCCGAGTCGACTTTCAGTTCACTGAACGTCTGCTCTGTGCTGTCATGATAGAAATACAAGTGTAGTGCACTTATGCATGTTCTCTTTGAGTCCTACACTGGTCTTTATATTTTGTATCTTTCTGATGACAACAATTTCATTATATTTATTATTATTATGGTACACCAAAATCTGCAACAAGCAGATTTATATTTAAATTAGTAAAGGATTTAAAACAGGAAATAAGAGTTATCTTAATTGTATTCTATACAGCACCACGTATTATAGCGTGAAGAGTGTCTATGATAGGCTATATGGATGCTGGTCACAAGGCCAGCATGATACAAGATACTGAAATTCTATTGTTTTCATCTATTTAGTCATTTTTGTTGAGATGACCTTGAGAACAAATACTCTTTTACATGTTCTTATCATCTGGTGTCATTTCCCATAAAGGGCTGTGATGCGTCTTTGTCTCATGCTTGATTAGTACTCAGTCAGTCTGGTGGTGAGATTTTGGGGAAAAAACAAGGACAGGGAGATAAACAAAATCCTTACACATCTCTGAGTTTCACAGAAAAAAAAGCCCACAATCAATAACACTAACCAATTTAAGTGAAATAAATTGCTGTGGTTAAATTAGATTAGGAGAACTTACTTGTTAAGAGACAGATCTAGAACAAATCTGGAGCCAAATGCCTCTAACTGGAAACTAACTTGGGCTAGGTGGACTGCCTGTAGAAGAGAAAAAGAGTAGTCACTGCAGATAATGGTAGCTTGCAAAACAAATAAGATTATAGCAGCGTCTCACTGAGCCAAAATCCTCCAGAGTCTGCCTTCAACTTCGTGTACAGCACAATGCACAAAGAACAGATGTGCTGTATCAATGACGGATGTTAATGTACAGTGGGTTGACGGGAAGAAGTGCTTCTTTCAGCACACTTGCTTTGGCATCACTCCAGTTGCTAAAGAAACACGTAAACTATGCTAAGTGGGTCTATTTTGACTATTATCTTAGCTTTGACTGATTCTCTACAGCAAACTGACATGAAATACTGGGATCAGACCAAACAACGCATTATTATGTACTACAACCTTTGACCACACATCTTGCAAACTTTTTGCACAATCAAGGCTATGCAAGCACTAATCATCTTCATCCACCCCTCTTCCACATACCTGGCCCTCTGAAGCTTGGTTCTTAGCATGGGTGTTCAGGTCATGGTAGGTACTCTCAGAGTCCTCGTTTAGGTAGTAGATCAACCGAGAGGGGTAGGTGATCACATGCTCTACTGCATGGTGTGTTGTGTTGTCTGTGGTGGGTGCTGCAGTTGCCTGTTGCTTCAGCAGAGCCGACACTGCGTCCCTCTCAACCTTGTCCTCTACTCCTTGAACCTCTGCAAGGGATTTTTTACAGCACAGATACATATATATGTTTTTTAAAACTACAGATATGCACAAAGGTATCATCTTTAATTCATTAAACACAATTGTTACACTGAGGCAAGTGGCTTTAGCTTTATGCCAATTTTATGACACAGTTCATCTGCAGTGATTACATGCAGCAGTATACTCAAAAACTAATAGCCACCACCAATTACACTGATTTGGAACACAGACTATAAACTGCCTCATTTAAATAAAAACCACTTTTGATACGGTTATTGCCAAAGTAAAAACTGCACCAGATAAATACTGTTCTCATTTAATCCGGCGTGCCTGGATAATATCACGCACTTGAACAAACACAGAGCCTGTGTGTTAGACTTAATTCAAGCGTAGTAAATATCCATAACAGTGATCATTGTGTTTTTACTAGCTGAACAAAAGATGCTGAGATGCTGTAGTCTGCCCTCATGCAGCATCACGCTAAAGACGCAGCGTATTAAATACAATAATTCCCGGTGGCTTCCGAGGAACGCTGTTATAGATCCAAAGCACATCACCAAACAATATTTCAGCACAAAGCACAGAGTGGTAAGCGTACGCGATCACATTAAAGTGACAAAAAAGCCAGCAGGCTGTGGCAGTACCTACCGAGTGAAGCTAGTGATGGATGAAGCCAAGGCAAAAGGATGCTGACGAGCAAAGTGGCCAGAAATATCAAATGCATGATTCATATTTGATAACTGAAATATCTCAATATCAACACATCAACGCAGTTAATTGCTCGCGGCCCATCGTGGCGGGGGAGGTGCCGTGGAGGGGGGATCTCTTCATGGATGCAGGAGACACCGGGTTTTACTGCTGCAGTAGCGGAAGAGGAGGAGGAGGAAGAAGCGGAGAGAGGAGGGGTGGGGGTGGGGGTCTGAAAGAAGGCGGTGGCCAGGAGGCAGCTACTGGAAGTCTACCAGCAGGTTGCTGCTCCTCCTTGATGAGCTCAAATGCCCTTTCTCACCACAGACACAACCAAGTGAGAAAGGACACTACCACTGATATAATATAATATAATATACTATAATAACATAGTAGTTACATTATGTAGGCACTTGCCACTGTAAACAATACCAGTATAGAATAATCGTTCGACTTTCAAGTTTGGTTTCTGTGGTTTTCTAATTAAAGAAAATGTCAAACTGTGTCTGCTGGGAGAGAAAGTACTGGGACCATTCAGCAGCACCATAATCTTCTGAAACGGCTCCATGTATTATCAGCAGCGTAAACCAGACCGTGTGCTGTAATTGCTCTTTAATAATTATCAGTATTATTCAATATGTAACTTTTATCTGTTGTGTAAAGGTGCCTTGAGTCAAAACCTAGTTCTAACATCCTTAAAGTGGTAGTTTTTATGATAACTCACATGGTGCATTTTCCTGAATGTTTTACCTGAGCTGTGCGGATGGGCAGAAAACCCGGGGCCAGGTAGTATTCCAGTAATTTGGGACTCTGTGGTGCATAATAAAGCTGCCCCCCCCCCCCCCCCCCCCCCCCATAGTGTGTGCTCATTCACAACTGGGGTCTAAAAGCACATTTTCGCCCAAGGGCTAGAGCAAATTTATCCACCCATTCGACATAAAATTACTGTATGCAGCCATAGTTGTACTTAATTAGTTATTACGCTCATATGAGTGAAATACTGCATAACATTTTAAGCTGATGATATGTTTTAACTGCCTAATCTGGTATCTTTGTTTTTGTGAGGGCAGACATATAATAAGAACAAAGCCTCATTAATAGGACACACTTGAATTTGTCTAATTTTTAAAAAAAGAAACAAATGAATCTCAGTAAATGTTTAATGTGGACAATATAGGTGTAATTTAGTTGTTTGTATGTTATACTTTAACACTCTATAAACCCATGCGTAATAATTTTTATGTAATTAACACTTTATTAATCCTAATTAGTGTATAACTAGGGTAACAATTAACTAACCAGGGACTGTAATATAAGATGTTATAAAACAGTAAATGGTTTGTAAATGCATTTGAGGCAAAAATTAATGTAATATTTCCACCTGAAATCTACTCAAGCACTATAAAACAACATGAAACTTACATGCTTATGCAGGGGTGGATCTACAGCCGGGTAAGGGAGGGCAACTGCCTTTGAACACCCACCCCCCTTCACCCAGAACTTTTCTAGTTCTGCCCCAGTGCTGATGCAAAGTATTCCCATTTTTAATAAACTACTAGAAAAAATTTGCATATTCACTTCACTGCTACAGCCTCATTCACTGCAGGTGCTTTCTGTAGCTTTTTGAAAACATCATGTGAAAAAGAACGTTTTCACATGACTCTTTTCAGAAAATATGAAGTACACCCTTACTGACCCCATTGAAATTCAGACGTAACGCAGCAGCCAGGTGCTGGTGATCAAATAAACCACATTAAAAGATCATCAGAAAGTGTAAGCACTTCTACTAAAACTGTAACAGTTTGCTGGTTCGGAGCATCCAGTTGTGCGCAAAGGTGTCACGTGTCAAATTTTTTCCCAAGGTCAGACCATGCAGTGCTCACATCTCAGATCCTACAGTCCTCAGTTCGCATGACAGGTAGAAAGCATCTTCTCTCTAAAAACAACATGTCAGCTTAGGTTACCAACGTTGCATCTAAACAAACCACAAGACTTCTGGAAGACCTGTGATTACCTTTGGACTGACAAGTGGAGGCCATCAGTCTGACAGATAAAGTTTGGCTGAAACTGGGTCAATCAGCAGGACATTGATCCCATGTACAGCAGCAAATCTACAACAGAATGGCTGAAAAAGACAAGATTCAAAGTGCCAAAGTGGCCCAGTCAAGGTGCAGACATCAACCCCACTGAAACGCTGTGGTGGTATCTTAAGATAATTTTGCATAAACAAAAGCCCACAAACCTCAAGGAGCTTAAGTGCTGCAAAGAAGAGTGAGGCAAAATTCCTCCACAACAATATGCCAGACCGATAAACACATACAGAAAACAATTATATCAAGTCATTGCTGCTAAAAGTGGTTCTACAAGATACTGAGGTGTACTTAGTTTTTCACGGGACTGCAGAGAGTCCTGTGAAAACTTTCTTTTTCACGTGGCTGTATATGCCCTGTTCATGTCCTAATAGACAGAGGACATGCGCATGTGTCTCAGTTCACTATGATAGTGAGCCATTGTAAAAAAAAAAGAAAGAAAAGAAAAACAAGGTCTTGCTCTTGAAGAGCACTAATGGATCAGAGCATCACTAATTTTATTATGTACACCATACAAAAAAGGACCATACAGTATAACAGGCAAGCTTCTATTTTAGGATGTCCGGTTATGGATCCCAGCTATAAAAGCAGGACAAATCTACATACTTATTTTTCATACTGACATTTTATTGATGTGAAGTATGTAACATATACCTCTGAAAACATTCTAAATGTAAACAAAAAACAGGAGTTTTGTTCAGGTGAGCTGCTGCTAAATGTTTTTCATCCATCCTATGTTTAAAAACTTTGTACAGTAATTTTTGGTAAGCCTATTTTGGCCACCGATCTGACAAAAACAAGCATGAGTGCTTGTAAATTTCAGCATGAGTGATGTAAATGATCAGCATTTTCAAGAATTTCTTGGAAAATAAGGAATTGAAACATGAAACTGAACAGAAGTGTGCGTCAGTAATGACGACAGCTCTTATAAGTTTCCATAAAAGTCTGTGTGAAACGACATGAGTGTGTGACAGTGCCCATGTATGAATATCACTGGATGATGTAACGGTAAGGTTTGATTGTTAGCCTCCATAATTTGGTGGAAACAGAGCTGTTGTAGGATGTGACAGCTCCCCCCTCAGGACTGCATAGTCCACAGTGAAGCGACATGTTCACTTTGAGCTTAAGATTAATATGAAACTGTGTGATTATCTGATGAAACAAACGGTGATGAGCAAGCAGTAGTGGTAGTATGAACTCCCTGCCAGTTAAATCTTATTAATGATAGGATAGAAAGAGTTATTTGACGATTTGACTCGTAAAGAGGTTTCAGATTGTGATGTGACAGCATGTTTTGTGCTGGACGGCTGATAGAGAAATGTGATGACCTTACTAATTGGAGCGTAGCCATAAGTGCAATGTGTTTCAACATCTCAACCCACAGAGAATATTGTGGCACCACTGATTACAGACTGTAACACAGAAATGTGTCTATTTTTCTCTATAATTTTCGATTTAGACACACATGCCGGCTGTATTTATGTATGTAAACAGCCTGTTTCCCCCTCTGTAATTACATCAGACATTGTTGCAGCACATATTTACTTCCACTTCCATTCCCCAGAGCAAGTAAAGCAAGTTTGAAGCATAAAGTAAAGTTGTGATGATTGAACAGAGAATGTGTGTAGTTAGCCATCCATCACACATAAATGCATTTCATCTTAGTGTGGAAAATATGATGGGTTAAGGTCCTTTAATGTATTACACAGAAAAATAAAACATTATATGTTACATTTAACTGGTCTAACTACGTAATAACTCCATTAAAACCCTATGAGGACAAATTACGCCACTATTAATCATTTTTATTGTTTATTGTTTGCTGTTAACTGAATGTATACCAATCAAGTACGTTTAATTTGACCAGATTCCATTAAAAGTAACATTTTACATTGTACTTCTGAAACAAATTTACATGGAAACTGTACATGTAATTCAATTAGTTCAAGTTTTTTTTAATTGCTGAATTTTTCTGAGTGTACCTTAACTTTTAAACTTGTGCTTTGCCTGAATTTCAACTTGGCTATGAGAATGCTCACTTTACAGAGCATGTGTTGCATACTTTGAACAACTGAATGTTGAACTGAATGTTTGTTGTGTTGCCGGAGAAGCTTTCATCAGGAAACAAACTAAAACGAGGAGCAGCTGAGTTATGTCAGCTTGTGCTGTCCACACTGTGTATATGTACATGTGGGTGTGTACCGGGAAGCAGCTAATGAAAGGCATTACAGCTGCACAGATTTATGATTGCATGTAGGTGTAGATTTTCATGGATCTACAGTGACACACTTCATAGTGTAGGGCTCAAAATCTGGCTTTTGCAAATCAAGCTTGATTTTATAAAAAGAAAATTCTGGCCTTGCACATTTTTTCTAGCTTTCTGTCTCCCTGTTTTTCCCCTTAACTGGAATTTAAAAAAAAAAAACCCGACAAGTCTGCAAATTAAAAGCAGAAGGAAGAAGCTGCCGACAGCCCGGAACCCTTTTCTATGCAAGCTTCCACGGTGTGTTTGCGAGAGAGAAAAAAATCAATCAATGATAAAATAAAATTTGCAACATTCGTAACTTTTCCGTCTATCCCCTGATGGGGGGAAGCTTGCGTTCCTGGTTCGCTCTGCAGTTAGGAAGAACAGCCCCAGTTTTGCTGAATGGCCGCATTCAACTTTCAGAGCACTGACCAATAACTTTTCTTCCCTCTTTCACGCGTCAAACAGGCGCACCCACTGTGTAACCCCCTAACACTCTGCTCCGCGTTTAGTCTGGATGGAAAGAGTTGATGCAGACTAGTGGGAAGTTCAGAACAAGGCCCAGCATAACGGAGCTAAAAGGCTAAGACAGCGGGAGCTGTGACATTATCACCCGGGAGGAGCTGGTGTTTAGACCCAAACGCGGAGGGCTGCGCTCTTTGGTAAGCGATCCACCTTTAAATTCTAAAGGAAAAAACAAAACAAAAACCAAGTCTATGTTTCTTTTCTTTCCAGTGTGCCAATAGTGTGTATGTGGCACTAATTTTGTTAGAGACTGACGCTTCGTATTTGCAGGCTGGTTATTTTGTCCAGCTCATAAGTCGTAACGGTTTACTGGGATCGGTATTGAGATGAAGCAGGTTGGAGCTGTTTTGCAATCTGCTTTCAGTACTTTACTTAATCTTAATTCATACTGACCGCTCATTATTCTACTGTATTCTTAACTGAAATTAGTTTAGCATTGTTTGGTCTTCTAATTATGAAGGGTTGTACTTTTCTTCTTCTTAATGCAACTGATTTTACGCACAGCACTTTGCCCATATAATCACGGTCTTATTTTTTTTTTAAATATATTTCTTTTTAAATCAGTTACTCTAATACTTTCAATAAATTTACTAAAGGGCTACATCGAATACTCATATTTTTTCTAGTCCCAAAAAAGAAAAAATATGAGTATTTGCCTGTGCTTACTGATTCAGGGTTAATTTGCTGCCTTATTCTGACCTTGGTGATAATGCTAAGTAGCTTATATGTGCATGTCCCTGATAAAGTTGAAACATGGAATCATGAATTGTTCCCGAAACAGTGTATGTCAAACAGTATTGTTGCATTTTGTTTACAGTGAGTTACAAAGGATTCTTTCTGCCTGACGGGTGAAGCGTCTCACTGTCCAGTTGTTGATTTAAATGATGTTGACATAATGTTCCATGCTTTCTCATGACACACCCAGATCTAACTTCAACATAGGAACTAATTGACCGGAAAGGAGAGACAAGGCAGATATCTGGTTCTTCTATGATAACTTCCTGGCAAAGTCACAAAGAATTTGAGGTGAGAACATGTGTTGAAAGCTGAATGCTTTGCTTGCAGGTCAACTTACAGGAATTCATCCCATTATGATTTTTTTTCCCTCACAGATATATTCAGCAGACAAAGTTCCAGCCGTGCCATCCCTGCAGCCATGAATGATTCCACTGATGACTATAACTACACGTACAGTTACGACCTAGATTATGGTGACATTGACGATATTAGGGTTGAGCACAGTCAGACAGAACCTATGCACATTTTCTCTGTAGTTATCTACATAATCTCTTTCATGCTTGGTGTGATCGGCAATGGAGCTGTTATTTGGGTGATGGCATTTAAATGCAAAAAGAGAGTCAACAGCGTGTGGTTGCTCAATCTTGCCATAGCCGATTTTGTATTTGTGCTCTTCCTGCCGTTCTTCATTGATTACATTATGCGGGACTTCCACTGGGAGTTCGGTGTGGCTATGTGTAAGATTAACTCCTTTGTGTCTGTGATGAACATGTATGCCAGTGTGCTGTTTCTCACAGTGCTCAGTATAGATAGATACATTTCTGTCGTCCATCTTAACTGGTGTCAGAAGTATCGCACCGTAAACCGAGCTTGGTTCGCATGTGGTTGTATTTGGGGGCTAGCCGCCATCTTGAGCAGTCCCGCTCTAATCTTTCGTGACACGATGACCTTGGGCGACAAGGTGGTGTGCTTCAACAACTTCCACACACACGACCCTCAT
Organism: Maylandia zebra; assembly: GCF_041146795.1. Classification (NCBI taxonomy): domain Eukaryota; kingdom Metazoa; phylum Chordata; class Actinopteri; order Cichliformes; family Cichlidae; genus Maylandia; species Maylandia zebra. The sequence continues at coordinate 19,844,788 of NC_135182.1, read as the reverse complement.
ATAGCAGCCATGAGACACATCACGATAGTGATTATCCGCACCACTGTGGGCTTTCTTTTACCGCTGACTGCTATAAGCGTGACGGGTATACTTCTGATAGTGAAAATGAAACAATCTGGGAGTTCGGTTCAGTTGTCTAGCTTCTCCAAAACAGTCACTGCAGTAATCCTCGCCTTCTTTTTGTGCTGGACACCTTTTCATACTTTCAGCCTGATGGAGTTAACCATACATTCCTCACCTTACTTACACAATTTACTGAAAACTGGCTTTCCTCTCGCCACTAGCTTGGGCTTTTTTAACAGTTGTGTAAATCCCCTGCTGTACATGTTCCTGACTAAAAAAGTGCGCAATATCATCAAGCAAGCCTGTCTGGACATAACCAAGAATTCACTTAGAGAGTTCAGCCAGTCGATCTCTGTCACTGAGATCGAATCTGTGGCAGGAGTTTATGAGAATGGTGTTTACGGTGAGCACGTGGCATCATCAACAATCTGATTGCTACTATCCCCAGACTTGTGAAGCTCTCCATTTAAAAAAAGAAGAAGTGGTTAAGTATTACTTTAGCATAAATGTAGAGGGTTATTAGAGTTGTTAAGATTTTTCCTATGTTTTATTTGGGCAGAGTCACGCCAACTTCAACTGACAATTACTCTTCATGGATAATGGAAAATGGAACATAAACACAGATTCAATATCTTTCCATCTACTTTGCATAAACCTAGTTATCTGCAGAGAAACTGGCTAGATGAAATCAAAACCATTAAGCTGATCAACAGAAAATCTATCTGCAATTATTTTAGTTTCTAATCATTCAAATAAATTGCAAAACAAACACACCAGGAAGTCCCTGCTTGAAGATTTTAATGGTCATGCACGAGTTACCGACTGGTAAAACGTCTGCTTGATGGTTGGACTGCTCCTTACAATAATCAAGTAATTTCAACATGCCTCCTTGGCCAGTGGAAAACGGTGATGGATGACTGCTATTAATATTTTACAACATAAATCATGAAATATTAGACCTTGCAACTATGACTACACATATTTATGTGACATTTAGCCACTTTGTCTGTATTTCAAACTTTTCAATCAAGCCATCTTGTAAGTACTGCTTTGGTTCTTATGGATGACAAAAATAGTCCTTTTTGACTGTAGTCTCCTTTGCAACATAGCATTATTTTTGGTTTTATATTGCCATATGAGCTGCTAGAATAATGTATTAATGTATCTTACGGATGTTTATGCTGGTTAAAAACTGTATGAACATGTTTATTCTAATATATTTTAAAGATATATATCTTAATAAATCTGTTCTTCTGAACCTGACTGTGCTTTAGTGTCTTATTTTATGTGATTTGATAAGAACTAAGAGAAGAATTTGATGTTTTATGTAGACTCAGACAAGATTTCCTGCAGTCCTACATAGTTTGCACGCCATCAACAAAGGTCCAGACATGCATTCACTATTCATTTCCCCGAGGGTCTGCTTACAAATTCAGCCATTCCTGTTTTTTCTTCTTTCTTTTTTTTCCATTTAGGGTGAACCCTGATTTGTAAGTATTACATCACTGTCACCACCCTGACTGGAAGGATGCTGTTTTATATCTGTGGGAATATATGGACAGGAAGCTAACAATTCTTTCAATCTTTTCCAATCGATTTCACTTCAATTGCAGACGACCTTTGACCCCACAGATACTTTCTTTTCTCTACATAAATGTGCTTATCCAGGTGTATGTATAATACTGAGACTAGACTTTAGGGGTTGGTTAGGGAGGGAAAAAAGACTGTTATTGTCACTGAGCCACATCAGAGACAAACAGCTGTAGATAAGATGGATATCTGCTAAGGAGAGGTTTACATCACTTCGTACTGTTGTTGAATTTTTATACTATTATCTCAGACACTGTTTAGTGGCCCTGCTGTTTGGATTACAGGATTACTTAATCCGTGACGCAGCAGAATGGACGGTGCGCAATCTGCGGCGCAGGCGGTCTCCTGAGGACAGACATAGACAAGGTAAGTAACCGGTCACAACAAACAATTTTTAAAAAATGATTCATTAGCATTGAATACAGTGACATTATTAGCTTGCAGGGCTTTAGTTTGCGGTTGTTACGTTTACGTGTTTGTAGCGGACCGCGTGACGTCTGATTGAATGCAACAATCAGCTGCACATTAATTTAATTTAACGTCACAAAAATGTTAAAATAACGCCTCGCGCGGCATCACTGTCTAATAATACGAGGCTAAGTTTCACGAGCTAACACCGTTATTATTGTTAGCCTGGGAGACATTTAGCCAGCGCAACGTTAACTGTAATTAGTGCCGCATTTCGAAACATTTCCAACATTTTCTGGGCTTCCAGAATATTAAGCGTTGTAATTTAGTCTCTATTCGTGTTGTTTTCAAATGTGACGCACCAGCTAGCTAGCTTACTTCTGTTTTTGTTTTGGAAGCTGCATGAGTGCTAATTTAGCAGCGGTTTATAGGTCAGACATCCGCATTACACATCTAAAAGCGTTGCGGTAACCTGTGAAGCCTTTCAGTGGAGCTAACAGTACACCTTACACCTGATGTCGTGATTCTGCCTCTCCTCCAGCATGTTGCGTTTGCCTGTTGCGACCCGCAGTCTCTTTCCAGCAGCTATTAGCAAAGGAGGCACGGCTGTGACTCACAATGGTAACATTTTTTTTTAAATTCTTTTATTTTTTATGAGGTTTAAGGACATCATTGTATTTGTATCGCTTCATAGTTAAACTATTTGTCAGTCATCTCAAAGAACTAAATGTTTTAATGCTTGCCACCCTTGTTACTTTCGCCATTAATGGATTATAGGCTGGATTATAGAGCTCCCAGGTACCACATTTGGTGCCGGGCTGTTGTTGGCACAGTTTAACCAAAGACTGTCATAATGAATTTGTTGTAGCACGAAATGATACATATATTAAATGATGCAATGTGTATATTATGGGAATTGGGAATAATGTATTATATGGGAATATTGTGCAGTAAAATGTTCTGTGTGTGCCCGAAGTTCGCCCTGCATCCACTGCAACAGCAGCAGCAGCCAGTAACCTCCTGGAGGTGTTTGTGGATGGGAAGCCTGTTATGGTGGAGCCAGGAACAACTGTGTTGCAGGTAATGGCTAAACTTTAAGATATGCAATGCCGTGAAAACGTATTGCATATTTTTCACACTTACATGTTTCATATTGTCCAACAATTTTTAATAGACAAAGGTAACCTGAGTAAATAGAAAATGCAGTGTTTAATTGTCACTCACATTTATCAAGCTGTTAATTCATAAATTAACTGTAATTAACCACATGTTTTGGAAAACTGAGCTCAGTTTCTTTAGCCACACCCAGGCCTGATGACTGTAAGACTTGTTTAGTCAAAGAATCACTTAAATAGACAAAGTACAGCAGGCTTAAGGATCTCAAAATGCAACACATCATACTACATACTAATATATATATATATATATATATATATATATATTAGTATATACACTGGGTGAATGTGCAGTAGTAGCAGCAAGCAGGTGAATTCTGTACATTAATATGAATAGATATCTGACTAACAATTACTGACATCAATCAGTCTGGAAAGTGTTACAAAGCCTTTCCCTCATATTATGTTTGCCAAAAAAATATCTTGATGATCCCCAAGATCATGCATCCTATTACATCTGCTGTAAAAATAATAGCACTTTTTAAAAAAAAGAACATCACACTGGCATTTAGACATGGTAGTGGTAGTGTCCTGGTTTGGGGCTGCTTTGCTGTTTCACAATCTGGACGACTTGCTGTCATTGATGGAAGCATGAATTCTGCTCTCTACCAGAACATCTTGAGGAGAATGTCCAGTCATCACATTGTACCCTGAGGTTCATGCACACTTGGGTTATACAACAGGACAAACCTTCAATCCACTGTTGTGTGGCTGAAAAACAGAACAAAATGAAGTTTTTGAAGTGGCCAAGTCAAAAGTCTTGCTTTAAATCTGATAGAAATGCTTTGGCATGGTTTCCCTCCAACGTGGCTGAATAAAAACAATTCCGCTAAGAAGAGTGGGCCAAAATTCCTCCACAGTGATGTGAGAGACTCATTGCTAGTTATTACAAATGCTTGCTGCGAAAGGTGACGTAACCGATAGAGAGCTTTTGCCCCTTGATAAATGAAATGATCAACTGGAGAATACATTTTCTTTTTACTCGGGTCATCTTTGTCTAATATTAAAATTTGAAACATACAAGTGTGACAAATATGCAAAAAAATCAGGAAAGTGGCAGATACTTTTTCACAGCACTGTACGAGTATTCAGTATAACCCTGCAGTTGTTTTCTGTCACAGGCATGTGAGAAGGCAGGCATGCAGATTCCCCGCTTCTGCTACCACGAGCGCTTGTCAGTTGCTGGAAACTGCCGCATGTGTCTTGTGGAGATAGAAAAAGTTCCTAAGGTACTTTTTTTTTATGATTCCTGTGTGCTACGTTTCAACTCTAGAAAGCCACAAATGTCTCTTTGTGTTTTGTTTCTCTGCCCAGTCTTGCAGAGATAAAATTATGCCTACTTTAATTATCATGTCATCTTTTTTCATTTATTATCTAGCCGGTGGCAGCTTGTGCTATGCCTGTCATAAAAGGCTGGAACATTTTAACCAATTCTGACAAGACACGGAGGGCCAGGTACCTTCAACCTGTTAATTAAACGTCACTTATCTGTTTTGTAAAGTTTACGGTGAAATTTGGTCACTTTTATTTGTTGTTCTTTAACTTGGTTTGTTGGGATTCTCCCACATGAAAGTAATCTTTTATTAAAAATTTCACAGAGAGGGGGTGATGGAGTTCCTACTGGCTAACCACCCATTAGATTGTCCTATTTGTGATCAAGGAGGTGAATGTGACCTACAGGTAAATTATAGATGATCACCACCACTCTAGATCTGCTCATTATAGTCTTTATTATGTGTAAAACAGATATTATGGGGTTTTGAATTTAGAAATTATTGATTAATTACTAAAACTGAGTGAAATCTCGTGTAAAGGATCAGTCCATGCAGTTTGGCAGCGACAGAAGCCGCTTCACAGAGGGCAAAAGAGCCGTGGAAGATAAAAACATTGGCCCCCTCATCAAAACTATTATGACTCGCTGTATTCAGTGCACTCGTTGTGTGCGGTGAGTCATGCTTTAATATTTAAACAAGTCGAGTTGCCGTGTTCATGTGAAATATTAAAATGCATATATTCTTTTCCTCTTTTAGCTTTGCCAGTGAGATTGCAGGCGTGGAAGAGCTGGGCACCACTGGCAGAGGCAACGATCTGCAGATTGGGACTTACGTGGAAAAGATGTTCATGTCGGAATTATCTGGGAATATTATTGATATATGCCCAGTGGGAGCCCTGACCTCTAAACCGTATGCTTTCACTGCCCGCCCATGGGAGACCAGGTTTTTAGATTATGCTCTACATCTTGTGTAGCTATTTAGGGTTTCAACTAATTATTTTGAGACTTATGTATTCTCTCTTTTTTTGTTGTTGTTGGTTGTTTTTGGTTTTTTTGCAGGAAGACTGAATCGATTGACGTACTTGATGCTGTGGGTAGTAACATCGTGGTGAGCACTCGCGGCGGCGAGGTGATGAGGATTCTGCCTCGCCTTCATGAAGATATTAACGAGGAATGGATCTCAGACAAAACCAGGTTCATTTCACATCACCCAAACTTTGCATCATAGACATAGACTTGTGCTTGGTGTTTACATTATTGCTGAACTGCTTTTTGCTCGAACTTGGCAGGTTTGCTTATGATGGGCTTAAGAGACAGAGGCTTACTCAGCCAATGGTGAAAAATGAGTCTGGGCAGTTGGTTCCCACATCCTGGGAAGACGCGCTGACTCGAGTTGCTGGAGCAGTACGAAATTCTTAATTGAATTACAGTAACTAAGCTCATCAAAACATTGGATAGCAATTTAAAACACTGATTCAGAATACCTGAATACCAACCGTTTTTGTTTGACAGTTGCAAGGAGTTGAAGGAAAGGACATTGCTGCCATTGCTGGAGGTTTGGTCGATGCGGAGGCTCTCATTTCCCTGAAAGACTTGCTGAACCATTTGAATAGTGACAACCTGTGCACTGAGGAGACGTTTCCCATGGCTGGAGCAGGGTAAAAAGAATACCAGAAATGAAAATTGAAGCCATTGATGCACACACGTCCAACTCTTTTACTAACTGACTTTTCTAGATCTGACCTGCGTTCAAACTATCTTCTGAACACTGGAATTGCCGGGATTGAAGAAGCTGACCTGCTACTTTTAGTTGGAACTAACCCACGGTATGAGGCTCCATTGTTTAATGCACGGGTCAGAAAGGGGTAAGTAAATCATGGCTGTTTAACAATGGAAACTGTAAATCTGACAACATAAGTCTGTTCTTCTGTGTAAACATTGGTGTCTCTGCTATAGCTGGCTGCACAATGAGTTACATGTGGCTCTGGTGGGAAAGGAGGTGGACCTTAGTTACACATATGAGCATCTTGGTGAATCAGCCAAGATCCTTGAAGAAATTGCTTCAGGAACTCACCCATTCTTCCAGGTAACACTGACCTTTCTTTTCTTTGAATGTCATCAATCAACTTGAATGTCTCTCACTAATTTTGTGTGTTTTATTCTCTGTTGCAGGTCATGGCCAAAGCAAAGCATCCTGCTGTTGTAGTTGGCAGCGGTTGCCTGCAGAGAGAGGATGGGGCTGCGATAATGGCTGCTGTGTCAACCATTGCTCACAATGCTCGCGTCAACAGTGGAGTGGAGGAAACCTGGAAGGTTCTCAATGTGCTTCACAGGTAAAATGCTTGTAAAAATTATTAGTAAAGTTTTTAATAACAATACCATGTTGAAAAGGAATTTTTACTGTAGTGAGTGTAACCTTTGTCCTCATCTTATCAGGATTGCCAGTCAAGTAGCTGCACTTGATCTGGGGTACAAGCCAGGAGTGGATGCTATCAGGAAGAACCCACCCAAAGTTCTGTTCCTACTTGGAGCTGATGCTGGCTCCATCACTCGCCAAGATCTCCCTAAGAATAGTTTGATAATTTATCAAGGTCAGCTTTTTGCAAAACCTTAAAATTCCGGGTCACTGTGGAGTCATGCAAACACCGGCACAGAAAAGCAAAAATTGAACCCATGACCTTTTCTCACTGTGTAGGTGTTTTTCTCACGACATAATCTGCCATGTTCCCACAGTTCAAAGGCATGCATATCAGGTTACTCTGTGATTTAAAGTTTGCCCTTGCTGTCAATGTAAGCGTAAATGGTTGTGGGTTTTTCTGTGTTAGTCTTGTGATAGACTGGCAAACTCTCCAGGGTGCACCTTGCCTCTCGCACCATGGCAGCTGGGATAAGCGCCAGCCCCACCACAACTCTGGATTGGATAAGGGTTAAGAAAATAGGTGGATGTATGAATAAAGAAAAAGTTTTTCTTTATTTACAGGTGTGACAGAAAACTAAATTATTTAAAGACATTTAAATGGCTTAAGTGCCCAAATGGTATCTCTACAACATCCTTCACTCTTTATCTACCCCTCATATTTTTCATATGTTGCTAGAAAAATGGGAATTGGGTGCAAAAATGCATGGATATGCAGTATTTAAGGGAAACAATATGACCAACTTTATTCTTCCACACAGCCTGAACTCTCTTAGGCAAGCTTTCTTGTAATTTCTTCAGGTATAGTTCAGGAATCGTTCTCCAGGCTTCTTGAAAGACATTCAAACCTCTTTTTTTGGCTGTCGGCTGCCTTTTTGTTGTGTTCTCGGTCTAGCTGATCCCAGACTCCTTTAATATTGCTGAGGTCTGGGCTCCATCTGTTTTACAGATGGCTACAGACACTCACTGTTGTACCTCTCTCATAACCTCCTCCATACATATTGATGGCAGTTTGAACCAAAATTTCAAGTCATTGCTCCTTAAGGCCTGTTGGCACTTAGTTTCGGTGCACTTCTTGTGTAATTTGACATACCTTTGCCTCTTCTTCCAGTTTCCCTTCCTTAAAAATGACAGTCAGCCTTCCACAGAGACCATTTCTGGTGAGGCTTGAATCAGAAGGCCTGGAGAACTGTTGCTCAATTCCACGTTAAAAATGACAAGAAAGTCTGTTTAACTAGAAGCAGTTCAAGACTTGCACAATCAAATGAGGGCACGTTTGGAAAAATAGTGGTAACCATTCCCTTAGGGACTTGAAGAATACATGTTGAGGAACAATAAGTTTGTTTTTACTTAATTCCAGTTTTCTGTTTCGTAATGCCCAGGTCACCATGGCGATGTCAGTGCACCAATGGCTGATATCATCCTTCCCGGAGCTGCATACACTGAGAAATGTGGCACGTATGTGAACACTGAAGGTCGTGCCCAGCAGACCAAGGTGGCAGTGACTCCTCCAGGCGCAGCCAGAGAGGACTGGAAGATCATCAGAGTCTTATCTGAGGTGAACCAGAGCACAGCATAAACATGCGAGGCTCAGGGAAATAAAATGTGACTAAATGCTCTGTGTTGTTTTCATACGCTTTTAAGCTTGCTGGAGTGACTCTGCCGTATGACACTCTGGATGAAGTGCGTGATAGGCTGGCAGAGGTTTCCCCAAATCTCGTGCGATATGATGACGTAGAGGAGGCCAACTATTTTAAGCAGGCTAATGAGCTATCTAAGGTCAGCTGTTATCTTCTTCTAGCATTTCTATTTTTAGGTGATCATAGAGGGGGAGGAAATGTAAAGCTGGATTTAAATGTTGGTTTGTACAGTTAATTTATCTCTGTTTATGTCACACTGTTCTGCATGATATCTGGCTTATCTATTGCAGGCAGTGAACCAGACTCTCCTTACTGAACCTTTAGTTCCTCCACAGCTTACTGTGAAGGACTTTTATATGACAGGTGGGTCACGAGTAATCCAGTTGAGCAGTGCATGTCTTTTTTTCTTTTCTTTTTTTTTCCTCTGGCTAATGCAGGTCTAATCTTGTTTTCATTCCAAAGTGCTCTAAGTGTATCAAGTACATCAGTTAATTAGAACAATGTTTGTTTTCTTTTCATAGAGAGAAAATAATGTAGTAATACTAATGCCTGTCTTTCAAAGCATAAGGAGGGACACTTAGGCACTGTGTTCCTGCTGAAGTGATCAGTGAAGTTACAAGAATTTGATAAATACAAATAGATATTAGATAAAGCCAAACATTTCCTCATAACAGTGTTATTAATCCCAGATAAATGGAAAATATAAAGTTGAGCGAAAAGCTACTGTATTTGTTGCTGTGCTAATATAGAGAGGATTTTAATCTGCAGTTAAAGATGGCAAAACTACTGAATGTATAGCCTAGGAAATGTAAACAGATTAAAAAAAAATTATGGTTGTGTTTTCATGTAACATACATTCAAAATCAATGATGTATATTGAATATAGTGATTTGGTTTTATTAAGTTATTCATGTTGATACAGGAATATCCTTGAAATGTCCCTTTTTTTATAGTTTTGAATTAGTGACATTATCCTAGATTGAAATAAATACTCATTTTATTATTATCATTATTATTATTATTACGTATATGGTTAGAGGAAACGGAACCCTGCTGACAATTTTGATTTTTTTCAGAGCATTGCAATCGGGCTGTTGTTAATTTGCAAAAGGCATAAGGAGGAATTAAAATCAGCAATTTACATTACTTTTCATTGCAGATAGAACATCTAAAGTAAATAAATAAATAACAATAGCCAATTTAACCAAATAAATAAATCAGTAGTAATGAGGAGCTGCTAGTAACTCTGTGTGTGTGTGCGCAGTGATTTTATTGTTTGAAAAAAATTATAAATGTACTTTCTGTAATGTATAGTTACCATTACAAGCTGTCTGCTTATAGCCAAGTTTATACAAAAATAATCTGCTGTGATTACAAATTTGTAATTTACAGCAGGTTTTAATTTTAGATTCTAATTTGACACTTTTGTTTAAATATTTTTGATATTTTAGCATTAAAATTGTAAGTTATAATTTGTGTGTGTGTGTGTGATATAAATTTTGGCCGGTAATTTGAGGGTACATTTAAGAATTCAATCTTTACCCACAGATCCAATAAGCAGAGCCTCCCAAACCATGGCGAAGTGTGTGAAAGCCGTCACAGAGGGGGCACAAGCTGTGGATGAACCAGCCATATGCTAAAGCACAAATGGATAGCCATCCAGTTCCTAGACGATACGCACAACTCCTTTATTTGCACTTTCCTAGAAATGTATTTGCACTTGTTTTGACTTGGATATTCTACTATAGAGTAAGTTTCATAATGTGAGCAAACATACCTGCAGAAATGTGTCTTAAGTGATGTAGGCTGAGTGAAAATGTCATCTTAGATCTGCCAAGTATTCAAAGATGCACACCTCACAGTTTGTTTTTTTTCCCTTCATCAGTGCTCACATTTTTGTAGGTGTGACCAAAGATTAAAAAATCTTTGTTTGTCTTTCTGTAAAACTGACAATATATTTTCCTAGACATATTTAAAATAAATAGTATTTAAAAAGTGTAGCTCTTTGTAAATGTGATATATATTAATAAACCAATCACCTTTAGCAAGTCTAACCCTCCATTCAAGATTGTGCCATTTTGTTTAAAAGAAAAAAAAAATGTGTTGATGCAGTAAATTCCACTTTTCCTGTGTGAAATGACTTCCACCTGAACTTTTCTATTCACCGGCTGTGGTATTTTTATTGGCACGTGGTCCATCATTACTGAACAAGCCGGCAACACTGTGGCAGCAGAGCTGATAACTCATTCATATGGAGGATGATAGTCGTGGTCCAGGTGGATTTCACTAACAATTTGCTGGACACCCCTGATTTAGTCTGCTTCCACGCAGTGGTTTTAAAAGGGGGGCAAGTACACGGCACTGCCCTTCACACAAAGTGTTTCATAAAGAAATTAACGTGATAGTTGTGCACTGAAGGAGCTTTTAATAAAGTTGAATTTCCAATATGGTAGGAGAGGTTGTTGTTGTTGAGCGGACTGTTGTCATGTCCCCGCAGTGCCTGTAGTGGTGCTGTGAGGAGTCCGCTGTGGATCCAACAAAAATCCACAGCAGCCTACCTACTGCTTGTAATTTGCTCTGGATAGCCTGTATTTATATGCGTCCTTATTTCAAGATCAACCGAGCTCGGTGAAGATCGCCGTTACTAACCGATCTCCAATATCGATGCGCAAATAGCCTAGCTGATTCTAATAGACATTTCGGCCGTCTATCTGGAGCGAATACCATACAGAGCCCATACCAATTCAAGGTAAGCGAAATCGTATACAGCCCCGGCCTCGATTTCTAAGTGTACCGTTCTGCGCGGGCTTCAGTCGGCCAGTGGTTTTAATAGAGGCCGCTGTCCGATCGAAGCTAAAAGGCCTCTTATTCGTGACATATTTCATGTAAAAGCTTGTGATGTACCGAAATGAGTTGGTGCCTAAAGCAGATGTGGAAATTAAGGAGATGTTTACATTTTTAAGCGATGTGGCCTGCTAATTTCACATTATGTAAGGGTGATTGTTATAATTCATATCGATTGTTATGGAGGCCTTCGGGGACAGGCCATACGCCTCGTATGTATACCCTTTGTTTGAAAGTATTTGACCATAAATGTTTCATGTTTATAAAATGTAAAATCTCATTACTAGGTGAGATTATTTATTAATAGTGTATTATATTTTTAACCTTTTTCTAAATAAATTAAACTGCAAATAAACCTTTATAGTATTGCTATTTGCTTATGTTTCCGTTTCCTGGTTAGCTACCGCCTACTAATTTGTGTTTTTAGCTTTGTAAGCTAACAAGCGAATATGCCTTTCCGTATTTGGCCGTCTTGATACTATATATTTTGGATTCAAGATGGATAAAGTTATATTTTTTTTAATTAGGCCTGAGGTAGTTGTTGTACTTGGATATATTTACTCTGTCGTAGTATAAAGTTTCACAGCTGTCTATCGGCTCCAAGCTAATGTAGCAAGCTAGCTCCCCGGTAACTAACATTACTTTCTGTTTGCTCCCTGCCCGGTTCTCCTATACTAAAGTTGTTAATGTAACTTATGCTGACGTAAAGGACAGGTTTACAACATGTTAACGTGTGTTCAGTGAACACTTTAGCTGTAAGAGCTGTGCCACTATCAACACCAACTTAAAAACCCCTACAAAGTTTAAAGTAGTAGCTGAGCCATACGATAATTAAGCATGTCACGGTATATGCTACGCGGTGTGTTTGTTATGAAGAGTTCAGTACACTGTTTTAAAAAGAGCAGTCTATTTTTTGTTGTCGAGTCAAAAAATAAAGTATTTTTATAGTGAGTATATTTTTTAGCCTGACCGTGCTAATGCACAGTCAGGTAAATGCTTTGGAGCTTTTGACATTGTCGGACAAACCCACTGTTTTACTTCCATTGTATTATCTCGTAATAAATGAACAGTGGAGTAAAATCAAGTACTTTGTGCCACCTGTTTCTCAATGAGAGAGCTTGAAGCCGAAAATTAAAGGGCCTAACAGGAATGTCCGGATGGAAATGGCTAACACTGTAATTTTCTCAACTATTTAAATTTGAGTTTATTAATCACAGCACACACTCATAGTAGTTTCATGATGAAGCAGATTATTTTTATTTGTTTCAATGTAACACTTAATAATTACTGCTAAAACAATGCAGCTTTTTTGTGATTGATTACCTAATATTAGGAAAGTATTACCTGTTGTGGAAGATGTTGCTTTTGCTCTGCCTCTTAATCCGGCATGTGAATGCATAGTTACCTCCTCACTGTGCTTGTGATGTAATTACTGGTTTGTTTTTTTTTCCTTTCCTTTATCCCATCAGCTGATGTTGTCAAGGACAAGAGTCACGTGATGTATGAAGGCAAACACATACACTTCTCAGAGATAGACAATAAGCCGTTGTGCTCGTACAGCCCAAAGCTCTGCAAACAGCGCAGACTCAATGGCTATGCTTTTTGTATCCGGCACGTTCTGGAGGATAAGACTGCTCCCTTCAAGCAATGCGAGTATGTGGCCAAGTACAACAGCCAGCGGTGTACCAACCCCATCCCCAAGTCTGAGGACCGCCGGTATGTATGATTGATTCTGCTTTGATTTACAGAGCCAATCAGTCATGGGTTTGCAGGGTGTACTGAGGATATGTTCCTGTTTTGCAGATACTGTAACAGCCACCTGCAGGTTCTCGGCTTTATCCCCAAAAAGGAGCGGAAAAAGAAACACGATGCTTTAGAGGAAATGCGCTCACGGGCTGCTCACCTGGAGTCAGTGGCTCTCAATATTACCGTGCCCTCTCTAGCTCTGAAAGCCCCAAATGGTCTAGATGAACTACCACCATCTCCCCCCTTAACACGCCTGTTACCCCTCCCTGACGGGGAAGGCCTGGACCCTTTTGCCTTTTATGAGGATGACACAGATGGCGAGGAGGTGGGCACTCCTCGGAAGAGTAACGCCATCAAGAAGAAAATACAGAGTCGCCTGGTGCTTAACCAGAAACTCTGCCATGACACAGACCTCTTCCAAACACCACCTGAGCACTTTAGTCCTTCCCCTGTCCCCCGCATCTACCCTTCCTCACCACTCAACAGTCATCTTCCACGGCAACAGCCAGGTCTTCTCCAGAAGCTCCAGCACTCCAACACGACTTCCTTCATCATCCCAGGACAGCAGCAGGGTTTATTATGCAATCCACCACCACCTCAGACGGTCAACTTTCTGCCTCCGGGGCTGCCTGTCAATGCAGCACCCAGTCCAGTGCAACATTCTGGGCCATCGCTCAGCAGGAAAATGCCTTTGACTGCTACTCACTTGCCTGCCGCTTGCAAGGACAGTGGCAGCAACAATCAGCGGCATGTGGTCGTCATGCGTCCCACTGCCTTCTCACCTTCTGCCAGCCGCCTTGCCAGGTTGCAACATTTGGTGCAGCTCTGTGCCAAGAGACAACAGGAGCATGGAGACCTCTTTCCTCATCTAGGTAATCAAACTTTTTATAGTTTATGAATTCATGTGGATTCTTATAATGACTGTGAAAGATTGTTTAAAGGTAGATATAAGTAGATAGATGAGCTGCCCTAACACGGTCTCTTCCAGGATTGGACTGGTCGGAGGACAGTGCAGATGATGATGATGAAGTAGAAGAAGACATGGCAGAGCGTTTTTCTCCTTTTCAGAGCTCATGGAGGCCGCAGAATGGGTTGGTACCTTAATCCTCAACCCCTGTTGTATAGCGTGTAACTTCTCATAATGATGATTGTCATTCGTTCCCCTTGTAGGCTGGAAGAGGATGACGGCTCCTCTCGGAGGACGCGACTGTTTAGGCTTTGCTCGTACCTCCAGGAGAAGTACAAGCACATGTGCAGACAGGAGAGGGTGCGTATCCGGCAGAAGAGATACCGCTATGCCTTCCGCAAAGCCTTGCTGCACGCTGCCAGTAAAAACCCCAGATGTGCAGGCCAGCTGATTCAGGAGTTGAGTGGTGCCTCTTGCAGCTCATCGAGGTATTCTCACAGCCATTGCTTTTGTTTAAGTCAAGCTATGTTTGACAGTATGGCTAGTAGGCCTTACCTCGGTTAAACCACTCATGAACCTTATTTATTTCAACTTTAAGAATGTAACTTTCAATGAACCCGACATAAAAAATGTTGGTTTGTCAGTGTTTGCTTATTCCTGGATGTGTTTGTGTCTGCAGTGTGGCTCCACCAACGCAGCAGAGCACAGACACGGGGACCTGCACTGGCAGCACAAAGGGCCAGCCCTGCCACAACAGAGCTCTGCCCTTCACTCGACACTGCTTTCAGCGTATCCTTTGCCCCGCCGCTCTTATGCACAGCTGGTCACTACATGTGGAAGCGCATTTGATAAATCTCAGTTGTACATGCTATTTTAAAATCACACACTGTGATATATATATATAAAGTTTGCACCTGTGCTGGAGTATGTTGTTCACATGGTCTCTGTTGAGTGCATTGCGGGGGTTTTTTTTTTTTTTTTTCCTTAACTGTTCTCTGTAGACATTCTGTTGAATCGTTCCCAGCAGCTCTTTGCAAGTTGCACAGCCAAATTTGCAGATGGTCAGCAGTGCTCCATCCCCGTGTTTGATATCACGCACCAGACACCCCTCTGCGAAGAGCATGCCAAAAAGATGGTGAGTTCAGTGTTTAAGGGTAAACACTGTTGGAATTGTGGGATCAATCAAAAACTTCCATTGCCGCAAAGATTGGGGGGGGTCTCAATCTGATTTGCTTTATCTGTTCTTTTCCTTCTGCACAGGATAACTTCCTGCGTGGGGACGGAAACCGACGGGTGCAGCACCAGCAGCAGCAACAGCGAAAGCCACGTAAAAAGACCAAACCACCGGCGCTCACCAAAAAGCATAAGAAGAAGAGGAGGAGAGGCCCGCGGAGGCCTCAAAAACCTATCCCTCCAGCGTTGCCGCAGGGGAACCTGGGAATGCCTTTAACGAGCCTAGCAATGCCCTCACAGGCCAGCATCAGGTGTGCCACAGCTGCGTCTCTCTGCTGCTGTTAGAAATTCAATGGTGTAGGATATTCAGAGTGAAAGACAAGCTCACATGTCACACATGTCTGGACAGCCTCTTCACTACAATAGCATGTTGAATTCTTTTCCTCTAACCTTTGTTGCAGGAGCCCTTCGACTCCAGATCTAAGTACAGATGAGCTTCCTGATGATATCACCAATGACATAGCAGACATTCCAAATGACCTTGAGCTAAACCAGGAAGATTTCTCAGACGTGTTACCCAGACTACCTGATGACCTGCAGGACTTTGACTTGTTTGAAGGTTGTCTTGCAGCTCATTTTTGTGCACAGCTGTTTATTTCATGTGTGTGATTCCTCATAGTCTGTGATTTTTATAACATTGCAAATGTTTGTGCAGGTAAAAACGGAGAGCTACTGCCCACCACAGAGGAGGCTGAAGAGTTGGTACGTGCACTGCAGGCTATGGGGTCCTACACAGACTCATTGGTGTGCCTAACCTCCATGGGAGACCTGGCCCCTACAGAAGGAGTGGACCACAGAGCCATGACCGTATTTCCTGGTCCAGTCCAACCAGGGGGCATGGGAGACCTGCTGAACAGCCGCATCCCTCCCGAGAACTTCACCAGCCTTGAGCTGGAGGACAATCTACTGCAGTCTACTGGAGATCACTTTCCCCCCTCACCTCCAACTCAGCCCGTTAACCAGAGCCAAGCGCCGTGCTCCAATCTGACCTCATCCTCTTCTACAGTGGCCCCCTCCACCACGTCCCTGCTCACTCAGACCTCCTTAACAGAGCGGACGTTTTCTAGGACGCACACATCCCACGTTCTCGCCAAGTCGGACGCACCCACATCATCACCCCAAGGCAGCCACTACAGCAGCGAGCATGTGCCATCCCCATACAGTGACCACATATCTTCTCCCCACACCAGCTCTTTCCAGACAGACACCCCTCTTCTCCTGGAAGTCCCTCTGAGCGGGGTTCCAGGACCGCCCCGGTCCACTTGGAACAACCTCGCTCTCCCCCTCACGGACCCCACACAGTTTGGCAGTCTCATCAGATCAGAAAGTCATCTCATATCCACCTCCCTGTCCACTCCACCCGCCACCACCCACTCTGTGACGCTGCAGCCCATGGCTGCTCTCTCGGCGATGCCCCAGAGCGGCTTGACTGGCCTAACGACTCCTCCCGCCCCCTCGTCCTCGCTCCCATCTTCGTCACGCGATCTTTTGACCTCCGCACAGCCCAAGCAACAGCTCCCTCAGTTCAGCGCGGCCTTTGGCCATCAGTTGGCCTCCCACAGTGGCATCCCAAAAGACGTGCAGCCCAGCCACAGCTCCACGGCGCCCCCTGCTGGCTTCTCTATAGTTAGTGCCACCGCTGCAAGTGCCAACAGCGCCACGCCACCCTTCACGCAAAGTAAATGAGAGCAGGCGGCACGCAGCTACTGCACGACGGTCTGTGGAATCACAGTCACTTAAAATCCAGTTGACTGAGTCGTTAACCACCCCGTTCATCTGCTACATGTGTGCAATGTGGTAATAGTGCACTATTGATAATGAATTTGCACAGCTTCAGATTTTACTCTATTTTTGTTCCTTCCGTCTGTAGCCGGACGGTGTCTGAGATTTTAAGTCAGTGTGAGTCCACGTGTTCGATGCCTTGTGGTTTCGTCAGCAGGGTGGGATGGTGGGGTGGGGGGTTACAGTCAGATTTTGTGATGAAATAAACGGGTGAAAATTGGCAGAAGGACCTAAGCAGAGATTATCTGTGTCACAGTGCTCAGAATTCCTAGAAGCCTCAGTCAGTGGTCAGTTTAGTTTGCTTTGCCAGTTCAAGTCCTGTCTTAAAACGATCAGCTGCACCCTGCCTTGCTCAAACGGCCATTGCATTTTTTTCTTCTTTTTTGTTACCCACCTGTTTCATACACTGCTTCTGTCACCCTCTGAAGAACAAGAGATTTTTGTGATCCATTATGTTTCAAGCTATTTAACTGTCATCATGATATAGAATCTTACGGAGTCAATTTCACAGTCATATGAATTTACCAAAATACCTTTAAACAGCTGTTTTTATATTGTGTATAGTGTATATGTGCTCATTTATTGGTTTGCTCAGACGTCAAAAATCTCTGACCTCACCATTGGTTGTGGGACTCTTGAGTGGCCTAGTAGACACTTGAAGTTGAATAAATCTAGTATCTTAAAGCAATAAATACATGAACATAACTCTGGCATCGTGAGGTATTTCGCTGGTTTCATTACATGTAGCTTCACTCGATGAATCCAGGCTGGATCAGGAAGATATTTTGGCCTCTTTAACAGTTTCCCCGCAGAGCCTTTAGAGGCGAGCGATCAGGTCAGGCCAACTTCTCTCTGAGTGGATTTTTTTTAAGGCTGATTAAATTAGCTTCAGTGTTACAGCGACGATGGTAATGGCACAATCCAGGGACTTTTAAGTGTCTACTCTCAAAGGTGCTCTCTGGTCCACACGTACAATGGTATTTAGTGGCTTGCATGTCTCATATAACAAAAGTTCAGTTTCAGGGCTCGCACTAATACGACAGGCCAGGCTACCCGGAGGAGGCTTACGCAGTGAATTGGTGTTGGACATTTTTACCCATCAGCTAGATGTAACACAATTGGTGTATTTTGCACGTCTGAAGTAAAGCACTGTCTCTTTTACTCAGTTATAAAGCATTTTTTAAAGACCTATGATGAAAAGCTGGTGTCTGAAAAACAAAAAAAATAGCAAAAAAAAAAAGTGCTCTTCCACGCAAGAGCCTCCACCCCCACCCCGACAGCAGTACAACCACGGCTTTTGATAAGTAATATATTAGACATTTGAGAGATTATCAGACATTGTTGAGTATTAGGTATATAGAATAGCAGTCTCTATCTTGGGGTTTGTTGGTGAATTATTGAGTAGCAATGGATTGAAATTGTTCTTTGCAATGTGTTCAGTGGAACCTGTGTCTGTGTAGAATGAGTCTTGCTTTTAATGGCTATCAAAATGATTGTTAAGTCTTTGTTGGAGGGATCAATGTTTGTTTGTTTGTATGCTGTCTTTCTTTTTTCTTTTTTTCAATTCTGATGGAGAATATGTTTTATTTTTGATAGCTATTAAACTTCCAGGAAGAAGTCTTGAGATTGCATGGGGCTGCAACCCTTTGTGTGAGAGCGTAATAGTAGTAATAATAATAATAATATCACGATTAGACGATGATCACTGGCTTCTTGGTGGTAAGAAACATTGGATTTATATGCATCAGATGGTGGAGAAGAACAGATCGGCGTACTTTTTCAACCTAGATTTGCACAGGAGTGGATGAGACCGGTGGTGTTTCATATGTCCCATGTCTGTCTTGCCTTTTTTTTTTTTTTTTTGCCCTGCTTGGATGCTCATTACACAAACAGCCGCCACCATTAGCCGCTCTGAGCCTGTGCCGGACCATCGTTTCCAGCTGTGAGAAGGCCCAGTTCTGCCTCGCCCCTTCCAAAGAGAGAACACAGTCTCAAAGTGTAAACCTGTAGCTCCACCGGGGACGGCTGGGCTTCTCAGAGACCACGGTAACGCAAA
The DNA here is from genome assembly GCF_041146795.1 of Maylandia zebra. Lineage (NCBI taxonomy): Eukaryota > Metazoa > Chordata > Actinopteri > Cichliformes > Cichlidae > Maylandia > Maylandia zebra. Next base: position 19,825,655 of record NC_135182.1, on the reverse strand, counting down.
CAGCGCCCCCTAGAAGTCAATAGGAAGAATCAGGTTTGGGTGAAAGTGTGTTTGAAAATAAGCGAGACAATACTGCTGTATCCTGCATAGCATGAGATTAGTCGCTGCACCGGTTCACTCTCCCCGACAACCACGTAGAACAAAATTTACAGGGCTCGTAGGCACATGTAACTGCTTGAATTCAGAGATGGCTGACAAATTCCTATACTCATTGAATGTACTGTATTACTGTTTTTAAAGATAGGATGAGCTAATCTAGTCACCTTTTGTTATTGGTCCTTGTTTAATTTGTCTAAGGTATTTTTTGTATACAAAGGTTTACATTTTTATGTATATTTTTCTTGTGTACAAATTATGTAATATGTGTACAAACACTGTATGTAATATCTGTATATAGTGTGAGAAATTTGATCTTTTGTTTTTGGATGTATAAATAAAACTTGCTGTGAGGTATTTGAGGCCATGGTTTAACGTGGTTTTTCAAAGGTCACCTAAAAAAAAATGCGAGGTGAGATGTGCTCGTGTGCACCCTGCCACAGTTTGACAGCTCCTTTTATACGCATGCAAATCATTGTAGAGTCTGAGGGGATATGCCTTATGTTTAATGATATATTTTCTGTTCTGTTTAAAATATCATGGCTAATTTAGCAGTGATAAATTCAGTTTTATCGCTCTCTCTGTAACCTTGGATTTTGCACCTTTGATTCTGGCTGCTGTTAATTCCCAGCTCCAGGTTATGAACTCTGGAGCGCAGCCCCTTCAGTATCCAATCCAGACTACACTGGTAGGACTCTCTCCCTCTTTATTTAAACACGGCTTTTCAGATTTTTAGTTTCACCAGCTAAAAATCAAAAGAAAAACTTTTACCGTGTCCATGCTGTCTGTCTGCACTGGTATGTGCAGTAGCACCTAGCATATTGTCAGCACTCTTTGCCAGGTGGAGTCAGCTGGGGTACCTGATCAATATCACATGATATCATCAGCAGAGGTTTTATTTAGCAGTTATGGCACTGAAGCTTTAAACTAAAGGGCAAAAGGGCTTAAAGAAAAACTGGAGCCAACTCTAAATAAAAAAATGTTGTATCCACCAGCGTGACAGTGGTGTGGCACTAGCTGTGACTTGGGGTCTAACTAGTCAATATTTGAATATGTTTGAGAATTTAAGGACGCTTGGGTCTTTTGTGTGCAAAGAAAATTGAAGCTAAAAACTGTGGATTGTAATCTGCTAATCACAAGCAGCACTAAACCTAAGCCTCCCAAAGCCACTGATGTCAGCAGTTACAAATTTGAGCTCAGCAATTTAGTGCCGCCCTGCTCATACCAGCTTGTTGGCACCAGCTTTCTTTTTGTTTATTTGTTTAGTAGAAATGCGTGTAAGTACTTCTAAACTGGTCACTGGCAAGTGGCAAAATTGGAGTGGTTGTTTCCAAGTTCAGCCATCTGCCTTGGCCAGGACTTGCTGTATGTTTTCCCAATTTGTCCCTCTGTGTTTGTCTTGCAGGTTCCTGGTATGTGGTGTTAATCAGCGCAGCTGGGAGCACTTGGCCAACCTCCCTGGAGCATTTAAGAGCTGGCTATCTCAGTCTTTGAGCCCTCACATTTCACCCAACTATCATTAGTTTGGTTGGCTTCATTTTTCCATTTATTTCACAGTACACAACATGCTTTGCATTCACTCGTCCAACTACTGACACACTAACACACCTTAAAAATTAATAATTAATTATGCTTTTTAATAATAAATCTGAAAGTTCTGGTTAAAGCAGTGTCTTTACTATTGTTATGGCTCATGGGCTCTACCTGCAGGTAAAACAACACATTTGCATATCAACATACGAGGCAGGTGTCGAACTCCAGGCCTCAAGGACCGGTGTCCTGCAGGTTTTAGGTGCGTCCTTGATCAACACAGCTGATTCAAATGGCTAAATTACCTCCTCAACATGCCTTGTAGTTCACTAGAGGCCTGGTAATGAATTAATCATTTGGTTCAGATGTGTTGGCCCATGGTGAGATCTAAGACCTACAGGACACCAGACCTAGAGGCCTGGAGTTGGACAACCCTGACATAAAATGACAACCTTTCATCAAGTACACATCAAGAGATAAACCAAATCCAAATGACTTAAATTCCTCACATGCAACACATTCTGTTCTCCGCTTAAATCACTGAGCTATGAATTTCATATGGATTTTTACCCAGAGCTAATAGGTGTGATAATACATGATAAGAGAAGATTAATTAGACAAAAACAACAAAGCACCAGTTGCACAACATGAAGTTTAAGGAATGTTTTATTCAGAAATGTGTTTGACTGGTTTCTCTATATCCCTATACAGTCCGAAGATGAATCATCGTCTCCGTTCTGATAATGTTGCAAAGAAAATTTCAGTATCATTTCTTATGTTTAAAATTCAAACTGAAAACAAAAACAAACAAACATACTTGCTTTGATCTACGTGCAGCATTCAATTGTGCGAAATGCATACTGCATCAACTGAAAACCTTTATGCAGTAGCCATACATTTCATCTCTTGATTTTGAATATGTGGACTTTGAAATGTGTGGGTTATTATACAAAACTTAAAAAGGAAATTCGATCACATAACCGCAAGCAGCAAGAAGGGTGATATTTCCAAGAGGCACTACAGTCTGAGTCAGGAAAATGTAAAAAGCAAACCTATTCAACTTTCCACTTAATTTTTATTTATTTATTAAACATTTGACTAATTCCAAGAAATCCAACAGCACTGTCCTGAATGAGCAACAACACATACTGGACTGGAAACTTGTCAAAAAAAAAAAAAATCATTCAAACTGAAATGTACATTTTAAATGATTGCTATCCAGTGTTAACTGAAATTCGAACACATCACAGAATCCAGCTTTACTCCTTCTATTACATAATACTGCTCTTTGGGGTTATAAAAATAGTTTAAGCATATATGCCTACTTGTGCTGAGAGATGACTCCTGCCGATCACACTGCTTTATTGCCAAACAACACACAAAAGAAGAAGAAGAAAACTCCATAACACTGAGTAACATCTTTAAAAAGCAACAGCGCAACACAAAAAGAGAAGAGCCACACTGGATCACGTTAAAGGTGCAGATTGGGGCATAAATGGCACATTTGTTTGAATGAAGAGCAGACTCATTACGTGCAGTCGCTCGGTTAACCAGCTTCTACTTATTCATCTGATCAGCATTTCAACTGCCCTCATTTTAGTCCATTTCCCACCAGAAGTACAACAGGAAGCAGAAAGGAACTATGAAATGGTTTGTTTAAAAGAACAAGGCTGACATACAGGAAATACTTTGTGTTCCTGTTAACTTAAGCACTCAGTGACCACTTTATTAGGAACCCATCTGCAGTATAAATCAGTCGAATACAAATGCCGTCTCTTTATGATGCTCACAATTGTGATGTAAAATCTAAGATCGGCAGATTACCTTTAATAGGAGGCTTATGTTATAGAAGTACAATGGAAACTGTGTGTCGTGCAATAAAGGTACATTCCTCCAATTACATTTTCACTTTTTCGGTGAAATTAAAAAGGTAATGTATCCTGGACTGAATTTTATTCTCTTCTTCTCTAATAACATTTGTAAACAGATGCGGTCTAACTGATGAAAACTGATGAGTTGCAAAAATATTGTCAAAATAACATTGCAGTGCAGTATTACAAAAGTAGATTTTAAGGTCAGACTGCACTGTATACCTAATAAAAAGGACACATTAACTGATTTTATTCTTCTCCTTTCTCCACTACAAATAAAATAAGTATTTCCCAGAATGTCAACCTATTCCTTTAACTTCTCGTGTGTATTGTATACATTATATCGGCAAAAAATGATTCTTAAACCCCAAAGATTATATATTAAAAAAAGGTTTAAGACAACCTACATACAGGGTAATTTTGCTCATGTGCACCTTCTTTTATGAAAAAAAGAAATGATTTTGATCTTTTTGTCATTCATCAATAAAACATCACTGAATTTAGAAACAGAGGACAAGTCACAACAAAAGCAACAGATCCAACACTTTAAAGCTGATACTATTCATCCCATTCATCACAAATACTATAAGGCTGATCTGACTCTGTTTAGGGCTCAACATTCCTTCAGTCCTGTAGGAGTATGCTACAACGCATACTACTCAGGCCAACCATTAGGCTTTATACTACCATGCACATTCCTTTTAAGCTAGAGTCAAACGTAGCAGCAGTGCCACTGGTCTCTGAACACTGCTTGGCTTTATGTTAATATATACATCTGAGAGCAGTGTCATCTATGCTGTAAGGAGTCTAGAAAACTAGCACACTTATCACAAAGTTAAAAATCAAAATGATACAGCCAGGCAATTATTACACTGCATGACCAACTCCAAAGTCCAAGCTGTGAGACTTGTGGCGGACTTCTGTTCGTCCCAGATGGTAGAGTGAATACCTGCAAAATACCGTAAGTCTCATGCTACTGTTTTATGGCTACTTTTTTTTATAGTCAAAGGCATTTATACTTGAAGTGCAATTAAAGCTGTAGGTACACTGAGGAGGATAGTACCGCTGCAGCTCCTAGGAAGACTAAGAGAGTCTGCTGATTTAAACTCAGACGATGGCACTGCCCTGTTAATGGAATGAATGGACGAAACCTCAGTTTATCAATCAAATGCTGAAAAAACAAACAAACAAACAAACACAGAAACAAACAAAAAAACAACAAAAAAAGCGGGATGAGGCAGAGTCCAACAAACCAACACAACTCGAAGCTTTGTGGAATTGGGGCTGGAAACGGAGCATCCAGTGTTTAAAACTGCTGGGGCTTCAATAAACCAGCCATTTCTCTCTTTTTCAGACATTCTCCAACATTATTACAGCCACACTAAAGAGTGTGAAATCAAAGAGAATCAAGAAATATACACAAACAAATCAATAGTAAACCATGATAGAGGGCAGCCACTTTCATTCACTGGATGAGTACTTAAAAAGTTTCCAACTAAACAGAGAGAAATCAAAGACAGATATACAAAAGAATAAAGTACAAAGGCAAGGCAATCTCACTTGTGGCCTCTTAAGTCTCTCAAAAATATTCACCTCACAGCCATTATCTACACTTTGCATTTGGCCATTTGTACACAGTGGTTCCAAATGCACCATTAACCTCTCAAGAAACTGTAGAAATCAGCCTATTTACAAGTCTGTACAACCACCCTGCAGAGCTCTTTCCATCTCCCAGTAGACCCAATCCACTAAAAGCGGGATACCTGAGTTTTCAATAGAATGCTTCAAACCCACTCGTCACGCTTCACTGAACATTTCACAGGATCTTTCACACAGCCACATGCACACAATTAATTAAGCAAGTTATTTTCTCCATAAGGATGCCGACTGTAAACCTATATGGGAAAAAGCCACAAACACACCAAAATCAAAACTTAAAGTCCTTCCAGAAAGACAGCTAATGTGCTCTTAAAATAAAACAATTGAGAAGGAGGTATCGAGAAGGGGAATCTTACAGCAGGTGGCAGCTAACTGAGTGGCCACTGACTGTCTTGAATAGGAACCTCTGATGCTGTGCTAGCATATAAACAGACATTAAGTAGGCCAGGATTTGCTTCAGGCAAATAAGTGATGGAGACCTTCCTGGGAGACTTCATTCTGGCTGTGGAGGTCAGAGGAAAAGATCTGACTGCTACCACCAGGGTGGAAAAGTGGAGCACAACTGGACTTGGCTCATCTCAGTGAGTGGGGGCTGCATGTGGCACAGAAAACCTGAAAAGAAATAAATAAAGGTCAATATTTACCAGCCTTGGGTTAAGTTGAGACAAAACATTACACAAAAACAAATTGCAGATGGATTAAACACATATACTTGCTATTATTCCTGCATAACAAGATTGAGAGGCTTGGGTTTCCTCTCTGAAAAGTCACCATTTAAGACTCCTCAGCTCTGATTTTCTGGGCTTCAGTAATACATCCTCACACTTAACATGTGCTTGTACCATGCTCACTGAAGCATGGAAAGTCTGATGCTACATGAAAAATAGAATTGAGGTTATTGGAATTTCTTGCCCCTTCCTGAGCCTGGTTCTGTTGGAGGTCTCTTCCTGTTAAAAAGGACTTCCCACTTTCGCTAAAGTGCTTGCGTTAGGCAGGGGTCATCTAATTGATGGGGTTTTCTCTGTATTATTCTACCTCAGTAGACTGGTTTTTTGTACGTTTCTGGCTGTAAGTCAATCATACTCCAGTCAGTCTCAGACATATCACAGTTAAATGAAATCTTGTTTAAGCTAAAATCTTAAATCTAGACAGTGACCATTGTAAACACTTTACCAATCTGTTAAAGTGCAGACATCCTCATAGAGGAACTAGCATAGCTATAGACTCTCAGTAGTATTTAGAAATGAGTGAAATCCTTTTAAAGTGCTGTCAACATTGTTTACTGTACATCAATATGATCAGATGACTCCATGATCCCAACAGAAACTGCTGTCTCATGGAAAACTTTGTACAAAATAGTGCTTTTGATGCATCAGTGCAAGTGACTATACCAATAAGTGTATTCAAAAAAGTGCATATTTTCCAGCCAAATTGAATTAAAGCTTTTCCCTTTGTCATTGGAAACCAGTTGGTTTACAATTAAGCTGCCCCCTTAGGCTTACATCCTGCCACACAGTCTGCTTTAATATGAAATCCATTCAGGAAGTAATTATGCAAATTCACAACCTACTAAATGGAGGAAAAAGTTAAAAGTTACTGGTGTGAACTTCACTTGCCTCTGAAGTCTCTGCACTAGTTCAGCCACCAGGGAGTCACAGATTCCTGGGTATTTTTCTTCTGCCTGAACAATGGCCTTTCGCAGCTCCTCTGCAGCTTCTGGCTTGCCATTACTTGTCTCGCCTTTCTGTTTCAACTGTGAAAGTGACAGCTTTTAGATGACATAATGTGAACTGCCTAATTCTAAAGAAAACTGCAGCCTCTAACATAAAATGGAACATAAACTTAAAGGTACACTGTGTAGGATCAGTTGCCGTTTGTAAACTCTGCTGACTCTAAAAAAAACTGACAGAGAGAACAGCGGTGGTTCAGCAAGCTAGAATGAATGCAAAGGGAGCAGCACAGGCAGGAAATTTACTGCTTTACTACTTAAAACATTACATTCAAGGGGGAAATGGTTAGTTAGTTGTTGTTTTTTTAACTCACTGTTGTTCTGGTTAGAGGTAAAAATAAACACAGCAATATGTGTACATAATCCTGCAGGAGGGTGTTACGTTACAGGATTTAATGAGGCTGAAATGACAGAACATGCCTCACATTGTCTGGTGTCACCTTTCTGCTGTGTGTGTGGCCATAATCACACAGGCCTAGAGACCAGTTGGCAACCACCTGGGAACCTCTGTTTGGCTTACTTTCAAGGCTATTTTATAGCCAGGACAATCTGCTAGCGACCAAAGCAACCACAAGAAGGTTTTAGGTACACACCATAAACTTCTTTTCACACTAGTGCATGTGTGCTACCTCGAGCAACTACTCTCCACCTGGGTGGGAAATGCATATCTTTCTTTAATGACTTGTGATGCCAGATGGTCACCAGGCCTGTGTGACTGGGCACTTAAGTTTCTCTCACCTGCTTCTTCCTCTGCTCTGTAAGTGTCTGTTCAACTAAGATTAATTTGCACTGTTTACAGTATTTACAGTATATAGTCCTTCCTATGACATCCTGAATGCTGCTATAGGCTGAGGCCCTTCAACATAAACATATACTTCCATTGTTAGTAAAATCCTGCTGGGTACACCTTAAGTTGGTGTGACCAGTTGAGTACCAATTACTTATGTATTCATCAATGATGAATATTTTAATATGGGACAAGAAAGCGATGCTTGTACCTCTGAAAAAACTGGAGAAAAGATTGTTGATAAGCTTTGTGACAAAGGCCTCTTTGGATTCTCCTCCACCTGGAAAAAACAAAATACTTTAATTTGAAAAACCAAATAGGAACCTTGAATAAGGCCTTTTGAAAGAGCCCATTCCTTACCCGATTCCTTTCCAACTCAGCAGGCCGTGCTGCTCCATTCTGGACCTTTTTCAAGTCCTTTTTCAGGTCCTTTTTAGGGTCATTTGTCAGGTCATTTTTCAAATCATTTTTCAAATCGTTTTCCAGATCCTTTTCCTTGATGGTGTTGAAAATCCATTTATCATTACTAGCATCATCACCTCCAGATGCCTGGCCATCTTGTTCCCTACAATCAAGCAGGGTTTTAGGAACATCAGTGGACTACAGTTGATAGACTTTACACCTGCACCCCAACACTGAACTGAATAAGGTTGGTTTAGATAACTTACTCATCAGATTCGGAGCCAGATTCATCCCGAGACTGTTCTGACTTCCATCTCTTGTATCTGTCAATCAGCTCCGTCAGGTAGGTCGTCTTTTTGGCATGCCTTACAATATACCTATGTTTTAACAACTCTTTGGCAGTTGGCCTCTATAGAGAAAACATTAAAAAAAAAAAAAATTGAGCAATTAATAGAGTGGATTTCCTCTTCTTCTTTTCATTTTCAAGCTTAAAAATACAACTTAAACTCAAAAAATGAACTTTTTTTTTCTTAACACTTACAAAGCTAGCCTCCTTATTTAAACAGGCTTCAACAAATTCTTTAAGTGGTTTACTGTAGTTTCCTTCCAGTGTTGGCGGATTGTTCTTTGGGATGAGGAATAAAACTTTCATCGGATGAAGCTCAGAGTGGGGAGGCTCTCCTTTAGCCAGTTCTATTGCTGTTATCCCTAATGACCAGATGTCTGCCTAAAAAAAGGAAAACATTTGCAACCAAATGCCTGGTTTTTAAAATAGCAGAACACAAACATTTTGACAGCAAGCTCCATGACATGACACTCACATTGACTGACTTAAGTAACAAGGGTGTATTTGAGGAAACTGTGCAAAAACAAGACTGTGACATAGCAGCTGAGTAGACAAGCCACACTGACTCATGTTGTGGTCATAAAAAAAAAAAAAATAATAATATGGGTCATTTTTAGTCAAGAATACTCATCTTAAGCAATGCTGACAAAAAAAAAAAAAAAACAAAGGTCAACAAAGCACTAACATGAAAAACAAATTGGGAACAATTTTATATGAAACAGTATACATTCATGACTAATTGTACAAACTTGTTTTAAAGCAAAATATTGATCTCGAATTTTTTTTTTTAAAAAGAACACAAAGTTATGACAAAGATTTTGCTGGGACAGCTGTTTTTAAGTTTAAATGTGACCGTGATAACACACAATATAAGATAATGCTAACCTTTGAATCATAGGCCGATTGCTTTATGACTTCAGGTGCCATCCAGAAGGGAGTTCCAACAAATGTGTTTCTTTTTATCTGTGTATCTGTCAACTGGCCCGCTACTCCAAAGTCTGCAAGCTTCACGTCACCCTGTTCTGACAGCAACACGTTGGCAGCTGAAACAGCAGTGAGAAAAATAAAAAGCTAGTGAGATGCATCACATAATGTCAAAGACCTATTGGTAGAACCATACCTTTTAGTTACCACAGGAACTAAAAAAAAACACTCTAGAGAAAAAAAATTCTGACACTATTTTCAGCCACATTAACTTACACCTGTAGAAATGTTAAATGAAATGGCCTCCTCCATCACCCATCACTACTGTAAGACAAATATTATCTATGATGGTGTAGAAGTTGAATATTACAGGGCTGAACAGGATTTCAACTAAGTGTAAGACATGGACAGATATTAGTGATATGGCTTGTGTGTAAATATAATTATGGCTCAACACTTAGACAAAAAAAAAAGACATAACAGATGCTGGAAGTTGTGAAATGCAAGCTTTTGTAAGTAATTTCCTAGCAAAGAATGACACAAAAAGATTAAAGTCTCACTTCAATATTAGCAAGATGATAAAGGGCTTGCTCTCTAAATATATTTTTTAAAACAAAGGCGATGTATGTACCAGACTGACCTTTGATATCTCTATGTATTTTCTTTTCAGAGTGCAGATACTCAAGACCTTTCAGGATTTCCCTTAGGATGGTGGCGATCTGTGTTTCATCGAGTAGACCCGGCTCCATCTAGGAGAATGGATAAACTCTTGACTCTGGCTGTTATTGTGACAACTGTCATAATGGCCTTACATACAAACAAACACTTTAAGTCTAGATTATCTTCAGATCGCAATTCATAACAACTTACCAAATCAAGGGCTGATCCTCCACCCAAATATTCCATAATAATCCATAATTTTGTACCCTGAAAAATAGACAAATCCATTGGACAGTGTTTAAAGTTATGGTAGAGACAGAAAACAGTACTCATTCAGGTTTCTAATAACGGGAATAGTTGTGGGTACTAGTTATGTCATGGGGTGTTTTGTGGTGGGAAAAAAAATCATGTTAAATAAGTGAATGATAAATAACCATTTTAATAACTGTTCCACTACTGTACACTATATGCCACATCTTCAGAGGTACAAATAGTGGAAGATCAATCAACTTTAGTTTTTTGATTGTTTGTTTGTTTGTTTTTTTATAAGTGAGAGACCTTTCAGCTCATTCTGATATTAGTACTCTCACTGTTTGTTTTGTTTTGAGGGGTTTTAAAAATAAATTTGGTGTGCCTTTGCGCTTCATATTGTTCAAGACTTCTAGGAAACAACATCACACAGAATTAAATGTAATAATTGGAACTGTGTTATTGAGATTCAAGAAAACCTAGTTTTGGTTTATTGAACCACTATATAGATAGACCAAGATAATTAAAATTACACCCTAATTATGACACAAACTTTCAAATTTTATGATTTGAAATTTTATGATACACAACTCACTGGCTGTTATTGTGACAACTCTCATAATGGCTGGATTTTGAACATGGAAAGAAACAAATACGTTTTCTATCTCATAACAACCTGTGACGGTACATCAGCTGTACAGTGAAAAGTCAAATTATAACTACAGGACCCTGCGAATGTCATTTCATCTTGCTTACACTTACAAGTGCATGCAATCTGCATAATATTATACATCAGCAGATGTTTTCTCAGTTGGTGCTGCTGCCTCACAGATGGAAACCAACACCCACCAACGCAGCCACACACCAATATCTGGACTTTCTTTTATTTGCATTCAGAGGATGGTCATTTTTCTGACTTCTTCTCATTTCTTTTGATTTTACTTTGCCATACACAAACTTCAGTGTCAGAAGCTCATTGTTTTTTGTGGGGGTTTTTTAGCTTTACAACCACACCCATCATCAGATCAATACTGTAAGGAACACCTTGGTTTATTACCAGTTCTTGTGTTATTTCTAATACAGATGCAACAATCCAACTTTTTCCAGTTCTGATCCTATACAGAGACTCGATCTGGTATCAGACCAATCTGATACCAGTGTTAAATAAATAATCTGTATTTCTCTCAGTGAGAAAGAGTCAGGGAATTAGTCTTTATGTGGAGGGCAACACTGTCTTCCTAACTTTCTAATGTAAAGGAAATAAACACCTTCAAGAGTATAAATTTTACAGGACTGGTATTTAGAAGCAAAATAATAAATGACATTGGACCAAAGTGACAAAATAAAAAAATGAAAATATATATTAACATAAATTCATGTTTTACCTATTTTATTTGCACTCAGTCATTAAAGTCACTAGTTTCCTTTCCTCTGACTAACTACTTCCTTTTACAGCTCCTCACATCACACATAAAGTAAAAGCTTATGCTGCACGATCCACTTCTAGGAATAAGCGCTTCACCTCCTGCGGTGCCAGACATTTGATTTTTGTTTCACGATATGTGCGAGTGAGAGAGAAAAAGCATGGCTGTTAGTTTTTCAGTTCCGTCGATGCACCTGACTGCAGTTAAATTAAAAACATTTCTAAACTTAGAGATGAAGGCTGCCGGTGGAGCTAGACTGAAACACTTTAAACTGCTGTCAGCTTCTTCAAATCTTCTGCTAGCAAACAAACCACTGATGATGTGTAGCATGTAGGGCTGCCACAAACGATTATTTTGATAGTCGACTAGTCACCGATTATTTTTGCGATTAGTCGACTAATCAGATCATCATCCATTGGACGCAAAACTACAGCTTATTGCACCAGCAGCATCTGCTCTTATATAACTATCATTAGCTTACAGCTTTAAGTGTTTAAGGTCTGTGCTAACTAAAAATAAAGACAAGATGATAGTTTATTAAATTTTAATGAAATTTGCGGATTGTTTCGGTGAAGTTTAATAAACTCCTTGCTATCTAAAATATAACAGGACACTGGAGTATATTCTGGAGCATCTCACACTTCTGATAATCAGTTGTCTGCTTGACGTTTATTCAGCTGTGTAAAAACTATAACTTTAATCTCAGACAAACTGATTTACTCAGGAACAAATAAAATACTAAAAAAAAAAGCCAAACAATAACATTTTAAGTTATCTAAGTGACTCATATATATTTAACCTGAGTAGCGAAAGACGGCGGTGGGTTTGAAAATGATTTGCGGGGAGTCCGGTGTTCTCTTAAACGTTTATTTTGTGACCCAGAAAGAATAATAAGAGTAACATTAAAACTAACTAGCTGCCGCCATTGTTGGAAACTGCGCTGGGCCGCGCTATGAATTCTGGGACACAGCTGCTTCTTCTTCTTCGGGGTTTAACGGTAGCTGACATCCTTGTACATGCAATGCTGCCATCTTCTGTTTCAGTCCGTTATTACACTCTTAAATCCTGCCACTTATTCCTGCGTCTTTTGTGATCTTACAAAGCTTCAAACGACGCGTCGACTATTAAATCAGTCGTCGACGATTTTGATAGTCGACGTAATCGTGACTAGTCGACAAATCGTGGCAGCCCTAGTAGCATGTGATATGCAATCCAGTTTTTCAAGCCAGGTTCGCACTAATATTCAATCCTAACATTGGATTAGTGCATTTCTTATTCCTAAGTGGTTTTATAAAAGTTCATGTACTGGACACCAAAATTTAATAATATACTGAGGAGGTCTAATTAACACTGGTTATAAAACGATTAGAGTACCATTTTTGATGCAAGTTGCAACAGCTGAGTGTCAGAACCACTTCTGCTTCTCCTGCCCACTATAATAAGCAGATGTTAAAATGCTGACCAGACAACAACAACTAACTTCAAGTTGATCTATAACAAGGCACACAAACACACATTATCCTCGTTTCTCCCTCCTAAACCTATGTGCGACTTATCCGACTCAAAAAGGCAGACGTCCCTAAAACAACAACAATAGGTGGGCAGATTTCTTAGTTTATATCCATCCATCCATCTTCATCCGCTTTATCCGGGGCCGGGTCGCGGGGGCAGCAGCCTAAGCAAAGAGGCCCAGACCTCCCTCTCCCCAGCCACCTCCTCCAGCTTATCCGGGGGAATACCAAGGCGTTAGTTTATATGGTACAGCATAAAGCACGAGCTGCTGTTCGTCAGCTGCTGACTTCCAGACCACTAGACTGATTAAAATGAGAAGCTATCTGTTCCCTGAGATGCATGTGGGATCAATGATGGATGAAAGCAGATGATATGGGGTTTTTTCACGCAAATAGCAGTACCAGTCTAGAAACTCCATGGACACAACATACACATCATATTTACATACTAGAAACACATTGGACTCAATTCTCTCCTTCAGCCAGTCACATAACTTGAGCTAATGGACCACTTCTCTCGTTTCTCATCTTAAGTACCACAGTAAATGCTCTGAGAGCCACTCTATCACATTTAGTGTGAAAATCTATTCTAGTTACAAAAAAGTGTCTCAGTGATGCTGTAAATACAGCTACTACAGTAGACCCACGCTTTTACTTTTTCCTTCTCTTTTTTTAATCTGCAAATAAAACACCAACACCAAAGCTGAAATTCAACAGTTTGACATTATAATCATGTCTCTTTTACATATGTACATATGGCTTATAAACTTTGCCGTAAACAGCCCACAGGGCATACACTACTGTAATCCCAGGCCAAGTTGAGTTATTCTATACTAATCTGCACCATTTCACAGACAATACTTCCTCCATTGTCTATTTGCATTATTTATTTACCTAAATTGCCATCACTTGCTTACAAGAACACACTACAAACAAATCCATTATGTCAAGCTTCAGCTTTTACAAGTTCACGCAACAATATTCTTCCTGAGATTAAAGCTTACCTTGAGATAGGATCCAAAATACTTGGTGATGAAAGGACTGTCACACTGGCTGAGAACTGTGATTTCCTGCTGAATATCTTCTATTTCATCCTCCGCTTCCTCCAGATCAATAATTTTAATGGCCACAACTTTCTGAGTTCGATTGTCGATGCCTTTAAAGACTTCACCGAAAGAGCCTTTGCCTATCCTCTCCAACTTGGTGAAAAGCTCCTCTGGATCAGCTCTGAAATTCTGATTGACAGAGAAAAAAGACATTGAGAGAGAAAAAAAGAGGACATTTAAAGTAACATCAAACCTTGTCAGAAAATGTAAAATCTTAAGTTTAACAAATAAATATCCATCCATCATCTTCTTATTCAATACATGGTCGCGGATGGGCTGGAGCCTATCCCAGCTGTCACTGGGTAAGAGGCAGGGTACAACCTGTCCAGGTTGTTAGTGTTAGCCAGGTTGCCAGGGCTAACACAGAGACAAACACTCAGATTCACAGCAGAAGACCAGACCAGGTGTCACTCTTGTCAGCTAAAACCAGGAAGATGAGGCTACAATTCTCACATGCTCACAAAAATTGGGCAAGAGAAAATTGGAAAAATGTTGCCTGGTCTGATGAGTCTTAACATCTGCTGTGATGTTCAGATTTTAGGGTCAGAATGTGGTGTAAAAACAACATGAAAGCATGGCTCCAGCCTGCCTTGTATCAGTGATTCAGGCTGGTGGTGGTTATATAATGTGGAGGCCATAGTCTTAGCATACTTCAGGGCCCTTAATACCAACTGAGCATTGTTTAAAAATCATAGCCTATCCATTAGTGTAACTAATAATGTCCATCCCTTTATGACCACAGTAGGGCTGCCACGATTAGTCGACTAGTCACGATTACGTCAACTATCAAAATCGGCGACAACTAATTTAATAGTCGACACGTCATTTGAAGCTTTGTAAGATCCCAAAAGACGCAGGAATAAGTAGTAGGATTTAAGAGTGTAATAACGGACTGAAACAGAAGACGGCAGCACTGCATGTACAAGGATGCCAGCTGACGTTAAACCCCGAAGAAGAAGTGTCCCAGAATTCACAGCGCGGCCCATTGCAGCCCTGCTCAGTTTCCAACAATGGCGGCAGCTAGTTAGTTTTAATATTACTCTTATTATTCTTTCTGGGTCACAAAATAAACATTTAACATATTTTCAGGCGAGAATGTAGCTGTGTAAACCTCAAATATCTGCTCAGTTTATCAAGACACCACATATTTTCAAAAGCGCCCTGACGTTTTCGGAGACGTCTGTTACCCACTAGCTCGATAGCTAGCCGGGGTTCAAGACTCACTAGAGCCCGTGAGAACACCGGACTCCCAGCAAATCGTTTTCAAACCCACCGCCATCTTTCGCTACTCAGGTTAAACATGATATATAAGTCACTTAGATAACTTAAAAATGTTATTGTTTGGCTTTTTTCAGTGTTTTATTTGTTCCTGAGTAAATCGGTTTGGCTGAGATTAAAGTTATAGTTTTTACACAGCTAAATAAACGTCAAGCAGACATCTGATCATCAGAAGTGTGAGATGCTCGAGAATATACTCCGGTGTCCTGTTATAGTTTAGATAGCAAGGAGCAGACGGCTGAGTTTATTAAACTTCACTGAAACAATCCGCAAATTTCATTAAAATTTAATAAACTATCATCTTGTCTTTATTTTTAGTTAGCACATACCTTAAACACTTAAAGCTCTAAGCTAATGATAGTTATATAAGAGCAGATGCTCTGCTGGTGCAATAAGTTGTACGTTTTATGTCCAATGGATGCATAATCTGATTAGTCGACTAATCGCAAAAATAATCGGTGACTAGTCGACTATCAAAATAATCGTTTGTGGCAGCCCTAGACCACAATGTAGCCATCTTCATATTGGTGCTTCCAGTAAGATAATTCACCATGGCACCAAGCTCAAATCATCTAAAACTGGTTTCTTGAACATAGCAATTCATTTACTCTACTGTGATGCTGTCATGTCAATATCAAGCAAAATCCCAGAGGAATGTCTCCAGCGCCTTTTTGAATCTATGCCTTGAAGTAATAAGGCACTTCTGAAAGCAACAAGGGTCCAAACTAGTACTGGCAAGGTACACTTAATAAAGTGACTTGTGAGCACACTTTACAATGAAACAGATCTGCAATAAAGAGGTAGTCTGCTTGTTTAGCAGTACACTGTCAGAAGGTTCAGGGAATTGTTTCCACTTAAATAGTAGAAACAGAGACATCCTCTTCGTGTTTTCTTGTGTCAACTTAGAGGTTAAACACAGCCTCCTTAATCCAGCACAGATCCAATGTAGACATCATCAACACTGTTAAGCACGTATCACCTTATTGACAAGTGATATGACAAGCTTTCCATGTTAGAAAAAAAATAATAAGAGTTGGGGGTTTAGGAAAGTCAATTCTGATCAATAACAACATGCTTCGTTTGGCTGTGATACCAATTTAGAAGATTGGTTTAGCTTTTAAAACCCTGTCCACATGAAAAAGGTTCCCTCCTCCCCCACTCCTTTGTAGCTGACAGTTGGTCAATAGTAGACTTTCCATCCAGTTACAAGTCCATCAAAAGTATACTTCTCAACTTTTAGGCAACACAGTTGGAGTGTAAGGTTAGATGAAGTCACCCATTTTTTTGTTTTAAAATCAGCTGTCACCACAACAAGCCTTTGAATTTCCTCTGACATTTCACAACTCTCTAATTACCATACTGTGATGACACATTATACATTGAATCCAGTCATCATCAAATCCTTTGTTACCAAAAATACAAACATTAGATTTACAAACTGGCCTTGACATATGAATGCAGATTAACTTTATCAAGTCAATTGGGTAATCTCATTACACTTGATAAAAGTCACTCTATATTAAATATTTAAAACTTATCAAGTCAAATTTGTGGCTTTGAGCTACACTTACATCAAAAGACAGCATAACACAGACCTGACAAAAGCTTAATGACCCTTGCACCACAAAGGCTAAGCATAAATTGAAGGACTACACCCTGAATTATTGACTGAGCTAAATGGCTTATTTCCCCATGGAGAACCAGGAAAGCAATAATGGTCTTCAAGCCAGGCAGTTCAATTTCCCTTCATATATGGCAATCATTAACCCAAACAGCCTGAGCAGAGCTTGGAGTGACTTACTTTTCATAGCAAAGATGGCACAGAATATTGAAAAAAAACAAACAAACAACAACCTCCCTCTAACGCTACAAAGCTAAACTATAATAAAATATTTATACATATTTTACAGCAGCTTTGATTTTTTTTGGGAAGATTTTAATGTTTAATTTACCACATAGCTTTGGCTTAAGTTGACACAATATATTGCTTGTGAGTTTCCTAGATACTAATTTCCTGTAAAAGTGCTAATGCAAAGTGGTTAAACCTTTTTAGAAGATGAGTTGAGAGCTGCAATCTGGCAAAGAGTGAGGCTGCTGAATTTGATAGAAATGGAAC
Source organism: Maylandia zebra (assembly GCF_041146795.1). Taxonomy (NCBI): domain Eukaryota; kingdom Metazoa; phylum Chordata; class Actinopteri; order Cichliformes; family Cichlidae; genus Maylandia; species Maylandia zebra. The sequence goes on along the minus strand of NC_135182.1, from coordinate 19,807,967 downwards.
TTTACAAACAAATAAATCAAAGCAGTGCAGAACAAAGCAGAGTAGAAACAACAACCAAAATACTATCATAACACTGCTGTGATCAGTCATCCAGGTGAAAATCATAACGTTGAGGCTGACCTCTGAAAAAACAATGTGGAAAAACAACAAAGGCACTGTGACCACAGACGACACATGGGAATGTACTTGCCATATCCACAGTCAGCAGGTTTACTCCAACAACCAAAGCTGCCTGAACCTCGCTCTAAAACCTTGTGTTTAATGCTCTGCCAGCTGCTCTATACAACTGTGTAGTCTAGTGTCATCCACACACCACAGTGCCGCACCCTCAGGGGCGAAGACTCAATGTCAGCCACCCAACTGCATGCAAAGCTATGGGCACATATCTGATGTTACCTTTTAACCTGTGTTGTCTGTGGACATGTAAATGATTAACCAATAATTCATAGAGTTTCACTGTGTGCAATCAGTTACCTGCAGACAATCATGCATGCCAAGTTTCATTCTTACACGCACTGTAATGTGGCCTACTTTACTTAAGCAGGACGTGGCATGATAACCATAAAGTGGTCGGTGCATTTGATAGATAAAGTTATAAATTAACACAACTAATTTCCAAAAAAAGTTTAACATTAAATAGAAATAGTAATGAATTAATGAACTGATTTTCAGGACATAACGAATCCACAATTATTGTCCTCTGATATTACACTGAAGATTGTAAGATTCTTAAGTGCTGATGGGGTTAGCTTTTACAACTATATTAATACATAATGCTGTATGGTTTTATATATTTAGTTATTGGGACAGGGCTAGACATTCTCTAGCTTCAGCTTCAGAAATACCAAGAGAATTAATTTCTCAGGTTTTCCTTATTTTAAACAGACCTATTACTCTTATTATTGCTCTTTTCCAAATCCACTAAATTTTCCAGCTTGTTTTTATTCTGGGATTCTCTTGTTGGAGCTCTGCAGGATTTCCAGTTCACATTGATCGTTCTTTATGTTAAACTGTGCTTTGGTGTAGCCCCTCAGTTCATCCTTTTCCCCCTACATTTAAGCCCTTTGAAACTTTACTCATGTTTAATATAAGCATTCATTTTAACAGTATATATGATAAATAAATTACATTTTAAAACTCCAGAAATCAGTCCAAAATGCAATCTTTAACCTTGGATCTGATCTCGACTACAATAAACATTATATGAATTGACCGGCCAGATGAATTACAAAATCATTTTCGATAATGACATTCTTTTTTTTTCTTTCCAAAACTCATCTAGCTGGACTTTGGCAAATACGACAGGTGCATTTATTGGAAAGCAAAGGTTGCACATTCTCGGTAACTCGGATGCACATTACTTTCGGTTATTTGGCAAACTTGAAAAAAAAAAAAAAAAAGAAGTGAAAATGCCAAGTGACCAAGTTAGCTCGCAGCTGAATGTCAGATAATAAAACACAACACAAAAAATTTCAATTTACCTGAATCCCCGGCAGTCCGCTCTGAATTGGAGAGTGAGCCATGGCGTCAAGTCAGCAAAGATGACGCCTTTCCTCGTCTTTTCACCTCTATTTATCAGAGGTATAACGTTTCTTTCCTAGCAACACCCTGCTGTAACTGACAGAGCTCCAAACTATGAAAGACGTGCTACCTTATTAAAAGACGTCTCCAAACCAAAATAAAGTCAGGTTCACTTGTCGGCTCCTACTTTGAACCGCCTGCCTGCTTTCTCCTGACTCGCCTTCCGCAGTTAACGTTAGCAGACGTTAGGTAGGCTAGCGACTTTAGCAGCTGGTTAACAAACAGTTAGCAAAATAACTGCGTCGCAGCGTCCTCTCCGCGCGTGTTTGACAGTTTCCGGGTGAAAGTAATACAGGCGTGGCATAAAATAATCGCGCAGAGCGAATACATGCAAACTGTTATAGAGTTTGGTCGCTTGTTGTTCTATTCTCTCATCACTTTTCTCTCTTGCCCGGCGCCATCTTGGTTAATATCATTTTCGTTTAGCGAAGGACCAATCAGCGCGAGGCACAGCAGATGTCGTCATTCGTAAACCAAAAAACGTCACAAGTTAGTACCTTTCACTTTTCTGCATGGACATTTTTCTGGGGAAAACAAAGATATATTTGATGTGATTTTATTTTAGTCATGCCAAAACGGAAAAGCTCATTCTGTTCCCAAGAAACTACAGAAACCAAAACTGCTGTCCTACACTATTTATGAGCTTAAACAATAGCGCCTTTTCTTATTTCTTCTCCTTCTTTCAGCTGCTCCCTGTAGAGGTCGCCACAGCGGGTCAACTGCCTCCATCTCACCCTATTATCCTAGCATCCTCCTCTGGCCTCTCTTCGTCCCCAGCCTGCTCAACCTGAGCTGCCGCCCCCCGTCATATCCATACTGACAAAAGTGTCAATTCAGTCCAATTTATTAAATTGATATTTAATTATTTTTTAATTTGAGTGGGTGAAAATCTTTACAAATAAGTGTCAGTCGTTAAAATTGTCAAAGACATGTTTATAAAAGTCTGCTTTTTTTCCTTTTCTTTTTTAAATGACATCTATATTCTGTATATTTTTATGCATAAATATATACATTTAAGTCTCAAACTTAAATGTATATAATACGTAAATAATGAGGGAAAAATTGCTTTTACTTCTTCTGCTTTATTACAGCATGAAGGTAAATACCAGCATTTTACACAAAATGCATGAAAAAACTGCACTTACCTAAATTTGCATTTAATAGCTCCTGCTACTAAACTTGATATTTAGTTATAAATGGTAATGTTTAATTAGCTTTCCTTATAGTAGCTACACTATTAAAATACTGCTTAATGTATGCATTTGAATATCCGTAACAATATTTGAATACTAATCTAATAAGGATAGCTTATTCTATACGCTTTCCTTTCCTGTGTTTGGGGATATTTTGTTGATAATAATTTCTATTTTTCTCCATAATCCACTTATAATTTAAATTCTCTAAGTTCTTTAAATTCATGTTTTCTCACTGTTTTTCTCCAGACAGTGGTTTCTTTCAGTGTGCTGCGACAGAGGTATGTGACGAAATTTCCAGAGAAAGGAAATTTTACACTATAAAACTGTTGGTCATTTGCAACACATCAATGTCAACAAACAAACAAACAAAGGCGTCATGCTGGTCTTATACTGGTATGAAACTCTTTCACTTGCAGTATGGCTCATGGGACTGGGGTGCTAAACCTGGCATGTGTCTCTCCACTATAAATGCAGTGTTTTATATTCCAATGATCTGTCTTACCTACTTAATAGGGGAAAAAAACTATCTACCTACTACCTTAGCTACCTGAAAATGTTATAACTTACTTACATGGAAGCTGTAAGGGAAAATTTATATTATACAAAACAAGTAGTAATACAGAAGCATGAGAAGTTTATGATTAGGTACCACAGTTATTTGACATCTGAACTAATTACACTCCAAAGTATGATTTCACCAACAGTGCATTAACTGAAAAACAAAAATAAACAGACATAAAAAAACATTACATTGCAAACTTTATCATTTAGTTAGTAATAATTTTGTTGATCATTTTCTGATATTTGAACATTTTATGTTCACATGTGTGAGCTTGCTGGCATTTCACTGTAATTATTTAAACAAGCAGCAGATGATGTTTTGTTCAAATATTGAACATATTAGTAAAGGCAATAGTAAATTATACTCTTCCTAAAATAATATAAGATTTTCTGTCTCAATCACCAGTGCAATGGCAAGAATACTTCCACTGATAACACAGGTTTTTGCTGCGTGATATTGGTGCTTTTTGACTTGAAGACTGAATGAGAAACACATGGAAAGGATGAATGATTATGAATAATGATTATTTAATCATTTTTTCTCACAGCTTACACACGTATATATAAAAAAAGCAATTATATCCCATGACATATAATTGTTCTTACTTTATTCTCTTTTTAATTACTATTGTTTATATGAATGCCTCTGCCATAACAATATAAAATATTTCACAGACACACACAACACACACACTTTCCCCTGTACACTTTCTCTTATTCACTAATAATGCATTTTTTTAATGATCTGCTTTTATCTTAAAGTGTTCACATATTGGATTGTTTGTAACTGTCATCGTAGCTTTCAGCTGAGTCTCTCCTGACCATCTTGATCTCTGCCTTCTCACGCTTGTCTTTATCATCTTCATCTTCATCAACCTTTTTACTAAACTGGTCCTCAATTTCTGAAGGGTCAATATAAGTGTAGAAATACGCCATAGTGGAAAAGATGATGCACACTAAAACTAAGAGAGACGCAAAAAGGACGTACTCTGCCCACTGTAAAAGAAGAGGGGAGAGACAGGGGGACAAATACAATGTTAGCATTTTTGCACATGCATGGCTTCTGCATGTTTGATATGTATTTGATATGCTGCATTTTTTTCTTACTTTGTTGGGAAGTTTTGCAATCTCAGCCACAATCAGGACTATGAAGTTACCAATAGCAACTGTAAACAACCAGCCGGCTTGCAGCACCGCTTTCATGTTACTAGGTGCCTAAAGTCACAAAAAAGGGACCCAAAATGACAAAAGTCATGGAGAAAGAAACTATTTCATAGACTAATTGACTTGTCATTTAAATGTACCTGTGAGTAAGAGAACTCCAGACCAGTAACTGAAAACATCACTTCACCAGCAGTTATGAAGAAGTACTGTGGGATCTGCAGGGCCATGTGAACTGAGTTGGGTTCTATGTCCTCTACCACAGTAATAGAGTCCTGACACTAGAATAAATAGATGGAAATGTTTAATTTTTACACGTGAGAATCCCCAAGATAAAGCACAATAACACCAATATTTCCATTATTTGTCTGTTTGTTCATTTGGTGCTCTTTTCTCTTTTCTTTTAAACTTCTTTGGATGATCAAAATTCATGATATTAAAATCATTTGGAAGACTTACATCTGGTCCAAAGACAAAAGTGCTGGGTATGAAGAAAGTGTATGAACCTCCAAATCCAAAGTCCTTAATGTATTCGCATGACTGTGACCCACTCAACAAGGAGAATTTGGTCCTGATCATTAGAAAAGAAAATATTGCTAAGAAACTGTAGTACTGTTTGCATAAATTATTGCTGTGTTAGTTAGTTAAAGTAGAAACATAATTCTTACTCTCCATTCTTTATTGTGGAATAAGTGGAGTAATAAAATGGCTCAATTAGTCCCAAGTCCACTGCAGAAGTGGTCACGTTCACAGGCATGTTCATTCCATTTACAAATCTGAAATATTTACATAGTGAGCAACAGCATTAATAAAGTTACATCAGTGTATGCAGTTCCTATCATTTTCAATGATTTATTTAGCACATAAAGATTATGATTGTAACTAATATGATTTTCTGACTTGATAAAAGGTTAAAACAATTTTAATTTCACTTACCGGATTTCATTGTTACCTTGTCCTGGCTTGGAAGTCAAGTCCTGAGTCTGTGAAAATATAACATTGCATACTTAATAATTTAACAATTAAAAGTCCTCTTGTGTGTCTTTGAATTCATTATCGCTCACCAGAAGCCATTCATTACTAATAACTGAAGGAATAAGAAGAGTTTGTCTGGATTTCCTCTTCAAGAAGATGGCTTGTGTCATCCCAGGGCTGCCAACTGAAACAATGATTTGCACTGTTTCAAATGTGAAGTATTTGTCACTGGCCTGGAAAACCGAGAAAGTGTTTAAGAAGGTCAAACAGTGGTAATATTTTGTACATAAACATATTTTCATGTCATTTTCAATTCGTTAATAGACCGTATAGTGTTATGAATAAGACGACATACCTGAGCTGCATTAAGAGTCAGCGACTCGTTGCCCGGCAGATTGACTGTGACTGCACTGCTGCCCATGTTAAGTAATTTCAACTGACTCTGGGAGGCAGATGGAAACACTGGCAATGTTTTCTGAAAAACAAGGAATAAGTGTTTGTTTTTCCAAAACTCAAAGAGTCAATAAAATGAAGTGAGTTAAAGTTTTGCTTATTTTACAACACATATCTTTTTCTACTCACATCAATTTCAACTTGGACCAAAGCAGCACAGACAAAAGCCATAGCAGCCAGAAACATCCCCACTGTCATTCTTTTTAGTGGTCTGTTGGATTAACATGAAGTTTTGTTACTAATTTGTGATTTTATATATTTAAAAAAAAACAACGTTTATTTATGTGAAAAGAATAGTTTTCTTTTAAAGTCATCTAATATCTGAAAATTCAACATTAACATGAAAATTTGGGGTTTTATTTAGATTGTGTAGAAATAGAAACAGGTGTGCAAGCTCTTCCTTTCCCTGTCTTCCGTTTTTGTTGAAAAGCAACATGATTCATACAGCTCCTTAGGCTCAATATTAATGAAATTGCTGCTAACAGCGAGCTAGCTTAACACAGTCATTTTCAACATAGGAGTTTGAATCACATCTCAAAACAGCCTAAAAAGCATTTTAGCATTAGACCACTGTTAATAGACCAAAAGATTTTCTGGACAGAACACCTGACATTTCAGAAAGGTCAGTTATTATTCAGTGAGTCATGAATAAAACTACGGACATTTTTGTATTTGTAACATCTATAAAATCACAGGCTGTGTAGAAGTTATGGGGTAGCAGCGCTATGCTAACGTGGACCGACCACCTGCTAGCTTCCAGACGTGGAATTAACTGTAATTTCATCATCGACCATTTGATGAAAAATATTAAATGGAGCTGATCTATAATGATGAACTTTGATAGCAGATCAAAACCGTAACAGTAAAGGTCTTTTAATAACCCTTTGAAGTTAATGTTATGGTGTTATGAAACATGTAAACCACAGATACTGAACGTAGTTCATTGTATTTCTCACTTACGTAAAGTTAAAGCCACATTTCTTAATCAGGGGGTAGATTATGCTGTCCATGATAGGTACCAGAGTCAGGATCAAGATGGGGTTGAAAATCTTTTAAAAAATATTACTGCATCGTTAGTATCCTCTTAAATAACATGTATTATGTCATTTTAAGTCAATACGATGAAGCTGCTTTAACTTACCTGCATTTGATCGGGCTGTATAACAAGTTTCCCCTGCAGACATAAGGACAATATTATAACATGAACACACTGTATTGGTCAATTATTATGATTACTTTTCGCTGCAATTTTTTATTTTATTTTTTATTTTTTGTTACCAAACTTACAAAGTATCCATTCATTGTGGTAGCTTGCAGCGTCCATCTGGATCCCTTTAAATTAGACCACAATTTTAATTTCCTCTTAGCAGCAAGTGATTTAAATGAAGTCCATTTAAATTAAAAACAAAATTTACTGTACCTTTTGGTCAAATAGGGTCCAGAACATTGGCAGTGGGATGTATAAAAAGAGGACTTTCAGCACCATTTTGATTTGAGCAATCAGGAGTTTCTACAAAACAGGCAGACTGAATGTAAACACAACAACATTATTCTTATAAGACATTAGAGAAATATATAAAATGAAACTTACATCATATTTTTCCTCTGCCCAGTCCATCCAGTGCTGTCTCCTGGGGTACTGATTGCTCCTGTGCCTGTAGCGGTTATTAATGGCAAACTGAGAGAAGAGCAAAGAGTGATACTGTTTTTAGAAACATTGATTTTTATAGTTGTTACAATAGCATTTATGGCTGATCACATGAATGCAGAAAAGGCTTATATAAACGACTTACCCCAATACATTTACACACATCCAGCATTATGTTTCCCTCGGGTTCAGCTTTGTAGTACATACCACTCCCGACAATAAACACCACTGTTAAGGGAACATCACGGGCAAATCATTCGTTTCAGAATACAGTTTATTTACCCACCCTTTACTTTTTGCTTCATGTTTTGAATTAGTGCCCTAATAATTTAGACATACCGAGTGCAACCACCATTAATGCTGCGGGGACACCGAAAGCCAGGGAATAACATTTCTGCTGACTGTAGATGCCGCACTCCTGACCTGCAGATAGAGGCAAACAACTTTCATTCAACTACAACTTCAACTAAAAACAAGCACTTTTTCCTGCATGATTATTAGAATGTAATTGTTGTCATTCCTGCATGTTCATGGCACTTTAACTTGATATTTTACTTTAAATGCCTACCTCTCAGGATTGGAGTGATAATGGTGGACAGGAGACTCCCACCATTGATACAGAGGTAGAATACAGAGAAGAAAGTTCTCCTTTGCTTATCCTGCGTAGAAAGACAAGTCAGTAATGTGTTTTGCAAACAGTACAAATACTAAAGTGATAATTATCTATGTAAACCGCTGCCTTGTATGTCTTTGAAAAGGTGGTCGAGTTGTATTAAACTCATAATATAAATGGGTTACAGCATAAGCTTAGTATAGCTATATAAGTGGTAATTCTAGGCTTTTAAATATTAAATAACAACTATTAGTTAAACGCATGGTTCTCTAAAGGTTACATGGGTACAAGATTGAGGAAAATGAACAATTTGGTAACTATAGTAACTTAACCACCAATTTAAGATTGCACTCCTCTAACAACATCAAACACCTGTTTAGCCAAGAATATAGATCTCTACATTACTCACACTACACTTGGCTGTGTTATACTGGTGGTTCAATCCGGTGTGTCCCAGTTATAAAGCTTGAATACATTCACTTCCTAATTACTATCATTTCTAGCTTTTATATCACATCATGTATCATAAAATAGTTCACGTTTAATTTTAGATTTATTCCATATTTTGATGAACAGCACATTATACAGATGTGACATGCTTTTGTCTTTCCCTCAGATTTTTTTCTTATTTTTAAACTGTAATGTTCACAACCCAGAGACAAAGGTTTCTTGGACTTTACAGACAGATTTCCTAGACCCCTTCTTCAGGAGCCACACATGTAGTACTGCTACCCATCGTTAACCACCATCACCTCAAATTTGACATAATACTCATAATTCCCATCAGCCACATCTTTAATTTGTGTTTGGCTTGAATGTAGAAATGTTAGCATGCTAACAGGTGAAATAAGAAACATAGTAATAGGTATACCTGTTCGTCAGTTTTAGAATTGTCATCGTGAGAAAGTGAGTGATGACTTTGCAATTTATCTGAGCTCATTTTTATTATCACAGAATTTGATAATGGAGAGTTGCATAGAAACCAGGGGGAACAAGGGGATATATTACATGCAATAAAATACTTGAACTATGGATGCTGAAATTACACATTCAACCACATGCCAGAGGTTAAACATTAGAAGAAGACTCAGCCAAAGAAAGTATTTTGAGAAAGTTAACAGTCTAACCTGGTGCTCACTAAATTGGTCTCCACCAAAAGCAGCCACACAGGGTTTAATGCCACCAGTGCCCAGAGCAATGAGGAAGAGACCCACCATGGACAACGCACTGAATGTGAGGAAGAAGAAATGAATGAGCGCGGTGCATTGTAGAAATATATGATGGAAACTGTGACTCAGTAATTTAAAACTTCAGAAGAAAAGATACCCACACATGGAAGGTCATGTTGTCTGGTGTCCCATCTCTGTTTGAGTCGGTAATGTCATGAACTGCACTGACAGCCATCGCAACCTGTCCAATTGTATAGACAATGGACAAGTAGACGATAGTCCTGAGTGAGGAAGATTGAAAAAGAGCAGTGAGAAAGTACACGTGTACGTTCCTTAAGTAAAGGCTCCACTCATCTTTACAAATGAACATTCAGAATTAAATTATGAGCATTTTATTCATTAGAAGACTAATACAAATTTTGTACTATTATGTGTAAAAGTATTCAGTTAAATGCCCTTTGTCTGTCGTATTATTACACAGTTATCAGTATCTGCGAATATGTTTCTAATCAGTTCAGTAGAATTGAAGTTACCTTGGTGCAAAAAGAGGATGATCGGGTAAGCGCTGTAGCTATACTTATTTAGATTCTGCCACAATAATAAGGCTACAAGAAATAATAGGATGATAAATGTCTTCATGCATTAAAGAGGAACATGATCTTGTGACTCACTTGAACTTTCCCAGCCAGGAGTCAGCCACAATGGCCCCAAGGATAGGGGTCAAGTAGCAGAGAGCCACAAAAGTGTGGTAGATGGATGTGGCCAAGTCTTCATCCCACTGCAAGAAGTACTTAAAGTACAACACCAACACAGCTGTGGACAGGCAGGGAAAAGAGGCCTTCTTATTTAATTATTAAATGTACATTATTTATGGCATAGGTTTTGATGTTGCCTTAAATTATGCTAATAAGGACCGTTGTAGTTCACGCAATAGTGTCATCCTCCAAAACAATCAAATAAAGGGTTGGTTTAAGCACAAAAATCAGAGGGTTAAGTAGGCTACTTAGTAATTCAAGTGTCCGTGTTCACTGTCATGGCTACATTATTCATGGTTCCTGGATGAAATGTTCTCACCTCGCATTCCATAGTAGGAGAACCTTTCGCAGAACTCATTCACAACAATGAAGAAGATACTGAGTGGGTAGCCACACACATCTTTGCTCTGGTGGGTGGTGAAAAAGTAAAAGGATGAACACCACACCAAAATAAAAGCGTACAAAACGAAAACTAAAACAAAAAAAATACTTGGACCTGCATAAAGCTGAATCGACGGTGTTGAGGAGTACCCAGAGAGTTTGTGGAATCAGTATAATTATTCTAGCCAACTGTTTGCAACTGGTTAACAGTAGTTACTGCTAGGCACTACTAGGTAGCTTAATTTGAATATCTTAGCACAATTTACTAATAGATTTGAATGTATCGCTACAAAATAAATAAGAAGAGATTTGCTGATAAAATCAATATAGTAGAATAAAAAACACAATGATTGCTGATAAACACTGAAATGCTTAAAGTACAAGACAAACTTGTCAAAATGTAGCGCTTAATTACATAAATATAGAAGAAGAATGAATAGCAAAGTACAGCATATGCAACGTAGAAGCATAAATAACTTTAGTGCTGAACTGAGGTTTTTACAGAGGTACTAACATTTAGTTAATAAAAATATATCTTTATAGCTTTATTGGTATTTATTGCAGCAATAATACAGAGTTGGTGTATAAAGTGCTGACGTCTCCTTTGTTCTTATGTAGCTGTATAAAAAACCCAAAACTGTACTTTACCTTTCCTTTACCTTTCCCTCGTTTCTTGGGATCTTCTTTGTCTATGCAAAAATGAATGTAATTCTTATTATGATTAAAAAGCAGAAATAAAAGACTAATATGCAGGCCTACCAACTTCCTCAGTGTTATATAAAAAAAGCATTTATCTGTCAATGATTCTTTGTGTGCAGTAAACAAGAGAGCGATAGATATGTAGATAGATAATTTATTGGTCCCACAAAGAATATTGTTGTGTTACAGTAGCAGGATAAAGAATAAAAAATAGTACAGTCTATTAAAAAAAACAGTGCAGTTAACAAAAAAGGTGTTACTGGCACCTGGTAAATATAGGTACACAACGGTGATAGAAAAAAACAAACAAAGAAAAGAAAAACTGTAAAAATAAGACTGAAACTGTGTAAGACAGTAGTGCAAATTGCATTAATAAATAAATCTGAGATCCTAATATGTTTGGGATCTTTGTCCTGACAGGTGCATTCACCTGTTAAACTCCAGAACTCTTCATTCTGTAAGTTTTTAAGTTAAGAACATGGAACTGGTTTTCTTTCTGTTAACTTCTCCCTCTTTGCACATTTTCATGTTGTGCAGCAGAATATTTGTGTTCTGTGAATTAAAATGAAAGAGTACATAATAATGCATTTCTTTTAGTCTTACCTGCCATGATGTGAAGCTATCACCTGCTTTCTGCTATAGCATAAAATCCCTTTAAGCTTCCTGCAGGGAGCAGATCATTTATCTTTCTCTGTTCACTAGTGGGAGTGGGAATGTTTCCTGTGATATTGCTTTTTATTAACCCTTGATCAGCTTTTCACACTGCCGACTGTATTATTTTTATGATGGGTGGGAACATGAGATATGGGAGCTAGGGAGTCAGCAATGATCTCTGAGAATAATAAGGTTTATTTCCCACTTATTTCACAAGTGAGCCAAGTGCGAGAATACCACAAAATGAAGTAAAACAAATAAGGACCTATGGATGCAAATGCAGAGAAATGAGTGTATTTTATTTAAAAGCATTAGGGAACGTCTTTGTTTACAGCAGAACAGTGACTTGTGTTAAATAAAGTTAAAAAAAAACCAAACATTTCTGCCCAAATAAAAGACAATTTCTGGAACATAAAATGATAAAATTTTCATATTACTTGCACAGTAGGCGTCCTTTCCCAACACCTCATCACTTTGGCAAGAAGGTGAACGTAATCTTTACAGTGTATGAGCCGCACACAGCATGATACTTTGCAAATATTGCACACACTCCTTGTTTTATATACACATTAATACACAACTTTGAATATACCTTTTTGTATGCAATGGCTTTAAATACTTTAAAACTCTCCCATTCTAAGACATCAAAGTGATTTAAGGTTGAATGCTAATGTTACATCGTAGCAGGCCCTTATTCCAAAATTGCATTTTTCTAGAAATATACCTTCATGTACAGGGAGAGGAGCACTGATGTATGCAGCATATACCATTAATCAAGACATCAATACAGTCGCTTATAAAAGTGAAATATTGTCCATAAAAAACATTGTGAAACATTATCAAAATAAACAAAAATGGACTGTTGGGAGAGTGTAGGCGTAATGTAGTGACATGCATATTAAAAAAAATCCCAACAGGAATGTTTTTAAAGAAAACACTGCTCAGTCTTTTCAGGTAGAAACACGTAAAGACAAGACAGGTTATGTCTTATCAAGCATCACGTCATCATAAAGGAGGAACAAAGTCCGTGTCCTGTCATCTCTGCTGCAAAGAATCTCATCTTTGTCTTCCCCCCACCTCCATCACACAGCCACCATGCTCCCTTATCCATGTTAAACAGGTCCAGTGCCTTGCTCATATTGGTCTTCGGTGGCCAGACAGAAAATAGAAAAATGAGACTTGTCTGTTTTTCCCATCAGTTTCTCTCTAGGCTGAGAAGCAGGATTAAGTTCTGGAGTGATAATATGGCATCACTGGCATGCCTGCGTTGGCAGGCTTAGGCAGCTCTGAGTTTCACCCAGGCTGACATCAAACCACAGAGGATGAGCTGGGAATGCCCTGGATGGTGGCACTGGTTGGTGTGCCACTGATGGCATTAAAGATGTGAAGCGAGTCTGGGAGAACGCTTTTCATGCCATCCTCCACTGGAATGATCTGGAAAGAAAAGAGTGTGTAGGGAAGAACAGACAGTCTTAGCAAACAGTTACTGCAAGTGAATCTTAATTTTAACATTGCTCTAGTTAGCTTTCTTGCTAAAAGTTGATGAGGACACTGATACTACTCTCATGTATATATGCAAAAATATGACGCTACAGATGGAACACAGCTAGCTTAGCTAGGCAAACAGACTCAAAAAAAGAGGAAACAGCAACTTCTGTCTAAATAGTAACAAAAACTGTCAGTTAGCACTTCTAATTAACTAATTAACATGTCAGGCTATTAGTTGGCTTTGAACAGAGCCAGGCAAACAGTTTTTCCTCCCTTTTGAGGTTTTGTCTCGGGTTAAGCTAACTAGCTTGCTGTAGCTGTATATTAACCAAGCATATAAAGACATATAAAGCTAATTTAAAGCAAAGGTATTAATCAGGAAGCTTAACACATACATGAAACCAAAAACAGCTAGGTAAAAACAATCAATCCACAAAACACGCACACACAAAAAAATCTGAAAGCAGAAGAAAAATTTGTGCATGTATGTATGTATGTACATAAACAAATAATGTAAATTGATGTTACATAGCACACACATTCTGAATCTGATCCACAAACATACTGTTAATTCACACTCAAATACATGTAATGTACACACATATATGTACATGCATATACACGGTACATACTGTGTATGCGTGCAAGACAATAACTCGGCAAGCCAAAACAGAAAAAAAAAGCCAATATGTGATTGTTGGTGTAGCCAGACGCTGGAACAAGTATATTTAGAACAGGAATGTTTTATGTTTTGATTTTGGAAATTGCTGCAATAGAGTTGAAATACTTGAATGTTAATGGCTTCAGTCTTTGCAAAGGGCACTTTTTGCAATTTCCTGGTGAGCTGACTAAAATAATATTTTATGTGTGGCTAATTTCAGATTTATTGCAGGGATGTAAAGATAAGTCAGTGGCCTGATGAGATAACTGTGTCTCAATCTATCTAGTGTTTTTAAGGTCCTCTAGCTTTACCAGCTTAAAAAATTCTAATGATATTATTAAGAAACATTTGGCTAATTAGAATTGAGAACAAGGACTTATTAATGTTTGAGCCTGTTTTATAGTCTAAAATGTAATGTGTACACCAATTCCACCTCAAGCCACTTTGTACCATCAATCCTTAAGTTGCACAGACATCTGACGGAACCAACAATTAACGGTCTTTATTGCACACGTATTTGTCTTTCATTACCATCATATCTGCTCATGTCAGCACAAAGAGAGAACAGAGAGTGATGTTATCAAAGAGCCCATTATCACTTAATCAATCATATAAGAAATGACACACTGTCTACCTGCCAAAACCCTAATTCAGAGTCAGATTACAGGTATAGCATTAGCAACGCTCAATGTAATTACACTATTACTTGGGCTGAGCAACAGCTAATGTACTTACTTGTTCGTGCATGATGATGGACAGCTCTCTGGCTAGTTCTCTGTAGTTGGCCTTCATCTCATCGTGGTACTCCTGCTGGTCTTCTTTGATCAGTCGTTCATTAATGCCCAAACCGTGGCCACACGCATCCACAAAATGCCTGATCGCAAAAACAGTGTTAAAATGTGCTAAAGGGAGATCTGAACAATCTTTGCACAGAAACACACACAGTCATGTTTTCATATCTTTGTGAGGACATCTAATTGACATAATGCTTTGCCCTAGCTGCTTACCCTAACCCCAACCATCAAAAATGAAGTCTAACCTTAACCCTAAACCTAACCATAACCTAATTGTAACCCTGACACTAAAACCACATTGAGCCTCAGAAATGCCTTCAAACTTCTGGGGACGGGAACTGTGTCCCCATAAGGGCTGTTGGTCCCCACAAAGATATGCAAACGTGGTACTCACACCCTCACGTAAGTCAGCGACAGCTCACCTGAAGACCTCTTTCAACTGTTTGACCTTGTTATCAGGATATTTCTTGGCACATGTATCATCGAGAAAAGCTCTGGCATACGCAAGAGGTCCTGCATTTACCTGAGGGCGGATGTGATAGATTTTTTTTTTTTGTGAGTATTGTATGTCAGGTTTGTATTGTGTTGCTTTTACGTTTCACAGAACTTAAAAGCAGGCACCTGGACGCTGATGCTGCCCTGCAGTTTGAGCTGCAGACGGATCATGTCCACCTCGCTGGAGGAGCACAGCTGTTTGATCTCAGCCACCTTCTTGCTCATCTCGTCGATGGCAACCTCGATGGGGCTCAGATCAGTATGGTGTTGATACATCACCGCGATCCGTTTCTTTACATACGGAAAGCAATGAGTGGCTGGAGGAGAGAAAACACAATGAGGTTAGTGGTGAATAGCGAATACCGGTAGACAGATTTTCTTAGTTTTGCAGCTCAGGATCTGTACAGCCTGTGAAAGCCGCCACATAATAAAGATAAGAAGACGTGCTTGAACTTTTGAATCTTTTGCACTATAAATGAATAAAACCAGATTAGGATTACGAAATGTCCATGAAAAAAAAAAACAGCTGACATGTTCAAAATCTAATCAAGATCTTCATTCATCCACAGTGACTAAAATAAATGGAAAAAATTACGTGTGTAATGAACAGTTCAAGGCAGACTTGCTCTGTTGTGCTGCCCAAAAAAACCACAACCCACTCCCCCCAAAATAGGAGGAGGCAGCCAATAATTAGAGAGAGAAAAAAGTATCTAACATTTAGGATATAAAGAGATTAAGTAGACTTTAATCAGAAAGAGCAGTTGAAGTCTGATAATGGGTTTATCCTGTATTTATCAGATCACTGTATTTTGAAAACACTGATGTTTATCCAGGCAAGAGACATCTAACAAGACACAACCTGAAGACTGAAAGTCAGCGCTGTTTGACTGAATCCATGTTCCACTACAACATAAATATAAGCTGGGTATTTACTGGTAAGTATAGTCCTGCGTTTGCACTGCTCCTCCACACCGCCTTGCTTTTTGCCCGAAATGGTGAAAGGCATCTCGAAAACAAATCGACGGATGTTGTGGCTCTTTTCAAAGTCCGTTTTCCTGTCGACCAGCTCCTTCTCCTCCAGGTATGGAGTCACATGTGTCACTTGGATGTATGCGTACTTTGAGTCCAGGTCCTTGGGGTTGATCTGCAGAGAATGCATGAGTTTTAAAACTGTATCAGCCTGCGCAAAATAACTAAATAACTAAAAATAAACGATAAATTAACAAAAGTCTCACCCGCCCAGAGTCCTGAATCATCTTCACATTCTCCTGACCAAACTTATCAGAGTATAACTTGAGGAGCCGCTGAGAAATCTCTGAAAGAGGCGTGAATTTGGGTTCTTTGTAGATATACTCCTTCCCATCTTCATCTTCAAAGAAGCCCTAAAAAAATAAAAGAGGAAAAAACCCATATAAGATACTTTCAAATTGTCAGACTAAATGAAAACGCAGCGTTTATCTAATAGATAATACCACATCAAACCATTCATGGGTTGTGAGTGGGAGTCATTTCAGTCAAGACATTTTTTTTAAAGATATGAGAATTTGGCCGACTCCAAACTATCCACAACCGTCTATTAAACATTTAAGAACAGAGACCAAAACTACAAAAAAGCCAGTCTTAGGTCGTTGATGTGAGACACGTCAAAGGACTGACATAGGTACATGAATTTCACACAGTCAGTGCATGTTAGTTATTTGTCTTGAATGTAAATGGGAATGGGAATGCCAGTGAGATTTATTAGCCCTTCAGCTGTTTCCTGCAAAGATTAGGATAGCACTAAAGCTGGAAAATACGAGGAATTAAAGGGCTGGAAGATAAGCAATGCACGTGAAACAGCACTGACTGCATTAGCAAAGGAGCACAACACAGCCTAAAACGTCACTACAGTTCCAACTGAAAGGTTGGCTTTCATATTGATTTACCTCAGCCTCTGAGTCAGTAAACTGGTACTGCTACAGGGGTGTGGACAACACACGCACATACACATAAAAACAAATGAAATTACTGTTATACCAGAAACCTATACTGTGAAGAAATTTAATGGCATCGATTTCTAAAAACATCTCAAAGATAGAAGCAACCACACCCAACAAATTAATTAATAAACCTTAAAATAACAGTCATTACTAAAACTTAGCAAACTAAAGCATAAACACTTGATGAGTAAATGAGTGCCATGCAAAACAGTCTCCCAAACGGAAGCAGCAGCGCTGACTGCCTGCTACTGTAGCTCGAAGCAACAAACTATGGCTGAGAAGTGCAATGAATTGAAGCAACACACAGACTCAGGCCGCTCACAAGGGCTCACGGGGTCTACTGCATAACTTACCGCTGCCTTCGAAGAGGATTAAAAAGAAGCAGAGAGGTGTATTAGAGCGGGTCTGAAAACACCACAGCACGTGGTCATGCTCGTCAGCATAATAATCGTAACTGAAAAACCCCCCCAAAACAAAACTTAACCTCCTCAGCAGCTGCCGTGCTTCAGACATCAAGTGTGAATGAGTCTAAGCTAGTTGAACTCACCTGGCCAAAGAAAGCCACTCTGAAGTACGTGCCCAGCATCCTCTTCCCAGTATGCATGACCTCCGTCACCTTGCTGTACGCTCGATGCAGCGTGTCATACAGGTGAGCCAGTTTCTGTGTAGAGTCAGTGAACTTGATCAGGATTTAAAGATGCTTATGCTGCACGCTTAGCCTGAATCGAACAGAACTGTTGCGGGGGGGATAAAACACCCGACAAATAGAGTTTGTACCTCAAAGTCCCTCCGCTTCTCATAAATGGGGATAATGAGCTTGTAGATGTCAGAGATGAGCTCGTAACGCTCCGCTTTCCACAGCCCATCTGCGCACTCCTCCAGAAGCTCCATTAAGACGTCCTGAGGGATGAGCACAACAGAGATGGAGAGCTGCTGGTGTACAGTGCAAAAGAAACACAGCTCACAGCGTGTCAGCAGCTCATTTTATCACAATTAAAATGCACCAATTTTAAAGACATACTGAAAGAAAATAGTTGCCTTCTTTGATTTATTCTTTCTTATAAAAGAAAAATAGAAATAGTAACAGCTTTTGATGTGACTAAATCTGCTTTCCTCCAGCAAATGCGATTTCATTTTATTTTATTTTTTCATTTTTAGCACAAATGATCAAAGTACTTCATTAAAGTGGACGTCTTGCATTCCGACGTCCTCCATCATTGCGGCTTCTTCGTCGATGTTTGGAGTCACAACACGAAACGCCGAGCAGCCCTGCTTGAACATGCCTGGAAACACCGAAAGATCAGGCATTATTATTCTTTTTTTAAATCAACAGGGCTGCTATCTAATAAGCAGGAGAAACATTTCCATCACAGAATTCCGAAGTACCTTTTCTTCGCAGGTATTCTGCCACGAGTGCTGCAACGTGAACATAGCACATGGCTGCCTGCAAACGGCAAAAACAAGTCAGGTCAGATAAGCGTGGGTAGATAAAAGCTCTGATTATGCTGCAAATTGGTATCGCTCGAAAAAGCAGCACATAGTAAACAGGGCAGTTTGCAGCACTTGATGGTGGGCCTCGCTGCACGCCACACTGGCACTGGTGCTTTGATACAAAGTAAATACAGTCTCTATCTGATGTTTAAGATTGTTGGGCCCAACATCAGACACAGAAATCAAAAGCAGGACCATTCAGCCACACAGACTTTCACCACAAACCTCAGACAGGTCTCCATTCTTCACATGGATTCGGGCCATGCTGTCAAGCCAGGTCTTGCGCAGCTCAGGTGTGCTGGCATAAGACTTTGCGAGACTGTACTGCAGGTCCACCAGCATCTCTGGATCTCTCTCATGCTCCTTCATCTGCGCTGTGGCCATCAACACTGTTCTGATGCGTTTAGTCAGGTCTTTCACATCCGATGGGAAAGCTGTGTTCTGGTGAAGATGACGCACTAATGTGAGCTAAATCATCGTTAGCTTCCTTTAGGAAAACTTGATTCTAACTGGTTTATTTTATTCATTAAGCTCAGGCATAGTTTTCAAATGGCCTCTTTAAGTGGAACCAGGATGAACCTGTTGCACGTGTGTTCCTCACCTTGATAGTTTTATCACTGTTAGCACAGTTGTTGATTATTGACAGAGACTGCTGGAAGCGAGTACTTCCTATACCAATGACATCTGCTATCAGCTGACTGACAGCAATCACAACCTAAAGAAAAAGAAAGGTCAACAGTTCAAAAGAGGAATGAAAATGCTTGTGGTCTCTAGAATCCCAGAAAATTTGGCTTAAGGCAGGTAGATATTAAAGTTTTACTGTGGCGACAACTCTCTCACCTGTAAATGTGTCCGGACGAAGGACTTGCGACCAGTGTAGTCAAAGTTGCTCTTCATGAGAAAATAGAGCAGATGGGCTGCGTCGCTGCGAATGGAGCTCAGCTTGGAGTTGCAACATTTCAAAATCTCATAGCAGAAAGCAGCACACATGTCTGCACGCCCTTCAAAAAACGTGCACGGGAACTAAGGGGTCAAGAAGACAAAAATCAGTCAGTGGCTTACGTGGTCCTCTCATGGGTTAACAAAAGGAGAAAAATTATTAAATAAGGCGCGTAAGTCCTTCATACCTTGTAAATGAAGGTGCGCAGTGAAGTGAAGACCTGCTTGAGGGCCGTTTCTGACTGATTGATCCGCAGGAAGCAGAGGTGGACATCAAACACCTTCTTCATCAGTGGACTGTGGCCGTGATCAGCACACAACTGTGTCTGTGGCATAAGAGAGGATCATCGGATTTAAAAAATAAGCCCTTATTTCACAATAATGGGGCAGAACAAGGTTAATTAAGTAAATACACAAAATACAGTGAATTTGTTTGGTACCTTAAAACTCATGATGAAGATGCTGAGTGTGTCCAGGACGGTCAGGCAGACTTCAGTGGCAATGTTGGTCTCCAGCAGTGACTGATTTAACACGTCAGCATCCGAGTGACTGTAGGCTACAAAGACAAGAAAAGGCTGTAGTTCTTTCAATCACCACCAGTACACTCAATGTAAAACCTCTCCTTTGTTATATATGGTCATGTCTCTCAAAAACGTAGCGTTAGAGGCAAAGCCGCTGCATGAAAGTTTGAGTTTCATTCCAAACTGAGGCCAAAATTATCTGACAAACTAAAGCATTTCATGGAAAAATTGTCACAAGCTGGCGAGGCATTTTTTTCTTTATAAACTACAGCGATGATTTTATTTGATTGCATGAAGTTCAAATGTTGACATTCTTTTTTTGGAACGTTTTGGAAATTTTGGAATAAAACCCTTCATAATTCACGAGGACTGCTTTCGCAAAGCGAAATGTAAAAATGTAGAGTTGAGAGCAGAAGATGAGCTGGTAAAGGGATGAGGAGGTTTTGAAAGCTGATGTTCTGTTAAAACAGGCATGCTCTTAAATCAACCAAATCAACATAGCCAGTATAGCAAACGTCCTAACATCCTGGTACATTCTTACCATGGTCTACAGATATGCCAAGAACACTTGAAATCTTTCTTACACTGAAAACACAAAGAAACTTATTATTAAATAATGCCATTTAACAAGATCACCGCCTAACAGTGGACGGCTGCACAGCTTCCTCCCCAGTTTCTTTGAATTTACTGATGCACACATGTTTTCTAAAGGCTTTTCCTGCTGGGATGTAGTATGATGGAGAAGAAGAGGATGCTGATGTTGAAAGAGAGGCATGAGGAGGACGAGGGCCCTGTGATGGAGAGTGTTTGATGAGAAGTACAGTATGAGGGGAGGGGGGGGGGGGCACTTACTGTGGTTAAATGTGTATGAGTTATCCAGGCTGCTGAGCTGCTGTAAGCGGGCATGCATCATTCCCGCCCTGTTACGGGACACAGGAAGAGTCTGAGACTTCCGCTCATGTGCAACAGGTCCTGCCCCATCCTGGTTCCTGATGAGGAAACAGGATGAGTTAATGAAGCTGCAGGTTACGGTAAATAATACATAGATTTTACAACTAACACTCGAACGCCCTGGGAGCGATTTGAATTTATGAGATTTTAAAGGCGAAAGTAAAGCTGTGAGTGCATGTTTGCCATGCAGTTTAAAGCTGAGAATAATCAAAGTGGTATTGACAGCATTTATTGGTTTAAGCTGAAGCCATGCATGTAAGAATGCGAGAGGCGATGAACTTAAAGCGTCGGATGTGTCACAGCACTGCAACTTTTTTTCTTTTAATGGTGAGAAGTTATCATGCAATTGCTCTCAGTTTCACCTTCAGGCTTACCCAAGCAGGAGAGGGCAGGAGCCAGGTTTTATTTCATTATGTTAAACTTGCCAGCGTTTCAGTGGACAGAGACAGAAACAGTGGTGGGGGGTTAGACAGAGTGAATACATAAAGCCTTCTGGGAGTCGCGGCGAGTTCCCAACTGTGATTCAAGTACAGTGCGTGTACTCTGATCAAATCAAATTAAAATAACAGTACAGTCAGACTCTTCAATAGTAAGCAACATGATGGCTTACAGACAACAAACAGCTGGATACTCATAAACTGCATAAAACCTAAAAGTTGCGTTGATTTGTCTTCTCATGATAAACAAGTGCTGAGAAGTATGGGTGACAGCAACATTACCTTGCAATGTATCTCTTTCCCATGTATCTGAACTGATGGAGGCACACTCTGAGAAATGGAAAGTGGGTATAAAAAATTAAAAAAACTCAGTTGCTATGTGTTTTTCTGCAATGCGTGTAATAGCTGGTTATTCTCTATAAGATGTCTTACTCGACTAAAGTGAAGAAGTCCATCAGGTCAGAAGATGATGCCTTGTTCCAGTATGTGAACAGAGCATCTAAAAGAGACAGAGATGGACACTGTGGAGACTTCTTTTGGGTTTGTTTGTTTTTTTTAAACGTAGTGTAAACAATTAAGTAAAGCTGGAAGAGCAGGAGCTGTCGCAGAGATGAGAGTTTACCTTCAGACATGCTTTTGAGCACATGTAAGAAACACATGAGGAGGCTCTTGATCTCTGCCTGGTCCAGTTTATCACATCGCAACAGCGGGCTTCCCAGGGTCGAGGCAGGTTGGTTCTGCAGGACAAACGGGACAATCAGGCATGGATAGAAAAATACATAATCCTACCAGTGTGTTGGCTCCAAGTAAGATTTGAAAAACTAATCAGGTTATTTGAGACTTACCACAGCAATGCCATAAAATCTGTCGCCTTATTTGATAGCATCAGTGCATTTTCACGATATTTTTGACCATTTGATAAACAGCAATCAATAATACAAGCATAGCACAACGACTGAATATAACGCTGAGGATTTTCTTGTTTGGCTCTGGCTTAAAACTTTTTTTTATGTAGGAACAACCGTGTGATGTGGGCTCTAAGCATTTGGATAATGATACTATTCCCCAGTCTTTCCCCACAACAGTGGATTTTAAATTAAACAATCAAGATGTGACTAAAGTCCAGATTTTCAGCTTTAATTCAAGGGGTTTAACAAAAGTATTGCATTAACCGTTTAGAAATTGCAGCACACATAAATCCCCATTTCAGAGGCTCAACATTACTTTAGCAAACTAGAATAGCTAAAAAAAAAATGTTTCTAATACTGCAAAATATTTGGTATCCAGTGATTGTCTTTAGTCTAGAACCCTGTGAAATCACCAAATGCTGTATTTCCTCCTTTGAGATGCTCTGTCAGGCTCGTATCACCACCTTCAGTTGCTGCTTCAGTTTTGTCTTTGGTAACTAAAAAAGCATGCTCTGCTGAAATTGTTATGGCCACTGAAGAATATGCAATTTCTTTGCCATAATAGACTTTAAGGTTGGTTTTCCAGTATGCTTTGGGTCAATGTCCTTTTACACTGTAAAGTGCTGCATGATCAGTTTTGGGCAGAGAATGAAACCTAATACTGAGCGTTCCAGTGAGGGAATGCCACGCTACCAAATACAAGTTAAACACGCCAGGTCTTTTATCTGCTTACTTTGCCATGGAATAGTGAGGAAATAGACCTCACCTTGTCCAATTGCTTATTCCTAAACAGTAATGCAATACTTTCCTTAAATCCTCTGAATAAAACTGAAACCTGCACTCTAATCATATCTTGATTGTTTCATTTCAAACTCACTTTTTGAGATTTACAAAGGCAAAACTACAAAAACTGTATTATTGTCCAAATACTTAAGAGGTTTTCAGAAGGTCAGAGAACTACACTGCAGTGAAATGATTCATCCAGATGTTGCAGGGATTTGTTCCCCCAGCTGAGGCACACGGCAGGGAAAAAAAACAAAACCCAAGCAGCGGAGCAGCAGCTTTACCGCAGCAAGAAGTTGGCTATATACCAAGCACGTTCCTTTGCCAGCAGTTAGTCTAGACCATGAAACTAGCTGGGGATGACTTCATGGAAAGCATGATGCTGTTGCTTTGGATTTTTAAAGGGTGTTTTGCAGACTGGAGAACTTTAAGGCTAAAATTAGGTTGGAAAGGCTGATGGGAACTTCAAAGTCTGGTACACTTTTGGGGCTTGAGCTATTCTTGAGTTGCTAATAGTTGTGTGTCTTCTTGCCCCCTCAGCAGGGAAATAAAGCAGCTGCTGCACACCAGAAACAAAAGCAGTTCCAACACTGGGTGAAACACGACAACAAAAATCCAGTCCTTTGTGTTTAAATCTTCTCAGATTTAGTTTGAGGCTGTTTATCAGAGAGAGACAAGAAATCACACAGCACGAATGAGAGGAAATCAAAAGCATGCATGCTTATCACCATCTGGAACAAGAAAAGCGCTAAACGCTCGTGAGGCCCTGAGGTAAAACACGTCTGCTTTACAGCAACAGAGAATAAACAGGACAAAGCCTGACAATCTCCTGGCAAAGTAAGGGCTTAGAGTTTAGGGCATCAACACACACACCTGCGCACACACACACTATCATTCCCAGATGGGACACTCCTAGGAGGGACTGTGTGGAGCAAGGAGGTGTTTTGTACTTGAAGTGAACTGCTGGACTGCAGGGCCCTCTCTGGCACACTGGGGACAGTGAGCAGGGAGAAGTCCATGGTGGCACGCTTGGAGTGCACGGAGAGCATGGACTCCTCAGTCTCCGTAAAGAATTGCAGGACATTGACAGAGTGTCTCCGTAGAAACTTCTCCGTCTGCCATGGCCAGCCATACAGTGAAGGTGAGGAGTTAATGGCACAAGTTAGCAAAGAGAGACTTTATGTGGCAGTTTTTCCCATAATAAGGGGACATCTGATGTGCCTGAAGTGCCATTTTGAATTGCATGTTAGACACATGCGTCAAAGAAAGGCTAAATTGGATTTCTAATACATATACATAAACATTTTCCGGGAATCTCAAAGCTCATTCTGTCAAATACCTTGTCAAGGGAACTGCCCTTGTCATTGTTCCTCTCAGGCAGGCTGTTCCCAGAATCAGTGCTGATGAGCGATCCACGAGAGTCGGCGTGGCGCACAGAGTTAATGTTGGGGGTGGACGCCGCATGAGGTGAAGCTGTAAAAAGGAATAAGAGTGAAATGTTACATAAAATAAACATAAAGTAACCTGAAAGGGAAAAAAAGGAATGTCTTATCATTTACCGGTGCCAGAGATGGCTCCAAAAACATCTTTGTGGAAGCCGGTGTCCAGAAAGGTGCTCGACCTCGGAGGTGTCATCAAAGTGTTGGTATGGAGAGAATCGTCTCTTCCATTCTGCAGGACAAATAAAGAGTTTAATGAATCAAACCCACATAAAACACTGTGTGTGTACTTTTTAAATGAAAGTTAACAACACGGACAGCTCTAAAATCTCTGATCAAAAGCACACACAATTATATTATATTTATATGTTACATTTATTTTGTAGTATTATTGAGATATTTTTACATGCATTAAAATTTGGATCAAATGGACACAGCACATGGATAAATACATAATACTCAGAAAACACACTAGGTGGCTCCCTTACACTGGTGCAGTGGTTGACGGTGAACGGCGACACTTCCTTCACATTTAGCCTGTTGACGTTTTCTTGGAGCAGACCAAACAAGGGCAAGTAGAGGGTGACTAACCTGGCCTGCTGGCTCTGAAAAACAAAATGAATAATTTAAAGAAATGTCTCAATATCACACACGTCTCACAAACACACTCATAAAGACAGGGACAGGGGTGTGAAAACACTGCTTACTTTTGAGGTGTAGCGATCGTCAAATGCATGCTTCATCATGAGGCTCTTCAGCACTTGGATGGCAATCTGACGAATCTCCCTGAACTCCTGCAGAGCTGCGCTGGCTTCCCTGAGCAGCAGTCCAACCAGGAAGTGATTCTTACAGAAGTCATCCGTCAGCGAGTAATCCAGCTGGAGGTCTGTGAGGATAAATGGGACGATAAGGAGACTAGGACTGACCGACAGGAGAAGTAGATGAAGAGTGTGAAAGGAGAAACCCAAAAAACTCACTTACCAATTTGACACAGAGACAGTAATCAGAAAAAAATGATCAACATTTAGAGAGTATAGCTACTGCAGCCAGCTTTAAAACTCATTATAGGCAGATGATTCTTATAAACATCATCAAACAGTCTAAAATGAGGAGAAAACAAAGGGAAAAGCTCAAACATTCATGTTTGACAGATTCACACTGTGGTTGAGCTGCACTTCCACATCAGCAAACGTCGCTGAGAAACGCGACTAAAGCTAGCGGCTGAACAACAGCAGGTTTCCAGCAGCATTTTAGACACGTAAAGAAAACCCAAACACATGACTTTATTCAGAAACCTTTTGCTTTTATCTTTTTAAAACCTGCATTTGAAGCACACAAGAATTAAAAAGATATCTGGTTTCTCAGGAACGATGGAAAATAGTTTACTCAGTATAGCCACAAACCCCCAAACCAGTTCAAGATAGAAACCCCCCCCAAAAAACAAACAAACTACAAGCACACCAAATCCCCCAAACCTGATGATGATGACAAGTAATAAACAGTCTAATCTGACAAGATCATAACCTGAAATCCCAGATGAACCAGCTTACAGGAAAGCTTAAAGAACTGACAGGTTCAGATTTTAGAGGAAATTTGAAACTAATAAACGATCGGCATTGAAGTCACGACACCTTCCACCTACCTACTGGAGTGTCACATGACTCCACAGTATTACATGGAGGTAATGAGGCTAATTGAGGAAAACACAAAACAAACACAGTGTACAGTGTACATTTTTTTAAAGCAAAAGAAATCGACTGCATGAGCATTTATTTATTTAAAAAAAAACAAAAAAAACGCTGTATTTTATTGTATGTGTGCAGTATGTTCTGTGGGTACAAGTGCTTTATTTTGTAAAAAAGTTCATGAACTACTTTTGCGCTGCTGCCCTTTCACAGCAAAGCATTTTATATATGCAAACACTTTAGCAGTCATTATCACAACTTTCTCACCTTGAAATCTCAAAATCCGTCCCTTTCCAAACGGCATGGGCAGGTTTAAAGGGACGAAGTGCTCGTGGTTGCACACGACTCGCAGGAACTCAAACTTGAACTCAAACAGAGTCTGTATTGAGAATAAACCTCAATTAAGAATTATGGCTGATAATAAGGCTTTGCTTTATGACTTCAAGTTGATTAAATAAGTTGTTGTGCAATTTATTTCTATAAAGGCTGTTGCACGTTGTTTTGTCAGCCCACCTTTGGGTCTCCAGGCACAAAACAGTTGATATAGTTGTTGATCTGCTTGAACACAAAGCCTCTGTCCATCAGGTTGAAACAACGCTACAAAATAAAGAGAGCACAGTATATTAGTTACCATTTACCTAAACGAAAAGCACTTTGAAAGCCATCTGTGATAAAGTATCTCTGGTTTCTGACCTTGATGAAGACTGCCAAGCTGTGGTTGGCATTCCGGGCAGCATCTAGGTTGTCCTTGTATTTCTGCGTGATGTGTGGCATGATCATGTTGACCAAGGTCTCCACAGTGTGATGGAACGATGCAGAGAAGCGCTGGTTCCTGGACAGCTGGAGGGCACAGCAGGTAAGTTGTTACAAATGTTGTTATTCAGCATGAAACATCCCAAAGAACTCCCATGAAAAGATCAAAGGTTCAAAATGTGGGAATTGTGGTTTATTTGAGTCAATCTTACATCCTTCAACAGTAAATAAATACTCAGACTTTAACTTCAAATATGAATTCATCCTTGTTTTATCCTTGAAACAGAAATAATTTGCTATTAGAGCTAATGTAAAAATAGCTATGTAGCAGATAAATGGTTAAAATAGTAAGCTTACATTTACAGATGCATAAAATAGTTAAATGTAACAGAAACGGTAAGCTTATTTTTTTCAGCTCAAGCTTAAAATGATTTCTTTAATCCATGGATTGTGACAGTCCTACACATGAGAAGCAGCATTTTAAGGACATCATAGTGGTGGATGTTAAACACAGGGATGTGGTTGCCTATGGGGTTCGAACAAATGCCGCTAATTAAATTGCACAGCAGTGTGGGACAGACTGTGGATACATAAAACTTCCACTGTGGTGCTCCGGCTGTCCACAACACCCGGCATGCTGCAAACTACTGTGAAGAACCTAAAGTGTAATAAAGCGGGCATTAGCGGACACCTCGGAGTCAAGCGCACATGCTGCGGCGAACTTACCTTTACTTTACAGCTCTCAATCAAGTACTGAGCCATGGATTTGACTAAGGCTTCGAAGAAATACCAGGAGTACTGCACAACGGACAATTATCAGTTAGAGAACAGACGGCTATAATTAAAGACTGTGTAATCCTTTAAATAAGAACAAATGTGCTACCTTGAGCAGCTTGTTACTTGTGAGGAAGTCAGTGGAAGGCTTCAGGATTGCAGTCATGGCTTTAGCCAACTCCTCGTGCACCGTTCGGGTGGTGGAGGATGTGTATGGCTCAGTCTTGAAGACATACTGCATCAGAGACACGCAAAGACAGACATGTCAATTCATACGTGACTATATATAATTATGTAAAGGTCAAATACAACAGAAATATGGATCTGACATGTGAAATTTACCTTCACGTAAGATCTAAGGTAGTGCTCCAAACCTTCCTCGTGGCACTGCGCCACAACGTGAATCATGACTCTAACAGGACGAAAGGCAAAAGCTCAAGTGAGATAACAGTTTCTACGCTAAGATTCTGCTCTCACGACACTGGAAAATTAACTTCCATTCATGAATTCATTCATTTCTCTCTGATCACAGCAAGACAAAAGGGAAAAAAAAGGAATTTAGCAGTTATATTTCAGGCAAAAAGGGTGCAGGCAGAAGCAACAGCTTATATGTGACTACCCCTCACACATAACACGATATCTAGCCGATGGCAAACTGAGCTGCTTTCTTTCAATATTTTTAGCATATATAATGATATATGACTGATATTTCAATAACAGTAAATTGCATGGAATTTAATTTGCTCTATAGAGATGAAGCACTTCATGGATTCTTGCCTGGTGACGTTGACTGCCACGTCTTCCTGGGTGGCACTGGTTAGCACCCTGAACAGCTGATTGAGGATGGTGGGCAGGAACTTGATCATCACGTGACTCTCCATGGCATGCAGACTCTGAGATTAAAGCATCACCACAGATGCTTACATGTTTACAAAGGATTTGTTCACAAACCTTTTGTGTAAAATGAGGGAAATAAATGTTAAAAAAAATCACGTTTAAAATGTGCATGAAAGGCTAATTGAGAAGACCTTCAGGGAAAGCTAATCTACTCACAACAGGAGTACACGTGTGGATAACACTGTGCTAATCATCCACACTGTATGCTTCAGCGCCTTGAACGTGGCTGAGAGCAGATACTGGTGCATCGGTGCCTGCGCACAGGAAACTAACACGAGCCTGCCAAGTAATTTGGCGGGTTGCCAGTCGGCACAGCTGACCTGCCGTTTGACCCTCTGGCTATTGTTTGTGTTCACTGCTCTGTTTATATTATAGCCCAAGAGATGCACTGGACCAAACGTGGCTCTCTGTGTCAACGTTCACCAGGGGAAAAGTAAAGCGAGTTTTCCCGTGGACTGACAGTTAGCGACGGAAAAGGCGATAACTGAGCTGCCAGTATCACAGAAAAATATGGAAAAGACATCATGCAAACTAGGAGAAGACCTCTGACAGATTTACTGGTATCAGCCCAGCCTCTGCAGTTAAACTCTGTATAAACGGGGAAATGGAACAAGCTGTGCACAAACTGTCCAGAAGGGTGCGATATTGGCAAGCCACAACACACGCGCACACAAAAAAAACAGAGATCACTAATCTGCATGTGATTCAGCACCAGCCCAGTGTGACTGTTGCGTTACAACCAAACAAAAATAAGCATTTCCTTCCAACAACAACAAGAGTATATGCCGAATAATAACAACCACTTTGCCTGTATAGCACTTTTCAAAACACAGAGTTACAAACTGCTTCACAGTTTGAATAAAAACTGTCTCAGTAGCTCTGATATATAAGCAGGGGCTTGTCTATTTAGCGCTTTAAATGTTAATAATAGGGTTCATGAATTCTAGTTAATTGGAACCCTTAAATTTTGCAGTGACTGATTTACCTTCAGGTATTTGACCAGCTCTCCTCCTGACGCCTGGGCGCCTGATGCAATGGTTTGACAGTAATGGAAAAAATTGTGCAAATGCTGATCCTGAAAGACAAAGCGAAACAAAACCTTTGTTGCTATGAAGAGCACAAACCGAGAACACAAAAGAAATAACACACTGGTAGGGTGCAGACGAAACAGGGGCGGAAAACTAACCTGAGTGTAGACAGTGGACACAAGGTGGGTGGAAACTTTGAATAACGGTTTTCCTCCATCCACCCATTTCACTTC
Source organism: Maylandia zebra (assembly GCF_041146795.1). NCBI lineage: Eukaryota > Metazoa > Chordata > Actinopteri > Cichliformes > Cichlidae > Maylandia > Maylandia zebra. Next base: position 19,777,865 of record NC_135182.1, on the reverse strand, counting down.
AGGGCCCAAATGCTGTAAAATGAGAAAAAGAAAAAGCATGTTTCTGTCACTACCTCCATAGACATGGATGCCACCAACGGGTGAGTTACTGTCTCTCAAAGCTAACTCCCAAGACCACAACCTGTTCTGAACTGAGTCAAACTTCTGTTAGAGATTTTGGGGAAGAAGTGGCTTAATATATTTTAAAAAGATCTCTCAGCTCTCTCTCCAGCTATATGGAGCTCTCTCAGCTCCATATAGCTGGACAATCATATCATAAAGTGAATGAGAACATACGTAGAGGGACACTTGAGAACTCCTATCCAGTGTCTAAAAGGTGTTTGTTAAGTGGGTTAGCAGCACTAAGCAACTGTCTGACATGCAATCTGGACAGAGCATATCCTACTCAGCAGTTTCATATTTGTGCTATGTATAACCTCAATCGGTTTTCATCAGCACTTTCATGGCTAGTAGTGCACTGCACCTTGCTGGCACCCTCCTGACAGCTGAGGTATCCGGCAGGTAGGTTGGCGGCAACCGGGATCTGACTCTCATTCATGATCACCCGACCGTCCTTCAGCAACGGGAGCCAGGCGTAACCAACTGAGAGCAGAGACAGAGTAGGACGTCATCAAATAAGAGCTTTGCATATCTGTGCCGAGAGTGTTATTTTTAATCATGGTGCCTTACCTTGCATCTCAACCTGCTCTCTCTTTTTGGTGCTGGCCTTGCTGTTGCTATCGCAGCTGACGTGATAGAAGGTGAAGAGAAGATGATGCTTCTCGTGGAGCTGGGTTGGCAACTCAATCTTAAACTGAAGCAGAGGAGCACAAATAAACACTCTGTCGTGCATTAATGTTTAGAACTTACAATGATTTTTTTTTTCTTTTAAAGGTTAGGTAGAGTGTGCTTACTTCATCGTAGAATTCAGGATTTTGCTGGTGATGTAACACGGAGGCAAAGGCATTTTTGGTAAACAAGGGTCCTCCAGGCCGGCCGTAGATGCACTGAGAAACAACAACAATAGCCCATTAACTCTCGGACTGATAGGATTATCCTCGGGGGATTTTTCCGCATATTTTCCTGCATGCATTTTACCTTAAGTGCAACAGCCTCTTCCTCATCCGAGTCCCTGAACTCGATGCAGACAGCTATGTTTCTAGCCTTAGGGCAAACACAAACGGCAAATCTGAAATAAACTGGCTGGAAATTTGCGAGAAACCTTCACAGAGGCAAAACATGTAATATACCTGCGTTCCTACATCAATAAACCAACAAAATAACAGCGCAGAATAAATGAAATACCTTCGCAAATGACTTTTGGCTGTCGTATTTCAAGTGCTTCGGGTAGACATAGAGGTGATTGTTGTAGATGGTGAAAGGCTGAGAACATTTGGCAATGCACGGCACAAACTCCTCCACTTCAAAGAAGATGTTGCTCTTCTCGCTGACATCAAACTGCTTCACAGGGATGTAGGATGAGGTAACACAATCTATAAGAGAGAAACAGGAAAGAGAGAGGGAGAACAAATATACAGCCTGCAGACAATGTAACCTGTCTAGTCTGAGCAGAAGCAGTTCTCATCTCTTATATTGGCTTCATAGGGTGAGTTTAGAGGGCTTACTTGACAAGTCTGGGGCTACGTTGTCAATGGTAACATCGAGGTTTCCTAGGATTACAGGCAGCTTGGCCATCTTCTCCGGCCTGAGGAAAGGAAAATAAACTCAAGTTAAGCCTTTGCTATCGTTTACCACAGGCCGAATAAGAAACAGGCGGCTGACGTCGAGAAATTCGATGAGCCGTATGTGAACACGTTAACACTTCTGAGCAACGATCTGATTTTTATATACTAATAGTCCAGCATTTTGCCAAAACCCAACCTATAGGCTCATATTTTCCTTACAGAGCACCTGCAAACTATTCATACAGTTTATATTAGAGTGGAGAAACATTACTAACTTCCTGAAATCAGCCAGCAGCTTGAGCATATCGTCGTTGGACAGTTTGTTGCTGTCTTGTCTGTATAGAGCGGAGAAGCGAGCAGTTTTGTCAAGAGTCCCTGAAGCATCTTTGAACAAAGGTCTGCAAGAAAAAAAGAAAAGTCAGAGGCATCTAAATTCCTTTTTATCGATTATTATATTTGAACAAAGGAGACCTGATAGCTTGCTGGACTACACTAGACTTCACAATATTTGTTCATTTCTTTATTTATTCAGGTTTTGGAGTAAATGTTGAGTGTATAATATGTCACGAGACCACAAATCAAAGAAATCATCATCACTAGAGCCCAGGGAAACAGTTTCACAATGAGTATTAAAAGCGCACCCAACATTTAAGCATACATTGATATAAAAAAGAGAAAACCTTCAGGAATAGTTCACTTTAAACATCAAATTACATGTTTTTCTCTGCCCTGTAGTGACTTTCATCTTTCTAGATCATGTTAGTGCATGTTGTCCAGTTTTAAAGATAATGTTTGTAGAGGTTTCCCTTGCCCACATGACTCACCTACCGCAGGGCTATGCAGAAGAAAGCATCTATCCACCTGTGACAATGCTTGTAACAGGATGCTAACATTAATGACACGTATGCTTGGGTACGCTGAAGGCCACCAGATGGCGATAGCTCTGGATGCAAAAAGACCTGGGCTCCTATATAAGACTATGGGAAAACACCTTTCAGTCTTGACCTCAGTCAATGCTTTCCTGCTAATTTTATGGGCTCAAACATTAAGTCTGTTTGAACTTGATTTGTTGAAGTAGAGCAATTAATTCTTAATGCTTAATTCTTTCTCTGTGACGGTTTAATCGCAGCAATGTTTGGTGACATTTGGGATTTAAAATCACTATAAAATCACTTCCTTAAGCACTTGTGGAGTTGGTTTATGTCCGTTTGAATTGTGGTCTTGATGTAAAACTCACAGAGATAGCATGCAGATGTATTTAAGGAGGAAAAGTACCTTGCTCCCCAGGCAAAAGGCATCCTGTACTGGCCTAACCGGTTGCATGCCAGCTTGGCGTTTTTCAGGACCTTCTGTGCCACCTGGTGCAAAACAGAAACACGCTTGAGCTTCGACACAAACACGCACAAGCTGGACCTCGTCTCTTACAGTAACTGTAACAATATTCAGCAAGCTGCCAATCTCAGCCAGAGTATGCACACATTTGAGAAAACAAACACACGCACACAGTCCTTCGACCAACATGCTGGACTGAATCACATTACTACCCACTGTTCTGCCCTCGGGGTGTGCACCTACTTTGTAGAGCCAAAGTCAATGCTTTTGTTGAGTTTCTGCGCAACTGGTCAGCGATTGCAAACTGGGAAGATTATCTTTGCATAATGTGGAATAATTTGGTGGAATCTGCTGATTCTAGAGGAACACGGGGTCAGTACCTTGGTGGAGTCTGAACTCTTCATGTATGGCTCGGCACAGTGGTTGATACCCCCCTGAAGCACCTTCTCTATGCGGGCCACCAGGAAGATATCTGGGTGTGGGCATGTTACCGAAAACACTCCCTATGAATCGAAATGTTAGAACAGATTTGAATATGTATTGGTAGATTTCCCCAGTGCAGTCATTAAGATGAAGAAAAACAAGAATCAGTGTTTTTCAAGTATTTATTTACCTGTCTGGGATACTGCATGGCTGCTTCTGGCATCCCGTGGATCAACCGCTGGCTGTCGGGTCGGCCATCGCCTCCCCCGTTCATATACTGACTGCTGTTATTGGGCATCATGCCCCTGACAGAGGGGTGGTTTAGGTCAACGTGGAAATCAGAGGAGATTTTTCTGCCATTCTGGATGTCAAACAGCGACAGGGTGATGTAGAATGGCTCCACCTGGAGAAAGAGCACAGTGTCAATTTATTAGAACGAGTCTGATAGTCCTGCCAATCAGACTAAAGTACTATGCACATGTGTTAGGTATGCTGTGATGTCTTTGGGCTGCTATGATGGCTCCTTTCATCTTGTACTACACTAAGATATCAAAGTATGACTTGGATAAAAGATACTTTAAAGGATAAAGTATGATGTTGATAAAAAAAAAGCAGTGTATTTGTCCTTTAATGTGCCTACAGGCCACATAAAATGCTCCCAAGAGCCACAGCTAACAATAACTAATTTTACTGAACTTAATGTGATGTGCACTGGTGTAGTGTAGATAAAAATAAAGAGTATTAAATAATAAAAGCATAAATATAACTAATTACATTGTAGTATTTCAGTGGATCCAGTGTCACGTGACTTTACAGTACATATAAATATATTTGACCACTGGCATCAGAGAAAAAGCTGGACTGATGGACACGTGTCTCACGGACAGCTAACAGCTATTGCTGTAAAATTTCAGTGGAGGGAGCTGCGTGAACGCACTTCGAAGCATTTGCTCTGCGTGCGCGTGGACCATGTTGAAGTTTTAATAGACAGTTTCTGCTGGGAGGGACAGCAGGACAGCAGACTTCATTATGCAAATTGTTTGCCATTTCTGAGCCTGGAGGCTGGTTGCTATGCCAACGGGAGTCGTTCACCAGCTCAAATAATAAGACAAGTCCATCCGGCCTGCTGTAACAAACCCATCTCATCCATCCTTAGTCAGGCAGATAATGATATTTCTGTTATTTAAGGCCTGATGCGGAAAGAAAAAGAAAAAGAGATCCAGCTTACGTTTGTTGTTGGCCCTTCCTCGTTCTCAGCCACGCAGCTTTGCAAATTAAACGAGAGGTCGTTGCAGTTCACCAGCACACGCTTGCCAAACTTCTCCTCAAACTGCTTCACGTCTGGCTCTATTCCTGAGAAATCGAGTTTCTAAAGATAGTTCAAAAGACGGTATGGCATTAAACTGGGTCGGGTGTTATCACCAAATGGGACAAAGTGAACATTAGTGCGCCTTAATTTACCTGTGTGTCCGGATCCAGCGTGAACAGCTTCAGCCTGGTTTCATTCTTCATCCTAGACTCTATATCTCTTGTGCTCTGCGGAGAAGGAAAGCATTTCCTAAACTGAACCGCAAACTGTCTGAAACAGTGGAAGCGCTGGCCGGGAGATTCACGGCGAGTTGTTTTTTTTATTAGTAGAACATTTGTCATTCGCACCGATCTGGAAGTCAGGCTCCATATTTTACAGGCCGATTGTGCTGTGCAGACGGGGGTGAGAGTCAGGTGGTACCAGCACACATTTCCCTGGAGCACACTCTATCCTGTCAAACTGTTTTCCACCCAACTGTTACCACCAGTTTCCATGCACATATGGCTTTACTATTACGTACCACTCATCACAATAACAGCAAGAAGAGCTTTTAAAAAAAACAAAACAAAAAAACCACCATAAATATCGGAAAAATATTTGCAGCCTGCAAGTCGTCAGACAGTTTCCCCGTTAAATACCAGAGAGGATTCTATCCTCAAAAATCATCAAAGCTCCTAATGCTTTTCTCCCTGCTGGGTCTCTTGGATTGGATATTGCTGACTGTATGCATTCTGTATATATTCTGGGCAAAACGCGCTCTTAAAGGAAAAATCATATTAGATATAATCCTGAGAAGGCCAATAGGAGGGAGGGGTCCAGTGATTCAAATGAATCACTGGGAAATTGGCTGTGTCACCCTCAACATTTAAATCTAAATTTAAGACGCATGTTTGTAGCAAGGATGGTTCCTTCTGTGCCTTCTTGCTCCTTCAGTGAGGACAGGAGATTGCATGCACATCCAACAGAGAAAGTAGGACCTACCTGAAAGCTGTCCATACTGCCAGAGGAGCTGTCTGACTTTCCAAGATCATCATCTGTCAGAAAATACAAGAAACAATGGGTGTGGGGAAAATATGTAAACCTTAAGAAAAACCACCTAGGGTTGTAAAACCTCTTTAATCACTCACTGACACGTGAAAGTTCGGTAAACAGTAATTCAGCTGTGCAGGAATCACCCGGGACTGAGATGGGGATACTGCAGGTCTCAGTGGCATATTTAAAAGAAAGCTTCCAGATCTTTTCAAGCGCAATAGCGCTTTTATTCTTTCCCCTCTCTCATGCACAGGATGATTAATACAAGCAGAGGAATTAGAAAGATTAGCGGAGTGTTTTATGCAGAGGCATTCAGCCTCTCTGCTTCACGGCTAAGCCTCCTGTGAGACAGGAGGTGAGTATTAAAAGCCTGGGTGGTCTGGTATCACATCTCCACATACTACATGCACACGGCCAGGGAAAAAAAAGTGAGATTAAGTGAGAAGGTCGCCCTTATTAATAACTGACTAAGCATGAAAATTCTCTTCATTAATCTGCACAATTTCACAAAACCTTTTCCCAGAATAAGGAAGCTATCTCGACAGGAATACCAACAAATAAAGACTCCCTTTCATGTGGAAGAATCCAGACAAACGCACACATACCATCGTGAATGTCTCCATTTCTCTTCTCCTGCATGGCGATTTCAAAGCTACTGTGCAAGATCTTATTGAGCGTGTTGATCCATTCCTCCATCTCCGCCTCGCTGTCTGCAGCCAGCAGGTAGGTGCTCTTATCCTGCATCTTAAGCTCGAAAGCAAACCTTCGAACCTTGTTGTTCTGCAGAGACGGCATGGTGGGGGATAAAAAGGAAGGAAAGAGTTGTAGACAGTGCAGATAAAAACTTATTGAACATTGCAAAACAAGCGTTCAATCATTAGTTATTATTAATCTCTGGCTCTCTTCCACAGTGTGTTTTGTGTCCTGTCTTCCTCGCCTCACCCCCATCTGTCGTAGCAGATGGCTCCCCCTCTTTGAGCCTCACTCTGCTGGAGGTATCTTCCTGTTAAATGGGAGTTTTTCCCTCCCACTGTCACCGAATGCTTGCTCATGAGGGGTCATTTGATTGTTGGGGTTTTCTCTGTATTATGATAGAGTCTCTACCATGTAACATAAACCACCTTGAGACTACTGTTGCGACTTTGAGCTATATAAATAAAAATGTATTAAACTGAATTTAAATTATAACGATAGAAAAATAAAAGACCTGTTATTACTGAATAGATTGGATCAGTGGAATCTCATACAGACAGACTGAGTTTAATTTTTCACTTTTAAACATCAAACATCCAGTAGTGAACATAGTGAACATGGCAGAAGGGATGTTTCACCCCCCTCTCTGAAGAGAACACGGCCCCATGAGGCAGTAGTTGCTCTTATTCCACCATCACCCTCACTTCATTGTAATCTACGGTTAAAACCTTCAAAAATAAAGACCTGGTATATATTTGAATATTGAGTCCAAGTTTGGTAAACATGTAAGCATCGAAACTCAAATTTAATTTAAATGCTGCAGTGAGCAAATGGAAGGAACGTGAGTTATGGAGGGACGAAGCATTTACATCTGGATAACAAAGCCCTTCTGCCAGTGATGACCTCAAAACAGCCACGAAGGCTGATGCCACTGCCTCATTTGGGCTTTCGTGTTATTCTATTAAAGCCCATTCAGAACCAATGAGGGCTGACTGAGCTGCAGTTTGTCTATGACTCAGTGACTCTGAGGTCTGATGCTTATTAGGGTACTTTAATAAACGACTCCAGAAGAATTTGTTTTAGAGAAATAGAGGAGCCATTTTATTATTGTCAACAGTCACTGGATTGTGTTATGGTGGTTATCTCTGCAGCTTTCCTGCAATGTAGTGGGAGTGACTGGGAGGGAGAGACAATATCTGCAGACTAGCTGAGTAAACACAGAGAGGGGTGTTTGGGACAGAAATAAAACCAGAGTCCTGATAAAGAGACTTAACCAGTGTCATCACCTGAGGTCGGAGACTCAACTCAGGGAAACTGACTCGACGGTCCTTAAAATGATTCTGTATCCTTACTTTAAAGAGTAAGAAAGAAGAGAGCAGAAAGGAAAACTTTTGGAAAACTGAGTTATAGAACACTTAACATTTTTTAGCTGTTTGTTATTACAAAGAGAGTCCTGGTCAGTTGATATATGACAAATGCAGTGTGTGTTTGACTGTATGTTGGCGTCTTTACAAAGTGGAGGACCAGCTTGAGGCTCAGCTTGAAGCCTCTTTAGCATCTCTAAGCTGCAGCGTTAAAAACAACTGCAGTTATACTCATGGAGCAACTTCATCTGGGCCAGCTTAAATCATTAAACAAGGAAAAGCAGTTTAGCTTTAATATTCATTAAAGTGGACCTATTGTAGTCATTATTTCTGGTCATACTTGGCCTTGAAGCCCCTCAGTTCATCCAATGTGTGGGGAAAAAAACACCCTTTTAGCTCCTCTCTCTTTAAGTCTCCACTCACCTAAGCCAGTTTTCTTCTGATTGGCTAACACTCGCGAACAGAAGACCGCAAAATAACCGCAGTACTTAAATCACTCCCGTAAGACGCATAAGGAAAAAGGATCAAATTAAATGTTCTTTATCACTGATTTATAATCTGGTCCCATTATATCTCAGCTCTTGAGACCAGTTTGGAGTAGTCCACATCAACAACACTGAGTGTGTTGGATTTGTCGCTGAGCTTTTTAGTCACACAATGATTTTTAAAAAATAGCCTCAAATGGTTTTTCTTTTTAATTACTGAGATTCTCTGTTAAAAATGAGCTCAGAAAGCTGGCAGTGAAGCTGCTGGACTGAGCCAGGAGCTGCAATTATATGAGCAGGGGTCTTTGGTTGAAAACTGGGCGACGTGGAGGTTCAGCAAACCCGAGGAATGGCACAGCCGCTATAACCCACACACATCTTGAAGCATTCAAATATCCTGCACACTCCCTTCAGCTTACACTTGAGGTAACCCAGCCAGCTGGGTGCCTCAGAGGTAAAAAAACAGGTTCTTTCCATCTGTTCACGCTGTAGATAGATGATAATGCATCCAGTGAGCGTTGGCCTACATTCAGCTGTTAGCACGTGGCATTGATTGTGAGGCTCGGGGAAAGTGCTTAGAATCGAGACCTCAGCATTCACCTTGTTTCAACAGCTGACAGTCAGCAGAAAAACACGACCTTGGGGTAGAGCGAGCTCAGGTTTCATAGAAGTGGAGAAGAGAAGCTCTCACGGGCTCACTTTTCAGCAGCAGCGCATCACTGTTAGAATAATTTCAGTTCAAATTTTGCCTGTTACAGATAGTGATTCATCCCGAATGCTGAGAAATAAATTTATACAGAAAACAACTGGAAAGAGGAAATCGTTATAATACCGGTTCATTCTGGGGAAACTGCGTTTTCCCCCAGGGGCCACACTACCACATGTGCAGACAGGGATATCCCGTTTGGCAAAGCATGCAGGTCATCTTGGGTCAATGAGGTTTAGCAATCACTGCCTTAATGTACCTGAATCACACCCATACAGGAGTCCAAGAAAATAGTTCCTTTGGGCTCTTTGGAGATCTTCTCATCCTTGTAGAAGTTTAAGTTATAAGAACCATCTCCAAGTTGAGTCAGGTGGAAATATCTCCTCTTGAATGACTGAAAAAGAAGAAAGACAGGAAATAAGAATTATTTGTATTTGCAAAAAGATAACTAAAACAGGTTAAACTGAACAGCGAGTGGTCATATGAAGGGGAAAAAACATGAAATAGTAAAATGAGGAGAACTTTCCAAAATGTGAAATAAACAACAAAGATGGCGTCATGTGCTCATTTGGTTCAAAACATTTTGGGTGCCATGATATAAAACAAAGAAAAGAAACAGACCCCAACATTTGAAAAACTGGAACTAGTAAATGTTAAAAAATTTGCACAAAATCGATTACTTGGGTTGAAAAAAATAAAAATAAATCATACAGTCAATTAATGTGGTCTTTATTGCCACCTTACCCTCATGGTGACACTGATAGCACTGTTCATGTTTCCTTTATACAGCCAGCCCTGTTTAGTGATTCCACCTTTCTGGGAGCCTAAGGAGGCTGTGTCCTGCAGGAGACAAGGACACAAGATCAGACAATTACATAACACCAAAAGGATAATGCATACATCTTAACCAGCCATATAGATTTAAAATCTAGTCGTCTTCATAGCATATGCACAAATGTGCCAATTCAGGAATTAAATCATTTCACTTTTCTTTTTGTGTGTGTGGTTGAAACAAGCTGCAGTAAATAAACATGGAGACAACGTGCTCCAAACACACACACACACATCATGTATACATTTCAAAACAATGTCTGATTTTATCTAAAGAAAAGTTTGTGCGACTTTATTTGGACATTTTTGCGGTGAAGCGGCATACAATAATATGTCACCAATTGCCCCACCCTGCCAAAGCTCTGTCTTGCTGTGCAGAAAGTCTTTGATCTTGTGGTCTGAGATGACACAGATCCCGGCACTATGTAGGACTTTCTCAGTCCAAACAACCAAGACAGAAGAACATAAAACAAACTATGACTGTTAAACTAAATAAATATATCTCAGCTTTCATAGCAGATCTGTGACACATGGGCCCAGTCATCTCAAACGTTCACGGAGGTTTGTATGAGATCACGCCTTTCACACAAACACCGCTCTCGTGATCTGTAAAAATAAACTAATTAGGGGAATAATGATGAAAGAGGAGATACGGCGGTCAAACTCTATAGTTTGGTCCAGGTTTATATCAGCCTTACATATCATTTGCAGATACACTTTCCAAATTTGAAAGAGTACAATGAGAAGAGCGAATGGGCTTTCAAGATGTTATCATTTGAGTCCGGCTTCTTCTCTCAGCCCAATAAAGCAAAAAGGATTTGCTTTATTGGGCGTTGGCAGGAATTATAATATTTTCAGTGTGGAAGTTTGTGAAGTGAGCTGAAAAGCACCTGGAAAGGTTCAGAGTCCCATTTCCACTAGTCAGTGTCTAGACAACATTTGCAGGTCTGCAGAGAAGCAGAAAAGTCTCTGAGTTTAGGATCTCAGAACTCTCTTTGCCTGAGAAAACTTTGTCAAGGACATGATTAAAAAAAAAAACCCAACTCAAAAGGCCACACTAAAAATCTACAGTCAGACAAAGTGCAGATAAACCACATTACACAGCTGATAGTGAATGCGGTCTCAATGTACGGTTAGAACAGGCACGAAGATTTCTTTCGGGAAATTTACAGGAAGGCTTTATATCCTTTTCTCTCATCTACACGAGGAAATTCCCCATTTAAAAATATTCTGTAGTGTGGGTCGTGAAGGATGAGCCTTTCTATTGTGTTGAAGTCTTTCCAATCCTCCTTTCCCAGATTTTACTCTCTGGGGACTTGCACTTCTTTCAATCAAAGCTCCTTTTATTTAAAAGGGAAAATACATTGTGCAGCGCTGAGTTCTAGAAATCTTTCTAAAGATCATGTATTATATTTCAGCTCCTATACTCTCTTGCCTATAGGAGGCACAGTTTGACATATTGTGCAACAAGGGCAGGTCAGGATCTTCATCATACATCCTATGAAGCGGTGTGACCTTAACAATTGTATCTGTAACAGCTCCGCATTATCTTTAAGGCTTTGAAGACTCCCAACAAATCTGAGTGTCTGTCAGGTGACTTATGAGCCTCCTTGTTGTGAATTCCTCCCAGTCATTCCAAAGACAACAAGCACTTGTTTAATCTGTACAAGACTGCACACCCACTCTGTCATACATGAATTAGCAGAGGATAAAAAGGTCCAAATGTTGCACTGGAGCCCTTAAATTTCAATGTGAAACAAAATACATGGTGCACGTGCAACGCTGTAATTACTGTTAACTCACCTATTAGACACAAAAATGCCTTTTATCGCCGTACAATAAAAACATGAAAGGCGTAAGTGGGGATAAGTGAAATTTAACAGTGCACAACATTTTTGAGGGTGAGGTTCGTGTCATCAAGAGGAATCAAGAAACTCAACTGTGCGAAAAACTAAAAACTAACATGAACTCTTATTTACAGGAACAGTTCACACCCAAATTAAACGCTGGGATTTCTCCCCCTCTCTCTGGCACGCAGTGCCATTTATCCATCTAGTTTTTTTCCCCTGTCAGTTGCCAAGTTTCACAAGGAATTGAAGGACTATGTTAAATATAATAGAACTAAATGACAACTAAACTAAGCTTTTTCAAAATCACGATCCAGTTAATCAAAAAGTCCACAAACTTTGTTAAAAGTTCCTGAGCTATTTTATCTCTTTTTATTGCAACCTTGTTACTGTGCAGGAGGAAACCTGAATCTATCAACAGACTTTCACTAGTGGCATTACAAACATTAATGGAGCTCTGTTCTGCACATTGACACACTGGATGTAATTTGGTATCAAACACACGTTTTATTTTTTCATTTTTTTTTTTAAAGGTACCTTGCTAGTACTGGGTTCGATCCTCTGTTACCTTCAGAGTTGCCTTAATTCTTCATGGGATAGATTCAATAATGTTCCCTGAGAACTAGTCCATGTTTACATGATAGCATCACATAGTTACTGGATGCACATCCATGATGCTCTGTTGGATTGTGATCGTTTGACTGCGGAGGCCGTTTGAATACAGTCAACTCGTTGTCATCTTCAAGAAACTAGTTTGAGAAGATTTGAGCTTTGTGTCACGCTGGAAGCGGCCATCAGAACATGGATACTACGTGTTCTATGTGGCAAAATGGATCCATGCTTTCATGTTTCAAATTCTGATCCCACCTTCCAAACGTTGCAGCAGAAACTGAGACCACTCTCCTGTGACCCACAGAATTTCTGCACACTGAATATTTTCTTTTTTCTGACCATTCTCTTAAAAATCCCAGCATATCAGCATTTTCTGAAATATTCTGAAAACTGAATTTCTGTCTGGTACCAAAAACTATGCCACCTTCAAACTCACTTAAGTCACCTTTCTGCTCTTATTCCAAAGCTTGGATTAAACTTCAATAAGTCATTTGGAGCATCTTTACATTCCTAAATGGTCATGTGATGTCATACGATTGGCTGAATAGATATCTGCATTAATGAGCAATTGAACAGGTGTATCTAATAAAGTGGCTAAAACTCCTCATAACAATGTTTGTGCATTATTTATGAATAAAAGAAAAAAACATCCATTCATAAATGTTTCTAAGTTTTAAGTGCTGTTTTGGTCTTTTGATGGTTAAATAAGCACAATCAGGGAGAGGTCAAATATACACATTTGATTTTTTCACTTTGAAAGTGTCCCTAAGTTACAGTACGTGAAACTTTAGGCACCCTAGAAACTAAAAATAAGCAATGGGTGTTTCTTCACACCGTCCATATCTTCTGACAAAGAACTCACCTCATCTTTGTCGACATCTTCATCCACTTCAAATACATGGACAGCCAATTTATCAGGCCTGGACACTTTACTGGAAAAACCCAAATACAGTGTAAGTATAATAGCTCAAGGGGAGATATGTCAAGTGAATCTATTCATCACAACAACAAAAGCCTGCAGGTTTTTCATACACACACAGAGCACTATAGACAGCTTACGATGGCTCTTTCATGGCTTTGCTAATCTATCCAGCATGTGTGACTGAAGCGGTTTGGTGAGATCATTCAAATTTTTTTCTTCCCTATTTTTTATAATAAGTCATTTTACATTTTGAGGCTTTCTCAAGAGGAGCACAAACGACTTTTCAGCTCCTCGTGGAAACACAACGCACACACAGCTTGCTGGAAAATGAGCAGGTGCCAAAAGGTGAGAATCACCATCTAAAAATACTGTTAATTTTTTAAACTGGCGACCGACGTCACGATGCATTGTTTCAACTTCCCCAGATTCAGTAAAGTGACAGAACATTTGGCAGCAGTTGTACCAACAAGGTCACTGTCAGCTCATTTTCTAACACGCTGGTTATAAAATAAGGATTCTTTACGGGAGAAGCTGGAGGTGATGACACAATCTCTAAACAATGAGGGTGGTTTCCACACTGGTTGCGTTCAGAAATTGCTCAATGCACTAGGAAAAGGAAACAGTCTTTTAAATGTGTGCAACAGTTATTTGTATGCTGTGTTTCCTTCTAATTAAGTCACGCAAGTTGTCAGACACAGAAAACTGAATAGGCGACAGCTTGCGTGTGTGATCGGGCTAAAACAAACAAAACTGTGTGACTGCAGGATTTAGCTTTAAACCAGCTGTATAGCATAGCAGTTCTTCTTAACCCCTCATAACAATGTGACGGCACCTCTATAACCACACTGTAGTGCTGAGTCGAGGATTTTTTAACTATAGACTTACTTTGGAAGCTGTCGGAAGTCCCCTGAATAGTCCTCATACTTGTAGTTGACCACATGCCAGTCTGACTTGTAGGTCTTAATGCACTGAGGAGACAACAGAAATTAATTACAGACCACTGTAGCACTGCATTGACACAGTGAGGTAGCAATTCAGGGCTATGTGAAGGCTGGAACTGGGTGTCATTCAGTCCCCTCTAAATGTGTTTCCATTTTCTCATCTCAACATGCTACATGAAGCTAATATACCACTAGGATCATCACTTTGATAAAGCTGAAGAAACTATCGAACCATCTGATGAGAATTTGAGGCTTAGGATGTGAGTCCGTTTAGTCCGAATTGCTGGTGAGATGGTTAACAGATTTAGAAAGCCCTGCTCTTACTTAGTTCAGTGCTGCACGATTTCAGTAGCTTAGTGACAAATAGATGCTTCACAAAGATGTTTGACAGTGTCTTCTTTTCAAAAAGTCTTTCATAAGTTCCAGTAGACAACTCACTAACATACACATTAGGACAATATTTAATATTTTCAACCATTAAAGCTTCTCCTTGAGATAAAAAAGGAGGAGTGTATGCACGGTGACTCTGCCACAATCCAACGTCCACCAACACAAATTGGGAGTGTTTCGCTGTCCTCCTTTCCTTGGATAGAAAACATCTGTTCATTGTTAGAGTCAGTCACAAGTGCAGCTCCCTGGTATCTGTTCTACAGAAACTCACGCCATTTACAAGAACTGCTCCTGCAGGGAGATGAAATGCAACCTGATCAGGAGGCGAATCGGAAACGGAGAGGCTCTCGCTGGGCTAATCTCCACAGCTGTCCTGGTGATGTCACACAGCGCTTAACCAGGTGTCAGTATCTTGACTTCAGACAAGGCGCTCTAAATGCTGACCTTTGACCTGGAGGGAGAACTGTCGGTTTTCAGCTGGTGTGTGGCTTAAAAAGCTCTGCTAGAGCTGGATGATTATGATTCATCGTTTTAATCAGCAGCAACTGTGAGTTACTGATAAGTATATTTTTAATTAATCCTGCACTACATCAATAAAATGTCACATCTGGTGAACTTCCTGTGATTTTATTTGCTTTTTGCCCTTTTGGACTTTCAAGATGCCACAGCTGACCAAAACCAGGCTGAACCACTCAACAGCAAGACATGATCAAGGCTCAGCACTGACAGTAATAACTAATGACAGGGAACAAACAGAAGCTTGATAAATTATCAAATTAGTCGAACTTAATTTCAGTGTATTGTACCATAAATAGATTTTACTGAGAAAAAAAGGGCACAAATAGTCCCGATGCTTCCAATGATGATCTATAACGAGGCTCCTTGATGACTTCCTGATGCGCTATGACTTGCAACATTCATAACTGCTAATATTAGGTAATATATTTGGTAATGAGCCAAATTAGCATTACTGTAGCATAGCTCTGTGGTTTATGACTGATATAATTGACCAAGTTCTTACTAGCCTGAAGCGCTGACGCCGTTTTCAAACGTCTATCATGAAAAAGATACATATACAATCATATTAAGTGTACTTACTTACTTTGTGCACAATAGAAACATTTGTTTTGCAAATGAACTTCGGTGTGCTTTACATGTCTTTTGGACCATTACTGTCAATAGGTATGAAAGCAGTCTCTCTCAATATAATATACTAGCATATATCCATGGTACAGTACTGTTTTTACTCTGTTTGTTAATGGTTGAAAAGCTTCATAATCTGTTATCATAATATGTGAGACATAATTCAAGTTTTGTGGATATAAACGGGTCATTTTAGTCTTTTTTCAGGTGGTTGCTAGGTAACATAATGATGTCATCATGTCTGATATAAATAAGAGCCTTCAGGGGCCTGAGATGTCCTTGTGTGCCAATTTTGGTTGCTCAACTTTTGATTGTGTAAGAGTTTGGATGGAAACAGAAAGAGATTTCATGCATTATCATGTAAGATGATTTAATTGGCTCTACTTGGTCTTAGAGTCTATTCCACTATTAAATGTTGTCAGTGGTTCAGTTTTTTGGGATTATTACCCCCAATTATTTCCAATATTTGGATTCAATCATTTCACTGTGTCTTCCTGCAGGCTCTCTGTGAGTGAAAGTCCTTCAAAAAATATCTTAAAAATCAGCCCACCTCTTGGACGAACAGACTCTGGGCCTCCCTCTCTGCATTTTCAGGCACTGTGGGGTACAGGGTTCTCCCTTGCCTCCTCAAAGTTGAAATCTGCGAAAACAAAGCAATTGTTGAAATCGTCAGAAGAAATGTAACTGTGGGATTACAGCAGACCACAAAGGATGACCAAAACTGAAACTGAAAAAAAGTGTGCTTTCACTTGAAATGGTCTTGTGAAATGACCACAGGTTATCTGGGGTTCAAAGCGTGCAAGTAAGTCAGAGACACAGTGGGATGCCTGCCCACGTCATCTGACTTTTAGGCCTACTGATGGATGTGTTTAAGCCTTTCGCTAATGACTAACAGGTTGACTCTGCAGACAGGCAACACAGTAGCAAAAATAATCAAGACCCTGTAGTGTAATTAAAGTAAAAAGCCTTTTAATTTTATTTAAGCAAGACCAACACAGCCGCTTTTATCGATCACTAAGGATGCAAATTCTAGTGCTCGACAAACATCAGCATGCCAAAACGCTCAAAACGACAGCGCCAACAGGTTGATTAATGTGACTTTCATGTCACTAGATCCTTGGCAGAGATGTAAAAATTATTTTAATAACCTGTGGAGATGTAATAAAGTAGTCAATCGACTATTGTGCGTAACAACTATGTAACTTTACATTAATTCACACTGATTAGAAAAAGCATTCTTTTTGTTTTTGCTCTTGCAAAGCATCGGTGGAGTTAATCCACAAAAGCTCATTCTGAGCCAGGAAAAAAACCTGCTTTAGAGCAAGCAGTGTTGGATATGACTGAGGTTTCCAAAAATGAGTTTCCCAGTTGTTATAAGAATCTGAAGCTGGAGTCCTGGGTATACAGTATTCACATTGGTTTACTGTATGATTTCTGTTCATCTGGACGTAGCGTCGTCCGCTACGTCCAGATGAACAGAATCAACTTCTGGAGATTTACTTTCCTGGATGATTGAGAATGCGTCAAGATACTGTATGCTTTCTTTTTAGTAGCTTTATGGCCTTCAAAGAATATGCACCTCAAAGATCTGAAATCAGATTCACCTGATTTCATTAAAATGAAGCTACACAATGTGATAATAAGTCAAATGTGGTGTTTCGCAGTTACGGGATAAAAGAAGTTGTTTCACAAAAGCTTGTTTTTCTAGATATCTGGAATGACCCCAAGACAAATACTAAAACTGCTGTCTTTGCCTCCCCTGTTGCCCTCTATAAACTTGCATGTGGTGTTAGATCCAGTCCTTACTGTGTTAATGTCAATAAATTCCCCAGCTCTTAATTGTGAACCTTAAGTCTCCCTTTTCCTGTCTGCTACCCATGTTTCCTGCAGGGGAGATAATGATCTTTGCACTGAAAGCAGCAGAAATAAACAGGCATGGACGCCAGAGGCAACCAGGAAGTGGGCAAAAAGAAGCATTTAATTGGACTACAAGTTGCCACAGAGAATTATCAGATCCTCTGGTTTAAAATTCCCCAAATTGTTATGGGAGATGGACAAGTTCAATAAGACCCCATCAATATTTTATCTAAACTATCAATCTTCTTTATCCAAGCTGAGCTGGAGACAAGCACTTGACCACTTCCCAACAGCTCCGACAGACTGAAAAACAAGCAAAGCAGTGCTTTGAGCTTGTGCAAATATGTGCTTGCCTTCATGTACGCCAGGTAAAATATTTACTTAGCAAGCTGATGAACTGTACTTAACTAACACTCACTAGTAGTAAATACTAAATTATGCCAATGCTGACAGTTATGTCATTAGTTATGCAAATATTTGGTATAGACTGCGTATAATGATTGATGGACAGCAAGTCTGAAAAGTGACACCAGTCCAGTAAAGCCTTAAACCTGAATCTTTTCTAATGGCCAGTGGTAGCCAAACCTCCTTGTTGCTCAGTTTACTTGGATTTTATACCGGCCCATTGGAAAGAAGACCCTACCTCTCACTGGACTTTCATTCTGTTTAAAGTCCCCTTCAATACAACATGATGTTCATTAGATACATTTAGGAACAAATGCAACCTGTAGCTAAATTCCTCCACAGAAATGAGGAATTTGGCTGCAAATCCTCCACTCAGGATACTGTTCATTCTGTGGAATGGTTGACAGAGAATATCATATCGAACACTGGTGTTACCATAACCTTAG
The DNA here is from genome assembly GCF_041146795.1 of Maylandia zebra. Classification (NCBI taxonomy): domain Eukaryota; kingdom Metazoa; phylum Chordata; class Actinopteri; order Cichliformes; family Cichlidae; genus Maylandia; species Maylandia zebra. The sequence goes on along the minus strand of NC_135182.1, from coordinate 19,759,463 downwards.
GTACACGGCAAAGTAAAGAAACAAGAACAATGCTCTGATCTGCAGATTTCACAGTGAAGGGGGGCCTTAGACAAAGTGCATATATCAAATTGAGGAGAAAGGAAGACTCCTATTCTGCTAATCTTGGACAAATTTCTCCAGGAACCTCACACAGAGAGAGACCAACCCAACCCTCCCTCCACTTTGCCAGCAGTATCTTGATCAAAAGCAGATGGAGCTGATATAAACATCGCCTACCAGAAGAACAGCTCATGACTTTTGATGAGCCAGAGGGAATAAGATAAGGTAGAGACTTGATAGAGGTTTCCAATACCGGGAAACAGACAAAAACTGTATTTATACAAAAATAACTCAGAGATAGAGGAGGTCTTTCTGCCTCGACTCATGACCTGTAGAAGTGTCTTTACGCAGACTGAGATTTCTACATAACACTCACTGGTCATACACTGACACAACTCCCCCAAAACACTGAAAGCTGATTACAACCTTGCCTGAACAAGAGTCTGAACAGGCAGAAACAGATGTTAAGATCAGTCACTGAGCCTCCCGTGTTTTTTTTTTTTTTTAACCCCCCCTCAGTCAGAATCACCTGTCAGCCCCTGACAACGTACTGTTTGTGTGTGAAGCTGGCGTGTTATGCTCATAGCAGCAGGCTAAACGTGGATATGCATGAGAAGTCAGAGTCAAGGCTGTCCTGCCGTCACCAAGCACCCAGCTGCCAGGCCTTACAAACCGTAACAACCGCTTCTCTATCCAGAGTCAATTCCAAAGTTAGAAACACCAAGCAGACCTGGTGCTTTCATTTATATTCTAATCATTAAAACTGTGGCTATACACACCAGTGACAAGGAATTATTTAAAGGTTATTTTTCCCAGATAGACCCAAGTCCCCATTAACATCCAAACAGCAACTTTGGCAGGTTTGTGGGAAGACTGATCTCACATGCGAAGATCAACCCATGTAACTTAAATCAAGTTCTGTTTGAGCATTTGAAAAAACGGATTATTTCTAAAAGTGTTCATGTATGGTTGCAATGATTCTCCAAATCCACAGGTTGGGTCATAACTAAATCTTTAGCCAATGACTTTTAACTATTTTAATAGTGATTAGTAAGAAGTTTATGACAGCATGATGACGTAACCATGACTGGATCATCACCTAAAAATAAAAATTTGTTATTCTGATGTATTTCCAGTTCACTCTTCATTTAAGCAATCATGTTAAGCAGGGCATTCATTACATCACACAAAACACTATGAAGCCATCACTAAAATACCATTAATCATCCTGTATTTGCAATCTTGCTTAAAAAAAAGAAATACATCAAAACAAAACATGCTATTCATAAAGACTCAAGTTAAAATGTATTTCACCACAAAGCTCAGTAAAGAAACCTTTAAGATCCCTGCAGTTGGCAATTACACATCATTTACAGAGAATGCATCCTTGCTTTGACAAAAAATACATTAAAAATAAAAATAATTCTGAGCATGTATTGGTGTTAAAAAGCCGTACTCATTATGCTAATGACTTGAAATGTCACAGTCATTTGGGGCATTTTGCACCAACATCTGAAGGAAGAAAGAGCCATTAAAGGCTGAAGGGATTTATAGATGCACTAAAAACTGACTATGGGAGGCTTATGTTTCACAGTGAAGGTGGCAAAGAGCTGGGCATCAAACATTTTGCCCTCAAATTTTGTGATTTCGCCCATGTCTTATGTAAGGACTCATGATTCGATTAAGATTTGGTGGAGCAGAGAAAATCTCCATCCAACTGTCAGGAAACTCCTAAGTGACCAGGAGTTCAGCACTCACACTTGGTACACAGTATACCTACTACATCTCTGCCCATTAGCTTTTATTTATTATGGATATTATGAATTAACATGTTGCCTAGCAACCATCTACTAGACGTTTACAGACTGAGTGTCATGAGCCGGTCCGTTTCATGCAACACGTGGACAGCAATGCAGGCGAATAGTCACGCTCACATTCACAGCCAAATGCTAACACATTTCTTCCACTAATATGTCACTAGCTTGGAAAGATTTCACTGTGATTTGAAGCACAAAGTTCACCAAAGTAAACAGTGGTTGAATGGACACTGGAATGTCTGGACAACAAACCCTGTCGAATTAACAACACTTAACCCAACTGAACGTGGATATTAAAAGGAATCCAAACAAAGAAAAGTGGACAAATCTAAAACTCTACAGTGTTCAGAGCTAGCCATCAGCAGCCTCTGTATCAGCAAAGGACAAAAGCAGTTACAAGGAAAAGTACGGGGACAAGTGAAAAAGAAAAAAAGGGATGATGTCCTCTTATCTGCTAAACAAACAAACAAACAAACAAAAAAGCAAGGTACCGGCCAATTAAACTGCAATCCTAGTATCTCGAGCTAAAATGGGCCATTTTTACCATTTATGCACTAATAACAACTTAGAAAAGTGTTGTATAATTTTCATTACATTACTACCTAATTCATATCCACATTCAATTCAATTTAAACAGCACCAAATCACAGCAACAGTTACCTCAAGGTGCTTTATATCGTAAGGTAGACCCAACAGTAATGCATACATAGAAACACCCAACAATCGTATGACCCCCAATGAGCAAGCACTTTGGCGACAGTAGGAAGGAAGAACTCTCTTTTAACAGGAAGAAACCTCCGGCCGAACCAGGCTCAGGGAGGGGCGGCCCTCTGCCCCCTTTTCCCAGTCAGTCACAAGACAACCTGGGACTGAGATACAACAACAACAACAAACTTTATTTATATAGCACATTTAAAAACCAGTGGTGTACCAAAGTGCTTAACATGCTAGAGGGTAAGATGAAGTAACAGGAAAGGATGAGGGTTATGGCAAGGTACCAAAACGTGCTAACAGGTTGAATGGCATTAAAACACACGAAGGCAAAAGAATTGCATATAAAAGCATAAAAGAAGGATAAGTGTAGAGGATAAAACAGTCAAAAAATAAATAAATAAATAAATAAATAAAACTGAAATTGAACAAAACTGAGTTTATACCACTGATGTGTCCCTGCACAACAATCCCAGTTAGTTTATTGTGTGGCCCGTTATCTGGCAACCACCTAACAACAGACTAAAATGACATTTACAGTGAAGAAGACCCACAAAAATGCCCCAGTTTTTATACTCTTAAAGGGATTGGACAATGGATGGTATAATTCTTATATTTACTCATATAAACAAGAACTACCATATTTTTCTTTACTTTTCTCAGTGTGATTAACTATATCAGTTTGCCAACAGCATGAACAGACCCAGTAATACTGTAGCATAGGTGTGTACTGGTATCAGAAACACATGAAATGTTTCTGATACCAGCATGTATCAGAAACATGTATCAGCACGTTTGTCTTTTATTCTCACTGCATCAATTCGGTGGTATAGTGTTGATAATAAAGGACCAACTCCACTAGCATAAAATTAGAGCCAATTCCTGATGTAATGCCAAAACATTCCAAAATTTTCCAGGTGAAACTTGTACTTTGCAGTTCCCGTTACAGGAGAGGATGTTGACACAAATAGATTTCTGACTGTAACTCTTTGGATCAGAGCAATCTGAATGACCCGTACATCCTGAGGAATACACATACCATTTACAACTCCAATAAATAATAACTGTATTCTTCAACCAATGTGGGAATTCAGACAAAAGATGTTAAAGTCATTAGACAAACCCAAAAAAAGACTTCCCTTACTGGAATGGTGTTATATTAAAGGCCCAGACTCTATAAAGCTTTGACAGCAATGTGAGACAAAGTGGTAGGGTTAGATCTGAGGATATACTAACATCCTTCAAAGAAGTCTCATTTCCTGAAGTACCAGCTCTGGGCCAGATCTCCATTTTCGATTTTCCAGCTGCAGCGTGGAAAGTGTGAGGGACGCACATCCTGCACGGTGTGGCTGGAGATAACACTTACTCTGTCACAACATGGGACACAGAATGAGCCAATTAAACAGATGGCCCCTGACCCATCTCTTGCTGCAGCAGAGGAGGATATAAACAAAAGGAAAGCCTTTGTCAGTGGCTACACCCATCATCACAATGGCCGCGCCTGGGCCAAAGGAAAAACCACTTCAAACAAACACAAAAAAGAAAACACGCAAGTGGACGAGTAAATATTAATATTGTATAGATACCAGTAAATGTAACGAGCTCGTGTGTTTAGCAGCAATACACAGGAGGACAGTTTAACTCCTGTCTGCCTGACTTTGCACCAGAAGTGTATAGCAACAACGGAAACCAGAGCACTAAAGATGCACACCACCATTTGCTGTGGAACATTTTTCCATAGCTTCATAGCTGCTTCCCAGCAATTTAACCCCAGAGCCACATTTACTACAGCAAGACTCACCATCTATACTTCTGCAAACATAGATGGCGAGTCTGCTGAAAAATGTGCATGAAAAGTTTAGACACTCACCTCAAAGTCCTCAAGGGGGAACTGCAGCATGTCTCTGAGGACATCGCTAAGGATCTGCGTCTTCCTCTGCACCAGCACATTTTCATAATCGAGCGGCTCGATCACCTTTGGTTTTACCTACAAAACACATAAACACACAGTTGGGGATTAAACTACAAAACTAAAGCAAGTAACATGAAGGCACAGAAGAAGCTATCTGTGACGTTATTGGATGGATTCAGAAGAGAGATCAAGGAAACGAGTAACAATATGCAAACAATCAGGCATAATAAGATTACTGTTGGCATGCCAACCCCTCAGCATTGGAGAGTAAAAACCCATTAGCTCCTTTCAGTTTTCAGACCTTCAATACTTTCTCATCAACTAAATGAAACTTGACGACAGGCATAAATTGGTTTCAAAGGACATATCAATTTATTATTGCGTTTGTAGAGATCAGATATAGGAGCAAACTTCTGAATAAAAACTGCCCATTTTTAGCACAGAATATTTAAAAAAAAAAGATGTGCATTCGGTGCGAGCAAAGAAAAGACTTTCAAACAAAGGCAGTTTGGTGTGTGGTTAACCTATGTGATGATGCTTACACTTACATAGTGGGGGATCTTGATGAATAAGCAACAAAATAAAAAACAAAGCTGGTAAACCATAACTAACAGGAATGCACTTTAAATAAGCATGTGCAGGAGAAGAGATCACAGTCAACAGACTTGGATTTATCCAGCCGTGTGACAGGGCACAATAGGACATGTTTTCTGTTAGATGCACAGTGACAAGTCAATCAGGGCTCCATCTGCCCAGAGAAAGTGCATCTGCTTCACGGATAAGGAGGGTCTCAATGAGCTCAACTCTTTACGATGGCACACATCATACTACACTCCATCTGGACAACATACAGGACATTGTAATTTTTGTCTACGACATAAAGCAATGAAGGCAAGCTGTCAACGCTTTTATCTGTTGGGATGGGAGGATAAATCCAACAACGAGCAAAGTGAAAAACAAGCAGTGACAGATCAGCAGACTTCAGGGCTGAGCGACAGCACTGCTCACTCATTCCTCCCACATCTGGGACTGATAATGTTAGCATGATCTCAGATGGGGGAGTCATGCATGTAGACCTGCCTGAATCTATGCTGCTATGTAGTAACCTTTGTTAGTAACAGAGTAGAGCGAGGACAGAGGGGGCAGGACCTTGTATCAGTTTCAAGGACAGGGAGGGAATAGGAGAGCAGAGATGGTGCCACCATGTCTGTCAGCTGAAGCAGGTTGTGACATACCAGACAACTTCTTCTCCACGTTTTATTTAAACACAAATATACAATTATCTGCAGTTGAACTTTAATAAACTGTGCTCCCCTTAGAACAGAAAAAAATTGATGGATGGAGAGATTTCTAGATGTAAGCCAGGAAAGAATTTATGGAAAGATAAGATAAATACGTGTATGTCTTACTTAATTCGACGCCTAAAATCTCCATATCTCCACAAACAATCTGAGAGCCTCTAGAAGATGAAGTCTTAGGAATGTCAGGCAAACACACCTATACTATCATTATTAAGCAATGACCTGGGGAAAAAAAAAAACCCAAAACACAATGAATCAGGTTTGACTAAACCAAACACCTGCAATGGATACTCTGGAGCAGAGGGGCCATTCTACTTTATAGGCAACAAATGGCCTGATCTGATCTTACATGAGTAAAATCAATATACAATAAGCTATTTAATAGCAAAACAAACTAAAATTTCCCCTTTTTTTTAAGTGAAAATGGAACATAAGCACATTCTGACAGTGTTTATATATGATGAGCAATCTTAGAAAACAAATGATGAGCAGGCAAGAGACGTAAATCCAGTTTTAACAGTGTGATCATGGTAAAAAAGAAAAAAAGAAGTATAACCTCTTTCAAGTCTGAGGTTTTACCACGTCACCATGTTAGTCTTTGTTTTTGGTTTTTGCTAAATACAGCCAAACCTTGTGACAAACTAAAGATACCCTTAGTGCTTCAACATGAAATAACAAGGTCAGTAGCAGCCAGGTGCTGCTGCTCAAATGCACTCCATTGTCAGCAAGTGAGAGCACCTCTATAAAAGCAGACGTTTGGGCAGTTTGCTGATTTGAAGCATTTCGATGTGTTAACACAAGGAAAAAAATCAAGGTGTTCCAGTCAAAGTCCAGACCTCAAGCCAAATAAAATGCTGGCTGTACCTTAAGCAAGCTGTGCGAAAACAAATACCTGTAGACCACAATGTATTGAAGCAATGCTGTGGAGAAATATTTTTCAATTTCCATGTGCCACTCCTATCACAGTGATGTCATCAACACACCAGGACTGTTTGTCAGGGAAGTTCTGCCATAAGTTTGAGACTTTTGGAATGGAGGGTTTAAGCTAGTACAGAAAAAGTGAACAAGTGAGCAATCTGAGGCTGAAAGATGCCAAAAACAAACCAAATATATACTAGAAATAACCTAATGAAGCCTCTGCTGTATGGTCAAAACCAAGCTAGTAAAGATGTGGTAGTAACTACATTTAAATAAAGTATGTGCTGAAAGATTTGACCCCGTTTTAGTGATGGTGCCCCTTTTCTCACCAGTAATGGATATCTGAACCCACTCAAGTGCTGCTGATTCCCTCCAAACTCCTCTGGGTGCCTCCACATTGCTTTGTCAGTGACCCAAAGTGGTCAACCACACAGTGCACTCAGCACTGAGCGCAAAAGCTCTGTCATTCTCTCAACCCACAGTGCTGACCAGAGTCGATACATAGCCCCAAATTTACACTTATTGTCAAATTAGTCCTTTAAGAAGGTATTTGAAATCACCTGTTGAACAAATGCCTTCAAGACTAACGGTAACGTTTCACTGTCAATCAGAAAATACTGAAGCTCCAGTTATATTTCTTGGTTGTCTACACACCCAAGCAGAAACGTGCAGACTGTATATTCAACAGCTGTAAACTCAAGTCAGCAAACAGGCGAGCCAACCCTGTAAGAACAGAAAGCAGACGCCCATGAAGCCATCCCTTCCACTCCCTCTCTACAGCAATTGGGCAGCTGTTTATCTGCATCTCCCACTCCTCCACATCACTGCACCCTCACACAGCCTGAAACAATGGTGCTGCGTAGTGCCTCTCAGTCTAGTCACTGACTGTTTGGTTGACTCTGCAGAGGGCCTGACCACTGGACACCTTCGTTAAAGGGCAGGAAATGATCACTGTCGCGGTCGCTGACTTTTGCGCCAAATAAAACATTTTACGAGCCAAAGCAATCTTTGAGAATAAAGTCGAGGGACCTGCGATGTATTCGCCCAGGTAGTAAAGTGCTAATAAAGTTCAACCTTCCCCCGTGCTGGTGCTAACACTGCAAATTTGAAATGTGAGCTGGCAGCACTGTTTCTATGAAAGGAGGCGAGAGAGTGAACCAGCACAAACGCTCACATGACACCTGCTTTTGGCACTTTATGGCTGAGGTTAACCTTTACACGACTTACTTTCTCAAGGATCAGAGCAAATTTGACACGTCAGTACTGATTTTCTTTTTTCTTTTTAAATGTAAACCAAAAAGTCTCACATCTCTATGTGAATTACTTGAATGACTTACCACCACCTGTGGCACTGGATCTACCTCAGGCTCAGCTGCAACCAACCTCTTGTACTGCTGTGGACTCTCAATGACCAGCTCCTTTTTTGGAGTTTTACTAGCCCTTCCTTGCATTGTCAACACTTGTGGTAAGATATTTCCAAGACAGATCCCAAAGAGAAGTTGCAAGCCAGCATATCAGGTAGAGAAAAATCTTTGCACTGGAAAAAGTTTGTATATCTCCCTTTTCAGTCCCTAGCTCACTCCAAGCTACGGCTGCTCTGACTGAAAGCAGTGGACTCACACCCAGGCTGAAGAGATGGCCCCTCCTACACTCAGCTGTGCAGCCTGGGGGAGTTAAACACCCTCTCACCCACACACACATACAATGAAGCTATATGACCCCACACTATCCACCTGCACAGCAACAAAGGGTTAAGAAAAGAAAAGATACACATTCCTCAAGAATTACAGTGTGGTCAGGCACAATCCACGCCTTATGTGGGACAGCTGAAATAAGAGCTGGGTTCAAATTCATCAAAAGCCCAGAGTGAGTGACACAACAATGAGGCACTTTAGTGGCACATTAATAATAAGCCTGATCAAGTTTTCTTTTCAAAGGTTAAAGATGAGTTTCCAGGCTGAACCCAAACCCTAAAGATTGTAGCAGGACTCCAGAAGCAACATTTACAAATCTTTGCCACCTTTTTGAAGACGTAAGACTGAGCAGGACATGAATCAGCTGTATCAGCCAATATGACAGAGTTATTAGTCACTTAAATGTTCTTTTTTTTTTTTTTTTTTTTGCCCTCCTGCTTCCAGTACATGACTACAGCCGAGACAGTAGCTGTAATCACAGATGACAGATTAGGTCCAGCTTCTGTCTCCCTGCTTGTTGATGCAACTGCTTAAGGGGGATTCCAGCATGACGCAGCCCCTCTCAACCCACCCAGGAGTGGGCTCCACCTACAGATTCCTCTGGTGGGCCACCGCAGGAGTGGATGTTATGGTTTCACGCCTGCGCCTCAGTTTAAAGAGAAAGAGAGAGAGCAGCTGCTTCCTTCAAAGGGTTACATGGGACACACTTGTGTAGGTAATTCGATCTAAATCAATAACAGGATATTAAACAGGCAAGTTTATTGCTATAACTTATCCTTATGAAATTAAAGCTGATTGCACCCTGCCCATTTAAGGCATAGTGCAATCAGCTTTCCACAGGTAGCTGAAATGATGGCTGGTGAAAATGGGTGAAGAGGTGTTAATATTTTTTTCATATTAACACAAACTGAGAGAATTTATTAAGAACGAATAAATAAAAATCAATCAATTAAATATTTTAAGCAAAAATAGTGGTATAAGCCTAAACACTGCTGAAATGCCATTTTTCTATTGCCTAAAAAAGGCCTTATTTATTTACAGTGAATATCTTAAAGTTCTGAACTTTAGGAAGACAAAAGGCATGGAGATGTTATGGGGATTTCCTTCAGGGCTTTCTAACTACACTTGGGCAATTCTTGCTTGTCACGTGTCCGAGAATAGTATGGTGCAGTATAAGTATATAACTGCTGGGTAAAAGTTTCCCTTTACTTTGACCTTAGCCCTAACTAACCATTACCTAAACAACCCGAGGGTAGCTCTCTGGTAATACTGAAAGAAAGAAAAAAGACACCAGATGACTGGTGTCTTTGTGCTGCATATTGATTGAATGTTTGGCCAGAATAATGAGAGTTGACAGAGAAGCTCTTTATGCAGGACCTGATATGAGCTTCACTTTAACATATATCCCGATTCCTATACAAAGTAAATATTGTGCATATAGGTGGAAGGTACTTTCCAGAAAACTTGCATTAGGAACTTCCCCATTGAGCTGCATGTTTAACTGAGTCTTTACCAAAAGCAGAGAATCAGTTGAGATGCTCTCTAGAGTTGATCCTGACCAATATATTGACCCTCACTGATATAGTCAGCCAATATTATCTAGATTTCTAATAGCTAATAGTTAATTTTAAAAAAAAGGTAAAGAAGAGGTGGGAGAAACACCAGTCAAACATGTTGAATGAGTGTTGATGTCCTGTTGCTCAGCAACAGGTGCACGGAACGCCGCAAACAAATGATATTGAAATGCATTTATGTTTCATGTGTTTGAAAGAAAACGAAAAGTATTGGAGAATATATTGGACTTTTTTAATTACCAAATATTGGTATTGATTTTGGTATCGATGCAAGCTCTGCTCTGCAGTATAATTGACCCCTCTCAGTCTTCCAACTGCAGTCCTGGAGCCAGTAAAAGTCTTTACTGTATCACATTCTTCAATTTATACTGTGTCCATCTACAGCTTTACTCATTTACAGTTTAGTACATGAGTAAATCGAGTAAACTCAAATATTAGCACACATTTGTATGACTATACGTCCCGCTCCACTAAAAACACACGGATAAAGAAAAGAAGAGTAATGCAGTAGATGCTCGACTTTTTGAATCCTCCTAGATATCTCAGCAATCTAACTTATTGAGGACATGCTGGCGTGGCACAGCACTCACATTTTTTGGCTTGGTGCTTAAATCAAATTCCGTGGAAACGATTACAAACATATTTCTTTGGGGCAAGCTGGCACTGGGTCTAAGCAGGAAGGCCCGCTGAGGCCTTTTTAGTAGCAGAACAAACACTGAAGTTGCCAGAAGAACACTCAAAGGATATTTTGGGAAGTGTATTCTGATCAAATACAATTTCATACGCCCTCCTGTGAGTGCGAATAAACTGACGGCATAAATGTACAAAAAGAAGACTGTTTGTTGACGACTCACACTTTGTTGCTGTACCTGTGGACCTGAAATGAATGCTCAGGAATAAAAAAAATCTAACTAAAAAAAAAAAATGTAAACAAATCGGAGCTGTGAGCCGTGTTGGAAACAGTCAGGGAAAATGTCCTCTTATTCTCTATGGAGGGTTTTCTCTTGTTTTCTGGAAACGCTTAGAAATTTCGTTTGGTTTCGCTTTGCGTCATTATCAAACCATTTCATGACAGAACTGGGAGGCAAGACAGACAAAATGAATTTGAAGTCCAATATGGCACTTAATCTTGACCTAAATGATGTAATCCACTTATGTATCATTACACATCGAATAAATTATATTTTATTACAATGTTTTTGCATGATACGATTCACAATGGAAGTTGTAAAATTGTATATTCAAGGATCTGGACAATCATCAGATGTCCATCCTGGGCTTCAATTTTTCTCTTTGTCTGGTAATAAAAGAAACAAAAGGGAGGAAATGACTAATATTAGAATAGGTTAAAATATTAAGCAATTACCCACATATATCAAGCTGTGATCCCCACCCTGGACGTGACTATGACTGGACTTCTCGGTTGCGTAACAAAGGTTTGATGCAAGCAGCGTCTGAGCTAAAGCAAAACAGGGCGTAACCTGGAATGTAATGTAGCAAAAACACAGCGCTCCACTACAGCGGCAGCTCAAGCACCCACCCCTCTCTGCTCTGTTTTCGGTCACTTCTCCACACGGTCCTGTACTGTTGACTAAACCAGAGGTAATAAAGATGCTGTACTGTGTATGCAGTCTCTGTTAATAACATCACAGCAGTAGGATGTGGGAAACAATGGTATTGAAAATAACAGGATGCAATCATGAGGCAAAGAGTCTGCAGCAGAGCTAGAAAATAAAAAAGTCTCACTTTACATTACAGGAATGCACTCGGGAATAATGCAGCTATTAGAGACAGAGAGCAAAATTGCTTTATTGATGAACGAGCCTTAAATGTAACTAACAGTATTGAATACGAATAAAGCTGCTTTTACATCTCTGGGAAAATCAAACTACTGTTGCCAGAATGCCTTTAAAGCACATGAGCCTGAGTGCTGCAGACAATGTATCCCATGTATCAGTCACCAAGTGAGCAACATAAACACTGAACACATGCACTGGTGGTGCGAGGAATGATGCAAGTAAGGCTGACATGTCTCGAAAGTAGGAAGCAATCACTAAGAAAAGCAGATGTGGTGTTGTTGTTTTCCTGTACATGCATCAAACACCAAAACTACAAAGAGACTGATCGTAGTGTTTGCCCAGTGTGGTCAGGAGGGGTGTGATGGGTGAACATAATGTGTGGGTAAATATCAAAGAGAAGTCATGGGATTGAATCTATTTAACTGACTTAATCTGAACAACTTCTGGATGATGTCATGCAGGCTCTGTTTGGTATTTTAACTCCTTAACACAAGGAATGTATAAACATGTACCCATTTGGCAAAGGTCATTGGAAACAGACCATCACAGATCTTATGTTGGGAGTGGGAGTCCCAAAACAGATGTGGACAAAAGGTACTATCATCTTTCACCAGTTTTTCTTTTTCCATCACTTCAAGTGCTTCTGTTACTGAGTGAGTCAACCACGTGACAGCAAGGCTTTCTCAAAAACAACAAGACAAAAAAAATTACCATTGCGCAGGAGCCCACACATGATCTCATATCTGCGACTTTTCTTTGAAGGAGAACGATACGAGAGCTTTCACGAGGAAGGAAAAGGCTGAGCTGTTGTAATCAGCGAGTGAATCAACAAAGCGGTAAACGGGCAATGTCTCCAGACATTAAGCGGCTCACGGACAGCTTCCCATAGTCAGCTTCGTCTAGGATTGTCTGCAACTAGCTGAATGCACGCTTGGCTTAACATCTATGTTTAAAATGCCCAGAAGTGATAACCTGCTGCAATCAGAAGGAATTAAAAGGGCAAACATAATGGCTTGTGTCTTTTTATAACCGGGCTTAATGGATTAAAAAGGTGCAAACAGTTCCCAAAGCAGCACACATCCTGCCCAGTTTTAGACATTTTTGTAAGAAGATAATAATAAGGCCAAGGCTCATATGAAAACTAAGAAGGGAGTAAAAGGTTACGACTGCTACGGTACACTTTTTAAAGTAATCCAAACAAAAAGCTTGCCTGGTTTGTGTTTTCTCTACAGCAAATAAAGCGATGAAATCAAAAGGAAATAAAAACTTAAGAGAAATTCAAACTGTTCTAAAGAGTTCAAAAGAATTGCAAACCTTTAAACTTTTCCTTTCGCTTCAATTGTCAAAACAAAACAGGTATGATAGCTGTCAATACCTGTCACCTGGTCATTGTGTTTTTCAGCTTCTTAGAATGTCATTCATCAAGTTGGGGGAATGATGATTTAGCTGTTTGCTAATAATAGCAGTAAGCGTAGCTTTAGTAGTGATATATTTAACATTACTGAACTGGTTGGTGTGGTTTTAAGAATTTTGCTTCTGCTAGGTAGTTTTTGTCAGTTTCAGTTCCACTCTGGACTGAATTATATCCCTCGCACATTTTAACTATCGATTATAAGCCCGTGGATGCTGACAGAGGATTAACAGCCCCTGTTTGGGTGATAAGACCATTCCGGAGCCAAGAGAAGCAAGCGTGCCCTTGACCCAATTCCCTGCCACTGTCACTCAGCTCTCTGCTGTGGATACGATGAACCAACAACACATCACACACACAGCAGTGAGTAAACGCAAACGAGAAGAAGAAGAAGACAAGCTGGTACGGAGCAGCAGAAACCCTGCCAAGCCCGCTGGTTCACAGATGAAGAGCGGTGATTGATTTCCAGCAGACACAGGGCTCACTGTCCCTCCTTACCCTCCTCACCCCCCATCCCTGCTCACAGAGGCTTTAACCCGTGAAGTGCTTAGCAAGAGGCAACAGTCGGCCCTCCTACTGCCCTACTTTTACTGGTAACTTTCATAGGTGCAGAGTCATGTGACACAAAAGACAGTGCTTTGTACTTGTGTAGCTGCTGAATATAAATAACGGTTGTGTAAATACCATAAGGTTAAACTTAGCTTTGTTTCAATGAGTCTACCATCTGAATAATTTAATTAGTCATATATCAGGTATTCCTTCAGTATGTTAGCAGAGCCAATCAGCAAAGGACATCCTCTGACAAGATTTACAAATATTCAAATAGTGCTGAAGTGTTATTGATTAGATATTGTCAGAATATACTGATTTTCTCCCTGTTATATTACTTCTGAGGCGCTACAAACATATCTTACCACTACTTTTATGATAGCAGAGCTTTAGTAGACAGAAGCGCCACTTTAAAAGGAGTTTCAAAACTAAATTCAGCGACGTTAGCCATCGCTCTGATTGGATTAATGCTGAGATCTTAGTTTATAATGTATTTTGGCTAAAACCATGATCCAGTTCATTGAAAAACAAAAAAAGGGCATCAAACATCCTGCTTTTCAAAATAAGACTGTAATAAAATGTGCTGCTTGTTGATTTTTTTTTGGCCTGTTTAATACCACAGTACTAAACAAAAAAGGTATGGGTTGGATGGTTAGATAAATCAATAAATATTAGGTTTGTTACTGTGTCCTTGAGGCATTTAACATTATAGTGATTTAAAAAAATGAATAAATAATGTAAGCTTTTTTTTTCCATATGGATTTTTGCTCAATACACAAACAGTTGTGTTGCTTTTGTTGGTAGAAAAATAAAAAGCTACTATATTGGGTTAGAGAGAGTGCACAGACACACAGACACACACACACCTTAAGTATTCGTGGTGTTGGCAATACACGCGACTCTCTCCGACTCAGTGCTCGCTCAGCCTCAGACGGTCCAGTGGGCTCTGCTGCTTCCTTGCAGATGTAGCCACTACAGTTCCTCTCCAGGACAGTACGCAGCCCATCAAACACAACCGCGCTGGTGGTGCACCCCATCCCTCCAGGTCCAAACAGGCATCAGTCAGGAGAGCCTGCCAGTGACCCAGTTTCCTTCACTGTCTCCTGCTCCCCTCTGGTCCATGATATTACTCTGACATCCACATCCGCAACTTCTCACCCACACAGAGAGCATCAGAGTCCATGGGAAAAGGATCCAGGGAGAGGAATAGCTGGAGACTTTACACACAAACCTCGCGCAGAAGAGTCAAGGCTGTCCCAGTCTGTGCTTGTAGAAATACCTCAGTCAGCAGGCGAGATACAGTGAGTGAGTGAGTGAGGGAGGCAGAGCAAAGAACGAGGGATGGGGGGGATGAAGGATGCTGTGTGAGCTCTGCTGCAGCTTCAACCAATGCTGAGCTTCGGTGCAACACAGGCTCGTGCGTGCATCTGTCTCACTTATTCAGTCACTTGCTTGATCTCCTCCGAGCCACTCTGGATTTCCAAATTCTTCCCAATCCTTTTTTGCCTCCTCTTTTCAATCCCACATTTGCATACCAAAAACGAATTAACCCATTTCATTTTCCACTCCACAAAAATGGGACTCCTTTAGGGATTCAGACAAGTAATAGCAAAAATAAGTGGGTTACACTAAAGGCAGTCCTTCATATCCAGAGGGAGAGTCTGATTCCATGGTTAGGCAAGCAGCAATATGGCTCAATGCTTATTTAGTTCAGCTAAAAAAAACCCCAGACCAAACAAGCGCATGAATCACATAAATGGATGCTATATAATATGCACAACAGTCTGCGAGAGATATTGCAGTAAAACCACAAAATAAACTGAAAATATGATAAGAAATCCTGCCTAACGCACACAAACACACTAAATAAACAAAAGGAAAAAAGCACTGAAATGTCCAGTGGCCTGACTCAAGGCTTCCTAAAAATCTCCATTTCCAAAACAGACCGAGGACATGGGAGGATTTAAGCCTTTTAGGCCAAGACATCAAATAGGGAGCACTTTCCTGACCAAAGATTAGCTGCACTTGATCACAAGCTGCCCGCTCTGCCAAACACACAGAAATACTGGGAATGGAACCCCACAATTTGATCATACACAGGCTTTTTCAAAATGTCAGGGAATGATTCATCTGCTAGAACGGCCTTTGATTAAAATGTCTCTGGACTGCGATCGGGAAGACTGAAGATGAAAGCAGGAAAGGAAATATTTTTTTCTAGGTCACTTTCAAAATATTGTTGCTTCTACATTTGCAAATCTTTAGTTTTATGTAGTCCTTGTGCTACCTTTGGGCCATTTTATACATGTGGGACAAAATCTCATTAAAAGCCTACACAATTATCCCATCTGCCTCCTGTGTTTGCTCGTGTTTTACATCCTGATTATAAGGAATTGGGAGGGGAGGAGACGAGGAAGCACCGCAGTATTTGTCTTGGTTTATTTATCCTGTCTGTTCACTTCCTGCTGCTCTAAGTCGCACTCAAAGACCCCTTAAGACCTTAAAGTCAACTGTCAAAGTGGCGTGCACATCCTAAAGCTACACAAACACTGCGAGTCCCCCTGGCACCAGCTACGCTTAGTATGATTATGCTTAATGCTTCTCTCAACAGTAAAACATGGTGGCATTGATTTTTTTTTATTAAAACTGTTAAGCAATGAACTTTCATCTGTTCTTTAGTTCACTTTAACCCAAATGATCGCACACGTACACGTCTGGAGAGAGGGATGCATTCCCTTACATCACGATGGTGCACTAAGCCACGAATGCTCGCACGCATTTCTGCTTGCTGCTGTGTTAATATTTCAGTGGTGCTTGACACACTGAACTACATTTGAGTGCAGGATGAGACGAGCTGCAGGGGAAAACAGCTGAGCCCCCAGATGAGGGGATTCAGCAAGAGAAGGAAAAAGAGAGGGAAGACGAGGGAGAAAATAAACTGAGGGGAGGGAGGGGACGAGAGTATGATTATGCCCATTGATCTGTTGGGAAATACGTTTCCTCTTTTGGTTTATCCCTTTTCTCACATGTCTGATCCTGTCTCCATCCCCCCGTCACTGCAGCGAAGGGATTTTAGGCTTAGTTTATGGAATAACAAGAAGCAATCTGCTGTAAAACTACTAAAACTGCAAAGTCATAAATCTCCTCTTTGAGGCTGTGTCTGTTTATTTTTGGCGACTTTTGTTGCGACTCAAGGATGTTTACTACCATCTGTCAGTCATCACTGAACTGTTATTACTGAGCACCAACAGTAAGATGTCGCTCAAGCAAGAAGCGGTCATTGGTTTAAGTGTGACAGCTGGTCATTGTAAATATTTTGTCCCCGTGCACGTAGGAGCACGTCTGCAACGACATTGTGTTGAGGCGCTAAAAATTTTGGCGCGAAGGTACTACAGCATGCAGGATTTCTTAAAATGATGAAAAAGAATGAATCTAGTGCATCACGCGGCACATTTTAAGGAATGAACACCTGTGGCACTCACCCCCATTCCCGCCAAATGCCTGGAGAGACTGGTCATTAAACACATCAGAGCTGCTTTTCCACCATCCCTGGACTCGCACCAGTTTGCATACAGGGAGAACCGGTCAACCGAGGATGCGATCGCCACAGTGCTGCACACATTACTGAAGCACTTGGAACACAGGAACACCTATGCACGGCTCCTCTTTGTAGACTACAGCTCGGCTTTTAATACCATCCGGCCATACAAACTCCGTCCCAAACTCCACCAACTGGGACTTAACTCCTCTCTGTGCAACTGGATTGTGGACTTCCTCACTAACCGTAGACAGAGTGTCAGAGTGGGTAAGAACACCTCTTCCACCCTTGTGGTCAACACCGGTGCCCCTCAGGGGTGTGTTCTGAGCCCTCTGCTATACACTCTCTTCACCCATGACTGTATTTCCTCCTGCGCGTCCAATCTCATTGTTAAGTTTGCAGATGACACCACAGTGCTCGGACTTATATCCAACAATGATGAGACAAACTATAGGACAGAGGTGCAACAACTAGAGTCATGGTGCCACGACAATAACTTGGTCTTAAAAACCAAAAAGACCAAGGAGATCATTGTAGATTTCCGGAAGAGGGGTCATAACAACCATCTGCCTCTCTTCATTGGCAGTGAGGCGGTGGAGAGGGTGAGCAGTTTTAAATTCTTGGGGGTACCTGTGACCGAGGACCTGTCCTGGGGCAACCATATCACCTCAGTTGTACGGAAGGCCCAACAGCGCCTCTACTACCTGAGGAGACTGCGGAGCGCACACATTCCCAGATCTCTGATGTTGAACTTCTACAACTGTGCCATCAGCAGCGTTCTGACGTATGGATTTCTAGTGTGGTTCCCCAGCTGCACCAAGGCCGATCAGCAAGCACTCCAGCGGGTGGTGAAAGAAGCTGGCAGAATTATTGGAACAAGTCTGCCAGAGATCAGTAATATCTTCCCCACTCGCTGTCTGAGGAGGGTGCACAGTATCCTGCGGGACCAACATCACCCTGCGCGCCACCTTTTCCATCTGCTGCCCTCAGGGAGAAGGTACAGGTCTATACAGGCCAGAACATCCAGACTGGCCAACAGCCTGTATCCACAGGCTGTGAGGCTCCTGAACTCTCTGCCCCCCTCTCACGGACAATAACCATATCCAACTTCTTAATAGCAATGAACTGGTCTGCATTGGTGCATCATATCTTTATTCTCTTCCCCCTCCTGCCCCCCCCCCCTCTTTCTTAAATAGATAACTATCATATCTGATATCATATCTCACAGTACAATAATATTGAATGGGTTGCATTGTTGTATTTTGTCATGTTTCTCAGGTCTTTGTCTGAATTTCTACGAACATTATTGCTAAGGATTGTCTTATTGCATTGGAGTCACACTGGGTTAAATATGTACACTTGGGTTTTAAGGGGTATTTATTATTTTCTTCTTTTTTTTGGGTTGTATGGAAGCCCCAAACGCAATTTCATTGTTCTTGACAATGACAATAAATAAATAAATACCAAATACCAAATACCTGAATCAAACTAGTTTCCTGTTGAGCAAAGTATATATGTAACAGTATATAAATGAAACACTTATGTCCATGAGGTTGTTTGAGTTAACAGGACGCCCATTCATGAGTTATCAATCACACCGTGTGTTTGCTGATAATAAATAACAGCTCAAAGGCTCTTTTTCCCATTAAAACAAGCAAATCTTTGGTTTAAATATAGTTATGTGATGTTTTCGTTTATTGTTGCGCTTCATTTTTAAGCTGTGGATTTTTTGGACTGTGGATTTTCAGTCAAAAAAGTTTGATTACATGCCCCCAAATTGCTCGAGAAAGATGTTTTTGGGCTGCGTTGTGCAAGAGAATTGTAGTGCGGTGTAAGGGCGATACATTATTAAGGTCAAACAGGGGATCGGTGGGTCATTAGATGTAGTAATATTTCTCTGTACTGCCAGTCTTCACAAAAAAAGCTGCTAGGTAAAAAAACCAATATCATTTATTTTAAGAAAGAGGTTCACAACTCCAACCCACTGTGACACACACTGTCTTAATATAATCAATCCTATACCATAGAGGACATCTGTACTGTGCTTCTCTATAGCTCACAAATGAAGTGGTCCTGTAGCCTCCAGCAGTAGACAGTTGGACTGTGTCATCCATACTAAATCATGAGTCAGAGCTCCAGGCAAGACAGTGAGACTAGTGGGTGGACTGAGGTTGGGGTGGGTGGGGGTGGTTAGAGTACGCTGCTGGAGCACAGAGGGTGTCTGTACATGGATATTCAAGTCTGTGTTATGTGGAAGCTCTGCTCAAATCTGCAGCAGCAGATAAGGGCTGGGCTGAAGCACTGCTCGCTGCGTGGAGCGTCATTGATTACTGCTGCTGTTGTTACAACACTGCTTAAGTTCCCTGCAGTGGACTGTACTTCCTGGCATGGTGTTATGAACTTGGACAAATTCTATTTTTAAGTGTTACTGCATGTTTTATATGAAGCATAACAGTGATTTGTAAGACGTTTAATGCCTGGTGGACGCTCATAAACACGGACAAAGTTTCAAATAAAAGCTTCAGGGTGCTGTAAATGCTCAATTTTAGACACATTTTTGCTACTCGTGTCATATCAGGTGAACAGCTATGGCGGTGAGAACCACAGCCTCCCACCTGCCAGTTAAATCTTCTGTTTTCAAAACAGAAGAAAGTCGGTTTAAAACTGTAAAAATGGCTCCTTTCACATAGATTAACCGGGGGAGCTGAACAAAGGCCCAGTATGGGATAAACAGGGATTATTCTGAACTGTGAATCCTGCAAAGCTACTCTAGTAGAGTGCAAGAATAAAAATATAGAGATGGAAATGAGAACAACGGGTCACTTCAGTTACCCTTCTCCCAACAGTCACTGTGAGCTGGCTACAATTGTCAGGATCTGAGTGTGAATGCAAACGTCAGCCAGAAACTGTAATAGACAGTAATGTTTGTCATCCAATCAAATTCTTTATTGCAAATGTGAACCAACAACAGTTGCCTCAAGGCGCTTAGCTGTAATGCGTGTGTGTGTGTGTAGGACTGCTGTGATGTCAGATCAGATGGTTTTTATTCTTTCTTAGTGTTGCAGTCAACACTTCCTCTGAGATTTCGTAAGCAACTGTTGCTTTCCTCCAGCTGGACTCACCAAACACTTCCAACATCTGCTGCATGTGGACCATCACTGGCCTGCAGTAACCCGCCCCAAAATAACATCATTTGTACCAATACAGCCATTTCAAGCTGTTAACAGCTAGGTTTGGGTGCAGTCAAATTTTAACAAAAAACACATCAAAGCCAGCACATGTGGACAGCAAAGCGTAAAAACTTGAGGTTCCCCTTTCACACTCAGGAGTGGACTATCTCACGCACAACAAAGACAAAAAACGTCTCCGCGTGGCTCTGAGGAGTAGAGGGGAGTGCGGGTGGAGCTGGCATCTCATCTGAGGAGCCTCTCGACTTGGAAGGTCAAGTCCACAGCTGGCCATTTTTCCATACCCAGGGTGTGCTGTGGGGCTCTGCAGGGAGGAGTATGTGTGTTTCAGTATGCTTGTTTGTCCAGAGCGAAGTCAGTACGCAGCGGACCACAGTGACATCACCCACAAATCCAGCACGACAGGGCAGATAAAACACAGTGCCTCCCAGCTGGAACTGCTCGGGGACTCTGAAAGGGAAGTGGCTGTTTCCTGCTGATGTGTGTGTGTAAACCCTGTCGGAACAAAGCCACCTTTAGCTCCACCGCTGTCGTTCAAACTTCATCACTCAATAAACCCCCGAAAGCTTGAGTGTTGTGGAAATTCTGACAAAGTAATGCCTTCCTCCAAAGTTTCACAACACAAATGGAAGGAGTTCAATTTTACTGAAGGAGGATGAAGCCAGGAGTGCTATTAAGAAATATTAAGCATCCTATGTAAACATTAGAATCAGCTTCTCAAGGGTTTTTGTTTACAATGCGAGTCATGGGTACTGCCCTACAGTTACACATGTGGGTGGGCTACAGAGATAAGCCTGGAATCTCACTACTTCACTTTTTTAGATGCTAAGTTTACACTACAACCTACAAAATGCTTTAGACAACGGGAGAGACTTCAATCATTGTCTGGGGAGAGTATTGCAAGTATTTCTTCTAGTTTTTTTAAATGTAACTACTACTTGGTCTCAAAGTCTCCTTTTGACCTGTAGCTGACACCCAGGTTATCCTCACCCCCGTAAAATGGTGCAAAATAAATACAGGAGGCCACATCCCCTTCCTCTTGTTATTTTGGGAATCATTTATTTATCCCAGGAGAAGAAAATGACCCATTTTCCTGAGGGGTACCGCTTCCTTTACTTTGTAGTCAAGCCACCAGGCGCAGAATAAGTATACACTGCAACCACACACGCCATTCATCTACACTCGTGAGTGCCATGAAGCTCTGCTGGATCTGCAGTGTGGCTTGCTGCAGTTGGTTTAGTTAATCATTAATGTATGCTTCAACCAGTGAGTGCCTTTCACAGCCTTTGCTGCAACACCAGCAGAGATGGTCTGAAGCAGAGCCAAAGCCCTGCAGGGCCTGCAGTCATCCTCTTAGTCCTTCCAACGGTGTTCTGGCTTCAGAAAACACAACATGGAACAATCCTATTACAAAATACTTGCTACTTATAGTATCAAGGACTTACACAATCGATCACATTGCATATTTAAAATTACCCTTGGCAAACATAATTTATGCTGCCTTCAGGTTTTTTTTTTTTTGTGTTTTTGTAACACGCAAACACGAATGATGAACGACTGAAGCACGTCCAAGAAAGCAACAAAAAAAGCTGCATTTGTGATAAAAAAATTGTTTTCAGATTGACTTCATGTCTGCGTCAGATGGAGGCAGAAAGAAGCCAATTAAACTGTGATCACACAGATGTGTGGGAATGCTGTAAGGGGATACTGAAAAGCTCTGTCCAGAGGTAAAAGATACAAAACAGAGTATGAAAGAAGTCACTGCCACCTACAGGCAAGTGATGATACAACATGGAAACCCATAGGATTAACTGAATTTACTTTAAGCCCTTCAAGACACATTATTAATGAATGATGGGAAATATTGTGTAATTATGAGTTACTTGTGCATTATGACACAATTTTCCTTTATTGAAGAAGCACAAAAGGATTATACTGCTGCCGTGTGATACAGTGTTTCAGTGGCAATGGCCTGCACTCGTAATGATCACTGGGACGATAAACCAGCCATTGTTTGATGCACAAGCGTCATTTCCAGGGCCTCAGAGTGAAAATCATCTTTCCCAGCACAGGAAGAAGAGGTGACCCATGTGCTGCCTTAAGAGGAAGCGAGCGTTAGAAGAACCCTGCTGTCACAGTGTTTACACAGCTCTAAAACTCATCCAAATTACAAGCATGAGAACTGTTGGCAGCTTATACTGCGATACTGTGAGCAAGACTGATTTCCGTTCAGGTTATTTCAGTTTAAGGTAGGAACGCGAGAGGAACTACGTGTCAAACTGAGCCAAACAATGCCGATGGGGTCATGTCGCATCGTAGTGAACTTAGAGTTTAAACGCCTCTCGGGAGGTAAGTGGCCAGCACCCAGGTGTGAATGAGATGTTAGACAGAGTGCTGTCATTACGGTCAGGCTCTGACACGCATGAGGAAAGCTGAAAGCTGTCTGCTCCTGAAACAAGCCCATGCTGGCCTGACATGACGGGCCATGACGGGAAGAAACAGACACACTTTGTCACAACCACTGACTCAGAATTGTTTTAAATGTTTCCGGATCATTAAATGGGTCATTTAGTCTGGATTCTGAAAATGTACCTGAGGATAAACTTCACGAATTTAGCACCAGTCAGAGGTATTGCTCGGATCACCCTGTGCCTCAGGACAATGATGCTGTTCTTTCACAGTACACAGAGTATTTCAAACTCGCTCATTTATACACTGAGACTGCACCGCAGATCCAGATAGAAAATATGAACTATGGGAGGAATAACATGTAGTCTGGATGACCTCAGGTTCCCATTAAGGGAATTTTCAACCATTTGATATGTGCCATTTGGCCATCCTGATGGCTTTCACTGTAACATATAACCAGACTGTTATTTCCAGCATTTGTTCTGATCAAGAGACAGCTTAACACAAGCTTTTTTAAAGCCAGTTTCATGATAACACAGTCCTCGCTACTCATTAACATGTAGTTTAAGCATTACACAAGCTATATAATTTTTTTAAAGGACCAAACAGCAATTAATCATTAATCCAGGTGGTTTTCTTTCTGTTTGGAGCATTTAATTAATTATATCCTCACACAGCATTAGGGCGGAAAACTCCAACAGATGGTCTGTTCTAAGATTTTTTTCAAAAGTCCTTCAGTGAAAGCCATTTAGACAGGGTGGATTAAATACTTTCAACAGTGGACTTACCAAACACTGCCGTGATGCTTTAACGAAAAACCTACAACAGAAACTAGTTTGTTTATTATATGTACAACTTCCACTATACTGTGGTCTTCAACATAATGCTGTGGGCCATGGAGCCAGACGTACGACAGCATCACCTACAGGATTACTGATCAGAAGATCATGATGGGCCGAGTCCCGAGTGTCGACACTCCCCTTAGAAGCTGTTAGTGATTGCTAATGTTTTTTTGGTCTTGTTGTAAAAGGTCTCAGGTGAGAGAAATACGAAGAATACCAGGAAATTGACACATTGCACCCTCGGAGGAGAGCGTAACCATGGTCACATGCAGAAGAGCGTGATACAGGGTTTAAGTGAAAGTGTAATCAAAGGTCTGCAGTTACACGTGTAGCTGTGAACACTAATAATGTAAACGGGAGGAAATAAAAATAAGGTGGCAATCTTTCATATCTGCTGTTCAGAAAAAGCCAGCCTTTTGCGGTTTGGCAACATGCAGGAGGGAGACAGGGCAGGGATAATGGAGGAGTTTGGGAACCCTTAAGGATCAGCTAATCCCATTTGGCTCTTTGTTTGGAATCAGTGGAAATCCTCTTGAGCCTGGTTCAATGAGCGCTACTGACAATCAAGGGAAACAGAGGATGAAGGAGAGCAACGCATGCCCGTGCACCTGCACAGTTAAACAGTGGCACTGGATTTAGCTTTATTACTGTACTACACAGTTGCCCAGTAAGGCCACAAACAACTGGTGCAAGGAACTGTCACAAGTCATGGCTACAAAACGGCCAAATCCATCTATGCGATCTATACAAACTCGGAGAATATAACAAAAATCGACGAACAATTATAGATTATGCCCCAAACAGCCATGGTCAAACATCATATTATCCAATATATTTTAGTTAAATCCCCTGCGTATAAATTAAGGTGAGTTTAAGTCAATCAAATCTTTATTTCCATGCAAACACCAGCATATAATAACTGCATAGTATACATAAGCAATAAACTGGGATTTTAGAAGAAAAATAATCAACATTTGAGTCACTAAGACCATTAAAACAAGGCAATCACTGCTTTATCAGCCCTGCTCCGCTTGAGTGGAAAGCCAGGAATGGCACACCGCCTTTTTCCTGTTGTATTCACATTTGCTGGCACCTGTATCAAGCTATTCCCTGACACCCCCACTCAGAGGCCCCCACCCTTCCTGACAGAGGAAACACATGTTGTGAGATACGGGTCTCTTTTAGTTGCACCATTAGTAGTACAGTCAGTATTACTGAAGCCTTTATTTCACAGGCTATATGTGCGTCTTGACTATGCCACCTTCAGCAACAGCCCCCTGTCATCTTGCAGTAACACAACCACACACACAGACACACACACAGCGGGACCTCTCATGACAAGAAAATCTCATTATTTGCCACTGCTTATTTCTCTGTTGTTAGCATTTTATGAGACTTTTTGGATTAGGTTAATAACACAGTGAGCAGTGCGGCTGCCTGGCAACTAAGATGGATTTGACATTTTTCCTCAATCTTTAGGAATTCTCTTGGGATAACTTTTTTCCAAAAAATGAATGCTACATCTGCAATTAAATTTGAATACATCATCCAGAAACTGTTTCTTAGTCATTTAAGGCTTATGCCACATTTTGAGAAACATCTAATTAGTCCAGCGGGTGAAGAAAATCCAACACAGTGTTCTAAGTGGAGGGTGTTGTTGCTGCTCTTAAGACAGAGTAGAGAGTCTAAAGGGAGATTAAGACAAGTCAGGGATACTGAGCTGTTTATCTGTGCAGGAGTGTGTACAGTGGAGAACAGGGCTGCGGTCCTGCATGTTTAACGCTTGCCGTCACAAGAAGCGTCTGTTTTAAAGCACTTCATACAGAGCAACGCTCTTCTAATCGGTCCAGGTTCACATACAGACCTTCAGGCACATGGCCGCACCGCTGTTTCTCCATAAAGCACCATGCAGCTAACTTTATTTATCCATCCTGGCAAGGCACACTGTGGCAGCATACTGCTCACTCTGTAATACAATCCAGCCTCCTGATGCTAAGCCCCTGGAAAACAACCAGGAAGCAAACAAAAAAACAAAGCCTGAAGGAGAGCTGGGTCTCTCTCCTGAACACACAGGCTTTGACAGAACAACCAAACACACATTATCAAGGTCACATGACTGCTTACTGTGTAAGACGTTCATTTGAGTCTTCAAGCTATTGTGCGGCTTTCCTCCTTCTCAGTTTTGTGAATGTCAGCTGATATAACAGAGGATGAAGGACCGTTTAGCAATACAGCCCCAAACCTCAGTGAATGTGTCACTTAAAATACAACTCATTTGTTTATTGTGGGCAGGGAGCGCACAATAGGCTTATGTCAGCTTTACAAGGAAAAAGAAAAATAGGAACTCAGTGTTTCATGTGGAATGTTTTTTTACTGAATGGGAAACTACAGAAACTCATTAACATTCCTTTTACATCCAACAGCTTGTCAAAACTTTGTATGGAAGCGCTCGGCCTTTGACAGAATAAGTATACACCGACACAAACACTGTGTCTTGGTGGAAGCGTCTCACACTGTGGGACGCTATGACTTGCAATTTTTTTCCAGCTCTTTGTTTTGAACTTCAAATCCCATTAATCACCTCCTGACCTCTCAGACAGCTTTTAACCTGGTTGTGGGAGATAAATTTCTAGATGGGAACGAGATAATGGTCCATCAGCCACCTTCACCTCAGTTCATGTCGGGTCGTTCCATCTCAAATCCTGACATTTTAGAACAATTACTGTTCAGCCACCTTTGATTTCCATTCCCCTTATTTTAAGCATTATGATCTATCTATAGACAGACAGATCTATATATCTCTATCTCTCTCTACATATATATACATATATATACATATATATACATATATATACACACATATATACTAGGGGCGCAACGATATTCGTATCGATATTGAACCGTTCGATACAGTGCTTTCGGTTCGGTACGCATATGTATCGAACAATACAACATTTGTAATTTATTTTATCAACTTTCCTTCTGACGATGCTGTCTGTGTTGAGCGCTCAGTGAATCTGCGTTCGACTACTCCGCCTAGGCTGCACTGTCGAGCGCAGATCCACTGAGCGCTCAACACAGACAGCATAGTCAGAAGGAAGAGCGCAGGGCACCTCCCCCACCCTCATTCAGATCTGGCGTTTGGAATTATTTTGGTTTTCATGTGACGTATGACCCTGAAGGTAAGCGAGTCATGGACTAAAGTAAAACAGTATGTTGGATGTGCCATGCAATGCTCAATTACATGGGTGTGAACTAGTGTGTTAGCGCAGTTAGCTCATTAACGTATTGGCCGTCTAGCCCCATGCACAGGGCGATCGGCGGTAGCTCGTTAACGGAGATTTGCCGTGTTGTGGCGTTAAGGTCATTTCAACGAGATTAACATGAAAGCACTAGTGGGAACACAACGAATATGACTGCACATTTACGCCGACATCATCCTAGTGCAAAGACAAAAACAACAAGCATGCTACTAACTTTAGCCGAGTCATTTAGACAGCTGTTAGCACATGATTCTCCTTATGCTGCTGAGAATATAGCCCAGAAGAAGCGGATAGTATAGCTTTTATTTTGGAAAGAGACATTTTTCTGTAATAAACTCTCTTTTCCAAAGATGAGTGATTCCTCAATCAGATACAGGGCTCGCAAAATCGCTAGCCCGACGTCCTGGGGCTAGAGATTTTTCCAGTCGGGCTACCAAAATCTATCTCTGCCCTGCCCATCGGCCTATCGTAGGAAGGAAAAATATATGTCAATGCTTTTGCATTCTTTCGGAAATGTAGCTGGGTAATTATGTCATTGACATCGGTGAGCCACTGTCAATATGTGACATATTGAAATCGCGTTTGACTTTGCGCTTGTTTTTTGCTTTCACTTTGCAATCGCATGAACTGTGTATAGAGAGAGCGACAGTACTGATCTGTGAGTGATGATAATTTGTGCACCAATTCCTCTGACATTGTCTTATTAATCGTTAGCTTACTATGCAAACATGACAAGTGAAATCTCCCGCAGCAAGCTTAAACATGTGAGAGGTTGATCGCGCAGAGAATCGCTGAGCTTATGTGAGTGCGTGTGTAAAAGCAGCAGGATTTATATTTCAGTTCTGCTGAGCCAAATAAGACAGGTCAGGGTGAAGAAGTGACAGCCAAAGAAAAGCTTACCACAAAACGGAGAAGTTATGACAAATCAGACTATAAGGCAAAAAGTGCAGCTTTATGGTTTCATGGACAAAATAATTTCTGTGGCTGCGATATGATGAGCTAAATAACCAGGGATGCACATAAGTGGTCTGCAGGTGCGCATTCGCTGTCAAAATAAAAAAAACACGCACAAGGGTTAGGGTTAAATTTAAAAACTGTACTTTTGAGTTAAAATATATATTTATAATTTTAATAAATGACAAATTAAAAAGGCATGAACATTTTATTTTGTATCGAAAAAATATCGTACCGTGACACTAAAGTATCGAACCGAACCGTGAATTTTGTGTATCGTTGCACCCCTAATATATATATATATATATATATAAATAAATATATATATATATATATATATATATATATATATATATATAAATTTTAAGTTATTATATATATATATATATATATATATATATATATATATATATATATATATATATATATATATATATATATATATATATATATAATACCTTATAAAATGGTAAGGTATACAAGGTAAGGTGAAAACCATGCCCTAAAACCATCTTCCCCTGCTCCGCCCTCTGTAGGTTGCATCCCTCCCCCTCACTATCCCACTCTGGCCTACACTGTGTCCAAGCGAGGAATGCTAGCTATGCAGTCGGCCTGGTGAAAAGTCATTATAGTTCATCCCCTCTGGCTGGCAGGTCCCATCCACACAGTGGAAAATGCTATAAGAGTGAATTCTGAGAACTTAGACTTGGTTTAATTAAGCTAACAGCAGGCACTATAGGAGGGAGGGGGAAATCATTGGCGATGGCTCACTTTAACTACATGTTAAGGTGCCTCTAAGCTTCATCTATTTGCCCAGCTGATGACACCTATGAGCCAGAACAACTTTCAGGGAAATCCCACATGAACAATAACATCAGAAGCAACTTTCACTTTCATCAGCGTAGTCACATAACAATTAAATATAGACACAGAGCAAGAATCTTTTGTAGTTTCCTCACACACGTCACAGGAATATCCATCGTCATTTTGACTCCAGTTGAGAGAAAAAAAAATTGCTGTCCAGTCTGACTGAAGTGGTTTTGAATTGCAAGGGCCAGAACAAGCTCATCCTCTCCATTTATAGTTAATTTATACAGTCATAGATCTGAATCAATACAGGAAACCAGCTTTTGTATTTGCTAATTATGTGCTAATCCATCCCTTTGTGAAACACAATATCTGCCCTCAGCTGATCCGAGTGTGATGGGAGGTCACTCTCAGGCAGAGCGGACTCTTTGCTTGACACTAGGCATGAGTGATAAAACAGACAGGTGTGAAAAGAAAGCAAAAAGTAGATGCTTCTATTTTAAGTAATTCTACTGACTGGATAACTTTTTAAGATAACAATACATTGGATGACAACAGTGACATAAGACTATAGAGTTTTATAGAGAGTTTCAGTTCACTGTTTGGTTGAAAATTTACATTTTCTGGCCCAGACAGCCAAACAGTACGCTGGATTACAGCATTGTTTACCTGCTGTAGTATACCTGCTCAGAACCAAACAGCAGACAGATCATTTAGCTATTAGCTGGGACATACTGGAGTCATTAGCTGTTAGGAGCTGGAACTGATAGAGACTAAAATCTGAGCCACATAACATTATTACATTAAAAACTGAACTTATCACCTGTCAAGTAAACACACTATATAGACAACAGACTACTGTAAGTTGTTACTTTAGTTACTGGTCAAATAGCTCCACTAAAAACCACAAATGTTGACCTCGTGGTGACTCCAGAACAAGTCAAGAGAAAGCCATTAACATCTATACATGAGTCCATATAAACCCATCAGCTTTTATCAAGATGTTTTAGTTAGAAAAGACATGAGTTTCCAGACTAATAGACTCAGTTTCTCCATCCCTATGACTACTAGCACTCAAAAATACAAGTTTTTAAAACCTTATCAAGCAGAATACGTTAAACTTTGAGTCAACTCCACGCTTCAAAACCTCCAAACCATTTACTTTACTTTCAATTTCCATTGATTCAGAAAAGAAAAAAGTGGAGTGTTATTCTGCAGTGCACCCTTCTTGGCTGGCTACAACAGACACGTTCCCACAATGAAGAGTTAATGGTCAGCTGCATTAAAAGATGGGAGGGAAACATCCCTTTTATAGGCAAACCATGAGGGGGATAGAGACTAAATCCTCACAAAAAAGAAACATGCAGGGTCTTAAAATGAAATTTGCCAGTCATTAGTCTGCTCTTTCTAGACATTTTCCATGAGCCAACACGGACGTGTTAGTCTATAGTCACGGGAGTTGTCGTGCTTTCAGGATTTAATCCAATGAGCTTAATCTGTAGGCCTGTGCCTGCACGCAGAGGGTGACAGTTTTGCCTTAGGGGTTTTAGGCTGGACTAGGATCACCTCTCTGCTCTGCTCGGCCTGTTGCAAAACTAATGAATAAGTGATGGTGGCCTCAAGAGTATCCATACGCCAGATACATTTTCTCATTCACTTACTCCAGTGTGGGCTGAGCCATGTAAAGACTTGTTTGTAATGGTGCCATTCATACAAGTGTTAGGCCAACAAAGACTACTTCTCAGGGCTCTGATGGAGGGGAGGCTAAACGAGAAAGCATTTGAATCGACTGTCGTTAGAAATGTGGGTCTATTCTTAGAAGATAACTGTATGCATTAGAGAGAACGACAGATTTAGAGCAAATACTAAAATAAGAATCTACATTTTGTGAGTAATGTGAGATGTAGGATTAGGCACAGGAGTGCTGATATGTCTTAACTGTCCTAGTTCATGAGTTAGGGCTGCAGGTATATTTGGAGAAAGTAAAACTTCAACTGGACGATCCTTCTAGATTTCTGGGATGTAGAATTCATCCCAAGAGGACAATGCAGAAAAATACATGCCTGTGCTAAAATCTTTCCATTTAGAAGTTTGCGTAACAGACAAAGAGTCAGCATCAGGTTGATAGCGTGGCTAAAATTGGAGGACATCATGTTGCAAACACTTATTTTAAGGTGTGTTCGCACATCGCTAAAGATACAAAACAACCTTTGCATATTTGTACGATGCATAAACAACAAACTCTGTTCCATTCATTCAAATCCATTTCCTTATTAGATTAGAGATGAAGATGGCAAATTTGCTGCCAGCGTAGAACAGGAAGAAAAACTAGATTAACAACATAATGATGACTGAGGGAAGTTTGTGTTCGCCAGCTGCATTGAGGTGTGTGCCCTGCTAGCTTAAAAATAGCAACCTTAATGGCCTGGAGGATGGAAGCAGAGCAATACTCTCGTTGATTGCCAAGCTGTTGCTGAACAGCTCTCAACAGTAAGATGGGAGAGCAGCCTGGATTCAGACAGATGTGCACTGTATGCATAAAAAAATTAAAATAAATAAATACATGAGGATTTATATAAATGTTATACGATCCCATAATGGCGACGACCACCCTAAGCCTTCTTTCGTCCATGCTAATCTCCATTTGGATGGTTAAGAGAAACAAACTGTCAAAGTCATTACGGAAGAAATCACACCCCCCCCCCCAAAAAAAAAAAAAAAAAAAAAAAAAAAAAAAAAAAAAAAATCACTTCAGCAGAACCTTAACTGGAAAAACTTCCAAAAATAGAAACAGCTGAGTAGGAATGCCTCCATCATTGCCTTTTGCATTATGAATAATAGAAGTGTTTACAAAAAGGCCATTTGGGTGAATTGGGGGGAAACAAGTCCCAGAGTGCTGCTATGCTCTTGCTAACAGGAAAACACCCACTGGCCAGGCTCTTCAGCAGGCTCTTTCTGTTATGGTAACCTCTCGTGTGCTCCAAAACAGCTCTGCTCTATCAGGCAGAACACTCAGACAGAGTGGGCGGTTTAATGCTGAGCCCTGCCCAGCACTTCTGCTCAGCCCAAGTACAGGAAACTGGCTCTACCTAGGAAAAGTTAGGCCTCTGCTCTCCCACCAGAATATGAAGAACGGGAAGTTATGGGCACTTCCCGCTCAGGCAGGATGAAGGATTTTGGAGAGTGAGTTCAGGGGGCTAGTAAGTGTTATTCACTTATGAAAAATGTAGATCTGTGTACATGCAATATACTGGGTACGTGTGAATTCTGCTTAAGCATCCATCCGCCCATTCTCTGCTACTTATTCTTTTCAGGGTCGCGGAGGGGGCTGGAGCCTATCTTCAACCATTCGCACTTACATTCACACCTACATTTACACTTATGGACAATTTAGACTTTCCAATGTACCTATCCCCACTAACTGCATGGAGGAAGAAGGAGTGCTGCCACTCTGCTTAAGCGACTGAGGTAAAAATCACGAGATTACAGATTTCAGAGTACACAGATTTGTTAAAGCAGTAAAGAATGCCCTCGTTTTCACACCGAGCCAAGAAATCATTAAGTAATTTCACGGTGTGACCACGATTGATATTTTGGGATTCATTTCTGGCTCTAACTTAATATTTAACACTTACTTTGACATGCGGTTAAAGTACACTGTCAATTCGTGCCCGTGACATGTAATTCGTTTTCATTTGCACTGGAACAAAATCTGTCTGTCTGGCCTGTGGATCATTTGAGTTGGCTTTGCTACTGCAATATTTATGTGAACTAACCGGAGTAGCCCTAGCTTGAATGGAGGAAATCCTTTATATTTTTTTGACTGAGTGCTTTATATTCTCCCCAAAATTTCTATGCTCAGTTGAGGATTTCTCAAGCTTCCCACACTTAACTGCAAAAGCCCCGAGTGGCAAATCTGGTTTGGATTATAATCACAACTGCCAAGAGACGTGCCAAAATCCAGGCAGACAAATTTCACAGTGAGTCTGATGGGCGTGTTTTATTATTTTTTATTTTATTTTGCACTTTTCTTAAAAGCCTCCATTCCACAAGTCATCCATCACCGCCTATAAATGGTTCTGGTGGAGGTCTGAATCCTGCGTGGATACTGTACAGAAAGTTGTATTAGCACACCTGGAACACCAGCTTAAAACTCTTTAGTGCATTTAGTATGACTATAGAAAATAAAATGTAGGTGATTGAACTTAATATGTGAAAGCAGAAACAAAGAGCTGTATCCAAGATACTCAAGAAATAAAATGCCCAGAAAATCTGAAAAATATACAGAAAATGCCACACTGCCTATTTTCAAAACCTGTAGCCAGTGAGGACAACCAATGACTTTCAGACAACAAAATTAAAACAATGACAGAAGGAAACTTTCTGCAAAGAACATGAGATCATTCAGTGTTTTTCCATTTCGCATAACAAATACATAACAAAGCTGTATTTACATAATAAATAAATGCAGCTGCTAGCCAGAGACGGGCCCAGTAGTTCGACAGGGTTGCTTAATAGTTTAAAAGTTATCGTACCTTTTATGCACAACTTTAAGCAATGACATAATTTAAACTGGTAGGCACAAAATATTAAGACCATAAGCAATTTTACCATCACTAAACATTTCTAGTTCCACTCTTAAATTCAAGTTTTCAATTTTTTGCGATTTTAAAATCTGTCACATGGCTCAAAAGTTACAAGTCTAAACCCATTTAAATTTGTGGTGCTAACGTGCTCAAGAAAAATAAGTAAATCTTCTTTTTTTGCCTGATGACAGGATATTTAAAATGTTTTTCAGCCACTTAAGCGTCATCCAGTTATTTGACTCCATAAACGCACATGTATGATACAAAACTAGCTTATCCACGAAACACAGTAAGTATATACAGGTTTTAGCCAAAGCTCAGTTAAGACCAAAAGCTGGCTCGCTATGATTAATCATCTTTGTTGAAGCAATGTAGGCGGTGTGGCAAGATAACCAAAAGACCTGCACCAATAAGACCATACCAAAAGCTAAAGTTTCATGATGCCCATGCAGACCTATCAACACCTCTCCAGTTTCAACAAAAACTGCCTTTCATGAAGGAAGCTTCACTGTGCAGTATTTTTATAGTAAGATTCAGAGATGTCACTATGGTGTGAACTCTGAGGCAGCACAGGGATCTCTGCTTCTTATGAACTAGAAACACTCTTAGGTGTTTTAAAGTTCAACAGGAATTGGGGAATTTGGCGCCAAACAGCATCATAGTTTTCAGTTTGTCTAATCTGGAGCAAATGGGAATGAGACTCTTAATGGGTGCAGTGGTTACTAAAGCAGTCTCATGTATTATTGACCCATCTGCTCTCCAATCTCTACCCCCCAGGTTTTGCTTTCGCAGGGTACCATTTACCAACGGGGCAGCAGAAGCAGCTTATGTGCACTTTTACTCTGATACCAGTGCTCCTTATAGAGGTAGACAGAGCAGGAACTGCACGGGCAGGTCAAGCTGCTTAGGCCTCGCAACACAACGCGGTAATCTTCTGACTGGCTCGGTGCTACAGCCTATGTGACAGCCAGCATCTGCTCCAAGGAGACAAAACATAGCAGACTGATTACTTTCTTTTCTACTGATTTGATGAACTCAGATAATGAGCTGATTAATGATTGCGGAGCTTTAACCTTAAATTCGTCTCATTGCGGTTCCAGCCTCTCAAGCACATTTTTTGGCAAACTGCATGGCTAACAAATCCAGCTTCCCTGCATGACAGAACATGTTTTTTTCATGGCAAAAGATCCAAACAGGGAGAAATAAATTCTCTGACACATTTGTATTGTTTGAAAAATAGCCCTACTTAGAGTAACACACCCATCTAAGGTATTTCTGGAATTTCCACATCTTGGGAAAATTTACAGACTCTTAAAAAAAAGCTAAAGAGGAGAGGTGTGCAGGTGTGGCCCAGAGGGCTGACAAAAGCAGATTATTGTACAGTTTTCATTCACAGTTGGAAGAGAGTCAGCAATGCCATCATCAAGACATTTAACACTGCAGCTTCTATGCAGGCTCTTATTACTTGCAAGCTTTGCCTTAAGGAAAGACAATCTAAAAATGTTGCTTTTTACACTATACAGAAACACGAATCTCAAACGACAGGAAAGCAGTCTACCTGCCAAACAGCCTAAGGGGCACCTAAACTATCCAAGTTGCTGACTTGAAAGAGGGAGAGCTGCATTGTTGAAATGGTTGTTCTCCTTAAAATGGCAACACCTTCTCTACAACTGGGGATAAGACTGATAAAATCTCTTATGCTTAATTCCAAAAGCACTATTCTATAGAGCGACACGTGCATTCTGGTGATAGTTATACATGTTAATGCTCGTCTTTGCAGAGCATAAATGACAGCCCCACTTTCCCCTCTGGTTGTAGAGCTGCGTACGCACTGGCTATAGACGGCTAATAGCATCACTCCCACATAATGACACCCATCTGGTGTACAGCTCCCTCGGGTCAGGCACATAGCAGGAACACTGAGGATCTGAGTATATCACCATTAGGTGACAGGCAATTGGGACTATTGATTACACTTACACAACTGCCCCCCTAGCTGCTTCGTACACTGTATACACTAACTAAACATTTCCATCAATTTGCCATGGATTTATGGTACACTAATCAGCCAATACGTTAACTACACTATACTCTAGCTCTGCGTAGCACGAAGACAGTGGGGCAAAGCGCAGTACTAGTTAAAATAAATATAAAGTTGGTGACAGCAATCATGGAGCCAATGACGTCCTCAGCATGCCTAAAGTGTGAAGAAACAGAGGGCTCAGCTGAGGGCTCCGGGGTACTGCAAGTGTGTCTCCACTCAAACAGAAAAACAGTGTCTGTCTGCACGAAAGCGCACTAATTGTTAGTGAAAGATACAGCACTGCCCACTTGAGTCCAAAACATGGCTAACAAACATCCACAATCAGTGGATATGCAAGTCCTCTACAGTACATTATAATATGTTTCCAGGCTTTTAAACATGCAGCAACATTTACGCGTGAAAACATCATTATGGCTTCAAGCAGGATGGGTGACAACAACCACAAGCTTTCCTTTATGTGCTTGAAAACAGATCCCTCCATTCCTGCTGTGGTATTTACATGTTTTATGGAGGAATTAATTACAAGCTGCGTGGACAGTGGTCTTGTGTGCAGTCGCATTCTTATCCCACTGAGAAGCTTCAGCAAACACTTGAACTCCAAGTTGCAGCCATGCATTCATGTCTAAAAAGGTCATATACAAAGGGCTGGAGTCTACGAGATGGCAGGTACTAGTTTTGAAATGATATTAAAGTTGTCTCGGGCAACCGCAAAACAAATTCCCCCACAGAGTTTCTACAAGTTACTTCAGTCTTCCTCGAGCATGTTGATTTCCCAACACGCATTCTTCTATCCACTTCTCCTCTCCTCCCTTAGGCGTCCCTGGCAGTGCACCAGAGTGAGGATGAATAAATAATATGAAGGTGTGGTTGGATGTCTGGGATCGTGACTCAGGATTCCATTTCCCTGACAGAAAGCCTGGACGGTGTACGTTTCAGTTGCCTAGCAGCTTTTTTTTTTTTTTTTTTCCAGGAAAGCTGGAACAATCAGACGGAGCACCAAACACCGAACGCACTCTGGACACAACAAAAGGGTCAACTCCTTTATCCAAGATGAGCTCTGAGGAAAACTGATACCGAGCAGGTAGGCTTCAGGTCCTCGTCACCCAGATGTTGTCACTGTCACTGGACACTTTATATGTGTCTGAAGCATGAAATTGGAGCCTCGTGCTTTCCTTTGTGAAGCCGTATTATGTCATCTCGGTGCAGCCCTGTGAAGTGATCCCCTCATTGACACACAGGACTTTGAACGTGCACTGATTCTCTACAGACTCTAGGAAAGGAATGACATACATGTCTGAGCCTAATAAAGACAACATTCTTCTGTAATGTTGAACACCTTGCAAACGCCTATTGTCTATTTTGCAAAACCTACCTATAGATACAAATCACTTCATTACTCCACGTTTGTTTTTGTGGCTGTTGTTTTATTTCACTTTCATTCATTTCCAGTCCTACATTTAAGTGGGAGATCCTTTGATTCATTCTATGCTCTCATGTATATGTGATAATGTTTCCCTTGGTCTTTAAATGTATATTTGGACTGGTAATCGATCTGCTTTAACTGGAAAGCTCGTTGAGTCAGCACTTCATTCAAAAAAATTCCAAACGGAAGTGACCGATTACATTTTTCTGTCACCCATATCTTCATTCATTAAAAAAATAAATTAAAAAATGCCACCCCCTGGCCACACACACCCACCCGTTCATAATGCCCACGTGCTCTAACTCAGCTGGTCTGAAGTCAACAGGGTGAGAATGAAAGTGAAGGATTTAAAGATTGCCAGCATTCATGATGAGCTCCAAATGTTTTGTGTAAAATGCAAACAGGAGGAAGCTGAAAACGTTGTTTGTTTTAAATATATATTATGATTTATAATCAACAGTCTACCAAATATTGTTCAAAGCTGTGTGGGAGCCTGTTACCCATATCACTCCAAGTGTGTCAGGGGTATACTTAAACCTTAATTATATCACCCTAAAAGGCACGCGTAGTCCTGCTCAACTGATCTGAAGTCAGTTATTTTCTCCAAAAACGTGTGCGTAAGAAAAAGCAGGTCTCTCATTGCTCTATAAAGTTTTAATAGACACTGATGACAGTGAGCGTTGTGGCGCAGAGGAGTGGGAGTTAAGGTGAGTACTTACGACCAGCACCGACGTCCTCACCACCTCCGAGACACTTTGCCTGAGTTCAGCAGCGGTGCCAGGTTTACCCAGACCCCGCGTAAATTTCCTGGTCTCCGGATGCACCGGAGTGGCCATCGCTACGCGTCCCTTGGGATTAATTACCGTCCAATCCACGCGTTTTATCAAGTTTACAGGAAACTCATCATCGGCTTATCCGCGCCTTCGACCGCCGCTAGTGCGCACCACGAGTTTGAAGTTGGGTCATGTTGTGGTGTGGCCGCTGGTACGACGCTCCTATTCCTCGATTCAGTTTTCGTTCTTGAAAATCAACACATGCCGCATCGCTCCGGAACTCTGCCTTCTCTTATCGGGTATTGTTGACACAATAAAGTGTCCCCTTGAGTAGCGTTTCATTGGCCGTCCATCGCCAGGCAAGAGATGTATAATCTGTTTTCTCCCTTGCGTACTCCGCCTCTTACCGGCTTGAAGTCCTGCCCACTTGCTGTGTGTGTGTGTAAGCTGGTGGGCCTGGACTTTGGACTGCGTGCAGTTACAGTATGAATGACTGGATCAATGCTTCACCATTACCACAAAAATCACAACCGTGGCGAACAAGCCTCTGGAGTGTCATCACAACATTCCTCTTTTGTGACACCGGAAACTGGCCTTTAAAACAGTATCAAACGGTACTGTTTTAAAGGCCATTTTTCCAAAGCTACTACAAAAAACAGATTATATTGAAAATAACTGAACTGGTTCAGTGACACACTATAAAAGACTGAATTTATGTACTACTTGTGAGTTAAAAACAAAAAGAGTACTCCCAAGTACTTGTATAGAAGCCTTCTAGCTGCACTTTTCATCTGATTATCTTTATTTTAATTTTTTACCCAAATTATTATATCTATCTAAAAGTAAAGTAATAACTAAAACTGGGAAATGATATTTTATTTAACTGAAAAAAGACCATCCTTTAAAAGAAGCTGACTAAAGTATACCGTGTGCTTATATAAAACTAAAATGAAAATCCTTAAATTGTGTTTACGTTTAGTTTATGTCAATGTGGTCAAGTTTGTCAACACATGTAGGATCAGGGACTTTGGTGCATATGCTTTTTTGTAAGGGTTGGTATAGTAATCATTACCATAAACCTGTTTAATGAGCAAATCTCCCCAGCAAACCAAATGAAAACAAAACAAAAACTCAAAATGAAATAAAAATAGAAAGTATAATAACTTTAACTTTACCTCCATTGGCCTTTTAAAACTATTGTCCACTACCTTTATTTACCATGTAGCAATTTAAACGGTGAAGCCTTACCTTTAACTAACAATTTCAGCTTTTAGCTATCAGTTTATGAATTGCTAAGCTAAAGAGCTAAACGTATTAACGTAATTTAATCCCATCCTTCAATTGCTTATTCACGTCCTTTCAGGTTTCCAGTTACATTTGTTTGCTAATATTACAGCAAAACCTTCTAGCAGTTGCTATTTAGCTAACACCGTTAGCCATTTTGTAAGCTATTTTAGCTATTTTACTATTAAAAATAACTGTATTGATTTTTGCTGCCATTTTCTACGCCTTATAGATTACTTTAACTTCATTGTTAACTTTTCTGTTCATATCTCTTCAAGTCCGCTCAGTCACAGTTAAGCTAATCTTTGGCTAACTCCCTGTGCGGTAGTTATTTGTTAGCCCTGGATGGGAGTCACAGCTGATAGCAGTGTATCCTCCCCACAAAGAGTACAGGACAGAAGGGACACTGTGCAGTGATGGCTTGACTGAGAAAGCTTTCTTGGTCAGTGATGCCATCTGCAGGCCACAGCCAACAGAGCCATAAACACACTGCACATCTTCTTTTTACCTACTGAAAATCACCCCTGCCTCTGTACTGGAAAAAATACACAGAACTCGCAACAATCCGAGTTTGAGTATGTTTTTTTTTTTTATTGCTTTCATTTCCAAAGAGCTCTCTGCTGTCTGGAAAAAACGCTGCAATTCTAGGCAGAACTGAGGTTTTCCATCTCATATACTTCACTGCAAAACCCTGTCAAATGCATATTTCCATTCATTCAGACCCATAAACAGATCTGTGTTTATATGGGGAGGCAGCCTAGTTTTGTGAGGGCAACGTCGCTTGGAACTGAAAGTTTCTGTTTTGTTTTGCACATAATCCTTAAAGCTTTCAATTACACTTGCCATCATAACGCAGCGATTATGAGCACATCTCACATTTTCTCACACAACTGAATGGGAACTTCAGAGTTAATTTATATATATGCATATATATATATATAAAAGCAGAACTCTGTGATTGGAATCATACAACAAATTTCAGCAAATAGAACATTTACTTCACTTAAAACGGCATCAGTGGTGATGGCAGCCACCCCTGGCCACAATGTCGAGGTTTACGTCAATAATACGACAAAATAATTTCATTTCCTTCTTTTTGTGCTGGGCCAAGCGTGGTCAGAGCATCAGCTGTTAAAGGGTGACCGTTTTCCTAGAATGAACACGTAGACAAAATGTTTATGACAATGCAGTGAGAGTTTAACTATCTAAGAAAGAATACTGAATATCTAGTATCAATGTGTTCCTGCATTTAAAAACAACCGATGACAAACATGTAAAACCAGAAATAGAGGAAGTGGTTCAGACCATTAGAAAACAGTATAAAATGACATCCTTAAAAAGAGGTTTCAGAGTTGAGAGTAAAAATGCCAAAAATGCAGTCTCTGATGCAGTCTAAACCAGCGGACATGTCACCATTAAAGCATTAAAAAGCACCAAATGTGCATGGACACATGTACAAATGTCCCAGATATGCGTAGAAAAGAAAAGCAAAGAGTCCGGAGTGGGACAGGACGGGCGGATGCCACCCGAAGGAGAAAGGGTATGGAAACTAGGTGAGCCAACTCATTAAGCGTGGGTCTCTTTGCCGTTCAGACCACGAGCTCGACTTGAGGGGACAGTAGCGCTGCGGATGACCTCCATCCACCTAAAGGGCAGAGAAAGGGCTTTTTAATCAGTCCTTGAAACGTAGAGGATGAAAGAAAACTTTTAAAAGATGACACATTTGGTACCTCTCGAATGTGTATTCACTCTCTGATCGGAAGTAGTAGACGTGGGACTTGAAATGCAGCTTGAAGACATAGTCCTTGTGGATGTTTTCGGACTCAGAGGGGACGGTGACCGAGTAACCGAGCAGTGGAAGGCTGGCCAATGGGTAATCATCCTAGAGAGGGGGAAAAACAAAAGTGATTTAAATAATTTGGATTATATCCTGTAAATAATTTCAAAAGGAATCAACAGACTGAGTAACAGACATCAAAAATGTAGATGGGGCAAAATATGACACAATCCCTTCCATAATAATGCAATCATGTCATCCCTCTGGTGGTTTTCCAGAGGGATCCAATGAGGCTTGCTGTGAGAAAATACTGAAGAACAAATGAGTAATTAATCATATACACAAAGGACAAGCTTAGATTTTTATAGAACTCTGCTCTAAATCCACGTGGG
Source organism: Maylandia zebra (assembly GCF_041146795.1). Classification (NCBI taxonomy): domain Eukaryota; kingdom Metazoa; phylum Chordata; class Actinopteri; order Cichliformes; family Cichlidae; genus Maylandia; species Maylandia zebra. Next base: position 19,718,440 of record NC_135182.1, on the reverse strand, counting down.
CCTGGCATTGCATTATTTAGTATCAAAAGCAATGCTATACTTTTTGTTTTTTATACCCTTTTTGCTGAAAGTGCACATTTTGTAAAGATCTGTTCGTGTAAAGCAAACAAATTTGACAGCTAGTCTAAACTTGGGTGAATCGAGTGTTCTAGTTTCTGAACTAATGCAGCTTTAGCTTTGGTGTAAGTGTGGTTTTGGCATCTTCATTCGCTTGTATGGTCTGTTAAATGGGCTGGTCCTTCTGTAGTGCTTGTCTGCTCTACTTGAGCAGAAAACATGTGTCTGATGTCTCATCCACCCATTCACACAAGCACCTTTTTCTACACCTAAGTGCTTTCTATAAATCTGTTTCTAAAGACAAAGGGGGACTGTGGTTTTGAGATTGTGGCCCCCAAATTGTGAAACCCAAAACTTAAGAACCACCTGTTCAGGCTTGCTCCTACTTAGCTTTATGTAATTATACTATTTTAATTGTTGTATCTTATTCTTTGTGATTTTTTTTGTTCAGTTACATGCATTTATGGTTCGATGCCTGGCTGCTACAGCCCGCCCTCAGGCATCACCAAAGCCATCCACATGAGATATTTTTAAATTATTTCCTCGTCTGCTTTCTGGAAAAAAAGCATACTAGCAGCAGCCAGTGGCTCCCTTCAGCCTTATAGTAGATAGATCTATGGTATCAATTTTAAAAACTTAGCAGCATCCTTATCAAATTATTGCATTCACAAGATTTTCAGAAATCTTGACCTCTAACCTTGAGGTTGAGGTCACTGGGGGTTGAATTCCTCCGAGAGTTTTAGCAGACACACTTATGGTATCAATTTGAAAGTCCTACGTGTTGTCACCCGCCCGCCCGGCAGGGTAACGACAATAGCCCATCAACGACACAACGCTGAGGGGTAGTAATGGAAAAGCTCCACTGCTGTCTTTCACCTTTACTGGAAGGTGCACAAGTCTCCATTGCAGAGCATTGACAGCATATTTTACAAGTCTTTTCAACTCAAACGTGTGCAGCACATTTAATTTTCTTGCAACTGTTCCATAAATTTTGGTTTTCCACATAATTTGTGCTAACTTCATGAGCCTTTAATACACAGAGGGAGTGTTTGTTTCTATAAAGTTTAGGAGTGGCATTATTTTTCTTGAAATTCACAGTATGAAATACGGCATGGGAAAACGCATTTACCTCAAATATGGCACACAGATTCGATATTTCACACTGAGATCTGATGCTTTCAAGACCAGTCGAGGGAGCGCACCACCATCCTCATAGTCAAACAACAGGACTTTGAGAGCGTGTACTCCTTACCTGGTGAGACTTGTAGAAAAACAGGCTGAAGTTGGTGAAGACAACCCAGAGCTTCTGCCAGCCGTTGCTGTTCTTGAACTTCCTTAGTAAGTTTCCTGATAGCTGATTCTACAAAGAGAAAAACAAGCCTGATTCTGACGCTTTGAAAGCCATCCATATCTCACTATTAGTGCAACACTCGTGAAATTTAACTTCTACCTGCACTTTCAAACATGCAATCAAGCTACTTTGTCTACTTTTCTAAAGAGGCTTCATTTTACTAGGTATAGCTTCCAACATGATCTGATGTCGTTGTGTTGGTGCTGTTCTCAGATCAACAAAACGAATGTTGCCTCAGGTTCAACATTGCAAGTGACCAATCACATTGTACTGATGTCATAGCTTTGCGATTGCACCGTCACACCACAAACCACATCGTAACGCTAACCCCATAACCTTAACCCCCAACCATGAGCAGGTCTTTTCCAAATCGCAATGCTATGACATCATAAAAATGCGATTGGTCAGATGCAATGTTGATCCTGGACAAACACCAACACGAGGAGATCAGATATACTAAAGGTTCCCGCCCTAATCTGACACACACAGTGTGTTCAAATTCGTTCATTTAAATGAATTAGACACACTCAAATAATGATTAAACACACTGAAGCCTGCATAATTATTCCTCCTCTTCACACTGACCATTAGCAGACAGTCTGTTCCCATTTTGCCTGTAGTATGTAAGAGCGAGCATGTCTAGTTGGGAATCACTGGTTTAAAAGAATAACTATAAGGCAGGAAGGAAAAATCACAGTTTTGGCCCCTCTGCAATAAATTATGCTTAATTAAAGTCTTTAATAGTGGTGTTAATACCATAATATTTCACTATGTCGCTATGAGGTATTACTACAACTTTAATTTCAATTTCCTCTCTATAAATCTTGCTTCCTGCGATACAGTTCAAATAAAACATAAACACAGGGCCTCTCCTGTCTGCCTGGCTCCTTTACCTCTAGACTCCTGCAGGATTCACTAAAGGAGAGGCTCTGAACACGGTACCAGCAGATAACAGACAGAGGCACTGGTCCCTGGCCACTCGGGGGCCCCACCAGGGGGGTCTTATTCTCACTGACTGGACTAGGCTCCTCTACCACGCAGGAATGCACAGACGTATGGGGGAAAGAAAGACAGACAGACAGAGAGAGAGAAAAAAAACAGACAGGGAGGGAAGGAGGGACAGAAACACAGAGACTGAGTAGGTGAAACACAGGCATGCAGTGGCAGGGGTTAACACTCAGGCCGACGGTGTGTCCAGGCAAGGCTGTGAAGAGGACATTGTTACAACTACAGAGGAAGAGCAGAACTAGATCAGGACACAGCTGGGTTTTAGGAAGGCTACATCCCAAAACAGGATCCGTTCTGTTAATGTGAATGAGGACGTTTAGCACATCTACGTACTGCTCTCTCTCTCTATTTATAGACGGTCAGAGTTGCCGGGAAGAGAAGAAAAAGGACAAAACAACTCAGGAAAGCCACAGTTTGGAGTTTAGATCAGGACATCACATTGGCTACTGCCAAAAGAAGGAAACGTGAGAACAGTAACCTCCTCGAGGCTGTAAATGAAGTAATCCAACAGTAACTCGTAAAAATAATTCAATGAATAAAAACTCCCCATACACAAAAGATCAGAAGCAGATCGGTTTAAAAGCACTGTGTGGAGGATTTGTTGACTAGCAGTGGTACAGCTGAGTCATGTTTTCACAAACACTGACTGATCCATGGAGTTTGCTTTGATGCAAATGCATGAGGAACCTTATGCATAAGGGTAGCGTCACATCACATCCTGTCACTGGTTTCACACTATTCCATCGACAGACAGCTGTTTGCGTGAATTTTACGGAAGAGGATTAGGGCCACTGGAAAAAAACAAAAAGCGGGCACGTCTTTTTTTCTTTTCCAGAATTCTGAGAAAAAAAAGTCAGAATTCTGAACTTAAAGTCAGAATTCTGACTTTTTCATCAGAATTATTTTTTCTCAGAATTCTGACTTTAATCTCAGAATTCTGAGGGGGAAAAGTCCGAATTCTGAGAAAAAAAGTCAGAATTCTGAGAAAAAAGTCAGAATTCTGACTCAGAATTTTTCTCAGAACTCTCAAAAAAAGTAGAATTCTGAGAAAAAATAATCCTGATGAAAAAGTCAGAATTCTGAGAAAAAAGTCAGAATTCTGAATCAGAATTTTTCTCAGAACTCTCAAAACAAGTAGAATTCTGAGAAAAAATAATCCTGATGAAAAAGTCAGAATTCTGAGAAAAAAGCTAGAATTCTGAGATTAAAGTCAGAATTCTGACTTTTTCATCAGAATTTAAAAAAAATTTCAGAATTCTGACTTTAATCTCAGAATTTATTGAACTTAGAATTCTGAGCTTAAAGTCAGAATAATGACTTTTTTCTCAGAATTCTGGAAAAGAGGAAAAAAAAAAGATGTGCCCACTGCCCCCCAGTGGCCCTAATCCTCTTCTGTAGAATTTAGAAAAAAAGAATGCACAATTTAAAAAAAATTAGGGCAGTCTTAATCCACAAGTTTATAGTTAAACTTATAGTACTGACCCTAAAGAAATGTTTCTAAATCTGCAGCTTCACTTGGCTTGATGGTGACTTATGGTGAATTTGAGCTAAATGTGGTAGTTTGCAACTAGCTGTCATTATAAAAGAGCATGTGGCATTTAAGGACACAGATACCTACTGGAAGACTGAATTTTTAGATCTGACAGTGTGGATGGCTACAAGGAGGAATCCAAACGAGCCATAATGTTGCTTTGTATCTGCTTAATGTGTAAATAAGAAACTGTCGCTGACTATTTTGCCTTCATCAAAACAAAAACAAAAATAAATTAATTATAATTTTCAAAGTGCTGCTCCAAAGTGGTCAATTATACTTTCACAAACCGCTTTATTGCGATTACGTTTGATGTGTTTATTTGCCTTCAGAGCTGCCTTCATTTTTTCATGGCATGGACTAAACAAGGCGCTGAAACATTCCTCAGTAATTTTAGTCCACATTAATAGGATCCCTTCACAGTGCACCTTTAAAAACTCACTTGTGTTTCTTATTTCAAGAGCAAACAAACTTCTTTCATTATTTGTTCCAATCAAACTTGTTTCTGATTTAATAATAAGTGTTGTGACATTTAAAAAAGAGTGACCCTTGCTAATCTTGTTTAAAAACAAAAAAAGCATTAATGCTCCAGCTGAATTAGTAGTTAATGGGATATAACAACCTGTTAAGCAGCTTAAGGGGGATACTGTTCCCACTGAAAGATCATCAAAGTGAATTCAGATACAGCACACACTCAGAAACAGCGAAAGAAAACAGCGGGGCAGGAGGAGGGGGGCAGGTCTGAGGTGGGCTGATACCTCCACGGCTATGCTAAAGTCCACCATTGACACGCTGGTGTTCCTGTGCCAGCACACGTGCACCATGGTGTTACCACGGTGAGGCGTGGGCTTCTCCAATGACACGTGGGGAGCTGTCATGTCGTCCTCGGACTCTGCCTCCACCGAGGAGTCCTCTGGGCATTCTGGGAAAGTCAGGAGGTTGTTACTGCTAGACAATGAGCAGGATGATGAAAGAGGGGGAAGGAGAGGCGCTAAAACACAGACAGCGTCAGACCAATCAAAAATCAGCATGTATCTGGGAATTCACATGATGTGTCTCTTAACAGTTAACGCTGCTTCATCACAAAGTCAAGCTTCTCACATTCAGCTGTGTGGCTTCGTACTAACTTACTGTTGTCTGTCAGGCTGCTGGTCAGCAGCTCAGATGAAGGCCCGTTGCTGGTTTTTGCCATTTCTATCGCCATCTTTACGTCCTCCATCCACTTGTCCATCTCTACCAAAGAACTGGAGGAAAAAACACAAATGGACAGAATGCTGAACAAAACAAGCACAAAGAGTCGCAGCAGGGTAGGCCCGGTGGTCAGAAATAGTCTGGTTAGCCCAGCCAAATGTTCCTCTTAAATAACAGTAAAACATGAACCATCTGTTTATTGAGGCAAAGCGAATCAGTTAAACATCTGAGGGCGGGAAAAGCATGAACTCACGTTGTTGTTGACTGCATGCTTTATGAATTGAATTTATTTTTATCTTCCAAGTATACTTTCTTATACTGTTAGCTTATGTTTATTTGATTTAACAAAAAAAAGAAATATGCAGATGAGTTTTTAGTAGCTTTTCTGAGTAACCTGCCATCCTACTCTCAGGGGGCAACATCCCTCTGTTAGAGGGTAAAGCAACAGACTCTGTGTAGCCAAAGAGGCTAAAAGGGAAAAGACTGAAAATCACAATTTTATGAGCTCACTGTAACTAAAAGTAGATGCTTTTAAAGATGTAACTCAACGGCATCTAAAATATTTTTAAAAACCTGCCACTTTAGGTTCAAGGTGCAAGGTGTTTGCTGGCAATCGTACCTAGCTGCTACTACTACGGACTGCCGTTGCCCAACCAATGTGAAGGCATGAGGTACACCCCACTCATCCTCACTCTCTCTGATCTGGAAGAAGAACACAGAGACACAGAAAAGACATTAGAGAGCTGCAGTATCTAGGACAGCAAAGACCAAAATAGGCAGAAAAGGAGGGAAGGCGGGAGGGCGGATGAAAAGGAAGCGAGAGAGAAGCAAACGTGTAGCTGTCCTGAAAATATGTGTGTATGTGTGTGTGTGTTCCTGTCTACCTATCTTTGTGAGGCCCGAAATCTGCATTCTACCATACTTGTGAGAACCAACAGTCACTTGTGAGGACAAACACGGGTCCTCACAAATTTGAAGGCCTTTTTCAGGCTCAAAATATTGTTTTGGTGTCAAGGTTACAATTAGGTTATGGTTAGGTATTAGGGTAAGGGTTAGGGTTAGACATTCATTTTTAATGGTTAGGGTTAGGGTAAGGTGCTAGGAAAACCACTATGTCAATGAAGGTCCTCACTAAGATAGCTGAACGAGCTTGTGTGTGTGTGTGTGTGTGTGTGTGTGTGTGTGTGTGTGTGTGTGTGTGTGTGTGTGTGCGCTAGAGTGGGGGCAGATGTTCTCTAGTAATGACAAACTGGTGACAGCCGCTCCAACGCCCTGTGTTCTTCTGAGAGACAACGGCACTTACTGTCATGCCATGGAGCGGCAGCTGCCCATGCACTTTGAACTGATTCGTCGCCGTCATCCCTCGACTTGTGTATAAAATGACGTCATCAAACTATTGCAAAAGAGGCAGAGGAGGACACGTTAGTTAAAAATCCTAAGAACAAATTAACAACTCGGTGGCATTAAAAACCAAAACTTAACACTGATATCCTGCACACACAAACGCTTCTCTTCATGCTTATGCAACCAAATCAAATACTCGTGTAAAACACTAAGGCCGCCAAAGTTCAAAGCAACATGTGCTACGTTCCCCTGCTTGAACCTTTGCGGTTGCACTAAATCTGCCAACACCATCTCAGTAATGCATAGCCGGGCAGGATAAAAGCATGATTATCATTTCTGCTGAGATCAGTCAGCTAAATAATTCGATTAGTGATATGAGATGAAGAAAGTGGGACGTTACCAGGAAAAACATTCGCTGCTGCAGCCCTTTTCCAGACAGTTTACTGAGGCAGCCCAACCTGATGAACTCCTGAGGAAAGAAATCATTTGTCACAAAATCTAAACAGAAACAAAAAGTTAAACAAATCTCTCTCCTGTAGATTTCAAACGCACCCGACCAGGAACAACAAGATTGTCGACACCAATCAAATCCTTCTTCAGCTCCAGAAGTTTCTGCAAGTTCTCCATCTTGATTAGGCTTCCCTGAAGCTGGTCCACCACCTCAGACACATCAGCTAGAGCAGCTGGACACCAACCAGAGGTAAGAGATCGTTACAGATGCTCCGTTACACCAAAACACTGAAATATGCTTCTGTGAACTGAGTGTAACACCTCTGCAATCCCTGAAGTCCACATGAGTAGCTGGGTAATGTTTGCACAGGCGCTCCAGGATCTGCTTGTAGTGAATGAGGCGGTGCAAAGGCCGCAGAATAAAGACGTTGAGGGGAATGTAGCAGACCTTTTGCAGCTCGAAGTCTCTGCAGAGACCCTCCAACCTTCGGGACGCCTTGCACGCCTTCTCAAGCTCCAGCAGGATTTCAGACTGCTTACTCAGGTTTGCTGTCAGGGGCTGCAGGTAAGACTTGTTATCCACGAACAGTCGTGATTTTCTCTAATTAAACACGTATAGAAGTTTAACAAAAAGTCACAGCTCACCTTCAAACCCTGAAGGTTCTTCAACAGGACATCTCCAATGCGCTGGTAGTCTCCCTTAATGTGTGCATTAGAGCGTCCTTCCCTTAAAAGAGAAAGACAGCAGTCCCTTTTAAGCAATGTCTCCTAATCAGTGGTTACTATTGGAGCTTATTTCCTGTTTAGCTTGCAAAATCTTCTTTAAAATATATGAAGAATTGCGTCGCTTTATGATGGTTCAGAAAATACAGCTTTCTTAAAAAACTATTTCTATAACCTTTTTGTGTAATGTCCCAAATGTTCTTGCATATTCATGTGTGTTTGGCGCTCTGCTCATGTGTAAATTTTCATTTGCTGTACTTGTTGCCAGCTTTTCTTTTCTTTTTTTATTCATTGATTTATTTTCCTGTGTGAAGCTTATTGTAATATCTGCCTCGCTTTGAGCTACATGAATAAATATTATTATCGTTGTGGACAGCGGATGAGCCGGGTAAGCTACATGAAAGCACTTTAATCTCACTGACTATTCAGTCACACTGCGTTCAAGAATAATTCCAATGAAGTTGGAATGGACGCGTTTAACTTCAAGAAACACCAGCAGGTGTCTCCCTTGAGCATCAGATTCCCCATGTAGGATTCATGAGGAATGGGGCTGCCATTACTGGACTTGGTCAGACTAGTTATTAATTTAATGTTAACGTTTTAGCAGGGAATTTAGGGGGAATATCTCAGTCTGTAAAATGCATCCTACTGCTCTTATGAAAGACGACTTTCTCATCATATTCTTAACAACCAAGGTCCATATCTAGTACAGTATTTGAATATGCAAAGCTGCAAAAAAAGAAAGACAAATGTAGGGGTGGATAATTTGCATATGCATTTGAATGTGGGTCTTATCAGCCGAGTAAAGCACACTATCACTTTCTGCTTTAATTTGGAGCTCTAATGAGTGTGACTAGATACAGGAGACTTTGAAATAAAAATCACGGACTGTAGTTAATGGCCATAAATTTTAACAGCTTTATGCGTCACTTTCTCCGTGTCTGTGAAAAAGTCAGTGTGTACTAGATAAAGCACAATCATTAAGGAGATCAGAGGGCATACACCTACAAACCAGAATAAAGGCAGGCTGTGGTGCAGCATGACTGTTGCTATGGCGATTGTAGCTCCTTGGGTCATCTAAAGGGACCGGACCGCCCTCTTGGGCTAAATGCCAGCAAAACTCATTAAAAATGGGGGAGGAAGTTGTTTTAAATTGAACCGTAACCCCCGACACATCACCGGGCTTGTTCCTGACCCTGCAGGAAATATCTGGAAGTGAAATGAGCCTCACCACAGTGCCAGCCTCTGCTCCACCTCCCTGAGAAAACCTGTGTGGAACTTGTGCAGAGGCTCAAAGGTGGAGAAGATGGCGTCCTTCAGGGAGTCCGGAGTTGCCTCATCTTGTCCCACGGCACTCTGGAAAGACTGGTATCACGGATACATGCATACAGTGATCTTTCAAGCCATTTAACGAGGGAAATACAGTTTAACCATAAAAGTCTCAGTTCACTAACAAAACCAGGTTTTTGAGTGTTTTGTTTTTTTCATTGTGCAGGTGGCAGCGCTTGTCTACTTGTGACAAGCAGGTCATACTTGTGACATCATGACAGGATGTTTACAGATGGTGTTTAAACTCTATTAGAACTTCCTGGTATCTGGATATAAGGCTGATTGTGGGTGAATATTTAATTTTGGCCTATATAAGAAATAAAATACTTGATTTATATGAACTACAGTGCTGTGCAAAAGTCTTGAGCCACCCATCATTTTATTATATTTTGCTTCCAAGGGGCCAGATTTTTCTTGTGTTTTTAAAAAGTGGTCTTCAGCAGTAGTTTTTCATTGGCTGTTTTTTCACTCATTTCTCACTCATAAGTCCAGTCGTTGTACCACTCATGTTAGGATGTAAAGAGGAGGTGAACTGGTGATTCTGGTTGTGTGTCTCTATGACAGGCGACCTCTCCACGGGGCACCCAGACTGTTGCCATATGACAGCTGGGAGAGGGTCCTTAGATTGGATAAGCAGGAGAAAATGGAAGAATGAATGGGTGTTGGGTTTTTTGTTTAAACTGAGGGAATTTGAATACAAAAACGCTATCAGATCCACCATGTAGTACCATCTGAAAAGCATTTGATTGGCAAAATCTTCATTTTTCAGCATGACAATGATCCCAAACACACAGCCAATACAGTAAAATCACACCTGGACAGAATAACACACAGAGGAATATTATCAGTCATGCATTGTCCTCCTCAGAGCCTGGACTTCAATATTACTGAAGCAGTGTGGGATCATCTTGACAGAGAACAGAACAAATGGCAGCCAGCATCCAAAGAAGAGCTTTGCATGTCCTTGAAGAAACTTGGAAAACTATTCTTGAAGACTATTTAAAGGAATTAAAAGAATGTTTTCCTAAGAGAATTTAGGATGTATTGAAGATACCAAATACTGACTTTCAAGCTTGTTAGAATTAAACAATCACCTTTCATACATGTTTACATATGTTTCAATAAATCACAGCAACTATTTCACATTTTTCTAGAAAAATATGAAGAAACAAGGGGTAACTCAAGACCTTTGCACATTTATGTATGATACCAAGGGTTACCAAGAGATCTCCACAGCGATTTTCTTCTGAGAAGAAGAGATAAAGTGAACAGGTAATGAAAAGCCTTTTGCCTCCTTTCAAATCCCTTAATTAGCTGAGGATGAATCGAAGAATCAATAGCCGACCATTCTTAACGCTGTTGTTTCATTAACTCAGAGAGAAGCCTTATGTTTTGTGTTTGTGGACATTGAACAGAAAACAGCTTTATTTAGTTGACGTGATGGGAAAAGAAGTGGGTTTTAGGAAAAGTGAGCGCTGGAAACGAGGCGCCAGCTGTTGTTCAGATGACTTCACCCTTAACAGCAGCGGCACCAACCAGAGCGAGGGAGCACACATACACATGCAGCAGAATAAAAGAACGAGGGCACAAGCCCACCCAAAATATTTATGAGATGTGTGAAAGACTCCTCTGAAAACTGCAAGCCGAGAAAAGCTGCGGCTTTTGAACCTGCCAGTGTAAAAGGAGAGCCGAATCAAACAACGGCAACGCTTCAGTCCAGCCTCATAAGGACATCCTCCTTGATTGCATGTGAAGGAGCGGTACCGCACATTTAATATCCTGTTTGTACCCAGCAATTAAATCTACAGGAGCAGGCTGAAGCAGTGAGTCACAGGCAGAGAGCGCATGCGGCTAAATCCATCTATCTCTTTAAACACAAACACAGTTTAGTATTCACAGCCTTGAACGGGGGGAGATAAATGCATTTCGGAGAACGAGCATGGGGAATGAATAAAAAATGAAATCGCATCTGCCAAAATATTCCTGTGTCACTGCCTGACTCTATGTTTTGGCGGGTGCTCTGCAATGGAGCAGCTAACCGGAATAATCAATGTTTTCCCCCCAGAGGACAAGCGCAGGAGAAAACAAACAGGAGAGCGTCGGCTTGGCGAGCGACTTGGCCCATCTTACCACGGTCACCACCTCGAGGTCCTTCACATACGTCCGTTCTGTTGTCAGCAGCTCCTTGGCGATGAAGTAGGCTCGATCTGTTGGGAACCTCTGCAAGGGCATCACAAACGAAGGGGGGTGCAATCAGCTCCACAAATGTCTAACAGTAACTTTATTCAGGACAGATAATCTGGGTCCACTTCTATTTTGAGTAGCAACTTTATTTAAAAACAAATCTTTATAATGTCACAACAAGGCAATATATTAAAGTGGCTCTTGGTTACAAACCTTCCTTCGAACCTCGTCTTCATCATCAGTGCGAACGCTGCAGGCGTCGTTGAGCAACGGGCTGGTGAGCGGGGAAGGCAGCCGGCCGTCGGGACTGTGACTGCACAGATCCAGCAACTTCTGACCGTTGACCATCCCGTGGGAGTGTCCAGAGGACGCGGACAGGTGAGGACTGTTGGAAACCACACCTGCACGGAGCCATAGGTGACCATAATGAGATGAGAAAACGATGCACGATAAAGTTAGGCAGCTCTGAGAGCACTTGCCTACTTTAAGCCGCAGACGGGTTGAGTTTTGCAGAAATTAAATAGTAAGAACAATTTTAATGACCAAATTGTTAGAATTTCTGAAGCAAACATGAGGTTTCTTTGCTTTTCTCTGTATTACATTGTTATAAAGCATTTGGTTTTGTTTTGTTTTTCAAACTGATTAAATGACACATTAGGAACAAGCTGAAGTGTGTGATGACATTTTTCGCCATGTTCTGACATTTGTTGAATACACAGCTAATAAATCGAGAATGTAATCAACAGATTATTTGATAGGGAAAAAAATCAGTAGTTTCTGCTGCACAGAAATGTCATCTTCGTCAGATGCCGTGGTGGCATTTGGCTAATAATTAAACTCTCCAGCATTCGATTCATTATCCTACACTGCACACTTTACCTAATGGACACCTTAGCAAGCTAAACCAAACTGTTTCAATCATTGCATCTGAGGTCTGCTTACAGAAAATATAGAGTCAGCCGTGACTCGCTCAACATTCCAGACAACTCTGGCAGTTTTCTTACCACGTCAATCAATACGCAAGCTGAGACAAATACTGCAGGGTGATCGAGAAGAACGGCTTACTTAGTGTCATCCATTCTGACAGCGTTCACTCAGCTTACTTACTATGTTCCGGCAGCAACTTGCTCACCTCTCTCTGGCGACTTCTGGTGTGTTGGCACGAACGCAACAGCTATAACAAGAACGCAGGCCAGTGCAGCTGGTGGCTGCAGTTAGCTCAATGCACAAGTACAGCTGAGGGAAGGAGTGACTCAGGCAAATACACACTACACACAATCTAGAGGAATGCTACAAAGGAGACGGAAAGGTTCTAACATCTACAGTGGGGACCAGACTCCAGAAAATACACCGACTTCAACGGTTTAAAAAGAAGGATTTGGAAAAAATATCGTTTTAACGTCTTTATTGACTCTGCTGAACACATATAGTTCAAAATTGTGTGAAAAGCAGCATAGAAAAGGCCCAGTGAACATCTACAAGAACACCGTGAGCGAATGAATGCAAGACAGAAGACAGACGTGGAAAAAGTGGGGATAAATGCATTCATGCTTCTAGGCCTGTAATAGTAAATGGCTTTATGAATATTTTAGTAAACTGCTTTTTGTTTTCACTCTGTTACTGCTGAGTCGAGAAACGTGTTAATGACAAATGGGTTAATTTGGAAATTCAGAAATTATATAATTTATAACATAAACACAAATCAATTTCACATTAGGTTTAATTTAATAAATTACACAATAAGTAAAAAATACTGTACATTTCAGCTCTTTGTAAATGAGCTTGCTGTTATTTCTCACAGTCTAATTTAATGTAAATGTCAATATCTTACTAGATGTAAAGTATTGAAATGACAGTAATAGCACAGTATATTACAGTACATACAGTAGAGTGCATGCAGAGAGCAGCCAGAGCAGAACAGCAGGACCTGAGCCATACCACAAATCTGGTTCATCACAGCATGCATTGCAAACAAACCATCAAGGACACCAGTGGGTGAGAACAAACACAAGCCTGGCCCACACTGCAGTGATCCAGTAACTCCCAAATCTACATTATCTTAACACCATCTCTTAATTTTGATTTATTATGGATAGATAGACTTCAGTAGGTATTGATAGAAGTGTAAAACCATCATATCTCACTTTTGATATGCCTCTTAATGTCAGCGCTAAAGACTTTCTGGGGGGCAACCGCTGAAGCAGTTGATATGATGGATGAGCAAAGAGACTCTGTGCTTTGAGGTGCTGCCCTTAAACTGCCATTCATACATAGAGTAACGCACGCATTCACCGATACTAAAACCCGCACATTCCCAGGCTCCTGTCATCTACAGTCTCGTTATCTGGATCATTGCAGAAAAGGGAACCCAGAGGCTGGTAATCTTGTTTTCTTGTTTTTTTTCCTCAACCACACATTATGAGTTACAGAAAAGATAGACATGCATTCAAAGTTAGAAAAAGAAAAACTTACAAGATCAAACAGTTTCATGCTGACAGACAGGGACAGAGAAAAATAAAGAAATGAAACAGAGAAACAAAAAATGTAAAATAAAGCTCAACCGCTTGTTAAACAGAATACACAAAGACAAGCATGAAGACAGGGGTGCAAAATAAAGTTAAGAAAAGAGACTGGAAATAAAAGTTAGGAAGACTGCAGCTCGGTGATGCCAAATTACTGCCAGAGATACTTGAACGCAAATCAAGAGCAGACTGGGATTGTCAACACTGGGCATGAAAAGCCACAAACTGTTGTGGAGTGACCACAGTGTAACACTGCAACACACACGTGCTTTTAACTCTATCAGATGAAGCCACTGCCGGTCCCGCGAAGCTACTACTCACGCAAATCTTGTGATCTCGTAACTGCCAAAACATCTGTGAACAAGAGAGCGCAACTCCCCCCACAGGGCAAGGGCTAAACTAAAACTCTGATACTTTGTGATGTTTTTATGACAACATGCTGATGTCAGATTGTTTTTTTTCAAGGTCAACTTTAACCTTGCGTGCTAAAACTGCTTAGGTACTCATGTCCCCCAAGTGAAGTTTGAAAACGATCCATAAAATTGTGGGTAATATATAACTTTTACTAATTTTCACATTGGATGTGACCTTAACTTTGACCCGATTTTCACCAACATGAAATCAACTCCAGCTGTTATTGATATCTAGCATCACACAAAATTTTGAAAATTAGATCTTGATAGCTGTGGACGCTAGACTGATTGCAAACAGATACACAGACAAGCAAACAAACAGAGCCGATTACACACTCCCTCCCTTTGGCGGGACATTTAAACATGACAGCTAAATCATAAAGTTTGCTTCAAGTTAATGAGTGGAGGTACTGAATATGGATCAGCATCACTTCAGACCAGAACTTCTCACAACAATCAAATAGTAGGTGCTGCATTAAGAGTAAAAAAAGAAAGGTAAATGTACAGAAGTTAACAGTTACTACTACCTCAATGACACATCAACAGACCCCAGAAAATATTAGTACCAAGCACAAAGTGTCTTATGCAGAAACCTTTAAAAAAAATGTAACTAATTTCAAATAGTTAGATGTGTCTATGGACAGCTATGGAGCAAAGTGTGGATTTTCCGTAGGGAGTTTTAAGGCATCGTCTGACTTATGAATAAAATCTACAACATTTTTAATCAGCCTCACGTTTCAAACTGTCTGAAAGCCTCTGTACTCTCTGTAGTTTTTAATTAGTAGCCATTGAGTGTAAAATCCTTAAAAGGCACGTGTCTATGTCCAAACGGACATGTTAATATAATTAAAGAACAGCGAGGCTGAACATTAAAGCCGCTCCATGAAATGGGCAAGAAAAGCCTGAACGCATACATTCGGCTACGTTTAAAAAGTGCTTCTACTCAGCAGTGCTGTGCTGTGACCACTATGGACTCGGGAGTGTGTGGATGTGAAAAAGCCTCCTGCTTACGTTCTGACCCAGACCCCTCTAGCTCTCAGTCGCAGATGGTTTAAAACTTTTAGCGCACTTAACAGCTGAAAATGTGTCCGATATCCTCATCGCTGAAGGCATGGGAAGCATCCTCATCTGCCTCCTCATCCAGCTGGAGGCTGCCAAAGGAAAACGTGTTTCTTGGTATGGGGGAACTAGAATTAGCCTCCGCTGGGCTACCAAAAATCACGGGGCTGCTGCAGTTGCCCCTGTTATTTTCTAACTCCGACTCGCTGGACTCTGAGCCGCTTGTGTTCGGGCCATCGTTCATTTGAACTGCTCCGTACTGTGTGACACCGGTTGATCTTAATCGTTTCTGCCCCAGACTGGTCCGCGACCTGCCTGGCGCAGTTAGCCCATTGGCCACCATGCGGCGCTCAAGAGCAGCCATGCGTTCAGCCCGAGAGAGGACAGTACGCGATTCTTGCTTTGCAGAGGACGTTCCTTGGACTGCGTCTGCGTCAAAATGGACTTTGTGAAATTTCTGTGAGCGAGGAGATCGGCCCATGACGGGAGAGCATCTGCCGTCATTAAAGTTAAGTGGAGTGGGACTGTAGCCGTTCTGGTCTATGCGACTGAGGGAAGGTGCGTGATGGAGAATGTCAATCACAGGACTGGCAGTGACACCTCTTGAACCCGTCACAGTGGAAACTGTTATAGGGCTGTTGCTCTGCCTCTCTTGGACACCTATGTCTCCTATAATGCTATGAACAGGACTTCGGTCAACCGTTTGGCATGACTGCTTGGGAGAATGTTCTAGCTCATGACTCATGATGAGCGATGCTCTAGAAGAAGAAGAAGACTCCCTATACATCCTACCCAGAAAGTGCTCCTGTTGAGCCTGCAGAGCCCCATTTATCCCTCCAGAGCCAGATCCCCGGGGGAGCATACCCTGTTCTCTATAGCTGTGGTCTGACCTGCTAGCCTGGTCCCTGCCCAAGTAATACTGAGCATCTACATCACTGCAGTCAATGTAGGGAATGGAAAAGCTGCCGCCTTTAGCAGCCCTAGATGCTGGACCTGTATTCAGATGTTCGGGGTGGGTCTGTCGTGTTGGGCTCCTCGTCTCCTCTGTCCTGGATACAGACCCCGTTCTCTCTTCGTGGCCATTTCTCTGATGCGAGGGGCTCATCCTCGCCCGCGAAGCTGCCGGGTCTTCTGCACTCACCAGGACCGACTCCTTCCAGTGACGCCGAGGAGAATCAATTCTGTCCCCAGGAGCACCACTCTGCCAGTACGAGACAGGAACACAGGGTTAAAGAATTTAAAGACCACAATTTATTCATTGTATTCATTACTCTTACTGAAGGCCAGGATTTTAAAGTTTTTAAATAAATTCTACCTGACTTGAAAATACCCTGCAGTACCCCCATGGCTCTGTTTTGTTGGGCAGGCTGGCATCTTCTATGCACACACACATGTGCAGGGATACCACAGCACAGTATTGGGCTACCATGTGTCACCAGAACAGCCCTAGTGCTCCTTATTAATGATTCCCACTCCACAAAGTCTCTTGAACTGTGTTGGAGGGATCAAACACTATTCTTCTAAAAAGATGTTCTCTAATTTGGTGCTATGATGACAGCGTTAGCTGTATAAAACAGGAGTTTATTCATACCAGAAAAATGATCTTGGAGCATAACAGAGTCTTAAGATCCATGCCTCTGGATGAGTAGGCTGTATTTTGCTGTATTTTTACATTATATGCATTTTAAAAAGAGAAAACAATGTGAAAAGCGACACTATGGACTGTATTTGCTCAGACAACAAAAAATGCTGTATGCAACAAATTGCCCACTTAAAAGACTCACATCTGTTGGCACTTCACGGTGGCTTGGAGAAGGCAATGGTGACAGGCGACTGTTGTGTTGGACCCGACTGCTGTACTGAACACGACTGTGTTTCCTGGCAGACAGGATATTAAAGGTCAGCGTTATAAACTCTGAGCACCCTCGCCTGTACCAAATATGTCAAACGTATCTGCAGCCTTTACCTTTCAAACGGGATCTTTTTAAATTCAGACTCTTTCACATATTCAATCACCTGCTTCTGCGTGCGACCGCTGCAGAGATAAATACGAGACAGTTAATGATGAGCTATTCCGCAAGAGCCTTAGTAGACTGTTAAGTGATGCTGTGTTCTTGCAGCCATGATAGACAGAGTTTAGCTCTTTGATGCAAATGCTACCTGAATCTAAAGGAGGAGCCTCGTGAGAAGAGTACCGGCTTGGGCTTGGGCTTAGGTTCCTCAAATAGGCGGAAGAAGGCGTGATATTCAACACAGATCTTCCAGAAGACTTTACAGCAGTCCCTGCTTGGCATTAAAAACTCCAGAGTGTCCTGATATGAACTCTGGGGGACACATCAAGACATTTAAACACAACATCAGTCAGTGAGCTGAAGGGTTTCAATATCTTGTGATGTCACTTACATTTAGATCCGGCCTCAGCTTAATGAGGAAGCGTTTTCTCTTGAAGCTCAGTTTTCGAACTTTAGACCAGTTGAAGGCGTTAATCTTTGTGTGTCCCTGAAGTGATGAAAAACAGAATTCACTACTTTGCACTACTAAACACATAAAAAGCGTTTGATACCAGTTGGGCTGACCTGCACTGATTTTAGACTAACCTGGAAGACCAGGACACCCGTGTGTGCCACAGTCAGGCTTAACTTTGTTCCCTCGCGATCCTTGGCAGGATGGAGCCGAATCCCGTACATCTCCAGCCTGCGAGCAACTTCTAACAAATGGCAGTCTGATTCTGCTGGTGTCTGACCACTGTGGTATAAAACAAAACAAATGAAACTATATTTCATGTAGTGTTTAACAGAAACAAATCTCAGGGAAAGACCATAGGCATCAATAAAGCGAACATACTAACGAGCACTGTCGCAAACCTCCACTGTCAAAAAACAAAGACACCTTCTTAGTGTTGGGTTGTCTATACTTTCGAAAACTGGAAGCACTGGAAGCATACTGTGGTGGTTTGAGCAAATCAAAGATGTGGAGCTACCTGCTGTGGGGAACGCTCGCGAATGAGGGACCAGCTGAAAGTAGCTTTTATTTAACCCACATCTGTTAAACTCTTTAATATCTTTGAAACCTTGGTGTTATTATTGCAACAAAATATTCTGTGTTATACGCTCATAAAAATCTTTTACACACAGGAACACGAGCTTTAAAATTCAATCTATTCATTGTTCACTTTAGAAAGTATTTTATAGATGGTTTTGGAAATAATTATTAGAGCAGGGAGGGTAAATTCAGACAAAAATGAATCGTATTCCCCTGTTGGATATCTGGCTTACTAAAGTGAAAGACAAAGACAGAGTTCAATCCAGGTTTCTCAAGTTTATCTGAGTTTCTGGAGAAGTGGTGGGAGGGGCTGCAAATGCCAACTAACCTTCCTATTTCTTATCAGTGGATAAGCCTTCCTGTTTCCTGTGTGTGGTAATTAATAAGAGATTTAATTCTACATGGCACATAGCCAGAAGTACTGCAGTCATCAACTAAGAAGGACTCTTGGTGGGAAAAAAAGAGCAAGTTAAAGGGAGCAGTCAGCTCTAACGGAGCTGCTTTCATGTTGCCGCAGCCACCCACTGCGTGCCCATCTCTGGCAAGACACCCTGTAATGCTGAGGTGAGACAAGTGTTAGCAAAGCATTGGCACATATTCAAACCCACGCACGGTTGGGGGAATTTTGTGAAATGTGCTTTAAGGACATTTGGAAAGTTTCCAGTAACATACCACTCCCAAAACGAGTGGCAGTTATAATAGAAAAGCCTAAAAAGAAGCGCCAAGTTCAATCGCCAGCTTCACTTCTTGCGACCTCCTGCACGAGACGCCTCAGAGCGCTCTCTGACAAACTGCGTTTTTAACCTACTGAACCGGTCGACAGCAGCAGCGTGAGTCATGCAGCAGGTTGAAGGAGGATTTCAGATCTCTGTTAGGAGGAAAGTAGTCTTTATAGACAGAGCAGAAGATGAACTCACATCCACTTCTGGCCAGAAGCTGTAAAACAACTTACAAAGACTGCCTTTTCTAAGCCCGTGTATAATAAAAATACACAGCTCTCTGAGAAAGGAGCCTTTCATTCAATGGCTGTTTTCCTGAATGTGCCACCTCTATAATAAAAGTTCCCAGTGGGACACGCACGCGGTCTGAAACAACATTTCCTGTTGACGGGTTGAGAGAGTAATTTGAGCGCAGCCATGCCTTCAGTGACCTTATGAAGAGAGTTAAACAGAAACTACGACTGGAACCAAACAACTGCCTTATTTTAAAACCACTGTGCAGCCTTGAATCAAGATCTCTACTCACATATTCTTTGAGTGAAACTCCATGATTTTGTCAATGAGGGGCATTTGATCTGGGATGTAGTTGTTGTTGAGGAGGTGTGACCGGCACTGGCTCTCCTCAAAGTCTCCAATCTCAGCTTAAGGGAGACATGAAAGAAAGGGGGGTGAAAAAGCTCATGTTATACAAAATAAGAATAAAATAAATAAGAATTGATAATAATGAGAATAATAGCAAAGAGAGTCAATGTAGGGTGCTTGTAAAAGCGCTTCAGAACGTGGCTTTTCTGGAGGAATTAAAGGTTTTTCCTCTTTTAGTGTTTTATTGATACAAAAAAACTTTGATCACTATCGTGTGACAGACTGCAGCAGTGAAAATGCTCAGATTTCCTGGCATTGGCACCATCTAACTAAAAAATACCCACCGTAATACACAGATAATCAATTTGCAGTGGTGTTAAGTGTGCACTGTTACATTCACGGTTAAAAGAAAGCATTTAATCTTTAGATGAAATGTTTTCTGTATCAGGATATAATAAAAATAATCCGTGTCTTAGCTGCTCTTAAAATTAGGTAAACAAATCCTCTGATGAACAACAACACATGACATCTTACACCCTATAATTATTCATTTAACAAAAGAAATTAATCAAAAATGAAAAAGCAGTGTGTGAAAAACCCTCACTGCTTCTGCAGGAAATATGAGGCTAAGTAGCTGCTGGGTGCTGATAATCAAATGCACTTGATTAACTGATCATCAGCGAGTGCGAGCACCTCTATAAAAGCACTACTTTAGGCAGCTTGCTGGTCTGGAGCCATTGTTTATTCACACAATGCCAAGAATGAAAGACATCAGTGATTTTAGTGAAGCGATTGTTGCTGATGGTGATGATTTGGGAACTCCTCAAAGTATTCTAGAGACAAATGTGAGGCTAAATCACCGTTTACCTAGTTTTTCAGACACTGCTTCTACATTTTGTTGGTTTTTTTTCGTCAAATAAATAACTACTTGCTGTAATTTGTCATGTGTATTTGTTTGTCTGAGGTTGTATTTGCCTAATTTTAACAGCTGGTGAGGACTAGATTATTTTTTACTTACTTTTCATGTAAAATCTTAGAACTGATACTGTACTTTGCGGTGTACTTTTGTTTTTTTACCATGACTGCCTTTCATCTATGTGTGTGTTTTGTTCCCGTGAGCTTAATGACAAAAACAGCTCCGGCGTTCCTTACATTGTATAATGTAGGAGACCATCAGAGCGGCGCTGGTGTCGTTGCAAGTCAGACGTCCACAGAAAAGGTCCTGTTTGATCTGGAGGGCAAACAGGTACCTGGGCCAAACACAAACAGCATTCGCATTATACAAAAGGAGGAGCTGGAGTTTGGTGTTTTCTACCACCTGAATTCTGGATCAGATTGAAGTCTACTGCTAAACTCAAACATGGCAGCCAAGAGGATTATTGCAAATTCTAACTAAATGAAAAGCATCTTTTGCCTTTCTTTGAACCACAGTCAGCTGGAACAAGTGTACAGTTTAAATTCAGAAATCTATAAGAAGTAAAGTTAGTTTTCGGGACATTTCCTGAACACATTGCACCTCCTGGCTGTAGTCCAGCACAGAAACAAATATAGTCCTGATAAGAGGCATAATAATTTCTTTGGTTTTTTGAGAACATCTAACGTCAGCGCCAACTAGTCAAGCAGTTTACATCCACCTCCGTCCTTCAGCTGCCGAGTTTGCCAAAAAATGTTTTCAATGTCTTTTGCATTTTCAAATCAATGAATAATTATGACAAATAACCAGGATTTAAAGTCCAGAACAAGAAAGGAGAAACCGGAAAACCATTAGCTCCGCACTAATCTCCCAGGAGGTAAATCAGAAACGTGGCAGCCCTGATATGTGAACAGCATAGCGTGGTGGGGAATAAATCTTGTGGGAACCGCAGCACGTTTCATGTTTCCACAATTGTTTTCAGTCACAGTGGAAATAAGTGACACTGATTTACACTGACACACTGTATACAAGTGCATGTTTCATTGCCAAGCGGAAGATAAGCACGCTGTTGGGACAAAGATAAGTTATATCACACAGAGAGGAGCTCACCTCGTTAGCTCCTCCAGTAGCTGGGCGTGGTCCGGGGGGAAAAACTTCACAGAAAACCTCAGGATTGTGTGTTTCGGCCCTGCGTAAACACAACAAAGAGATCTGCTATTGGACTGCATCAAATACACAAAACAGCAGCCCTTTGAAGCGAGATATGCTTCTCGCTCGCTTACAGGTTTTCTCCAGACAAACAAATAAACGTTCACTGAGAGAGATTTCTTCAAAGAATAGGGTTCAGTATTTTAAAGCACTTACGCCTGAGCTGCTTGATAATGGGTTTGATATGGTCCAACCAAACCTGTGAAAGAGAGAAGACGGTCAACACGGAGCTGATTTTAGGGAAAGCTACGTTAGGTATGCTTGACAGAGGTTCCTCTGTGCTCTCATTTACTCACCATCATCTTTTGTTGGTTCTGAAACTCCAAGCCAAAGTAGTCACCCTCAATGAGATTCATGTGGGAGCACACGAGGTCAAACAGCACCTTGCCTGAGGCTTTTTGCTGTGAACAAAAGGAAAAGACAAAGAGCTATAGTTAATATAACACTGCAACAGTAACTATTCCTGTTTTAAAGTCAGCTTTTGTCCTCAGCATTGAAGTCAAAGGAGACTCTGGTATTTTATATGGTTACATACATAAAGCCAGCCAAACTTCTGGGCCGAATGACACAAAAGAGCACTCAGGCGCAAAAGAGCCCGGCTTTGTTGACCTGTCAAACCCCATGCGAGTGAATGCTACCCAAGTAGATAATCATTTTTTTGACCAAATTCCTCTGCCAGCCTTCGTCCTTCTATTCTTGCTTTCACGGGCTCGGTTGGTCACAAAACCCCTTCCTCCCTGCTGGAGCCAGAGGGGGAGGCAGATCCCGTCTTTGATCTGTGTTTTCAGTGTCACTGCTGTCACTGATGACGGCCTGGCGGCCTTTGAGGTTGATACAGTATCAGGACGGGATAAAGACCCTCCCCGACCACCTCCGTCCTCGCTCGCACCGCGCGCAAACACTTTGAAGAAAGAGCGAGCAGCCCACGTGCTGCCTGGCGATGTGACAACACACAGGCCTCAGAAATCCACCACATCTTTGGAGAGAGAAACTTTCCCATGTAAGGTCAAGTAAAAGTCAGGGATTTCCACTGAAACACTTCTGTTGCAGGCACCCTGAGAAGACAGAGCTCTGTCAGGCGCACACACAGCAGGAGAATTTCTGCCTGGCTGCTTCCTCGTGACTGCTTTGCACCAGAGCGGAGCGTGTCCCAGCTATAGCATGTGAGTGTTTGTAGTAGCAGTTCCCTTTGGTTTGGATAATGATCCAGGGATGTCTCCGAGTGGGTTTCAAGGAAGCAGTTCCTCCTGTGCTTTTACATAAAAGGAAGAGTGAGTCGCAGAGACGCGTCACATGAATTCCCCTTCATGCAGCTGAACTGTATTAAAGGGTCTCGCCCGCCTTTAAATGTGTCTGGTTTCACAGGCAAACAATGATACAGTCTGCGCTCCTGTTGCTCAAAGAATAAAAACACAAGCTTAGCCAGCTTAGTGAAAGGGTTTACACTTTCACAAAAAAATCCAAAGTCTTTCCCAAACAAGCGCCCACTCACAACATCAGCCACCCCCCCCCCCCCGCGTCTGTCCTTCCTACACAGCACTACTGTCTCTCGTCAGGCAGCGCAGAGGGTGTCCTCTGTCGCCATATGGAAGCCAGTTGTTTCCATATGGTGACAAGCAGGCTAGAGGGAAAGAGCTTAAGCCCTTCTCACACGTAAATATTCCACCCTAACTGAGGCAAATGAACTCCTG
Source organism: Maylandia zebra (assembly GCF_041146795.1). Taxonomy (NCBI): domain Eukaryota; kingdom Metazoa; phylum Chordata; class Actinopteri; order Cichliformes; family Cichlidae; genus Maylandia; species Maylandia zebra. The sequence continues at coordinate 19,695,122 of NC_135182.1, read as the reverse complement.
AATGACTTCTATGTCTCATGTTTTCTGAACAAATGTGCCCCAGGAAAACGTACGGCGGACAAACCGCTGCAGATGCAGTGTTGAGGCTCAAGAGTGTTTCTGTCTCACGTATCCAGCCCTATAAATCTGCTGTCGGGGCAGAAATGACCGCGAGCCAAGCAGAGATGGGTAAGGCCGAGGCTGATTAAAGCTTGACAGTGCTTGATTAAATGCAGCTGTTGCAGACTGGAGTTACGGCACTGCCATTTGACACCGCTGCAGCCGGCACAATAATAAGGCCACTGTTAATGATGCACAAGACCCAAAGATGACAGCTGTACTGGCGCAGGCACTTGGAGGACACTTAGTAACACAGTACTCACTTTAGAGTCTCTAAAAGCCTAATTGCAGCTACGTAATAATGAAACCTGGCATAAAAGCAACTTGTCTTACAAAACCGAACCCTCTTAGTTGCCATTTTATTAGGTACACCTATCTATTACTAATATACCGCAATACAATAGACATTTAATCAATCCTAGCAGGATATAACCCGGAGGGGATATACAGTACTGGATTGGAGTAGTTTTAGTTAAATTTACCCAATAAAGTCTGAACCAACTGTTTACGAAGAAAGACGCTCATCTTTGGACAGTACAGGTGTTACTAGATTACTACAACTGACTCCATTTTTTTCATTGGGGAACCTGTAGGCAGGGATTTTCTCTTATTCAGCCACAAAGGCAATAAGACCATGAGATCAATATAGACTATATGGACTATATACTGAGCCACACCTCTTTGTCATTCTATTCAAGTGTTTCATTCAATCCCATTGTTGCTGATGAATGAAATCAAGCACGTATTCATGCTGTCTGTCTTTACAAACATTTCTGAGGAATTGGCTGTTATAGCACAGCTGCAACAAGTCTTTAGTGAAATTTCTTCCCTTCCAGACAATCCACAGTGAGCTGTATAGTAAGTGGTAATATTGCAAAGTCAAAGCATTCACGAACCACAGCAATTCAGCCATGAAGTGACACAATAGGTAGTCACCAGTGCTCTGCTGACTCAATAACTGCAGATTTTCAAAGTCCTCTGACTTTAACATCAGCACTGGGAGCTTCATTGTATGGGTTGCCATGGCAGCAGCATCTCCTTGCAAGGCCAGTGTTGGCTTGAGTGATGTAAAGCATGCCACCGCTGGACTGTGGAGGAATGGAAACGTGCTGCAGTGATAAATCTCATCTCGTTTCTCTATCTGGCAGTCTGGACACCAGACTGAGTTTAGTCTGGGTTTAGTGAATAGCAGGAAACACTGCCTGCCTGAGTGCACGGTGCCAGCTGTAAAGGTTGGTGGAGGAAGGATAATGTTATGGGGTTGCTTTCTAGTTCCAGTGAAGGGAAATGTTAATGTTTTAGCTCACTGTGACATTTTTTTATAGTTCTATCCTTTCAGCTTTTGCAGAGGCTTTTCTGTTCCAGTGGGACTGAGCCCCACTGCACAAAGCTCAGTCCAAAGAATGGATGGATGATTTTGGTATGGAACAACTTAACTGTACCACACAGAGCTCTAACCTCAACCCCACCGTACCTTTGAGATAAACTAGAAAGAAGATTGCCAGCCAGGCCCTCTCATCCAACATCAACGTCTGACCTTAGAAATGCTATTAAACGGGCACAAATTGCCGCAGACAAGCTTCAAAAGCTAGTAGAAAGTCTTCCCAAAAAGAGGGGAAGCTGTGTTAGCTGTAAGGGGGGAACAATTTCCATAATAATGCACATGGATTTACAATTCCAATTCCCAAAAAGTTGGGATGATGTGTAAAATGCAAAAAAACAACAACCCAGAATTCAGTGATTTGCAAATCCCCAAATTTACAATAGAACATGGAAAACATCAAATGTATTAACTGGGAAAATTACTGAGACCAAATCATTTCTGATCTATTCACAGCAGAGATTCTGACCTTTCTGTACAGGAAAAGTTCAAGTATCACAAATAAAATAAATGAAAGCTCTGTTCAAGTGTGCCATTAAACCACGGCAGTGTGACAGTGAGCCAGCTTGCAACTGAAGTGGGAATGAAATCCAATTGTTCATTATTTCTGAATGGGTGCCTGCATGTTGGTAATGAGTGCCATAGCTGCCACATATTGTCAAGCACATATATGTGGGTAAATCCTAAACGTGTTGATACATGCTAACACTTTCAGAAGCTACATTAAATTAGCTGTTTTTTTAGCATTTCCAGAGCTTACATTTGCTCTGCACTAGTCGGTACTACAATGGGTCTTGAAGAAAACACAGATATTAATGTTCTGTGGGAATAATTTCTTCACAACTCTTTGGTTTTCTTTCCAATATTGTTGGGTCTGTAGCCGACAATATCAAGTGCCCTGAGGCAACTGTTGTTATGAATTTGTGTTTTATGAATAAAACTTCGAACTGAATTGAAATATTGACTTGTAGCAATGGCCTAGTGTGAACGTCTGGATTAAGAAACATCTGATTTAAAGGGACAGTTAACTTAACCATTCAGGTTGTTTTGGAGTGAGTTGCCCATATTTGAAGATATCAGCTTTAGAAAATATTATCCCCTGTTGAAAATAATGGGACCCGATAGCACTTCCCTTGAGGTGCTCCAAGCTCCAAAAACATTAATGTGAAAAAGTCAGCAGCAATATCTCCTTCTAGAAATCATGACCTGGTTACTCAAAAATCCTCAAACCCTGTTGTGAGCACTTTAATGTAGGAACTCTGTTTGTGTGCATTTTTTTGGCATCTGAAGCAGCACAAGGCAAGTGCAATCATGTTCCATTAGATTCAAGGAAAGGCACTGATTTCCACAGTTGATATCTCAAAAACTGGGCAACGCACACCAAAACAATGTAGACGGGTCATTAGCACTACAGGCCACAGACAAAAATACTTGAATTTAATCTCAGAGTGACCTGTTCATTTAATTTAATTTAGGTCACTGAAGCTGTAAAGACACAAGATAATTTACTGTGTCAATTCACTGAACCATTAATTACAGCAAAGCTGTCTGTTTTTATATCCTCTGTTCATCCAGATGGCAAACAGTACATTTAACTCTTTAAAACATAAACAATGAAATAATTGCCCGAAATTTATATATAAATATATTTGATGATTACTGATGATTTAGAAGTCTCAAAAAAATCACACAAGCTGTATCAAATTAAATACACTAGGTGTTAAGGGGTTAAAAATCTAGGCATCAAAGTAGTCTCTAAGAAGACTGCACAAGCACCAATAAAGTCAAAAGGCCAACGCTAAAGTGTACAACAATCAGACAAAAAAGAAGCTGTGACTTCTTCCCTCTGACAGTGCAGCTGACTCAAACCTCTACATACATGTCGTGCAGCCTCCGCTTTCAGCTGAAAGGTTACAGTCTTAGGAAACATCATCATCAGGACCTGACATTTCTTTCATCATCTGGAATGCCAAGAAAATGTCACCAATCTTCCTTTTCATGGCCTCTATCTATAAAAAAATAAGGTTTACAGTTTACATAGGAGCCGTCAATTGCAGCATGAGGCAACGCTTTCTGAATCAGCAATCTCAGACCAGACAAGACGCGCCGGGAGACTCTGTCTGGGTTCATCAGGCTTAAACATAGACTCATAGGAGGCTACAACTGTTTACATGTGTGTGAGTGCGAGTACGGCTACGCCGCTGCATTGCCCTCTGCATGCTCCGACTGACAAAATGCAGCTAAATAAAGATGACAGCAATGTCTGCCTGGGTTTCCACTTCAGGGTAGACCAAACACTCCCCCCCAGCACCCTTTGTTAGTAAGCTCCTGTCAGCAAAAAGAGATAAAGGTCAGGTGTAAAGCAGCTCTGTGTTCCCTCTACTATTCCCCTGCAGGAGATATTCGTATGGCCCACTTCACCCACAAAAAGCTAGGCCAGGCGATGCTGGACAAACCTGAGGTTGTGTGGGGTAATGGGGGTGGGTGCCATAGATGGCAAACAGACTGCGAGTGCCTCGAGGCTCCAGATGGACAGAAAAAACAAAGGGAATCGTGTCTGGTTGAATATACTGCTTGGTGCATGGGAGGAGTTGATGCTGGCATTAAAGCAAAGGGGTTAGACATGACTGAAGAGGGACGTAAGAGTTTATTCTTTGTCTTTTCCTGTGTCGTGGACCCTGCTGGTAAACTTGTGCCTGCTGGTTCAGTTAAACCTCGACAGAATGTAGAGTAAGACTCTGCCAGCAGGAGGTTTTCAGCCGTGACATTCAGCAACGTCACAGGAAGTCGACTGAGGTCACGGATGAAAGAGATGTGTGTCATTCAAAGAAAGGAATAAGCAAGTGGTAAAAGGTCAATTCTCAGATTCAAAATATCTGCAGCGCTTATCAGATAAGGTCCCAGACAGGCTTAGCACTATTATAAAAGTGGTTATTTATTTATTTTCAAGTGATATCAAACCGACGTTTGATTGACTTAGTGCCGGAGACTGAAAGTGAGCTTTGCCAGGCAAAACCTTTGCGTCATACTTGTCACTGTGGTAGAAGTGGAAAACCCCAGGAACGAGTCTTAAGTGAACCACGTCTCTTTTGATAAAGCTGCTGTAGGAAGGGCTGAGATTACAAAGTGTTTACAGTAGCAGGCACATGCATCCTAGCCGGAATCCCTCTTGAAACCGCTAACTAACCATCCCATACTCCCATGGGTTCTGTCTCATTAAAGCCAACTATTCAAAGTACTGTCCTGCACATGTGGGCGTCTTTGCATCTGTGCTGTGGTGCCCAAGGAGGGGGAATGAAGGCAGGACAGAGAAGTCAGGAGCAGCTAAAGCTCATTCAGATTCAGGTCATGCTCCGCAGAGGTTCTCAGGGTGATTTGACTACAGCAGGGATATGACAAAGGGATAAAAGGAGGGAGACGAACCCGCTGATAATCCCGTCAAATTACTGGCGTGCTCCCGGAGCTCATACAGATATGTGATGAGGCATATATTGAACCGTTTTAATGGACGTGAAACACTTATCATGACATCTAAAAGTATTATTGTGCTTTTAGGAAATAATCAGCAGGTAAATGATTTAACTATCAAGCCCCCCCCCCCCCCCCCCCCCCCCCAGAGCCACTCTGTCACACGAGAGAGGAGAGGACAACCATGAAAATAACGCCTGGATCCTGTCAGAGGTAGAAAACACCTCCTCCTGCTTCTCTCTTGGAACCCCCCACCCCCGGACTCATTACGTTGCCCGCCTAGCCTCCCAGGAGTCAGGGCTGCAAGAACCATATTGATTTTGCATAAAGTACAATTAAGTGTCCTGTTGTGGCCATTGTGCTGCTGAATATCTGTGCATCTGAGCAAAGACCTCCCACTGTCAGTCGCTGCACCACAAATTAGCACAGTTGCAGGTTTGCATCGTTAGTGAAGATGGTAAACAAGCAGCAGCAGAGTTCAACCAAACATGCCAGTGTGCTTCGCAAAGATAAAGCTACGGGACTACGTTAAACCCACACTGAGCCAACACAACGTGAAGTCCTATCAGGCCTTAACCCAACACTGAGCATAATTAAAATATGCAAGAGGGCAAGAGCGGGTTTTAAGGCAGCTGGAATTACCAAAAAGATTGGCCCCTTTTTTTCTTCTTCATCTGTCCAAATCGCTTTCAGAGTGCCTCAAATTCTGAACCCATGCTGGGTATTCTCCACCACCGCCTCTCTTCAGAGCTGGGGATTACTGTCACTCAGAGGGAGGATGCGTCACTTCACATTTAGGCAGAAACTCCCCATTTAGCTAAGCTCGATAAAGGCAGCCTGAAGAACAGAATTCGTTTTGTGTCACCGCATTACCATAAGAAATACAAAAAAAGGAAAAAAAAGAATGAGCCCAAAATACATTTTCCGCCAAATAAAGAAAATAAAATACAGAAATTCAGTCTCCATCCAGCGTTATGAGGTCAAGCTATTTTTTTTTCCAGATTATCAGATGTCATCTCACCAGATTCTAAAGACCTGCATGCATAAGATATGCGAAAAAACAGCCATTACCTGCTGATTTAAAAGCAAATTGTGTAACTACAGCTGTAAATACAGTTTTCCTGCAAAGGTAATTATCACCACCTGCAGAATTAAGAGACCGTGTGTTCTCTCGCATAGCTGTGAGTACTGTGGAGCTCTGTACGTGTGTGCAGGCAATCAATAGGTTAATTAGGAGCTTAATTAACTGTAACTGTGAGAGATAACTCCCACAAGGTCAGGCCAATAGGGAGAAAGCGAAAAAGGCAATCCTTTCATATATATATATATATATATATATATATATATTATATATAATCTCAATACAAAAACATGTCAAAGAGGTAATTCTTAATGGTTTAGCACCAGCCATGCCTTGTCTGACCTTTACGTCTGATGGTCTTATTACAGAATACACCAGAGAGCTGAGCAAAAGACATTATCGAGTGAACTATTAGGTTTATGGTAACACCAGCTACAGCGGTATATGGGGCTGAAGTTAAATGTGATTACCTGTGATGCTTTGGAGACCGAGCGATGTAATAATGGTCTAAATTAATCTGTAACAGATAAAATATCAGCACACGAGGCACGAAACCAAGAAAAAAAAATCCTCCATTAAACCCTCATCAGTGCTCTGCATAACAAACTGGAAAAACTACAAGTCACAATCTGTCACAGTCTGCCAGGAACAAACATAACTAAATCAGGGCTACAGTCCAATTTCATGCACCTAGTCCGAGTAAACTCGGCCACTACGTGCCAGGATCATTTATATCCCCACAGCGTGTGACGCTTCCCCTCGGCTCAGACTTTTCAAAGCACATCTGCAGTTGAGCATGTTGGATGTTTGTCTCTAAACACACTCTTTCAATATTTTTGGAATATTTATTTTCCTAATTTAACTCTGAGCACTGCTGGGACTGTAAGACAACATGCAAAATCGAAAATTAATATCAGAACAGCAGAACAAACAGCTGTTGATTTAGCAATCTGGGCACTGGCTCCCACAGTCTGAGACGGGCCAGGTATACTTTACCGAGCTTCCAACCTGCACAAATCCATCAGATGCTAAAAAGATGGGACGCCCTCTGGAAAAATTAATATCCAAAGTATGCTAATTAACTGTAAGCAAATGTGCCACGCTGCATGCATAAACAGCAGCTTGCTAACAGAAGCTAATATTGGAGCAGATGTAGTGATCTATATAATCACTGTGATGTCTGCTTGTGTGCTCTGTGTGCTGTAGAGATCAAGAAAAAGAGAGACTGAGGCAATAATATGGGATGGCATTAAAGCAGAAAGCAGAATTAATAAGAAGCTCATAGTGTGGCAGAATTCACAGCCAGCACCCATTAATTATTGTACCACATACTAATGCAAAAACAGCTCAAACAAACAAACAAGTCTGAAATTCATTCTCATTTTCACAAAATGATCACAGAGACCGCATATAAAACATAGAATTAACCATTAACTAATGGAGGGACTAATGCAGTCCTTAGTTTGGCATTCTAGCCTCTGTGGTGGAGTGGGTCTGAGTGACCGAAAGCCTCAACTTCTTTTTTTGCCTATTTTACTCTAAATGGGGCCACAGTTTACCAAGTGAGCCTTTAACATAAACCCTGAAACTAGCAAGTACAGAAACTCATCAGGAAGATTTTATGAGATTATGGATTAAGTGAGCCATAGCGTCATTTTCCTACTTAATTAGTCCTCTTTGCCATTAGAGGAGTCTCCCCTTACTTTCTATATAAATGTATATATACCAAATTTTTCGGACGCTAAGGCGCACTGGATTATAAAGCGCATGAAGCGAAAAAAAATCTGATAAGTCAAACTTTACTCAACTCATTCTTCTTGCTTCCACTTCCGTACCATTGATTCATTAATGTTGAATTCTCTCCCAGCTGCTCTATTCCCATGTTGTTGCAGTATATTAATGACTAACCTCTATTGTGGATGGATTATCTCAGTTGTTCTCCTGACTAAAGTTTGGTCTGTTTACAGCATCCTACCATGCGATTACATTTGTCTCTAACCATCAGGAACCCTCATGTTAACTTTTATTAAGTGGGAAAAGTTCATCCTCCAGCTTCACTGTGTTTATGTTATGCTAACATAGCTGTGTTGCTAGCATCACGTAGCACATCATTCAACTTCAGCAACCCTACAAACGTCAATGCTGTTTAGTTTTCTGTCTTCATTTATGTTGAAAGTAATAGCAGAGCTGTACATTTTAATTTATTCAGAAATCTCTCAGTCAGAACATGGTGTATTATACTTAGATGGAAGCTAGCGAGCTAACTCCCTGCTAACTTCTAACTCGGTTAAATTTCATAAATTCTGTTTTCATGGATGCCTAGATGTTAAACTTAATTGTTACACCTGGTAAAGCAGCCATGGTGATCATTTTATTAAAGATGAAAGAATTTAGACAGTTTTTAACTCTCAGTGATGCTGCAGAGTTCGTTTGACGTTGGGACCTGAAGCAGATGGAGTTTTGGACCCAGATTAGTCCGTGAGGCTCCTGACTACAGCAACCGTAATGCTCCGACAATCCATCAAGTGGTGCAGCTTCGTAGCTCAACAAAGTTGTGCTAAAACATTTTTTGACAGCTCTTTGAGCGCCGTGTACCACATAAAATCAGTTTGAGGTCAGTAAGCACAACCAGAATTCATACATAAAGCGCACCGCATTGTAAGGCGCACTGTCAATTTTTGAGAAAATTAAAGGATTTTAAGTGCGCCTTATAGTGCGAATAAATCGGTAGTTGAAATACATTCACTAGCCACTTAGGCCTATTCAACTGCTCATTTAAGCAAATATCTAACACACCAATCACACGACAGCAACTCTGGTCTGAGTATTTTAGAAACTGCTGCACAACCATCTCTAGGGTTTACAGAGAATGGCCCGAAAAAGAGAAAATTTCCGGTGAGCAGTAGTTCTCTGGAAGACAAAGTCTTGTTGATATTAGAGTTCAGACAAGAATAGCCAGACTGCTTCAAGTTGATAAGAAGGCAACTTTTCCTTCTTCTATTGTTTGCTTCATTTAGGGGTCGTCACAGGACATCACCTGCCTCCATCTCTGCGTATCCCTCGTATTGTCCTCTGTCACAGCAACCCGCCTTCACTATATCCATGGATCTTCTCTGTGGTCTTCTTCTTTTCCTCTTGTCTATTCAACATCCTTCTTCCAGTATATTCACTATCCCTCCTCTGCACATGTCCAAACACATGAGCCTTGCCTCTCTAGCAACTTGATCTGTTCCACTGATATACACATTTCTAGTTCTGCCATCCATCTCCTGCCTAACATCATGCGTCAACCTGTCCATCAACACTGCAAACAAGAATGGGCTCAGAGCAGATTTCTTACGTAATCCTTCCTCCACTTTGATCTGTAACTCCTACCGCACACCTCACCGTTGTCTCTCTGTCCTCACACATGTCCTGCACCACCCTCACATACTTATGTGCCACTGCACAGTTCCTCTTCTCTAGTTCTACAGAGAAACAGCGCAACTTCTGAAGTGCTCTTTCTCGCCATGTAGTCATACTCTCAAGTTAACCTAGCTTTAAAAAAAATCAGTCCTATATCTGCATGGTATGATTCATCAACTTTATCCCTCTGTAGTTATTAAAGCTCTGCACATCACTCTTTTTCTTGAAAATCAATACCAGTAAAATTCCTCAGGCCTCTAATTGATCAGGATTGTGTTAAACCATGTTGTTAAAAAGCCCAATGCTCTCTCTCCTAATCATCTCCATATTATCTCAAACTCAGCTCTTAGTCCAACAGAAGATCTTTGGGAACAGGAGATTCACATGATGGAGCTGAAATATGCAGGCACTATGTGATGCTGTCATGTCAATATGGACCAAAATCTCTAAGGAATATTTTCAGCACCTGGCATGAAGATGCCTCTAACAGTACTAGTAAGGCGTAGCTAACAAACTGGACAGTCAGTGTATAGGCTGGCACAAAAAACAGTGTGGGATACTGTTTAAGCCAGCTGATCTTTCAATATCTTTTGTTTTATGAGAGTATAATCAGAAATGTTGGAAGCTTGCACTTTCAGATTCTAAAAATACCGCATGAGTCAAAGCCAGATATGACTGTCCATTTCTCTTTTGATTTTCCAAATCAATTTTATATCATGCAAATTCAATAGAATCCCATTCAACACGCTACCTAATGTGTAGAAAAACAAATGCAACACTGCCAAAGAAAAGCTTTTTCCAGTCTGAACATGTCACTCCATTCATGATTTGGCACTGTTGAAGCTAACTACTGCCTGGAGTGTAGCATCAACACGCTGAATCAAAGTCTGAGAAACCAGCTTTCTGCCTCACCACCAGACTACCACAGATTTTCCTGAGTGGGCTGCACTGTGAGAAAGATAAGACCCAGGAGCTTGTGTGGTGTTTAAGAGATGTTTTTTCCTCCCACTGGTGGAGCACGCAGGTCTCTGAGGAATACTGTCCTGCTGCACGCTCCTTCCTTTACACATAATCTCCACCAGCAATAAATAAAGACAGGAGCACATGCTCTCTTAGTGGTGAGGCCAATCAATTGGCCTTCTCAAGATTAGCCCTAAACTACTTAGCTCTTAGAGCAGCAAATCCAGAGGCCCTCTGCCCTGTGATGCAGTCAGGTAAGTGTCTCTCAGCTGCTGTGACCTGACATCCCAAACTTTCAGCGGCTACAAAAGAGCTTCAGCAGCTGAACTGAAATTTGCATGCTTTACCCACTGCTACACAACCTGTACTGGCAAAGTGTCTAATTTTGTACAATATAATAGGTCAAAAGGAATCAGATAAACACAACACAGGTTAATTAATCTACAATTGAGAAAAAACACACCAAAAATAATCAGAGCCCCCCCTCCCCAAAGAAATCAATATGTCAAAGATCACATTTAAGCACTTTAATATATTCACACTGAAACTCTAATTATCTCCTGGCCGCCAGTCAGCTGGGATTTCCTTGTCAGAATATAGATTACCTAAGAACACACAGGCCTAGAGAGCAGAGCCTCGGACCAAACCTGCCGCTTCCCGTGGACGAGGATTAAGGTCAACAACCTGGGAATCGCCCTCAGTTTATAACTGCACCAGTGATATAACCAGGCTACCGAGGCATATGTGTTCATAGCACAAATGCACAATGCAGAGGTATCTGATTAAAAGTCCAATTAAGCCTGGCTTGTATTCTCTTTTTTTCTCTTGACTTAAGATGTGGCTTTGAGATGACAATAACAGGTGCTTAAAAAAAAGCAGCTGGTAGTACTTAGGCACAGCGGTTGAGCCAAATGCTGTTAACACTCACATAATAGTCATGCTAACATACGGCTGTTTTGAGGGAATAATGTTGCTCTCTTAGTTGAGAGCACTTACGCGCTCACGTTTGCTAATTAGCACAAGATATAAGAATCTGAAAACAAAAAAGTCAGAGCAGGGATTCTTCAGGACCCAGAGCAACCATCAGTATAATTCATCTTGAGGGGGGAATCAATTCTTCTTCTGTCCTCTGCTCCCTTTAGGGGTTCCCACGGCAGATCAGCTACCTCCCTTTCATCCTATCCCTCCTTGCACCAACCCTCTGCATGTCCTCCTTCACTAGATCCATGAATCTTCTCTGTGGTCTTCCTCTCGTGCTCCTGCCTGCCAGGTCCATATTTAACAACCTTTACCCAGTATATCCACTACCACTCCTCTGGGCATGTCAAACAATATCACCCTTGCCTCTTTAACTTTCGCCATGAATGCTGGTGCCAAATCTATTTTTTCAGGATTTACTTCTAGGAGATTACCAACATCATCAGAATTTATGACATTTATGGACAAAACTCTGAGGCTATAATCAAGAAGTAGATTTTGCAGGATCTGGTTTGTTGTCTTGCATGCCATGGATATCTGTATCAATCCATCCAATACAGAAAGTCCTGGTTTAAGCGAATTCTCTGAAGAACTCAAAGACTCGGTGCTATCTAAATCAGATTCACGCAGCATAAAGTAAAGTGCACAATGTCATTGTTTGTTGTTCTCTGGGGAGGCCATTCAGAGTGCCTCCTTTATACCATGTTGGAAACATACCAGAAGTGAGCAGCTGCTAAATCAGTTACAGACACCACCAGTGGGATTTAAAAAAAAAAAGAAAGACATTTTGCTGCGTGTGCTCTTGTTGTGTTTTTCCTCTGTTTGGACTGACACTGAATGTGTGAACAGCTGTACTTATTTTTGAGGAAAAAATAAGCATGGTGGTGCGAGACCTGTGTTGGCTTCATAAACTTTGCAAAGCTGCATTACACTGCACATTTTAATATAGCAGAGTTTAAATCTTCTGCACTCTGCATGAACCTGTAGCTGTCTCCAGAGGATGAGATATATAGTCCTGGTCCTGAGGTAAAAGCTCACATTAAAGAGTGCTGGTAGAGAAACTCGAGCAGAGAAATAAGCCAGCAAATGAATGAAAGAGCAGACAGAGGCTCAGTAAAGGCAGCTGTTGCTGTGCGTCTGCAGGCTGAGTTGCCGGGACTAGAGAATACACGTTTTTCTTCTGGCAGATGGAGCGTGACCAAGAACCATGGCAGGAAAACTGTGATTCCTGTAATCTGAGGGAAAAAATCAGCTGAAGGAAGGCTTGCGGTTAAGCAAATAGTAAGCAATTATAAAATGATGACAGATCAATCTTTCCATGGTGTGATGCATGCTCTACTTTTAGAGGCATGGTTTACACTATTTTGCTGTGTAATAATGTTGTAATTACTGCGACCGCTTCAGGGATCTTTGGAAGTTAAAATACGGTGGTGCAAATGTTACACCCAGCTCATGCCTTTTCAAGCACACCCAAAAACCATTACTGTACGCTGTATGGTGAGCACTACAACATCTGCCCGAGGAAATGTGCACAATGGACTCATGCTTTAGAGTGCTGGAGCTGAAGGGTTTTCAGAGAGTGAAACAACCCACTCTGACTAATTTAGCCATTCATAAACAATGGACGAGGGGTTAACATGAGTGTTTCTGTGAGTAAGAGGTTTAAAACGCAATCTCTCGTAGGTGTGTGAAGTTTAAATGCGGGCCTGGGGTTTGTCTCACCGAGAGAGATTAGCACTCAAAGCAACCAAGGTTTTCAGTCTCGCAATGCTGCCTCGTTTTTTAACTGAGCGGAAGATATCCATGGTAACCTCTTGGATGTGGCATGGCGACTCTGCTCTGGTGGCGGCTCAAAAATGTGTCGAGTGTCACTCTCTTAGCCAAACGACTCAGTGAAATGATTTTTCCAAAGCATCGACGCAAACACCAACATGAGTGAGACAATTTCTCAACTGTGGCCATGAAACAGATCTCTTCTGTCTTTTAGAAAAGGGTTCCATCACAGTGAAGAAACAATCTGTATCATTTGACCAAAAAAAAACTATAAACAGGCTGTCATCAGCTGTTTAAGCCGTAATTATCTTCTGCCGTTTTTCACATTTTTAGTAGTCTATGTGGGATTTCTGAGCGTTATTGCAACTACTAAGCAACATTTCTTTAATAGTGAGGACCACTTCTGTGAATAAGTACATCATGAACATAGACATGGATCTACATCCACACATATGGCGGTCAAGAAGTGCCAGCACAGGCAAAGTGTGGGCAGACAGCCTCCCCCACACAATCACTGGTGAAGGTTGCTGGAGGTCTATGTACACACCAACAATTCTATGCTATTAATTTAAAAATCCTACTTCTGAAGTTATTGCATTCACATTATTTTCAGAAAACTTAATCTCTTTTAAGAAGACACTCTATCCGGTCGTTAAGTGATGACGTGACGAATCCTACTTCCGGGCCTAAAGTAGTCTGCGTTTAATATGGCTTTTGTGTTGTTAACATGTTCAATGTTTTGTATTTTCTTCTATTTAATCTCAAAAAGCTCCTAAAACAGTCAGTGATCACTGTTGACCTCCCTCGGTTTTTATTACCGCTAATCATTTATCTAAGCTCAGTTTTTAAAACCTTAGAATGTAACTACAGCCCAGCCCATGCAGCAGTATATGAATGGCTAACCTCGTATTGTGGATGGATTATCTCAGTTGTTCTCCTGGCTGAAGTTTGGTCCTTTTACAGCATCCTGCCATGCGATTACATTTGTTCCTGACCACCGAGAACACTCACGTTAACTTTTATCGAGTGGAAAAAAAGTTAGCTTGTTTATATTATGCTAACATAGCTGTGTCGCTAGCGGTCACGTAGCACATCATTATATACTAGCTAGCAAAACTTCAGTAACCCTACAAACGTCACTGCTGTTTAGTTTTCTGTCTTCATTTATGTTGGAAGTGATAACAGAGCTGTACGTTTTAATTTGTTTCCAAAACCCTGCAGTCAAGACATGCTATATTGTATTTAGATAGAAGCTAGCGAGCTAACTCCCTGCTAACTTCTAACTCGGTTAAATGTCATAAATTCCGTTTTCATGGATGCCTGGATGTTAAACTCAATTGCTACACCTGCTAGAGCAGAACGCTGATCATTTTATTAAAGATGAAAGACTTTGGACAGTTTTTCAACTCTCAGTAATGCAATAGTGGTCGTTTGATATATGGACCTGCAGCGTAGTTTAGGCCCAGACACGGCTAGTGATACCATGCAGACATACGCCATTTTTCAGCTAATAGCTCTTCTTGTTGGTACACAAATGCACTGTGTTGCCTTCCGCATTAAAGAAATGGAAACAAATGGCTCCTTGGAAGCAAACATAAAGGGTGCTTCAAGACTTTTGCACAGTAATGTACAATACCTCATTCTTGAACTGTGGGGAACGGATTAATGCGCAGTCCTATAGTTGCTTTGACCCTATTCTGCTTATAAGCCAATAATGGTGGTAACACTGGCAACAATCCCTCACAGATAATGGACGTATACACAGTATAGGCTCGATATTTAGCAAGAATTCCTGGATTCTGTTGAATCAGCCATCAGCTGTTGCTTTTCTCCTTTGTCAGCTCTTTGAAACTTCTGGTTGTTTGCACAAGAAAAACGACAGGTTACTGACGTTGCATGGCAGTACACAAAGACGCCAAACATCCTTCACCTCCCACTTTTAACATAAAGGAGGAACTATTCATGAACCACTCTGCAGCACAATGAACATTTGGGGGGGGGGGGGTTACCTAAATTACCTAAATTAAAAGGAAAGTAGTTCCATTAGTACATTCTGTGTTCTCTGCAGCTATTTCTATTACTTGCCTGTATATTAGCTGTTTGCTCACTGTCTACGTGCCCACTTTGCTTGAGATTGTTCTTGATCAACTGATGTGACTGTCTCTGGTGGAACACCACATGCTGGGTTAGGCTAGCAAGCTCCAAGTCTCTGATTTCTGCTCTTTTTGTCATGGAATCTGTCTCCTGTCCGTCTTCACCAGAGCATGAATGCCACATTTTCAATAACCAGCAAAAAGGCAGGAAAAGAGGACAAGAGGTCATCATTTTTGCAAAATTACGCTATCGTACTATTTTGTTTACTCAGCATTGTTTGCCACAAATGCTGGGCTTATTCAAACCCCATGGTTCACATCTGACTGCGGAGTGTAATCACCTACTTACATTACGGTCATTCAAGTGCAATTTCTCTGACTAAACAGGCTAAATGCTTCCATGCTGCCTCTCTGTCTAAAGGAGGTCAACTGAGCCTATGTGAACGAGCACCCAGACAACATTGCTCCATAATGACTCCCAATGAAATAAAGCAAGTGAGTCATCCAGTACGACAAGACCTGTGTCTCCAGAGAAACGTCACAACAAGATAAAATATCCCCAATTCTGCTCCTCTAAAGGTTATCAAGCAGCTTGACTCTCTTATTGGACTCGTGTGGTTGACGAGGACACAAACAGGAAAGCTTCATTCTGGCTTTGACAAAAGGCAACTTGAACTGGCTATTCTGCAAACACTTGGCATGACAAGTTCTCTTAAGGAGTGCTCCGAAGACCTAAAGTTCCCTGAACGATCCCAACCCCCGCTGGTTGTCTGAAAGCAGACGTCCCCTGGAATGAATCCTCTGATATCACAGAGCTCTGACTCTTTTTGCTCCAGACTTCCGCGCATCGCTTCTCAATAGAGATGGACGAAAAGCTCAAGAGCAGCTCGACTAAAGGTCAAATCACACATAAAAGAAAAGTGAGGAATCCCCCCCCCCCCCCCCAAAAAAAACTTTCGAGTTTGGTTTCTCCAGGACAAATGATAACTTTTAGTTTGCTAGTCTCCAAAGTAGATTATGCAACAGTTTCCACTTTAATACCAAGGGGTAAGAGAGGGCAGCGTTGTTATGGTAGACGCTCTCCGGTGGGCGTAAGTACAGCTGGGGTTTCTGGTTTAAATAGTTCACTCCCTCCCTCTTTCTCTCTCTCTCTCTCTCTCTCTCTCTCACACACACACATGCTCTCATGTCCCTCCCTCAATCTCTGCTTCATTCACCCTGACTCTTCCTCCCACACGTTTCTTCTATTTACCCACGAGACCCCAAATTCAATTACAGTCAGGGTGCCGTGGGAGGCAGACTCAGGTGCAGCTGAAAGGCATTCTCATACACAACATGTTGGGCAACTGCATCATGGGAATGACTTCACTGCAGGCAGAGCTACAGCACAGCCTTCAGCACTTTTTTATGTTTTAATTACCCATCAAGTATTGCAGCAAATAACACGAGAAAAAGAAGGGCAGCACATGTGTTGCAGAAATTTCTAACTGATAAGAAGATTTCAGCAGGAGAGCAGCAGAGGTACAGCCACAGCACCCGGAGTGGATAAGGATAATCCCATGATATCACACTGCTAGTCCGTTCTGACATGTTAATTAGCCCTGCGAATCTCAATGAGAAATTCATAATTTATTGAAGAGGGGCACTGCTGTCGTGAAGCTGCTGTGCAGCCGAGGCAAACCAGCTCTCGTGAGGGTCTCACCCTTTATCTGAGACCAGAAGGACATCACAGGCAAGACTGCGGGCTCACTAAGAGCGGCACGGCCGCCACACCCATCACGAGCTGTGATGTCTACCTACCCCGCTGCTACTCAGTCAGTGGGATACAGCAGTTCAAGAGCTTAATGAAAAGCGAGCCCATCGAAGCTGCAGTCAAACGGCGTGTGGAAGTCAGAGGATCCCCCGTCTTCACGAGTCGGTCACGAGACGAAAAGAATCACGGGTTATGTTTGCGTTCGCCTCGTCCTTTCTTTGCAAACTGACAGCAGGCAAATGGTCACATCGGCAGATAGAGTCGACCGTCGCTGCTGTGTGAACCAAACAAATACGACGATCCTCCACAAAGAGATATCCATCTTGGTTACCATAGGAACAAGACTTATTATAAAGGCATCAGTTTTCCCAAAGCACCTGTGCACAGTATAGGAAGCAGAGCAGCATGATATTGTCAGGCACAACATGACAGCGTCGGTGACAGCTTTCATCAGTGGCTCTGTGCTGTTTCACTCTGTGTCTCCACGAAATAGTGTGGATAATGTACGGGGAACTGAAATCTACATTTACAGCTGTGTTTACACTGTCACCTGTTTGCTTTTGCTTTACAGGGAATTGAGGGGTTACGCGTAATGTAAATATTTGCTATACAAGAGCTCCAGTAATACAAGTGCTCTCTATTTGCCTCATAGGAAAAACAGCCAAAATATTTCTGAGACAACATTTCCTTTCATTATTGATTAATATAGAGACTATGTTTCCTTATTAATAGCTTATTAACACAAATAACTGTAAAAATGGTGTTGATTAATTTTCCATTGTCTAGTTGTTGGTTAATTGTATGTTTTTGCAGCCTTTAATTGTGATACATGATGGATATCTAAATTCAGCATGCTGCAATACACTTCGAGTCTGGGAAGGCTTTGGCTAGCTAGAAACATAACTTCACAAAGTTAATCCAACAAAACCCCCGCAGATGAGGGTCGCAGATGCCAACAGACTTAATAAACTAATCCGTAAGGCCAGCAATGTTGTGGGGATGGAGCTGGACTCCCTCAAGGTGGTGTCGGAGAGGCGGATGCTGTCCAAGATAAAGACAATGTTGGATAACACCTCCCACCCACTCCATGACATGCTGGTCAGTCACAGGAGCTCGTTCAGTGAGAGACTGAGATTACCGAAAAGCACCACTGAACGACACAGGAAATCATTCCTGCCTGTGGCCATCTCCCTGTACAACGCATCCACTTAACACACTGTTTGCTGCTACAACTACACATGTTTCTTTTCCAACTATTTATCTATGAGTGACTTATGTATGTATGTATGTATATATATGTATATATTGTACTATTCTTAGTTAGTGTATTGTCTGTCTTGTCTTAATGTTGGTTTAAAATGGAGCACTGTAACAAAAAATAATTTCCCCCAGGGATCAATAAAGTATTCTGATTCTGATTCTGATTCTGATAATGTTGCTCAGTTGTTCCCAAGTAAAGCCAAAGATGAGCTCTGGTATTTCTTCACCATACTCAGTCAAAACCATGCAACTGCTTGGTCATCCTTCTTTGGGAAATCCACTGCTCTGATAGGCAGCAGCAAGAATCTGTAGGCAGGGACAGATATTTTGTTCTGAAAGCTTTGTGGATTGTGTTTGAAGACTTTTACGTGTTTGAGTGGGCTTCGACTGCATGCATGTAAACAGACTTTGAGGGCAGCAAAAGATGGCCTGATTTTCATGAATTTCAAACCCATCTGCTGCTGTCTGATTATTTAATTGGTTTACATGTATTAACAATGACCAGAGCAAGAAAAAGGAAGATTAGCGCACAACTATCTGGATGCAGGAAACACTTGAAATCCTGGAAAACTGGTTTTCCTGGCAGACAGTCATGTACCTGACTCAGATTGATATGAAAACCCCAGATGGAAACTAAGTATACATAGATATTGTAGTTTTACATCATAGAATATTCAATATGATTGTTTTTGTTTACATCAAATCATTATATGGTATCATTTTGAATGCCTTGATATTGATTAAATGGGCTATTCCACAATCCTTTAAGGTATCCCTGATATTTATCTGGTAAAAATACCGTCTTCCTTTTATCAGTATGTGTCTCTTCACATATTAGTATTCTTAGCCATCAGTTACCAGATAATTCCTGCTGTAGCGCTTCTCCCGTGGCTCTCATCCTAAATGACCTGATTAAATTTCAGGATGTGGGGGACAACAACCCCCGCCACCCTCACAAAAACCCCTCTGTGGGATTTCAATTTCATGCCATGAGAAAAAGGCAACCGAGGGTTCAGAGTTCATGTGAGGAAAGCATGAGAATATTTCCTGGCAGAAGACAGTCAGTCAGTGCAACAATGATGCAAGACGCATGAATGCCACCGTTATTTTTGATCTTCTTCCCCCCCCCGTCCTCAATCTGTATCACCAGTGGAACATCTGATGCAGGCTTTCATCTTTTCACTGCATGTCTCAGCTTTTAAAAACCACACAAATCTTCCATTTATTTGACTTATTTATTTATTTTTATAGTCAAACTGAGCATATGACCCCCGCCCCCCTCTCCCTTGCCATCCCAAACACAATGCCATCTTTCAGGGGAAAATGGGTCAATCAGCAGTGAAACGAAGACGAGCTAATAATGCCCCACAACTTATTGTGAGTCACATTTTAAGTAAGAGGTTTTGAATGCAAAAAAAAAAAAAAAAAAAAGCGATGAGGGCTGCGTTTCCTTCCTGAATATGTTACTCATAAATGATGTGCAGCAGTGAATCCCCATGCCAGCGACTTGCTCTCATATTAATGCTCCGCATGGAAACCCCCCACTCCTCAACCCAACATCCCCGCTTCTTCCTCCCTCCACCCCTTCCCGAGCAGATATCAGTGGAAGACAGAACTCTGCAGCACGGCAGCCGGATCAGACGCTCCTCACCCACCTCTCTGCGTAGCCATGGCAACCCACACATAGACCGGCATGATTACACGTGCCCTTTCAAACAAGAACTCGTACAGTGTTGAAATTCGATGTATGTGCACAGAAAGAACATCAGCCGGGGATCCAAACTAACACCTCGGAGGGTTCACGTCCTGCCGCTCAAAGGTCGCGACAGTTGTGCCGGCGAGATGATCTCTAACAGCGGAGGGTGGGATGATAAACGAGAAATAATTCCTTTTCGTGGCAGGGAGCCACACGAGGCAGCTGCGTGTGTTTTCTAAGAGTGAATAACAACAGATTAAAGTTGGCTGAAGCAGTACTATCGGGAGAGCGGCGCTTAAGAACAGAAAAAAGAAATGTTTCTATTTTAAGGCTCCCAAAAGAGAACAAATGTAATATGTTAGCAGAACAGGCAAATATCACATGCTCGGAT
This sequence comes from Maylandia zebra, assembly GCF_041146795.1. NCBI lineage: Eukaryota > Metazoa > Chordata > Actinopteri > Cichliformes > Cichlidae > Maylandia > Maylandia zebra. The sequence goes on along the minus strand of NC_135182.1, from coordinate 19,674,784 downwards.
GCTTGTGATTCCCAGTCTCCTTGCGGTATCGGCGCCTCTTTCTAATTGTCTCCCCAGCCAGGTTGCAAACACTTTTCTCTGGTGACATGCAAGATAAAAATCAGAGAGCTGCTATTTATCTGGAAGCTCTCTCCAATGAATCCCCTCATTCACAAAGACTGAGCTTGCTGTAACAGGGGATGGAGAGATTGCCATGGTCACCATCTCCTCATTGACCGCAACAGATGCACACTATACAAGTCCCCCCCCCGCCAAAAAAAAAAAAAGCTACTAGAGTAACAACACAGTTAATTTAAAGAGATTTGGCTTGTACTCATGCATGACTCATATCAGGAAGAGGAGAGTGACAGTAATGGGTTTAGAAAACTCATTGACATGGTGTAAAAGGTAGGGGAGAGTTGGATGTGTTGCTCTGTGCATCATAGATGCTGCCCCATTCCCCCGAATGCTCTAACAGCCAATCAAATCCCATTTGTATTCGCATTCAGCCAATGACAGCTCATCAAAAAAACGCTGGTGCCAAATCATCCCCTGTGCGCAAATCATTCAACCACTACCTCTGTCAGTTCTCCCCCCTAAAGCGCCGGGAGGCTGGGGGAAGCAGACCATGTCCCCACCGCAGCTCCGAATTTAACAGGATTTAGCACAGTGCTCCCAGACTAGACCGTCTTCCTCTCTCTTAGCACTGCCTCCCTTTACGCTCCACGTGTCATGTTTATAAATACAGAACATGAAACGTGCGTTATGCGCGCAGATAATACGCATGTTGAATTTCAGTGGTGTCGACCCGTCCCGCTGTGCAGACACAAAAGATTTCAGAGACTCCCTTTGCATAAATACATTGAGCTTGGAGTGGAAATCTAGGCTGATTGCTTTCTATCCCAGTTAGTATTTCTGCACAACAACCATCAGAGAAAATATGCTGATGTATTTAAAGTCATCGATAAAACAACAAGCAGAAGGTTTTCAGTAATGCAGTTTAGACACAAATGAGCTATAATATAAAACAGGTAAATATGAATACACCTGTTATTCCCGGCTATAGTGCTGCAGTCAACTGCGACTAACAGTTATTTCCATTACTGACAGATGAGCTACTTCTGTGCAATCAGTCAAACAGTGACAATTATTGATTAGTTTCCCAAACTAGAGAATAACTCATCATTAAATTGTCTTTACCTTTGACCCATTTTTTTTTTTACCAAATTCACAAACTAAGAGGCTAGAGCTACTGCAGGTCTGGCATATGTGCTTAAAATGTGCCTGTAATGATTATTCAAATATTAAAATAGATTCAGATTCGTTCCCTTTTGGTCTGTATGGCTAATCTGTCATCTGAAATTGGCAGCACTGGTATAGGCTTTAGGGCTTCCTCGTATCTGACTCCGCATGATTAAATTACCATAATTGTTTTAAAGAGATAGAGCAAATGTATATAAGCCATTAGGGTGGAGATTCTTGGTACCAGAAGTTTTATGGTTTCCATTTTTAGTCCTCTTATAGTCCATTTGCACTGACCAAACACACAGCAGGCTTTGGTTGGATGCAGCTGAACAACGCTCTCTGTGTAGAGAGCAAAGCCGTCTTGAAATCAGCTTTTAAAATGTAGCTTTTTATTTGATTTATTTAGCATATTTAAAACTTATCAGCATACATAACAAACGAGCAGCTCGTGGAAAAAGATATTCAACTGATGCACTAAGAAACCCCAAACTGAAACTACCATGACTGTCATTTTTATTAATGGGTAAACATTTAAGAAAACGTATGCGTCACGCCACAGCTTCATAACGTGAGTACAACACCACGACTAATGGACGGCTTTGTGCAATTAATTAGCTGTATTGTACACTAATGACAGTGGATTGAATGTCAGATTTAATAAGTACGCTGATCGGTACGTGCTGCATTTGCCAATCCCATTGCTTCCTTTTTATTAAGATCAATGTTCAGAATGGAGCTATTTATGCACCCCTGGTACTCGACTCTCCATATGCATCTGGGCGTCGCTCCACAGGTGTGTACTTGTCCTCACTGCCGGTCAGTCAGTCACTGAACAACCATACATAAGCTGTTTAAGACTGAGCTGAAAGAAGCCCTTTATCGTGCTTCTGCTCATTAAGTCAGGACCTCATTGCCATTCAGCGGACAACAAGGCACACTAGAGCTCCTCTAATTGCTTCTCATCACAATGAATGGGTGACAGCATATGGGGAGAAAAGTGGAGAGTGGCCGGATGATGCTAAGCCCTCTGGACTGGTGTGAGAGTAGGCTTGTTCTAATGAAGGTTCTCTCTTTTGTGACACAGCCCTCTTTTAGCCCGGGTGGCCCCTGCTTCCCCGGTTTCCTCTGAACACTTTCAGTTAAGAGGATGAGAGAGAGAGAGAAATCACATCCAGCAACAGAAAATAGGTTAAATATAGATGTCTGCGTTCATAGTTAGCATAAAAAAATCTACTCAGTGAAACATTCTTGATTAATTTTTTATCATTTCACACTAAAAGGATGCCTAAAAAGGAGTGGAGATGGATCCAGCATCCTTATTTAGTTATGTAAATTTTAAATATGTCAGACCGACAGGCTCTCAGACAGCGTCGTGATAATCAGGCAGCAGCATCTTCTGCAGGATACCGGTAATGGCTACAGAGCCTTGCCACTCTTCTTCTGTTGTGCTACATCTTCTTCTTTGCTCCTCCCCTAAAAACACATGTACACATGCATACACTTGCAAACACAAGCACAAATCATGAGACAAGCTAGTGCAACCACAAATGACCGCAAAACAAGGCTCTCACACTGTGCTGAAACAAGGGCACATAAATCAGGTAATTTCATTTTATTATTCCTATTTATTGATTCATTTTTATCCCCCTGTGGCTTCATGTGGGGAAATGAGTTTCACTGGGGGAGGGAGGGAGTAGGCTTCCACCCTAAGACAATGGTAGGAGAAGCGCCGACCACCAGTGGGGTGTTCATTAACATGTTTACTTTCATCCACTGATTTGTAATCTAAACTGATGGCTCAAACTCTGATGCATCAACACCCCCGAGATTCACCGACAACACGCCGTGTTTTGCACCACGTTCTCATTTTCTGCTATTGTACAAAAGCTCGGGGCTTTGAAAAGTCGAAAAGAAGGGCGATAGAGTGAGTATGAAGTAAAAAAAGTAACATAAATCAGCTCAAAACCTCAAGAGGACGCAGTGTTGGGCAACAATAGCAATAAACTTAATTTTTATAGCATTTTTCCAAACCAGAATGACAAGGTCCTTAAATTAAATCTGCAAAAATGCCAGCATTAAACCATTTCAAAATATATAAAGAGAGGAAAAGAAAAGAGAATTATAAGGCTATGGTTATAATGTTATACAGCTTGTCAATGCAGGTGGGTTTTTGAAAGTTGTTTAAAACAGGGAACTGATTAAGCTGATCTAAAGGTAAGAAGAAGTTTATTCCATGGCAAGGTTGCCATCTGCTTTACGCCTTGAGTGTGAAATCTGTAACAGCAACTGATTCCCTGATCTGTGGATCTCGGTGCAATGTTGGATAAGGTGTTCAGTTACATTATCATAGAATTGGTTTGACCTTGACAGTAAATCTACATTCACTGGCTACTTTATTAGGTACACTTGTCCAACTGCTCAGTCAAGCAAATATCTAGTCAGCCAATCACATGGCTGCAGTTCAATGCATTTGGGTATGTAAACATGGTGAAGGCGGCTTACTGAAGTTCAAACCGAGCATCAGAATGGAGATGAAAGGCGAACGTGAATGTGGCATGGTTAACGGTGCCAGACAGGCTGGTCTGAGTTTTTCAGAAACTGCTGATCTGCTGGGATTCTCCCACACAACCATCTGGCTGTGTGGGAGTGGTCCAAAAAAACAGAAACTATCCAGTGAGCAGCAGTTCTCTAGGTGGAAATGCCTTATTGATGTCAGAGGTCAAGGGGAAAATGCCAAGACTGCTTTGAGCTGATAGGAAGGCAACAGTAACTCAAATAACCAAGTGTTACAACCAAGGTATGCAGAAGAGCACACCGATCTGGTACAGCAGCAGAAGACCACACGAGATGCTACTCATTTCAGCAAAGAACAGAAAACTGAGTCTATAATGCAAAATTGGACAATAGAAGAAAAGAAAAACTTACATTTCTGCTGTGACCTTCAAGTGGAAGGATCAGAATTTGTAGTAATGGATCTATCCAGATCACAAAGACCAAATCACCCTAAACTGGTTTCTTGAATATGAAAGCATCCAAGTAAACCCATCTGGGATGTAGTGGAACAAGAGATTCTCATCATGGATGTGTAGCCAAAAACACTGCAGCGATTATGTGATGCTATCATGTCAATATGGGCCAGAATCTGTTAAGGATGTAATGTGTAAAAATATCAAGACTGAACTAGACTTCTAGCATGCCTATTGAAATTGCTCAGATAACGCACAGCTTACTGGCAAATTAGCAAATAACACCAACATAGTGTAGTAACTGTTCCAATACTCACAGATTAAGTGAATACTTTGAAGCTGAGGTGACTGAGTGGAATTCAGGTGATCGTAATATAAGAAGTATTCATCCACTGGGGAATAAGAACAACATGTCTATTCAGCAGTTTTGCGTGATGCTTAGCTTGAATAAGAAGCACGCCGTGGTTTAATCTAAACCTGTATGTACTGTTGATGTTATTAGTTATTAGGAAAGAAAAAGTATTGCAGTAAAAACCGCATATGGAAAGCGAATTAAAATGCATAGAGATTAAGAGGTTTGTATTTAATTAATTCAGGATTTGCCTCAGCAGGTAGACTTTTAACAGGGGCTGTGGCTGTAATGGACAAAGTGAAGTGAAGGCAGGAGAGGACAGACTGCAGTCCTCAGTGGCTCATTATAGTGAGAGAGGAAGACCAGCAGTAGGAGTGCAATATGATAGAAAGAGAGAGAGAGATGGTATGTGTCTGAATTTCTAATGTTTTGCTAAATCAGAATCAGATTAGATGTATTCCATATAAGGTTGTACCTGATGCTATTCTAGCAGAAAGGTTTGGCCCGATGGATTTGAACTCCTTCATTCATTCACAGGAATGAACATAACTCTCCTCCACTCTGCCTTCATCATCCCTTCCCCCACATGCCAACTGCTAAATGCATGCTGCAATAACACTCTTCACGGACAAAATCTGCAGAGCTTCCACCAGCCATCAGCAAACATAAGCATCAAAACATCAGTACACACGGTGTCGGCGTATGTTAGCCCGAGGAACGCAAGGCGAGACGGCAGTCTGTTCTCCTGCCCCACTGAATCTAAACCAAAACGACTTTATCTTCAATCTTCTGCTTTTTTTGGAATTAAACAAAAACGATGGACTAGATTTTAGTCATGTTTCAGGAGGCCAGTCTACCGCTGTCCAGGTTTTTGCAGCCAGACTTTATCAGCATCAACACAAGTGTTCACAGCCAGAGTGCTAACTAGGCCACAGCATGGTATGCGACCCATGAGAAGGCTCTGTGGCCCCTTTTTGTTTCTCAACCATCTGATACTCTGCCCGCTGAGGTGGAAACTTACCCCTCTCAAACAGAGGAACGGGAACTGAAGCCTTCAGTATCAGTAACAGGGTGAGGTTAGACATTTTATGTTTTCTTAAAGAGACGCCCCCCCCAAAAAAATTCCTGCCTTGAATCACTTTGACAATAAAATCATCTGAGATGAGTTGCCTCTTCCTGAACAATGCTGCATGTTCCTGTTGTGAAATAAAAGACTGGATAATTGCTTGACAGATGTGTTTTGTAGACCATGCAGCTATCTCACTTCACTGCTGCGGGGAAGAGATTAACATCAGCACAGTGTGTACAAAGTTGACATATGTCTTCTGTATCTCAGGGATAGTTGGGTTGCGACTTGGTGAAACAAATTGTAATTACTGCTGAAAGAAAGCAACTCGCTTCAGGCAACTAAATGTGCTTTAAAATTGCTTTACCTCAACTCCAGTAAAAACTCCTTTCTAAGGTTTTAAAGGTCTCCCTCATGCTGCTAAATCTGGTTCTGACTCATTGGGCCGTGGACTTGGAGCCTTTGGTGTCCTGTGAGGACGTGGGCAGCTGGTGCTTTGAGTCCTGTGGAGTGTGGAATGGGGACTCCGTGAACTGGGCTCGTTCAAGTGGATGCTTGATCTGATTGGGATGTGGGGAGTTTGGAGGCCGGATGAAGTGAGCTTTCGGTTCTTTGTCACAATTCTCGAGTAATTCGTGAACCAATTTTGCTGTGGGGTGGAGTAAACTGTCCTGCTGTGGGAGACTGCTGCCATCAGGGAGTGCCACTGGTAAGAGGAGCTGCATAAGAACCATTAGAAATGCGATAGATGTCAAAATAATACCCATGTGAATCCCAATCACCCAAGATTTCCCAGTTAAACATTGCAATGTAATGAGATAAATAATATTATTAAATTCCAATGATTTTAATGTTGTGACTGATCAGTGTATACACTGCTTGGCAATTCGAAAATAATAAAGTAACCTTTTGTTTTTAGAAGCTCAACATACTCACTGAACTATATGTACATAGTAAATAAATAGATGTGTGTGTATGTATATGTGTCTATACATATCTATATATATATATTTTTTTTATTTTATTTTATAATAGATCTTTCCACCCTGAATGCAAGCCAGTGACTGAGATAAATATCTTCTCTGTTGATACCTCTGGGCAAAAAACAACATTCAGGCCACAGAGCTTTTTATCTCAAGTACTGACTTGTGACAAAGGATATAATGTGTGTTAAATTGAGCATGAATAAAGCTTTCTGTTAGCGAGAGCCTTTTGTTACCCTCCCCTGATTCGCAGCCTCAGCTTGTTTCAGGCCAGCTTGGCGAGAAAACGTTGCAAACTCACCATCACAACCGCTCAGCTACATAATGAAGGACATTTTAGGGCCTTGCAAAAAGGGTCACTTACATATATTTCTTGTAGTGCACAGTATTTAGTCGTTTAATGTTCTTTTTCACCACCGAAGATCCAAAGTGTCAGCGTGTGTACTCCTTGGCGGTTAGAGTAGTGTTAAACACAGCTTTGGGACACTGAAACGTCATAAAAAATGTATTAAACTCTGAGGTTGAGATCACCTTTGTAAGCGGAGTTTCCCATTGCAGGTTTTCCACAGATTGCAAGCCCTGAAGCGGACTAAAAAAAAAAATCCCTTCCACTCCTGCTCTAGACTCATATCAAATTTAAGCATCACCGGCTGGATGATATTGCAGTTGACAAACTAGCGTGAGAAAAACTAGTACAAAAAAAAAAAGTAGACATAAACAAGTGTGCAATTAAACAGGATTTCACTGGGAGAACCTAGTGAGCGTTAAGTATTAGAAGAACATATGACACCTCTAGAAAGATTAAGAGTCATGCACTGCCTAAGGAACTGCATTTACCCACACTGCCTTGGGAAACAGCCAAAAGGACACAGCCACCCTGCAATGCACACGCACTAACTGTCAGTAAAGCTCAGCAACTTCACTGCCGGGGTCAATTCATACACATTAAACAGGTCCTGTGTGGCTGCTGCTGTATCTGTTTCCCTCCATCACTACTTTTCACTATCTACTCATCTCGCTCCACTGTTTTGGGAGGAAACGCTTCTGGTCGCAGAATGTAGCTCGTTGTTCTACTCTATCCTCAGACAAATACCAGTATTTTCTCTTTCTCCTCTACACAATGAACATATGTTTTTACTTTTTTTTTTTTTTTTGCATTTTAAGCATTGTGACCAGATAGTAGAAGGCACTTAGCAATTAGTGTCTAATTTTAGCACATCCGCCTTCGCATACTGTGTCCAAATTTAGAGCCATGTGATGAGAAAGTTAATCCTCTAAATCCTAAAGTCAAGAATGGAATTCGAATGGGAGCTCAAACAAGACAAATAAGACATATTCTTGTCTCTCTCGTCTGTACCTATCTGCTTTCATTAAATTATCTAAGATAACACCAGTGTTTGGAAAGCTTTAAGAACAGGGATGCTTTGCTCTGCTTCTCTCTCTTGGTCTCGTTCAGTCGTGCAACATCATAGCATGGGCATGAACTCTCCATGAGTGAGCTGTAGAATCGTGCATCCTTTCCTTGTCATCCAAGGGCGGCATAAAATATTTCCAAGGACCACCTCTGGCCCGTGAGCTGCGTTTTGAGAACCCTGGCAGCAGAAGAATAATTGTGGTGTAGTAATAGCGACAGCTGTAGAGCAGATTTGAAACACTTTGGGAGATTAGGAAAGAGTGAGCAGAAATTGAATAACCCACAATAAACTGGAGGAACCCTGACATTACTAAGATCCATCCAGTTTCATTCAACATGCAGTTACCATGCCAACCTGTTACCAGACTGCAGCTGGAATCGGGGAAATGCTTCTTGGCCACGGTGCGATAATGAAAAGTCCTGTTCAACAACAAGAAAAACGATAATGACTCACCGAGATGTCGAAAAGCTCCTCTGTGTCATCCAGCATACGGACCCTGACGGTGACGTGTCGTCCGGGGGGCATGGCCGGAGGTCTGTGCCCGGGATCTAACGTACTGATGCCAAGGGTCTCCGGAGCTCCGAGGCGCTGCCCTGCGCCAGAGGAGATTGTGTCTGGGTCTGGCTCTGCCATGGTGTGCTGCACTGCTCACTGCTCAGCCTGCATCAAGGGCAAGACAGAAGTCAAGCACAGAAAAACATATTCAACCTAAAGGGTAAAAATCTGAAACTCCCGTCTCACAGCGTCAGCGATGTATGTGCAGTACAGCCCAATGTCTGCATCGGCTCCCAGAGGACGGGCTGCACGACCTTTCATGTCACACAAAACACAGTAATTGCAAATGCAGTATTTGCACTCGCTGCTAATGGCTGATAATTGTTGCCAGTGGGAGACCCAATTAATCTAAAAAAAGAGTGAGGCAAGTTCTTGCTTTCAAAGCACAAATCAGGCAGCCCTAATTTGATTTAACAAATGAATCATGAGGCTAGAGTGTAAAAATCAAAGAGCCGGTAGAATGACAGTTGATTTGGGGAAGAAGTAGAATAAACCCAGAGTAATAGGAATTAACCGAAAACACTCCAGATGATGAAATAACTATATTGGATCGGTTATCAATAAACTGCAGGTTTAAAGTAGAGATAACAGATAACGTACATCGATTTCTTTCCACTTACCCAATTCAGCTGTCATTGGGCAAGCAGGGAAAGAGATGGGGTACACCTCGGACAAGTCACTAGCCAATCAGAGCTAACACAAAGACAGGCAACTGTTCACTCCCACATCCACCAATTAACATAACACGAATGCCTTTTGGCTGCGGGAAGAAGCCCATGATGGCAAAGGGAAAACATCCAATTCGTGCAACCAGGCTCTTTCCAATCCATAACTAATAGATGAATGGCTTCAACAGGCCACAGAAAGTAACTAACATGACAAATATAAATGATGGGTACCATCGCTACAAAGCATCCAGTGCTGGAGGTTTACATCCAAAACCAGAAAGAGCTGAGGTGCATCTGGAATGTGGGAAAATCTGCAGTATCACTCAGTCAATGACTCTCCCAGATGGCTGAATGTTTTGGACAAAGTCATGGATTCATTTCGGGTTGACACTTGATCAGGCCACTATCCCCCCCCCCCATTCCCCACCCCGCCACCATGTATCTACAGCCAGATCCCCTTAGGCCCTGCTGTCCTGCTTAATTCTCTCTTCATTACACATTCCAGCAGGCTGATGTCATCCCGAGACCTCACCGAGTGGTTCGTCAGAGCACCGAGGCCACTGGGCAGTTGTTCAGCCGCAGCAGAGGTGAACGACTGGTGCCAAGTTTAAGCTGAGAGCTGAATAAGGCATTTCAAAGGAGTGGATAATGTAATCCAGTAGAGTGTGTGGAGAATATAGCCCGAGGACAGTGGACACTGTAAATTCTGTGCGATGATGGTGTAGGGATCGATGGCTAGTAGGTCTGCTGACTGTAATTTTATTTTTTTAATTGATGATTGCTGACTGATTGAAAAATCAGTCGGCTGGGTGATAGAAAACTGTGACAAGCGACCAAAGATAAACAGATATTATTTACAAGAAAGAGAAAGGAAACAAGAAAACAGGAAAAAGGCAGTTTTACTTGAGGAATGACTGATTGAATAGGAAACCAATTTTCTGTCAAGTGATTGTTAAGGCTGTCAAGGCCATTCTGTCCAGATGTATTGTGGTAAAAGGCTAAAAAAGTAAAGGACACTTTGTAATGCAATTAATCAGGAAAGTTCATCTTTGAGTTCTCTGTTATAAGACTTTGGGGACCATGTTGTATCATTTTCACCTGCCTGTACACTGTCATCACAGCGCAGTGGGTGAGAGATGTTGCTGTATTCCAGTTAAAGTGCACGCTCCCTTGGGCTGATCAAAAACAGACCTAAAAGCTGCCACCGGGGCAGTCTGAATGGAAACGAGCATATTTTCCCCTAATCAAGCCCAGTTCTTTTTGACACTTGATCCGAGTGGCTGTCACCGCTCGGTGGCCCTGGCTCTTGATTATTGGCAAGCGTATTATGTCAACTCTGTAAATTCATGGCTTGCATGACCTGCACATGCACGCCACGTAACCGGACACTCTTCAAACAAGGCACCAGTGAAACAGAGGGCAGTGAAAGAGTAGACTCTGATTATTTCAGTCAGCACGTACCCTCCCCTGCACCAAGCATCATGAATCAACCAGTCATGACTCCGGGTCTGTGCGCCTCTCTGAATAGGTAACACAGGACCAAACAAACACAAAAACAGGCAGTAGTACAGATGGCCTTGTTCCCAGGGCTAGAAAGTGACACAAAGCGTACTCGTCCAGCATACAATGCCAAAAGGGACATTTGCAGACCCCTGAGTGTTTCTCAGGGTAAACCTCCCTGCCTTTGAACTTGTTTGCTTGAAATTCCACACAAGCCTGTAATGTTTAGCTGTGACTGCTGGCTTATTGAGAGTCCAGCGTTGTAACAGTGGCTCCTCTGTGCGCAGAGGCACGCAGGGGCCCCTAGATGAAGTCCACAACTGCACAGCTGGAATCCTTTAATGACAGCTGAATGGCCAGAGGCTGTCTACCTGAGAGAAGCTGCATAACAAAAAAACAGAGCTCAATTTCTTCTGTGTTTCGCAATCGACACTGATACATGGGTGTGGCTGGCATTGCCTGAAAGGCTTTAAGTTCTTACTGTACTGCTGGCAATGTGACATGTCCATTAAGTGAAAGGAATGACAACCAACAGGATACGTGTAACTAAGGGATATGCAAAAGAGTCTCAATGACTCGAATGCTACAGTCACTGTAGACTCAGCTCATGGAGTCTGAAGTGTGGTCACACCATAAATATAATGTAGGTTAATAGAGCAGGCTGCTGTAATCCTCGGGACATTATCAGCCAGTACAGTACATGTGACATTAACGCATTGCTCGGACCCACCTGGACAGCCTCTGGAAACTGCTAAATGCACACACCCCGGCACTGTTTGATCTTTGCAATCTTTTAAATGTCACAGAGCGTGCATGGATCGTCTCAGAGAAACGGAACCCCCAACGACTGCGGCGTCTGCACATACTGCTAAGGTATATCTGTGCAATGCAAGCCACACTGCAGGGACAGAAAGGACAGTCCCTAGCAACATAGAAGGATTTTTCACACGGAGTGATAGTTATTCCCCACCTTCGAAATCCAGCATCACGAAACAACACGGGAAAGATACTCCCAAGACTTAACCCTAATCTCCTCAAACAAGTTGAATCACTTCCCTTAAAGAGCACAGTGAGAGAGAGGACTCGGGCTGCACGATTCTTACCCCCGTGTCTCGAAATGCGGGCTTGTCCACACGAAAGTATTTCCCTGCTGAAGGGGAAGACTACATCCACGTCCGGAAAAATTGGGGGAAAATGAATCCCAGATGAGTTTTAGACACAGCTCGCAGCGATCAGGAGGCTTCCTGCGGTCGCCATGGCGGACGACTGAGTGAGTGAGCCGGGGAGAGACGGGATTACATTGAACCGAGCGACGGATCCACTCCTGCTGAATTCACTCAGACAATGAAGGAGGTGCAGCAGCACCTCCACCTTCCGAACAGCAGCTGCACACCGAGGAGCAACAGCACCACCCAGCGGCAGCTGCTGTAAAACAAAACAAAACACTGCATTCAAACTTTAGAAGTTAAGATAAGACTTACATTTACCAAGAGAGTGCGAAAACATCCTTAAATGTATTATTTTCTTCACAGTCGGTGATACGGGTAACCCACTGGCGTTGTACCACTATAGCTATAGCTACACTATGGTTACAATATGGTTATAGTGGCGCTATAGTGTAACTATTGCTTAAGTAACAAAAGTTGTACTATAGTGACATTATAGATAGTTACATCATGTAGTTACATTATTTTTATATAAAATAGTTGCACTATAGTTACACTGCAGTGGTCCTATAGTTACAGTAGTTACACTATAGTGGCGCAAACCACTTTGGTAAACCAAGGTCACGTTTGTGGAAACGTTAGAGGACCAGCAGGGAAGCTTTAGGGAGCAATCCCGGAAGTTACCTCGAAGGTTACTGCTTAATGGGTATGTGCTGTATTATATTTCCACTTTAAAGTTGTTGTGATTTCAAACTCACTGTTTTCTTCCTTATGTGTGTTATACAGTTGTTTATGTATTTGCCTCAGGCACCAGGAAAATTGAAAGGGTAAACAATCACAAGAATTTAAAAAAGAAGAAGAAAAAAGCAGTACTAAGCAATGTCAGCATGTATTGAAACAGGTACTCTTTTGTTAAATAAAAAGTGGAAGTGGTAATGTCCTACCCTCTGTTTCCTCCCGGTTGTGTGTACTGTGTGTGGTCTGCTCACTTACTATCTTATTTTTGGAAATAGAGAGTCACTGATCTAAGGACAGAGGTTGGTCGTGCAACAGCATCCATGCAACAGCATCCTCTAGAGTTTGCCAGAGACTCTTAGCTCAAGGACATTTCTGTAAGGCAATGTTCTCTTTTATCAAACTACTGTATTCTGCATCACCTATGTAAAAACCAAAACCCTGCAGTTTACCTGAGGTCCAGATAAGTTTGCCATAAAGTGAAATGCAGACGAAATACAAAAGGCCATAATCATGGACACATGTTTGGAAAACCCCCCCATTAATCCTTCAGTGAATGCATAACAGTGTGTGTAAGGATGTAAACTGAAAATGAGTCAAAGGTGTAGTTGTGTCACCATCAAAAACAAAGAAAAAGATGCTAAGATATTAACTTGGCATCATGCTGATTTCCTTGTGTCCAAGTTCAGATTTTATTCAGTTTCTGTGATATCCAAGCAGAGATCTGCAATGCTAATGCATTTCTGAACTCTTCTACTACTTTGTTAAACTCATGGCATGTATTCAGAACAAATGTTATTTAAACCAGACAATATCAAAAAAGGCATTAGGCAGGTCTTTGGACAAACAGCCTCTGAGAGATGTCCAGTCCAGCGATCGCCAAGTGGTGTATTGCCTGGGATTGTTTAATTGTAGGGGGTTTTGCTTTAATACTGTGGTGTCTTTACACTGCAATACTGTAACATGCTTTAAAGTGTGAATCTGCACTATAAAATCAAATCTAATCATGAGAGCAACTGACAAAAAAACTGATGATCAAGCCCACAATTTTTCAGGCAGAACAAAAACATCAGTTTTTGTGTCATAGCAATATAAGTGATGCCAGGTCTCTCTTGGAAATGAGATTTTTAATCTCAATGAGATTTTTTTTACCTGGATAAATAAAGGAATAATAAGCAGTGGTCTCATCTTTGTCATCCCTATAAAAACTGCTTGGCCTAACTACTGTAGTAAATGCTAGTGCACCCAGTAGTATCACTGATAAATTACTTGGCCAGTGGTCCCTGAAAGTGTCCAGCGATGATACTAACAAGCCAACTACCACTGACTTTGTGACTCTAATAATGACGGACAAGTCAGATTAAGAGAAACCTCTGGTTTAATCAGTCGGTTTATGAACAGTCGATTGCTCACATTATGTAATCATTGCCAACTGTTCACTGCCTTGTATGCCCTCCTTCCCTCTCTTTTTATGCAGAGTGGCCTGGGGCTTTGGCTTGGGCCCGGGCCTCCACATCGCCCACGCCTCTGTGTATGCTATTGGGTCCAGGGACAGAGATAAAAGGCAAGGACTGCGGTGAACGACCAAAACAGTTTTTTCTTCTCCTTGCCTCTTTTTCATGTCTGCTGCTCGCCCACCTTCTCATTGGCAGGAAAGGAAGTCTCCTACGCTTTAGCGGTGTGGGACTGAAGATGGAAAAATTACACTTGGTGTCTTGGCAGCTTCAGAGGCTCTCTGGAGGCACCGTGTTGGAACTGAGGCAAAGATTAACATTTCGGCAAGAGCGTGAAAACAAGCGAGAAAGAATAAACAGACCAGAGACAATGCTGCTTTGGATTAGTTATGTAAGCAATCAAGATTTGGGGCCATGTTCTTAGTGATCTCTTATCCAGTTATGCAATAGCAAATGAAATCATTAAGTCAACTTATAGTCACTGCTGGGTGGGGAAACACTGCACACAAAAGTTTTACATAATATCTATTCATTATATGACAATTTTTCATTCAGCCGACTTTACATTTGACTGGTTTCCCGGAATGCTAATAAAAAAAAAAAAAAAACATATACTGGGAAAATGAAAACAAATATGTCACATCTAGGTTCAAATGGGGTCATGCACATATGTTGTTAGTAGCCCTTATATCAAGATCTTATGGATAAACTGGATCTACCAAATAAAAGTGATGTAACAATACGAGCCTCCCACCCACTGATAGACATAAATACCTGCATCATCCTCAACCAGCTGTACAAAAAATGTATGCATAAGCAGCTGCAGTAAAATAAATAATAAGTGCTTAATCAGAGCAGAAAAGTGCTATATAAGGATCACTTCATTACACATTTGCAGTTAGAAGAAGCCTGAACAAGGATGGCTTGTTTGGAAGCGTTGTCAGGAAAAACGTTCTTCTCTCTAAAAAGAAGTCTTCTGGAAAAATGTCCTTTGTACAGACAAGACCAAAGTGGAGATGTTTGGTCACGATGCACAGCATGATGTTTGCAAGAGAACAGAATGAAGGTGTTGCAGTGGCCCAGTTAAAGTCCAGACCTCAACCTGACCAAAATACCTTAAGAGAGCTGTGCATAAATGAATCCACTCAAGAGTGATCCAAAATACTTCCACAACAATGTGGAAAGCAATCACTTCAAGTTATTGCTGCAACGGTGGTTCTACAATCATGGAGTACTTAGTTTTTCAAAGAACTGTGTGTACGTTTTATCACAGGACTGTGTGTACATATATCATTAAGATTTGTAAAGACAAGTGAAGAGATCATTCACAACAGGATAGAATGCTGTACAAATTGGCACTCTGATAAGACACGGTGTGAATTTACCATGTAAGTCTTAAATTAGTATCAAGTTAAAGCTTGTAGATACAACTTAAACTTTTGTGTTTGCAGGTAAGTCCTTTAAACAAAAGAACTCATAATGGCCTTCAGGAGGCATAGACAGGTCCACTCCTCTCTAATTATAAATGGGGAATGGGTGGAATCTGTCTTCAATATCAGGTTTCTGGGCGCCCACATCTCCGCTGACATCAACTGGATCCACACCATTAATGCCCTGGTAAAGAAGGCCCAGCAGTGTTCTGAGGAAGAATAACCTTGAAGCTGCTGCTGGCCTTCTGCTGCTCCTCAGTGGAGAGTGTGCTCTCCTAGTGCCTGGGTGTTTAGTACCAGTGTTGGTCAAGTTACTTGAAAAAAGTAATCAGTAACTAATTACTGATTACTCCCCCCAAAAAGTAATCCTGTTACTTTACTGATTACTTATTTTCAAAAGTAATTAATTACTTAGTTACTTAGTTACTTTTTAAAAACACGATTTACAACCTGAAGAGGTGATAAAGTGATAGATCTTTCAGCCCAATTCTACTTTTTCTACATAATCCATCATACAAAATGTAATCAAATGGAAAAGTCTCTTTTTTTAACTTGTTTTATCAGTTTTAATCTTTTAACTTTATGCATCAAGCAAAACATTTAATTATATGCAACATTCTCTGACTTGAATAAATTAGTTTAACATTTAAACCTATTTTCTACACATTCCAGCACATAAAATAAAATATTTTTTGTGTTTACACTCACTCTTTCAAACAGATGCAAGTAAAACACAGCAGAAAATAAATAAAGTCAAAGACTCAGCGGTCCTTTTGCTCTATTTTCACCTGTAAAGCAGGAGCAGGGTAGGCGGAGGGTTACCCTGGTGTAGGTGTGCTGCGGTCAGTTGAAGAATCCGCGCGAGTGTCTCTGTGAGTTTCCCATCACGTCGTAGCTACTCGGTGCTTGTTTGGAAGTTTAGGGGTTTTTTCGCTGTAAAAAGAAGTTTTCTTCCCACGCACGATGGACGCTAATGTTTTTGTCACTTTTTATGGAATCAAACTCAAAGTAAGGTCAGTACTTCCACACTTTAAACGCTGCACGCTCATACTCTCTCCCGCACTCGATATATTATCCATTGTTGATCTGCACACAGCTGCTGTCACCAACGTCGCACTTGCTTACGTCACTGTCATGAGACATTCTCGCAAAAAAAATCACGGTTTTAGTAACGCAGTAACGCAGCGTTCCTACGGGAAAGTAACGGTAATCTAATTACCGATTTTGCAACAGTAATCCCTTACTTTACTCGTTACTTGAAAAAAGTAATCAGATTACAGTAACGCGTTACAAGTAACGCGTTACTGCCCATCTCTGTTTAGTACACAGGGGCCACTACTAAGAACAGGAGGGTAATTTAACACTGCCCCAAAAATCATTGGCTGCTGTCTGCCACCTCTGGAGGACATCGTCAGATCCTCATTAGAGGGTGAGGTGTAGGACACCCTGAGGCACTGCCCCTCTAGTCAGTGCCTTAGGGCAATCAGGTCCTACACCTCCAGGCTCACAAAAAACTTCTTCCCCTGGGCCATTCCCACTGTCAACAAACACTGTGCCTCCACCCTCACCCCTGCCCCCTCATCTCACCAATCTGATCCATGGTCTGCGTAACTCCCATCACTCAGACCACTCACACACGCACTCTGTTCTGACCAACTCTTCTTCTTTGCAATACTTCAAAGCACTTTGAAAGTTGATCTCCAATGTGTGCCTTTTTCTTGTTTTGTATATATCTCTCTTGATTGCATATATTTCTCCTGTTTGGTACTTATTCCTGCTGTGTACTATTTATTCTTTATTCCAGCACAGTTTGTGTGGAGCCCCACAAAGAAAGTAAAGTATGGGGTACAGAGTGGAATAATTTCATAATTAAACAGGGTAGGCTGACATGATGTAACCCAGGGCTCTATTCAAAATCTAAAACATTTTCACACAATATCTTTCCCTGAAGATGTATTTTGGTCTGTGTGCAGCATACTCCTGTCACCATTTCCCACCGACTTTAAATACCAGGTCATTAGAGCTACACTTTCACATTTCTCCAACTGCCAGTGTTACACACACACACACACACACACACACACACACACACACATTTCTGTGTCTAGAGTACTAACTACTGTTCAGCTGCTTAAAATAAACCTGCCTGTGCTGCTTGAAGCGTAGTAAATGTCCCAGTTGCTTTTATTTTATTTCATTTTTTGTTCTAAAAAAAGAGAAAAAATCCAAACAAACAATACTCTCTGTATCTGTGGATGCATATGTGACAGGGCTGTGCAGATTATATATGCAGCATGAAAATTACAACCACTTGATTCATGTAATTACAGCAGGAATCTTTGTAAATCAGCAACTTGTATGCTTTTTTTTTTTATCTAGAGTGCACATTTGCCTCCTGCAGCTCTCGTAAGGCATCATCGCTGTTTGGATGATATTTGAAATTGAGTGAATCCCTCATGAAATGTGTGTTTCAACAGCTGTGGTTGTTACTCTTTTAGGATTTTCCATGCTTTGTGAATTATATTCAAAGAAAAAGCAGTTATACCCTTTTGATCTCAATCAGAATCTGAATATTAAGATATTTTGGTGTTAAAAATCACATTTATATTAAGACATTTTAGATCTTTTCTGTACTGAAGAGACACATGGAGTTGTTACAGTTGATAAAGCAGAGGGAGGGAAATCTGTTTTGTTCAGAGAGTGACTATCCAAGACTTCCTCCTCTACACACAGCTCCTACTGTGTTCTCCACCTCTAGAAGAGAGGGAAACCAGCAGGAGGGAGCCTCTTCACATGCTCTATTTAAAGAAGAAACAAAAAGGGAAAAGACAGGTAACAGACAGATTTTTTTTAAAAATATGCTTCTCCCACTGCCGTGAATGTGCAAAAGCATCAGGATTAAACAAATGTTATTACTGTTACACTTCTACTTGAGTGAATTAAGATATAAATGATCCCCTCCACTGAAACACACAGGAGAGAGTCTGTCCCCGACATTAACCACAGGCCCATAAATTTGTTTTTGTCCAATTTACATACTATATTTGGCTGTGCTTATGCTGAGTGTGTGTTGATGCAAACTAGAAATACTCAAAATCCTTCAGCTGTTGTATAAATGAATGTAATTGATATTTAAATTTACTGAATATTGGAAAATTTCAGGAAAAAAGCAGAAAGTGTGCACGCGCAAATTACTTACATTTTTAACATTACCCACATCTTATTTGGTGGTAGTGAAACATTCACACACTTCCTAGCACTTAGTGTTCTTAATAGACTAATCTCTTGTGGTCATTACTCTTCTGAAGATGAAAAAGCACAATTAAGGACATTGGGAGTCATTCATAATGGCAGAAAATGTATGCTTAACAGACATACACAAAAACATGTGGAGCTCAAATAGAAGACCCCCCTTTGTTAAGACCACAATCTGTATTCTTTTCTGTTATTTACGTCTATAGAGAATCCCCTATGAGCATGCATATGGCGACAGAAAGGGGAGAAAAAACTCTTTGAAAAAGAGCTCCCGGCGAATAAAGCTTAGGAAGGACAGCCATCTGCTGTGACTGTTTGCTCTGTGGGAGAGTGACGAGAAAAAAACACAAACATATAGAATTAGATTAGAGTTAGATAAGATAATCATCCAGGGTAATTCCTCTACCTGCCAACTAGACTTCACTCAGAGGTGTCCCTGATCATTGGTCTACAAATCCTCACCATCTCCTGGTTCATGACCACAATATCTTATAATGCCTGGTTTCTCTCCTACTACCCAGTCAGGGCCTTTCTGTTGCAATAGTTGCACTGGGTAATTTGTGATTAGTTCCAAAGCTTTTGCAGACATCCCATCAGTCAGAAATGTATTTATCTGCATGAGAACAACATGAAAAATGCATCCAGTCTTAAACTTCCTCCTAGCTGTTTGGGATTAGTTTGACCTAGTAAGTATGAAAATGAAAAATCTGCGTAGACTCCAGCTTGTCGGCCGGGTGAACCACAGGTGCACCTGACTGAAGCATAGTCCTCATTTACAAACCCTAGCATTACGGCTAACAGGTGGATTTTTCCATTGCAGTGCGGCTAGCTAACAATGAAAAACCACTTAGTGCTAAAGAGAGCGTGAAAGTGGACAGTATGTCCTGTTTTTTATTTATTTTTTTAACCATAAAACTCACTGCTACAGCCATAGGCAGTACAAAAGGGACTCCCCTAGACTGCTTTTCAGTTTTAGTTTGCTTGTTTTACAGTTATCAGTTCTGTCACTTGTTAGCTAACATAAACTCATGAAGTCTGTTAGCTGCAACCAACTATACTGGCACAAGGTGGTGCTAAACACACTCTAAAAAGTTTAAACACTTATTTCTTAAACCCAGCTTCACAGTCGTGTTAAATCCATTACAGTTTTTTTTAGAGGGATCCACAGTGTAGATTTGCCCTTATATGTACATGTGTTGTTTCATGTGCTGTTGTGATTTGATTAATATTATGGATTTTTATGTTTCTCCTTGCCTTTTTTCTTTTACTACTTTACTTTTACTTTTAGAATTCTTGATGCAAAATGTTTTAACCTGTTTTTCCCATATGTCCGTTTTAAAATGAGCTACATAAATACACTTGATTTGATTAATGGCTGATATTTAAAAGCCAGAATATGAACACATGTGCTCAGCACAGAAATGTTTCATTGTTTGAACAGATCATCCCCCACACACTCTCCTCTGTTGCAGCGGCAAATTAGACTGTGAAATTGACAGCTCATGTGTTGCCATCTGGTTGCCATGACACCTAGTTATTAGGCCCTCTGACAGTCCCAGCTCAGCCTATTTGTTCCTTCTTCCCCCTCCTGCACATCAACACTGTTTCCAGTATAAAAAGGCATGAAACACAGAGTGTAGGTTGATAACAGCTTCAGTGCTGGTGACTTCCAGCTGAGGCAGCAAGCAAGCAGCGTATAATCTTTCAGCATGTTCAGTCATGAGCAGATCCAGTGGTCTAAAATCCTAGAAAAACAAATAAACAAACAAACAAAAACAAAAAAAACCCAGGCAGGCACGAGATGATACCTTAAACAGGACAGCACAGCATGCAGATCCACATCATGACAGAGCAATTCCCCTAAAGGCACTTTCACATCAGAGCCAATTGATCTAAACAATTGTTCTGTGCAGCAGAAGCATAAAAGCCTAATTTCCACACATTACAACCCCGGTCTGGACCACATTGAGACTTTAATGCTCCACTGATCAATGAGAGGATTAAAGCAATTTAAAGGCTCCTTTGTGTGGTGTGTGCATTGGAATCTCCTTCATCCTCAAAACCTCTGGGCTGGCAGACAGGGTGTTCCTTCTGCTCCTGAACTTAGCGTGGCCTGGAGTCAAAGAGGCTGAAGCAGCACCACGTGGCCTTTTTTTGCCATGTACTGCTGCTGTATCCCACACAGATATCCTGCTGCACCCTTGCGGGAGGTGGGGATGGCGTTGGTGGTGGAGTGACTCATTCAGCCCCCTCTTCTTCCTCTTGACATTTGACATACTGATGTAGAGGATCTCAGCTGGAACAAACACAGCGTGCTGTGTCACAGCTGCGATGTCTGTGCCTGAGCCCCTGGCTTACAGAGCTGAGAGCAGGTAACGATGAGTCAGCGCCTATTTAATTCATACACCTACACTGGGAAACTCGGGAGGGGGGGGGGTTGTTTTCAAGCTGATTTTATTTATATTTTCCACATCGTTTCCCGCTGAGAATTCAGCGTCCCACGACGCTGCCGCAAATTCCTTGAAAGTTATTCTAGCTCCAGCTCTGCAAGGAGTTGAGGGAAAGGGCAAAGGGAGTGCACAAAGATAGTTTAAAAAACACAACACAGTTCATGAGGCAACACTGCACCACAGCTATTAGGCTGATACATGCGAGCCATTAGGTGATCCATTCTCATTAAAACTCTTTCACTGAACAATAAGGATATTGTACCTCATTTAACTAAATGTTTCCACAAACACAAAGGCTGCTGCTGAACAGGGATACTGCTTCCTAATGAACCCCACTGAGACCTATCATCTTCAGGTCCTTCAGCCCTCTGCCCACCGTCTCATCAGGGCGGATAAAGCACCTCAGAGATTGAGACTGTCCTTACATCAGGTGCCTGAAGGTGGATGCTGACAAGCGTCTCAGAGGACATGCTGACTCTCACTTCTCCAGCTCTATTAACTAGTGTTTCCCCCCACTGCCACTTCTACTCTGCATCAGTGATTTAGAACAATCTCAAAGACCCACTGAGGCAAACTAAGGGGGAAAAAAAAAGGAGTCAGCATTAAAAAAAAATCAATCTCCTCAAACCATATAACTTCAGATACAGCTTTTGGTGCATTGCCTTTGACACGAGGGATTACCTCATGTGTATCTGAACTCTTGGCAACTGAAATTTTAGTTACTCAAAGAACACTTGAACAAGTACCATTTGGTTTTAAGTTAATGCTTTATTGTGGCTGTAGATGTGGATGTGAACCTAAATGACTCTCAAGACAAAAATGACTGTCAAGTACTGGATGTACAGGAAAACCAGGCCTCTCACACAGTGTCAGCTGGGAGCCGGCAGAGGATCCAGCCTGCCCATGAACCTAAAAGAGGTTTAAAAAATGGCTGGATTAAATGTTAATATTTTGTAATAATTCATGATAAATTATAGTCTATTTCTTCCTCTCTCGGTGCCAATGCAATGCAGAGGGAAGTCATTCTTTTTTAATTTTTTGGGGATTGAGGCGTTTTGACTCACTGTTGCTACAAAAAAAACTATTATCTGGAGAAAAAGAAATCCAATTAAGAACATGAACAAAGTAGTAGCACTCAGTTGTGTTCCACACAGATGCTGAAGAGTGCGTATGGCACAAAATTAAATAACAGAAAGATCAGTGCCTTCACAAACAGTAAGAACATGTACTGGCATATTCAGACCAGCCTGGACTGTAAAAAAAACCCCACCCTGACTGTCCCAGTGAATCCAGAAACCACACACATTGCATGAGTTCGATTCAAAATCACAGCAAATGATTTTGGATCCTTTTTGCAATCTGGTAAGAACAATGTGCTGCTGGACTAACGAGACGACGCTTTGCAATTATCTTTGAGTCCTGCAGGTGGGAGTCAACAGTTTCTCCTCCTGACAAGACTGGAGTAGAGATCCAACGAAACCCCGAACACAGATATTTTAATGCACCCAAACTCCACATATAAGAACACTGAATTGTTTGGATCTCTTACAGGTTGTTTTGGGTCATTTCACTTACCTTTGCTTTGGTGGTTTTTTATGTGGCTGTTTTTAAGGCGGTTTTTGTTTCCACAGATCAGCCTGAGCAACTCTACACCTCTCAATATGACTCAAAATGAGTCAAAATAAAGCTTTATCTACTCCTTATTGTATTAGTACAGAATAATGTGATTTTGGATATAGTCATCACCCCTGTCCCTTTGCTTTTAACCTTTTCTAGGCCAGATAGCGTTGACAAGAAAGAAATGAAAGAGTGCAGGGGAATGACACGCAAGCCACGGCCAGACTCAGGCCCCAGCATTAGCCTTTGGCATATGGACTGCCTGCTTAACCAGATGACCTACAGTGACACACCAATCAACCAGTCAGCTTCTTAATCTGCTTCCCTACACATTCAAAGCTACGATTGGTCAAATTACCAGGGAGTCAGGCTGTATACGTGTAAAACATAGACAATAAATAAAATAATGAATATGAATTAAAAACAGTACAAAACTTTCAACAGGAAGACGCAGCTTTCAGACTTGAGGAAGTCTGAAAGCCTGATTGGACACAGGCAAAGCAAATGCAAGTTAATCTTCAGCAATAGTTTTCTCAGTACTGTGCTCGGCTAACACTGGTGAAGGAAAAATAGTAGTGCATGTGACAAATTTTCATCATGCCAGGCAAAGTTTTAAAACTGATGATGATATAAACAAATAAACAATGACACTGTATATTCAAATTGGATATCATATATACAATTAGAATAGTTGTCTCACAGCTGAACAGAAAACTACAAATTGTTGATTTGTAAAAAAAAGAAGAAGAAGAGATTAAAATATAAGCCACATTTTTCCTCCCATTCAGTTAATTTCACTGAAGCTCGCCAGTCGCACTGATAGTGTTGAACGCACTTTTATTGTTTAGGTGTCAAATGTAACAGTGTCACCATTCAGAGAGGGATAAAGAGTAAATGGCCACATAAAAAAATATAAAATCAACAATGAAAATGGTCACACGGGGAAAGTCTGCTTCCCGTGGCAACATAGATGTACAGTTGAGACAGTGTCCAGATCCAGACATGTACGTGTTTGATTTGCACGTTTTTTTTCTCCACAGCCTACAGTAATCTCAGACAATAAGAGTCCTTTTTTTTGTTCACTAGCCATGCATACAGTTGACAGTTCCACATGTGTTGAGTCAGTGTCTTCATAGGAGCTGGCACTTTTTCCATACAAAATATTTACACTACCATTTATTATTCTTATTATCACCGCCGCCTCCGTCGGTGCTATTTGTTACTATGAATTTGAATACTCTGAGCACATGAAGGATGGCATCAGGATGTCGAAACTGTGGAGCGCCACATTTCATATTGATACCAGAGGACGAAAAGAAAAAAAAAGTATGACAAATGTTGGCATCTTCACTTTAAATGTCACCCATTCCTGAAAAGAGTTTGGAGAGACGGTCTGCGGAGATATTCAAACACTGAAATCGCTCTTTGTCCCGTCAGGATGAAGCGGTTACTTATATTACTACTCAGCAATCTGCTGTCAGAGTCTCCCGGAGAGGAAAACAAAACATCACACGATATGTGAAAGACTCCGCTATGCTTACTATCATATCTCAAAGTGAGAAAATAGGAAAGAGATGATTGCACCGTTGTTTTTTTGTTTTTGTTTTTTTAAAGAAAGACACCGACTTATCCTTTTTCTCTCCATTCCTTTTTTTTTTTTTTGAACAGCAGAAAAAATAAAACTAAGAACATTGAGGCGCTTTCAGGGAACCTCTTTGGTTCAGCCCTGTGATGAGTAGAAAAAAAACCCTCCGCCAACCTCTGCTCGAATTAAACTGGGAGCAACATTGTACATAATGGAAATCAAATGCTTCTTCAGAAATCTGTCATGTGTGTTCAGCAGCTACTTGCAACAGAGTCATGGTAACAGGAAATGCGTCTCAGTGGTGTGTCTGAAAACTGCAATAACGACAGTTATTTCTAGCAGATTGTTTAGGAAGCTGTAATGAATAAAGATCCCGATCTGTTATTCTTTGCTGACAATATTTGCTTCCTCATAACGGAATAACTTAAACAACAAACAAACAAACAAAAAAGTGTAAAATAAGGCGAGGGCATGTTCTGTTTGTCATTTGTCAATTACCTTTGCGGCAAATTCCTGGCAATTTTCATTCAAAATGTACGCATTACTCACGTGTTATTATTCTTATTAATCGTGTCACTGCAAATGTTATGCTCCACTCACTTGGTATCCATTGCGCTCAACTGTGATT
Source organism: Maylandia zebra (assembly GCF_041146795.1). Lineage (NCBI taxonomy): Eukaryota > Metazoa > Chordata > Actinopteri > Cichliformes > Cichlidae > Maylandia > Maylandia zebra. The sequence goes on along the minus strand of NC_135182.1, from coordinate 19,649,735 downwards.
TTCATCTTCAGTTTAATCGGCATGTGCATGTGTGTGTCTAAGTGTGTATCTGTCCACTGCAAGTCAAACAAGTTCCCTCTAAGTGGACTTTTTGCCTGGTCTGTTCCTGGTACCCCCCCCCTCCCCAGGGCTATTGTATATTGCAAGAGGAGCAGCAGGGGTCGTCCTTGTCTGGCTGAGCGGCGTAGTCCATCTGCCGAACGATCTCGGCGAACAGTTCGTCTACCATAGTTTTGCTCTTAGCCGAGGTCTCCATGAACGGGCAGCCCCACTCCTCGGCTAGAGCCTGACCTTCGCTGGATGATACCTCCCTCTCGCTTTCCAAGTCCACCTTGTTCCCCACCAAGATAACGGGAACCTTTTCGTACCTGAAAGCACACACAGACCGACGTCAGTTTGTCAGACACACAGGAAAAACAACTGCTGCATGTGTGGCAAATCAGAGCTTTTTATTTTATTATGTTTTTCCCATAAAAGTGAAAAGAAAGGCAATTCCCCTTTCAGAACTTGGTTTTAGCAAATTCTAAATAAGAAAAAAAAGCGCACAGTGATTAAAACCTTCATCTGTTGCACTTACAAAAATCATAATTATTTAAAGGAGATCTGACACATTTATTTCAAGCTCCATATTTTTATTCTACTAAAGTAGGTTTGCATAATGGAATTTAGGATCATCTTTATTTATCTGATAGTGGGCATTAGTGCAGCCCCTCAGTTCATCGTGTATCTAGAACAAACTGTTCCAAACACTTTTTCCTTACAGTTGACCTCTCCTGATTGGCTGTCCCATGCAAACAGAAGGTTTGAAGAACAGGTGGGTGGGGCTGAGATGGCCAGTCACAACATACAGAGCAAAGAATAGAAAAAACCCCACCTCTACTATCTCTAACCGAGCATCTGAAGCCAAAGCTCTTGGCTCACATTGATTTCCAGGGCAGACACCGATATCATTATTTGAATCTTTGGCCTTGTTTAATAAGTGCATCCACTATTTTAACAGTACAAGTATGATAGACAATAAGAAAAAAAAGTATAATAGCCTCTTAAAAAGAGGCTGGAAGCAATAGGCAATAGGTAAGAAAGCATCTTTACTGGGTTACTGAATTATCATTGGGCAAATGTGAAAATGCTAACCACTGAGTCAGCACCTCTAGCAAAATATTTATGATGATTATCACCACTATCAACAGAAGATTCAACCTAAAAATCAATCTAAAAAGCCTATGTGGACTTTACATCATGGCCACTGTTTGAGCTTGCTGAACTCACGTGAACTAACATGCACGCATGGCTGGAGTGATTGAAACCTAAGAGAAAAGGTTATTTTTTCCATAACAACGACAGCCTCTATTCAGTTTCTCCAGTTTATTATACTGGAAGTTGGTGGTTTCACCCAAAAAGCTGTTACTGTTATCAGCAGCATAATTCTTTCTTAATATACCAGTTTTGCATTTGCTACATTATCCACTCACGTGACCATTAAATTAACATCAATTCTCAGCCTCTGTTTAATCCCTTTTTGACATCTTTCCATCTTTTATCTTTTCCAATCTCTCTAACAAAACAAGCCTGGATCTTTGACAAAAAGGATCTCGGTGGTTATTTTTGAAAAGCTCAGCTGGGTGAAAGAGGTGGGCTCGTTCTGACTGAAAGGTCGCAAGATGGATAAAGATGAAAGTGTTTCCACTTTAGCATACGAGTGGACTCTGAGTGTGGGAGGAAGCTTTTTTCAGATCAAGAACCAGAGCGTCACCTGCTTCATCTAAACACTAAGTGTAAAGCCTGACCCAGTACAGCAGAGGAAACGGGTACTATAGCTGTCACCCCTGAGGGCAGGAAGTGGCCATAATCCTTTGAGCTCTGAACTCCTTGGCACGTAGCTAAAGCACAAAATGTCACTGTGGAACTGGACTACTTTGAGGACAGCCAGAGGATGCGGTCGGTTAAAATAAATAGGCTGCTCTATAATTACTTAAAAAGAAGCAGCTGAGATGCATTTCCACCAATATGATCACTACATCAGTTTTGATATTGGGGAACATGGCGGGCTTCTGAGGCACTTTGTACACATCAGAGGAGATAACAAAGCTCAAAAACATCAGAGAGATAGCAGATCATGCGTGTTCGCATCCTTTAAACAACAGGTTGCTATTTCTTTCATGCTTATCAGTATGCAAAACGACCGAGGGGGCGCTTTCCATCTGTCGGACCTGTCGTTTGAACCAAGTTTAAACGTCTGTGTTCACTTCACACTTCACAGCACAGTCAAATTTAACCCGAGCACCTGTCAGCACCATTAGGATTTTCAAATTCTGCACTCGCTCTGTGAATTATAGATGCCTTTAAGTTATTCACCAAAATTAATATCATCCTCATCCTTGTTTGTTATAATAAACTGGTAAAGAAGGAACTGGCTACTGTTGAAAAGACGGGGAGTCTGGAGACTACTGTGAAGCCTTTCCAGGCTGAGCAGCCAGAGCGTTTCTCAGAGGTAAGGGGGGCTGCAGGTTTCAGCGTTAAATAAGCTTAAACTAGCCGACTTTGATCTACCCATGAATACATTATCCAGCGAACTTTAATCTCAACTATCCCGTTCTGTTCCCAGGATGAGCCGAGAGGAGCTACCTGAATTTAAGAGACAATCTCTGAGGTCGGTCGGTCGGTGTGTGACCAAAAGTGTTGAGCTAGGCAGGCAAACTGAATGAGAAACAACATGTTATGCTTCTCAACTTTAACATTCAGCATGTCGTGCCTAAGTTCTCATTCGCTGCATTCCTGGTGTCAGTAAAAACAGCAAGGCTGTGATTTTTCTGAAAACTTCTTTGGATCTAGTTGGTGGTAGGTTATATTTAGCCTTGAACCTTAAATTCCCTTTCCCACCTTCACTGAAAACCCCCCAAACACTAAGCATAGCTGTGGGTGGGCAGATTGAAAGGCAAAATCTTTACTTTTACAGCTGCATCCATTTAAAAGGGCCTCTGTGTTTAGTTGGGCTAATGATGCCATTTTGGTAGGTCCTCCATTCAGCTGTTGTTTGTCTCCCACTCTAAATCACTCAAAGAGGTACCGTATGTATCTTGTACCATCAGATGCTGTTTCACACAAGCTCTCGCTTTTCTGCTCTAAACTGTTTGCACAAACCCAGCAAATATGACAGAAACACTGAGGTTATTCCACAGTACAAAACTGGTTTCAGTTCAGTTCAGGAGGGCAAAACCTACGCAATAGAAAACCTTATGTTGATGTTGTTTCCATGGACAACAGTGGTACGGTTAAAGTAGAAGCGAAAAAAGTCATATTATCGCAACAAAGAAGGCACGTTTTTCTGTTATTTCACATGTGTTGGTTTTTAGAATTTTATCGAACAGATTTTCAACTCACCAGTTATTAGTCAACTCACATCAATCCTCAAATTTAAATAGTAACGTGTTCCTTTAATTTTTTTGAAGCAGTGGAATGAAGTGAAACAATGAAGAAGTGAAGCTACATGTACACGGACCCTGGCATGGACCTTACTCTTCAGCTTACTCCACACATTTTAAGTCAGAAATGTTCACGTTGGTCTTCTTAAGGTAGTTCTTCACCAGGAGCTACATATGTTGGGTTATTGTTGTGTTGGAAGACAAAGCGATGACCCGGACCCAATTTTGCTGCTGACTAGTTGGAGTTTTCTTCCACCCTGACGAGATTCCCAGTTCCAGCTGAACTAAAGCATTCCCACACCATAATACTTATGTGTTTCACAGTAGGGATGGTGTACTCTGGGTTGTATGCCTCTGCCTTCTTTCTCCAAACATAAGCAGAGTCTCTGTGGCCAAAGAGCTCAAAGTGTCTCCTCTGCACGAGTGGACTTTCTCTTGCTCTGCAACTTCAAAGTCCCTTCAAAGTTCGAGTGATTGTATGTAGGGCTGAACGATTATGGAAAATAATCTAATTGCGATTTTTTGCCCCAATATTGCGATTGCGATGCGATATGCGATTATTTTTTAAGGTCTTTGTCTTCTGTATTATTAAACAAAGACAAGCAATACATCATATAGTATGGCCAATACTATATTACATTAATTTTAAACTGTTCTTTCCTGGAAGACAGACCTCTGTTATGATGACATGAGGTGATGCATGAATTGATGACTGACATTTTTATTTAACTTCTTCAATCACAACAGTATATTTGAACATACACAATAGTTTATTTTTAGCTTACAAACATCTGAGCATAAAGTGCTGACAAGGAACCCTGGTGTAAACATTAAAATGAAAGTCAGTACAATGTGCAGATTGCAGAAATATACATTAAAAAAAATCAGTGGCTTTACCACACTCAGTTTTTCGACATCTGTGAACTACTAGACAGTCATTCAATTAAAAAATAATATTAAATAAATAAAACCAATAAATAAAAAATACACACATCTTACTGATCTCTGCAGTCAGTAACATTACACATAAAGTGCAAACATAATAGCAATTGTATAAACACACACACAAACACGCCTTTAAAATTTAAAGGCGTGAAATTGGACGGTCTAGCCTTCTGATTAGCTAATCAGAACTAGCCTTCTGATTAGCTAATCAGAAGGCTAGTTCTGATTAGCGTCACCGCTGTCTCGGTGGAGTTTAATAAACTCGGCCGTCTGCTTCTTGCTATCTAAAATATAACCAGACACTGGTGTAAATTCTCGACTGTCTCATACTTCTGTTTAATAAGTTTTCTGTTTGACGTTTAGTCAGCTGTGTGAAAACCAAGGAGGAACCCACCCGGGGGATTAATAAAGTTTTATTTTATCTAATCTAATAACTTTAATCTCAGCCAAACCGATTTACTCACGAACAAACAAAACACTGAAAAAAGCCCAACAATAACATTTTTAGGTTGTCTAAGTGACTTATATATTACGTTTAACCCGAGCAGCGAAACTCCGCGGTGATCTGAAAATGATGTGCCGGGAGTTGTGCCGTTCTCGGCCGCATCAGTAACCCTCGAGCTCCCGGCTAGCTGTCGAGCTGGTGGGTAGCAGACGCCTCTGAAAACGTCGAAGCACTTTTGCAAATATGGGATATCTTGATAAACCGAGCAGATATTTGATGTTTACACAACTACTTTCTCGCCTGAAAATATGTTAAAAGTTTATTTTGTGACCCAGAAAGATTAGTATGAGTAATTTTAAAACTTAGTAGCGGCCGCCATTGCTGGAAACTGGAGTTTGGCTGGGCCGCGCTATGAATTCTGGGATATGGTAGTAATTTGGACAGCCTTATAATCGCAGTATAATCGCAGCCTTTGCGGTTAGAAAATTGCACTTGATCATGTCGCGATATTATCGCAAATGCGATATATCGTTCAGCCCTAATTGTATGTAAGACAGATCTCGACTTGGCTAAGATTCACTCATGGCTGTTCTGGGGTCTCTCACTAGTTTTCTTTCCAGCTTCTTTGAAATCTTTAACTTCTACCTCTTGCCATGCTTTTTCTTTGCTGTGTGACTGTCTTTGAATTTCCTGATGATACTTCTCACTCCAGTGAAAACTTTTGTGCACCCATCTCCTCCTTTGTGTGTCCAAACTGATTCCTTTTGTTTTTGGCATGCTGCTTTCTCAGGTGACAGCTAAACTCTTGCTGAGGTTTTTATACTGTTTGTAAATTAGAAGAGAAACCTCAGTTTTAGCTTGATTTAACAAGATTTGTGCGTTACAAAGATAAAGCACATTGCACAACAGTGGCTTGTGCAATGGCTCTTTTTCACAGTGCAATAATATCAACCCTGGTAATCCCTATTTTGCTAAACTGACGATCACTTGCTATGTTAAAAAAGTGCTAAAGTGTAAAACATCTAGTAAAAAAAACAAACAAAAAAACCCCTAACTTCATTATTTTTGTTGTCCCAAACAGCAGAAGTATCTTAAAATCACATTAAACTGTGTGTGAGTGTGCCACATGCTTTTTTTGGTCAGCTGTTTGCAACTTATGCAGCTCGTTTGGGCCTCATCATTACAGGAACACAGCACAAAGGCATCTGGACCCAAAGAAGAAAGGGTCTATATATAGTCATAATAACAGAGAAGAAAAGCGGCAGTCCAAGGAGGTGTGAGACAGAGGCTGCCATGGATACTAAGGCTCACAGAGACTCGGCGTTAAGGTTGTCGGCCAACCACTGGTGGCTGATACAAGAAAGTAAGGCTCGACTGTTGCAGAAAACACGGGCCAAACGAATTACTGAGCGGGATTCGTTTTTGCTGTGACACAAACAGCACAAACAACATGTCGCTCTTTAGCCTTCGGCTTGTGAGCCTGATGCCAGAGGCAGTGGAACACTCAGACTGCAAACATCCATTCAAGCTTGCTTAGACACAGCTTATCAATAATGCATGATGCAGATCAACTCACACAGGCCTTGCTGACAGACGGTAGAAACCGGCTGCCCAAGAGCCACTGGTTATGACTCGGGGCAGCAGCAGGCAGGAAAGGCTGTGTGCTGGGCACCCCTTCCCTGCGAATAGCATTTTTGTAGAGGGTCTTCAGTTTAGCCAGGGGAGAGAATTGAGCTGAGTCAGAAGGCAGCACAAAGCTCCTCTTTTTGCCACATTAGGGCACCGAAAGATTTAATCAGGAATGGCTTCTTTGACCCACGGCAAGAATGCAAAGATTTTCCCTTTAAAACAAGCAATAATATATGACAAGTAAAACACTTTAATTCTGTTTGGGATGGTTATGAGAATTCATTATTTGCTTCCCAAAGCCTTCAAAAATCGACCCCGTTTACTGATGATAAACACACTGGCCAAGAAGTGCCAAAATGGACAAGATAAATGAGTACTGAACTTGACAGACTGTACAGATTTCCTTGGATCTGATTTATCACAGCAATACTCTGGCACACTAGCAGGTCTCTGTGGGTGATTATGCTGTCTGACACAAATTACTTCTCTTATGAAGTACACGGCCAAACATCTAAAATGCAAGTACCATTTTAGTAGAAATTTGTCCGGGTTGAACAGTCGGTCAGTAATACGCTTTGAATAATTCATTGAAAAGTTCTAACCGGAAAATACGGCCCTTATCCTTTCATATCTGTAAAGGACGATATTTCCCTTTTATCATACTGTCAGTATCAACCTCATGATTGAAAAAAAGTTGAAACAGTTAGTCAGAAATCTCACTGGACCACCAGAAAAAAATTCAGTTTGACAGCATACTTCACAATAGAGCTGGGCGATAGAACGATAACGATATGTATCGCGATATAACTTTTACTCGATAGAGAAATTAAGCTATCGCGATAGACCTCGCCGCTCTTGTCCTCAAAGAAAAAAAAAAAAAAGGTCAGCCAATCCAAATTAAGTAGCGCAGAGCCGAACCAATCACAGCCGCAGCGTCACGTCGCGTGGCTTGTTACGTACAGCACAAGTGCCAAGCCGCACGTGTGTTTGTTTGGGAAGCAGCCAGCGGGTAATGGAGGAAATGAGTGTGCCGACTAGAAAAATCAACCGAGCGTGACCGAAGAGAAAACAGATGATGGTTCCAATGCCGGAGAGATTGTCGAACAGAAGAGCCATAGAAGCTCCGTAGTGTGAAGGTATTTCGGCTATTTCAAGTCTGACAAAAAACAGAGTAGCGTGCACTGTAAATTGTGCCGAAAGCAAGTCTGGAAATACAGTAAACTGGTGCATGCGTCACACTGTGCGCCACGTTATTGTTTCGGTGAAATGAATTTCTACAATACTGTTAATTCTACTCTCTGCAGTGTTTAAATGCTTACATATACACACAGTTACTGTCCCTCCACACATACGACTCGGTTCTGCTTCTATGCCCCAGCTTTGTTTACTTTTTCCCACCGAGGCTTCTAGACTTCTGATTGGCCAACATTTCTGCACGGTTAGGAATCTAGCGCCACCTGCTGCTTTGGCATGTTCATAGCAGCGTTTTCCTTCATTTCTGCCTTTATGTGTGGACGGGATTATTTTTTAAAACGAAAACGGAAAATCTCAGTTTTCAAAAATACCCGTGTACGTGTGGACGTAGCCTCAGTCTCTGACTGGAAGCGCTAATTCGTCATTCGGCTTTTGTCAGACTAAAGTAACTGTTAAAACTGTTTGAAAAGCTCAGCTATACAACAAGGAGAGATTGAGAATTTCCTTTTAGTTCTCAGTTTATTTGATATTGACAAAAGTTAGTCAGTTTTGTCTGTTCTTCTGTAAAACAAACTAAGATTTATTTTTAGAATTAATATTTTGTTTCTAAATAGAATTGACAATTTAGTCTGTTTCGTTTGTTCTATTTTGAAACTTAAACGCTTTAGCGGCTGCCTTTTGTGTAGTTTGCAATATTTGCCTTTATTTATCTGAAAAAGTCTCATGTTCCTTAAGTACATCTACCCTGTTGAACTTATTATGGGAAATAAATATTTAAATAAAAACAAGCTGCTGATTATTTCACATTTTACTTGTGAGCAACGGCACATTTAAATCTTACAAATATAGTTATTTGGCTTATATCGTGATAGATATCGTTATCGCCTGAAATGAAAAAAACATATCGTGATATGAAAAAATCTCATATCGCCCAGCTCTACTTCACAATAAAAGAACAATTAGGATGCATAAAGGAGATTATTAGTTTCCAACTTCAGCTCTTAAGGGATTTTTATGGAGATTTGTTACAATAATCGCAGTAAAACTTGGTAAATAACCAAAAAAATCACTGAAACTCTTGCTAAGGTACAATGTAACAAAAGATCGGAGAATGAACACACGTCAGGAGTTCTGCAACAGCTGAACAGTGTAATTAATTACCAGAATACCATCTAAACAGAGTGTGCAATATAATAGCTTTTATGTTTCCTGGCTCAGTTTTGCGCTGCTGACTCCCAAGCTGTTTACTTGTCCTGCTCCCTTAACAAGCCACAAACCTGGAATAATCTGAAAAAAGCAGTGTACATCAGAAATGACTGATCACTACTTTGGATCATATTTAATACTTTTTTGTTCTTTGTTTCTCTGTTCTGCTAACATGCACTTCTCATGCACTTCCCCGGGCTCTGAGGCTTAGACACAATGGTGCTTTAAATTAATTGCTCAGCTGGCATTCCACCTTAACTCACAGTGGCAGTGGTAAGATGCAAAGGTTTGTCACATTTCTTAATTTAGCAAGTAGGCCTGCCTGACAATTAGTCCGCTAAACATTAATTGAAATAGAGGGTCTGATTTCGTGGACACTTGAGGTTTGTTACAGGAAAAAAAAACTTACATAAAGTCTCACACTCTACAACAGGGTTGTCAAACATAAGGCTTGGGGACCAGAATCAGCCCGGTAAAGCCTCCAATCCAGGTCATTAGACAAGAAGTGAAGGAGGACATAGATTTTGGAATTTAAAGTGTATTTTAATGATTTTACAGCCTATCCTATTGATAAAGAGCTCCCCCATCACCATTAATACTACACCAAAGGAATTAAGTAACAGATAAACAGTTAAACGACAAAAAAGTTCTTCTTTTTCCACTATGGTCTGTAGAAATAGTTTGTTTTTGTTTGTTTGTTACAATGCTTCCACAGTTAAAAAAAGAAGCTTTTTGTGAATTAACAAAACCTTTCTACTTTATAATTATGGACAGTCTGGGCAATGATCTACTAGAACTTTTATATAGCTTTCATTTATTTATGGCAATTTAAGTCACGCTGACCGATTTCTTTCATTTTCCTCCACAGCATTTCTTTCACGTAGAAAAACTGAGACACAGTTCTGAAATGGCACTTCTTACACTTACACTGATAAAGGGGAGTTTCACTGGTCTGGCCCACTTAAGATCACAGTGGGCTCTATGTGGGCATCAATATAAAATGAAATCCAGAAAAGTGGGATTGTTTTGAGAAAATAAAAGATAAACACAAATCAGGTTACATACAAATGATCCAGTTGGGCATTCACTGACCGCAAACATAGCTTATTTAAAATATGTAAAACCAGTGTTAAAAACTTTATAATTAGCATGTTATGGTCTTGTTAACAAGCTAGGTCCCTTCACTGTTATGCATGTAAAATATATATATATATATATATATATATATATATTAAGAGCATATTATTATTACATTTTTGCATTTCTCTGAACAATCACACAGTATTAAGAAAGTTATTGCATGCAAATTTGTGTTGATTTAAAAAAAATTTCGGTTTACTTTACTTTACTATTTACTTTTACATCTGTAACCAAATATTGCAGTACTGTATCTCAAAGACTGAAATTGTCTATATTTTGATGTATGAGTTATGCATGGGCTAATGAGTTTTTTCCCCCCCTAAAGGATCTGTATTTTTGGTGCAGTGATAGTTTGACTCGACTCCTGATGGAACAGTGGATGTTTAGTGACATATGGCTTACAATGTAACAACTAATGACAGCGGACTATCTGTGTGGGATATCTAATCTATTGGCAACACTACCACACTATCTATCCATACATCCATTTTCTCAACTGCTTATCCAGTTCAGGTTCGTGGGGGTGCTGGAGCCTACTGCAGCTGTCCTTGGGCAAGAGATGGAGTACACCTTGGATAGATTATCAATCCATCACAGACCTAACGCACAGAGACAGACAATCATTCGTGCTTACATCTACACCTATGGTACAGCTAATTTGGAATCACAAATGAATCTAAAATGCACTTCTTTGGACTGTGGAGGAAAGCTGGCATACCCGGAGAGAACCTGCACAGACGCAGAGGGAACATGGAAACTCCACAACAGAAAGGAGCTCAGCCAGCCAGGAGATTTAACCCGGAACCGTCACGCTGCGATACAACAGAATAAATGACTGCATACTGGTAGCGCTGCAAAACCTTTACTTGCTTTATGAGGTGAGTTAATGTCTCACCAGCTGAACTAGTCTGATCCTTTTTGAAGTTGTGACTTTTAAAACAGATGAGAAACAACTTGCTGGTGTTTCAAAATTTCTCAGGGAGGTGAAGTACTCATAACACTTTTTTTTTATAGCCAAGCCATTGTGAAGTAATCAGTATTGACCTTTAGCTTTATTCATTTCCCCAGTTTTCACAATAGACAAAAACCACATCACATGGACCTTGTCCTTGGGAGCTGGCTTGCTCGATTTACATTCTCGCAGGAACCTCCGTCAGGTGACATCGAGAAAAGTTCAGAACTGCAGTACTTGAAAACTTAAAAAATGTAAAAAATGAATAAATGTGCAGAGGGCCCAGCAACAGCAACAACCACTGCAGTGCCAACAGCAGGGTTTATTATGCTATCCTGTTTCACAACTTTCTTCCTCACTACCCTCACACGGTACTTTTATTTCTACTCTCTGAAGTCACCAATCACAACACATCCCTGGTATATAGCTAACTGCAGCTGAAGTGTGGAGCGACGAGGTCCCCAGTGAGCACAGGCAGGCCAGGGTGTAATCATGTCCACCCAGGGCCCCTGTGCTAACGCCTGCCTGTGCTGCTATCAGCGGGCACTGATAGAAGCTGACAGGGTTCAGAGTGAGAGCGACACGCAGCAGCGCCTCTGACCTGAGCGACGGGCGATACGGTCGTGACCGGTCATCAGTGTTTTGTTAGTGAGGAGCGACAGAGAGGGAAAACAAAAACAACGCCAATGCTGTTCACACAGTTGCTGACAGGATTTGCCTGAGAAACCTGTGAGTGCTTCACTCGGGTGTTTTAAAAGGATAATCACACCCTTTTCCTCTCTAATGTTACCAGTAAGTTACCTCATCAATCTACATGATAATAGTCATGTCTTTACTTTGTTTTTCCTACTGCCAGTAGTCATTTACAGCATTTCCCACAATGCCTTTCGACAGAACATGCCCGAACGTGTTGCATTTTAGCTGTGGGTCTTAGGTGAACAAAAGCATGTCTCCTTGCAGTCAGGAAAGCAAACGAGCAATTCAAAAATGTCTTAATGATGAAATGTCTTTATGAGCATAAACTGTAACTTCTTCATTGCCTTCTGTGACACGTTCCTCACCATGCAAATGATGAAATTCAGTGCAAATTAGTGAAGCATTCAGAGTCCTCAGTGTTCCCTGTAAAAAAGTATTGAAAGGCCCAGAATACACTGCTAATTTTGGGTATCATATCAGACAGTCTTATCCAGTTACATATGATAGTGTGACAGTTTCTGTTTACATTTGCAGTTACCCAATGGGACACATAAGGCTTAACAAACGCAATGAATGCATTTACTTTTAGAATAGAAAAGTAAATGGGGTCATAACAACCATCTGCCTCTCTTCATTGGCAGTGAGGCGGTGGAGAGGGTGAGCAGTTTTAAATTCTTGGGGGTAACTGTGACCGAGGACCTGTCCTGGGGCAACCATATCACCTCAGTTGTACGGAAGGCCCAACAGCGCCTCTACTACCTGAGGAGACTGCGGAGCGCACACATTCCCAGATCTCTGATGTTGAACTTCTACAACTGTGCCATCAGCAGCGTTCTGACGTATGGATTTCTAGTGTGGTTCCCCAGCTGCACCAAGGCCGATCAGCAAGCACTCCAGCGGGTGGTGAAAGAAGCTGGCAGAATTATTGGAACAAGTCTGCCAGAGATCAGTAATATCTTCCCCACTCGCTGTCTGAGGAGGGTGCACAGTATCCTGCGGGACCAACATCACCCTGCGCGCCACCTTTTCCATCTGCTGCCCTCAGGGAGAAGGTACAGGTCTATACAGGCCAGAACATCCAGACTGGCCAACAGCCTGTATCCACAGGCTGTGAGGCTCCTGAACTCTCTGCCCCCCTCTCACGGACAATAACCATATCCAACTTCTTAATAGCAATGAACTGGTCTGCATTGGTGCATCATATCTTTATTCTCTTCCCCCTCCTGCCCCCCCCCCCCTCTTTCTTAAATAGATAACTATCATATCTGATATCATATCTCACAGTACAATAATATTGAATGGGTGCATTGTTGTATTTTGTCATGTTTCTCAGGTCTTTGTCTGAATTTCTACGAACATTATTGCTAAGGATTGTCTTATTGCATTGGAGTCACACTGGGTTAAATATGTACACTTGGGTTTTAAGGGGTATTTATTATTTTCTTCTTTTTTTTGGGTTGTATGGAAGCCCCAAACGCAATTTCATTGTTCTTGACAATGACAATAAATAAATAAATACTAATACTAAATACTAAATGAAATGTTTCTCGTTGCAAGGTTAGTAGCAAACAAGGTCGATTTCTGCTGATGTTAGAAAAAGTCTGAATAACCGAAGGAAATGTGCGCGCTGCCATTCAGAGCCAACTTTCTGAAAGCAGGAGTGCATACAAAATGTAGGTCACAGCTTAATAATCGCATTGAATATGACATTTTTAAAGAAAAAAAAAAAGCACAATCCTAAGTTTTAGATGTCTAACTCCCCATGAAGCCCAGCACCAAATTAACTGCTGTGTGGGAGTAGTGTTGTGGAGCGCGATCTTTCTGCTACGGAAAATAAATTCTGCTGTCATATCAGACAACGGCACCAGACTCAGTGTTAGGTGTGAAAACACAAAAGCCTGGCTGCATCTGCCCCGTGAGCGCACGCGCACACCATTTACATACAGGACGACACACGCTCGCGCAGCAGACTCAACATACCTCTACTCGTACTCAACTCGCATGGGAGAAACATGTTGACCTCATTCTTTCATCGGGAGCCACATAATAATAGGATTGTTTAGAAGGTGCATTTGACAAAAAAAGGGTCTAAATCCAATTAAGTGACAAAAACTAAAGACAACCTATAAAAATAAACATCCACAGCATGATTATATTTCATTTTGAGGTGGAAGAGTGGAAGAACTGTGACAAGGGAGGGACAAAAACCTTATCCAACTACAGCATATAGTAAATAACAAGATTATTAAATGGTATTAACTATAAGTTGATTTCAGTAGGGTTCTTCTTATTCTCTCCGGAGCCTATTTGACTCTCTGAACTAACTGTAACAAATCCATTGACACCTACAGTGACTGATGAACCCACACAGTCGCAGCCCAGCGCACAGTGCCTGCACACTGGAACGCCGAAGCGGAGCTAACAAATACAGGACATTAACCAATCTGATCTGGATGAGTTTTATAATCTCATGCTATGTCAGCAGGTGAGCATAGAGCATACAGTACAGTGTATCTGCACAGTACATTGGCCTAGAGCAAAGGAACACCAATAACATGACAGCTCCACGCAGCCTCAGCTAACCTCTCCCATGTATCAATCAGCAGCTCACTGTGGTGACCTCATATCTGGATCATCTGTGCAGCAGCTCTGAGACATCAGGCTTTCCATTGTGCTGCTCTTCCTAAACAGCTTGTGCAGCTTCTTAATTAAAAACACGGTGACTCCTCTGCAGATCTGTGCTTTCAACAGTCCCGCAGCTTTTTTTGTTTTTTTCAGCCACTCTTTCTTGAAAGCTCTCTGCAGAGCCTCTCTTGCACTGAATCCTGGGTATTCCCGGTTGGGTGTCTCGCAAAGGTTGCAGCATCCAGTGGACACCGAGCGGCACTAGACAGCAGCTTGGCAGATCACTGACACTATTTTGTTTTGCTCTGACAGGAAGACAGACGTGTCTTCGCAGAGCTGAGGGGTAGGAAGGATCAGCACTGTTGTCCTGTTAGTAAACACTTAAGTGAGACATTAGAACGTCTGCAGGAACTTAATATGCTGGGTCAGAGGCATGGGGGCAAGAAATAGGGGTGAGACCTGGAATACCATAATAGGCATGGAGTGTTGCTGCCTTAAAGATGCATAACATCTCCAAGCAGGCCGAGATCTATCCTGAAACTACAGGGCCCATGAGTCCAGCATATATTTGTGAAAAACAACCCCCAACAGCCACACTTAATTATGGAAATTACTCTTTTTTTCCCCAGCACATGATTTCACCAACCTTTTCACTCTTATGATCTGATCCCTCATCGGCTTTATGTCCTGGAAGCTTTGCTGGTTGACAAGGCTGTAGACCAATATGAATCCTTGACCGTTTTTGATGTACAGGTCGCGCATTGAGGCGAACTGTTCGGTCCCAGCGGTGTCAAGGATCTCCAGCACCGAGGGCGAGGAGTCCACCTCGATCTCCTTGCGGTAAAAATCCTCTATGGTGGGGTCGTACTTTTCAATGAACGTCCCGGTCACAAACTGCACAGTGAGGGCGGATTTCCCGACCCCACCGCTGCCCAGGACCACCACTTTATACTCGCGCATCGTGGGATTTAAATCAAGTCGTAAGGTATCAATCTCCGCGCGTCATTGAAATCAACGCAAAATGCTCCAGTGCGAATCACGCTCACCATTCGTGTCCCATTCTGAACGGGCTGTCAATAACACAGTCTTGTTCGCTGCTGCTCAGCTATGGCAGAGCACAAAGACTCGGCACCTCAAGATGGATTTCATTGTAGATATTCCCCCCATGCAGGCCAGACACTGACAGTTATACGAGCATCCGAGGACTGAAAGTGTCCGAAAAATGCGCAAAGGGAGAAAAAGAAGCTCGCCCGATGATGTTGAACGTGCGGGTGTTCATCTGCTTAGCTCACCCCTCTCTGTACTTCATAAAAAAACAAACTTGCTCCATCGAGGACGCTGGGAAAACGCTGGCTTAGCCTCGGAATGAACTGCAGGCACGATTTTTTAAGCTGTAGACCGCCTTAGAGAAACTCTCCCAAATTAAAGTGCCCTGACTTTCAGTTAAAGAACTTGCGTCTCTTTGTTTCTGTTTCACCATCTCTGACATGTCTCCGCTTCTCCCCCGCTCTCCAGTGCGATTCCAGCTGCCATACTCTCGGGTGGAGACCCGCGGCCGCTGCGTTACCAGCCGGTCCCCACTCGGCTCCCGTACCGAGGCACCAAAAAAAAAAAAGAAAAGAAGAAAAAAGGAAAAGCCTGTGGATCCTCCTTCGTCAGATGGATACGCGAACAGCCCAATGGGCGCTTCCGCTTTCTGTACACCTCACATGTGCCTGAATGGCAGCCTCACGGAGGCAGCCAGTGAGATTCGTCGCTGACATTTCCGTTCATGTGTTAAAATTCCCATCATTCGGTTGCCCCAGTGACATCCAAAGAGAGCTCATCCAATCACGGAGGCGGCTCGGGGATGTGTATCCAAGAGGAGGTGAAACGCACCGGATGCTGTTGCTATGGTAACGCTGCATTAAAAAAAAATAAAAAAATTTAGCTGCGATCCGACTCGAGAGTGAAAAGTCACTCACCTTGTAAAAAAAAATATAATAAACCTTTATTATTCTTTGATAATGAGCAATACAGGCTATGTAACACACTCCAATTGAAACCGCCAGGTAAGTCTTTTTAATTGACTACTTTAGCTTTCACTAATAGTGATAAATACAATTTCACAGGACAGCTGTTTGAACAAATTGTAACACAAAAACATGAAAACATGCTCACTGAGGATGACACGTGGTTTCTACTGCTGATGCATTGCAAAATTAAACACAGCTCACAGGATGGCATTTACACGACATTCATATATTTATTTATGTATATTTAATATCAGATTGTACACAATTTAGAATTTACAGGAACAAAAAATATCCACAAGAAATGTTTAATTATACACAATTACTTTTGGGGAAAATGTTTGCATTCAGACCAGGATGGATCCAAATAGCTGTTGCGTGACATCTTAACGAGAAGCTTCAGTGTTTAAATATGACAGGTTGCAATAAAATGCTAGCCAACCCCACAAGCCAATCAATATCAGCTATTTCAGGTGTCGTTACAATGTAATAATGTCCTCATGTTAGAAATGTGTGTATCTTAATTTAAGAGAAAGGTTCAGTGAAGTTTATTCTATTTATTAGACGACATAGAAATCATAATTAGTGAACAAATACAGACTCAGTAATACACCAAAGGTAAGGCAAAGTTCACACAAAGCCTGTCTTCTCAGTTGTCTGACTGTAGAAAAAGTGCTTATGAGAAGTGTTTCCATCAGTCAGTCAGACCAAACATTCTTACTGTTCACATCTTTTTGACTGGGCGAGATCTCAAACAACCTCTGTGTGCAGGTGGATCCATGACATTCAAACGTTTTGCCATAACATAACACAAACATTCAAAAACATGCCTTTAAGTAAAATAAATAAGTGGGGAAATATTGTATGTCTAATAGCAGTCTAAACTTTTAAAGCAATTATATTTTGAAAGCCAAATACATTTTTAAGTTTGGTGCTCAACATGCAGAGGGAAGCCTTAACAAACACGAAACTAACATTTCAAAAGTTCTCTTTTATGCACTGTTTTACCCACAGTGTTTCACCATATAATAATAAAGTTAAATATCCAAGTTTCTTCCAAGTAATCTAATTACTGTGAGGAGATACAGCTAATCTACCACCGACCAAAATACAGTTTTCATCACTGCAACTTGGGATTGCCCTCAGCAGCAAATCAGACAATAAATGACAAACTACTGTTACACCATTATGAAAATTACTTCTTTTCTTTTTTGGAAAACATGTCCTGTACGATGCACTTTTGTACATAAAAATCAATCCTATGGCCTTGGTCATACAAAGGCTTGTTGTCCCTTACAGGCAGCAAAAAGGATGAATTGCTTTAAGTTTCTCCTTTGTCCAACATCAATCCCTGGACACAAGACCGCTTTTAATAGGCTAACAGATCAAGGTCCTTTGAGAAACCCTCAGCACACCTAAAGTAATTTTAATAAATTGCATTCATCACAAAATAAAAGAATACATGTTAAAACTATTTTGAACTAATATTACACCAGTAAAATTATGCTCGTAAATTCTATTGACATGTAAAACATCACAAGGAAAATATATAATAAAAAAGTGAAGAAATGCAAAAGATTCAATGAAAGGTTTCTATTTGTACACCTTGTTTGCAAAATAGATAACTAAAATTCTAATAAAAGAAAGAAACAATATTTTTCTTAATCAGACACAATGCCCACCCTGTCTGCTGCTAAATAGTAGACAGCAATGAGTAACTGCATCATGCCGCGTCAATCTCTCATGACTACATGTCACCAAATGTTTGCCTCCTTCTACTTTACTACAAAAGTATTTTGCCCTTTTTGCTAATTTCTTGTCGAAAAATGAAAGAAAATCAAATTAAATTGAAAATTACATTGAATAACATACACATTAAAGCATCAGTGAAAACAAACTGTAAGCCTAATTAACAGGTCCACACACAATACCACTGCATTTACATGGTATTGCAAAAACACGTAGATTTAATCCTAATGTATATGTCTTAAGTGGAATAGATTTTCTGAGTGTTTTTCCACACAAACCTTTTCAAATATACTTAATCATTGCATGCACAACTGTTTAGGCACTTGTAACCTTCGATTAATACAGTACTGACAAGTGACTGCAACATTAAGACTAACAGTTGAGACACTACTCAACACGCAACCCTCACAGGATCACAAGAGCTTTAGTTTGAATATGAGCAGCAGTAACTTCATACTCTTACTGAGCTGACTTTCATGGCTGTGGAGGCTATATCAACTTGAACAAGTGAAAAGTATTTACAGATCCATCAGTGAGTCAGCAATTGTCTTGAGCAATAATGCACATTTACTAAAGAGGTGTTAAATTAGAAAAACAAAATTGCTTTGAACGGATAAAACATTTCATTTCTCTCAGAAAAGACAGAAAACAATCTGTATATGTAATGCAAAGGCACACCAGGAGGTGGAGCACTGATCCATTACTCTGGGTGAAGTATAGAGGGACTCAGAGCATTTTTAAAGGGACATCCATAAACCTGCTGTTAGATTACATTTTTTTTATATACACAATTTTTTGTTAAGTTTAAAGTTAAATTAAGTGCTTTTCTCTTTGATTAAAAGTTAAATCTGGCACTAGATGAGCAATCATTATCATCAAAAACAAAACTTTCTTAGTTTAAATAACACATTCAATAAAGAATATGATGATGATAAAACTGCAATATAATCTACAATATAGGACGCCTTTACACCTGACATTAACAGGTACTGTCTACAGACTGAGAACTGATTAAAATATTTACATTATTTAAAACATCTCTGTTGTTTAGTTTTATGCCACTACTGCCAGTTTACTTCTCTGTAGCATCTATTGTATTTAAGTTTGATTGGTGGCTAAATGCACTCATAACCCTATCAGAATTAGTTTAGGAAACAAATAAATAATGCACATTGATCGTTGAAGGTGCATGTTAGCAGGTGCAAAGGCGTGTACAATAACAATCTCTCTGACACCTGTATCATCATCATCATCATCATAATGTCAGATAAAGTCGGCGATGTTATCCACATGCAGCCTCTTGTATTTTGTGTGTATTGTTAACAGAATATTTACAGAATGGCTGCCCGGGACCCTTAACAGCAGCAACACGGCACTGGCTTTCTGTTTCTGGCGGTTACTTGAGGATGATCTGTTTCGGAGGCAAAGACAAGTCACTGAGTAGTTTCACACAACAGGTATACTTTACAATCGCCTTTGTTACAAGACAAAGATTATTAAGGAACTCACTTCTCACTCTTAAGTGATATGAAAATACAAAGTTTAAGTGAAATGAACTTTATTCTCTTGATACATAGTTTTGTAAAAATGCGGCTTGACCTTGAAGCTAATTTAAGGTTAAAAGTTTTATTGATTTGCAAAAGTGATTTGGAACTGAAATTATAAGTTTTGATATTAAAAAATGTGTTTAAACAATCAAATGAATTATTTTACACATTGAATAAATTGTTTTATGCATTTTTAAAAACAGTTTTAACTATTTATCAGCTTCAAACCCTTTTTTTTTTCCAGTGTCAGACTTTTGACCGTGATTTTGTGTTGTGGCTATGTATCAAAGGGGAGGGGTGCGTGTAGACTAGTGATTGAAAGCTCCTGTGTCACGTTGGTTACAAGTTTAAAATGAGCATTTTGGCTGAAGATGGTCACTGCTCCTTCACGGGATGCTGCCGGCACCAGCCACAGTTTCAGATTGTGCTATAATAGACTATATTGATGGGTCAATATTTGAAACATATTGATATACATACATGTGGGGAAAAAATTTACCCCTACAACAAGGAATACTGTTATCTGATTGGGTGGTAGGTTGCAAAAAAGCTATATTGAGATTAGAATCTCGCCCACCTTATTTAAACCTAATGTAAAAGAGTTCATAGCACCTGCAATATCAATATGTTACAAACATTCACTCATCAATATAGTCAATCATAGGATAATCCAGGAAACCATGTTTCTTACCTGTTGGCTGGTGCCAGCAGCATCCTGTAAAGGAGCGATGACCATCTTCCATCAAAATGCTCATTTTAAACTTGTAACAAATGTGACACAGAAGCTGTCAATCATCAGTCTACACCCACCTCTCCCCCTTCATACATGCCCACAACACAAAACCAGGGTTAAAAATCGGAAAATGATCAAATCAGATGTAAAATAAAAAAATAAACGTAAACTAACAAAAAAAAAAAAAAAGAAAACAAATTTATTCAAAATAAAATCATTCTTTTGTTTTTTTTAAACAGTTTTTTTTTTACATTTTAAATATCAAAACTTAGAATTTCAGTTTCAAAAGACTTTTCAAATGAATAAAACTTCTGACTCTGACTTAGCCCCACACTTTTATGCCAGTGGTCATGACAAAGTTTAAATACTAACTTATCCGTATGTCCATATGACTTCATTCATTAAACATTAAAAAGACAACAGTAATCAAAGTAAAGAATACCAAATACTTTAGATTTACTCTCTCAATCCTAATATTAAATGTTTCAAACTAGCCAATTGAGGAAATGTGAATAATATTTTTTATTACACGAATAATAAAAATCTTATATTAAGACGTTGCACACAGAAAGTCAGCATAACCAATATCAAGAACTGTATGGTTAAGTCCTATATACTGTAGCTTGTGTTGGAAAAGACACTGACATCAACCAAAGCATAAAACATGCAATAGAGAATATAAGCGACACCACAGTTTGCAGATGGAAGAGCTAGAAATATGTTTTGTTTCTAAAGGAAAGGATGAGATGCAGCCTAGTTGGTCTACGAGGTACACGAAAGCTTAATGCTGCAATGCAAGCCGGGCATCTCTACGCTGATGAAGCAACTCCCCTGATTGAAAGATGAAGCACTTATTTAGAGCTCAAGGATTTATGACAGAAAGCTTTAAAAAGGAGCAAACCTGATTGGTTGGTGCTGTTGCTGCGTAGGGGACACTTGTGGCGGGAGTAGTTGCTGCAGAGACAGTAGCAGGCGTAGCACTGTACATCATGGGGACTTTTTCAGGAAGGGAACCATGAAAGCAATGAAAAGGGAGGTGGAGCATTATGGTAACCATAGCAATGTATCTCTCTCTCTTGCCAAGCAAATACAAAATGACATTAGCAGCAAGCCATCATTGGGTTAGACCAGCAGATGGCATGTGATCACACAGCAAAGCGAGACAGCAGGGGAAAAACATAAAAGGAGGGCTGATAAGAGATAAAATTAGGAAATCTGTCCATAATCTGGCATCCCACAAGATATGGCATGTAAAGCTATGCCACCAGAGGTGATCAATGTGTTTGTTTGTTGTTGTTTTGTTTTTTTAAATACAACATTTACAGAGTTTTACTATTAATACAAAACATTAAAGAGCATAAACTATGAGGTAAATCTATGGGATGCTGATCAAATTTCCTAATCACAATCCAGAATAAACCAAAAGTGCTTACATTTCTTTACTGTGCTTTGATTATTTAAAATAATTTTACAAGCATATATACATACAGGGCTCTGATCAGAAAGGCAAAAAATGAAACATAAAGCTAAAAATGTTTACTAAAAAACTAAAGTAATCTCTTGTTTTTTTCAGTTTTTGTTCTCATCCAGTTTCCTGGTTCAAAGGGTTGATTTCTCATCCGTTAATAGTAAGTATACTCTACCTTATCCAGACAAAGTAATGTATTCTTTACTACAAAAGGACATGGTTAAAGAAGAACATGGAGGAGGCACCTACCAATGCCATTAGCTGGAGTCATGCACAACACAGAACCTGTGTGATTTACAGGTGAAAAAAGAAAAGGTCTTTATCAAAATCGACATACATTAATATGGTCAATACTGGTGTAAGCCCATAAAAACAGATCTTTACTTTATTAAACAGGCCCATTGTGTTAATGCAGCATTGTTTTGTTCTGATGGATACAAGCTGAGTAACACAAAACTAGTGTTTTGTAGTTAGTGTTCACTAACTACAAAACAGGCGCATTAACATAGAATACATTTAAGAGAAATTTCTGCAAGCAAACAGACCTTTTCAAACCAGACATTTACACTGGTCGCATTAGGTGAGGTGTAGGTGTATGGAGAGAAATTGCCTCAAAAAAGGTTACAAATATGTACAGTATGACACACAAGACCCCCCCCCCCCCCCCACCAAAAGAAAACAAAGGAAATCCCAATTTTACACCAGAACATGAACACAGCTTACATATATGGATCTGTGCAAAGCTGACCTTGTGAAATGTGTCTCAAAAGCCCACGTGTGCATATTAGGCGATTAGTTCACATGGTTTTGTAAGTGAGCGAGAGGGATGTTACGTGTAGTTTTAGACATTTGTATACACAGAAAATTATCCGATTTGTGAAGCTGAACTTAACAAATTGTGTGTAAATGATCAGTATTTAGTCAGGTTTAAACGTATGCATTTGTAAATCTTAGTTTACGCGTGTGTGTCATACTGTACACATTTGTAATTCTTTGAGGCAAATTTCTCCCCATATAGGTGTGTCTATGACCATGACTTGCCAACTGACATATAGCACACCTGTTGCCTTGAAGAACCTGCCCTGGTTGTTAAGAGGTCATCAATTTGCTTTGTAACCACTGCTTCAATCTTTAATAGTTTACTGGTTCTACTGGAGTAACTGAGAGCAACTGTTTTTCATAACAGTCTTACTTTTCGTAATATGAGTTTAACAAAGTTTAATTATAAGCTATGATAAAGCCAAGAATCTTGCAGTGACATGTCAAAAACCTGTTAGTGTAAGGATTAAGAGTCACACCCTTTTTTGAAAGCTTTGATATAACAGACCTGTTCACAAGGAGTGCTGCTGATCCTGCAAATTTCTTCAGTTAAGTAACAGTAATACATGATGTGATATTTGCGAACAATATCTGACGGCAATAAGCCCTGAGACAGACACGGAAATCTAGCTTAGCCATGGAGTCATAGCAGGTTTGGAAGCTCACCTGTGGGATAAAATGCTGCAGTGGGCTGCTGCAGAGTCTGTGAGCTGACCAGAGCCTGCTGGTAGTGCAACAAACTGGGGCTGAGGAGAGAGCCGGCCCAGCTGCTCTTCTCAAGAACTGGTCTCTTTGGTAGGGGTTGCAGAACACTATGGGGAAAGGCCTGGAAAGGGACAAGAGGCAATAAGACACTTCCCATATTTCTGTTACGCACACCTTTAAAAGGATATGTTAGTATTTATGTTTAAAAAATGATACACATGACTAAAATATAAAGATGACACAATGAAAAAGAAAACTACCACAGATATGACTGGTGTAATGTATTCACCAAAACTTATTTGACAACTTGAGCACTTAAAAATACCCATGCTGACAGATCATGTACAGAAGGGCAATATAAGACTTGAAGAAGCCGTAAACCCCAATGACAAAAATGAAAAGTTCTCACAGTACAATTAATAGCTACATGCAAAGCAAAAGGTGAAAGTACCAGGTCTACAGTTGCCTCGAGGGGTCGCTTCATTGCTTTGGCAGTCGACTGAGTCTTTTAATAGCAGGCAGCGAGCACATGATGGCAGTGGGCCAATGGGATTCAAGCGTATTAACATACAGGTAACAGCAAGCAGAGGTGCATCATGGAGGACAGCATTGTGGATAGGTGAGAAGGGGAAAACAAAACAAAAATAACCTGAATGTAGTATACCACATAAAACACAATATTCATGCACAGTAAGGACACATTAAACTAAAGATTCCTTAATTAGTAGGTCAACATGTACAGTTAATGAATCATTTTGGCAACAAAGACTTATAATAACAAGGGTGTAATAACCTTAAACTATACGTCAAGTTTGAGAACAATGCTTAAAATGAAAGGTATTAAAATATTAACAAAACCTACTATGCACACAAAAGGATTTTGGAACACGCTGGTTTTATGACTCCAAGTGCAGGATACTGATATAATGCACAGCAAGCACTTAACAGTTTCATAATTAAATGAAAGATAGCTTGGTTTTATGAAGGTAGCAAAGGCAGTACCACAAATCAAAAGTTAAAACAACCATGCACCTGATGTCACAAAGCACAGAATGTGGAGCTCCATTTACTGCATTCACACTAAAGCTTTTGAATTACAGATGTCTCCTTAACTTGTACAGTACATAAGAACAACTAACAACTTAAACTACAACCTAAATAAAAATGTATGGAAAAGAATTAACCATAAAAGATGATGTATGCTAGACATGATTTTTAAGTAGAATGGAGGCCAAAGAAGCATAATTTAGTGAGCCAATGTGGCTTTAATATTGCACTAAAGAAAAGATAATAGAAATTGTGAGAAGCCTGATTGTGCATTACATTTAAAGGCTATTTAATGATACTTAATGACGCAATTTAAAAACAATCCAAGAAAAATTGTAGCTGTAAGACTTAATGAAGAGGATCAATTTAAAATTGCTAAGACTATGTAAATCTGTGAGAGGAAGGTGTCAGATTCAACTGTCTGAAGTTTTACATAGGAAATCAATATTGTGACCTTTAAGAAGTTTTATTTAAAAATAAAATACTGGTGCATTTCTTTGATATTAAACTACTTCAGGAGTTGCTGCTTAAAGTTTTGAGAGGAGCTTCTATTCAACTTCACTGAATGTACCATTACAAATGCTTACAAATATGCAGCACTCCACATTCAGCAATTTCATAGACAGAACAATGATGAACACTTTATCAATCATCAGAAGGATAACACTCTGACTTACCACAGCTGCAGCTGCGGCCTGTGCTGCCACTGCTGTCTGATTGATTTGTTGTTGACTGGATTTGATTTTGGCCTGCAAGTGTGCAGGCGGGTGAAAATACTTGCACTTCTCCCTGGAACAGCGACTCTTGATGTAGTCCATGCAAACAGTGACAGTGTTATCCGTGGTGTCAATCATTGGGCTGTCACTGGGATGAGCAAAGCGGCAATCTGTCTCCCCTCTTGCACAGTTTCCTCGCTGAAACTCACGACACACCTGAGAGGAGCAAGAGGAGTTCAGCTTTTAAATGTGTAGCCAGATCATGTGAAACCGCATAAGCGCTAATGTATTTTTATGTGAAGTCACGCCTTGGTGTGCATGAATACCTCTAGTTTGTCTGAACGCTGAAGCTTCTGTGAGGGAGAAGAAGAGGAAGAGGAGGAGGAAGAGGAGGAGCACTGGACTGAGACAGGTGAGCTCCCTGGAACAAGAACCGGAGTGCTGGAGAGGATGTCTGAAGGAATGAGGCTCATTCCATGGCTTAATGGTGTCATGTATGAACCATAACCGAGACCAGCGTTTGTGCCAAGTCCCTGTGTAAATGTTGGCTATGAGGGAAGAGCATACATATTATGTGTGAGAATGCCATCCATCAACATCACACTGACTTAAAATTCCTCCTGAACCAGGACTTTACCACAGGCTGCAGGCTGGGTCCAGGGATCATGAGCTGCATCTGCTGGGCAAGCACGGCTGCTGCAGTCTTCTGATGGATGAGGTTGTTGCGCCCATTTATCTCTAACTGGGTTTTTAAGTGTGAAGGTGGATGAAGGTACTTGCAGTTTTCTCTTGAGCATCTGCCCTGCATTCAGAGAAATTATAAAGTGAAATAGAAGCATTTTCATTCATATCATAAAGAAATTTTACAATCTGATAGACTAAAAATGTTGCTGAATCAAAAGACTGAGAAAAAAAATGAATGTTTTATTTTCATCAAAATCCTGTAAGATTGTCTCAAAGAAACGTAATCGTCAACATGTTTTTTCTCCACAGCTCTCCCACTCAGGCTCCACTGTCAGCGGTGCTGTGTTGCATGACGTGACAGCTAGTCGTGGCTAGAATAAAGCATTTTACATTGCAATGATGGATGTCAAAATTTTCTTGAGTCAGGCACAAGACTTTACTTGGAGTGCAGACAGTTAGTGTTGAAAAATGCAAAAGAATAAACTGTTGCAGATTATGTGTTGCATTACATCCTTTATTTAGACTCTCACAGATCAGATCAGAGCTGGTACTCAGAAGTGTTAATCAGCAGGTTAAATGATTTTTCCCATGAAAATTTCACAGACTACACAATTCTCAATCCTACCCGACCCACCTACTATCCAAAATCATTCACTGCACAGTCACTGAACATCAGCTTTGAATGCAACACTTGTGCAGCATATACTGTGCATTACAACATGCATTGGCTAATTACACAGGTTTTTTTTTACTCATTTAGCCTTAACGGTGGTATATTTCAGCGGTTTGTTTTTAACCCTAAATACAAAACCTGAAAAACCCTTTATTTATTTATTTTACCCTCAATATGAGCCAATCAAAGCCATCCCTGCCACTCAGGCATTTATATTAACCTAATAAGAGATGAGCGTTCTCTCTCCTATATATTCAAGTTCTCAGACTCATGTCTGCTCATTTAAATTTCTTCTGACATTCATTTAGATATATATTCTGAATACTGGTTATTAATTTGTCTTATCTATAAAGAAAAAATGTAGTACTCACAGAATGAACCAAACAAGGAGATACAACAACCAAGGAATGACTTGACTTTATATCTTCAGCATCTAGCCCTAGAAAATTTTCAGAAGTAATGCCTGCTGGTACTGAACTTTAGCCCTGATATATAACAAAAACGTATCGCCTACAATAAAACTGTAGAAACAGCAAGTAAAAGGAATCAGTTACATCTGGACATCAACAGTACTGTCGGGTGCTTTATTAGAAGCCACGAGGATCTACTTACAATACCAAAGAGTGTGCATATTCTTCAACATGATGACATCAATTGTGTTAGGATTCACTGGTGAATGGGAAAGTTAACAGTAATTGTTTTGACATGTCCTTCTCACTCACAACCCTGAATTGAACAAAAATCGCATGGCAACAACGTCAGCAGGAAAGCCAAGAGAAAAATACGAGGAAAACACGTCTCTGAATGGCTAGCTCTCACTAAGCAAACAAGGGCTCAATACTACAAAACATCATTGTAAACTTTGACATAGTTAGACAGAGTTCCTAAAAATTGGAAAAGCACAGCTTGACATTCATTCTCGAAATTCCAGTAGAAACTCTATACTCCCCTTAAGGTACCCTGTTGAAAAAACATTTTAGTCTGGCTCTGAATAAACTGCACATTTTATTTAGAGCAACGAATGAACATTTGTTAGAAAATCTTCAGCTAATTTGACAAATAAAAATCATAAATAAGGCATTTTAGGGTATCCTTTATCTCATGTAACAGTAAATTAAGTAGTTTTGATATTTGCTTGTTGGTCAAATAAAACAAGCACTTTACTTGTGAACAGGACAATCAGTTTAGATCATTTTTATATATGAATGTAATTTATTTATACTCTTTCTTGAGTTTCTTGAAATGTTCTATTCAAATCTATTATAATTATGATCATTAAATTTCCATATTAATCAATATGAAGGTAATGCAGATAGTTGCAGTTGTAGCTTTTCTTTTCAAAGCAGAGAGCTGTTCTCACCTTAATATTTTATGAGCAAAATGTAATACAATCTTTTACAAAGGAAATTACAGATTTCTGGCCGACTACTTTGCAGTAAAATAAATATTATGGAAACCTCTAATCACTTTGATAAGTTGAAAAGTGCTTGGTGCCACTTATCTACAACATAAAGCCAATGTCTGAACTAATAAAACCCCCCTTTCAGATATGCACCCAATTAATCTGTTGTTCCATTATTCTGTTGGCATCTGAATGTATCAATTAGATTTCTGAATGAAGACTCCGGTCGCTTTTTTAGCCAACAGGCTGGACCTACCATACCAAAGAGGGATGATTAGTTTATGAAAAGGGAAGACGGACTGCAGAGTGGTGCAGCTCACCGACAGTCATAATAATCAAGATGAACAATAAATGTTTTTATATGAAGGAATGAAGTAGATTCATTCTATGAATGCATTCGGGCCCATGTCCACGGGAGTTACAGGCAAGCTATGTAAAAACTTGTAGCAAGGTGGTAAGGAGATGAGTCAACATGAGGATAGTCCTGGAGGCAAAGCTGGATTTTGGTGTGATGGTGAATGTGTGAGAGTGGATTAAGGATGCCCCCACCTCATTCAGGGCAACTGAGCAAGCAGGAGAATAAACTGACTGTAATCCATCTGGCTGCCAGATTTTTTTTCTTCTTCTATCACCTAAATCCTCTGGATAAGTGATTAGATTTTACTGTACAATCTTTGGGAAATAGTGGTATTACCCATGATTTCACAAATAGTAGAGCAATATGGGAAATGAGGCTGGATGCTTGGGAGGGTTAATGCACTGAAGGGCTCTGAGAATTCAATATTAAACTTACACCTGACTATACAACAGTGATGCTAACAGTTGATTTCTCTATTATCACCACTTAACATGGGAAATGAGCATGCTTGAATTTTTTCTAACCCAAGAAATAATTATTTTTCTTTCACTTTTATAAACGAATAACTGACACGTACTTCCAGCACTACATTATTAAGCATATAAGTAACTTACACAGTTACACTGCTAGCAAACAGCAACAAAATCCAGTTTTCCTTTTAGTCTTAGTTTACTTTCATACTCCTTTATACAGGGGCATTATTTTCTGACACTTAATAGAAGATCATTAATATGTCTTACCTTCAGTGAGTCAAAGCAGGCTATGACTCTTCCATTTTCAATTTGGCAGCTCTTCGACGGATGAGCAAATTTGCATTCCTCATCACTGCGTGAACAGTTTCCTCGCTGAAACTGTCGACAAACTTCCAGAGTTAGCCATTTTGTGTCTCTCGCTGAAGAAATATTTAACGCCATGTCCAAAAGTTGTAACTTTAAAGCAACTTTTAAAAGTCACTCTTATTGTTGAAAGACTAATTCACCAGAAGCTGTAGCTTAATCTCAGCTTTTAGCTCTGAATACAGTCTGCTTCTTTGTTAAAACAACCAGATGACTCCCCCATCAGAAGGAGCAGAAAAATCAGATGACTAGCCAATCAAAGAAAAATTATCCTAGAAACAAGAACAACTGTGTTTTTTACAGCAAGAGACTGCAGTGTATACTCCACAGCCGAGAACGCCCACAGAGAGTGAACAATGATCTCAACACAGAATTGTTACTCTGTCGTATGTGCGCTGGTCAGTAGCCTCCGTCTTGTTATCCTCTATTTTATGGCTTGAATTTCTCATTCTTTTAGGTGCTGAAAGTGTGCAAACCAGCGACAAAGGGCTTGAGCTGAGGTATCCTGTGTTGGTGCATGAGACTGCAACTTAAAAAAGAAGCGAGGGGCAGCAATGTACATGAACCAACTTCAGGTCAGAGATATCTTCTCAAAGGCACTATCTGTTTGTAATCTGAAAGAAAAGAAAACAGGGATATTACTGAAATTAAACTTAATTGTGATTACAGCATCATTAGTCTGTTCAGTGGGCATATTAAGATACGTTAAGATGTTATGTAAAATATGAGAACAAACTCCCCACAGAAAGACAGGTTCGAACCCAGGACCTTCTAGCAGTGAGGTAACCACTGCACCAACATGCCCCCATGACAATAGTGCAGAGCAGACAATTCACATTGTTAGAACTCCTCTGTAAGTAATAAAAGTTCAGCTCATACAAAGCTGTCAGCGTTTTATCAAGAAAAGAGACTTTGCACACACCTGCAAATCACTCACCACCTCACATCTGTTCCTGTCTTTATTTAAAGCCATTAGTCTGCCTCCTCTATAAACTGAATTACAATGAAGTGGCAGATGCCATCCATTTAAACTCATACAACTACACAAAATAGGTTTGAATCAGCAAAGCACAAGTCATACATTTTGCAATCAGGCATAAAAAAATCCGTTTATCTTTCACCATGGAGCTCCTTCTCATCATTTCGTGGGAAATCCAAAGGGAATACAGATGTTTTATGCCTACACATTTCACTCTTTTCCAGGTTATGCTGCCTAAATAAAAGCATTAGCATTTTATAAAGGCACCAGATCACACAATCAGAGTTTTGCTGAAACACGGTTATGACACATTTGCATCAAAGTTTGTTCATCAGGATCCATTAATTGCACTTTATAAGAGTCATACAGTTATTGCAGCCAATTCATTTTTTTCTACTTCTCTATGTACTGCTAAGCTGGTTGGGAGTCAAACACAAACTGCGTAGTCAGACCTGCAACTACACAGGAAGTTGCTGAGCAGACAGAAAAGGTGGACAACTCATGAGCTGATTAAATCTGCATGATTTGATTTTTTTTATCCTACTAAAATCAACTAAAGCTATCAGTAAATACTGCACTCCAAAAGCTGTTTTGCTCTGCTGCTCTTCCTTTTCTTTTGCAGCAACCCTTGGTCTAACAGTACGCTGCAGCAAATTCCTTTAGGCGCAAGTCAGGAAACAGAGCAGGAAAACCGACCTCTCTCACTTCATTCGGCACTAAAATGCTTGTTCTTGTTTCCTGGAATCTAGGCTGGAGATACAACTTTCAAGCTGCTGACTTCTAAATATACTGACAAGAAAAAACAACTCTTACCCTTCTTTCTGTCCCATGGATTCAGTGACTAAAGATTTTCTCTTCACAGCAAGAAAAACAGACTCTCTGCCAGGCTCTGACTAAAACATTTCCAGCCACCCCCTTCCTGTCTGGGAGCTGGCCTCTGGGAAGACCCTCCCAGTTAGAAATTGTCCAATAGGGAACAAGAATCTGATCTGCCATGTGAAACTTCCTGTTGACCATTTATTTATGATTACAATCTGATTACTTGGAGAACGTGGAATTCAACACTTGATCCATGCCTCCAGAGTTTGCTGCTGCAGGGATGAACAATGATGCATGTGAAATAAATTATTTTGCAAGCTTGCACAAAGCTTCTGCACAAACATGACTACAGAGCATGCAGCCCATAAGTGTATATCCTAAACACTCTTTACAGTTAATTATCATAAATACAGGCCTGAGTTATTAGCTCCATACCTTGGATTAGGTGCAGGTCAGTATGCTGGTATTAAAAACCCGTAATAACCCAATGTAAATAGAAATACGCCTTTTTTGTTTTGTGTGTGTTATCTTTCAGTTCTAATTGTAACATTTAAATAATTTCAGCATCCTTCTCAGTTCAGGGGTGTAGCCACTTACTGCTGACAATATGATGGATGGCGTTGTCTTAATGGCACTTCCGAGTATCCCAGGTAGGAATCATTTTGTCTACTTTTTTAAAAAAATGTAGTCATTTTCAGAGTAAACGAGGAAATGCACATAAGAAGCACCGCTGTAGGTGTACCATAACAACAAATACAATCATATTGTGTCACTGTAATTCGATTAAAAGCTGTAAGAAAATACTTTAAGGCTTACTAGTACAATGGCAGTCAACTAACTGCCACTATTTTGTATCACGCAGTTTTATTACCACAGTTTGAGACTGCTAGGATGCTTAAGTGTCAGCTTTACAACCCAATCAGAAATACATTCACATTAACATGCATTAGCTTGCATTAGCCACACTGGTAGCAGAAAGACAGGACCTGCTTACCTCATCATCACGAACGAGCTGCTTCCCAGAGGATACGACAATCACGCACCAGCTAGGACAACGGCAACCCAACTAACGAAAACAATATGTCAAGTGTTCCCGAAATTTCCTCTCAATAGCCTCTTTATTTCTCGCCCTGTTCTGAGAATTACCGCTCGTTATTTCATCCACGTCTCCGACCTAATTTCTTTAGTTTGTAGCGCTGCACAGATTTAAGCAACAAGCTTTTGACAGCTTACTGTACGACCGTCAGTTCAGTGTGATAAAGGGGTGTCCCTGGGTGCGATGCGAAGGCTGAAAACAGCCATTAATTCAGCATATGACGTTTCAACCGAGCGTAAGGCGTAATTTATTGTATAGAGACATTTCATACATTAAGTTGATTTCTAAAATAATAATATAGTGGGAAAAAGTAGGCATTCTTTAACTTCTATTTTCTGACACCCACCCTACGTCCGCAAAGTGGTACGATCCACACGAGTGCCAGTAGGCTAAAAGGGCAAGGGTTTGCTTGTTACCAAGGGAACAGCAATAAAACTATGTGAGTTTTGTGGATTATGTTCATGAGAGCACTCGTTCCCACACAAATATAAACAAATTAACGAAGAATGTATATATATATTTTGAAAAAGGCATTGGAAAGTGAGAATTTAGCAACAAACAAAAACTTTACAAATATATATGTGTGACGTCTTGTCCATTTATTTGGAAGAAAAGTAGTTATAAAAATATAATTTGTACAAGGTATTAAAAACCTGTATATGTATATTACTAATATGAAGCAGATGCAGTAGCATGCAATCTCACAGGTCTGCTCAAGGTCAAATACGATGGATGCTAACCGAGATAGGATGTCAGAGAGGAAATGGAGGGAGACAGAGCAGAGACCATCATTTTGCTATAAAGTCAAATATTTATACTATAGAGATATAAAAAAATGCTTACTCTGAGTCCAGACATGGTGGTTGTGCTGGACTTTATCACTGGCACATGTATGCCAATTTTCTACTTGTCATATTATTTGTAAAAACAAAACAAAACACACACACACACACACACACACACACACACACACACACACACACACACACACACACACACACACACACACACACACACACACACATTTATATATGTGTATATATGTGTATCTATCTATCTATCTATCTATCTATCTATCTATCTATCTATCTATCTATCTATCTATCTATCTATCTATCTAGATATATATATATATATATATATATATATATATATATATATATATATATATATATATATATTGGTGGTATTCAGCGAATGATGGTGTTTATAGAAAGCATATTGTTAGCAGCAGATTAAAAGTTGCATATGTTTAATTTTCGGTTAATCATGATTATTTCTTCTATCTATCAATTCTTTTATCATTAACAGTTTATTATAAGATAGTTACTTTTCAAAGTCATATTTCTATTTTTATTGCGTATATTGTCATTTAGCAGCCCGTTTCATTCTTAATTTGTTTATGCACCTTTAATTGTTGTTGTGTTTAAATATATTGTTTTTCTTTCATAGCCTTGTTTTGTTAGGTTTGATTGTTTTACACCTAAGGACATGGAGACAGACTGTTTTTTTAAACAGAAAATATAACCTAAAATATATAAAAATGTTCATTTTAATTCTTGAAATAGAACAAGTAACCAGTTAGTAATTGAATGTATAAATAAATATTCTAATTATATGTCAGATAGATAGATAGATAGATAGATAGATAGATAGATAGATAGATAGATAGATAGATAGATAGATAGATAGATAGATAGATAGATAGATAGATAGATAGCACCTGTGGCAAATTCAAAATTTTTTCTAGTAGCTGTCATAAAACAAAACAGTCATGAATAATTGACTCTTTTCTGTTTCCCCAGTCTTTTTGAGGCTTTAGCTCAGCCTTATCTGATTTGTCACACTGACACATCTCAAATTGGAGATGTGGCATGAGGAAAGGTCACCATATTGCTCTCTTTGGGGAAAATGTCAGTGCCATGGTGAATCATTTTAAAAACAACCGATGCTTTCATTCATTTGAACTGGACACTTTTTTTTGCCCCTTCACATTTTTGTTATATATTGTTATTAGGTACGACTCTGCAATATGTGGCTTTGGTGCAAAATGTTGAATTGTTTTGTTTCAGATATCCCATGCATTTCAATGGATTTTTTTTTTACTGTTATTTAGCTGTCAGTAGAATAAATAAGTATCCACTTTTCTCTGTACATCAATCTGCTTAAGTCTCTCTTCCAATAACAAAAACATCTATTTGAACATGTATCTCAATACTAACTGTGCACCTATTAAACACATTCTTATGGCCAACGTACAAGCTGATTTCATTATAACAAAACATCCAAAACATTACCCAACTCTCATGCTTGCAGTATCCGGGTACCAGTAAAGGTCCTACAGGGACAATGCACAAATATTCATACAGGGAGTGCAAAATTATTAGGCAAGTTGTATTTTTGAGGAATAATTTTATTATTGAACAACAACCATGTTCTCAATGAACCCAAAAAACTCATTAATATCAAAGCTGAATGTTTTTGGAAGTAGTTTTTAGTTTGTTTTTAGTTTTAGCTATTTTAGGGGGATATCTGTGTGTGCAGGTGACTATTACTGTGCATAATTATTAGGCAACTTAACAAAAAACAAATATATACCCATTTCAATTATTTATTTTTACCAGTGACACCAATATAACATCTCCACATTCACAAATATACATTTCTGACATTCAAAAACAAAACAAAAACAAATCAGCGACCAATATAGCCACCTTTCTTTGCAAGGACACTCAAAAGCCTGCCATCCATGGATTCTGTCAGTGTTTTGATCTGTTCACCATCAACATTGCGTGCAGCAGCAACCACAGCCTCCCACACACTGTTCAGAGAGGTGTACTGTTTTCCCTCCTTGTAAATCTCACATTTGATGATGGACCACAGGTTCTCAATGGGGTTCAGATCAGGTGAACAAGGTGGCCATGTCATTAGTTTTTCTTCTTTTATACCCTTTCTTGCCAGCCACGCTGTGGAGTACTTGGACGCGTGTGATGGAGCATTGTCCTGCATGAAAATCATGTTTTTCTTGAAGGATGCAGACTTCTTCCTGTACCACTGCTTGAAGAAGGTGTCTTCCAGAAACTGGCAGTAGGACTGGGAGTTGAGCTTGACTCCATCCTCAACCCGAAAAGGCCCCACAAGCTCATCTTTGATGATACCAGCCCAAACCAGTACTCCACCTCCACCTTGCTGGCGTCTGAGTCGGACTGGAGCTCTCTGCCCTTTACCAATCCAGCCATGGGCCCATCCATCTGGCCCATCAAGACTCACTCTCATTTCATCAGTCCATAAAACCTTAGAAAAACCAGTCTTGAGATATTTCTTGGCCCAGTCTTGACGTTTCAGCTTGTGTGTCTTGTTCAGTGGTGCTCGTCTTTCAGCCTTTCTTACCTTGGCCATGTCTCTGAGTATTGCACACCTTGTGCTTTTGGGCACTCCAGTGATGTTGCAGCTCTGAAATATGGCCAAACTGGTGGCAAGTGGCATCTTGGCAGCTGCACGCTTGACTTTTCTCAGTTCATGGGCAGTTATTTTGCGCCTTGGTTTTTCCACACGCTTCTTGCGACCCTGTTGACTATCTTGAATGAAACGCTTGATTGTTCGATGATCACACTTCAGAAGCTTTGCAATTTTGAGACTGCTGCATCCCTCTGCAAGATATCTCACTATTTTTGACTTTTCTGAGCCTGTCAAGTCCTTCTTTTGACCCATTTTGCCAAAGGAAAGGAAGTTGCCTAATAATTATGCACACCTGATATAGGGTGTTGATGTCATTAGACCACACCCCTTCTCATTACAGAGATGCACATCACCTAATATGCTTAATTGGTAGTAGGCTTTCGAGCCGATACAGCTTGGAGTAAGACAACATGCATGAAGAGGATGATGTGGACAAAATACTCATTTGCCTAATAATTCTGCACTCCCTGTATCACATGCTTATTAAACAGAAGGGGATATTTCAGATTTATGCATCTAAATGTTTACACTAAGCATTTATTTATGTTCCGAGTGAAGCTAATTTTAATGCATATATATATATACAGCTGAGGACAAAGTACATCCTTACAAAAAATATGAAAATTACATACAAAATTACACAATTGCACAAAAATACATTTGTTGATGTATTGAAATTTTATGTATTTTCCATTTTTTCATTAATTGCATTTCCATTATTAAACTGATTTTGCAGGTAACTAAAGCTATTTAATGTAGTGAACATTTAATGGTGGTACTTGCCTCTAAATTAAACTGCAGTTGAGGTAAAACAGGGGAAAACTGAACTATTTAAGGCTCTCAAAACACAGAACTTGATGAAATGTAGCCATTTAATTACCTTACACTGCCGCCTGCAGTTAAGAGTTAAAACTGTTTATCATAACAGGATCACTTGAGCTATTATGACCTGAATATAAGATATATTTAAAATGTATTCAGACTGCCAGCACAGTGACTCAGGAGCATCAAAGATACCAGTATCTCCCAGTGTTTTAAAACTTCTTGATGTTATTATTTTCCTATAGGAGCTTTTCTCGCGTCAAATATCATTACACTGTGGTATTGCTCCTTTTTACTCATCACTGTCCACAAGATCTTTCAATGTGCATAAATGTCACATTTTTTTTACATAAACGGCACAGTGTCACGGTCCATGGATTTTCTCTTGTTTTGATTTCAGAATCCTCAGTTAATATAACAATGCTTATCTTTCAAGGTTTATTGTTTAGGTTTTGTGTCAGCGCATGCATCACTGTGTTCCTTTATTCTAAAGTAAGCCAGTTCTTTGCTTTCGCTTTGAATCTTTGGTTTTCATAGCATGACAAGCTTCGTTTGAGTGTTTCTTTTCTATGTTTTATTTTCTATTTTTAATTTATCATCCCAAGCCCACCTGCGTCCTTACGTATCCTGTTTTAGTGTGTATTCTTTGGAGTTTTTAATTCTCG
This sequence comes from Maylandia zebra, assembly GCF_041146795.1. Classification (NCBI taxonomy): domain Eukaryota; kingdom Metazoa; phylum Chordata; class Actinopteri; order Cichliformes; family Cichlidae; genus Maylandia; species Maylandia zebra. Next base: position 19,612,892 of record NC_135182.1, on the reverse strand, counting down.
GTTGTCTTTTTATAGTTGTTGCCTTCCTTCAGCTTTTGTAACATTTAACATTTTAGCAGCAATCTACAGATCAAGAAAAAATCAACAATTTAAAACTGACAAAATGTAGTTATAATGTAGTTATAATGTAGTTATAATGGTGGCAACTATAATAGGTCCAGTGGTAGTTGTGGCAATTGTGTTTTGTCCGTTTTTACATAAAGCCCCTGTATGAAGGCACATGACTGTAAATAAGCTGGAAAATTGTGTCAGGTGGCTCCTACACCACTTTTCTGCAATCTAGTTATTTCTGATCACATATTCTAAAATCCTCCCTCAAGAGAGCTGTGCATAGACTAATGCCCACAAATGTCAATGAATTCAAGCTTCTTTGTGAAGACCAGTGGGCCAGAATTCCTCCACAATGATAAATGTGACTGATAAAATCATATAGAAAACAATTACTTCAAGTTATTGCTGCTAGAGGTGCTTCTACAAGATGCTGAATAATGGGGTTTACTCAGGTTTCCAACACTACTTCTGCATTTTGGCTGGTTTTTGATAAATAAATAATATAAGAGTTTGATATGTCATTTTGTTGTCCACCTTAGGTTGCATTTTTCACAGTTTAGGACTTGCTAAAGAACAGATTTAAGAAGAGTTTGAATTTTGCTTTACTCTTGATATGGAAAAAAAGGACTGAGCCACCTTAGAAACCCATTATATGAATCTCCCATCACACACTTTATGTACTGACGTTAATGCCAGAGCACCCCCTGCCTTTTTGTTTTCACGTAGTCTGCCACCTTATGGTTGAGTTGTGATTGAATTATTACACGTAATTCTCCACAAGGAGGCAATAAAGATCTGGGGATGTTGCTGCTATTGTTAGATGCATCAACCAATGCTGCAGAGAACAACAATAAAGAAAGATCTTTATGATTGAAAAATAATGCATTCACAACTACCATATTAATGCTGTACTGACCTCTTCAGAAATGTCATCCCAACAGCAGCATTTAAATACATGCTGTTAATAATATTAAGTATTGAAAAAGTACCCACTCACTAACATGTTTTCTGCTGCTAGAAATGAAGAGGGTAAGACTGTCTTTTCCTGTAACATTTAAACTATCTGGCACTGATACCATCTAGGTGTTTTAATGAAGATCGTCGACTCTATTGCGAAATAGCAGAATTTATTTAAGAAGTAATGTTTTCAGGTTGAATTAAATCATTAAATGCAACTCTGTCAAAGGATATTCTAAACGTTAATGCTTCTGTTCACTGACCTGCATTACAAAGCCCTGCAGTGCATCGGTAAGGACATTGAAAAAGAAAGACATAAGCTATAAATATTTCATTTTATATATATATATATATATATATATATATATAATTATTATAATTATTTCACATCATACATTTCCATTTTCCAAAATGACTGCTGGGAAACATCATCATAAAAATGTAGACGTCTTGTGTGGTAGGTCTTACAGAACCGGAAGGCTTGTCAACTAATTACAAGACATTGCATGTTGTGACCAGCAGATGTCAGTCTTTGCCAAAATATATTTCCATAAATCGTACCACACAGAGGCTCAACATGAGGACAGTAGAACAGTTGGGTATCATTAGTTTAACGTAAGTTAGGCTATATCTTATTCTGTGTTTGCTGAAGGTCAACGTGATAAAATGAGGATCACTATACATCATGTCTCTGTGTGTGTGGGTGTGTCTGACAATTCCAGGTGACCCTAAACCGTGTTTTCAAAGCCCAGTGCAGCACATGTAAGTATGCAGTTAAACCTGCATGTTCTTATTTTTACCTGTTTCATTTTGTTTTTTTTCTTTGAATATAAAGACACTGGCTATGGTGTAAGATACAGTAAAAAGCACGTTGTGTATTAGTTGGCATTGTTGCTTCAAGATCCTGGGTTCAAATCCACTGGCTTCCACAGGAATTTGCATGTTGTCTCTAGGTACTCTGGCTTCCTCCCACAGTCTAAAAACACGCACGTTAAGTTAATTGGTGATTCTACATTGTCTGTCTCTGTGACAGCTGGCATAGGCTCCAGCTCGACTGTGAGTCTGAATTTGATGTGGATGGGCAGTAAACACTGTCAGAGATGTTCTTAGAGCTGTTTTGCTTCTGTGTACCCGTGTCAGGCACCAGATTTTGCACTGACAATAAAAGCTGAGGAAGTAAAGCACTGATTTCAAGCAACACGATTATCTTCAAGTCATTACACACTTCCTATGGTTAAACACTGAAGATAATACAGTCATACCATCTGGGTGGAAATGACTTGCTGCTAAAATGCTGAAGTAGCCATATAAACCTTAGGGGACAGAGAAGCTTGGGTATGTTAGTAGAGACACAGCTGTAATATGCAATGTGAGGTGCTTTATGCAGTTAATTCAATACAGCACAGAGGCACTAAGTTTTCATAGAGGAGGGTAATAAATGTACTTGTTGGGTAATATTGTTGCACTTACTGCCAAATTAGTGATCTAATTAGATAACAATCAGGTTTAGTGTGACTCTTTGTGTTTAGTGTGACAGGGGCGATCGTGGCTCAAGAGTTGGGCGTTCGCCTTGTAATCGAGCCCCGGCTTGTTGTGTTCGTTGGGCAAGACACTTCACCTACTGTTGGTGGTCAGAGGGCCCGGTGGCGCCAGTGTCCGGCAGCCTTACCTCTGTCAGTGCGCCCCAGGGTGGCTGTGGCTACAATGTAGCTTGCCGTCACCAGTGTGTGAATGTGTGTGTGAATGGGTGGATGACAGGTTGTGTAAAGCGGTTTGGGGTCCTTAGGGACTAGTAAAGCGCTACACAAATACAGGCCATTTACCATCTTTAAAAAATACTCTACTTTCATATTCATACATTAGAGAAAATCCATAATGTCTGCTATTATCTGCGGTTTTCACTTGATATCAACTGGCTTTAACGAAATAAACATCTACAAGAGGATTTTTCTGTTAAAATTAAAAGTTGCGACAGTATCATAATAAAAACACCACCGTTAATTAGGTGTTATGAAAGCCGTGTACATACTTTGACATATTACTTCCTCATCAGTACAAATGAAAACATTCACTTGAGTATAAAATCTGTAATTATGTATTTTTTAATTCTAAACATACGTCATGTGCAACGTGACTTTGACGTTTTGCAAGACGCACGAGAATTTGTTGCAAGCAGTCTTGCAATTTATTCTGTCAACATACTGTAAGACGACAGTGATTTGTCTGTTAATTGCTTGACTCATGCATTAAGCTGCGATAACACAACGGAGGTGTAGTGGTTGAAACTGACTTGTGTAAATTCTGCATGGGATGGTTTGTGAATTTTTGAAAACAAGCTTCAGAAAATATTTTTTATCATTACTTTTTTTCTAGAAAATTAAATGCTTGATGGTAAAAATTCCAAAAAATTCCTTGTCCTATATATATATATAGTGGACAAGTGCATAAATTAATAAAAAGAAAAATATAAATAGCTGTTAACGAATCCTAGCTTGATAAAACAGCACACATCATAATCTCATGGCCATTCAATGCATTTATTTCAGATGTGTTAAGCAGGACTTGCTCATATTTTTAAGGTCTGACAAGAAAATGGCTGATTAAATATAACACGCCAAACAGCCTTTAGATTGTTTTTTTCATCACAAGACTTTTAATATGTACATAGAAAGTCTTACACTAAGAGTGCTCTCTCCAGCGACACATAAAACCATAAAAAAAAAAACGAGATTAATCAGCTTCTAAGACAGACACTCTTTCATGGACAAGTTCACTGAAATCCTCCTTTAACAACATGGCATGTCAGACATTCCTGGGACTAGTGGTTTTAATTTAGAGTGAAAATTCATGCTTTTTTTCATCACTTTATTTACACCTCTCTAATTGGTGGAAAGTCTTTTTAGAATGTCATTTGGTGATGCAGATCTTCAGAAATCACAGCGATTAGGAGCTTAAATTTCACCGGCGTACTCTTGTTTTAATCATTTTCAACAAGTAAACATATATTTTTCTGTGGCCAGAAAGAGATGAAGGGGTGCCGTAGATAAGAGCGCGATGAAGAAAGTGCACCCTGCAACTAGAAAACAAAAAACTGGATCCATAAACTGATGAGATCTCATTTTTTGAAAAAACAGATACTCACCATTTCTAGGTAATGACTTATTTTTAAACAAAATAACAACAGATCCACACAACTATGCCCCCTGTTCCCGTTCCTCCAATATACCAACACACATGCACACCCACGTTATACAAAACCCGAGTCTGTACAAGTGTTTCATTAGTAGCTATGTGGCGTTTCTGCTCATGCCATCTGTCATGAGGGGAACACTGTAATTCTGCTTTCACACAGCAGTGCAGCACTGCAGTGCAGAAATGGTAACGCTTTATACATTTCCCCAGTGCCGTGTTTTCTTCTACTGCAATTACCTCTGTCCAAATTGTGCAATAAAATTACTATACTGTTAATTAGAGGCTGTAATATAAAGACACAGACATCCTTTTGGCAGCTGATGACGATAAAAGAAATCAGCTTATGGTTAGATAGCAGTAGAAATGCATACCCCAAGTGCTTAAAAATGCATTTAAACTCTGTAAGATAATATAGTACAATAGGCTTTTGCACAGCACACACTTTTAGTTGTCATAAAAGCACAGGTGTTACCACATTAAAATCACAGGGACAGGAGCCCAATCGGCTACGTGGAATACAGCCAGAGACATCATAAGAGAGTGACATGACACAGAGACGTTGATCACGTCTGGCGCTCTGCAATGAGCTGTTAATTAAGCAATAATGCCGTGTAAGTGTGTGCTCACATAAAAAATGCCGTAAAAGAGAAACACTTTGAAGCTCTTGGACAATCACCAACGTTTTAAAGCATTTAAAAAAAAAATCCTATCTATTTATGACCAAGTGACCACTGAAATTAAAATAATGGCTCTCTCCCCATTCATTTAAATAATCTCAGGAGAAGTCTTGAATACTTCCTGTGAAAGAAAACAATATGTTGCAAGTAAAAATCCTAGCCAGCAGCTGGCGACTGTTCTGGTTTGGAAGTCTTTAGGAAAGCAACTTTATTGCTCTCTTAAGCTAAGACCTCAGTACACACTTTCCCAGACATACTTGGTTTCATTTGCAAGTTTCAAGTTTTATTAAATACACAATCGTGTTCATTTTTGAAAATTATTGTCCCAAAATGTGTCAAATAGATGATAAAGCAGGTTGCTAACGTATCAGCTCATCCAAGACAGCTGCATTCAAAAAGCTCACAGCTTCAGGACCTAACCAGTCAGTGATAACAGGATGGCTGTTTCCATCCCATAGATACTGTTTTCATATTAGATGCTTTATAATTTTTTGGTAGCAGGTAGAAAAACTGTAAGAATCCCATCATGTTGTAGATGCTAGTTGGCTAACATGCCACATTAGTTCACTAGCTTACCTAGATTACAACCTTATGCATTATGGTGCTGATTGCACACAACAATAAATGGTACAACAGGAAATATGTATTGTATTACACACAATTGCTTTTATAACCACAACTCAGAATACTAAAGCTGTCCACACATAAACAGGCATTTTGGTAAATGTAGTCTTTTCTGTGTGTTTGGCCCTTCATCCTCATGTCAACAGTGTTTTAGATAAAAACTCCTTTGAAAACTCAATTTCTGCAGAGATTTTTTATCTCATAACTTTATTTCCCTTCCTGACATCAGACTGTGCTGTTGTGCTGTTATTTGTGGGATTTTGATAGGCCGACATTTTTTTATGGTTAGGTTTATGCAACACTTTGGCATTTTTTTTCACTTTAATGTGTCTGATTATATTTTTCCAAACAAACTCAGAAAAATCCCCATTTTTAAACAACATACCCGGTAATAATACATCCTCTTTGAGCCAATGAATGGCAAATTAAATTTGTGGGATTTGTGGGATATGTTACTAATGCAATAATCATGCAAATGACAAATGTACAAAAGTTAGCTTTTGCTTTGTTTTTGATCTCATGTGATTGTAGACTCCTGGGCTCTTGCTATTGTTCTGTCTAGTAGTCCTTTAAGACCTCATTATCATGTCGTTTTGAGCTGCTTTATCTGAGATGTGTTCAATTTCCAAATTAAATCGAGTCTAAATTTGGGACATTGTCTAAATGTGTGGGATGCGTGGCGGCAGGGAATGAAGAACAATCTGCACACCTACAGAACGTGAGACACCTGGTCACCTGCTGCACCAATCCCGCAGCAAAGGACAGGTCGCCAGCTGGGTGTAACAATGCAGTTGATATGCAGCATTAGCAGTTTCATCACAGGCAAATCAACTTTGTTGTCATTATGGTTGTACAGAAAATGTCACAGTGCAGCATGCAAGACATACAGTACATACTATACAGTAGTACAGCATTGTAGTGAGTGGACAGTCTCATGTATATCACAGTTTTGAGTGACGGGATGCTTACTGGACCACGGGTGTGATCAGTATTTTTTCTCCCTCAAAAAGCCTTTAAGCTGAATCGGTTTTGGCGGTTTTTCAAGAGACATAATTTTAATCAGGGCTAGAGTGCCAGGGTATTGTCAATATAATCCAGTGATGAAAAGCACCCATTCAAATAGTAAGTACAGTAAAAAAAAAAAGCCTTACTTGTACTTTATTAAATAAGATGTTATGATACTTAAAGAAACAATAAACTTAAAACCTTAATGTTTGTTTGGGTGAAAATGTCCTGCAATCCCCATTATCATTAATCAGACACTTAATCAATGTTCCTCTGATACACCACAAATGGCATGGCTATATGAAATCTAAATGATGCAAATAGCTGTTCAGTGTTTGGAACTGTAACATGGTTAGGTACACTTGAAACACTTGACTGTTATTAATGTGTTATACACCTCATCTTTCGTCTGCCCCATCCATCCACACACTCGCCAAACTGAAGTATATCCATATAGGCAGGTGTACCCATTCACCTCTAAACACTACACCAGTATGCATTTAACACATTTGCTGCACCGGCTGGATGAATCATTCAAACATGACAAAATCAAACAAAAATGTACCGCACGAGGTGTTTTGAAGCAACTGCATTTAGAGAATAAACACGAGAAATCAGTGTTAAAATAGCAGCGGCCGTGTGACTCCAGTGCTGACATTTAGTGAACATTTAATTTGATAAGCACAGGTTGTGACTGAATGAGAGATAAGGAACATAAAAAGCATCACACTGAAGCCTATTTAACCAGATAAGAACATGATGGATTCAAGGGACTGGAAACTATCAGGGAGAGGAAATAACATTTTTTTTTCCTCCAACTATCTGCTTTGAGGCTTGTCTTTGTATCCTGGCACTCTGCTGGAGTTAGAGCGCTCTCACTGCCCACAGTGCAGTTGCCGTCAGCTCTACAAATATGTAAAAGCAGCCAGTGTGACGGGGAGGAGCATGGGAACTGAATGCTGATCAACTCATTCACAGTCAAGCCGCATACCAGCCACACTGACACATTTCATCACCTGTACTATTTACCAACTTTTTATCTCTGCAACTGACTACTTCAAAAAGGAATTACTCAGAAAATATGCCTTTTTTCTCCTCCCCCACCACAGATACAATGTTCTACCAACAGTACAGGAAATGACTGAAGTTATTTTGTTCAGCTGGATGCCATCTAACTGCTGTGTGACTGCCTTTGTGTTGTCTTTGGAGCTGGGGGGTTAAAGTCTGCAAGGTATTGCGCTTGAGAAAATAAAATATATATTGCACAGCAAACAAAGCAATAGCGACAGACCTTTTTATAATTTGGTTTAAAGGATGGGTACTGCATGCATACAATATGTGAAGTGAAGGTTTCCCTGACTTTAAGTTAAAGGAAAACAGATTCAGTGTTTTCACTATTCACTTTGACTCTGTGTGTCTTTTGGAAATCGCTCTCCCCAGTTCTAAGTACAAAGTGGATGTGTGACATGCAACCACCAGTTCCCCTAACACAACTTTCATATGTCATATTTTCTAACAGTTGCAACATACAGTAGATGCTGACTTCGGTGACATTCATCAATGTTGAATGCCAAAATAAACTAAATAAATAAATAAAAAGAATTCAATGCAATGTCTCTAGCAGCGTTTTTTTTCTTCTTCTTCTTTTCTTTCACACCAATTTATCATCTCATTCAACAGTTTATAAAGAACCGGGGCGATAATTAATTGACAAAAATAAACAGCATTTAAAGATTAAGACACCAAAGGTACTCCAAGACAGAGCTGCTGCAAGGCTCAAACTTGGCAGTTTTCTTAAAGAAATAGCGGAGCACTCGGATCACACTGAAGCTGACAAAACAGATAGATTCAGCAGACAGGTTAATGGTGAGACACAAAGAGAGACATAAGATGCACAAGAGAGAGTCCAACGTTTCTTTTAACTAGTCCACTGCGAATCTCCATCCACCGCTCTCTCTTGCTCCTCTCTCTTTATTGGACCAGCGCCTCACCAGCGGGCTACTTGGCTCGTGTAGTCCTCGGTGGTGGCTGGGAAGTCACTCTCAGTTTCCTTCTCAAAACCTCCTCCCACTCTCCCGCCTCTGTTGCCACCGCCTCTGTGTTTGGGCGGCCAAGGCCTGACCTGGTCTCTCTGCTCCCGCAGCCAGCGCTTCTCCTCGCGCCTCTTCAAGCGCACTTCCTGGTGCTCCCTCTGGCGGGTGAACTGGAAACGCTGGAGGAACAGGTCCTTTGCATATTCGTACAGCTGCATGTCCAAGTAGTTGAGGTCCTCGATGCGTTTGCGCACAGTCTCGCTCAGGTCCACGTTGGCAGCTCGCGTGCTGTTAATCTGCGTGAAGGCAGAGATGAAGCGCAGGCTGAACGTCCGCTCAAACAGGTACTGGGTCTTACGCTGAAACTCGGTCAGGCCGTAGAAAGCCATGTTCTTCAAGTTGCTCATGGCGCTGCTTAAAAGGATGTGGTTGCGCTGGCTTTCGTTCATGGAGGACAGGTTGTAGCAGCCCACCAGGCTCAGGTCAGCCAGCATGCGGACCTGACGGTTGTTCGCCAAGTTCGACGGGCAGTTCATGAACTCTGTCAGGGTGACGCCGGACCAGTCATCCCCACTGTAGCAGGTGGGCAGCTCGTCCTGGGTGGGTGAACGTCCATCACACATATGGAGGGCGGTCTTCCATGTGGCTCCTCTCTGGACATGTTTCCACTCGCTCAGGTAGCGGGAGACTGGGTCGCGCAGCATGGTGATGTAGTAGAAGTTCCTGCAGCCAAAACAAACACAGTTAGAGAGCGGTGAGCGCATCACTATCACAGAGGTTCGCCCAGCATTGTGCTGACAGATGGTGACTTTTGTCTGAGCATAAAACTTCAAGGTTGAATGCTAATTGGAAAACTGAAACTCTCACTAATGAGGTTGTTACAGTTGGTTTCTATATAATGCCCTTGAAAATTGAACCCTTGCACCGGAGCAATGAATTTACAAAACTGAAATAGGGCTGTTTCCATTCCACAGATTTCTTCCACCTGCCAACACAGAGAATAATTGGGATTCAAGACACAGAGTAACCCATAGTCATGGAGAAAGTGGGTAAAACTGACCCAGCTAAATCCTAAACATGTCATTTTTGCAAAAATAATGAGGTTTCAGCTGTCGCGTTTGAAATCTGTAGCACATTTAAATGAGTATCCTGTTGTTATCAACAGCAGGGCTTATAGAAGAGAACATATCTGATTTTCTTTTTTTTTTTTTTTGCTGATGAACAAATGGTAAACACCCCCACACACAACCCAAGTGAAAATGCCAGTGAAAATGTCATTTTCACTCAATATGGAAAACAAAGAACCAATCACGACTTCAATGCATAAGACTGTTGCAGTGTCGACAAAGGTGTATATGAAAAAAAAGAGTGAGTGACAAAGCTCTGTGGTTGACAATCAGTCTCTATACTAATAACATAAAACGCAGCGACCTATCCCAGCTGTCACAGGGCGAGCGCACAAATTACATAGAAGTAGAAGATTTTCGTTTTCGCTTCACAGTGACAACCTACTCAACTCATGCTACGACTGCCCTTCGTACCAGTCTGACCTCTACAAGCAAATGCTGTACTGGAGCTGCGTCAAAGCCCATTCAGATGAAAAACAAAGATCAGACAGGCGTTGGCTAGGTAAAGCTTTCCTAAGATGATTTCCCGTGAGATTCATGCATATTTAATGACGCTGCCGCCCCCCTGAGAGCACTCCGGGCAGGTAAAGTGGCGTGCGACTTCTGAGATTTCACTCTGAGACCAAAGCAGCTCTCAATGCTGCCTCAGTGCTTTCAGAAGAGCAAATATCTGCACAGTCTTACCCACGAGTGGGGAAAAAAAGTTACACAAAGAGTTCTCTTTGCTTATTCGTCTGGTAGGATTGAGTACGGGAAAAGAATAAGGGGTTGTGAAGTACTATCTGCACACAATACACTTGGTATACTTTAATTTTTGGTAAACCGGAGGCACTTCCAAGCATGCAGCTGGCATTTCACCCCCATATTAACATTTTATTAATTCCATTTTAATTAAAAACATTTTAAGACAGAGAGAATATGAAGTTGATCACATGTAAGAATGGCATAAATTCAAAATGAAGAACATGCAAGTGAGTTTATGCGATGAAGATTCATCTTAACAGTGCCAAAGGAACACCACTCCTGAAATGTTACCCAGTATGAGTCAGGCAAGAAGCTGTCATTACATCCCCGGTAGCAGCAGCTGCATACTGGCACTTGCTCCTGGAGTAGGCTGGCTGCAGATACATCCTCATTAGACTAGGGACATAAACACATGCAGCAAGTGTTGTTTGAGTGCACTCGACAGCCCAAAGGTCAGTTGTGTGCACCATCAATGTCAAAATACATCAGGATCAGTGGGTGTGCAGAGCTGTCTCGAGGAGGCTTTCCCTGAGTGATACAGATGGCTGTCGAGGGGGGAGGGGGGGGGGGGGTACGCTGACAGGATTCTTTTACTTCTGACCTGTGGTAACACCAGTACCACCCTCACAGTTACTTCTCACAAAAACCAGAAAAAAAACACACTGTAAGGCTGTTGTAGGAAAAGTGCAGCTTGTCTTGTATGGCAAAGTGGCGCCAAATCTTGGCATCCACTTGCCAAGATTTCCCAGCCTATTTTAGCGTGCTGAAATCCCGAACCCCGCTGAACTCTAGTTAATCATGGATCAATAATGGATAGGAGGCATATTGCGGCTCATTCTGCCCCAGAATGCTCATCTCTAAAGGAGCAGCAGCAGCAGCAGCAGCAGCATGACTTCAGTGGAGCACAAATTAAACTGGGGCCATTAAACAGAGATGAAAGAGGAATTTAAAAGTATGGATAAAAATGGAAACTAAAGTAGGGAGTGGAACTGAGTAAGACGCAGGTGCTGACAGGAATATTAAAGTCCAGCGTAATTTATACAGACGTATATAATGGACATGGAAGAAGCTTGATAGCACGTGAATGAAACTATATCTGACAGATACAACAGAAAAAATGTCTTGCAGTAATTTGATTCAATGGCTATAAAAAGGTATTTGTTATTCATTTAAAGTTTTTTTTTAATCATAAGCTTCATGTTCTCAATAATTGATTAAAGAGCTATTTTGAGCATTTTTTGAGAGAACAACACACACTCTGTATCTGTAATCCATACATATTTATTCTAAGCAGGTTCTTGGGCATTCAAAGTGAATCAAATAACAAATAAAAAAAATATATTCGAAGAACTCAGAAAGAATACTAAAAAAATTGTGGTGCTTAGAGTAGTGTGCTGATGTACTTCAGTGGTGGTGTTATAGGGACACATCAAAATATAATGCAATGTTCTTCCTGTGCACAACAAAGCCAGGAAAAAAACACAAAAAAATACAAAAAAATACAAAAAAGAAGCAGAAAGGTTCAGTGCAGAGTTTTAGACTTAGCACGATAGAGCTATGGAGTCTGCTGTTTAGTACACACGGACAAAAAGACAAACAGGCCCCATCAAAGGCAATGTCATGGTGATGTGATAGTACTGTATTAGTAAATACAGGAAACGATAACAGAAAACATTCTGCATTTTAAAAATCATAAAAAAGGCCTTTAGTTTTAGAGGAAGAATCGCAACCTCCTGAGATCTTGTTTGGGATGCATTTTTAATTTCTCCAAGCTATCTGGGATTAGCTAGACCTGATTATTATAAAAATGAAAGATCATCTCTGAACCGAAAGTAATTTTAAAAAGGCATCACTTCTTAGGTTGACAGCAAGTTTTTGTGCTTTTTTTTTGTCACCATTGCAACTGTGGAATTAAAGAAATTATTTTATGGCTACGATATATTCTGCATCATTAATGATATAATCTATAGTATTGATACTGCATTAAGATGTTTATTAAAACCTGCTGACTTTACATTAACCTTTTATTACAGGTACAGCTAAGACCATTTTATACACATTGCATGTTTGTGCTCATTCAGTGTTGATGCTCAGTCTATTAAAGAAGGTTTTAAGCTTTGTGAAGCGCGATGTCTTCACAATCTATTGTGTAGGTGACTTGGATCTATAGAAGGTTAAAAGTGCATATACACGCTTACAAAACACATATAGTGCATATAATCTAGAAACAGGCTTGAGTGAAGGCCTGAATGTATTCAGCTTCTTGTTGTAACCTGTGGCACTTGAGTTTGCTTAGCAACAGAAGACAGAAGATGGGTCAAAAAGAAGAAATGTCCACGGGTATCTCCAGGGCCTGAAATCATCGCCATATTTGGGAAAAGATGTTAGAAAGAGGAACTTCTGTGTCTGACCTTAGCTCTCAAAATTGTCTCATTGTCTGTACAAGATGCAAATGATGTTCTTAGAAATACAAAAATATGTTATAGAACGCCAGAAGGGGCGTTTAACCCTGATGATATATAAACCATTCTCTGTGTATTTTTGGCAGAAGTCCGCAGATGTGATGCTGTGTACTTCTTCCCGCACGTGTGTTCTTAATAAACTCTTTATCTGATTGCACTCTACTGGGCCTCCATTGGTTTGTTTTTGTGCCACTTGTTGAATTTGGGACACAACTTACGATGAAACGCTTTATTAAGCAGAATGAAGCAGAAAGTACAGAAAAACCTAAATGGAATGTTCCCATAAGAGGACACGGGGTCTCAAGAGGTTAAACCACAAATTCATGCTACACCACAAAGAGATAAAGACATTTTTGTTGCATCGTTCCTTTTTTGGATGTGAAAATAAACCAGAAAAAACTTGTAGCAAAGTAACAGACGCAGATGTAGCCTTGTTCGGTTTAAAGACATTCACGGTAGGTCAAGAAAGTGCTAACAAAGAGCTCGAAAGCTACAAAAAACTGTTATGGAATGTGACATAACAGTTCCACGGGAGTATAAACGATATATTTTATTTTTTATTCTTTTGGAAAACATTTCCTCTGTGCACAAAAATCTAATAATTTTCTGTAAGCTTGAAACAGCTTATACGTAGTAAATATCAGTATACTCATGCTGCACACTCGGAGAGAGAGTGAGAGCATGTTTAATACAATCACAACTCTAACATTTTAACGCTCCGTTTTGACCACACTCATTTTAGCAAATTTAATAGTTCACAGACAAAAACAATAAACCAAGCACTCATGGTAACATCATTTTATAGATAGATCAGAATCAGATGGCACTCCAGGATATGTCAGAGAGTCGGGTTATTAAAAATGCATGGCGACGGGTAAATTATTGTTGAAATTAGTTTGGATTATGCGGCTATCCATCCAAAACTGACATGAGATATGTTCCTAAAAACAAAAACAGCCTCTTAGAGTGTACAAGAAAAATCAGGGGACTGATTTCATGCTGTACGAACCCTGAATACTTGTATGAGAATTTCATAGCAATCAATCCAGTTGTTCAGTGACCATCAGATCCACCAACCAACTGAAGCTGCCGACCCCTGAAGTGCTGTTCAATGAATATTGTCAAAGAAATGTAACCTCCTAAACCCATACTACATAAAGAAACGGGTAGTTCCAGCCTCAGCCGTTGACAGTGAACAGACAACTGGCTTTTAATTGCCTGTAATTAGCCTCAGTGACACAATTCCAGCCCACTGCTTCTCCCTGATTGCAGGCTGCTGAAAAGGACATTTCACTTTCAGACTGAGCTCATCTTGTTTGAAAGTGGACAAACTGAATTCACTTATCAAGACATTCGTGTGTGGGAGTTGGATATTGTTGTAGGTGCTTGAGGGTGGGCTAGACAATAGGGAAAAGCAAAACAATATATTGCTGTGAGCCGGGCAAAAAGTGGTTCAGAGCAAAGGCTAACGCACTGAGCAGTAAATAAGTAAAGACGGACCAGGTCCCAGTACAACAATGGGACTGACTAATGCTGTTGGGATGTAGACGCCGTGCTTGTGTGACAGGGGGTGGTGGTGGTGGTGAAGCGGTGCTTTTGTATTGGGTGAAGGCTCTTACTGTCTCTTGACTTCTCTGATTTATTCTCACAAAGTAACAGCCTTGATTTCTCTCCATTATTCCTCTGTGGTTCAGGAGCATCAAGAATAACATTGTTTTACATCTTTTTACTGCTAATATATGAACATATTTCCCATCATGAAGCCGCCACAGTCAAGAGAGTCAGTCGGATTATGGAGGACATGTAACATCAATCTCTGATTGTTACAGTCACAGAGTGAGGATGAAAACAGCAAAATCAAAATGTCATTCTCCTATTTGGCAGCATCTTCCTTATGAGTCTGTTCAAAATATCTCAGTGCTTGTTGTTGTCCGTCTATTTTAACTCTGCTAAAACTCACCACTTAATTTAATACCTTGCCTCATATGAGCCGGGGTGTATTTATGATTAGCATTACACTGCCTGATCCCTGCAAGACTTTAAAGATTATAAACGAGTGTATCACATTTAATGTCTCTTTAATTACTCTATATTCTAGAGCATTTTAATTTATAGGTTCATATTCATCTTTACTACTTTCTCATCCCCCCTGTGTCATTTTGAGCCTCTCAACATTTTAGAGCAGCAGCCAGGAATTGTGGGTAGGGTGAGTGGAGGGGATAAAACGCCTCAAAGGGCCCCAGCCACATTCGTTAGTCAGATGTTGAAGTTACGTGCCACTCGTCTACGGGGGCCATTAAGGGGCTCTCGGTCAACTTCGTGCTATGAGCGATGGGAACATTAACGCATAATGTTCGGCTGAAGTTAGAGCAGAGAGAGGCCTGCGCACTTCTGTGCCGCAACCTGGACGTGATTATAAGCAATATTCAAATCAACCTCACATCTTTGGTTTGTTGAGCAATTCAAATGGGTGAGGTGTTGAGCCATGATACACGAGTGCTGTTTCCACTCGTTACTAATTAACCAATCAGATCCTGACTTAAGCCCCAGGCTATTGTATGTAATTTCTACTGGGGAAAGAAAAAAGAAATCCTAAATTTAGTCAGTAACAGCTGCAGAACTGCAAGGTGAAAGTGAACAACCTCTGGGCACTGCAGATGAGAGAAACTTGGGAGAACTTTGAAATAAAATAAGTCTCCGTTTGCTTATTATCAGTTGTGTGTGACTTGAAAAACTCAGTCAAAAGCTGAAAATTTAATTTCCACATGATCAAAACTGGAAAAAAGGAGACTGAACAACAATCAGGAGTGACTAGTGAGTGACACTGAAGTTATGCTCTAAAGATTCTCACCCGCAACTCAACCAAATTTGATGCAGAGAACATGAAGCACTACTAATCTCAAATCCACTTTGTTCCTATAGTTAGCCCCCTCTGTGTTTGTGCCATGCTTGGTGATCTTAGCAAGTGGTGCCAGATGCATTTTAGAGCAAACAAGGGCTGGAACCCCGAACGTGGGTTTCTAGGAAGGAAGACGGCAATAAGCAGCCATTACTGGGAATAAGAGCTGGTTTCTGAGACAAAAACCTGTTACAAAGCAAACAACAACCAAATCAAAAATCAAATAAAAACAATAATACTTACAGAATAAAAAGTAATAATAATTATAAAAATATAAAAAATGCTGTCAAACTAACCAATCTTTGACATTATTAATGGTGTTTTCTATCCATTGTTTAACAAAATATGTTTGCAACAAGGTGGAGAGAGTTTCTGAAACCCTAACAAAAAAGTATGTCAAATATTCCGAAAGACCAATCACATTGAACAGATACCGAAAGTGAATAAGATGAATTAAAAATTAATTAATAAATAATCTCCAAAGTCTAACATCTGCTATCAGCTTTAAGGGTCATAATGGCAACTTACAGAACACACGCGGCACGTGGATATTGCAGTATTATTAAATATGTCTTATTAACGCCATATCAATTCTTACTTTTTAATTATCAAAATGATCAACACGAGTACCTGTGTATTGGATCACTGTCTTAAACAGCTGCCTCCTGCAAAATAGTAACAAAAACAATTAATAGAAAAGTAACAGAACAACTCTTAAACTTGCGTCTATGGTGAAAAAAAAGAATTTTACTTTCTTATTCTTATCTTTTCATCTGTTTTCTCACCACTTGGTCATATTACACATATACTCTTAAATAACAGTAAAAATGAAAAAAAAATCAATTAAAATTAATCAAATTAAATCAAAAGCATAAACAGAAAAATAAAACTAAGATGAGCCTGTAGAGAGTCTGTGTGCATTTATGGTCCTGATTCTGACTGCAAGAGCTACCAGACATGACAGGCATTAAAAAAGTAATCTAGTCCCAGCAAGAAGTAACCCAGTACTGCATCATTTTAAACTAAAAATGTAATTGCTAGCAAATGATGACATAACAAACCAACCAAAAAATAACCACAGCGCTCAAAAACAAACCTGATGTAGTCGGTAAAACGTCAGTTTAATTTTTAAGCTAATGAAAAAATTGCTTCATGGTGAATAAATAATAAAAATGGCCCCTGTGTACTTGAACTTATTGCTCATATTTGTTGTGGAAGAGTCAAAAAGTCCAAACTCACAGTGAAAGGCTATTAGCAGCTGCTATTAGTGGCCAACATTAGCATAGACAAAATAGAAACAGAAGGTTTAATGAGATATAGTCAGTATAGCTGTGAATAGTAAAGAAGACCTCCAAACATGCGCGGTTAGTACAACATCTTGCTGGTTTTTTTTATTTCATGATATTGAAATTCCACAGAGTGTAAAAAAGCCTCAATAACAATATTCAGCACTGCCATTCAAAAGGGAGAACATACCATACATTGAGATATATATCTCTAGGAGTGGACTTCTGAAGACACAGTACAGAGTACAGTACTCCACATGAATGAGTATCCCTGTAATTTTTCACCTCAGTTGACTCCTGCCATTTCTCCACTCTGCTTCTCCCCCATGTCCTACAGACATTAGTGTTCCCCCCGGATCCATAACCTTTTCTTAAAGGTTGTCACATTAATCACGCTGCTGATTTCACTCGTCAGTCTCCCTCTGTATCTGTTGTGTTTGTCTCTAGTTATGCTGTGCATTGTCTCTCTTCGCTGCCACCCGCTTGCAGCACATACAAACAGCCATCACTCACCTTTCTCGCTCTTTGTCTTGCAGCTATTTTCCGAAGACTCATCAGTCAGGTAAATCATGACACTGATAAAAGCTGATGACAGTCATGGCAACACAGCGCTAGTCTAATTCTGTCTCAAAAAACAATTTCAGCATGGTAAATGGATATATCTAAAAAACTAAAACATACATCAAGCTGAGAAGATTTTTTTTTTAAATGAAGGAAAATGAAAGGTGTTACAGAAGATGGTTATACCTTTCTATGATGCTGTTTCATAAACAGTGTTTTCAGATGACTAACTTGCAACAACAAATACAGTAAAAAATTCCCTGAATTTCAACATGATGAACTTTGAAAGCCCAAAAGGTTGTACCTGTAACACTTTCTTGTTGTGCAAATACCTGTCGTCACACAGCAGAGGATAATCTGAGATTAGTTTAAATTAAGTAGGGAGTCATGTTAATTAAGCTTAAGGACCTTCATACAAAAATAGGGACAACACAATTTGTGATTTTGAGGAAAATTATTATTATGTTGTTGTAAATAATTCATTACATTCTCCAACTGAACTGAAAAATGTGTAGACAATACAGCAAATTAACATTTTTTTTTGTACACCATAGCCTACATCTGTTGCCTGATGCCTTATACTCTTAATTTTGGTGACCCTCAATAGCAGTGCTGAGTATACATGTGCCCACTAGCAATCATTTTCAAAAAAGAAGGGTATGCAGAGCAAAATTGGTTATTTAACATTTGTCCAGCCCTGAACTAAAGTCTGGCTATTACATCAATGTCATAGCGTATATCTTCGTCAATTGTTTTACATAGTATGGTTCAACACAGAATGAATTTGAATTACTGATTCTTAAAAATAAGCATGGAAAACATTTTTTCCCATCCATAAGTCAAAAGTTCAGTTTCTTATCTCAAATTTCCAACTTACTAAAATCTTACTTTGACGTAATCCCTTGAAATTTCTACTTATATCTTCTGATTTTGTTTCTTTTTCAGTGGTGGAAACACACTTACGAAAGCCATTATTTTAACACCACAGCAGAAACAATTAATGGCTATAGTGGGGCTGAATCCTGTGCACATGTCTAACAAGTTCAGAGAGGTAGCTCCTGGTGTTTTCCCTCAGCATGTCAACAGCAGGCTGAGCGCTAATGTGGCTCCAGCAGCAAGGGCAAAGGAAGCAGGACGGCTATGCCCAACTTTTATTTTTAATCACAATTTGCTGTACGTACTATGAACTATTCTCATTCACTCTGAGATGGAGCAGCTGAAGAGTAAAAGGTGAATTCTTCTTGTTTTTCACCAAGAAAAACATTTATACAATAGCTGTTCCCTTCCTGATTCCTTAGTTGTTTCTGCATTTGTCACACATTAATGTTTCAGATCACCAAACTACTTTGAATTTCACACAAAAAGTAATTACAAAATGCAGTTTTGTAGCTTAAAAGTCATTGACCTTAACCGTTGTTAAATCATTAACTGTGATTGGCCACATTTTTATTAAGCAGAGGTCCGTTTCACTCGTCACACCCACGCCTGTTTACTAGGCTAAAAGATCTCAAAAAGCAACACATCATGCCACAATCTAAAGTAACTTAAAGGCAGATAAAAAACAAAGTCACTGACATCTATCAGTCTGGAAAGGGTTAGAGATCCTTGTGTAAGCCTTTGGGAACTGAGCGAACTGCAGTTAGAGCCATTATCCACAAATGGAGAAAACTTGGAATGGTGGTGACCCCGTACAGGATCGGCCAGCCTACCAAAATTACTCCAAGAGCGCATTGACAGCTCATCCAGGACGCCAGAGAAGACCCCAGAACAACATAAAATAAAATTCAGACTTCACTTGCCTCACTTAAGGTCAGTGTTCATGATTCAACATTAAAAAAGAAACTGGGCAAAAACGCCATCCACATGAGAGTCCAAGGACAAAACCACTGCTGACCAAAAAGAACACAAAGTCTCGTCTCACGCTGAACTTTTTGGAAGATTTGGTCTAAATCTGGTGTAAAACTAAGACAGCATTTCATAAAAATCAGCTGTGAAGCGTTTGCTTTAAATTACCAAGACAGCGGGGACTTAGGCAGTAAAGCACGTTTCTTTTAATTACACGCTAAGCACGACAATCCCTGTTTCCAGTATTTACAGATCGTGACTTTGAATTTGTTTTTTTAACTAGAAAATGAAATGACACCAGAGCCCCGGTACAGCAGTGGCACTGCCCTCAGCTAAACTACCTCAGGTAGACCCACACAAATAAGGATACAGTCATCTATGACAACTCCTCATTCAGTGTGTATTAAATTATAGTAATAACAACTACACACGAGCAGAGGCTTCCAAAGAAAAAGGATGGTGTAAATGAAAAACTCTTTAACACTTTGAATAATACAGCAGATGTAACTCACCTGAAATGCTTCATGATTATGCCAAAATTTATAAAAAGCCTGCCCAAGCGGTGTATGATCATCTCTAAACATATATTTCTGTATCTGTTAAACTAGTGGTAGTTTGTCTTAGACTGAACAGGAAACGCAGGAGCAGTCGGAGCAGAGAAAACAATCATATCAAAGCTCTCAGAGGAAGTTTGAATTTACAGCCTCCTGTGGATAAAAAAAGAAAGAAATAACCTTGAAAGTAATCTGTTACCTACCGGAAGCTGCAGCCCTTTATTGTATTTTCTTTATCAGCCTGTCCACTGTAGTGCCAAAGGACAAATGATGCTGGACTCTGATGCTTATCTCACTTAGATTGGAGAACATTTAAAAAAAACAAAAGCCTCCACTTGGGGCTCACTCTTTGAACATTCAAGCAAACTAAACAATGTATATTGTTACTGCAGCAGTGATATCAATTCATAAACCTCGCAGTACACTTTGTATAATAAGAATTTGCTTACCATCAACAGAAGCATGTCCTAATGGAAAATGCATGTTAAAGAGAAACATCACAGCATTTCTGGTAAGTGTGAAGAGCTCCTATCTCTGATCCCGTTCATACGTAAGCTCAAACATGGCTGAGTTTGTGTCAGATTAACTTGATAAAAATCGTGTCATATAAACAAGCGATGAAGGTGAAAATTCATGCCACCAGCAGCTGAGAAGAAAAGGGTATCAAAACTGTTAATTATAATTTAATGCTTTCATGTATTGCATTGCACTCTGCTGTGTGAATGAAAGAACACCAACGCCCATGAAATCTGCATAAAAATTTGTTATATTAGTATCAACAGACTTTGAGACTGCAAGACACTCAATTAGTAACTACTCAGTATACTTAAATAATATCCCTTATTTATATACTCAGTGTTAAATATAAATACTGTATGTGATAAAGCCAATGAAGACACAATATCTTGAATTTTAATATTAAAAAACTTCACATTCAGCAGAAGAAATTGTCGACGTTGTTATTATGGTCCTACATGAAATCCTGTAATGGTCATACATGTCGAATTTATTCATAAATATATACAATTTTAATATATTCAGTTTTAATTGTATGGAGTTAAAGACCCTACGATAATACAGAGAAATCCCCAACAACAACTAACTCCTTAAGGAGTAGACTTTTACCATGACGATGTAGGATGGAGTGCAGGTCCTTTATTTCAGCAGCAGTCAGGCTGTACAATACCCACCCAGGATAAATGCTGTTTAAAAATACATGTATATTATTATTGCTCCCACTGTACTCTATGTATATATAAGGAAAAATCTCAGTGTGTGTTTTGGCTTTTTTGTACACTGTTCTCCAAGTTATTTATATTTTTTTCTATTTCTAGTTTTTCTAATATATCTCTAATTCACTTTCTTTCTTGTGTTGCTATAACAAGTGAATTTCCTCTGTGTGGGATTAAATAAAGTCTATGTCTGTCAAACAATCCAATGATCTCCGATGAGTAAGATAAGATAAGAGATAAGATAAGATAGAACTTTATTAATCCCTCGGGTGGGTTCCTCTGGGAAATTCGATTTCCAAAAAAGCACAGCACCGACAGAAGTTACAGAGTTACAGAATATTATATATATATATATACACACACACACACACACATATATAAATACAGAGACAAATATAAATAAAGTATACAAAGGGGATAAATAGAATAAATAGGAATAAAAAATAAAAATACAAGTGAATTGCACATTTCAAGTATTGAGGTCTATTGCACTGTTGACTATTTACAAAAAGTATTGCACAAGGTATTGCACAGTGAGGTGAAGAGGCACTACAGCTTAGTTGTTCCCCCCTCCTTTGTCCTCCTGTTTCCCCTCCCTCTCCGCTCCAGAGAGGAGTTAAACAGTTTGATGGCGTGTGGGACAAAGGAGTTTTTAAGTCTGTTAGTTCTTGTCTTTGGGAGAAGCAACCTGTCACTGAACAGACTCTTCTGGTTGTTAATGGCCGTGTGCAGAGGATGCCTGGCATTGTCCATAATGTCCATCAGTTTCTTTAATGTCCTTTTCTCTGCCACTGTCACCAGAGTGTCCAGCTTCATGCCGACCACAGAGCTAGCCCTCCTGATCAGTTTCTCCAGCCTGGATGAGTCCTTCTTTGCTGTGCTGCTCCCCCAGCACACCACAGCATAGAAAAGTACTCCAGCAACCACCGACTGGTAAAACACTTGGCAGTAAGCACTTGGCAACAGTGGGAAGTAAAAACTCTATTTTAAAAGAAGAAACCTCCATGGGAATCAGACTCAGGGAGGGTCAGCCATCATCACTGAGCGATAGTATAGTATTATATAAGAAGCCCAAGTTCTTCATGTGCACTTATTTACAAATCAGTGCTCGTTATCCATCACCGGCACCTGCCTGATTTTGTTTAAACACTTATTGCACACTTTCTGTAAACCCAATACACTTCATTTCACTTCTCAAATATCACTGTGTGTGTCTCCTATATGATATATTTAACTGACATTTTCATTGTAACAACCAACGATTTATACAGGAAAATAATGACGACTAACAAGGTTGCCCAAACTTTTGCATCCCACTGTAGATGAGAACCGGAAGGAGCACGTTTGGAGGAGTGGCCCTGATCCTGAAATTCTGATACTTAGTCTCCAATTATGCAATCAAAGTAATGTGATGCTATCCTCATAAGATTTTTCTTTTTACTGCACTACAAACATCTTAAAGGTCTTAAAAAGGAATATTTCATGCATACCAAATACAATACTATTCCCTTAAAAAGGGAAGGGGCCTATTTCTAGTTTTTCGCAGAGCTAGAGAGCACCACACTGACTGAAACTTGTCATGGCAGTGTGAGTGGAAATGGGCCAAAGGTCATCAATCTGCACTCGAGGGGCATTCAAATCGACTGCCAGAGACTGTTTGTAAACAGATGAGAGGTTATGCCCTCTCCCACCTCACCACAGACAGCCACCTGTTATCATGTGACAGAAGTTCACCCATGCTCTGTGTCACAGGATGCACTGAGCCAACCTGTGGCAACTACCTAAGGACCATCATAAGAAAAAGACTTTGTGTTTTCAGATGAAGAAACCCGTTTAACCTCAGCACTGATGTGGCGTAAAGAGTAGAAGACAGTGAGCTGATTTGAGAAAATGTATTGCGAGCAATAAATAACTGATATCTTGTGCTGTAACTGTCACAAACCTGCTGTGCGTGAAGATGTTTCAGATATCGCTTGCTCCAAAGGAATTATCTTCTGCAGGATACAGATGTCTAGATATTCTGGATCAAAAGGCCACAGCGACGTAGATATTTCTCAAGTCTGTCTGCTGCAATGACTCGACTTGAAAATGTGTTTAATTTCTGAGATTTTAGTCCTTTTTTCACCCCTCTTTTTGCTGTTATGCATTTACGTTTTGTTCATTACATTTTAAACATTTTCCAGCAGAGAGTAGTGCTCAGACTCATCACATGGTCATCAGCGTGCAACCTAATGCTACAGGCTGTGGCAGACAATGTGCCAAGGAACATTTAGTCGTCTACTTGACATTCATAGTCTGCAAGGTTTTCATTTGCACAAAACTCACTGCGTATGAAGGCAATTTAACTCTCTCATTAAAAAGACATAAACGCCTCAGAACTTAATGGCATCTCGCATTAAAAAGAGTGAGGCTTTAGAGTTTTGAGATTACATCTTGAGATTGTCACGCACATAAAAGCACGGGGGCTGGTATCAGCTCGGCGTTGACTCTCGTCACAGTTTGGAGGAAAATAGTCAACGGCGCGAACACACCGTCGTTCAGCTATTTATCAGCGAAGTCCTGCATCGTTCAGACAAGACTTTGCTGCAAGAGATCATTTTCATGCAAAGATTATTATAATAGCGCATCTCAGTTGTGCTGAGAGGATGCGTGTCATGTCTGTGTTTCAAGACAGTTTCTACAGAGAGAGCAAAGAGCAGCAAGAAGTTAACCCATTAGCGATTGTGATCTTAATTAAGCACAAACCAGCACGTTCCCTTTAGTTATCTGCACCGTTCCTTATGAAATGTATTACAGGGAGATAATGCGGTGCGGAGCAGGCAAGCGTACAATCAAATTCATTTGATTGTACGGTAATTCATCTTGATTCGTCTATCTTTTACAGACGTCATGTGTTTAACCTTGTGAAAAAGAGAGCCAGACAGCGTCACCGTACAGCATTGGCAAAGAGAGCTTAAAGGGATATTACTTCTCTAGGTAAAGACTTCCTCCATCCCTGAGGTCTTCAGTTTTAGCAGTCATGAAAATTTATATCTATAACCAGGGGTAAGGTGATGCAGAGTGATGAGAACACTCCTTTATCGAGCCACTTTATGAACTGTGATATTACGCATCCTCCTGACAATAAAGACATTCTCGGTAGGCCGTAATAAACAGGAGCACAAAGCGTGCTTTCAGCATCAGTGCTGTAGTGTTTCAGTTGTATGCTTGTTTAGTGGCTTTAGATGAGGATTACACGGGGAGCTCTTGTCTTTACCATTTCTCTGGTGAGCAGATGTCCTTGGCCTGTGAGAGTGAGGGCGTTATTCAGCCTGCACGGTCTCTGCAGTGCATCTGTTCATCTCTGGGCTGTCCTGTTTCTCGCACACGAGATGAGAACGAGACTGGAGACATGCATTATTTGTAACTGATACCATTCCTTAATGGTGTCTGTGCTCCCCCTGGCAGCCCGTAATGGACTGTTTTTGAGGTTCTGTGCATCTTGTTCAGCTTTTTGATGGTGACGGAATGGGAACAGGGGGTGTCACCTGGGAAGAAACAAGAAGAACGATGGGACCTTTCATTTACTTGTCAGGAAGCTGGCATTGCCAGCGCTTGACATGGTGTGCATTCAGAGAGTGCTTGTATAAGCAGTGGCAGACACAACAAGGGTAAGAAAATTGCCCTTTTTGGAGATTTCTCATCTGCTTAACTGCAACACCCGACTTTGTTGTTAGGCAACTCATCGTGTAAACATAGAAAATACACAGATTGCTTGGTTTTTATTAGTTTAGGCAGACTTTGTTTGTCTCGAAATGTGAGATAGATAACGATAAGGCTACATTTTTGAGTAACCATTAATCTTGGTAATTGTTACTGGAGAAAAAAACATACACATGCTGTGCTGAAAACTAGCAAAGAATGAAGAAAGAAAACAATGCTTTGCAGATTGTGGGCCTCCAGTTTTCACTTCTTTAATGCACATAAAAAGTGATATTTGATGAAAGCCGATGAAGAGCAGTGGTGCTTGAAATGTCACAATTTCTTTTGCAATAAATAAGTGAAAACTGGAGCTTTGCAATGCGCAGCACGTTTATTTATTTGTATTTCTTTTCTCTTTTTAAAAAAAATCTTGGAATAAAAAGAAGACATATCAGTTTAGATAAGTGATTCCAAACTGTCCACAACACCAGTATTAAAACTCAATGCTAAATCAGTGGAATATTCTTCTTGCTGCCCTTTCAATGCCTTTCTGAAGATATCAAACTGAGGAACAAATCTTAGGTAGCTTCCTGCCATAACAGGTAAAAATGTCACTGGCAGGTAAAATCAGCACACAGCTGAATATGAAATACACCTCAAGCTGGGTCGTCACAGGCTTCCCTGCCTTACGTGTTCTTTGTGGTGCTCATGCACCCCACAGTCACTGACACAAAGGTTCCTGATTCACAAACACAAAACGTATCCTTGCTGCAATAAGCAGCAGCTGCAGCGGCGTATAGAAGCCCAGGAAGATCTTTACCATGTGCACAACCTAAACCGCAAGCTTACAGGGATGCAAACCCTTTGCTTAAGATGCAGCTAAGGTATGGTACCACTCACGCAAATCTGAATTGCTGCGTATCTTTAATGAGATCTGTCATCTCATTTCAGCTCATGGGAAAGTGGCAGTTCGACCTCCTCTGTTTGTAAGGCAGCAGAGAAGAAAGATTAAAGTGGCAGTTAAGTAGTGCTTATACAGAAACACAACTGTGGCACACTTAGAATAGATCCCATATGCTTTTTTCCCCAAATGACAACTTCTGGGTTAGGTTTTAGTTATGTTGAGTGTTAGAGTGAGTGGGGGGAAACTGTGATAAGAGACAATTCATGCAGACGAGACAACAATGCCCAAAATATGATTAGACAAACTATAGGTTGAACAGGAAGTGTGAATGCCCTTTTACATTTGTAAGCAGCTCCCTGCTGCCCTAACTGCTCTTGTATAATGTGAGACCAATTAGACATCGTAATATGACAGCACAGCTTCAGTTACCATGATAATGGAAATCCTCCTGTCTAATTATGCTCTCCTTTTAATCTTTCTCTTTCAAAGATCTTTCCAAGAGACAGTGGAGGAGGAGACAAGGCGTGTACTCACATGGTTTCTGAATTAATAATACAGCCGGAGGAGAGATGCAACTACACAGGCTGGCAGAGGAAACCGCAGTCCGTGTCACATCACATAACACAGTGCTGAAGACACTGAGAGCTTTGCATGCTGCCATGAGCCTTACATGAGCTTCTCCGATTTCACACACACACACACGCAGCATTTTATCTGCTTAGTCCCCTACTGGATGCATTTAATGTACCAACAATACTAACTTTTCAGTAATAGTTTGATTCTTTATCCTTTCCTTGTGGAATTTCATTATCTTCAAGACCATGACTGCGACCATCATCATCACTGTTGAAGTAATGTCGTCTCCCTCAGGGTGATGAGTGGGGGATTATTAATGGCAGCAGCAGCTGTCCACAGGTATTAAGATACAAATACAATCGAGTGATATTGCCCCTAGGTAGATTGCTGTTACGACAGCTTTCAGCCGCTCAAAAATCATTAAATTACATGAATTGCCATGAAATTCAGCGCAAACGTACGTTCGTCTCCCCTGCAGCTCATGTCCACACTGACTCTAATAACATGAACCCCTGATTTTCCCATCTGGTGCCATCATCAGGGCACATTTAAAGATGGAGTAAGCCATTCTAATCCAATACACCATCAATTCATCCACCCCTCAATCCATTTTCTTCCGCTTATTTGAAGTCAGGCCTCGGTGGCAGCAGGCTAATCCTATACACTTTTTGTCAAATTCAGCAAATTTCTTCTCACAGTCCACTTGCTGGCCGTGCTATGTCTGTGCTGACAAAAAAAAAAAAGTAGAAATAAATAAATAAAAGTGGGAGTCGTCCCCCCCCCCCCCCCCCCCCCCAGCAACTGGCTCAGACTGCTCCACACAACACTCACACAGATATTCTATCTAGTCAGCAACAGGGTGTGTTTGTGAGAGATGAGGCCATAGGGAGAATTTAGGCACTGAAAAAATAATCGTATCATCATATTTCATAATATATATTTATAATATAAGCAGCTTTGGAGGAGTCATGTAAGAATTAATGTAATACAATCTGTCAAGATGATGCGATGGTTGCCTTAGGATAGCAGCTTAGCACAAAGAGAAAGCATTTAGCCCGCCTCTTGCCATAAGTAAAGGAAAGAAATCTTTCTTTCAGCTTGACTACGGCTCATAAAGAATGAGTCCCTATTAGCATCTTTTTTTGGCTCAGCATCAGCATCAGCATCTTCTTTTTTCATTCTTAGAAATGAAACTTCAAAAACTTCACAGTAAAGAATAACTGAACTACAGACAGGAGGCCCGATACACCATCAGAGCTGCTTTAATTCATTGTAGCATCAATTCAACAAGATGCTGGAAACACTGCTTAGAGATTTTGGTCTATATTGACATATAGCGTCACCAGTGTTGGGCTAGTTACTGTGAAAAAGTAATTAGTTATAGTTACTTCTTCAAAAAAGTAACTGAGTTAGTAACTGAGTTCCAAGATTCTAAAAGTAATTAATTACTTGAAAAGTAACTATTGCGTTGCCCAGATTATAATTGGCCATTTTTAACTACTTTTAACCACATTTTACCTTTAAAAACTATTTACTTTGCCTTGTTTGGTATCATTCTTTTCAGCACATCCTCACGTTTCTGAATTTACAGTTATGTTTTCATTTTGACATGCTGTATTAACACAATTGATCTAAAATCAGAAAAAAACATAAAATCCAAGAAGAGTGGAAGTTATATTTTTTACTGTAACAACCACAAACATGTTTAATGAATCATATTTCATAAATCTAATTCAAATATAAATTGTCAATTTTAAAATCCTATGCACAAGTTTTGCACACAACAAAGTTATTTCCAGGTTTTGTGCCAAAAACTCATCGTCGGGCAGAAAGTGATTGGTGTGGCCAAAATTAGCACCAGCTGAAAACACTGAGACGATTAAAAGCTGCAGAGGGACGTAACAAACGGTAATGGCATTGTAACGATAGAAAGAGTAATTAGTTAGATTACTCGTTACTGAAAAGTCGTTAGTAACGCCGTTACTTGTAACGCCGTTGTTACGTCCCTCTGCAGCTTTTAATCGTCTCAGTGTTTTCAGCTGGTGCTAATTTTGGCCACACCTAGTCAGGTGTGGATAAAAGCATACCTGAGGCAAGCATTCCGGCAGTGCACTAGTCTTTGCCTTGGTGGCACCAGCCATTCTAGCCAACCTGGTTTTCCATTTTAGGATGAAACCTCTTCTCACCCACACTCTGTTATTCATCTCCTTCTTTTATGTTGCGGCTTTTGAGCCGGGTCGTAACAGCCGTTATTCCCATCACTGAGCGTCACACAGTTACTGCCGGTTTGCACATCATTGATGGAAATTTCCCATCCCACCACATTCCAAAGGAGCTCTGTTGGATTGAGATCAGGTGACTACGATCGTGGCTCAAGAGTTAGGAGTTCGCCTTGTAATCGGAAGGTTGCCGGTTCGAGCCCCGGCTCGGACAGTCTCGGTCGTTGTGTCCTTGGGCAAGACACTTCACCTGTTGCCTACTGGTGGTGGTCAGAGGGCCCGGTGGCGCCAGTGTCCGGCAGCCTCGCCTCTGTCAGTGCGCCCCAGGGTGGCTGTGGTTACAATGTAGCTTGCCATCACCAGTGTGCGAATGTGTGTGTGAATGGGTGGATGACTGGATATGTAAAGCGCTTTGGGGTCCTTAGGGACTAGTAAAGCGCTATATAAATACAGGCCATTTTACTACGGAGGCCATATTAGTACAGTGAACTCAGATTTGAGACATGTTGAGTTATCCTGTTGGAAGCAGCCAGTAATGAGTACACTGTGTTCATTAAGCGGTGGACACGGTCAGCAGCAATCAGGTAGGCTGTGGCATTTAAGCAACACACGGTCTTGATACTAAGGTGCATAAAATGTACCAAGACAATATTCATCACATCATTATGCCGCCAACAGCCTGAGCCATTGACTCAAGGTAGGATGGATCCATACCTTCATGTTGTTTAAATCCAGATTCTGACTCTGCCACCTGAATGTCGCAGGGGAAACTTTGTGTTTTCAGTCTTCTGTTGTTCCATTTTGGAGAGCCCATGGAAACTCTAACTTCAGTTCCCTGTGCTTAGCTGAAAGGAGTGCCACCTGGTGTGGTCTTCTGCTGCTGTAGTCTGTCTCCTTTGTTGTGCATTCAGAGATACCTTGATTGCTATGAGTGGTTATTTTAGTTACTGCTGCCAAATTCTCCATTGACTTCTGGCATCAACAAGATATTTTCAGCCAGAGAACCACTGCTCGCTGGATTTTTATATAGTTTATGAAATACTCAAACCATCCCACCTGGCATCAACAAAGGTGCCACATTACATGTAAATTATATTACAAGTTATTGTTAAATATAAATACAAACAGAATTCCAAGATATTTTTTAAGTAACTCAACAATAGGTTTGTGTGTCAACTGTAACTGTACACCTGTAATAACTTCAAGAAAACATAAAACGATCAGGTATGGTCTATTACAATCACTTCAATTATCTGGAGTGCCGTTTCTGTTCCTGCCTGTTGAAGCAGTTATACGTTATAATCATGAATATATTTAATCAAGAACAATGGTGCTGGAATAGATTTTATGACCGTATAATTTTACCCCGAGAGACGGGTTGGTTTGCAACACTTGGCTTTATTTAAACTGTATCGGCCAAGAGCTTTCAGCCTCTGTGGAACGGAGACTGTCATCAGCCTAATAAGCATTTTCATGTTATTCTCACAAATACCATTATGCTGTGGCCAATGAAACGTGTTCTTTTAATAATTACTTTTATGTAGCGCTTCAATATTATGTGGCTTTAACAATGATACATTAAAGTTTTAATTTCCTTTAATTCTCATTTTTAATGGGCTGGGCAACGTTGGGCAGATTGATAGAAAATTGATTAAGAAGCATTAAGCATTAAGAAGCCTGAAAATGATGAGGCTCAAATTTTCCTTGATTTCTCCTCTCATCCAATCAGGTGGAGCTGTAAGCTTTGCAGTGTAATGTCGACAGTTCCCGTATAAATAAGCTGAGAGAAAGTTGTGTGTTGTAGATGAGCCTGATTATCTAACTTTGTGAAGCTCATTTTAGTCTCCGCTTGCAACAGCAGATCAAGCCAGCAGCGTTGGAAAGGTTTTAACCATGGCTCTAATCCCTGCCCTGCTGAGAGTCAGCAGAATTGGAAGGGAGCGTGTGTGTGTGTGTGTGTGTGTGTGTGTGTGTTTGTTTGTTAATGTGAGACTGAGGAAATGGTAGGGCTAAACAGTGAAAGCTATTTGAGAGAAAAAAGGAGGAGAAATTAATAAATGTAATGAGGATATATGATGAACAGAAGTAGTTCTGTGGTTAATTAAACATATAGAATTGGAACTATTAGCGACTTTTCTTCATGGAAAAAAAAAGATTTACCACATATTTTCGGAATTAATTAGCAGATTAAAGTGTGCTCCGCATAATAGTGAAAAATCCTAGAGGTTGGAGGTTGGGGGAGTCACTCTCTGAGGTGAAAGCGATACAGAAAGGTAAGGCACTTATGCCACAAAAGGGCTCTTTAGAGGTTGAGAACTGTTCCCATGCAGAAGCCCTTGAAGCCGACATTACTGTGGTGGAGGACCACGGTGGTCCCAAGCCATATTAATTAGTGCTTCTGGCTGCAGCGCCTGTAATGAAGCTGGAGTTTTTGGAGCTGAGGCAATGCAAGTGCAAGAGAGAGACCTTCCTGTCATCTGCAATCGCTGCTGAGGGGGAAACATGCTGTCCGTAGATGCCTCTGCAAGCGTCAGAAGCACATGTGAGAAACCGCTACGCCAAATGTAAAATTAGCAGAGGAGGGTTGCTTCTGTAAATAATGAGTATATATTTGAAAAGTAGCACAGTTTGATGATACTGGGTTCATTCTTATCTAGGGATGGGTACCGGTGTCCGGTGCCATGATGGCACCGGTTCTGACATAAACGGTAGTAACCAGACCGAAAAGCAGCGCACATTTCGGTGCTTTATTTCGGTGCTTTTTTTTCCTGAGCTGTGATACACTTCTAGCCAATCATTTTACGTTTCCCAGGATAGTAGGCGGGGCCAGGTACGCACGTAACACCAAGAATCCGATGAAACACCTGGCGACGCATAGCGTTTTTTTAAAAGCCGAGAAATGCGCCGTATTTGATAGCTTGCTGCGAGACCTCACACTGTGCACGTTGGGTGGGTTGCCAGTTATCGGACCCGGAGCAACATCCCCCAAAAACCCGAAGAATAGAGTCCTGGCCCCTAGCCCTGCCAGTGTAGCAGAAATGATGAGGATGATGATGCAGCAGAAGCCGTTCTTCTCTGCGTGAGTAGCTTAATGTTGTTCGAGTGTAATTTACGTTGAGTAGGCTAACCACGTTATTACATTAATGCATGTAAGGTGACCTAGCAAACATCATCATAGCTACATGCGGCTGTCCTCTTGTTTGATGGCAGATGCTCCCTTCACCCTGGCCAAAAAGGCTAAAATGACCAAAGAAAAAGTGGGAAACAGTTAAACATGAGAGGTTTTTGGACAAAGTTTGTGTGTTTTTTTCCATTGTTTAAGCACTGCTTCCAGCCAAGAGTGATACCATATATGCCCCATAGCTGCAGAAAAGGCTAACATTGTTATCTTTTTACAAAAAAAAAAACAAAACAGCTGAACATGAGAGGTTTTTGGACAAAGTTTGTGTTCTCCATTCTTTAAGCACCGGTTCGAGCACCGTTTAAGCACCGGCACCGTTTCAAAAGTACCGATTTGGCACCGGTATCGGATAAAACCTAAACGATACCCATCCCTATTCTTATCCATACTAAAATGCAATACCTGCAATCAAAAGAAAAGATC
Source organism: Maylandia zebra (assembly GCF_041146795.1). NCBI lineage: Eukaryota > Metazoa > Chordata > Actinopteri > Cichliformes > Cichlidae > Maylandia > Maylandia zebra. The sequence goes on along the minus strand of NC_135182.1, from coordinate 19,580,659 downwards.
AGAGGAGACTCAAACTGGTTTATTAAATATGACAATGAGTTCACTGTACTCAGATGGCCTACAGAGTCAGAGGATCTGAAAGTTGCCACAACTGTGTGATGCTCTCATATCAATATGGACCAAAATCGCTAAAGACTAGTGTGTGTATGTTTTATATTGCAACTGACTCCCAATAACAATCTCTTTCACATTTCTTTTCACAACTATGACAGTAAAGTACTGGGTACTACATGATGGGTACACTATCTGTAAAACAGATAGTGTACCCATCATGTAGCATCATGGCATCATGTGTATCCATCATAGTATGGGAAAACTGAAAAACAGAAAAAAAAAAAAGAAAACCTTCATAAATCAAACTGGAATATGACAGATTAAAAAAAACCTTGTATAAACCAGTCAAGTTGCAGTTTACAATATATCCATCTCTGCTCTGCCCCTGTGTTATGCTACTGAATAGTCCCAAGATGTTTGCTGCATGTTATGACGGCACAGTGAAATTGATGTGTGACCTACTATTTATAAAATGTCAAAATTCATTATTTTCCTGTTAGAAATATGTGAAAAATGTCTTTATGATTAGTATCTGAATTCAAAACTTAGGGGGAAAATTATTTTGTGATCTTGACCTCGCTCGATCGGGAAATTCTAATCAGTTCATCTATGAGTCCGACTGACCCTTTTTGTGCCAGACTTATTGAAATTCCCTCCAGGCATCCTTGATAAATCCACAAGGACGGAGCAGAAGCGAGGCCACACAACCTTGACCTTTGACCAACAAAATCAAATGAATTAATATTTGAGTCTAACTTTGATGCCAACAAAGAAGTTCCCTTGAGATGTTCCTAATATAAAGGTGTCTGAAGTGAACATAGTGCTCGCCGCCAGAGCACGAAGGCATAAAAATGTTCTTTTTTTTAAGGCCAGGCACAGAGAAACCTAGCTTTAATAAAACTCTCTGCTGTGTCTGTTCTTTTGCAACAGTAGAAAGAAGTTGTGAACCTAACATTAACACGGCTTTTAGGTTGACATGTCCAACTTGTTGCCTGGATACACAGCCAGGAGTCTAGGAGAAAGCCACGTTTTTGGAAGGTGCTGATCAGGTAGGCCACAGTTTATTTTTGCTGCAAACTGAAATGAATGAAAAGGTTAGAGAGTTTGCTGAATGCACAGCTAAATCACTGTAAAGCTATGCGTTGAGTTGCTTTGGCTGTTGCAGCGACTCATTTTATGGACTCAAATTGTTATTTAATAAATTGTAATTATACAACCACTAAGAACAGCTATTAATAACACAAGGCTTTTGTTCAGACCTCTCAAGTGGGCAGTTTTCTTCTATCAGTAACAGCGATCGTATATGTTTGGTGTTTTAGACAAAACCAGTAATCTGAAAACACAACCTCTGATTTCTGGGATATATAAAAAGTGTAAATTACTCATATACATTTTTAAATGGTTTTTTTTCAAACACACTATCAATCTAACTGTAATCAGATATTTTTTAATACATTCATTAATGCATTGTTACAGATCAGTCAATGAAGAAACTTATCAGAGGCTGCGGTGATAGATGGATGGCTGGAAAATATAAAACGATAGCGGCTGAGGCCTGCGTGAGCTAAGTGAAGGAAAACAGCAGTTCTGCTGGCTGCTTTTTCCAGCACACATCGATCCAGCTACTTATTAGTCTAATGAGCGCTCTGTGTGATGATATACTAGGGCTATTACAACTTCTCAGCTGCATGCTCAACAGTATAGAGCTGAAAAAAACAGACACTCTAGGTTTTGCTTTATGGTCCATATCTTGGTTTGGTTTTATTAATGACATGATAACTGCTAAGTAAATTATTCATAAATGATCACTGATCTCATGTTTAAGGAAGCATAGCTTTGATCAAAGAGTGGTGATTTCTGTTGGCCATCCTTTTTAAAAGGCTGCCTACGAGGAATGATCAAAGCCCACTTGTGTTAATGCATTTGTAGGTAAGGAGTCATCTCAAAACCTGGTTTACCGTGGGCAAAGCATTAGTTTTATTTGATTTTTTTCATTTTCCTCACAAATCACATGCATTCATTTTGGTTTTCCAGAACATTTTTCCTCTGGCTGTCCACATGCATCCCCTTGAGTGGCTTTTTGCCCCACCAAGAGTGTCCTCCCGACAGTTTAAGATACAAAGCCTTACAGCTTTGCCACTTTCACAGCTCTGTACCTGAGGATTATGGAAATAACAACCAGTGCACAGTTTATGGAGATGTGCTCGGATGTAGTCCTCCAACAGGACAGCAAGCTCCGTCTGCAAGCCTGTGTTCAATAGTGGTTGCCTGACCGGTCATTGCTTAAAAATGTGAAATTGGAAAAAAGGATAATAATAATAATAATAATAATACATTTTATTTAAATAGCGCCTTTCAAAGCACCCAAGGACACTGTACAACAGATAAAAACTGGAAATATACACAATGGTAAAAATAGAAGATAAAAGTTAAAACATACAGAAATTTAAGAATAGGCAATTTTAAACAGATGAGTTTTGAGGGTGGACTTAAAAAGAGAGAATGAACTAATATTTCTGAGGTCCGGGGGTAGGGAATTCCAAAGTCGAGGGGCAGAGCAGCTAAAAGCCCTCCCTCCCATTGTGATCAGACGAGCAGAGGGAACAGAGAGAGAAAGAGAAGATGAAGATCTGAGGCAGCGGGATGGGAGCTTCATCTGTAATAAGTCAGAGAGGTACGGTGGAGAGAGAGAATGAATAGCCTTGAATGTATACAGAATTATTTTAAAATGGATGCGAAATTTGACCGGGAGCCAGTGAAGTTGCTTCAGGATTGGGGAGATGTGGTGGGTAGAAGAAGTCCTAGTAATAATACGGGCAGCAGAGTTCTGGACACGTTGGAGCTTGTTGATAGATTTTTGTGTAAGGCCAAATAATAATGAGTTGCAGTAGTCAATTCTAGAGATAACAAGATTATGGATGAGAATGGCAGTGGCGTGAGGTGTGAGGAAGGGGCGGAGGCGATTAATGTTACGGAGTTGGAAATATGCTGCACGTGTAATATTATTGATATGTGAGTTAAAGGATAATGTGCTATCGAGAATGACACCCAAGCTTTTCACAGAGGGAGAGATAGGGACCAGCGAGTTATTGATGGTGAGAGAGAAATTGTTAATTCTGGATAGCAGTCGTTTAGTGCCAACCAGAAGAAGTTCCGATTTATTGCTGTTGAGTTTCAGAAAGTTGGAGGAGAACCAAGAATTAAGTTCAGCTAGACAGAGGATGAGGGAGGGTGGAGGAAGAGTAGAGTCAGGTTTGGTAGAGAGATAGAGCTGGGTGTCATCGGCGTAGCAGTGGAACTGAATATTATATTTACGAAAAATATGTCCGAGTGGAAGAAGGTAGATGATGAAAAGAAGGGGCCCGAGGACAGATCCCTGGGGCACCCCAGTGGATAAAGGAGAAAGCTGAGAAGTGAAGGATTTTAATTGAATGAACTGAGTGCGGTCAGATAGGTATGATTTAAACCAGGCTAGTGGAGTGTGAGAGAGACCAATAGAAGCTAATCTGCTAAGGAGAATGGGATGAGAGATGGTGTCAAAAGCTGCACTCAGATCAAGAAGGATAAGGATGGAGAGGAGACCAGAATCAGCTGCTATAAGAAGGTCGTTTGTTATTTTTATAAGAGCAGTTTCAGTGCTATGTAGAGGACGAAAGCCAGACTGGAACTGTTCATAAAGGTTATTATCAGTTAGGTGAAGATGGACTTGTGAAGCAACTATTTTTTCAAGGATTTTTGAGAGAAATGGTAGATTGGAGATAGGATGGAGGAACAACAAAAAGAGAGCACATATCAAAGGATGGAGATAAAGCACACATGATGGGTGCAGTGGACATGTTTGATGTTTTTTAAGAGTTCAAAATGTTAAATGACCACCAGTTAACAATTTACAGTTTGCTTCACATATTTTTCAGATTGCCTCTGAGGCCTGGTAAACAGTGACAACATGTAGGCATACATCTGCAAAACTCTGCACAGCACTAATGCAGAATCAATTCTGTATCACGCTGGTGTCTTTAGAGGAAAGAGTCACTGCAAAATCTGCGCAAAGTTCCTCTGATTGATCACTTTTATCATAGATTTTTATCCTGATAGCTCAATTAATCACCTCTGCCTCAAGGCGCACTGAAGCTGTTCTGGTGGCATTTGATGGATCAGCGTGTTACCATGTCAAATATGTGTAGTTCATGGTGAAATATTTCTAACTACAGACTTAAGAAGCTGAACAAAGACTCGTGGAAGGGAATGGACTTCATTAAATATTAAATCACACACAAAAAAGTAAATTGTGAGCTCCTCATCCTTTACATCACACCACAAACAATAACCTAAGATGCAGTGGTTAACCCATAGACTGTATATAAAGGATGGATATGACATAGATGGTTGCTCTTGGATTTCTGTTTTTAAACTGTTAACATTAGCTTTTTGGCTTCCATCATGTTTCAGACAAGAGGGAGGGTGGAGTGCTAAGTTATGAGCATGTAGACACCATAAAAGACTAACTAGAATTTTCTACATAACAAAACTGAAGCCCAAACGTCTCAGATGATCTGTCCCACATGGCGAGTCATTTTTTTATTTTTCAGATAAATCCATTAAAAATGCTCCGCAAGGCAACAAAACTTCAGGGACTTGAATTAGTGGAAGTGAACCCAAGCAGACAGCGATGAGCTACAGATCCCTGTCTGGGGGCCACCTAGCAATCAAAGCAGCTACACCCCTAAAAATAAGACTTATCAGTAAATGCACAGTACGAATCAGTTCAAAAGATTATAATCAACAGTGCGGTATGAAAACTATTCATTAAGATCAAAATTATGCAAAGATGTTTTCTAATTCTTTCTATTTCTTACTCAGACATTTTAACACGGGAGTTTTGTCTTGTTATCGGTGCCTCAAGTGGTCAGTAGAGGAAGTGCAGTTTTTGCACCAGTGGCTTTACTTTTCAGCCCCAGTGGTTACTTGTTGGGTTCAAAGTATGGTTGGAAAAGCATCAATGATGGCACCACAGCCCTCCAGAAGGACCTTCACCATGATGAAAATGTAGAAATCGCACATCCTTCACTCCAAAGAAGCAGAGTGATAATGTGTGACTAATAACTAGACTACTGTCCCAGGCAACGATGAAAGATCTACAAGCTCCTTTGTGTGCTGAAGACTCATTTGAAGTATTTCTGATTAAAATAATATTTTTTGCAACTAGCACAGCGGTGTTAAATTCATGTTCAAAATCTCTCTGCTGAGAGAGAACATTTTACCTAACCAGACCCTTTTTTGAAAGCAACTCCAGAAATTAATTAAAATAGCATGGCGTGAGTGATAGAAAAATTGAATAGGAAATAAGGGGGGGAAAAAAGAAAAGCTACAAAAGCTTTGTTCTGGCATAATGCCCGGCTGCCCCTTGAGTTGTTTCTGGCACTGTGTGAACAGGATTCACAAGCTGAGACTTCCATGCTGTGACACGCAATGACCTAGAGGTTGTATTTGCAGACTCCAGAGAACGAACTCTTTTTCAGTTCGTCAGATTAGCGGGTTAATCAAACAATCGGCAGTTGTTTGGATGTACAATAGAAAATAATAGATTATTCATTACAGAGGCAGACTTTCTGAAGATATCCGCCAGGGATGAGGATCAAGCTGGTGACAGTGTGTGTCTGTCTACAAGCCTACAAATGAGAGATTTTTTGTTATCGTCCCCAAAATGTATTAGAAAAGAAAAAAAGAAAACTCAACCGATAAATGCCTTTCTTTATGAGCTTCACGGCATTTTATACCAGCATGTTTCCAGAGGGCAAGAAGAAGAAACCACGATGTTCTTAAGACCACCAGGTCATCGCTAAATGCAAAAGTCATAAATTTAAAAGAGCACAAAGATCCCAGTGGCTGTCAGTTATCTATTCAATGATACACTTGGCCTCTGAAAACAAGTAAAATAATCACAATGTCAGCATTATTCTTAAGTTGTGAAGGAAAAAAACGGTTGTGTGATAATTTTCTCATTATTAAAGGACGGCGGGGAAGACAGAAAACACTCGATCCTGTCTGGAAGACAGCGTTTGCCAAGAGCGTGGTTCTCCCACATTAAGCAATTATTCATACAGACTTTGATGTGTATTGTCAGACTGACGGCCAGGCAGACTTAAAGCTTCTCTTCGCTCCACTGACTCCATCAACCAAAAACAACTGAGGTTCAGCAGACCACGCAGAGCACCTTACTGTCAATCGTCCACAGCTAAAACAGAATAAGGCTTCACTTAGTAAGCTCTAGTGCCTCAAAAGGCTTTCCACCTGGAAGTCAGTATGGATGTGTATTTTTCTTTTTAGGAAACTCTTGCGTGAAAGGTCCACAAGTAATGAATCTACATGCATGCATACACAGAAACTGCACACCACATCTACAGGGTTAACGCTAAGATATATTTGCTAAGAAGTAGATGTTTGAATATAATCTGTAAGAATTTTTACTTAAGATCAAATCCTTTTGAATCCTCACTCAACCTATACCAACAACAGTCACACTGATTGAAAGCACAAAAAAATGTTATCTATGGAAACATTTTGTGAGCTCAATATCATCGATATTTTCAGATTTTTTGTAACAGAACATTTTTATCCATCTGATGGCCTGCCCACACCAAAACCCTGTATCTAAACAGCTCTGAAAGGATTGTCTTGAAACAGGTGCCCGGCAACTGAATCCTTTTCCTCTAACACCACCCCGAGGTTGACATTTGTGGTTTTGAGTGTCTCGACAACAATTGGATTTCTGTGATATTTGGTGCAGACATTTATTTCACCCTCAGGATGACCTGTAATAACTTTAGTAATGCTCTGAATGTTGGTGCTGTCACCAGGTCCACATTTCTGTTTTTCTCATCTCCTTTGATCAAAAACCGGCAAAACATATTACACCCACACTCGATAAATGTACACGTTTAGCAAACAGCATATCAGCACTGTCCTCGTGAGCTGATGTTTAACTGCCACTGAATGTCCTGCTGTATTCGATAAAAACAAATATATTTTAGTGTCTTTCTCTGTATGACGTGCGCAGTAATACAGTGGGGCAAAAAAGTATTTAGTCAGCCACCGATTGTGCAAGTTCCCACACTTAAAATGATGACAGAGGTCAGTAATTTGCACCAGAGGTACACTTCAACTGTGAGAGACAGAATGTGAAAAAAAAATCCATGAATTCACATGGTAGGATTTGTAAAGAATTTATTCGTAAATCAGGGTGGAAAATAAGTATTTGGTCACCTCAAACAAGGAAAATCTCTGGCTCTCACAGACCTGTAACGTCTTCTGTAAGAAGCTTTTCTGTCCCCCACTCGTTACCTGTATGAATGGCACCTGTTTGAACTCATCATCTGTATAAAAGACACCTGTCCACAGCCTCAAACAGTCAGACTCCAAACTCCGCCATGGCCAAGACCAAAGAGCTTTCGAAGGACACCAGGAAAAGTATTGTAGACCTGCACCAGACTGGGAAGAGTGAATCTACAATAGGCAAGCAGCTTGGTGTGAAAAAATCAACTGTGGGAGCAATCATCAGAAAATGGAAGACATACAAGACCACTGATAATCTCCCTCGATCTGGGGCTCCACGCAAGATCTCATCCCGTGGGGTCAAAATGATCATGAGAACGGTGAGCAAAGATCCCAGAACCACACGGGGGGACCTGGTGAATGACCTGCAGAGAGCTGGGACCAAAGTAACAAAGGTCACCATCAGTAACACACTACAACGGCAGGGAATCAAATCCCGCAGTGCCAGACGTGTTCCGCTGCTGAAGCCAGTGCATGTCCAGGCCCGTCTGAAGTTTGCCAGAGAGCACATGGATGATACAGCAGAGGATTGGGAGAATGTCATGTGGTCAGATGAAACCAAAGTAGAACTTTTTGGTATAAACTCAACTCGTCGTGTTTGGAGGAAGAAGAATACTGAGTTGCATCCCAAGAACACCATACCTACTGTGAAGCATGGGGGTGGAAACATCATGCTATGGGGCTGTTTTTCTGCCAAGGGGACAGGACGACTGATCCGTGTTAAGGACAGAATGAATGGGGCCATGTATCGTGAGATTTTGAGCCAAAACCTCCTTCCATCAGTGAGAACTTTGAAGATGAAACGAGGCTGGGTCTTCCAACATGACAATGATCCAAAACACACCGCCCGGGCAACAAAGGAGTGGCTCCGTAAGAAGCATTTGAAAGTCCTGGAGTGGCCTAGCCAGTCTCCAGACCTCAACCCCATAGGAAATCTGTGGCGGGAGTTGAAAGTCCGTGTTGCTCGGCGACAGCCCCAAAACATCACTGCTCTCGAGAAGATCTGCATGGAGGAATGGGCCAAAATACCAGCTACTGTGTGTGCAAACCTGGTAAAGACCTATAGTAAACGTTTGACCTCTGTTATTGCCAACAAAGGTTATGTTACAAAGTATTGAGTTGTATTTTTGTTATTGACCAAATACTTATTTTCCACCCTGATTTACGAATAAATTCTTTACAAATCCTACCATGTGGATTCATGGATTTTTTTTTCACATTCTGTCTCTCACAGTTGAAGTGTACCTCTGGTGCAAATTACTGATCTCTGTCATCATTTTAGGTGGGGGAACTTGCACAATCGCTGGCTGACTAAATACTTTTTTGCCCCACTGTAACAGTCTTTGTACATTTGCACCATTGCTTAGACACAGGGTCTGCACTACAAAGTAAGCTCAACATACCCAGGATATCTTCTAGTTATCAGAGTTTACTAAGCCTAATAAATCGTAGAGATTCAAGGAGGGCATAAATTTATGATGATTTATTAAACACGGCAAAATAGCATGTGAGTGCAATCGCCAAAAAGGGGTCTGGTTAGCTTTAAGGGTGATTTACAAAAGTGTTTTCTACGCACATTTCAATATCAAGGGCAAAAAACAGGCTTTTTCCTGGGTTTAATATCAGTGCAATTAGCGGCAAACTGCATGTCGTAAACATTAAAATTGGTTTGCACGCCTGATTTAAATATTCTCCTTCTTATATTTTGTGCCTTGAGGAAGGAGCTGCCTTGTATGGATATGCTAAAGGCTCAGACAAAAAATCTATGAGTTCCCACCTTGTATGTGCAATCTTTTCACTGAGCTCTCTATATAAATAACGACAGTACCCAGTTTACACTACTGCAACATGTTAGTAAATCTGGCCCTTAGTGCTTTAATGAGTAGCCAACTAGTACATGCTAACGGTACAGTACTGTTTGACCATCTCATCATTCTGTTGGCTCTAAAATTAAAAAGGTAGGATGGCTTCAGAAGGTGTAGTAGGTACAAAAGAACAAATAAACAAACTGGTCATTTAAGTCTGCTAGGTGTTGCCAGGCAACCTGATAGGGTTTTAATGTATCAAACATAACTAAAGTTTTGTGGACATAAAATAGATGTGTTGAAATCAAAAAATGATACAGTGCTTTTATCTGCTGTTATAGATGCATAAATGTTTTTTTTTTAATCATTTTAGCTTCTTGCTATAGGTGGCTGCTAGGCTACATGAAAATATCAAAATATCTGACATAGATAAGAATCTTCAGGGGCCTAAGATTCCCAGAATTTTTGGAGGAGGTGTCGGCTAAGCGAACAGACAAAAACAGGTATAGAAATTAGTGTACTGCAGTAAGATTAAAGATATTTAAGCTGCAGTCCATTTACGGTACAGCTCTGGGATCCTAGATAACACATGTATCTGCTGTGCAGAGCTTCTATTTGAAAGGGTGATCCAATCAGAAGAAAGCTGGTTTAAAAGGAGAGCAGCTAAAACAGCTTGTTTCAGACTGCGGATGGTGTGAAAAGCTTCAACAAGGCTCAGTATGAGATAAATAAAACTGCAAATAATCTCTAGTAGTGTGCAAGAATAAATATATGCATAGTAATGAGAATAACTGGTCCCTTTTAAGGTTGACCTCTGCATTTTGTCACACAAAGATGCTTTTTCTGGGAACACTGTAGGAACATGTATGACGGCACTTGTCTCACCAGTAATTTTAAAGCGAGTCTGTATTTGTCTTAAAACCTAAGCGAAGAAAAAAATAGTAGTAGCCTGGGGACATTTCTGCATATTTAATGAGTCTTGTCCCCTGCAGTACCGCTTGTTTAATTCATAGTGCAGATTACCATTAGAAATGAAAAGTTTCAGACAGTTAAAACTGCTCTTGAATAAATAAGAACCTTAATTCCCTGCTAGCAGTAATCTGTGACTTTATACCACCCACTATGCTTTAGCGTTTGGATGCTTTTAAGTATTTTCTGTTTTCTGCTTGCTGCTAGCAGATTTATTTTACAAACAAACATGCCCGAGGACCTTCATTTGCAGAGATGGAGTTTGTCATGTTATTTTCATGATGAAATTAACTGTTCCAACAACTGGTTTGTAAATGAAACTCTATTGATCACACACAAAAAAAAAAAAAACGTATCAAGGCTTAAATGGCTTCTCCGTCGGTTTCTTGCTTGGGCAGCCTTTCCAAGAGTCTGCGATTGTGAAATGAAGCCTCTGAAATCAATATGTGCCAAAGTCAATTTTTGCTCATTATCATCCAGATCCTGGGTGTTATTAGGAGTCAATACCTGGAAAATGCCTTCATCAACAAATACTGGGCTCGCACAAAGTAGCTGTGTTCAACTAAACATCATAATTAACACACAAGATGTCTCTGAGAATGAGCGCCCACGGTCAATGAGAGGAATTAGTATCAGTCTGTCACGTTAACATAGCCAAACTGGGAATGCTTTTCAGGCACTTTCATCAGAACACACAGATTTATTGCATTTTTAAATGTCCAAATATGGACTTTCTATTCCAATATATGTACGAGAACAATAAAGATGTAAGGAAGTCATTTCAAATACAAACCAGACAAATCCTCTTTAATTGGGCATGTAATTAAATAGTAAATCAAATAACATGAAAAATCAAATCTGTTAACACAGATGCCCTCGGAGCTGAGCGCAGTGCAGCTTTAGAAAACACAGACAAAGGCAAACACGTGCAAACAGAGAAAACACTTTGCCAATCTTGGATAGAAAAAAAAATCGCAGTGTGAGAAAAGGGTCGGAATTTGTTTAGCCAAGTGTTATGAATTCATTCAAGTGAGGATCCAAATGCAGACACTGGAGACAAGTCTAACCTAAGAAAAAGATGAAAGCTGAGAGATGAACTGCAAAACCAAACTGATGGCTTGGCAAGGTATGTTAGGCTTAAAATCAGAGCTTTCAGTATCATTAAAGTAAATATTGTTTCACCTTCACGTCACTAGAGGAACCAACACTGTATACCTTACAGTGAACGTAAAACTGCAAATTTTGCACAGATTCTTTCCCCAACAATATCCAGAGCATGATAAAAATTCACATTACATTCACTAATGAAGCAAAACAATCTGAAATATTACAGAAGTGCAAAATGCACTGTAAAATCACAGGAATTTTCATGCACACAGTAGGTGATGCAGAAATTAATGTTTCTATGTTTGATACTAATCTGCTTGCCAAATTTGTTTTATGTTGCTGGAATTGAAAATTATAGTCATGTTGGAAAAATAAAGTGTGCACTGAGTCAAAAAAGGAAAAAAATCTGATTATGAATTCACAATTCATAATTTTCTGCAGTCAAACGATGCATCAAAACCTCTTTTTTTTTATGAGAGCTCACACAGAGCCTGAAGGAACCTGGGTTAACGAAGAAAACTGGCAATCATCGCGATACCCTTTATCTCTGACTGGCATTTCAGGTCTTATCAAGCCAGGTAAGGCAAAGCAAGTCTGGCTATGTTGAACTTCATAGTATAACCCTCTGGTATAAACAAAACTAAACCCACTGAGGCACAAGGAGGTCAAAGAGAAGGTAAAACACACAAACTGGCTGGTGTAGAGAAGAGAAGCACAGGAAAAATAGCACCTGAAACAACTGAATGCTACAGGATACTTGGACTGTGTGCCGTGCAAATCCTGAAAGAAAAAACAAAAAAAGCTTCAGTTTATTTATCAGTTCATTTAGCAGATGGTGGCTAAACAAATGCCACACTCATTAAAACTGCAGTCTGGCATTTGCTGTGTGAAATAACACCTCTGATCTTGTTCTTGCACTGAAATTAATGCTTCATTTTGTTAAAGGCCTTTTAATGTTGACAACACTGCCGTCAGGTCAGTTTGTGTGTTGGAGAAATCAAAGCTACAACCAACACGTTCTCACTCCCTAAGCGTAATCCCTTGGTCCTCTGTGCTCAGATGGGAGTCTAATGGCTTTGTGTTTCCCTGATGAGCATCAGCGATAAATAGAAATTCTTTGTTTCCTGTGAGTTGCTTGCAACTTTACCAAGCCTACATTTGAATTTATACTTGCTCTCAGCCTGTTAAACCCACCAGGACTGCAGTAGAAATAAGGAAACCTAAAGCTGTCTTTTAAACATTAATTTAGTGGATTATACTTGATCAGAATCTCCCGCAGGGCTCTCATAATGATAGAGTTGTGATATTGATGAATCTGATAACTCACACAGTCGGTATTCATGACAGCTTTATTTCCTGGCTTTGAATAAGCTAAACTTTATTAATGTAAAGTAACAGATCCTGTCCAGTCTTACTGGCCAAAATATTGAACACACACATTCATCGAGTGCTTTTAACTTAACTACCGTTCGATGCGTTTCCGCTCTCACACACACTCACGCCGCTGTTTCATTTGCAGCAGCTGTGTTACTTTCATTCTATATTATGTGTTTAACATCATCTTATTTTTCTTTTATTTAAGTTTTATATTCCCTTAAAAAATCTCCTGCTCTGCTGCAAGTGCACTTATTGATGTTGTTTATTATGTTATTTATGTGAAATAAATGTCCCGTTAAGCATTTCTATAGCAGTGGTTGTTTTCCAGCTTCAAAACACTTGGAGGAAATCCTCTATCAAGTTTGTCTCTCCATCACTGAGCTTACTCTGGTGCCACAACAACAAAGTAAAGCCAAAGTTGTGACCTACTGGCCTGTCTTTTTTTACTTTTTGTTGTTGTTTTGTTTGTTTCAAGGCTGTCGGCTCAGGTCAGGGTGCAGAAAGACATGGTTGGAGCCTGGTCAAATGTCACAGGAATGAAAACTATCAAGCCGCTTCAGCAGTACACTGACACCCTGCTCCTGGACAAATGTGTCTGAGTGGAAGGACTTTTAGTAACTATTAAGTGTTGGCTGGAGCCCATGTAGACGCGTATGTGTTTTATGATTACACATCTATACAGCACAGAGAGTCAGATGTACTCTGGATGCCACCAAGGATCTAAACTTTGATTTAACACAAAGGTGTCTAACCTCTTATGAAACAAGTCAAGCCTGTCTGAGAAAATCTACAGAAATGTAAAAGCTGATATATGATAAAAGGCATTTCTAAGGTGGAGCTGTAAAACAGAAGCTGTTTGCAAGCAGATCAAAAGCTGATCATCTGTCATTACTGGTCTGCTCTTTGACTTGATGAGTTTCATGTCATAGAAAAAAAGACTGATACAAACTTTGCTGCCAAGCTCAATTTTCATCTTCTGCAGTTGGTTTACTTTAATTCTAGCAGCACACTTTAGAAATTGACCTTCATACCAAGTGTTGCCCTCGAGTTTATTGCAATGTTATTTTTCAGTTTGAGAATCTCATTCTCAACAACACAGCTATCCAGGTATCAATACTTGGACCAGATAGGAAACACAGATAACTGATGGTAAAAATGGTAGGCCCTCTGACCACCACCAGTAGGCTATGGGTGAAGTGTCTTGCCCAAGGACACAACGACCAAGACTGTCGGAGCCGGGGCTCGAACCGGCAACCTTCTGATTACAAGACAAATGCCCAACTCTTGAGCCACGACCGCCCTGATAACAGGCACAATCAATGCAAAGTCAGTAAAATGCCTCATAAATATAAAGTATTTCCCCTGATGTTAAAGTAATGGAACTACATCACTTCCAGCTCAATTTTTCTCTGATTGAGTTCATAAAATAATTACTGTCAAGCTCTAAGTTCACCACTGGTTGTCATGGACGTGTGGATATTCTGCATATTTAGAAAATTTAGGAAAGTCTTTGAATTCAGGCAACCGCTCAGTGAACTACTAACAACAACAACAATAGATGTGCTTAGCCATTAGATATATGTGTGCAACAACAGATGTGTGCCTTCATCATATGTCTCCAACAGAATAACTACAGTAATCTCTATAGACATCTGGAATAGATGAAACAGCCTTTATTACAGTCTTTCATGTCTAAAATCTTAATACACTGTGCTTGCTTGTGAATGATAAAATAATCATTAGACTGGTCCAGAAAGTCTTTGAGTGTATGACCATTTTAGTGGGGAAATCAATCCTGTAGGTTCTGATGCGGCTTGATGCCAACCCTTTGTTGAAACTGCAACATTTACACTGAAGTAAGACAGAGCCTATGGATTTTAACATGGCCCTCTTGAGCACACTTCCATATTTATATTCTCCTTTGACTGTAGCAGAGCAGCTTTGGATCATTCACGGTGAAAATAATCCTTATTAACTGTATCTTATACTGGTCTTTGGTCCCCTCAGCTGCTCCACTTTCTGATTTAGCTCTTCTTCCTTTAAAACACCCACCAGAACGAGCCAAGACAAGTGTTTCAGTTACTTTTTAACCTACTCACACTGTGTAAACAGGCTTAGTAGGAGTTTGAAGAAAAAAGGTGGTACAAAGACAAAACCCTATGGACCTGCGAACAGACACAAGTCAATAACACCATAATACGAAACATACCCAAGACGCAAATCTTTGACAGGAGCCCATTGTTCCAACTGTTAAAAAATGTGGTTTAAAATGATGAATTGTCCATTCATGTTTATTTATCCATACTCTTCCGCTTATCCAATTCAGGGTCACGTGGGTGGGGGGAGCCCATCCCAGTTACAATAGGACCAGCCTGTCACAGGGCTAACACGTGGATCTGTTTTTTTCTTATTTTCTAAACGTTTAATGCATATTATGGCCTACAAAGACCACCATCAGTTTGTGCACAGTGCACTCTGGCTCAGTGACGTACACTGGGTGCACTCTGTCCTTGAACAATAGTTATAATCTATGCAATGAGAGAGTAGTACTGCATTTCCAGTCAAAAGGGGAAAATAAAGAAGATTAACATCAGTTTTTACAGTTTTCCTGTCAATATGAAGAGGAGAAAGAGTGGGAAAATGTTCCAAAAGACCATTGGCTGTGTTCGTGGCCTTTTTGTCCCAATGCATCTGATTCATTTAGTCGACTCATAAACGCTGCTGGTTTTAAACAGTGATTACAATTAAACGTACTGCCTGCAATTTTTCTCCCACAAGGAATCGAAACATCCTCAGATAGCAAGTGAAAAACACAAAGAAATGCAAAAAACTGTAACGTCTCGCATCTTTATTGAGCTCTCAGGGGTTAGGTTTGCAGATCTCTTCTCCAATATGCCCATATTAACAGTTAAATAAATTCATTTCATTATTGTATTACTTACTTACAAGGCCCTATTGTACATGACCAGGGTCCTGCTTACAGCATCTCTATTCCACAAGTTGGCCTCCTCTGTTCATCAAAGCAGGGCCTTTTAACTGTTCCACATTCTCAATTTAAAGCCAGATGTGATCACACTTTTGAGGCTGTAGCCCCCAAACACGAGCATTTCTCAGCTTGGCTGTATCTGGGTTGTTTTTAAGCTAAAATTAATTTCAACGTTTTTCTTAATCTTTCACCCGTTGTTTTTGGCTATAGTTCACACCAAATGCTTTCTTGGAATAAAGTTATTATTATTAATATTAATACTACTGTATAGACACACTGGTTGCAACCATATGGCAGCAGGCAGATGCTAGCCAGTAATTATGCAACATGTTTATATGTGAACATGAAACAGACTTGAACAAGAAAATAGAGAAGAACTATAATATTGTGGTGGACGCTCATCTCTGAAATTACTGTTAGTGGAAAAGGTTATACCTCTAAGAGCTGCTGACAGAAGATCCCATTGAGTTTTTTACTTCTGTGGCCATCTTCAGTTTGATGTACAACCTGAGTAAAGTTCAGTCTGTTTTCTATGTTTACATGTTCGTCATGCAGATAATAACAAGTTCAAATATCTTGCACGCTGTTGTTTATTTCAGAATGACTTTGAAAACTTTTGTGCATGCCATCCAGTGTAATATAGCAGGTATATAAAATAAGAGTGAGACAACAAACTTTGCTCACAGTTTTCCATTACATACCAATATCAGAGTTAATGAGTCCAATGAGCCTTCGGAGACCTGTATTATTGATGCTGAAATGCAGCTCTGCTACGCTATCGGTTAACAAGAGATGTGAGCTATCTGTCACAGCACATTTCCTTGGGTCGAATTCAGAAAGCGGAGGCCAGATTGATACAAATAACTACTGTTTCAATTATTCAGGCTCATCACGGCAAAATGAAGATTGTTCTGACTTTATTACACTGCACTGAGACTGAGGATCAAGGATGAAAGACAGGATGCATATTTAATGCTTGAGCATGACTTTTTTTTAACCCCTTATAGTACTTTACCTTACGTTAAGTTCAAATGAATCCTGTCTCCTAGAAATAGTATGTACATACAGCTATTTTAAACATATAGACAAGCGGCAAATTAAACGGGGGGGAAAAAAGTCCTGTAAGCGGAAAGTGGTAAGTTGACTGTGAAAACCACTGCATGTGTTTTTTCATCATTTTCAAACTCATTAAACCATATGGATGGGAGGGATGGTCGTTCTGCAAGAGACCACCCTCATCAGGATAGAAATGTTTCATCACAGAACAACTGAAGCAAAAGGCTCTGTGAAATATGAGAGAATGATATCAAGTGAAAGCTCTCAGTGCGTAGTACGAGGTAATCAAATGCTCTTGCCTCAAACCCAGCTAAATCCCACACTGAGCCGCTTTCACAACATGGTCTGTTGGCAAAAAACCTCTGAGCACCACATCCCTATATATGCAAATGCATCTATGTCCAAAGCAAAACCAATCAAAAGACATGAAGCAGGTCATGTGACATTTACCAGGTCAAGTTTCATTTGTAGGTTTGTTCAGACTGTTATCAAATGGTGCTTATTATTTTGTTTATTATTGTTTCATTATAAAGTGTGCTTTTATTTTCTATTATTTCATGTGTACGATTCTGTTTCTATCCTTTGTGATGTTCCAGCTTCATCTTTTATCTTACATTTTTCAACTGTTTTCTATGTCTTGTCAAAACTGGTGTCCTTACCTGTCCAACAACCTTTAATCTAAAATAAGAGTTCACCGGAGAGGCCCCAGGCACTTGGGATAGAGACTCTTTTGGCCCAGACACCCATGGGGAGAAAATATGCAGGTAAGAAACACATTTTTTGCTCTTAAAATGTTTTGCTTATTAAGGTGTGAAATAGTTTTCTTTCCTATCACCTCAGGTAAAAGTTAAATTGTTATTTTTTTGTTGGCCTAACCAAACTTGCCATGCTAAGCTATATTTCTATCACTAGGACAGAACTTCTCCAGTGGCAGCTGGAAGCCTACTAACAAGGAAATACCTACAGAAAAAGTCAAGCATTAAAACAGTATGAAAGTTACCCATGTGTAAATATAGGCTGTTTATCTAAGTAATGAAGAGGCCCGTAATTACAAGTGGTTTCTGCAAAAAAGCACAGGAAGGAAAAAGTGGGTTTCACTGCAAAAGGGAATCAGATTTGTTGCAAAATCAATTATTTGAATTAATTACTTTTTTTTTTTGATAATAAGACATTTAATACAGCGACTAGTAACCTTTTCATTGAAATGAAAGTGAACTTATTGAACCTGAACATTAAGCTTGATTTAAAAAAATGCTTATTCAAAACAAAACCTAGAGGTTTTTGCATATGAAGTCTGATTCGCTGCGTCTGCCTCAGTCTGAGGGGACATGTGGACCCAAACATTGTAGCCAAAGGCCCCATAGCCAAAGCATAACGTCTTCTTGACCTAACTGCAGGAGTTGAGTATTATTTTTTCCTCATTTTGCCACCTATCCATATGTACTGTAACTCCAGCTGAATTCTGTTCTTACTAACATAATAAGGAAATAAGGAAATAAGAAAATACATGTTAAGTGACATATTTGGAGAGTCATAGAAATAAACTGAATTCGACTAAAGAAGAGAGGGACCATCTGCCTTGCGCTCAGCACTCAGTTCAAAAGCATCTCTGATGATGTGGGGGTCCATTTGGGCAGCTTGCACATCTGGAAGAATACCACCATTACTAAAAGGTTAATACAGCTTTTAGAGCAATATATGCTCCCATCCAGATTATGTTTTTTTTCTCAGGGAAGGCCTTGCATATTTCAGCAAGAAAATGCTAAACTACATATTGCATCTACTACAGCAGCATGGTTTTGCAGTGTAAGAGTCTGGGTGCTGAACAGGCCTACCTGCAATGTAAACCTTTTGCCAACTGAAAATATTTGGCACATCATAGAACAAAAAATAGAAACAAAATAATTAGTATAGCTTTGAGGAAGACAGAATAAAGCAAGTTGTAGCACAAGAATGTTAAAAAAAATAAGCAGAAGGGTTGTTTCTTTTGCTTTTCATTTAACGTCTTAATCATATTTGGTATTGTTTCTCAAAATATGCAAAGAAACTGAAGTTTTCAGGTAAATGCAATAAAAAAAATCCCATAACATGTGATATAAATAAGCAAAACACAAGTGCACAAGTATAAGCGCATGTACAGTAGTTTTAACAATGATATGTTACATCACTATTGTACGATCATTGCTTGCTCTTCTACAGAAAAGTCCACAGCAACTTCAGAAACAACATGTTGATTAATTTTTTAACAAAACCTCAGTCTTTACTGAACCCTAATCAAAGTGCTTTTGTTTCCTTTGTTGCCAAACCACAGATGGGATGTGAAAACTGAACTCTGTTGGCAATCTTACAGCTTGAACACCCACCATCCCCTCTGACAGCCTTGCAGCACTCGTTCCAAAAAACTTTGCCTCTGAACAGAATCCAGACAGCAGTTACATTTGTAAGCAGAGCATAATTGGGAAAACAATTTAGTAATATATAAATACAACAAGACAGTGTTTGTGCACCTTCTGCTCGGGGATATTAAAAAAAATGAAATAAAATATCTATTTTCGTGCCTTGGAGGGACTGTTGTTGTGATTTGGCACTATATAATTCAAACTGAATTGAATACCAAGCAGCTTCTTTACAGGTGCATTCGTCCAAGAAATGTGCACTTTAGGTTACTCAAGGGTACAATTTCCCCCCCGTTTTAATCTGCAAACCAGAGTCGAGTGGTTGAAAATTAGCTTGCACTAGTTTGGTGTGAAAATAGTGAGGCTGACCAGTGACATCTTTGCCGGCTTAATCCCCAGACTCAGCAGGAGGCACTAATCCAGCTGGGAACTTGTTTACTCGGGAGTAGATTATTTAGACATCATGTACACCATGTAACCCTTGAGCAATGTATCAAGTGGCTTCAAGGGGATTGCACTGCGGCTGACTCTGTCCACTACAAGAATGCAGTTTGAAAGCTAATGAGCATAAGAAGTGAAATTGAAAAGAAAGTCTCCTGGATGCATTTAGGTCAACCTTTTACATTCTCAACATCCAAATTTTGACACTTCATTTATATTTACAGAATATTTTTGTCATCTTCATTTCACAGAACCGCCATAGCACAAAGAAAGTTCACACATCTGCGGAGCGTTTAGCGAAAGTGCAGGAAATGAATAAAGATTTCAAATGGAGCCTTTTTCAGACAATATTTTTTGTCCCCTGCTCTCTACCTGCTGCGTCAGCTCATCCACTGTGTGAAAATATGCAGAGGTACAAAATGTTCGACTCCGTAAACAGCATTAAATCATATGTGAAGAGGCATGCAAGGTTGGCTACCTGCAGTTTGATAAATAAAATGAAAGCAAAGATGAAAGAAAATTGCAGCGTGTGACATAAAAGCCTGTGAAAGTAAAGTCGAGGAATCTATGAAGGCAACAACCACCCAGCAGTGTTAGAATGTGATATTAAAGCATGTGATACACGCTTACAAAGCGTGTAAAGGATATAAATGATTGATATTCTGACACACATGTATAAAATATGGAGATGGCATCTATCTATCTATCTATCTATCTATCTATCTATCTATCTATCTATCTATCTATCTATCTATCTATCTATCTATCTATCTATCTATCTATCTATCTATGTACATACATATATCTATCTATCTATCTATCTATCTATCTATCTATCTATCTATCTATCTATCTATCTATCTATCTATCTATCTATCTATCTATCTATCTATCTATCTATCTATCTATCTATCTATCTATCTATCTATCTATCTATCTATCTATCTATCTTATTCAGTCTTTTAGCTGTAGTTTAACCTTCAGTTCCTCACAGACCCCTGAAGTCCTGCCTTCAAGCACTTATTTAGCAGCTGATAAATGGTTAAATAACATTAGTGTCACTGGCTCCTTTTACCATTTTGATTAGGTGGAAGTTAAAATGTCAATATTTGATGGAGTTTTTGAAATCGCCCTCTGGGCTGACAGTAAGGAAAATGACAATGTATTTTAAAATTCTCCCAAGTGTCCCTCACCTATAAAGGCCAAGGTTGTTCAAACCCCCTTACAGCTTTGCAGATGTTAACTAACTTTTTTTTTTTAAGACACATATGAGAAGGTTGTGTGTTTTAATTCCTTTGGGGTTGGGTTGGGGCATTTCATTGTGGAGTTTGTATGTTTTCACCATGCCATTCACCTGCTGTTGTAGGCTCACTCACTGGTAGTCTGGCTTCCTTCCCACCTCCTGCAGACTTGCTTTTTGGGTTAATTGGTGATTCTAAATTGGCCATAGGTGTGAATGTGAGCTTGCAGGCTTCTGTATTTCTGTGTTAGCCCTGTCAGAGACTGGAGAGCTGTCTAGGGTGTACCCTGCCTCTCGCCCCATGATACCTGGATAAGCTCCAGCCCCCACCATGAATTGTATAGTTATAGCAAAATAGATAGATAGGATAGATATAGATTTAAAACAACAGCCGTTAGAACCATCAATTAAACTGCGACTAATAGTTGGTTTTATCTTATCTTATTTTATATAAAAGCCATCTTTTCCAGCTTGTTAATGGAGTCTGGTTTGTAGTCTGAAAACCACAAACTCTTATCTGGTAAAACCTTTCATATAGCTTTGGCGTTAGCATAGTTGGGCACAAAGTTGTGTATATTTGCAGGCTAACAATTAAGAAAAAAGAATCATTTTATTTCTGATTTTAGGATGGTTCAGCCTTCTGCGTCTCCATGACTGTGACTGTGAAGGCTTTTCACTGGGAGTCCACAGTGAACGAGCCAGTGGAAAGATTTGCTTTCACAGAATGAAGAAGAACAAGTGCCTTCACTTCCCTTTAAATGTTCGACAGACTTATTGAAAAAGAAAAACATGAATGATTGCAGTCGTAAAAGCGGGAGCACTGGAAGCTTCACTTTTTTGACAAAAAAGACCACTTAGTGCAGAAGCTTTATTCACTGCATCTTTAAATAATGGCAGGTATGAGCCAAAATATGATGACTGTTTGTCACCAATTCTTAAAACTAATGCCTGGGTGCTTTTCAAAATGCATCTGAATAATTTAAATAGAAAAAAAAATCCCATGGTAAGTGAATTCAATGTGTTGTGAGCAAAGCTATTTTTTAAACGAATGGCGCGTCAATTTGAGATGCGTTTCTATTTTTCTACATTAAGGTGTTGACAATTTCAGTTTGACTCCTTGCACAAGTTGACTTTGCAGCACTGGAGGGAAAGGATTACTGAGATCAGAATAATAGCTCTGACTTATTACCACGTGCATTTCTCTTTTCACCTCAGCGTGGTTTGCCATCTAGAATCTGGCCATCACAGCCAATTACTACTTGTATGGCGTACCACTGCGGTCTCTGGGAGGATGTGAGGTCCCTGCCCATTGCAGTTCAGTAGCAGGATGAAAAGGCTTTCTTGTGTAGCTGAGCATCTAGTTAATCCATCTCCTCCTTCCTCATCTTCTCCTTACACTACATGGCACTACATGGAGCTTAAAGAGAGGAAAGCTTAGAGCGGTTCAGACATGATGCAACATTAGACACATTCAGGCCATTTATGATGTATGTGCTGCACACGGTATCACCACATCGCCACATCTTGCCCGGAGAGAGAAGTTGCCATCACTTTTGTGACAGTGCATGACTTTCCGAACATCAATCTCAAACTATCTCATTCAATTTCCACCCTCAAAGCCATTTCGGTATATGCATTTAATATGTATATAAAGCAGAATGGGACTCACAAGACTCTCAAGGAGGATGAAATCGCCGATTGTAATGCATTACTCATTTCCTCTGTGGTGCTGGACCTACATGGAGACAGCTCTAATATGGACTGATGTAGCATACAGATAAAAATCAAAGAATGAAGCTCCATTTCACAACAATGTCTCCCGGGCAATATTCAGGGAGAGCAGTGGAGGCATTGCTAAAGGTGGAGAGGAGGCCGTACTGAGAGTGAAGTGTCCTTGAGTCAGACTGGGTTACAGCCCTCCATGTCTAATTACCACATTGAGACCATGCTGCTTGGTTTGACACCTCTCTCTGCGAAGAGAGGTGTCTCAACACGAACACTGACACTTTGAAAAGGTAAAAATACTCCCATCATCAGAAAAACCTGGAAACAGGTTCTATCAGTGGGACTGCAGCTTGACATATTTACTGATTTGAATTTCGGCATTTTGGGTCTTTTGACTGGCTGGAAAAGTCCTCAGTTTGAACCTGCTGGTCTGCATTTTTCAGCCACCATGTATTTATTTTCACTTGTTTGTCCATTCATGTTTATCTAGTGTCTTAGTAACAGCATATGAGCTACATAATGTTATTATGTCTACCACATATCAAAGGGTCATCAAAAATAAGGTAGCATATTTTTGCAGGCGCTTGCAAAGAGTTGTGTTAGTGTTAGCAGTGTAATCCAGTTGTTTCTGTCCTGGATGCACTTTCCACTTTACCATCCTGCTCTTGCTCTTTCGTGCAATAAAAATAAAAGTGCTTCAATTCAATTCAATTTGATTTATATAGCTCTAAATCACAACAATAGTTGCTTCAAGGCGCTTTATGTTATGTAATACAAAGAAAATAGAGAAAACCCCAACAATCATATGATTATGATGATCATATCTCCACTCCTCAAAGGCTGCATTGGTGTTGCTGATTGTAGTGTCTGTGTGGAAGAAGAAGGAAAAACATGTCTGTTTGATGTCTTTTTTGTTCTGTCCACCAGGAATTCAGATAACCGAGGAACCTTTGTAACGCAAGTAACAACATAACTGTAACTGTAACGTAATTACTGAATTTAGTACAGCAACACATTATATTGATATGTTACTATGTGATTACTTACTTGGTAATGCGTTACACCCAGCACTGCTCACCAATTTACACTTTTTAACCACAGACTGTAAATAAAAGACAGAAAAAGTCTCTTTGACAACTGCGATGTGAAGCCTTACTGTTATCCTGTGGCAGGTGTTGTGTTTTTGTTTTATTTTTGGTGCCAGAGTGATACTAATATTCAGATGGGAGAGTGCAGCCCTAAGTTACCTGTAGAGACTATAGATGCAGCTTGCTAGTCAAGTTAACACTAAGCTTATGCACGCAGATACCTGCACAGACAGCAGGTCACTTAACAATCATACCGGCCATGTTGAAGAATGACACTGTTGTGCAAAACTTTAGCACCCTTTAAACATACCGTTTGATGCTGTAAAGCTGGTCATTATAACACCAGAGTCCATGGGGATTGACTCATTTTAGGACCAGGCCTCAAGTGGCCTGTTGAAGAAATGCGGTTTTTACCGCCTCTTTTTTTGACTTCCTTTTCCAGCGTGGGAGGTTGCCTTTGTTGTATCTTGTTTGTTCCATCCTCCTTTCATCCTGTATGCTAAGCTAAGAAGCTGCTGGCTGTAGTTTATATTTTGCAACTGGATAAAAGAGTAGCATCAATTTTCCCATCTACCTCTTGGCATGAAAATTAATAAGCGTAACCAGGCTCAATTAAATTGCACTGCAGCTGGCTGGCTTTAACAACCTTTTGATTCTGTATTGTGAGGAAAGCGATGGCCGGTAGGCTTGTTTATCTTATTGTGCTGTTATTTATGTGGCTAGAAACAAAATATGTAGAAATCATGCATAAGGTGGGCTGGTACAGGAACATCAAGTGGGCTAGCTACAGTAGCTTAGAGGGTGAATTCTGTCTTTATTCGAACATTTTAGCATTTCAAAAGTAGAGGAAACCCACTCTGAACTCTATTTACATGCACTCATTGGCTACTTTAGTTGGTATGCTACCAGGTTGGTAGATGAAGGTGCTGGAAGGACTCTTGAGAGATTTTGGTATCATGTTGACATGGTAGTTGCTTCAGATTAGTCAGCCGTACATCCTATTGGTTCAAGAAACCAGTTCGATATTATTTGAGCGTTGTAACATGGACATTATCCTACTGGAAGTAATAATAATAATAATAATGGATTGCATTTATATAGCGCTTTTCGAGACCCTCAAAGCACTTTACAATTCCACTATTCATTCACTCTCACACACTGGTGGAGGCAATCTACAGTTGTAGCCACAGCTGCCCTGGGGCAGACTGACAGAAGCGAGGCTGCCATATCGCGCCATCGGCCCCTCTGGCCATCACCAGTAGGCGGCAGGTGAAGTGTCTTGCCCAAGGACACAACGACCGAGACTGTCCGAGCCGGAGCTCGAGCCGGCAACCTTCCGATTACAAGACAAACTGCCAACTCTTGAGCCTTGATCGCCCTCACCGGAAGTGGTGATGTTGGCCGTGTTCTTGGCCAATTACCTAAGGATTGTAGTAAATAAATTCCACCCTCAATGTCTCAAACACAGCCTGTAGAATTTATCTACTACCTCTAAGAGAATGTACTCCTTAATCGATACATTTCCACAGATATGCAACTTTAAAAGTGGTAATTGTGATAAGTGGGACTGGATACTATACAAGTGCATAGTTCCAAACATATACTAGGCTTGATTTGTTGACTAAAATAGCATTTTCATTAATCTACCTTAAGCAGCTCCTTAAAACCCGCATGTGGTGCAAAACTGTAGAATATGATTTACTTGTGGGAAAAACAACCAACAGAATCTACAACTGAGAAGTCAGTTTAGTATCGTACAAAAGCTTTTTCTTGGTTTAATTTCGCATTGACTTGCCAGTGACATTTGAGTCCAAGCCAAACCAATTTCAGTGTTTTTTGTTCAACACCACATTCTAACATTTGCTCCATGAAGAGAAAGGGAAGTATAAAGTGTAAAACTACTCGTGCAATAACACACAGCCTCGAGCCCCAGACCACAATGGGATGAGTGGCACAGCAGGCTGGATATCTCTGATTCAGTCTCTGTGTGTATCATCTGAGCCCGACAGCTTTCCTAAAGCTCCACTTTGCCACGAATTAAGCCTTAATATGACTCTTCTGTCTATTGATTTGTTAGCCATGCATTTCCTGTCCTGCTTTGATGTCATTGTGGTGTCAGTGTATGGAAGATTCCAGATAAAATTATAGAGGGTTTTAGCTTTTAAGCTTGTTATTTCAGGGGATTATTCGGCTGCAGTTGAATTAACATTTTTATTCTTTTTTTGGGCCACAAACTGGATTATGGGACTCTGCTGCAGAGGCAATATCAAATGCCCATCGCTGATATGCTCCTGCCATGAATCCACTGCGGAGGAGATCTGTGCCGATTGGGTCTAGGGAGAGCTCTGTGTAAAAGATTTTTCCAGCCTGGCACACAAACTCAACAACATAGTAGAGAAAAAAAAATGGACCTTTGAGTCAGGGATCATATTCACCAAGTGTAATACAAAAAGATTATTGTGTATACATTCTGCTGCTCTCTGCATTCAGTAAGTTCTGACTTTATATTACTGCTTACTGACTAACCAAACTTAAAATGTCCTATTGTTTTGGCTCATTGTTTGTGAAGTATTTTAAAAAAGGCTTGGGTTTCTTTTGACCCGCAGGGACCCTATCACAGCTTGCTACGAGGAGCTGAACTTCTGCAAGAAAATAACCCCCGCCTGTGTTCAACAGACTGGATGTGGTCCACTGGTCCCGCTGCAGAGCTCAATACACTCCACATGGGAGCAGCGAGCCATGGTGCAAAACACAAAAATACAATACAAACAAAAGGCAGATTAATGGCTGGGTTAATCGCAACTCAGAGATTTGTACTCATATTTGTGTTCGTATTTTCTCGCTCAATATTTTATACCCAGTGTAGATCTTTTCTGACAACCACAGACGTGCATGTGAGCGGCAGCTGGGATTCAGATTCCCTGTTCTTATATAATAACGCCGCTGCAATATATGCAGTCATAAAGTTACCTCTGAGCTGAAAAAGACACAAAAGTGTGCGATAGAGTCATCAACAAACATACTAAATTTGATTTTATGAATGAATATCAAAAAGGATATGAACGCGCCACCATCAGCAGATTTCTGTCTCCCCACAAACATGAAATGTGAAGCTGGATTTGCACCTGAGAAGTTGCCTGACACAACACTGTTGGAGAGTTAACTGTTACTGCTGCGTGAGGTCGAACTGCTGTTTGACCTGAGCTAAAGTGCAACTCTCTACTTTTTTATAGCAATAAATAAAATTTTCTTTTCTTTTTATTGGCCAACTAATTAATTAATTTAATTAATATGCAGTATGCTGAATTTTAAACATGTAAATTGTAAAGTTCAACTAGGTGCATCATTAGATTTCTGATTTGCTAAAATTATTTTTCCTTCAAGTGTTGGTTAAAAAAACAGGCTTAGAGTTTGTGATTGGGTTAACAACATATACACAACAAAGCAATCATTCTACCTTTTTTATGTAGACAGAAGAAAACGAACAACAACAGAAATAATCAGTCAGTATTTACGACTACCTGCTGGAAACGTATTATTTTGATTCAGGTAAATGTTTAAGTCATTTTTCAAATAGAGGAATATTCTTTTCAGCTTCTCTGTTGTGTAGATTTGCTGTTTATCTTTGCATAATGTTGCAAAAAAGGACTTTGGGGGTTTGGACTGTTGGTTTAGACAAAACAAGCAGTATTCTGTAAGCGTGCGCTCCGGGAAAATGCAACAGGTATCTTGTCTACATTTATCTGACCTTTTTATAAATAGAAATAATTGTTGCAGCCCTCATGCAAGCACGGTTATTCTTGATGCTGTGGAGCATGACTATAACAGCTGAAATGTTGTGTCTGTGCCCGCTTAGCCTATTATTCCCACTCAGTTAATTAGAGATGTTATTTGAACAAGCTTGTATTTCTTCTTCATTCTGCGCTGTATCTATGGTACACTCCGAAGGATTTTTTTTCCAGGTGAGATGTGGTATCAGGATCAACAAACAGCGTAATGGGGGATTGTCTGAACTCTAGCTAGAGCACAGACTCCTATTTCACTTGAAGCAATCACTGAGCTGCACCAAATGTGTTACAGCAAGCACATTTTCCCTTCATTATAATCGCGTAAAGCACAACTACCTAAACCTTATGACCTATTATGTTAAACAGGCAGACTAATGGGACTTAACTATGAAAAGTATGGCTGTGTTTAATGAATCTTTCAATAAAAAAAATCATAAAACAGTCATTATGAAACCTACAGCAGTGATATAGAGTTAATCAAGGATATTTCATTCACTGGAGCTTTTTAAATATTTAAATTTCAGCTTTATTATACGAGACTCACAGGATGCCTCTACACTTCCTCGTGGATTCTGGGTCTGCAATTATTGTCATTTCAGCCGGAACAAGTGTTGAAGTAAAGGCGAAGTGTATACATTGTGAAATGTTGTGTGTTAATATTTGTAACAGCCGTTGAGGTGTATGAATTACAAATGCAGAACGAGAGCCGAGTCACAGCTGGAATCTCCAGAGCTCTTTTTC
This sequence comes from Maylandia zebra, assembly GCF_041146795.1. Lineage (NCBI taxonomy): Eukaryota > Metazoa > Chordata > Actinopteri > Cichliformes > Cichlidae > Maylandia > Maylandia zebra. The sequence goes on along the minus strand of NC_135182.1, from coordinate 19,552,554 downwards.
TACAGGTTTTGATTTGGGTTGAAATCACATTGAACTGAATTAGTGCTTTTTTCTCTATTCACATCTATGCAAATTAGTTATTTTTCATCACGAGTTCAATGAATGAAAGCTTAGGAGGAAAAAGAAAAAGAATCACAAAGGGGAGAAAATGAAATGTAATAGAATAAGCAAAGTGGAAAACACTGATGAATAGAAAAATAATTTCCTGGGGCGGTGCGTGGTTTATTCTTTGCAAGAGAACAGAGCTCCTGCCATCACCTATAAAACAGTCTTACATTTTTAGCAAAGCGGTAGATAATGGGTCTGTCATATTAATTTCTTCCTGAGCAGGTAAACTGGTCAAACGTGACAGCTTTACTACAACACTGTGGGCACACATGGCCCTAAAAAGGGCTGCTGTCAAAGTGATTTAAGAAATCCATAAGATCTTATTTTTTTTGCTTTCAGTGCAGATATAAGTTTAATCCTGGTCAAATGTTTGACAAGCAACACCTTTGCTGGAGACTGCAACAACTACCAGGTGGGTTGCCTGGTAGTTGTTGTTACTGACTTTGATGTTTCCCTACATTTTCAACTAGCACCACCACATGCTAACATTTTAAGACAGTAAACATGGTAAACAATGCCACACCTTAGTAAAGCCTCACACATCCAGTAGCATTGCTGTAGACATTTGTCACAATTGCAACCACACATAGCTTACTGTGTAAATAGCATCATGCCACATTGTTCTCATTATCTCTTTTTCCTGGGTATATAATCCCATTTGATTACATCACTCAATTCAATTCAATTCCTATAGTGCCAAATTGCAACAATAGTTGCCTCATGAAACACCTCATGAAACTATATGTCCAGTATAATATGCTTATGTTTGTGTAGCTGTGTATTTGCTACGTTTCAAAACCATTTCTGGACACACTGTGTGTCTGTGCTATTTTCAGAGCATGCACACTGTGAACTTACATGGTTACATGCATATGGATTCCTCTTTATGCAAGGTGTAGTGTTTTGGAGAGGGGCTGGCAAGCAGCAGGTTGTTACACAGTTGTCTGATTTCTGCTTAGTTCTTTCTTCTTCTACAATGCAGCAATTAAAACACAGCCATCAGTCACACTCTACCACACATGCACTGCTTCTCCAATTGAGGGTCATGGGCAAGGGGGGGCTGGAGCCTATTCCAGCTGTCATTAGGAACAGCATACCCTGGACACGTTGCCAGTCTATCGTATGGCTAACACAGAGAGAAAAACAGCCATTCACACTTACATTCACACCTACTAATTTAGAATTGCCAATTAGCCTAAAACAAATCTTTGGAGTGTGGAAGGAAGCTGGGGTATTTAGAGAGACAAAAAAAGGGCACGGAGAGCATGCAAATTTGATCCAAGGACTCCTGCTTGCCTAATAATAATTGTATAAAGCAGGTTTGACATGTTTGACACAGCATGGACCCTTAGGCTCTATATGCTTGTTCCAGTGCAATCCTATGGATGCTCTGGAGAGTTTGGAGTTTGCAACTTAAGGAAACACCAGCAGGAAAATGCTGCAAAAGCACACAGAACACAGCTGAAGTTGCAGAAAAGACAATAGAAGTAGAAAACACAACACATACTCGCAAAAAACAAAGGCATTGTTTTTGGGGAGACAATAATGTGACGGACCAGCTGTGGCTGACAGAGACCAAAACATATGAAGGATTGCACTGAGACACCCTTAAAAGAAGTGGAGGATTCATCCGTGTCCTGAGGGAGAAAAAGATGCATGGTAGCACTTATACTAATCGCACAATTCAAGTAATACTGTAGATACATTTTTGTTATTAGCCGCTTGCTGTTAGCTTGTCACGTCTGTAGCTGTTCTGACAGTATTGTCTCCCCAAAAACACTTCCTTTGTGTTTTGTGAATTGGTTTTGTTGTTGTTGTTGTTGTCTTTGTGAGTTTTTTTCTCTGCGTCCATTGTGCTTCACTCAGCATTGTGTTGTGTTTTTTTCTATTTCTGTTGTGTTTCCGTTAAGACTGTCTTAATGGTATAAATGGTTGGATGGAAGTTTTTCTTTAAGCTTAAGACAGACAAGACATAGTCTCTAATGATTGCCCCAGAGAGCATTTTACCCCAAATTAGTCAATGTCTTGGTTCTTTCTCTTCAACTGTACAAGCTGATGCTCAGACTCTTTGGTGAATTTTTTGATCAGTCTTTGACTTTTGATGCTCACACTTGAGTATTCTTTCTGTGCTTTTTGTTCTTTTACTTGATTCGGGTGTGTTTATTCGACCAATTTTCTATTTGCTAGTGTTTTCTTCAGGACCCAAATTTTCCCACAGAACATTAGAATTGTAAAGCTCAATAAGTCATAATGAGCTGATCTGCATTATTTTCATCATCTGCAATATGCAAACTTTAATTTGCATATATTACAAACATTATGTAACAATTCAGTTTTAACATAAACCTATTATTAAATCCCTGATTTTAAACCCTTTTCTGAGTGTATTGAAAAGTGGTGCAGTTTGTGTTTTTTATGTGAGCATTAACATTTAACAAAAAGATGAAATAATCCAATATTTGAATCAATGTAATAATTAATAAAGACATTGTTTCAATATAACACTATTTGTGATAAACAGCATTTGTAGTATAGGATATTATAGGAACTAAAATGGCCTGTGTATAAACTTACGTCAGTTTCGGTAATTTCTATTCTGTGCAGGTTGCAGAAACTCTGACATAGAGGGTGTTAATTTCTCCTCACAAAAAAAGCATCTTTCATCACACACACCTGCTCCTCGTGCACCTGCTGTCTTCCTATATTGTGCCTGTTTTGGGAGTGAAGCAGCTTTCAATTACACTGTTAATTTTGTGCATGTTCCCACAAATCTAACAAGTATAATCTGCTGCTTAACAGCTCACGCTGTTATCAGCGCAGGTTAGCTGATGCTGACAACCATCAGTTTGCGGCTTTAGCCTGAACATAAATTTCATTATGTTTTGTGCTCGCTGTGAGAAGATTTGGTCTCCAGCTGGTGCTCCGCATTGTGTGAAGGGCATTCAGTGAAAATATGAGGCTGTCACAATGACCTTTTCCCCAGGACTCATGGGGACTCCTCTAATTGGCACTTTTTATTGGTATCAACTGAAGCAAACAAAAATGTTCTCCTGTGCACTGCAATGTCGCTCATAGTGTTAAAAAGATGCACAAAAAACCCAGATGTCTGGTTAAAACTGAAATATGATCATGTAAGCTACTCCTCATTGATCCACGTTATGTCTCACAGATAAAAATCTTCATACTCATTTCAATACTGTGCCTCAAAATGATACAAGATCAATAGCAAAGGGGGAAAATAAACCGTGCGCTTTATGGATATAATGTGCACATCAAAAATCGATCTCATCATGCACCACTAGAAAGGTTAGACCTAACAAACAGTGAGGCTTCTCCTCAACTGTTCAATCAATAGTGTCATTATATCCACAGAAATAGAGTTAGGTTTCTGTAGTCTTGCTAGTTAGCTGGGCATTTAAGCTTTAAGTGAACGCATGCAGATACACATACAGCACACACATGCACAGAAATGTCCAAAGACTCTCACCCACAAACTAATTTAAAGTACATGTAATCACAAAGATGAGGCAGATGAACTCGCTCCACCTCCCTGAAATGATTTCTGTCTGTAGTACTCTTTTTTTCTCAGTCCAGCTATTCCATTTTTTTTGTGCGTGTGTTATCTCAAGTTTTTGTGTCCATAATCTTGATTTTGGGTCCTCAATTAGAAGGCTGCTCTTAGTTCTGCATTCGCTACTCGTCACAGCAGATGGACCCACAGATGGACACAGCGACGTTCTATTAGTCCGTCGGCTCAGACGGCAGCCAGCGCGTCATGCCTCAGTCTATCATTCCTCTTGGTCCAAATCCCCGAGTTAGATTTTTTTATTTCCCTATAAATCACACATTCGTCGCCATTTCACATGTGACAAACAATAAAACTGAAATACACCGAGTGGGCTGCGATGCTTAGCAGATGTCTGAGAACTCCAGTGTGGCCTGCAACAGCTACAAATGGATCCTATTTTCTGTTAAGGGCCATGCTTCAGATGCTTGTTAGTGTAGTGAAGCTGTGGAGTATGTCGGGGGCTTTGACAGGGTCAGGTGAATCTCCCCCTCTCTCTCTCTCTCTCTCTCGCTTTCACAGTTCTCCCTGTTTGGAGTGATACTGGTGTTAGATACCCCTCCTGCCTCCCGCTCCCCTGTGGACAGTTGGCATCCACTGAGTTTGGCTGGAGAGATAGGAGTTCCTGACCATCATTATCAGACAAATGTAGCCAGTGCTCAGTCTTGCACTGCAAGATTTTGATAGCTGCTTTTGCCTGGTCCACTGCAGCACACCTATCACCTTGGGTCATCTCTTAAGAGCAGAGCTGTTCAGCTTCCCTGATCACCTACAGAGCAAAGGTGCACCCGTGAGGTCTTGGATCTTAACCTGATAAAATCCATGATTTATCCTCTTCATGTCACGCTGCTGTAACGGCAGCCATGCCCAGGCCCGATAGCTCCACAGCTCCAGTGCTCCTTTGGCTTTTGTTGCAGTCTGATCAGCTCAGATTACAGGATGAGCCTCAAAGAGCATCCCAGATATGTAACCTAAACTACTCTGCTGGCAAAAAGAGGACAGCATGGAGGGCCATGAGCTGGCAACTATTCATTCTCTGATTAAACCTCACACTACTCAACAGAAGAAAAAATATTCTTTGTAGTGTATAAAAAGGGGCTATGAAGCCAGTGTGAGTTAGATGAATATACAGATCAAATGTTAACATCCTGCAGTTTGCCTCTGCACCTACCTCATCTGGTTGTTTGTTTAAAAAAAGTCCAATCTAGGCCCAGCTGTCCTTAACCAACAGCCAGTAGTCTCTGCAAGAGCAGAGTCACCTGATGTCACATCATTTTGTCTTTTGTGCATGTGGTCTTTTTGTTCTTACAAATCAAAATGTCAACCTGACGAAGGGGCAGGAGACACAGGCTTAAAGTTAGCTATTCACTGTCAAGGTTGTCACTGCTGGGAGAGCTAGGTGCGCTTGTATTACATGAAAGGGTCTCTTTGCCACTTCTAACAACTAGCAAAAAAGTGAAAAAAAGCGCCTAAAATCTGCAGTATGGTGTAAAGCACTACCAACAGGGTAAATAACCCTGAAAATATCTCTTTGTAAGTTGTGGAATCAAAAGTGTGAGCCTTTCAGAAGGCAGAAGGCAAAATGAATGCAGGCAGCAAGATGTATGGTGTCATGTGCTGGATCAATAGGGAAACTATACAAACAGAATATTGAGTATGTATATATATATATATATATATATATATATATATATATATATATATATATATATATATATATATATATATATATATATATGTGTGTGTGTGTGTGTGTGTGGAAATAAGGATAATTCAGTCACCTATGAGTAGATAGCTAAAGGTAAAGCAAAGCTAAAATTAGCTTTCTAACAGCTAAATGGATATCTGCTGCTAAAGTAGTACTCTCACAAATTATAGTATGTTTTCCGACAGTTCCAGTTATTTTGTCACTGTTTCCTTTTTGTTCATTTCTCAGAGTAGTCACCTTGTGTCTACAGCTACCAGCTAGCTGCTAAGCTAAATCACTGGCCTGGACCTGTTTATGTAGTTGTGGTGTTGTGTTTTTGCAGCATTTGTATTCCCAATAATGTGACAAATTCTATGGCTCATCATTTCGTTAACTGTTTAAACATATTCACAATGAATTTGGTCTTTTTTGGTGACATTTTTGTATTATTTCATTGTCTTTCAATATCTTTACTTGTGCAATGCATGTGTAAAATTTATCAGTGCACCTTACCAAAGCTAATTGGCATTCGCTGATAAGTCTGTGACTGTCTGATTAACATTTGACCATCTTCCCTAAACGTAGCCATTTCTGACCTCAAAAATCAAAGAAGGTAACAAGTCAAAATGCTAAAGGCTAAAGAGACCAAAGAGAACGTCTTCCATATCAATTCACAGTCAGGTGAATATTTTCTTCATAGGATTCCTAAAGAGTCCTGTGACAGACTAGGTGCACCTCATGATTCAATAACTTGCACAACCATCTTTAGCAGCAAAAAAAAAGTAATTATTCTTTATGACTTTATCAGTCTCAGGTTTGTGTACATTAATTTATGCACAGCTCTCTTAAGTCCTGCCACAACATTCAATCAGGTTGACATTTGGACTAAGTGGTTTGGGCCAAGCTTTAGCTGTCAGAAAGATGGACTCACAATTGATTCTAGCATACTTTTATATATACTGGGGGATTCATGTTCGACTCAGTGACTACAAGGTCTCCATGTTTTGTGGCTGAAGAACAAGCCCAACTCTTGGCAGTTGGTATGAGATGTTTATATTGATGTGTTGTGTTTGATTTTCACCGAACTAGATGCCACGTATTATGGTCAAACATCACCACTTTAGTCTAAATAACATTGTTCCAGAAGTTTTTCTTTCAGATACAAACTTAACACACATGTTCTTTTTAGAGAAAGGAGGCTTTCTCCTTTCTCCAATCCAAATTAACCATACACGTTCAGTCTTTTTCTAGTTTTAGATTCACGAAATGTAACATTCAGCATGCTAACTGAGCCCTGGAGAGTCGAAGATGTAGCTCTTTGGCTTTTTGCAGTTTCACAAGAACATTGCATATCTGACCTTGATGTGAATTTGCTGGGACATAAACTCTTGGGAAGTTTGTTGAAACCTCTGTTTTTATAAGGGTGAACACACTACTGACTATCACTTCATAAAGGGCACTTTATTAGTAGCACCTGGCTGCTTCTTACCCTCTTAATCCCTATGGAAACAATAAGGGTGTGCTTAGTTTATCACAGGACTGGATAGAGTCCTGTGAAAGTAAGCATCTCTTCTCTCACTTAAATCTTTTATTCCAGCCTGAAGTCCACTGTGCAATTCACACTACACACCTCTAGAGGCGCTAGAGGCGAAGGTGTTCACTATACTCATTACTTAATTAGTTTTATAAATGTGGAAAGATGATATATATAGTATCTAACCACATCAATAATGACCATTGCATTATCATATATACACAGACAATAAATGTGCAAATAGCTAATTAGCAAGAAGAGCTAAACAAGTCGATGATTATCTGCTACGATACAAACATATTGAAACCTTTGATTTCCTGCTTTGTTTTTGCCACCTCTGAGATGACTTACACTCAAGTCAGTGGAAACTTTTTTTGTGTGTTTTTCACTTTTGTAACACCCAGGGCCTACATTTTCAATTTAATATCTTGCTACCAGCTACATCAATATGAGCCTATAATCAGTTCAATAGCCAAACTATTAAACAAGATATGCTTTGATCTGAGTATATATGATCAGGATGGCTGGTCCTATTAAAGGCTAGGTAACATGTATTTGTACTCCTCAGTACACATCAAACATTTCACAATGAATTACTCCTGAAAAGACAGCTGCTGCTGCGGGGGATCCCCCTCAGCCTCGCTATTATCAGAAGGCAGAGTGAACTGCTGTGCCTGACAGATGACTGGGACTTTGAGCGTTTTAGTTGGCTCACAGACACAAAGTTTCATTGACTATCTGAGTGGAACGACTTGCTCAATGAACAAAGGCATCGGCAGTGCTGACAAGCTGATTATGGCGCTGAGGGGAGAAGAAAAAGACAGGAAAAGACACAGAGAAACAGCAACAAGGAGATTGAGAGATCGAAAGAAAAAGACTGACACTTCTGTATATTTGTTGCTCAATTTTTCCTCTGATCCTCTCACGCTTTCTCTGCATATTATGAAAGTTCATCGCACTCCTCATCACAAGTAATGCATGACTTGCTATCTTTGGAGCCATTCCAAAGGGGAATACTGACACACTGGTTATAGCCATTCTCAAGAGGAAACCCCTTTCCATCATGCCGCTGTCAGTGGCACTGCACACTTCACCTCTACAGTCTACTCCTCAAGTACTCATGAATCAAAAAGTGCTCAAAGTCTGATGTGCACAGAGTTGTAACAGTTTGAGAGTGATGAACACACACACACACACACACACACACACACACACACACACACACACACACACACACACACACACACACACATATATGTATGTGTGTGTGTACACACACATACATATATATACATATATATACACATACATATATATATACATATATATGTATGTGCATATATGCATATATATGTATGTGTGTGTGTGTGTGTGTGTGTGTGTGTGTGTGTGTGTGTGTGTGTGTGTGTGTGTGTGTGTGTGTGAAGAGAGCATGAAATAATCTTTGTGCTATTCTCCTGACAAAGCAAATCATAGAACTGACTTGGTGGCAGAGTTCCTTTGAGACCCAAAAAGTCAGGATCATCATCCTCCGTATTTCTCCCGTGTTTGTCTCTCCTATGGAGACAACCCTTTTTCTGAGGTCAAGTCAAATACAGTTTCTATCTCAAGTAAACCAAAGGAATACAGACTTCATTTACTCTACTGTGGACTGAAGACTCCCAAAGGAGAGGGCAAAGTTGGTTTTTTTGCTGCTTAGCAGCATTTTATTGCTTTATACCTATAGTCTATACATACTAGGGTTGTATCAGCAAAACGTTTTGCACTTTTTTCTCACCACAGGAAGTTTTCTAATAATCTAGTTAGATTTTTAAAAATGCAAAAGTAGGGTTATTAGTATTGTGCCGTAATGGAGCTAGACTTTCATGTAATTTTTAAAAGTGGTCTTAAACAAGGTCAAAGGAGCTTGCAAAGAAAAGCGTCTGGACTTCTTTAAGTTGCTTGAAGACGTTTCACCTCTCATCCAAGAAGCTTCTTCAGTTCTAAGGTCTGCTGTACAGTGCAGCGAGGAATGCTCAGACCTCTACATTGGAGAGACCAAACAGCCACTTCACAAGCGCATGGCACAACACAGAAGAGCCACCTCCACAGGACAAGACTCAGCAGTCCATCTGCATCTTAAGGATAAAGGACACTCTTTCGAGGATGCCAATGTTCACATTTTGGACAGAGAGGACAGATGGTTTGAAAGAGGAGTGAAAGAAGCCATCTATGTCCACTGTGAGCGACCATCTTTGAACAGAGGCGGGGGTTTACGACACCAACTCTCTGCCATCTATAATCCAGTTTTGAGATCCCTTCCCAGACGCCTTAACACCCACTCACATCCTGGGCCATCTGACCTCAGGAATTCGCATGATAAGGTGGGGCCAGGTTTCACAATGAACACACCCAAAACTCTGGCTGATTGGGACCCACGCCCAGTTTCCCACCTTGGCTCAGGCGATTAGAGGATCATCAGGGGGTCCTTTTGTCCCTCTGTGGGGGGTCACTCCCACTAGGTTTATATCTGGGACTCTCCACCATTTGACCTTAGAACTGAAGAAGCTTCTCGGATGAGAGGTGAAACGTCTTCAAGCAACTTAAAGAAGTCCAGACGCTTTTCTTTGCAAGTCTTAAACAAGGGTTTTTCCAGTCTTTCTTAAGGCCCCTTAACATTGACCTAATAATCATCGAAGCAAGGACAAACCAGTAGTGTGTTTATACATAACGAAGATTTAGGGAAGAAGTCATTTCAAATTTGTATGGTCAGATGCTCTGTTACTAGCAGCAGGTGGTTTAAAAAAAGCTAAGAGAGTTCAGGTTGCGTTTAAAGCTCTATTTTTTGCCTTCCATATTTTATTTCCATATATGATGGCAGATTTTTCAATAATAATGTTTGATTGCACCCGTTTTTTGTTTTGCTTTGGTTTTTTACCTCTTAGCCGTGTTGTTGTCAAACAGCTGGGCGGGTAGCGTGGACATGCAAGTTTGTGAATGTGATAACTAAAGAACGAGGTGACATAGGAGTTTGAAATTGATAGCATAGGTGTATCTACTAAAAATTTCAAACGAGTTTGAAAGTCAGTGTCTTGACTTTAAGGTTAAGGTCAGAGGTCAAGTTTTCATGGAAAAAAAAATCCATCCAATTTCTTGTTTCCTTTTGTCACCCAAAAACCCAAAGATATTATTAGACAGAGTCAGAGAAACCAACCAATATCTTATGGTATTTTGGCTTAACAAAGAGTTTACTGATTATAAATCTTCTGATCATTCCTAATCTTCTAAGTGATTAATCAGGTAATTGCTGTAGCTGAAATTAAATGAGCTTAAGTTGCAGGTACATGCACGAAGAGTTGAGAAACTATTGATGATAGTAGTTTAAAGGCTCAGAGATGAAAAAGCGCGATGTCTGCACATGTTCATATAGCTTGCACAAATAGCTGTATTATAACTGTAAAATGCTGCAACAAAGTAAAACCTGCAGCTTTGTTGGATGCATGCTGCAGTCACCCACCTATTCTAATCATGGACAGTGCTAAGCAAAAGCAATTTGTAACAAAAAAAGAAAAAAAATCAATTGCTGTAATATTCCTGCAGCGAATGTGCTCAAGCTCTAACTCCTCTGAAATCAGCTTGTGAGCTCTGCCAAAATGCCCTAGCCATGCTGTAGGCATAATATGCCACAAAGAAGCAGAGCCAAATTGTTTGTCTAAACTGTTTTCAGTGAGAAAAATTGAGGTTAAGTGTAAAAAGGCAGTTATTTTTTGACCTCTATTCAATAAAGAACCATTGCTTTGCCAATTAAGTGGCCTTGGCGTATGAGGATTGGAGGACAATATCTTTACACGTTCGACCCTCTGGCATTCCACACAAAGCACACTTCTAAACACACTGATCCTGCCTCACAGGGGAGACTTTACGGTACCTGCTTCCCAATTACTCTCATAGGCTTATTCCTCTGACACAGTCTTAGGGAAAACACACTGGATTGGCTGGTAGTCATGACAGAAAAGCTTAGTGGAGGTGCATTTGTGGGCAGAGTGGGAAAGCTGCCAGCTCCCAACCACCAGTACTGCACTGCAATAGGACTGGCAGATTTACCGTCTGCGCTCTTCTACCGGCCTGCCTATGTTTGTCCTGTCTCCAGTGGCTGACTGAAGACCTTGCTCGCCTAACAAAAACACTGTCAGAGATAGCTCAGCCAGCCATGAAATTGATTTTGTATTAACAAACAAGGGGATCTGGTTCTCCCTTACTGTTAATCAAATCATTTTGAGGAATGAGTGGAAGATGAGAGTAAAATCATTAACTTCCAACAGTAAATCAGGTTCACTGCCAACCTGTTGTCCCATTAACCCTGAAACCTGTTCAATAGCTAATTAAGGCAATTACTTCAGGCATGACACGCCGGTTAATCATGAATGACTAGCCCATTTGTAGTGGTAGCTTCATTACCATTGGCAGGACTCACTGCCCCCCCCCCCCCCCCCCTTCCTATTCTCACACTCTTTCTGCAGATACTGTGGATAAATGTGACTGCTACTCTGTCTTCTACTCCCTATTTTAAAGGGATATTATTAAAATGGATGGATGTACCTAAAAAGATGTGCAGGACAAAATGTTTACTTTGATTTATGATGACGAAAATACTTGTTTCCATTATTATTATTATTATTATTTGTGTTTTTCTGTCTTATCTAAACTTTCTTTAAAGATAGTACTTATGGCCTAATTTCTCGACACTAACACACAGATCATGGAGAATATAGATTTTTTTTTCCACTGCAGTTTCTTTGTCCGATTTATGCTGACAGACGGCCGCTTCTTGTCCTTCACCTGTTTCATTCTCACAGACAGTTGATCTTGTTTCTTCTTTTCATTTCTTATATCAGCTTTGATGTTGATGTTTCTTTTCAGCACCACTTTCTCCGTTTACTTCGAGGTAAACATTTTTAAATACATAGAGAAATGCAATTGTGCAATATGCAGAATGCACAAAACATAGACGGGCTGTGGCAAAAACATTCAGCATGAGGATTCTGGGCATCGTGGTGGCTATTGCCGTTATATACAGTCAGTATTTCTAATTGATGATATCATTAATATTGGTTGAAATTCTTCATCTAAAGAACGTAGCTATAATTAAAACAGAAAAAGTGAATTAAGCCGCTAACTTCATTTAAACAATATAAGAATTTAATATGTATATTAGGTATCTGATGATTTGATGTTAGTGCCAGGCAATGACAATGATGTTAATATGACAAAGGGTTGATAAGCTTGGGACCAATTTGCTGGGGTTTGTCGCTGTCTTTCTGGAGCTGTCCACGGTGCTGAACAAGACTTCAGTCGCGCTGTAAGAGTGTGATCAGTGTGCTCTGACACCTACCTTGTCAGCAGTTCACATCCCAGACCATTTGAGGGACTGATTCTGACAGACAGGCCTGCTGAGGGAGGCCCTTGTAGTGAACTGTCCTGAGTGGGAGTATTGATTTTCCTGTTTGTCTCCCTTGACTGCGGCAAGGTGGTGGCTACATGAAATAACTCCCTCAGCTCTGGGAACCATTCCTCTCAGCTTGCACCGCCTCACTTTAAAGACCATCTGTACTGTTTCTATATGTACCAGTGCATCTGCTGCAAGCTGGTCGGAGGCCCCTCATCTTCACGCTGTTAAATGTCACTCTCTCCCCTCCAGTGCACCTCAGTAACTGGTGGTAGCACAGCAGGACACCCCCCTCTTGGTTGTTCCATTTCCATTTCCAGCCATGAATATAAATTTCTGGATGACCTGTCACTCTTGTAAAGACTGGGGGAGGAGTGCGATTGGATGTGTGTATGTGTGTGTGTGCGTCTGCCAGTGTTCCACTGAGCTGAAGCTTCCACATGTTGACATTAAAAAGCTTCACAGCACATTTCCATTTAGCTCTCAGACGAGAAAAAAAATGAAAGAAATCAAAAACTTCACCTCAAATGCAGACTGCTGGGAACATGTTTGACTTTGATGTACTTGCACCAGACAGAAGACATCACTGTGATTGCAAGTGTGGTCAGTTAATTAAAAACAGCAAGGCTGCTTTGGCTTAGACGTTGTCTTGTTAACGTGGCAAAAAACAGCTGCTCATCAGAGGTGCGTGTGTAAACAGGCATCTGCTTGCTATATTTATCAAGCAATGGTGCAAAGGGCCCTCAGAGAACGCGGGTCTGAGACTTTGCTTTTAAACAATTACAGCCAGAGTCAGAAGTGTAACCTCACCTACTCGCACTTTGCATTTATATGTAAATGTCAGACTGACATCTTCATGGTAAGATTCCCTGTGGGCAAACTTGTTTACTACGATGCAGCTTTTCATGATCAACAGATTGGAGAGAGGCTGGCAGGCTGTGGAGAAAATACATTAACTTTCTTTTAGGTCCGTTCAGTGGGAAAAAGCTGCAAAACTCAAGAGTCACTAAAAAGTCTTGTCAGTGAAGCTGTATTGTAAGTCAGCATCAACCTGTGCAGACTGAAATGCTCCTAAAAAGGGTGGAACAAAGGCTCTTTTTTTTTCAAATCTCTTACATTGCTATTATATTCCAGAAATTTTGATATTACAAAATGTGTCTCAACCGAAGGCTTAACATCTCCTCAGTAATTGTAGCCTTTGGTGTGTAATAAGCTTTTTACTTGAGCTTTCACTCAGGACAAAAGGAGAGTCCTGCCATACAGAGACACATTATTTCACAGCCTTTAAACACAACCCCTCCCCCCCACTGTGAAAACCATTAGTGCGGCTAATGTTAGATGTTAGAGGGTGTGAGTGCAGTCTGTACACGAGGATCCTGGAGGCCAGTAATCAGGGAGAATATTATCTGGCACCGTGGTGGGGGTGGTTCGAGTCACAGTTTCATTTTTGCTTCACAGTACTTAACTAAGCTGTGATGGTGAACAAATTACATGCTTTCTTCAGATAAAATGCTTTTGGGGGAAACTTATTTACACACTAATGCATGCGATGTATAAGTTCAGCCATGCAAACTAGCCAATAAATGCTAAACTGAAGTACACTACAAAAAAACACCAGAGAAACCAGAGCACCTTATAAGAGTTTTATTCTTTACATCGGCTTTGGAGACCCTCGCTATCAGAATATGATTCAAAGCTTATTTTTATATATAATTACTGATAACAACCCATTAATATACAGTAATGTGAAACAGTCTCAAGCCACCTCATTTTTTAAATGTTTTTCCAGGAAAATCGGAACTAGGAGGTTTTCTGGCGTTCTTGAAAGACATTCAAAGCTCTCCTGTGGCTGTTGGCTGCCTTTTGTTCTATTCTATTCTCAAGATAATCCCACACTGCTTCAATAATGGGCCTGGGTTCTGGGGAAATCAATCCAAGACTGATAGTGGTCCTTTGTATGTTTTTCTATCCAGGTATGCTTTTATTGCATTGGCAGTGTGATCGATGTCACGCTGAAAAATAAAGTCAATGAGAAGCTTGCCAATCAGACATTTTCTTGTTGGTATTGCATGGTGGAGCACCTCTCTGCTTTCATAATCCAACAATCCTGACAGAATCCCCAACACCACTGGCTGAAATGCAGCCGCAAACTATGACAGTGCCTCCACCGTGCTTTATAGATGGCTGTTGATGCTCCAGACATCATATTAATTAGCATTTGAACCTGAAATATCTATTTGAAATTTATCACTCCATAATACCCGTTACCACCAATTTACAGTCCAGTTCCTGTGTAATGTGGAATACCACAGCTTTTTCCTCCTCAATGGCTTCTTGATGGCCACACTTCCAGTGAGATGATTTCTGATGAGGCTTCAGTAAACATTAGATCAGGGGTCTCGAACTCCAGGCCCCGAGGGCCGCTGTCCTGCAGGTTTTAGATGTGTCCTTGATCCAACACAGCTGATTTAAATGGCTAAGTTACCTCCTCAACATGTCTTGAAGTTCTCCAGAGGCCTGTTAATGAACAAATCATTTGATTCAGGTGTGTTGACCCAGGGTGAGATCTAAAACCTGCAGGACACCGGCCCTCAAGGCCTGGAGTTTGAGACCCCTGCATTAGATGGATCAACTGAAAGAAAAAGCTTTCAAAGAAAAACTTTCAGAGATCTTCTGAAAACCTTCAGAACTATTGCCCAAGACCGCTTGACAAATTACAAAATGACAAGCCTTGCTATTTTGAAGCAAAATAAAAATAAATCTGTGGTGGCCTGAAGCTTTAGTACAGGGCTGCATGCTCAAACCAAAACTATACATAAGAGTTTAGCCGGACACTCTAGTCTTGAACTATCATTTCTGAACATTGTGGAATAAATTGCAAAGTCAGTTGTTTATACCTGAGAGCAAAGCTTTAACCTAGCCAGTCTATTTTTGTTATTCTACTCCATCGTTCTAACTGTTAGCCAATAACAATGTTGGCTGCATTGGTAATCACTGGCAGATGATGAAACACAAAGGCAATTTATGAATTCCAGACAGAGTTGAGAGAAATTGTGGATCGTTCTCCTTTCTATAGACAAAAACAACAACAAGAAAACAATTGTCGAACATAAGTGCAGTTTTGTCTGGAAGCATTGTACATGTGGGGCAGTTTCTAGAAAACTGGATTGGCAACACATTTTGTTGATTATAAACTGAAAATTTGCTGGAAAAGGTAGATTTTGACTAGGAGCCAATAGGATAAGAGAATGAACTCCAAATACACCACATGGCTTTGGCTGTGAGACCCATGGGTCCATGAGCTTCACTCAGTCAAGGCTGAGTTCACACAAACAACAGCTCTGTGAGAAAAAATAAATAAAAATACAGCTGCCTTCAATGCTATTATAAACAGGGAAGAATGACAAATACAAAGTAGTAATCAAATGATGAGAAAATAATTAGTGATCATAGTGACAAAGGATTAAAAAATGTACTCTCCGACTTTCCAAACTCCTATTTCATCATCTTACTGGTACCTGAAACATTAAAGCCTATCTGTGTAGAAGCTGTAGTTCTACTCAGAACGCCCAGGGGCCAAGGTTGATGCTTGCACATCCTGCTGTGACAACAACACCACACAGGTTTTTTTTAAAAAATTCCAAAGTCTCTCAAAAGCCCTACTTTTCTTCAAGGTTTTTTTTTTTTTTTTAGGTTTCTTGCTTTTTCTTTAGAATATCCTTCTCCTCTTACAGAGAAAATAAATGTGGTAGCGCTCAACATTGCTGTTTTTTGTGGACCTAGATGGATTGCATGTAAGCGATGAGATTGGTTTCAGTGTTCCCCATGGACTGAAGCCTTTGGTGTTTGGTGATAAATGCCTCCTGTGTGGTAATACAGTATGATTAACGGACACAGCCCAAAGCCTGAGCCCTCCTCTCCTTCCTCACTGTACCTGAATCAATCATCTACATGGAAAGGCCATGTCTTGGAATAGCTGCTTATAGCTCTGCTCGCTTCAGGAGAGCAGACCTCAAAAAGCAGTCAATACACACGGGGTGAGCACATGTGTTTACGGTTGCTGTGGTGATTATTTTCTCGCAACTGGGTTTTAACTTTTTACCCCTTGAAAACCTACTGGGGATAGCTCGTGAAGTGCTTTTCTGAACTGAGTTGTTTGTAGAACTACATGACTGAATGTGCATCAGAAGGTAGTGAGGGTGGTCTCCAAGTATGCATCTACCTTTGGAAAAAAACAGAAACTTTTCTAATGGTCATCAAACCACGTCTGTACTGATTTATACTGAGGTGTCAAAATTGGTCACAAAGGGTACAGGGGATATCTTAAGACATTGTCTTTATGTAGAAAGAGTTAAAAAGGTATGCTTGTCTACAACAATCCCAGGTAAGAAATTTGAGCTAACCAGTGTTATAATGTGTCTGTACCAATAGACATTATTTCATTCTCTTGGTGCTGAGTTTTTAAAGAAGTTCTGTGAAACACTAAAGTGACCACACACCCACAAATCCTTCTAAGACATCACAGTGGGCGTTTGACAGGTTAGAAAATTACAAGGCTGCCTTTAAATGTAACATAAAATAATGCCGCTTCTCTCTTAACTTTGTAGACCCGCCAATGCTGGAACACGCTGAAAATCAAACGAGGCTTGCTCAATGCTTTGATAAGAATGAAAGTGATGAGAATCATGATGCAGATGGATGGCAGGGTGGTGCATGTTTTTACCAGATGCACCAGCTTCCTCCCACATTCCAAAGACATGCAGGTTAATTGGTGATTCCAAAATTGTGTAAATGTGAGCATGAATAATTGCCTGTCTCCCTGTGTTAATGGGCTGCTGAGCTGTCCACAGTAGATCCCACCCCTTTCCCACTGTTTGGACACCCTCCAGTCCTTCCACAACCTTTTTTTTATGCCTCTACCAGAGTTCAAGACGCTTGTAGAGTGGGTGTAAATGCACAGTCAAAACATTTTGTTACCTGCATATAGCCACATCCATTATTGTCATGCAAAGGCAACAATGTAAACCGATGCCACATATGGTTTCTGAACTAAGCAGCATATATTCTCGTGTCATAAGAAGAAGAAAAAAAAGAAGAAGGCAGCACAAAGTAGTACAAATAGCTGTGAAACGGTATCATTGGAAGGGAGATTATAGCAGTGGCATAAGCAGTCAAATCAATCCCTGAGTATTTTTGTGCAAGTCGATAGAGGTTCCACATTAGGCCCATTAGTCATGTTGGCACCCCGCATTGCACTGCCAGACCCGAAACAGCCCAGCAACAGCAAAGCATGCTGGTGCTGAAAGCTCTCAAAACATCCAAATTGGCTTCCTCATTATATTGTCTTTAGCAGGTGTGTGAAAACTGAATGTTAATTTCTGTAGTTTGGCTGTAATATGTGCGAGCTTATACCCATTCTTGAAACTGGTGACATTGTGAGGAAAAGAGCCATTTCCTGATAATTCATGCGCGCTGTTCAAAAGGAGACACTCGGAGGCACTTAATACTTTTCTTCCCTCCATAATTTCTCGTGATTCGCAGGCACGCCCGGTATTACAAGTGAAGCAAATGCCACCAGCGTTAGAACAATTTCCTCTCGCCGCACTCGGAGCGCGAGAGAGTAAACAAATTCACACCTCAGATTCCAAACATAGGAGGGGAGGCTTACACGGAATGATGAATGAAGCAAAGTCCACTCTCCGTCGCAGAACAGGGATTGATGGGAAGTTAACTGATCCCTGGATTTGAGGGAGGGATTTAAAGCTCTGTTTTGTAGCCATTCATCTGGCGCCTTGAGAGAACTGGCTCACATTGAGGGACATCAGATTCCTATGATGAGGTTGATGTGCTGTATCACAACACGTGCTGGGACATAATGCTATTTGTTCCACACCAGCACTCTGTGATGCCGCAAGATGTTAGTCTCCTCTCTAGTCCTGTACTGTTAGGGCACATTTTCAATCCATACTTATTATACTGTGGCCTGGGACCCAATTTATATTGCAATATTGTAGGTGGGAGTGAATAGAGATTGATCTAAAGGAGGAAATCCTTTTCCAGTGGGAAATAAACTATTTTTCATTCACCATAACAGACAACGATATACAACAGCTTTAGATGCTTTCTGCCTTCACACTCATTAAAAAAAATATAGAGAATGTTAAATAGATGGGGAAAAGCTATGCATGGGGAGTTGCACAGGGGGAAATTGTTTAGACTAGATTTTCTGTATGCCACATCAATAAAACTGAGATGCTGCTAATCAAATATCTATAACGATTTAGCAAAAATAAAAAAAGGAACGCGCCTATTTATAAATGCAGAAATTTAAGAGGCAATCTGGACTGCAATCTGTTCAGTGAGATTATTCAGATCTCTCTCACAAGTCTGGCTGATGCCACAGGATGGGGAAGATGCAGAGGAGACCAGCAGTAAAGATTTTATCAGCTCTACATATTTTATGGATTACCGTTTCATTGCATACATACGTCCCGTGAGGCAGTCCTGAAGCACAGAGCTAAAGTTTTATTCATTTCACCACATTGCCAGGCGGCACTAACTATTACAGCATCAAAACAGCGAGAATGTCGTCCTCCTCTGTGACAGGAGATTAGTCTGTGAAGGTGACTCCACCTGCACTTACACTCTTAAGTGTGCCAGGTGCTCCGTCAATCTCTGAATCCAAATTGGGGAGCTGTGCGAGGCAGCCAGTTTTAGCTAGCCTCCCCACTGTATAACTTACCTGTCACCATCGTGCCCCAGATAAGGACAGATGACCTTTCTCCTGGTTGTTATAATAAATCAACTCCAGAGGCTGTTATTCCTGGCACGGGCTTTTCATTGGTTGAGAAATAACACAGCCGGGCACCTTTTGTGGCATTTTACAAGTCAATGTTTGATGTCATTTACGTCAAGTCCAGGCATAAGTATGAACAACACACACACACACACACACAAACAAAGAAGAGATCGGATATGCTTTGTGTCAAAGCATATCCGATCTACTTGATCTGTTTATATGAACCAAAGCTACAAATTAAGCTTAAACAGCTTCGTGCATTCAGTCATGTTGGGTCTTGCATTTCAAAATTGCTAAACTGGTTAAAAGAGGCTAAAGCCAGATTTATTTTTTTTAACTACAGCACAAAAAGCTGAGACGCTGTTACAAAGGAACAACGAGCGTCATTAAAGCAATATTCATGAGCGTGCTGATCGGGTTGCTCCCGGCTGCTCCCGATCAGCAAATAATAAAGAATTTATGGGGAAATTCTTTTAGTTTCGCACAATTACTTTTTATGGACTGTTTGTAGTACAGAACTAGAATGTTCTTTTCTCAATTAGAGGGAAACAGAGCCAAAGTTAATTGCCCCTTTGATAATAGAAGCATTTTCAGCGGCTCAGCCACGAAATAGGCCTCATGGGGACGTTAAACACAGAATCTTTGAATCACTGCACCAGCTGACTCATTTTCATCACACTGATGACTACATTTATACAGATCAGTGTGAGGCGCTTTGCTCCTTTTCTTTTTACCTCAGTCGAGCAGGTTTTCTCACTCTGATCAAAAGCTGACCGGTAAGTAAAAGTCTGGCTCCGTGACAGCACTGAGAGATCACGGTTGAACAAAGTTTAGAGATAAAGCAGGGTATTCATGTATGTGATGGCTTGGATTAAATTATGAAAAGAGCGAATGTTATAAATGGAGACACTGTGAAAGTGACTGTGCTGCACTGCGGGACATGATAAAACAAGAAAGTTTAGGGGATTTGAATCTAACCAAATTTTGCAAACCAGCTTCCAGAAGACTGGAGGCTCTTAGCCATTCACTTGACACCAAGCTAACTATTAATCACACTATAGGAGCTGAATCAGAGGACTGCAGATTCATATTTGCCAGACCAGCAAGTATTTGACAGCGGCACCAGAGAATCCGAAAACCTATCCTGGCAAACTGAGCAGTTTTCATTACTTAGAGTGGCTCTTAGAGCAGAAAAACCCACTAAGCCACATCTCGAACAGATCAGGCTAAGGGACAATGACAAATATCCATAACAGCACACCCCCCATCCCCAAATGCTAATATTGCAAGGGTTTATAAGGGCCATTGTTTTGAATGTAATCACTTAATTGACATGCACTAAGCAATGGTGCAACAGTTTGTTACGTATCAGGCCACAATGGTTGATGCACAATCTCTTGAAATACACCATATGTTATGCGTCAGTCACACTAATAGGGAGGCAGGTTCTGTTTCACAGTCATGCTATTTGACTGTGACCCCTTTCAAGATTGAAGCCTTAAGTGAATGTCAGTTGTTTTTTGTTGTATTTATTTTTTGTCTTGCTTCTTCTTTTGGCTGCTCCCTTTAGGGATCATGACAGCAGAACAGCGGCCCCCAACCTTTTTTGCGCCACAATATGTTCACGGACCAGCTTTTAAGGTGTCGCGGATAAATACAACAAAATAAAATCAGTACCAGTACCAAAAAAAAGGAAGATTTATTCATATCAGACGGGAAAAGACCCAGGGAAACCGAGTTAATGATAAAAACAAAAAAAAACAAACAAAAAAAACCCCCCCTAAAACCAATAAAAAGCCTGAAAGCCATAAATTTCACAGCCGAGCCTCAACTCTTGCGGTCCGGTAACAAACGACTCACGGACCGGTATCGGCCCGTCACCTAGGGGTTGGGGACCGCTGCTGTAGAATATCTGTCTCCATCTCACCCTGTCCCTTGCATCCAACCCTCTACACGCCCTTTGTGTTTG
The DNA here is from genome assembly GCF_041146795.1 of Maylandia zebra. Taxonomy (NCBI): domain Eukaryota; kingdom Metazoa; phylum Chordata; class Actinopteri; order Cichliformes; family Cichlidae; genus Maylandia; species Maylandia zebra. The sequence continues at coordinate 19,531,467 of NC_135182.1, read as the reverse complement.
TTTGTTTTTGTTTTGCTAAAAGTTCTTATTACTCTGACTTTTTGCCTCCCCAGACGGGTAGTTGCTATGGCAGTTCCACTTACACTTCAAAGGCTTGACCAAACAGGAAACCCCCAATCCAGACGAGGTCCAACAACCAGGAGATACCACACCTTGTCCAGGTGTTAGCTGTGTGGCGAGTCAGGTTTCCGTCCAGATTGGTTGTGTGCTCTGTCCAATTAATTCGTCCGTGATGGCAATGAGTAGTGACAAAGCAATTCAAAAATAAAATGATATAACACAAGCACGCCAGTCTGATTAATCTGATAAATAGTTGATATGAAAGCAATGGCACATTCTGAAATTTGAATAAAAATGTGTTTCTGGTCAAGCTTTTGAATGGTTCCGCCTCTCAAAAATGTCATCTACCCTCGAAAGCGACTAAAAAAGCTGCTGCACAAACGATTCTTTGTTTCCCCACTCATATTTTTCCCCTACATAGTCCAATTTGAATTTTATTTGTCACACTGGTGAACAATTGCTTGACATATGCTGTTGTACCCTCTGTAGAGGTAATGCTTAATTATCAAACCAACTGGATCAGGCCTGCCAGCAATGACGACTCAAATTAATGACACAGGAAAAGCAATCTGCGCACCCTGGAAGTCCAAAGCCTGCAAGGGCACTCTCAGCTTCACACATACTAAACATCCCATCATTTTGATGAGCACTTTCCCTCCTACATCCAAAGATACGACCGGAACTGTAAATCTGCTCAACTTTCCTCATTCAGGTTCATCTGTGCCCAGAGGGCATCCATTACCCTGCGAGTCTGCACTTTCCCTTCTCCACTCAGCTCAGAAAGTCTGAGTTCATAGAGAGCAACAAGAGAAATGCTCTATTTGTTGTTACGATATGTTATGTATTTAACAAAAGTTTCAAATGAATGCTATTCTTTTTATTCTCACATAGCCTAACAGCGCATTGGTCAGACAAAGAAGAAAAATGGCAGCTCCTTCTAATGAATATCAAAAAAAAAAGGAAAGAGGAGCCATTTGTCTTACGTGCTGCTGTTTTCAAGGTCAATACGACCTCGATCCTCTTGAAATGAAAAAAACAAACTACAACATGACTTGGATGAAGTCAAACTGACAAGCTATTTTTGTAAACACAAAAGCGGGAACGCAGATGACAACATGTAAAATACAGCTGCTCACTGCATTCAAGTTCATTTAGGTCAGGCTGTTAATGACTCCCCTCCCACATGCTGATTCAGGAATATGCCTAACATTGGTAGATGTCATACGCAGGTAGCAGACAGAGTGAGACATGCACGGTTCACTGATCAGAGCTGTAAGTGGTAACGACCACACAGTAATTGCAGCCCTCTCTGCATCACTTATTATGAATAAAATATGATGTGGGGTGTTATTCAGCCAAGGATTCGGGCATGTCATTCGGGTGAGTAAGGAATAACACTGGTTACTGCTCCTGCTGGACTGCTGTAGAAATGAAGGGAATGTGAATATGTTATTTTGAAGACTGGTGGGCAAAAAATATGCTTTTGGCAGGAACTTTCACAGTTCTGGGAAACAGGGATAAAGTAGCTTCATCTGCTAATAAAGTGGCACCATGTTACTGATGAATAAAGAATTATTCTGGTAGCTGCTTCACCTTATTGCTTGTCAAACTTTAAGCTAAAGTAATCATTAAATTAATACCAATGACCTCATAATATAAAGGATCTTTTCCTTCAGCTTCCAATAGAACAATTTATATTGCATAGTGCATTTACAGTAACACAAAGATACATAATGTGTAACTCCACAACTAGGATATATCCACATTTTCAAGGTGATAATCTACAATAAAAGATGATTAAAAAGACCCAAAACCAAACAGTGCTATCATTTTGCTCAAGTTTCAAATCCTTTGTTATCTCTGCCTTTTCAGGCCAACACACAATACGCTCAACTTTGAACACAGTCCACATAACATGAAAACCTTGAGGATGCCGTGATCTAGAAATCGATTTTCAGAATCACAGTAGAGGACATTGCTAAATAGGCACATGTCTCTCTCTCGCTCTCTTTCAACGTTTCATTCAATCAGAGCATCGACGAGGGTCTGTGCCGTGCTGTGTTTTGACGCTGGTCTCTTTGTACTGCTGAACTGAGCGTTCATTATGCATACGCAACAAGAAAGCTGCTAATGAAGATTGTATAATTGATAAAAAGTGCAACATCAGCATATGCGTGATATTATCACGAGGCAACAGCAAAAAAGGAGGGAGGAAATAAGATAAAGTGAAACCGGGGGGGCTGTCCAAAAAGTGCTCTCAATATCCTTCCATCTCCACGTGGATGCTTATGGGCTGCACAAATATGCACAAAATGAAGGTTTTAAGGAAATGTGGCTATACTGCAAACACAAACAGACAGAAGCTGGAGAAAAACTAGAAGGTGGAAATGTTGCTTATGCAAAAGGATGAGTCATTTACATTAACAGTGAGTGCATCTGTGCAGTGTCTTAATAAGTTATAACAAAGAATATCAAATAATAATGGTTCAAATGAGACACGCATCCCAGTTTTAATGGATTTGTGCTGCAGAAGCAGGCCTCAGGGAAGTGACAGCAGATTGATCTGCACACCAGCAGCTCTAAAGAAGGGTTATATTATGAATAGCAAAGAAACTGAAAAGAGAACCGAATGGTTTAACCAAAATCTTATTAATAACCTTTATAAAGATTTGCCTATTTTGTGGCTTTTTATGTATTTATCAAATTGCTTTACTTAGTATCAGCTTGTCAGTTACTTCTAGAGCACACTTCCCTGGATGAAAGGTAGTTTTTAATCCACATATATAACACTGCTAATGACAGCTGGGAAATGTGGTGTCTTGTTCTTGCTGTGCAATTAATTAAAATTTTCACATATTTATTGTGATATTCTTGACCTTGTGCTTTGGCAGCTGCTGTGTACATCTATCTGACAATAATGATGTAAAATGGTACTTAATTAATACAAGAATCAATCACTGATTGAAAAGGAAATTTACTCCCAGCTGTTTGTGACAGTCTGAACCAAAATTCAGCAACGACTTAATATGAATTCAAAACGAAACCAAACTTCCAGACAGTAAAAATGATTATTAATATCTGTGAAACTCGCACATAATGGGTTGGCTGTGCTTGAACTCATATGAGACCAGCATCACAAAAGTTCAACTAAAGCGAAATATTGCTTCGATACAATAAAAGGACAAGGTATCATAAAGTTCAAATTAGCTTAGCCCTAATTCAAAGACTTGACCATTAAATGTCACTAAAATACCAAATGCCGAAATAGCGAGAGCCAAGCAAAGCCTTAATTCTGCCGAAGCATCCGATCTGCCCTGTAGACTGTGAGAGATGCTGACATTGTGAACGTTATGCAACAGGAGGGTGACCCTGATGAATTCTAGTGCAAAAGCATCACCAGAACATCTGTTTTATCACGTCAGTGCTCGAGTGCGTGTCAAACACTAATGAAGTATAGGCTTTTATATTTGCTGTTGTGGTGGTGCTGTGAAAAATTAATGATATAAAGAAGAATGTGAGGGGAAAATGACAAGATCCCACCCCCACATTTTAAATAGCTGATAAACTTTTCAGTGCAAGTCTTTTAGTGTTGGTTTGAAAGATAATGCATGATCTGGGTTTTGGTTGAGAGATCTTAGAGATTATGTGGATTCACTCAGAGTGGATACACTCTGCAAACTATGGCAAGTGCTTAGCATTAACATCGTAAACATCAAATTAAGTCATTTTATTATAGGATTTTTTTTTTCATTTTACGGTTATCTTCTCATACACAGAACAAATCAGATTATTGTTACATACATTTACTGACTGACACGCTGATTCATTTGAGAGTTTTATAATCAAGTTTATTTGCCTCAGACCAACAATAAAGTTCTGCTGTTGTTTATTTATCTCTGTGACAGATGTTCAGCTGCACCTGGTGGTAGAATATCACACTGAGCTCGCTTCAATTTCAGTAGAGAAGAACATCAGATATTTCTCTAATACTAACCTTTTATTACACAGGCTTCTGAAGACATCATTTACTCAGTCAGTTCTTGGCGCATTAGCGTTAAATACATTTTCAAAATCAGCACCCAGTGTCACACTGAATACATCTGCATGAGTTACTCCTGACTGGAGAGTTAGATAATGAACATGTACCAATCAGAAATAATTCCAACAGCAGTCCTCAGCAGAGAACTCTGAAATCGCCTGAGAGGAAAAACAACCTGCTCAGCCAGCCAAATTCATGCAGCAGACAAGGTAATACTGTGATGCTCTCCACAACTTAAGAGGACAGCACTTAGAAGTATGTTTCTCCAAAAAGTCCCTGAAGAGAGGCCGCCTGCCTGCTCCGCTTCTCCCCTGACTGACAGCACTCTCCAGAGGAGCTACACCGCAGGACACGCTGATCCAGTCTGACACGCCTGACCTTTCCTGGGCCGTACGGCTGGCTCGCCATGCAGCACGCACCGCCTGGCTGAAAAGGCCACACCATGCCACGCAGGCAGTGCCATCACAGCCCTCCTTCCCCGGCCTCCCCTTACTGCCACCTCAGGAGCCGGCAAGTCGTATACTCAGGACTCAATCTCAGACAGCCACTCAATCTCAGAGGCTCCCATCACAAAACAAGGCCGTACCATCAGAATTTGGCAGTGATATAGTATTGGCATTCCTCCGGCGTGCCCTTAGGTGGACTAAACATTTTTCTAAGTGGATTATAGTATTTTCTTTATTACAAATGGCATGTTTTGCTGGGCAAGGGTGATTTTTTTTTTTACTTTGACCTTATACCATTTATGATATTATAATTTAAGGCATTTCTCATACACAAATTAATTATGAGGATAAAATTTGCATAACGCTGTTAGTCATCTCTTTCAAATGGCACATAAATGTGCCTTATGCAGTGGCTGGTTAGTGAGGTGGTCTAACATAATGTGTCTGCCAACAGTCTCGGTCGTCGTGGCAGAATAATCTCAGAATAGATGCTGCGGGAGCGCACTGAGGAACAAGGCATGAGAGGACTGTAAGAGCAGAATGGATGCTGCAGCTGTGAAATGAAGAGCTGTCGCATCTAGTGAGCACTTCCCTGAGTAAAGAAAACACTTGGCACAGCAGAAATAAATCATGCGCTCAAGTACTTCAGTGTTATATATATATATATATATATATATATATATATATATATATATATATATATATATATATATATGAACCAGAAAAGGAAATTATCTGCAGTTTAAAAAAATAAAAAATGTAACAAGACATTTGGCCAGTACACCTTCGGTTTGTAGTACTTGCACGAGTATCTTCTACTGCAGTTTTTTAAAAGAATCAGTGACTCTGGAAGCTGCACGGAAATATACACATATCCACTTTGCTAAGCGAAAACACTCAAACACGCATTGCTCATCCACTGGATGCTTCATTGCAGTACACCCACTTTTAGTAATTGTACAAGACTGTACATTAGTAGAAGCATTTGCAAATGTCTTATTAACTGTAATTACCACACAACACGCTGACGGATAATGGGTTTTGAATGAAGCAGGTCTTCTCCGCATTTCCTGTGAGGTGACATCACAGAACCAAACAAACAAACAAACAAACATCCTGGAAAAATTTGAACTCAGTCATGAAGTAAAGATGGCTTCAAATGAGGAGACTTCATGTGGTACGGGAGTGGCGCACTGCTTTTGCGTGCCAACAACAACAACAAAGAAAAAAAAAAAAACACCTCAGAGGGACTCATCAACGCAAGACATAAAGGCCAAGGGTGCACAGAGAATTGTGAGTAGCTCCTGATGTAGGAGTTGCACTCGAGCATGAGCTTTTTACAACTTCATCAACACCTCAAGGACAAAAGTTGGGCAAAGAATGATTCAGAGTGGCTTTTATAGAATTCTGTGTTCATTTTCAGGAGGTTGTATCACTGGAGATTTATTTGAATTATATTAGCAGTTATATTAGTAGTTATTTGGATAGGTGTTAAGCACAATTAAGCACAATTAACTGTTAACTGTTTGCAGTAGATTTATATTTTAGAGGTTTAAAAACAGTATATGAATGTTGTTACAGTGAGCTACAGAAGCTATCTCCAGTCTCACCTCTTACAGGGGATGCCTAAAAAGTTCATGTACACTATACTGTACCTAATGTGACAACTGTATAAGCCCTCCAGGGAAATAGCAATGAGTAGACCTACCCATCCCATCCTGTGCCCATTCCATCCCCGCTTACTTCTCCACTCAAGAGAGGCAGTGCATTTTCCTTAAAGGCTAAACTTACATTTTGAATTCATTAAGGGTTTTATGGTCACATGGTTTAATTGGGCATTATTGTTTTGCATCCCCCAGGGTTGTGGGGACTGGGTGCATTTCTGTAAGAGACTCTCACGCGTTACCTTTTATTCCTCCGGGCCTCCTTCTTATCCATAATGACAGGGACACAGTTCGTAAGCTCGGTCCAGTCTGCATGCAGTCCGCAGCTCCAGCCCGTAGAGAACCGGGAGAAGAGCCAGGACTCTTCTTTCCCCGGTCGGTGGCACGTGCATTTCTTCTGCCCTGGCTTGCAGTCGCACGGCTGCTCCAAGCGAATATTCCTCACCAAGTGCCTCCCGAAAGTCGTCCCCCCGGTCTTCTGGATGTGCAAAAACACTATCACGTCGTCCCCTTTGATGTTGAACTCCACGTGTCTGTCAAGGTCTCTTTCAGTGAAGTTGAATTTCGACGATAGTTTCGGAGGGCTGTCATCCTCCAGGTCTTGATCTCTGTAGAAATCATCGCTGTCCTGATAAGGGGTTGAAAGTAGACTCACCCCTCTAAATTTCTCCTCAGTCTTAAAGTGGCATGAATTACTGCCAGCGGGACATATGTACTGATAACCTATCATAACAAAAAGGACAGCTAAAATAGGAACTAAAATGAGCTTACTGGATCTATCATCCATCATATCAAGATAGTGTCTTCATTCCGTTACTGTGAATAATAAGGAGCACCCGTGGACACTTCGGAGATCAATGTTCCTCCATGCCTCAGACAGATTAAAGATGCCTATATTTTAAATGCAACACGTTGATCAGATAACACTCTCCAAAGACACTCAGACAAAATGAGAAGTCCACCTTAAGGACTCTAAAATACTGCACGCCGTCTGCACTGCGTTGGAAGTCCTGTCCGTATTCAAGAGTCATGGCAATTAAATCTCTGCCTGTCCAACTTCTGAAGCCGGTGTGGAGCTGCATCCAAGCCGACGACTCCCATGCCTCGGTATCAAGTTGAAAACGAAGCAGTCGGATGAGAGAGTTTTTAGTTTGACTCCCTCTTTCTTTCTAGTGCTGGTCCCATGCAGTGTAAATCACAGTGTGGTTCAGTGCATCTTCATACTTATTTCTGCAGAAATGTCGCACGGCTTCTTGTTGGGCTGCATGAATGCTCCGGCAGGGTACGGCATCCTTTACGGGTTGAGACAGAACTGACTGTAGTGAAGCAGTGCGTTTGAGAGGATGCTGCTGCATCCGAGCCGACAAATAGGCGTTATGCTCTCGTCGCGGTTGGGCTGGGAAAGCTCCTCATCCCATCCCGTCCATCCCGTCCATCCCATAATCTTGTTTAACACAGTGCGAAGCCAGAAGCCCACACGGATATTGAACGGAGACAATACTGAGATTTATTCACATTTAAATACAAAGACCTTCCAACCTATCTATCTATCTATCTATCTATCTATCTATCTATCTATCTATCTATCTATCTATCTATCTATCTATCTATCTATCTATCTATCTATCTATCTATCTATCTATCTATCTATCTATCTATCTATCTATCTATCTATCTATCTATCTATCTATCTATCTATCTATCATTTCCTTTGCGCACCCTGTTATTGTCCCATTATCTGCAGCTCAGTCATGTAACCCTATTATTTTTGTGTCACTATATTGGCTAACTGCCCTTATAGTGTCGTTTGGATGGCTATTAAATTTAGAAAGGCTTAAATGCACCTTTAAAGTGAGGTCGAAATTGAGTTTAAAGTAATAGTCTGCTTCCCCACACAATAGTCTGCACATTTTGGACATAATACTTTACCGGTCATGTGAAGACAAGACAAGCATGTGAAAACAACAATGTCTCTCCGCGGGCAACAATGTCTCTCTGCGGGTACATTTGCAAAGTAGGGTCACACAAAAACAAAAAAACAAAACAAAACAAAAAAACAAACAACCCCCCCCCCCCCCCCCCCCAAACAAAAAAACAAAAACAAATCATACATAACAATCTTTACTGATCTTTAGGGAAATCTAATAAAAACTAAAAAAGGAATGAATGGATAACTGATATAGCTTTAAAGTAGTTCAAATAATCTATAACATTATTATTATAATGATTATTATTATTATCATCACTATCATTATGAAGGCTACAAAAACTAAGTTATTCTAAACGTAATGTAACAACTTCGGTTAATTTTTGGATTCACTGTTTTGGATTTTTCCTTTCCACAGCCTACAGGAAGTGTCTGGAGATTCACACTGGAGATTCAACAAATACACACTTACACACGCGCGCGCGCGCGCACGCATCACTCACTACTAGTGTTGCTACAACATGCTCTAGTGCTTGAGCTTCAGCGTCTGTCTCTTTAGCTGTCTGCCAATGTGCCAGAATAATTTGCCACATTATCATCTAATTTAATTTAATTATACAACGATCTTTCTCGCCTGGTCTGTATAAACAATATAAAAAACGGTGTTTTAAAATAATTAAAGGCCACGTTTTGTTTTCCGGTTTCCGGTTCTTTCGGGTAGGAATAACGGTCCGCGCGAGACACCTCGACACCCCGCAACCCCGGTAACAGGCTAGCCGTACAGGCTGTTAGCTGCCCAAAATATCCAGCTGAATGAAGCCCTTTGCTTTGTATGGAAACCACTAGCATCACTGACTGGGTGAGCTCGATGTTATTGGCAACACTGTAGCTAAATAATAGTCTGTCCACTGTTACGTGTTTGTGGCAACCCATGCTCGTGGTCTCCGTTAGTCAAAACACGCTGCTGGGATGTTTTAGTTCATGTCACGGCAGCTGACTTGTAGTCTGCAGCTAAGTTAACTTCACTCCTTTGCCTGACCCTTATGAGGAGACGTTATTTTATTATTACTCTCCTTGGTTAACGAGGACCTCTCATGTTTCTAGCATCTCCCATAATCTTGCGAGCTGTTTTTTTCTTCTTCAGACGAGTATGTGTGCGTGTGTGTTGGCTTTGAGGTTGAGATAATAACTCAGAGTAACTACGTGGCACTCAATGGCACCTCTCAAAAGCTGAACTGACGGCGTACCTTTTTGCTCTCTACCACTGCTATAGGTTCATGTTCCATCGCGACAATGAGGAGCGTTATTGTGCTGTCGCTACTGGTGCTGAACATAAATCACGTAATATCAGCCCCCAAAGGCGTCACTGCCAGTCTTAAAGCCAAGTGGAGCATGACGCCTTTCCTCCTGGAGACGAGGTACAGTACTTTTCTTGGAAATGCATATGTGCAATAAAACGGGGCACAGCCAGGTGCCCCTCCTCCTAAATGCACTGCTTTGATCTTTTATTAATCCGCGGTTTGTATTTTAATCTTTAAATGTCCTAAACAGAAAATAAAATCTCATTACACTTCCCAGAGACAGGTCAGGACCAGAGACTAGAAATATTGAATGATTTCTATTTTTGCACTGCATTCACCTGAAAGCAAACTGAAATTATTTATTTAGTATTAAAGTAGTTACTGATTGCTATTCATTAATGCATTTATTTATTTATCCAATACTAATTCTTTCACTTCTTACATCAACACTGATGTTTTCGTAACCAAAACCTTCACCAAATCTTTCCTTGCAGACTGATGGATAATAGCTCTAACTTTGGTGATTCAGCCAACCTTGGGCTGAAAGTTCCACGAATATTACTAGGAAACTCTATTCTCCCTTTCCTACTTCTTTTTTTTTTGGTTTGTTTTTGCTTTGTTTAATATCACTGCAATTAAGGATTTATAATAGTATATTGTATTACCAGATAAAGGTCACAGCCTCAATGTTCTCCACGGTAACTGTGCTCATGGTCATAAATACATTGTAGTTTACCATCATTTAGCTTTTTTGAAAGACTTTCTTGTGTTACATTGTAGCTAAACTAAAACAGAATATCATTTGTGGAAAAATCAGTCTCGTTATATTGACAGCCATCATCCAGAATGATTAATCCCATCACAGACCTAACAATTTAAAAAGTGCATTCTGTCCATTTACAATAGACTTTAAGTAATAGACAGAAGTTATTTCACTGTGTTTATCACAGTAGAAAACAGTGCTGGAACATTTAGAAAACCTTAATTCTCACATTTATATTATTATTTATTATTCAGCACAGAACCATTTATCTTTCAAATTAAATCACAAGTGTCACCAAGCAAGGCCGTTTTCATGGGGACCAAATATAAACATCACTTTGTTTATGTTATGAGTTGCCTTATTATGATTTCTGAAGGACACTTATGTAAAAAATCACCACAAAAACGTTCTGCTTTATTACTCTTGGAAGGTTATTCAGATTTTTATACTGGTTATTTATTGATTTAATGTAATTTTACTGCCTTTAACTTTTTTAAATCACCTTAAAATATAACTTCGCTGTATCCCTGTTGGTGTACTTCTGGTAAAGTTGATACGCTTAAAGCTGGAATGTCTGTCTTCTCTGTTGCATCCTTCTTTGTGGCCTCTCCTGTTTCAAAATAGTCTGTGATGATTTTATCATCAGTGTTAGTTTTACCAATCTCTTTGGTAACCTTGTAGAAATCTTCGTATATAATTGGATTGTGTGTTTAAATAGCCGTAGTAAAAAACTTGATCCTTTATCTTGTTTAATGATGAGTTACAGTGGATATGTGCACAGTTACTTCCAGAAATTAATGATTTTGGTGGTCTGTAGTTTTAACTGCTGAGGAGCAAAATAATGTTTGCTTATTATACTTACGTATTTTCATGTGCAGCGAATTTATTGGAGAAGATGGGAATGAGAAATTCTGGCAGTTTGTCGACACTGTAAAAGAACTTACTGTATACAAGCACGGAGGTATGTCTATTTTTACATTAAACTATTACTTTTATATGAAGAGGTGTAACTCATTGAACTGAGTTTTGAGTTTTTGTCCCACCACTGTTTATTCTACAGAGTCAGTGCGCTCGTACTACAACTTGATCATTAAGAAAGCCGGACAGTTCCTCACAGATCTTCAAGTTAATCTTCTCAAATTTGCTCTTGCCCTGCGCTCCTATTCACCAGCTGTTCATGCATCCCAGCAGGTATGTTCTGATCAAAGTGTTATAAAGTAATATTTTCAGCTCAGTTCAGTTTAATTTGTACAGATCCAGTTTAAAACTCAGTCATTTCAAGGCAATCCAGGCAATCCTCTACAGGCAAGCACCTAGCAGTGTTGCGGAGGAAGAACTGTTCCCACCCTGGGAGAGCCAAGCTCACGGCGTGGCAGCCCTCCACTGGGGGGTCACAGAAAGTATGATGAAAAACAAACAAAACAACACAAAAATGAAAAGAAAAAGTAGAAGAACATTCTCTGTATGAATTTCAGAAGTGGGAAATGAGGGGGTTTAAAAACAGAGGAGACTGGAAAAGACAAGCTCAGTGCACTAAGGGCTCAACTGATCCAACCCTAACTAAACACTTTTATCAAAATAAAACTTTTATGCCTAACCTCAAAAGTAGAGAAGTGGTCGTGTTATAATCACATGTATTTTAAAACGAGTAATTCAGGTGGGGACCAAACCAGCAAACCCTGGCTTTAGTAAGGTTATGTTGTAGCCATTACTTTACCAAACATTCTTTTTCTTCCTTCTGTTCATAACAGATAGCCAAAGATGAGCCTCCGCCTGAGGCTTGCCCAGCCTTTGTCTCCATCCATGGGCAACACAGCTGCAGCACCAAGGACATCAAGAAGCTCCTTAAGGCAGCTGCAGGCAGGTAACATGGAAGTTTGAATTTATGTATGTAGTTATTTGAAACTTTTTAAAATTGTGTTTTTAATATTTGATGCTTTCACCTATCAATGTTTAGCTCTGGGATATCTTTAACCACATTTTCCAAATGTTCACAGGCCAAAACCATATTTATACAAGAACGATCACACATATCCAGGGGTCAATATAACAGATGTGCCAGTTGTGATCTTGTATGCAGAGATTGGAACAAAGAAGTTCACCTCTTTTCACAAGGCACTGTCAGAGAAAGCTGAAAAGGGCACACTTACATATGTGCTGCGTCATTTTGTAGCGGTGAGTAGAAATATACCCTCCTCCCCCCACTGCTTTGCCTTAACTCTCACTTACATTCCACTTATTAATTATTATTAATATATATAAATATTTTTGTAGACGTGGTTAATTGTAGAGAATAAAAACAAAATTCTAAATGAACTTTGAAATTACTGATGAACTAGTGTTATCAGAGCAACAGTGACGAATAAAGTTTGACTTTTGCTCTCTGCTGTTTTGGTAGAATTAATTTTAACAGACTTCTTTTTGTTTAATTATTGTCTTTAAAAAGAAGTAAATTAGATTCATTTCCAGCAGTGAAATTAAAATAAAACATTGATGCCATCTTTGTGTATATTTTTTTTCTCATGATTACTGATTACTGCTAATCAGTGATACAACAGGAAACTTCTCTTTAGTAAATCTCTTTAAGGAAACTGTGTTTGAACAGCACTGCTATCGCTCAAACATAGTTCATCCTGCTTACTTAGAATTAGCTGCTTCACTGGGTGAATGGGTTAAATGCAGAGGAACTATTTCCCTATGGGGACTAACATGCACACTTTACACTTTACACTTTTAGCATCAAAGACAGCATAAAGAAATAGAAGTACCCACAGCAGCCACTGAATAGTTTTGAATTCTGTGTTTTGAAGTTTGTTTTAGCTGCTGCAATGTGGGTTTTTTGGATCCAGAAGCTAACTTATTCAGGTGAAAGGGTAAGGTGCTAAGTTGTCAGCCAATGCTTGATAGTTTGGTAGGCAAGCTGGATTCCGTGCTGGCAAACTGTGTGGGTGCAATACACAGATACACACATTATTGTGGCAGGTAACAGATTAGTACAATAATAGAATTTCACTTTCCAAAACTGAAGCACAAACCTCTTGGATGGTCTGTACCACACAGCAAGCAATTAACATAAGCCTGAGAATTCATTATACACCATCTCCACACACAGTAAAAAAGTCTAATAACTGGAAGTACTGGAGGTGAGGCCTAAAGACACCCATCAGCTCCAGCTGCTTATGTCTAGACACACTCCTAACTCTAGCATCTAGGTGGATGAGTTATAAAAAATCTCCTTCATCAGAGTTTTTATAAAGTGGGAAGGTATCCATAGAGTCATAAACCATTTTGTTTTTATCAGACTGTAAATTAATCCATCTATCCATGCTGCTGAGCTTATCCAGTTCAGGGTCTTGGAAGGCTGGAGCCTATTCAAGCTATCATGGAGTGAAAGGCAGTGAACGCCCTGGCTAAGACAGAGAAACAGACAACTATTCACTCACATTCACAACTACAGCCAATTTAGAACTGCCATTATTAACCTAACACATGCATGTCATTGGACTGCAGGTGGAAGTTGGAGTACCTGAAAAGAACCCACACAAGTATGGGGGGAAACTCCACTCAGAAAGGCCCCTAGTCAGTTACTGGATTCAAAGCCAGGACGTTGTTGCTGTGAAGCAAAAGTGATAACTACTGCAACACCTGAATAAGCTTTTTAATGCTATAAAGTTGGAAATTATAACATGGGAATTTATGGGGATGCTTGCTTTTGTAGACAGCCTGAATTAGTCACTCGAGGAACTGGAGATCTTAGAAATTTTGTCTTTGCCTCAGAGGTTTCTCCTTGATTAACATGAGCAATATCACAGCAATGTGTTTTGTCCACTAAAGAGGAGCAATGCCATAAAAAAAACAAAAACCCCAGATTCACTTGTTGTTGTTCACATAAATCCTGTTTTCCATCTGAGCTTAGAAAAAAGACGCTAAATTGTTCAACATCAGTGTCATTTGTCAAAGCGTATTTATTTGGTGAACATGTTGGAGGGCTACTTCATTAGGTGATAAGTCATACAGGAAAGATATCTGATTCAAAAGAAAATGGAACACTGGCTTCAAATCTTCTGTGATGTGTTAGCAGTTGTTCCATTAGTAGCATTCGATTAGCTTTTTAAAAAAATTAAAGCTAGAGTGCCGACTGCATGTTTGTTGTTTGTTGCTGCTGTTTTGTCTATCCTTCTTTTTAAATTAACTCTGTCACAGAGGTTATGTTTTCACTGAAGTTTGACTCCTAGCAGGATTTTGCAAAAAGAACCCCAAAAAAACAAGCCAAATTTCATGATGAAAGATGGCCAGAAAAAGTTAACACTTTACTGTAAACAGTCTTTTTATCCATTACTTATATTTTCTGTCATGAAAAAAAATGTTGTTCCTCATAGTTTTTCCTGATCAAATGGACACTGCTGAACAACACGTATGACTGACCAATGTTCAGAGGTAGAATTAACAGATTTCTAAAAACTAACTGACAAACAGATGCCTTTGAAAGTAGGAAATGTGCTTTTCTTGAAGAAAAGCGGTGTGTAGGTGTGGAAGCTTCCTCGTTACGCTTGTGAAAGATTGAAGCAGTGTCTGGGTGACACAGGTGTCAAGGTTGAATGTCAGTGTATCTGCTGCTGTACGTGTCAGTTTGTGTGCTTTTTGTTCCCACAGGTAAACTGTTTCATAGTCTATAACTTTCACTGACTGTAGTCTTGAAAAATCTATAAAAAGGCAACATGTTTTGCCACAGGTATGTGGGCACCTAGATATGGGCTTAAAGATGTGCCATGCTGAAACAAACTGAACAAAAACAAATGTAATTAGGAGACGTACTTTACATCGATTCTGGCTGTAAAGCCAGGGTGATCTTTGTGCTGTCATTATCTCTCACTTCTATAGGAAGTTTATAAGGTGTCAGCACTAGTCAGCGTGTCACTAGTGTCAGCGTGTTCTGTTGTGGCTAAACCGTTGTTGCTTCGAGACATTTTCCACTTCATAACTCCAGTTATAGTTGACCAGGGGAAAAAATTATTACAAAGATGGCATCCAGCGACAGTCTCAAGCCAAAACTCACCCAGTGTGATGCATTCTACTTCAAATGTGTTTGAATGTAGTTTTGTTCACATAGAGTATAGTGGGTACATATAGGCAGAAAGTATCTTCTGTATAGAGCTCTAATTCAGATTCAACTCTGCACTGTTTTACATTGCTTTGCTTTTATTTGATACAGAATCCAAAGCCTCAAAAGATGCTTTTATCTGGGTATGGTGTTGAGTTGGCTATCAAAAGCACAGAATACAAAGCTGTGGATGACACTGAAGTAAAAGGTCAGTTAGTGATTTATCCAGCATTGTGTGTTGAACTCTGTTTCTCAGGCAAGTAAACACGAATCTCTTGCTTTATAGATTCAAAGACGGTTATAAATGTGGAGGATGATGATAATGATGAAGTCCAAGGATTCTTTTTTGGGACATTAAAGTAAGTAATATATTATCAGTCCTAAAGATGTTTTAATCGTTTATTTTTCTGTTGTTTTTGTCACTGTGTATTTGACACCACTTGATTAGGAGTCAAAAAGAAATCTTCACCTTGTATCGTGTCTTTCTGTTTTTCTTTTATCTCTCTTAAGGAAATCTCATCCTGAACTCCAGGAGCATCTTGTTGAGCTTCGCAAACATCTTCTTGAGAGTACCAATGACATGGCCCCTCTCAAAGTGTGGGAAATGCAAGGTATCAGGTTTTTTTCCTTTCAGTGCTGTTGACAACAGTTTGAGGATATTTTTCAATGTCTGTCTGCATTTGCTATTATCATGCACTAAGAAAAAGCTTAGATTTATTGAAACTGAAAAGAGGATCAAAGGTGAGGCCTTCACTGTGTATGTTTTATTACTGATGAAGTGCAGGTGAGGTTTATTTTACTTTTTATTTTTTAATGTAATATTTATTTACCCAGGAAGTAATCATACATTGTGATTAAAAAACAGTTTTTCAAGGGAGTCTTGGCCAAGAAAGCACAGCATTGCAAGGTTACAAAAATTGTAAAATCACAAAAAAGCCAACCTGGGACACATTAAAACAAGGAAAGGACTGCAGATACATGGAGTAAAATCCAGCTTTTTACTTGCAGTTTTTTTTTTTAAATCAGCGTTTCAAGTTCCCCCAGGGAGAGAAAATTATTGAGCCTTAGTGTGTTTTGAAGGTTACTTCGTGACCCGGTCATAAAATCAAAGAAGGCTGTTCTACCAAGTTCTGAATATATCTTGGGTACCCTGTAGAGCAGTGATCTACAGAAGCAATATCATAAGGGGAGAGAGGGAGTTTAACATTATTTCTGCGTAAAAATATGTACCGCTGCTAATGTCACATTAAACTTAATAAGGGCCAAGAAATCTGATTATAAAGTACTCATTGGTAGGTGGCAATTGCTTGGCTGCAATAAGTCCACAACATATGTGGAACTGCTCATGGCGTGGATGTTGTCACATTGCACTATAAACAGCAGCTACAATGAAAGCAGTGTGAAAATGGTGCATTTGTGAGTGGAGCTCTGCTTTGGAAACTTACAGGGTTGATATTGTATGGGTCTGAGTGATGTGAGTTTTGTCATCAGACGGTGAGCATGAGGCTCTGAGTGGATGTCCGAGTGCCTACCATTTTTATTTTGATGGTCCTGACAGTTAACTGTATTCTGTAAATGTGCAACAGCCCATGGTGCACAATCTCACTGAACAATGTGAGTTTTCACAACACTGTGCTGATCTATAAGCTGAAGACACACTCTTAAAATAAAAGCTCACTACCTTCCTGTATTTAATGCAGCTCTGCAGAGAATGAGTGCTAAAGGTGTAACCACCGAAAATATACATTGTGCTACACAGCTGCCATCGCTAAATTTAATAGGCATTCGTTTGCTGCTACATTGCTGCCTCTTTCTTTTTAAATGCCCCTTAACGGTCTGCATACACTGAGTATTCAGTGAGTTTTCGTAACAATTTTAGCCAAATGTTACAATGAGGCTTGCAGTTCTTGAAGGGTCGTCTGGAGCCTGTGGCAGAGAAGAGAATGCAGCTGTGTAGATTATTGCGTCATCTGCATAGGAAATACACTTAAGTTGTGCAGGTGCCCCTTCTAGTGTTATGTATTTAAAAGAAAATAGAGCTTGAAAAGCTAATAGCCACCTTTGACTTTACCTTTGCATTCATAGATGTATAAATGTTGATCATTTCTTTTGTTCGATCTATGTAGATTTGAGTTTCCAGGCAGCTTCTAGAATCATGTCTGCACCAAAGTTTGATGCTTTAAAGCTCTTGCGAGATCTCAGTCAGAACTTTCCAAGCAAAGCCAGGTAAGAAAATTCATCCTATTTTATTTTTTTTCTTGCTCAATGGTTAACACGTTTTATGTGGTTTCACAATTCCTGTCAAAGCCCTGCCCTGTATGAATCTTGGCCAAACAAATGCTGTTCTTAAAGTGCACATAAAGTATACCTTTTATAGCCCCATTTATTTGAGCATTATTACTCCTTTCTGTGACAATTTGTAACCCTGCAATGAATGTAGATAATTTGTTGTACAGGGATCTAATCAGCTTTTTTAAAAGATGTTTGCTTATTTTGGTACCGGCAGCTTGTAATAACTTCAAAAAGTGCTGAGTAAGAGTCGGGTGTTTACAGGGAATTGACTGCAAACGCACCATCTTGAGGACCCACAGGTTTTTGGAAATTAAAACTGGCATTTTACTGCCGGCTGGGGATGCGGTAAAAGCTGATGGTGACTGTACATGTTTTACTGTTCCCACAGATCACTGACAAGAGTGGCTGTAAAGCAGGAAATGAGAAAAGAAATTGAGGAGAACCAAAAGGTGCGATATCATAGCGTAGTTGCTGTCTTTGATAATATCTGTTGCCATTGCACACATTCTATTTTAGAGAATCAGTTTCTAATCTCTGTGTCATATAAATTTCACAATAAATTTGACATTTTATTTTTGCTTTTCTCCTACTCTCTTACTACCCTTACTTGTTTCTGTAGTCTCAGTGCACATCGTTTCATGTGAAAAGATCAGACATTAATGTTAGAATCAATCATTTAGGGCTTTTGGGATTCAACTAACACTTTGAGCTTGTTCTTTCAGCACCTCAGTGAGACCATTGGTGTTCACCCAGGAGACGGTGAGCTCTTCATCAACGGGCTGCACATTGATCTGGACATTCACAATCCCTTCAGGTAGGAACACAGCAGGAAGGTACAGTCATATGCCTGTGCTCCCCCCTGGAAGCGCCAGACCTAGGGTGATCTTTGTGCAATACGATCATGACTTGCTGTAGTAATTTTAAGTTTTCAATATGTATTAAATCCTAATATTTGATGTGGTTTGAATTGTCATTTTCCACAATATGGATACATGAATGCCAGCTTCACCTTTTTTTCCTCTTGGACAGAATAACCCATCCTTCTCACTCACAAAGAGTGCTGTCTTCTTCTTTTAGCTGGTCGTCTCCTTGGCTCTGGCTGAATTACTTTTTTAATGGTGTTAGCAAGATAAAAGTCCAGGGCTTCTCTGACTTATATTTTGTGGACAAAGAAAACATTTTCCATCATGGTATATTGAATATTGCTTTCAATACCACAGATATAATATATGATTATATCAACCAGATATTCATCAATGAATGAATATCTGGTTTAATGTATCTGGCTGGGGCTATATTTTTCATGTTTTTCCTGATAGAAATATTGCATAATAACTACCACTTGTAGTGAATGTCACTTGTTATAAACAAAATAATATGTTTTAAAGTAAGGACACAATAAATTGCATTAATAAAAGACATTCTCTGATAGAAGTAAAGCATTTGGTGCAATGCATATATACTGACACACAGATGGAATCAAAGACTAACACATCATTTTGCACTTTCAGCATCTTGGACATACTTAAGTCAGAGGCCAAGGTCTTAGAGGGTCTACATAATCTAGGCATAAAAGGAGAACATCAAGATAAGCTGCTGAGATTACCTGTGAATGCTGTGGATGACAGTTATGCCTTAGATATCAGACACCCAGCCATAATGGTAAGTGATGTCTAAAAGGACTATATTCCCAGATCAACACACGTGTTCTTGTTTAGGGATCCTAAAGTAAGAAATTAGTAGAGCAGTCATCGGCCTATTGCAACAATCTGAAGCTATCCAGGAACCTCATTTATTTGGAAGTTATTAAGTTGGAAGTTAGCCAAGAAATGTTATTAAATTAAAAACTTGCAAGTTTTCATTTGATGCCTCTGGCAATTTTATTACATTAAGTACTATAAAAATGTCAGAAATATATGACGATATTAAGCCTGTCCACCCTCAACCAAAATATTTGTCAACTTGCATTTCCCCTGCTGATAGTCTGCTGGTGAGGCTTCATAGTTACACAGAGAAAGACCAGTATTATTGCCAGATGGATCGTTATGCATCAAAACTAGCCAGCTTCACTGGCATTCTACTTGCTTTATTTGCATGTATATAATTCCTCTGCTGAGGAGGACGTGTTGCATGATTGGTGCCATTTGTTTGTTTTTCAACAAGATTACACAAAACTACTAAGCTGAATTTAAATGTGGGAAAAGGAGTAACCCAATAAATTTCACAGCTCTAGATCACTTTCTTTAATATTGTGAAATAGAACATAGGGCAATCGTGGCTCAAGAGTTGGGAGTTCGCCTTGTAATCGGAAGGTTGCCGGTTCGAGCCCCGGCTTGGACAGTCTCGGTCGTTGTGTCCTTGGGCAAATTTCAAGTGTATATATCTATAAAATTCCACATTCCTAAATGAAATGTCTCTAAATTCTTACATATGACAACCAGAGAGGAAGTCTGAACTGTTCATGCATTAAATATTTAATCCCTCTGTTATTTTTCATATTTTGGCTGCACCTTTGGGATTACTGTTATTATTAACTAGTGAATATTTTCCCACTAACTCTTCTGCGCCCTGTACCTGTACATTTTAGTGGATAAATGACATTGAGAATGACCTAATGTACCGAAGCTGGCCAACTGGTGTACAGGAGCTCCTCAGAGCCACCTTTCCCGGAGTCATCCGGCAGATCAGACGCAATTTCTTTAACCTGGTGAGTTTATCAGAACAAGTGAAGTACCAAGTGAGAGACAAGCCAGTAAATTCACAAATGGTTTGAGTACTAGTCAGCTGGACTTTGCATTTCCTATTTGTTTACACTGCATTAATGCAATAAAGAAAAAACAGTGGTGTGGGTAATAAAGGAAATGGAGCTGAGACAGGTCTTTATTATACATTTAAATTGTACATGTCCTAGGATTTGTCAGACAAAATAAAAAATTGAAATCACTGCCTCTGTTTTTCTAGTTTGTCTGGGTTCAACTTGCTGATGTGTTGGTTTTTGATTTGTTTTTTTCTAAAGTTTGCTTCATGTGTAAGTCAGGTTGGCACACAGTTGTTTGCAAAGCTTTACGACCAGGGGTTGATAACGATACCTCTGCTGTTAGGTGCTGTTCTTAGATCCACTGCAGGAAGAAAGTGGTGAGCTCGTGAAGCTAGCAGAGCTTTTCTACAAGCATAAGATCCCCCTGAGGTAGATGCTGCAATTTTTCACACCTCCACAGCTGTTTATATGGTCCGCTCTTGGCATTCATAATCTTTACCTGGTAGTGATTCTCATTTCACCTGCAAATTGAATACTTGTTTTGTCCCGTTTGTACAGAATTGGATTTGTGTTTGTTGTCAACACCAAAGATGAGATTGATGGCTTCTCAGATGCAGGGGTTGGATTTTACCGACTGCTGAATTACATTGCAGACGAGTATGATTTACCCCAGGCTCTGATGTCTGTGGTCTCAGTAAGTATATCGCATATATAAATCTCTGTTGTTTTAGCAAGTGTTTCTTGCCAGCTCATATCTCTGCGTGCCTAGGAAATCAGTTGCATAATATTTTACTTGTGTTATCCTACAGTTTGAGACATTGTTGAAATAGATGAGTCAGTGGTATTTTTCCTCAGCTATCTGCTTTTTAAAATTGCGGTGGAAAGTACTGACACTGAGAGGGATCCGAAGAGAGTGATGGTCAAGTCTGAACTTCCTTGCTACTCTCTTGCAGCTGTATAGCAAAGTCGATGTAGGGGAGACGCTCTCTGCTGATACAATCACTGCTTACCTAAAGAGAAAATTCCCAAAAGCCAATTCTGAAAGGATTCTAGGAGTTGAATCAGAGTATGATGATAAAAGGAAGGTAAGATGTTTTTTTGTTAATTGAAAGTAAAAGTAATAACGTATGATTGATGAAGAGCAGCAGGTCTGATTTTAACTTTTGTTGGCTGTAGGATGGTGCGCTCTTCTACAAAAAGAGTGGCTTGGGTGCCCTGCCTTTGGCTTTATTTAATGGAGTCCCTTTGAGCCCTGATGAGATGGACCCAGAGGAGCTGGAAACAGTCATCCTTCAGCGCATAATGGACACCACTACTGCCTTTCAAAGAGCCGTCTTTATGGTATGATGCATATGCATGAAACGAGACTCACTCTTCATATTCAGCCTATGAAACCAATGTGTTTTTTTTTTGTCTTGTTGTTGTAATGAGAGGTGAAATTTTTACATTCATATATAGGCAGGTTTGTCCTGCATATGAAAGAAAATCTGACCAAAATTAGCAGCAATGTCATTAAAACATCTTTTTAAAGAGTTTTCTTTGAATGGAGATTAATTTACTGAGTGACAAAATACAGTTTTAATTTTCAAATGGGAAGAAATGAGAGGGAAATTCATAAGACTTCTGTTAAGTAAAGCAATGCGTACTCATTACCTTAATTATATGTGGACCAATAATGATTCATTTCCCAAAGGCCCACTTTGAGTCAGGAAAAACCCAGACATGAGTGAACTGAAGTACTCAAGCACTGGGGAACTGCACCGGTGGCAATTTGTTCATGCTGTCAGTTATGTAACTAACACACTTTATGTCCTTCACCTTATAGGGCCAGTTATCTGAAGGCTCAGATGTGGTAGACTATCTAATGGAACAGGCCAATGTGGTTCCCAGGATGAACCCTCTTATTTTAAGCAGTGACCGAAAGTACCTTGACCTCACAGCCACTCCAGGTGCTCCTTGTTCTATGCCATAAAATATGGATGCCACTGTTTACATTCCTCTTACGTTATACTTTCCTTTATATGCAGTTGCAGATGATTGGGAAGACACATATATGTTTTCTTATGTGGACACCAGAGACAAAACGGCAGTGATTGCTAAGAGAATGAAGTACTTCACAAATAGTGGTAAGAAGTCACTTCTTTTTGGTTTGCTTTCCCAGTAAACACTATTTCAGATGAAATCTCATATTTAGAAACATAATGCTGTATAAACTGGAATAACTACTCTACATTAATATAAGGTGTATCTGTAAAATTAGCATTTTTGTTATAAACAAATTGAATCCCACACTGCTTTGCTGATGTATGGAAATATGAAACTGGGTTTTATTAGGGCTGGCAGGCTGTGCCTCCAGCAAAATCATTGCTGGGTCTTCTGACTGGCTTTTGGCCAGCAGTCTAAATGGTCATCAGAGCTGCATTTCGCTGCTCGGGCCCAGAGTCTAGCTGCAGTGTTTCAGAGGAGGCTGATTGCCATTCTCTCTCTGTGGAGTAGCTGTCGGGCCAACTGCCTGCTTTTCTGAAGGACTGGCTGACTGGCCGGGGCGGGAATATAACCATGACAGGTGGCAAGGTTCTTCTATAATATGTGACAGATGTCTTAGTCTCTCTCACCTCTGACACAAACTAAACATTCACTATAATAACTACATTTCATTCCCCTCTCAATGTCATGTGATTATCAGTGTATAGACAGAGTAGGACCTTTTACAAGACACTGTCTTTGAAAGCTGTGTAAACATTTAGGTCAACATTGAGAGATTGAATTCTTCATAAATAAATTTGTCCTCTACTGGTGAAGTGATTATACTTGCTGTGGCTAACTAATCAGCTGCACCTGCATACTATCCCATTAATGCTGCACCTCAGTACATAAAAGCGCACAAACGTGGCCAAAATGTTATGTTAACCAAACATTAGAATGAGAAACACATGGGATCTAAGTGCCTTTAGTTGGTGCCAAATCGGAATATCTAAAAATGAAAAAAACAAAAAACCCGCTGTTCTCCTGGGATTTAATGAAAAACAGTCCCTAGTGGTACAAAAACAAAACAAACAAAAAATCTGCGACACTTCTGTGAGCAAAACAACTTGTGAAGAAGAAGAGTCAGACATGGTTGAAGCTGCTACACCTTACACTCGAAGAGAGAACAGACTGCTGCAGCTGAAGAACAGGGAAGAACAGGACACTAGAAACAACCAAAATAGACTGCTCTTGGGGATAACAGGAGACTTACGATTAGAAAGCTAAAGAATATAAAGTAGAGTCTGAGTTTAGAATGGTTTACAGTAATGGCAGTAATGGCTCTTATTTGTATTGTACACATTATTCTATAAAGATTTTACTCTTTTACCTCAGATGAGGATGGGATGACTCCTGTAACTCTGTGGGTAGTTGGGGATTTTCAGAAGGTGTCAGGACGAAAACTCTTGCTCAGTGCTCTGAAACACCTGGTAAGTAAAATCAATACTGTTCTTTTCACTTCTTTAATTTATGTTATCATTTAGGATGTACACAGGACGTCTTAGAAGGCATAACAGATAAATCTAATACTCTAACTTATCCTTAAAGCAACAAAACTTGTGCACTAAAAAAAATCAAATAGAAGTGGAAGGGATGCAGAACTCTGAAATGGTTTTGGTGGTGATTATCATGGCCGGTTCATAACAAAAACTATAATTAAAATGTCATTTTCTGCTGTGTGCTCTCACAAAAAATCATCAGTGTAGATTCGTCTTAACTGAAATATGTTGTGGTGATATTCTACAGATGAATAACGTAATAAAGCAAATGTTCTTTTTGTCATTTAGAGATCATTAGTAGTAGATTAGGTTGAAAAGGTGAGATCTTTACTTTAAAGCACTATTTTTTGAGAGCTCTTCATCAGTGACATATGTGGTAGCTGGATATATGAGCATGTCTGCTATTACTGTGAATTATAGTGCCGTTATGTTTATATGTGTGTGCGCTTGTGTGTGCAAGCAGAAGGCCAGTCCTGGAGTGCGTGTGGGGGTGATAGATAACCCCAGTGAAAAACCCTACGACGATAACACTGTGCTGTACAGGGCTATCTGGGCCTCTCTCCTCACCCAGAAGAATAAGGCTGCGGCAGAGTTTGTGCATAAACTCCTAAAAGAGGAGAGCAGCCAGCTCCTCCAGCAGGGGACCAAGATGAAAGACTTACTGATGCAGGTAAAGAGGGGATTAAAGAATGCTCTTTTCTTTTCTTTTCTTTTCAGACTACACATATTTTGTTTGGACTTTATATATATATATTCTTTTATATTAGAATCACTACTTTAAATCATATTGTAACCACATGATTTGACTTTTACCTTGAAGGTGGCAAACCTTGAAAGAGGAAAATCTAATATAAGAGCTTGTTTTTTTCACTGCTCCTTTTTTTTTTTACTTTGAGTTTTTATTTGATCAAATAGGTGTTTGTTTTAATCCAACTATTTCCAAATTTAGACATAGATTAGATGTATAGCTGCCAACAGTCCACCCATCTATATATTTTGGATGCGTTATATTCATGCTGATGTTTAGTAGAGATGGGAATCACCAGACACCATGTGATATTATATTATCGCAATATTTCACCCACAATATGATATTGTGATTTATAACATTTTCCAATATTATCAGTGCTCCAATAACGCACATTTTAATTTGTCACCTTTTTTAACTGGAAACTATGTCCTCAAAGTTAATCTTTGTCAAATATTTATTTTATTCTGTAAGATAAAGTTATTGCAGTTATTTTTTTGTTGCACAATAAGATTGTCAAGCATAGGAACGCTGTCATTAAAACCGGCCATAAATCTTGGCATAAGATGGAGTCAGTCGGATATCAGTCTGTGATCGACTGGGATCAAATTGGCAGTTTCATACAATCTATCTCTGATAATAAACCTGGGAATAATTGTGATAAATTGTTGAAAATTGTATATCTACCGTATTTCCCGGACTACAAAGCGCACCTGAATATTAGCCGCACAAGCTAAAATCAGGGGGAAATCCTGTTTTGTACATACATTAGCCGCACCTGACTAAAAGCCGCAGGTGTTTCAATGTTGACTTATCATATGTAAGAGAATATGCACAAAGGGAATTGTCAGGAAAGAGATGGCTGTTTGGAGACACACCCCTTTTATTAATATTTTGAAAAACAAGTTATGGGTACATATTTGCACAGCTTTTTAGGTATATGTAAAAGTAGCGGTAATTACAAGTACGAAACATGTACTGTGCTTCATAAATGAGTAACAAATGTAGTACATAACAATAACCTACAGCACACCAGAAAAATAGATTCGGACTACCTTTTAGGCTCAGGTGCAGTGACACGGCTTTAACAAGAAGAAAAGTCAGTCATTCACCACCATCTTTCTCTTCTTCCTGCGCACTGAAACCACCAAAGTCCTCTTCTCCAGTGTCGGAGACGAACAGGCTCAGGATCGCTTCGTCATCCACTCTCAGCTTCTTTCCTTCGTTGTCACTTTCAAAACCAAACAAATCCTCGTTGTCAGTGTCAGAGTCGAACACCCTCTGAAGGGCCGTGGTGTCCTCCTCTCCATCATGCAGCAGTCCAGCCCTTCGAAATCCGTTGGTGATCATGGATGTTTTCACACTTTTCCACGCTGTCAGATTCCACCGGTGGAGTTGAGCATGACTTGCTTTTCGCAAGTTTATTGCCGCTCGTCATCCACGACTCCCGCTGAACGTGTAGCGCTACTTGTACGGCACTATGTTGCCTGGCAGATGGACATGTGACCAACATACCACTCTTGAACCCCGATACTGTGTGTCTGATCACATGCCCTTCCGCCAGGCAACGTAGTGCCGTACAACAGCGGAACAAACAAAACAAATCGTCTTACGATATGACAAAAATCATGGATAATCCATAGAAAAGCCGCACCTGACTAAAAGCCGCAGGGTTCAAAGCTTGTGCAAAAAGTAGCGGCTTATAGCCCGACAATTACGGTATATATCTTTTGCTGCCTGTTAACTATTACATATAACTATTACATTTGTGTTCAGCACCCTTCCTGTTCTATAGGAATATAACAAGAATATGACCTGAATTGAGTTGAGTCATTGACAAAGACTTATTCAGATTGATGGCAAGATGCTGGCAATCCGTGTGCATTTATAAAGTAGACAGCAGTTAAAACTGTTGGAACGCTATCTATTTTAGACACACAAAAGTTAGATTAACTTGAATCTTGTGCATGGCTACCTTATCAAAGTTTACTTGTCCAAAGAAAAAACTTCAGTTTCATACCAAGTGCATCACTTGGTAAGAAAGTTGCTTTGCTCTGATATAACTGATAAGTATTTAATAATATATTTGATTAGGTAAATGGTTTAATGGAGGTAAAAGGAGAAAAAGTGCGCAGTCAGGAAAATAGTGATTGATGAGCCCATTCTCTTATCTCTCTCCTCAACATCAACTCACGGAATGCATTTACAGCACGCATGATACTCCACACTCCTTGGACACCCAGGCAAACAGCCTGCCCACTGTCAGTTCCACTTGAAATGTCACTGAGGCCATTGAAAGACTGCAACACGCTATGAATCTTTAACTAAAATGTGCTGGTGTAAACATGGTCTCCCGAAGCTGATAAATAGCCAACTGCTCACAGCTTCTGGTTATGTGATCCACATGTTTTCAGCCAAGCCTGACCATCACTGCTGCTTTAAGGCAGAACTAAATCATTCTCCCGTCTTCATGCTGTAATGCGCAGTAACCACCCACAAAGGACTGTGCATACGCAAGCAAATTCTCAGCCACTAATCAACAAATCAGCTGATGGAGTATATTCACCATCAGTTATGCAGTAGATTGTGTAGTTTGTTTGTTTTTTATTTAGGACCTACTATAATGAAGTTCCCCTCAGTTATACTAGCCTTTCACAATTGGGAGAGAATAGGCTGGAAATAGAGATGGGGTGATAGGTAGGATGTAGCAGTGTGACTTGAGACCCAAAGCCAAGGGATATGAGTTTATTATTGGCTGCCAGACAGACTTGCTGACTGGATTGTGCTGACATTATTGGTATTTCACCTGTTCTCCTGAGGAGAGAAATGTTGGAGAAACTAATAACCTGACTCCACAAACCCTCCACACTCCCAAACCTAATTTGTTATAGACAAAACTGGCAGGGGTTTAATTAGGAGTTTGTTATATTAATTACAAATTGATTAATCTCATTTTCACACATGTGCATTTCTGACAGGTCTGGCTGAAATATTTTATGTTTGAAAACTGCAGTGATTGTGCTGATGCGAGGCATCAATGATTCTGTGAATAATTTTTATTTTTTTTGTCTCACATACATCATTTTTATGTCAATGCATCACTCTTTATATTTTTGGACAGGCTGAAATGAGAGAAATGTCTTTCAGCTGCGTTATTGGATATTTCAGTTGACCACAAACTATGGATTACATCACATATTCTTAGCCAGCCAGCGATGCAATCAAATTATCTGACATTGTAAACAAACTTTTGTTTTTCTGCTGTAGGGCATGGATATGGATGCCTTTGAGAAAAAATTCAACACCCTTGAAGTTGATTTTATCCGCACTCAGCAGTTATTCTGTCAAGACGTACTGAAACTCAATCCTGGACAGCGTGCAGTGATCAGCAATGGGAGGGTGAGTGGGCTCCAGCTTATGCATAGTTAAAAACTGACAATGGATGCAGTCAATCAGATCAATGGCAGAAAATCCAGGGTTTTTCCTCGGTCTAAAAGAACCACGCCACTAATGAGTGAACACATATACTTATGGCTGTGTAACTTCTGCTGTTATTTTTTGGCATATGGGTAAAGGCTCATGAGTAAAAGTAACCCCACCTACATAAAAACTCAGTCCTGGTGATTTTTCTCTGGGCAAAAACCAAAGCTCTTTGGTGCTCGAAAATTTCATAAGCAGGAAAAGCCCTGCAGTCATGCTACACACGGAGGAAGCAAATGTTTGCAATAGTGTCATATTTTCTGTGCATAAGCAACTTCCCAATATTCTAATCGGAAACACAATAAATAAATAAACTGTGTGTGATCACAGTCTGAACAAGTAGCCAGCCACAGTTCAACTCATTTTAACTCAAAGCTTCTCTCCCTTAATGTAGTAATGCAGCTTGTACAGATTCCGAAAACCACGGGAAATTAATAAGCAGTACAAAAGTATTGTTAGAAAATCACACAAAATTAATCACATGATTAATATCTACCTCTGTTCTTTAAAAGTAACACATCCAGCTTTGAAAATGTATTAAACTGTTTTAGATGTTTAATTTCAGTATACGACTAACTTAATGAAACTATTGCCCTGTTCAAAATTAAGTGTGACAGTAACTTGGCAACTAATGATCTAGAAGATGACTTCTTCTTGTAAGAAGTTTCACTGGGATAAGGTTTTTGACTTGAGACTCACCAACTATCAATTTCCTTGTGACTTGAAAAATAGTTACTTTGACAGGCAGCTGATTCTTTAGATGGCTTCTCTTGAATAGAAAACATTTTATTGCCTGTGACAAGAAGCACTGGTGGTGTTGTTTGCTACAGCAGAGAAAGATTCTCCATGCAGCTGCACTTTTGGAGGATTTTTCCCTCTAGTGTTTTCAGAGTGCTTTCTTAGCACTGTCATATCAGCATGTCTATTTCTCAAAGGTCACAAGTGGCAGGCACGGCTGTGTGTGTGTGTGTGTGTGTGTGTGTGTGTGTGTGTGTGTGTGTGTGTGTGTGTGTGTGTGTGTGTGTGTGTGTGTGTGTGTGTGTGTGTGTGTGTGCGCGCGCACACGTGCTCACTGTACGTGTGTACAGAGCTGGTGACTGATGTCTCAGCAACAGCAATGCTGACAACCACGGATAAAGAGGCCAGTCTCTGTGATGGCAGTAACAATTAATATTATCTTACTTTGCTCTGCTGCAGTGGTAGGGCTCTTCTCCCAGAATAGAAAAACCAGGCAGCCTCACTGAATACCGTGACTTTAAGTGGATAAAACACTGTGTCACAATCACATTACATTTAACATCCCCTGGGAAAGTTGTACATAATACATGGTGAGATAAGAATGGGAAAAGTCGTGTTCTGACTGTGTTATTTTCCTCATGTTAGATCCTTGGTCCGTTTGAAGAGCAGGAAGAATTCACTGTGGAGGATTTCCACTTGCTGGAAAAGATTACTCTGAGCGGTTCTGCAGAGAAAGTCAAAGCCAGAGTTAAACAGATGGGAATGAAGCCAAAGCAGTATGTTTGTATTTCTTTTTGGCCTACTTGTCTCTTTGAAGTGTCTGTGATAGAAATGTGTGCATCTGTTTAAGCGTTCCCTCTGTGTCACCTTTGCATTAAGTTTGTCTAGAATTATCTGTTAGTGTAGGATTTTCTTTTTTCCTCATGTATCAAATGTTTGAAAGTATTCTGTCATGAAGAAATGTCACTTTCTCAGTTTTAAGGTACAGTAGCCTGATTAAGGCGTGACTCTGCCTATTTAAAGCTTGATATTATATTGCGCAAGGGCTGGTTAACATCTTCACTAACACAAATGCTTTAAAGAAAATGACAAACTGATTTTTCCCCCCTCAGTGCCAGTGACTTAGTTATGAAAGTTGATGCCCTGCTAACTGCAGCCCCCAAAGGAGAAGTCAGAAGAGATGTCCACTTTATCAAAGACACCCACAGGTGGGATTTCTTTTTCCCCTTTGGGATCTGTAGTCTCATTGGAAAGTATTCATGCTCCTTTTTTTGTAATGGGCCTGAAAATTGCAATGCCATCATTTCAAGGAGTGCCAAGCTGCAAGTCTTTTGATTTGCAGTTCTGCTGATTAAGGATTGTATGACGTTGTTTGTTGAATTCGCTCTGGTGTGCTTTTTTTGTTCCTCAGCGTGCTTCATCTCTCTCCACGTGAGAACGAGGTGTTCTATGATGTTGTGGCAATCGTTGACCCCCTCACAAGAGAAGCACAGAAGATTTCCTCCCTTCTGACTGTAAGCTGTAGTGCATTTTTATATTTTTCCCCATTATTCTTTATCATTTTCTGATATAGGAAGAACTTATAAAATCACACCTAAAATCACTTTCAATGTAGGAAGGGTAGAAAGACATGCAGATTGCTGAGGTAAAAAAAATATGATAGACTGTGTCATTTTCAGGATCATACTGGGATCCATTTTAGTCTTTATATTCTTTTATAGACTTTACTTTAAATACAATAATTATTTGTTTATTGGAATTATTGGAAAAAAATGACAAAGAAAATGTGTATGTGGCATATACATTAATTAATTTGGCCAGAAAGTTTTCACAACATCCATCCAGCCATCCATTCTGTTCCGCTTATCCTTGTCAGGGTTGCTGGAGCTGGAACCCTATGGCAGCTACTCAGCTACCATAGGGTGAGAGGGAGGGTATAGTCTGCCAGTCTGTCGCGGGGCTAAAACATAAACACATACAGCTATTTGTACTCACATTCACATGGGCAATTTAGAATTACCAGTTAAGCTAACCCCACTAACTGCATGTCTATGGACTGTGGGAGGAAGCACGAGTGCCCGGAGAGAACCCACGCAAACATGGGGAGAACATGCAAACTATAGACAGAAAGACCCCGGACAGGTGGTGGAATCGAACTCAGGACCATCAGGGGATTGTACCATCAGGGCCTCCGCCCCTTACTGTCACTTGGGTGGCTGTGGCTTTGGTGGTAGAGCAGATCAGCTACTGATTGGAAGGTTGGTGGTTTGATCCTTGGCTTCCCCAGTCTGCATACCAAATATCCAAGATACTAACCCCAAGTTGCCCTCCGATGCGTTCTTTGGAGTGTGAATGTGTGTGAATGTTGGTTAGTTTGCACTTGAGTCTAGAAGTGCTTGTATGAGTAGGTGTGAATGGGTGAATGAGGCATGTTGTATACTGCGCTTTGAGTACTCCGGGAGACAGTGTTGGGAAGGTTACTTTTAAAATGTATTCTATTACAGAATACAGAATACATGCCCCAAAATGTATTCTGTAACGTATTCCGTTACGTTACTCAATGACAGTAACGTATTCTGAATACTTTGGATTACTTAATATATTATCATGCTTTTTACAACAACGTGAATGTACTATTGCTGTGTGATTTATTACTATTACTGAAGGTCCGCGACTCCGAACTGTAGTAAAGGGACCTCTGACTAATACGGCGGGGTCCCTGTCGGCTCGTAGCCGAAAAATAGCTTTACTTTGTTGTGTGGGTCAACTTTTCTGGCGAGAGACAGAGACAGGCGTTGAAAGGCTGCTCCAACGGAACTTATTGTTTTCGGAGGAAAACACGAACACGGTGTACAGTCGAGTCTTAATAGCTTACTTACAACTGGGCTCGTCAGGCACTCTTCTTGGCTGCAGTGGTTATTATTATATTTACATGCTTCCAGCTCCCGTTTTTCCTCGATGACAACTCGTACCTTTCCACTCCCCTTTTTCTCCCTCCTCGCGCTCACAGACCCATAACGGGTATGGCAGTCCATTCTCCCTGCAACACGGACTACACTGCCCATGATGCTACATTCTTTAGAGCTATGCTTGTAGCATTCTGCCTGTTAGCTTAGCACAACAACAACAACAACGAAAAGGCGCTCTCTCACCCAGGAAACACACAGTCGCAGAGAGAGAGAGAGAGCGTCGCCCTGTAACCATGGCAACCGTAACGCTGCCGCCTGGAACATCAGAACGTAGCTGTCAAACAAAACCGAAACAGTCCTGACCCGCGACAATATGAAACAGGAAAGTACCGCAGTGTAATCCATTTATTTCAACAAAGTAACTGTATTCTGAATACCACCTTTTTAAACGGTAACTGTAACGGAATACAGTTACTCATATTTTGTATTTTAAATACGTAACGGCGGTACATGTATTCCGTTACTCCCCAACACTGCCGGGAGAGTAGAAAAGCGCTATATAAGAATCAGTCCATTTACTTATTAACACACAATGCACAATACACCTGATCCCTATTATGGGTCCTGCAGGTGGTGAGCCCACAGAAGGGCGGACCCAGGTCATCTCTTCGGGCTGCACCAAGCCTAAGCCCCCTCCCTCCACACACACACACACACACACACACACACACACACACACACACACACACACACACACACAACATAACATACAGGAACCTCGTAGGTGCCGATTAATGGAGGGGAAAATTACGTGGTGCTGTTGGCTGGTGGTGGCCTACAGCTCGCACTGTAGCAGTGCACAGCACAGTGTGACGCATTGGGAATGAGAATTAGCTCTTCCAAGTCTGAGACAATGGTTCTCAGAAGGAAAAGGGTGAAGTGCCTACTCCACATCAGAGACGAGTTGCTGCTCCAAGTGGAGGAGATGAAGTATTTCGGGGTCTTGTTCATGAGTGAGGAAAGAGGGGAGTGGGAGTGGGAGACTGACAGATGGATTGGTGCAGTATCTACAGTGATGCGAATGCTGTATCAATCCTTTGTGATCACTTGTAGTGAAGGGAGAGCTGAGTGTAAAAGCGAAGTAGTCAATTTATGGGTTGATCTACATTCTTACATTCTTACCCTTACCTATGTTCATAGGCTCTGGGTAATGACTGAAAGAATTAAATCATGGACACAAGCAGTAGGAATGAATTTTCTCTGAAGGGTGGTTGTGCTCTTGTAGACAGGGGAAAGATTAATTCTTTCGTGAGGGACTGAGAGTAGAGCTGCTCTTTCTCCACGTCAAAAGGAGCCAGTTGAGGATGTTTGGTACCCGATGAAGTGTTTAAGAAATGTCCTACCAGGAGAAGGCCCTAAGTAGACCCAGGACTCGCTGGAGAGATTATGTCTCTTCTTGGGAATGCACCTGGATGAGTAGGGGACAGGTGGGAATAGGGATGTCTGGACTTCTGTAATTCTCTAACTGCTGTGCCTGGGACCTGGCCCTGGATAAGCAATAGAAAATGGATGGACGGACGGAAGGATGGTTGGATGGATGAAAATGTATTTGCCCCCTTTCTTATTTTATTGTCTATTTGTCACATTTATGTATTTGATATTCACAAATTGTAATGTTAATGAATGAAATGATCGTCATTTAAAAAACTGCATTTTATATTTGCTTAAAATATCTAAGTAATATAATTTATTAAAGGGAAAAAGCTATCCAAACCTACCTGGCTCTGTGTGGAAAAAAGAAATGACCTCCACCCTTTTCCCTAAATAAATGTAAAATTGCATTTTAAACTAACCCTGGGTGTCTTTGTCTAATATTTTAAAAAAAAGAAAGAAATGAGTAAGGGGACAGATACTTTTTCACAGCACTGTAGTACAAATACAACATGTCAGATACTGAACTTGAGAAAAGTTTGTATTCATCTTTGTATTATTTTCAGTTGACTTGAAAATCATTGCATTGTAATTGAACTGAGATTTACTCAAACTTTCATATCTTGCAAATGCAATTGTACTATATTTAATATAATATTTTTTATAGATATAATTATATAAGATATTTTTCTTTAACTGAAAAAATAATTTTTGAAACGTATGTAAGGATATCTATGCTTTCCCATTGAAGAACTTTTAAAAGTTCAATATAATAAGTAACTAGTAAGAAAACGGCTCACGTGTGTTTTAACACATTTCAGCCACTTTAAGTTGTACTTGTTTCTTGATTTTTAACTGGGTCATATTTTCTGTGAATCCTGCAGGTGCTCAGTCAAGTGGTCAATGTGAGACTGCAGGTGTTTATGAACTGCAGGGCCAAGTTATCTGAGATGCCTCTCAAGAGGTAAGATCTAGCTCCAACAGTAATTAAATTTTCCTGTTTGGCTTGTTTGTGTATCCTCTTACTGCTGCAGACTTAGCATCTCTAACTTGGCCCGTCCTTTATACTGCACAGATGCAATCTGCTTAATAATAGTACCTTATTGCTTTGGGCCTCCACTTGCATCTCTGGGCAAATTGCTTACAACCTTCATTGTTGCAGTTCAAACCATGC
This sequence comes from Maylandia zebra, assembly GCF_041146795.1. Taxonomy (NCBI): domain Eukaryota; kingdom Metazoa; phylum Chordata; class Actinopteri; order Cichliformes; family Cichlidae; genus Maylandia; species Maylandia zebra. Next base: position 19,497,112 of record NC_135182.1, on the reverse strand, counting down.
AGTGAAAACAATAGTAGTAATAAAAAAAAAAGCAAATTAAAGGTTGAAACTGTTCATCAGCATTCAGCTCAGATGTGGTGTGGGCTTTTATTTATTTATTTTTGTGAAAAAGAAAGATGACCAAAGCCAAAAATCCTTCAAGAATTAAATCTTCACTTTCCAGGGAAGATTTTCATAATGACTTGAATTGACCAGACATAGTACCAGTATAATTAAGGATATGTCCCTCCACAAGTCACTGGCACATCTACTCTCTTCAACCCATCCACTCCATATCCTCCCAACTGACAACTTGCCTGTATTTGATGTAACTGACGACTTGCTACATTTATATCAAGTAGCCAATAAAAGTACATTATATGATCTAAGTAAACTAAATGTCTACAATCAACCTGCAGTATTAATCCTCTAATAGTTCAGCATATAACAACAAAGACATGTATCATAGTATTTACCTTTGTGGGAAAGGTGTTTTGTGTTTTGCTTTCTTTATATGCAATTTTCACTTTCTGCCTGACTAAATGTGAGCTCATGGGTGAAGGACAGACTCTAAAAAACAACAAACAGGATCACCCAGCCACACATTGTTGTTGGCGTTGCTGGAGATCTGTGGTTTGTGGAAACAGTACCCTTTTAAGAAAGAAATGTCCTAAAATATTATATATCATTAAATACTCTCGCTAGAAAAATCTGAAAGTGGACTAATTTTATACTATTATTTATTTATTTTTTAATCTTTTTTTTAACGCAAAGTATCTACTTCGTTTTACTTTTTAGAGCCACAGGCTTGGTAATCTTACAGCTCGCCCCTGGAGATACTGCTGATGGTGGGAACACATGAATCCTGCTCTATGTCACTGGATTCATTTTAGTCAGTAGTGTACTTCTCATAGCAGTGAGACTGCTGCAGTGACCACAGGGCTGCTCATCTTCTTTCTCTCACTTTTCGTCTTGTGGGGAATTGGCCATCTCACAAATTGGAACCAATCAAATGAGCACTCTGTGTTTCTTGTAGTGTGCTTGGTTTTACCTCCTTAACTTTAACTTTCTCTACTGCTCCCATCTCACCCTGGAGTCACCACATTGCTGCTGTAGTTGGTAATAACTTCTGAGAATTCTCATTCTAAATAAGAAATGTGTTATAGGCATTGCGAATTAAAAGAATTAGCATTGGTAATGTTTATCTGCCACGTTATTTACACTCATTACAAGTCTTCTGTGTCAGAGGGCACACTGAAGAAAAACAATTAGCATAAAGATTAGCCTGGAGCTAGCCTCTGCACCAATTGTAATGATGGAGAAAGAGAAGTTTCCAGGTACACAGAGTGCAGCACGTAGTTCTGTTATTGGTTGAGCAGGAACACTGGCAGTAATAGAATTAGATTCCTCACTTTGAAGAAATTGTATATACCCAGCTGTCACAACAGGGCCCATCTCTCGTGTCACAGAAAGAAGACTATTGCACAACATGTCATCATTTCAGTGCTTGCTGAAGAGGACAATGAGTTTTTGGATGGAATTTTTATCTCGGTCCAGTGGAAAAAGGTTCGGTCTTTTATTTGTTGCATATTATAGGTCATCCAATGATAATCAGTGAATCCTTCCCACCTGACCCACTCTGAATCATTTCTCTTAAATACCTCTAGTATATTTAATTACCTTGATACCTAAAAGTAGATTAAAAAAAGTAAACCTTTACTATGCTGCAACTTGTTTTAACCAGCCACTTATTCAACATATCTAGTGAATTATTCAATAACAGATAAAACATCCAGGGTACCAGTGCTTGATTCTGTTACTCGATGTCGTAGACGTTAAATTGGTTTCATTTTTGATCTTGAAACTATGACACATCTCAGGATATTTATGCTCAAACTTACTTATAGATAATTGTTCTGGCTTTAGGTTGTGACACTTGGAGTGTGTGTAAAAAAAAAAAGATCTTGTTGTGTGTTTTAACAGAGCTGTACTTTTAGGCTTGGAAATGCCATGTAGCTGTCTCATATATTAAGTTATGAGGACTAAAAGGTTTTGGAAAAAGGACTTGTGAAATTACAAGATGCTCATAATAGGCTGAAATATTTGTACAGAAAAAAATAAGCTGATCTTGAGGTCAGTTTATTTATTTTTTTGTTGAACTGAAATTTATGGAATGGCCCTTAACTTGATTTTGCTTGTCTTCACAGTTTTTACCGCTTTGTTTTGGAGCCGGATGTTATTTTCTTGGCCAATGACACCGTGTCTCCAGGGCCAGTTGCCCGCTTCATGGAGCTCCCAGAAACTCCGCTCCTCACTCTTAATATGATCACACCTGAGAGCTGGATGGTGCAGGCAGTCCGGAGCCCGTATGACTTGGATAACATCCATTTGCAGGAGGTATTGTAATGCTGACTCATTACTACCCAGTGATCTCATCATTCTCACATTTAGGTAGCACCAAAGTGCTTCCCCCCCATCTATTTTAGTGCTCTGTAATTTGTTTTTGTTTTTTTCTTTCCAGGTGAACAGGGTTGTGGCAGCAGAATTTGAACTGGAGCACCTCTTGCTAGAGGGCCACTGCTTTGACCTGTCAACTGGCCAGCCTCCTCGTGGACTTCAATTTACGCTGGGCATGAGCCGAGACCCACTCATGTATGACACCATTGTCATGGCTAACCTGGTCAGCAACCTTTTATACTACAACCCAAATTTTCTTGCACTGTGTTAAGTCCAGAAGCATAGCTTCTTTGCACTAGGATTGAGAATGAATCATATTTTAATTGCCATTACTAAGGCCATTTCCACCAAAACAGGGATACTTCCAGCTGAAAGCAAATCCTGGAGCCTGGATCCTAAGATTACGTAAAGGGAGATCAGAAGAAATCTATCAAATCCTAACGTGAGTTCTTCTCTGTTTTTATTTCTTCATCATCAGTTAAGCAGGTAACAGTCAACATGCCGTCAAAGGAGCTCTCAAAAAAGCCCAGATGATTCCAGGGTCCTATTTGTGACGAATGATAAATCTTCACAATATCCTACTGCGTGCTGCACTCCACAATGCAGGTCATTGTAGTCTACCACAATAAGGAGAGTACTGGAGAGTAAAGGTTAAAACCAGGTTTAAAACTTACTGCAAGTTCAGTGGAGCAGTATTTGTTTGACAATAGCAGAGTCAGTCACCTGTTCTCAGCTCAGCCCAAACTACATCTCACTCACAAAACTAAGAAAAAAGGACCAGATTTATTCGTGTTTATGTTCATTTGTACAATTTCTAAACATCCTATGCCTATCTTGTCTGGTGGGTACAGAGCCACAAGCATGAAAGCTGTTTTGAAGTCCTGATATTTCTAGATAGACCTAAGTTATTGTGAGCAGGAGATATTTTATTTTGTATTCACATGATTAGTTATCATTGATTAATCATTTACCATTGTGGAATCTGATGACAGTATAATCTTTGTTTTATATCTATGGTAATCTGAGTAAAGAGTAATGGATGCATATTATCATCATTGTAATCAAGTCTCAAATGGTATCCATAGCATTGTATTCACCGTCTAAAGAGGAGAGACCTTGTTCTAATTCATTTGCAGGCCTACATCAGAACATGCACATACAGAGTTATGTAAACACGCACGTTCGCACACACACTTATTTACACAGGGAGGTCATGTCAGGACATTCTCTAGTTGGACACACAGGCTCACAGAACTGCACAACATGATATGTCACACACTTGTTTTCTCTAAAGTATCATTTGATGTTTGTATAAGGAGAACTTTGGACTATGGGGAGACTGTTATCATTTCCAGTAAAGATCCAACTGTGATGTCATAATGGCAATATAAGGAGTCGGGATGGTTCAGTTGACGAAGGATTGTATTGCAACTTGTCTTCCCACACTGACTGCGCAAAGTGTGTAATAAAGGTCACTATTTTTTGACACCTACACGGACTCGGCTGTTTTTCCTTCTTACCCAAACTGAACCAGACGTAACAACTTGGTGCCGAAACTCCGGTTGGGGGAGAGGGGAGCTTGCAGCTATCGTGTGGGTGACAAACAGGGGCGAAGGCCAGCAGCCTATCTGAGTGACGCCAGGCGACATAAGAAAAGGTGAGTGCCACCTGTTGATTTTTATCCAAAGGCGCTATATTGGAAGTTAAAACTAAATTTAATTAAATAATATTCACTCAGTCTGGGCTTCTGGCGTTGGTCCATAGTGATCTTGACTAATTAGGTTTAAGATAGGGTATATTAGTCTGACTAAATTCATTGCTGTTCATTTTGGGGGTGAATTTTGAGTTAAGAAGTTATGTGTTTAAGTTAATACGGTTTAAGGTGTGTGGAAACAAATAGATACGGTTTAAGAGGTTAAAAGTGGGTTGACTGGGATTGCCAGCCAGTCAATCGGTAGTGTAGGGATGATTTGGTTTTAATAGGGTAGCAGAGACGGTCTCGGGCTTCAGATAATTAAACGGGGGGGCTGAGAGCTCACCGTGAGGCTTTTAAAAAAAAAAAAGTAAATTCGTTTAGGACTGAGAAGCTAGGCTCTCTAAGAATGCAGTTTGTTCAGCAGGTGGCGCTGACACCTGATCCCGGACGCGTGGTTAGGTTCTAGCCCGGTTTTGGCCTCCCGCTGGGGACTTGGGACTCCCGGTTAATTGGCCAGGTAATCTATGAGTGATTGCCTTCTACTGCATTGATTGATTAAGAAGGTTAGACCTGGCTGCATCCTATCTAAACGTTGGGCACACTGAGCTTTAAGTAAAGCCGAAAGCGTGAACTGTGAGGTGTCACGTGGCCGGTGGAGCTCCGTGTTTTCCTGGCGGGGAAGTAGTTTTAAAAGTAATTAGAATTTAGTAATTTGACCGTTTTTCAAGGCGGCGTACTTGAGACGTGTAATTGATCAGCAAGAGCTAGGCTCTGGGCTGAAAGATGCTTCTAAATTTGTGGAAAAATTTAGGAACACCAGCAGAGAAATAGAGAAGAGAAGTTGTTCTGGCATATGGTGTTTTCTTAGGAATTTGAGCGCTATCGGGAGGGCGTTCCCGAGGTGTGTATTGACCAGCAAGGCTAGGCCTGGGCTATAGGTGCTTTTAAATTAGTCAAAAAAAGTTAGGTGTAACCTCTTCTGGTATATGTGTTTATACGGGCCCGTGTGTATATTGTATGTAAATTACCCGTGTGTGTGTGTGCATTTAAAAGTGTAAATTGTATAAACTGTCTTGTGTTGTTGAATTTCTTCTGTGTGGATCCAGAGTGTGAAAAAACGAAAACGCCTTTCTCTTCTCTCGCTGTTAGAAAAGAGGAGTGTGTGTGTGTGTGTGTGTATTTCTTCTTAGGAGAAAGGAGGGGTTGTGTGGTGCTGCGCAGTAGCGGGCACACGCGCGCGAGTACGAGCGGAGTGTGTGTGTGTACAGCTGCGGCCCTTGGTTTCATCTCTCTATTTCTCCATATTTGTCCTTCTGAGCTTCTTTTCGTTAGGTGAAAGGGGGTCTCAGAAGTGTGGTTAAGAGATTTCAGTATATTAAATAAACTAAACCTTGTAGTCTTGTGTTTGTGATTTCCTAATGTGACTATGGTTTAATAGAATTCCATGAGTAATGATCCCTTGTGTAAAACTCCAGTAAGGTAGGAGTGCGGGGGATAAATATCTTGACAAAATTTGAGAATTGTGGGTGATTGCTGGGAGATTTTTAGTTGGGGCGTATTTCCTTCTCTACCTGGAAAAGGCAGAGATCTGTGCTTTATTTGATGTTGTGTAAATAAAGCTTTTAAAAGTTGGTTGAGTCTCTCGTATAAGGAGGGAAAACGGGGCATGGTAGATTGTCTGGATTATTTTTGTATGTGAAAACTTTGTAGTCGTTAGGGAAGTGAATGTGAGAGTGAATTTTCGCTGGCTTTGCGTGCTTAAAACTGTTATATTAGACGTTTGTCAAGCTTTTAGCTTGAAAGGGGGATTAGACAGTGTGTGTGTGAGTGAAGGTGCGTCTGTGCGCAAAGTGTGTAATAAAGGTCACTATTTTTTGACACCTACACGGACTCGGCTGTTTTTCCTTCTTACCCAAACTGAACCAGACGTAACATTATCTAAGTAAATAAGTCGTGTTTATTGGGCACCTTTATCCATAGCTCAACATCAAAGTTGCTTTCAGCTAACTCTCCATTTCATTCTGGTAGCTATGAAACCCATCACTATGGCAACGTGGACCACTGCTGACATTGTAGCAATGCAAGGTTTTGATGAGTGCTCAGAGTTCTGCTCAGCATTGAGCTGAGAGAGACAGGTAGGAGGAAAGGGTTGCTATTAAAGAGAAGACAGAGTAGAGAGATGATTCAGCTGGTCACCTGCCATGGCATCTACCTCAGACAACAGAATATCAGCAGCAGAATGTGTTTTAGTTGGGTTGGCGTAGGAGTCAAAGGCTCCACATACTAAAGTGAGCGAGCTGTGGTTGTCTAATTTTCCTGGATAAATAAAAACATTACTTTGCTTTGGTTTGTTGGATAAATATCTAGCAAATGCAGCTTTTTCAGTCCTTGCACTCTTTGAATTCTGCACTTGAAATGTGCTTTTTGCACTTTTCAGTTTGATCTAAAATAAATCAAATTCTTCTTTTTTCAAGGGAACCTCTTTTTACTTCGTAACATAACAAAGCGGCACTGCCTTACAGCAAAGTGGTGGTAATCCCAACTGTGTATGCGAGTCTGTATGGGCATTTCTAGTGCGCTGGTCCAGATGTCCCTACAATCACAGATACTTTTCTCTCTGGCTATCGTCACATAAGATTTAGGACACATACAGCCCTCGGTTCTTCTCGAATCATTTCAGACAACCAAGATTTATCCCCCAATCCTCCAGGTGAAGCTAAGAGGTGATGTCATTTTTCACCTTGGCAGTGTCATTATTCTTGTGGTTAGCGGCACTCTGCTCTGGTTAGGTGGCCGATCAGAGCCTAGTGGGAGTGTCTGCGCTCTCCAGTCCCAGAGTGTGAATTTTCCTCTTCCACCCGTGCTGCCAAGACACCTCGCTCTGACAGCGATGAATGAGATGGCCAGCTCTCCTCTTCTCAGAGCAGGGATACAGATTGATCTCTCGTGCTTTCTAAAACAAGCCCTAAAGACTGACTTGCACCGTTGACAGCAGAAGGGGCAAAATACAAGCAGCACTTGAGCACGAGCGGTGGAGGGGTGCATTGGCTCCAATGAGAGAGGGGCATTTATCATAGTGATAAGGTTAGATTTTTGCCTTTAGTAAGCATTGAGGTTGTAATGGCTTGTAGTGCATCATGGCCTATTGCTCATCTCCGCCTGAAGTTTGCTCTCTGGTGTTTCACCATTAGGCCCAGCAGATTCTGCCTGCCAAAACACATTCTGTGCTGGGAAAATCAGTCCTAAAACAATTACATTGAAAGGCTGTTTTACGGAATCAATAATGCACAGACTTTCTCATTAAATCTACGAGTATATAGAGCAAGGCTGGGAAGTAGTGATGGGTAAAATAATGGTAAGGTGATTCTTAATGATGATGGAGGGTAATGAATATGGTCAGAGTGTGACCCTGGCAGCTGTCCCACTATTTGCTTTTAAGTGTGTGCTCACACTGTCGGTCCATTAGCAGCTGTTGTCTCCTTCATGTGTTATTTCCATGGATGAAGCATGTAAAGCAGTCTCTGCCACTGATCACATGTATTTCCCTTTAATGTTTGCAACAGAGACACTGCAGGTCGTAGACTGATTGCGTTACTTGAAATATTAGCTCTGGTGTTCTAATGTTCTTTGAACACAAAATCAGCGAAAAACAAATGCTTTAAATGTATTTCTGTCTATTTGAGTTTCACATTTTTCAGCTTAGCAAAACTTCTAGATTATAAGCTTGAATGATCAATTTGCAGTAGCAGTGTTAAAAACAGGGATTTAAATCCTAGGAACATTAATTTTATTGTTCTTATTTAAACACGTTTATTAATTTGCCTAACAGAGACTTGACTTATGACTGCTGATGAATGTATGTCTGTTTCTACGTTAAAGTCTAAATTCTTTACATGTATATCTGTGAGCTGCAGATTGTTTGACAAATAAAAAAAGTATTAAAACTCTCAGTAACAATTAGCATTTTCTCACTCTCGATCCACTTTTTCAGGCACGATGGAACTGATTCACCTGCAGATGCCGGTGATGTTATAGTTGTGCTGAACAGTTTCCATAGTAAGATCATCAAAGTCAGGGTGAGTGTGTTTCCTGTTGGATGTGCTACTGTAAATGTCACACTGAAAATGCTTTTCTTCAGTTTTCTATGATATACGGATCACAAATGAATGGTGTGAAGACAACTTAACACAATCCAAGCTAAAATACACTGGACAAAAGTCTTGAGCCACCTCTTACTTCTTTATATTTTGCTTCCAATGAGTCAGACTTTTAAATGGTCTAAGCAGGGTGCTCTTAAAAAAAGTTGAGGAAACTTGACAATTGAATTAAAAAGAAAAAGTGACAGGATCACAGAGATGCATCTGGTCCCATAATCATAATAACAGTTTGCCTCAAGGCACTGTTGTTGTACCGTCTGGTTTTGGTCCACCACGCAGTACCATCTGGAAAGAATATGATTGGCAACAGCTTCATTTCTCAGCATGACAATGAGCAACAAACACACTGCCAATGAAGTAAAAACATACCTGGGCAAAACACAGTGGAACACTATCAGTCATGGATTGGCCTCCTGACAGCCCTGAGTCTTATTGAAGCAGTGTGGGATCATCTTCAGAGAGAATGGAAAATAAAAAGACAGCCAACATACAAAGAAGAGCTTTTAATTTCCTTCAAAGAGCTTGGAGAACTATTCCTGAAGACTACTTAAAGAAATTACAAGAAAGCTTGCCTGAGAGAGTTCCCGCTGTGTTGAAGAATAAAGGTGGTCATGCCAAATATTGACTTTCAAGCCTGTTAAAATTGTACAAATATTTCCAATGTATGTATGCACATTTTTTAAGTCCCTGCAGCTATTTCTCATTTTTCTCACCAAATATAAAGAAATTAGAGCTGGAAGTTTTCTAAGATGTGCCTAGGATTGACTGATTACAAATTAATGGTGTCAAAACAATTTTACATAACCCATGCTAAAATATTTTCCAGTATTGTTTTATTTTCTGTGTATTTTATATTTATAGGTGCAGAAAAAGGCAGACAAGCTTGGCGAAGATCTTTTAAGTGAAGCTAGTGAAAGCAAAGGCATATGGGAATCCATAGCAAGGTGCGTAATCTCTTCAAATACAGCTTATATTTGGTTGGCTTTAGGTTTAAAGCCCTTCTCCAGCTGACAGGCAGTAACAGCTGTGAGCTCATTGATGGATTGATAGATGTGCTGATGCGCCTTCCATTTGTCAATTATACATTGCGGTTTCAGGAGATCTTACTCCTCCCCTGGATCCAGACTGCAATATTATGCTGTAAGATCTAGTCTTGCAAAAAATATGTGCTTCTGTAGGTATGTGTGTGCATTTGTGTGTTTTCCTCCCAAATCCTTCCTAACTGTGTGATCCTGTCTCCTCACTTAATGCTTGCTGTGTGAAGTGTTTGGAGCACATTTGAGAAAAGGTAGGCAGTTTTGCTGCAAACCATTTAACACCTAATACCTCTCGTCATACTCATTAGCATGCAGTGTTTATTGGTCGCTTTTAGTGCTCTCATAAGTATTGTAATGAATGGGAATCAGTCGTGATATTCTATTCTAATGGTAATAGTGTAGAAAGGATTTTTTTCTTCTTTTTTTTTGCATTTGTTTATTCATGTGATGATTTTTTTTTCTACGATTTCAGCAAGTCGTGAGGTAATTTGCAGCCTGTATTCATGCGTAAGGTCAACTTTTTTTTTATTGTGTTCACTTGCATATATCTGCACACACACAGCATTAAGCTGTATTGTTCAGAATCAGAAATAATAGTCATAAACAGTGCTACGGGATTCATCACAAATCCTGTTTTGCTGACATAAGTAACATAAAGTAGGAGTGTTTAGCTTGATTTTTTTTCCCTTGTTCTGGGAATATGTATGTCACCTGTCTGCTGGAACAGAGCAGAAGAGCAGTACCCAGTGCTTTCATATTTCATGTTGGATGGTATTTCACTATGTTTAGCCTACTTCAGCCTCTGATTGAAGCACTGGAGAAGATGTTATATGGGGACTGAAGTTCAGCTGGTGCACTTTAAGCAGGTGGTTAAATCCTGACAGAGTTTGGTAGAAAGAAACAGCTTGTCTGATGTCATCGTTTGTGATCTTTTGTTATTGAGTTTTTGTGCTCTAGCATCAGACTAAATGAGACTCATTAATGATTTATCTTGTGATGACCTTATACCTGCTGCTATACTTAAAAAATAGAGTGAATTAATGAGTGGAGAAGCTCTCCTACTGAAAGACAATAGGAGTGAGGGGAAGTTTTTTCAACTTTGTTGCTTAAGTGGACTTCTTCGCCACAGTGCTGGATCTGTTATGCCTGGAACCTCACATTCAGTAGTGTGCTGTATTTGCTATTGGATTGTATAGTGCTTATCAGGTCTAGATATTATTTGTGGGCCCTATATCCTGGGGTGTTTTTGTATTATGAAGTGTAGCTAAATGTTACCATAAAAAAGTACTTGCAGTCAGAGTTATAACTGAAGTACCAATAAATGATCTAGCATGTCCTTGATGTGCTGGCAGAGGTGCTTGGAGAAGGATCACTGCTGCTAAATAATGAAGCAAATTGAACTGGATGGATTCTTAAGACCATTTCTAACTTAGTTGCATTTATTATCTCATGATAGGCTTATATTTAAATAATGACAATACCCATGCCATTAAAATGTTACATAAAATGCTTAATAAGATGGTTGCTAGGGGGGGAAATCTCCCTTAAGTGGCTGTAATGTATATATCTAAAATTAAAATTCAGTTGCATTTGTAGACGAGAGTGTTTTCTTTCCTCCTTTCAAAACTAGGACAGGTAAGTCTCGAGTCTGTTAGAAGCCTGTTGTCCATAAGAGAGGATATCTCTTCTCATTAACATCCTGCAGAGCAAAGAGTAGAAAAAACAACTGTCTGAAACTGAGGATTAAGAGCCAGCGTGAAGCCTCAAGTTTTGGCTCACATGAATTAATTGTACACATACTGAAGTGGTCATTTGACACTTTTAAACATGTTTAATGTGAATTTCCACCATTATAACAATAAACAGTCGAGTCCTTTACTATTTGGATAGTAACACTATTTTTTTCTTTTGTAATCTTGCCTCATACGTCACCATTATAAAATAAAGATGTGACTGAAGTGCAGTTCTTCTATATTCATTCAAGAGGTATGGGAAAAATCTTGCATTAACTGTTTAAAAATTAAAGCTTTTTTATGCATAGTACTTCATTTTGGAGGGCAATCGACTTAGGAGCAGTTAAACTGTCAAGTGAGGCCATTTATCACAATATTCAAAACTTCATTTAAAATCTGGAGTTGATTCAAAGTGTTGAGCTTGTATTTATTAGCTATTCAGTAGAACTCTTGATAGAAAGTCCAGAGAGAAAAGTATCTTCACAACATCTAACCAAATCAAGTAGTAGAATCAAGAGACACCTTCATGAATGCAAATACAGAGGCCTGACAAGAAGGTTGTAAACCACTGGCTGTGCTAAAGAGCAGGAAGGCCAGATGAAGGAAACAGAACAGTACGGAGAAGGAGGAAAGCAGCATGCCAAACACCAGATACCACATTATCTGTCAAACATGGTGGAGGCAATGCTTTGGCATAAGTATGTGTGGCTGCCAGTGGAATAGAGTCACTAGTGTTTATGCATGATGATAGAATTCTAAAGTGTACAGACTCTACTCTCTGCTTGGATTCAGCAAATTGCTGCAAAACTTATCACTCATTGCTTTGTAGTAGGGCTGCACGATTTTGCATAAAATGAGAATCACGATTTTTTGGCTTAGAATTGAGATCACGATTCTCTCACGATTTTCTTTTCCAATATAAATATTTATTGCACTTATTAACTGCACATCAACTTCGTAACAGTTGAAACTGAACATAAAAACAACAAATGTCTCACGTTTTGTTGTTGCTGCAAAATGTTGTACTGCTTGAAATTCCGTCTCCACCGTTGCTCGACACTGCGTGTATCGAGCAGGTAGTGCAACAATAGAAAAATAGTTGCGGGACGGCACTGTGTAGTGTTTGTCTAGGGTGTTGATCATTTTTCTAAATCCCTCGTTTTGCACAGTGTTGATGGGAGCCATATCTTTGGTCAGGTGATAAGTGATAGCCTCCGTAATTTCTTTGTGCCTGCGGGAGTTCGACGTCTATAGGGAAGCGCTGTATAAGGTTCCCGTTATTGATGTTTGGGTGGTTGACCGGGACGGATTTTCTCCTGTCACTTTCTCGTCATCCCTGACGTGCTCTCCGTTGTTTTTTCCCTGCTAATTTTAGCATCACATGGCACAGCTTCTGTATCACGTGGTATAAGGCTCCGCCCTTTTCATTTGTTGAGCAGGAAGAGTGAGCGCTTGTTTTCATGCAGATTACGTCCCGGATCAAAATGCGGTACAATCGTCGTCGTCGTCTTTTTTTTTCTTTTTTTCTTTTTTAAATCGTTGTCATTTGGAAATGAGATCGCACATAAGTATGAATCGAGATCGCGATTTTCTAACGATTAATCATGCAGCCCTACTTTGTAGTATAAATTGGTAATGACTGTTATCACCACAAAAGCAACCCAAGAATTTCTTAAGGCAAAGAAATTGGATATTCTTTAATGGCCAGGTCAGTCACCTGTCTCAGCCCAGTGGAACAGCTTTTCAGTTACTGAAGTCAGACCCACAAACAAGAAGCAGCTGAGGACAGCTATTTGATAGCTCAGATATTACAAAGTTAAAATCCCAAGATTTCATCAAAGACGTTGTAGTTTGTGATTTTACCAAAAGATAGTTGATTTAATGGTAACGGTGACCTTAAAGCATGACCTCATTTATATCCTTAAAATAGTTCAAGAGAGTCATTGTAAAAAGCTGAAGACGATGTATTTTCCCAATCTCCCAAAGAAACAGTGAGATGCACTCATGTCAGCAAGCATCACTAAGTCTAACATTGCTTTAGAGCAACAACAGGACTGATTCCAAATGCCCCCCCCCCCCCCCCCCACACACACACATTTTTGCGTATTTTCTTTGTTTCGTTTTGAGTTTGTCATTTAGCTGCCTCTGCCCTTTGTCTCTAGCATGGAAAAAATTAAGTAATTGTTTCTACCCAGCCTGAGGAACTTAGCAGTGTTTGTTATGCTGCACTTAGAAATACCAAGCATGTGGACCACATGGGGTGTGAGAGAGAGCAGCGCTGATGTTACCTGAGGGAGATGTTCAGGTTTTAGGTGAAGGGTGCTGTAAAAAGCACATTTGTGTCATTGTTTTTCTAAACTGATTCTAGATAGCCGGAATAGAAAGTGTTTTCCGTGTATTTATTTGCTGAAATCCTTGTTATTAGGTTATCTTATATTGCTCTGTATATACTGAGATTGAGTAAGGCAAATGTATTGATTCTCCATAATGGAGAAACTGAATGTTATTTTTAACCTGTCATGGTGTGTTGCGCGTGTATATAGGTGTATTAGTAGTTACAATGGGGGCAATGAATGACTCGGTAAATGTCAAAACACCCTGTTCAATCTAAATAGGCAGAGGGCAAACAGAAGTAGAGCTTTGTCCAGTTGGTGTTGTCCACAGCTCAGGATTTATACAGAGCTCTGTGGACCCTTCCAGAGATCCAGATTATCTTGGGTGAGTCAGCCAAACAGGTTCTCACCTGACCCTCCAAAGCTGCTTATCTTGGGAACCCTGTTGTTGTGCTGGAGGCCCTTCATAATGCCTGGCTTAGTCATGGCAGGCAGTCGGCTTCCCCAGATCCCACCGATGTGTGGTGACTACCCAGAAGCCAACTGTTCAACTATCAAGAGTCATACTTTATCTTGAAGAGGACTGCAGGCACATTATTTTCAGAACTACAGATTTAAAATAAATAAATAAAGGGCCATCGCTGAGTTTGTGTTTTGTGGGTATATCTTTCTTATCGGTAAGATGTGCCTGAAAGAGTTGGTTTTAGAGGACATGCAGGGACAAACTGTATTCTCCCTCCCCTCCCTTCACACCTCCCTCTCACTCACTGGTGTCTTCCTGAAGCCTGGGGGCTGAGGTTGTGGTTGTGATTGAGTGTGGGAGAGACACTCCTTCCCTCATCAGCAGTCTATTACAGACAAGGACACAGTTTGACTGCAGACTCATCTACCCTCCAGCACAAGTCCTGATTTCTGTCCGCTAAATGTGCCTTGCATCATGAACCATTGCTCTTTAGTAGCGGTTAGGGTATGTTGATGCATTCCCAAGTGTGGAGAGTGTCCTTACTTTGGATTTTTCCTGCATTTGTGCCCTTATCTCAGCATATAAATATTTTAGCTCGTCGATTTTTATCTGTTCTTTTACATTTAAGTTAATTAAAAAGCTAACATTTGTCTGAAAGGTAATGTGCTGACTTGCTTGGCATTATCTTCATACGTGTGTTCCACATTACTCTACAAAATCACTCCAATCTTCTGTCTTCACGTTTGAAAAGCTACTAGTCTTTTTTTCTAAAACACTGTTGATTTATTTTTTTAATTAATTAAATTATATAACCTTTATTTATACAGGTAGTCTCAGTTTCTCATTTACAAGAGAGACCTGTGTCCAACAAACAATACAGTTTTTTTTCATCTGCTATGCAACTAATAGAGTACTCATTCCCATACTAGGCTGATTCAGTTCAATTTCCATTTCTTAAAAAAATAAAAATATTTAAGTCATTTAAATCATTCAGTTGTAATCATGGTATTCCTTCAGGGCCATTCTTCATCCAGCCACACAGGGTAGTAGGGCAACGGCCATGTGGATAATTCTTTAAAAAGCGGTCTGATATAATTGCACCTGAACCATCCCAGTTTTAATTATGAAATGAATCTGTAGAAAGCAACAGCATAAAGGTTTAAATAAACTGTGAGGATCATAATTTCAATCAAATCTGGAAGCAATGGAAACATGTTTACAAAAAAATAATTAAAAGAGCTACTATAGATAAGTCTGCATGTTTCTTTGGAAGTCTCTCCTCAGGAAAAGCTGCCACAGACTTTCCACATGAAGAAGACTGTTGCTTTTAAAGGAGATAATGGACACTGATGTGATTGGCTTGATTTTTATCCAAGCCCTAACACAATTAACTATAATGTATGATAATTCATTTTTGCATTACAACCCATTTTCTTTTGAAGTGTCTCAAACGCCACACTGTGTCAAAATTGCACCAGTGAATTGTAATAGTGCACTTACACTTTACAGCTTGAATCATAAAAATGGTGCCAGAAGTATTTGTGTCATCCCTGCCAAAGTCATCAATCCTATGACACGATGCTCTCATTTAAAGCAGGTCATCTATGCATAAATCTTAAGTGATTTGCTTTTCAAATGAATCGTTCACTTTGTATCATGGACTCTGTTAATGTTGTGGGGATGGAAACATGAAGAGCTGAATAATGTTTGCTGGGTCTGTTCTAAAACTTTATTTCAGCCCTCTCGTTGGGAGCCAGCAGGAGCTGAAAATCATATCAAATGTGTTGATTTCCACAGCATTTCCATCCCCATTATTATCATTTTATTTGAATAAATCATCTCGGCGTGTTGCATCGCATTGCATGGTTTGTTTGAAAGTGTTTTCTGATGGCTGTTACAGCTGCTGTTACCTCTGGCAGTACAAAAGCATGGTGGCTGTTGGCTTAGTTTTGATTTATTGTCACTCTATGAAAAACACGCATCCAATCCAAACACACTGACTCGTGTATCATGGTCTCATTTACAGCATCACAGGTGGTGGCTCAAAGAAGGATGACGGAGAGAAGAAAAAAGACGACGTTCTGAACATTTTTTCTGTGGCCTCAGGCCATCTGTATGAGCGTTTTCTGAGGTGGGTCAGTTTTACTTTCCAAACACGCACTTCCTTTTCAAGCGCTACACATTGTGTTCCTCTTATCCCTGATCCTCAAACTTAACCTTTTCCCATTCTGTCTCCAATTCAGAATAATGATGCTGTCTGTGCTTCGGCATACACAAACACCTGTCAAATTCTGGTTTCTCAAGAATTACCTATCTCCTTCTTTCAAAGTAAATCTTTACTACATCACATAAATATTTCGCTAGGCAAACCCAGCTTTTGTATTTCATTAATTTGACCTCTGGACTTCATTTTTGCTGTGGTCAGGACACCATCTCTCACATGGCAGAGTCATACGGCTTTCAGTATGAGTTAGTGCAGTACAAGTGGCCCCGTTGGCTCCACCAGCAGACTGAGAAGCAGAGGATTATCTGGGGATATAAGATCCTCTTCCTGGATGTTCTATTCCCTTTAGCTGTGGACAAGATCATCTTTGTGGATGCCGACCAGGTAAAGATCAAACAGAAATGACGTAGGAAACCGCTATATTGGAGTGTGCAACTGAAAGCAAGACTTTTTGAAGTGTCATCTGTTCTTTGGCTGCTTACCAAAGTCTGTCTTTGCTGCGTGTTGCAGATAGTTCGAGCTGATTTGAAAGAGTTGAGGGATTTAGACTTGGAGGGTGCTCCTTATGGCTACACACCATTTTGTGATAGCCGCAGAGAGATGGAAGGGTATCGTTTCTGGAAAACTGGATATTGGGCGTCACATCTGGGACACAGGAAGTACCACATCAGGTAAACTTCTACTAATCATTTGATCTCTGATGTTTTACATTTTGCTGAGAAAATCAGCAACTGCCCTGAATGTTTGCCACTTGCGAATGTCTCTCACTGTAAAATGATGGACTTTAAAATTGTTTGATAATGGCCTTATAACCCTTCCCAGATTGATGGACAGCAACAATTGCTTCTCTAAGATCACTGATGATGTCTTTTCCTCCACTGCATTTTGTTAATTCCTATGCACACTGTTTCCACAATTAGCTTAGTGTTTTTGCTAAATAAATAATGCAATGGATTAATATGGTGTCATACACCTCAGAACTGAACATTTAACTTCTAGTGAGAAGCCGTTTACATAGGTGGGCTTAGAGTTAAGTGCTTTATTTTTGTATACAGTCATGGCACATATAAAATCATAAATCACTGTCATGAATACAATGTTCTGCTCCTTGCTAGGCTTGTGGTATTGAATTCTCCTTCTGTCAGTGTGATGGCTAATCAGACAGCGAGGCAGCCAGTGGATGAACAGAGAGCAGAACGTTTCACTTCACCACCGACTGATAGTGTCGGAACAAGAAAAGTCAGAAAACCACAGCGACTTGATTGGATACCAGCATGGTGCTACGCTCCAAAGAGCAGGACAAAAGCATCAAAGATGAGAGATGATCAGTGAGACCAGGAAAAACACGAGGCGTTGAATATCCTCTGGGAGACTTAAATCTAATAAGTGTTAAGTGAAACTACATATTCTGCACCTCTGGGTTTATTAATATAGTGTGTCAGGTACAATAATGTGAATGCGGCTGGGGTATTTATCTTCATTTACTTTTTTTTTTTTTTCATTCCGGTGGGATTTCCCCTTTCAGGAAATGGATTTCTAACACCTGCTTTCCATGTCTCCTCTCTCTCTCTCCGCTCATATTTCTTCCAGCGCCTTATATGTAGTCGATTTGAAGAAGTTCCGTAAAATTGCAGCCGGGGACAGATTACGAGGCCAGTACCAAGCCTTGAGCCAAGACCCAAACAGTCTGTCTAACCTGGACCAGGTATATAACTCAGGCATAGTGCTGTTGGATTACGTGTTGCAGAGTTTGCTCTTTCAAGACTTAATTCGTTTTGTGATATTTGTAGGACCTTCCTAACAACATGATTCACCAGGTAGCCATCAAGTCTCTTCCTCAGGAGTGGCTGTGGTGTGAGACATGGTGTGATGATACCTCTAAAACCACTGCTAAGACTATAGACCTGGTGAGTCGCACAGCAATTAGATTTGACTGCGTAATACTAAATAATAATGTGGGAGGCTAAGCGGGACACACGGTCTTTGCTGAAAAATTCAGCTTCAAATGAAATTGTTCCTTTTATTGAGATTGTAAAATCCACAAGTGTCTTCTTTAAGTTCTTTTTGGGTTAATTGAAAAATATCTCTGTGCTACATTATACGCCTTATTATCTGCTTTATTTGTTGTGATAGCGTGCTGCAGCTGCTACAGCTCTAAAATGCAAGAGCATCCTCGCTGCCACAATTGTCCATGAGGCATTGGTATTTAGGAAGCAGCCGAGGAGCAATCCTGCAGCGTCCTAAACTAATTTAGAGAATTACTGGACAGGGTCCAGTAGACTGGAATAGGAAGTATTGTTTCATTGTAGTATAGGTCACCACTTGGTAATTCAGACACAAGACATAGCCTAATGTCCTTTTAACCGAATTGGAAATCAAATTAGGTTTAAATGCCTGTCACAGACAGCGCTGAGAATGACGATCTGACTCGTTGGGAGAGAGCATCACTGGCGGCATGACTGATGTGTTTTTATCTGCTTTTCTCGTTTAGTGCAATAACCCAATGACTAAGGAACCCAAGCTGGTGGCTGCAGCGAGGATTGTGCCCGAGTGGGTTGAATATGACAGGGAGATCAAAGAGCTGCTGAGACGGGTCCAGGAACAGGAAGACACAACAACACAAAAACAGATTCCTGCTGCCTCACAACATAAAAAAGGTTACTGATGATATATTTATAGGGCTACAAAGTCTTTCTGTTCTTCTGCATGGTTATTCTTACCCCTTCTCTTACCACTGTGATCATTCTCTGCATTTCTTTCCAACTTTCTCCCCTCCACACTCTGCACAGCAGACAACCACCGTGATGAACTTTAGTGTCTGCCAGCACCACGCTGAAGAGGAAGGAGGCAGGCACCTTTTGCACACAGGCCACCTGTGAAGCTTGAAGACAGACAGTTCCATCTAAACATAGCCATGGAGTGTTACATCTCCAGCTGGAGGAGGATGTGATATTTTCAGACGCCATACCTGCTTCTGCACTCGGTACATCTTAGAGAATCAACACGTGGTGTAATTGTTAACTGCCAGCTGTGAACTCGTGGTGTGCTGAGCACTACAGACACATCTTGTTAAGTAAGTGGTTCCTGAAAAATGAAGCTAAAACAGAGAGTAAAAGCGTGAGGCCAGTAAGGGGCTTTATTAGGTATGTGTTGAAGGACAAACAGTGGGCATTTATTGCACTGATAATGTGAGCAAAGAATTCAATTAGCAAAGGCACATTTCTACAAATCTAATTTAACCTTTCTTTGAAAATTTTAAAAGCTACTTTTACATCTTCTTAATTTATAATTATGAAAACATTAGGACTGAATTGTCAAATGAAAGTTTTTAAAAATTGCTTTTCAAGTTGTTACATAAAAAAGTGTTAAACGTCTTTGAATCTACACACCTGAAATGTAAAGCTCCCCTCGGCAGACATTTAGGAAACAACGTTTCTCCTGCAGCAGTCCCCTCTCCTATTTTTGCCACCCAATGATGTACAGCATGTTCTGAAGGAAGAATTATCCTTCATTATATTATATTACTTTTATTACCTGGCCCAAAAAGACCTGTAATTGGCCATAGGCTTTTGTCCCTGCCTAGATTTTCCAGTCCAGTTCCCTCTCAGACCACAGAAATGACAACACACTGAAAGGATTTTCTGGATACCAGAAAAGTTATCTGCCCAGGCTTTAAATTACAAATTTTATCTTGGTCAGCTGCTTGTCCAAAGACAGGGGGTGTATCTTCAGCTATTGGCGTTATTTTTACATTATTTCGGGGGATAAAATACATTTTTGAACCGTAGCAAACATCGAATATCAGTATACAAACTATGCTGCTCTTGTATTTCAAAGACTGCGCCATGGATCGTAGGTGGGTGAAGGTGTAGTCTTTGTCCCAAGCACATGTAACTCTGTCATCAGTTCTGTCCCCTCGGGTGTAGCCATGCATTCACCTCTATGGTGCAAACCATTGTTTTTTTTCTTTTCTATGATTTAAGGAAACGTGTAACGTCAAAAAAAGAAACTCTAAAAAGTTGTTTAAAATCACTAATTGTTCTTTTGATGTTTTCTCTCGACTCCAAAAATTCTTTTTTAACCATGTGATGAAAAAGTATTGCCTTGTTAGATGGTAAAGTATTAACTTGTTTCTTAAGTTATATCTCAGTGTTTGAGTAAAAGCCCGCATTCGACCTGGAGAGGTGAAGAAAAACATTTAGCTTAAAAATAAATGTAAAAGCAGAGCAGTACAACTGCTGCCGTCTTCGTGTCCCGTGCACACGCTGTGAGACAACTGAGAGCCAGGCAGGAAAAAAAAAAGGTGTGGTGTAACATATGACTTTAGTTCAGCAGCCAGGAGGGGTGTACTGTGAAGCAAGTTTAACATCGCAAGGCTTTTTCTTTGCATTAGCTCACCATAAAAGCTAAAGCCTGAATCAGATATAATCAGAGTGTGATAACAGTGGTTGTAAATGTTATTTGTTAGCCCAGGCCCTTTAACTTAGGCTTCAGGCCTGGGCCCACACTTAAGAAAATGGACCAACTCACTTCAGCCAAGATCGGGGTGTTCTCCAAAGGCTGCTTTTTACTTCTACTGCAAATGCTCTTCTCTGCATTTTCAAGCTTGAGTACACATTAATTTGCAAATAAATCAATAAATTATCTTTTATTGAATGAATTAAGGTAGCCTGCAATTAAATAAAGTCATTACAGTAATCTTTATCTCCAGCTGCACCATTAAACTGATGTAAACATTAATCAGTTAATAGGATGTATAGAATTCTGAAAAGGGCCATCCTGCATAATCAGTGTGCAGTTTATTTCTGGTAAATTTCTGGTAGTCGTGTTCTTTCATGATTTTGAAAGCAGAGCACTGCTACTCTTCAGTAAAGGTAAATAAATACTTCCTCAGCCAGTAAAATAGTTATTAAATTGAAAATAGGTTACATTTGTAATATTGACTCAAAAGCCTGGAAACTTTTTTTTATACACCAGTTTTAAAAGATGTCTTTATTTCTGTTTGATTTTTCTGATTTATATATCATATACACATATTCAAGTACTACTTAAGTACCCACTGAAGTAACTACATGGCTACCACCACTGTGGAATGGAGGTGATTATCATTTTGACTTTTTGTTAAAACCTACATTACTGTTATTGACTGAGCTTTCGCTGTGATAAATAGTCAACCAATAATCAAATAACTGCAATACCAACAGTATAAAACTGACTTTGCAGCAAATCAGAACCAATTGTAAGGATATTTATGCATTTTGCGCATCATCAGTTGACTGTATGTGGATTCTGCCGGTTTACTGCTACTGTATTAATGTGCATCTCTGTGGGTTTATATATAACACAGTAATCCCACAGCGGAGCGTCTATGTCATTCTTTACAGCAGCCCGTCATTCAGAACTGTCAAAACTGTGAGCAGGTAAGGAGTTCATTGTAACTAGAGAGCCACCTTGGTGACATTGAAATCTCCCGTCTTTAGTGCCATCATTCTTTTAGCCCATTCATCTTGCTTTGTGGTACATCCCTCAGGCGAGACTTTAATATTACGGATGAAAAACTCCTCATTTGCACACTTAAGGTCACGGTTAATGGATGGTAGGGGATTTTAAGTTATTACAAGATGTTTACATGTTATGAGTCTTCAACTTCACTGTACTTCTACAGTTTTTCTTGGTTTTTTGTTTCAATTCCACAATGAACCAGTTTTGTCTCAGGAATCAACTGTCCCAAGATCAGTGTTGCTGCTGGACTGAAGCAAACGGCAGATTTATGTCTTAAAAGTGAACATTAAAGAAAACGGGCGCAGGAAGGCTGCTCTCAGGGCACCCATCTTTCACTGTGCTGTGTCAAACTGAACTGTTTATATTACTGTTTGGTGGATCAAGAATAAACCTTTGCTACAAAATGTCATTGCAAAAATTGTTTGCGAGTTGTGCTCACCACTGAGGTCAGTTAATGATTCATGGTCCAAAAGATGTATTTGAGGAGATTTTCTTGGTCTGTTCTTCAATATATACACTTTCAGCGTGAATTTAAGGAGTCACAATTATTACCCTTTAGTCTCTGTCGATGTCGGTTAAAAAATGCTCTCGATTCAATTTAATGTACATAAATAGCTCTTTATTTACAGTTCAAAAAACCCTCCATTCATACAAAAATAATACTGTACCTCTGTACAAATACATTCCTACGAATGGATGTGAAGTGATTGTACAATTTGTGGAGAGGATACAAGAGTAAGATCTGATAGATAAAAGCCGCTTCAAGTCTGATATTTGTTAGCAGAGTAGGAGACCTTTTCCCCCAAAGTTTTGATGCATTTTTAATTAATTAGACTCACTGAATCAAGTCACCTTATGCTCCACATTTTTATGATACTTGTGAACAGTCTTTTTATGCCAGTGATCTCCCTTTTAAATAGGGAGGAAAGTACAAATATTCACTCCAGCTGTGCTGAAGAGTAAGCCGCCTCAGTTGAAGTTGAATTTGAAGTTAAAGGGCCCGGAGCCAAACGGATTGAAACCCTGAAAGCCGTGGAAGTGATGATTATGGTGCCCCTGCTGGCTCTCTGGATCCATGGGGTCTTCTCCGTGGTCAAACTTGGTTCTCATCTCTAGGAAAACGTGAAGATTCTTGTCACACACTTGAATTAGAAATCAGTGTCTCTTTTTCTAAAACCATTAGTGTTAGAGCTGTAGAGAACAATCTAAAGGGTAATGGTAAATGGTACAGCAACTCTTGAAGTGATTTAGGCTTGCATTAACAACTTTCCACACACACACACACACTACCTGGATCAGTGAGAACCTCCTTAGCCTGAGCGATGTCTATGAACTTCTTCTCTGCCTTCTTCTTTTCCTCCGGATCCTGGAAGTTGTCCGGGTGCCACTGTTGTGCCAGTTTCCTGTAGGCTCTGATAATCTCCTTTTTCTGGGCAGTTCTGTGACCACGGCGACAGCATTATCAGCACATTTGTCAAAGATAAGAACAGCTTTTCTTTTCTCATTTTGACCTAAGCCAGACCTAAAAATACTCATCCAAGTGTCAGAGTTAGTTTTCTAGCCCCAGTGTAATACAAATGCCTCCGTGGCTGTAAATTTGTATTCCATCTCAGATTATCAGTAGACCTTTTAAACTCAAAAATGTTCAAAAGGCATCAATGATGAAATATTCAAGAGCAGTGATGTTTTGGCCTGATAAAAAAGCAACCTAAAAGCAAACCAGCGGTCTTTCATAAGAAAACTACTTTTTAAGTTTAAATTCTCCACCAACTGATTGGCAATAATGTGTTACATTTTCTTGCTGAACTTGATCTGCAAAAATTCCCAAATCCATTGACCGATTCCCACCTCTTCACTCCAAGGATCTTATAATAATCCCTCTTCTGAGACTGTTTGAGTAGCCGCTGTGCTCTTTCCAGACCTTCTTTGATGTGACGGTCCCCCTCGCTGTGTTTTGCAGCAGTCTCGTAATCTTTAACAGCTGAAGAGGACAAAAAAAAGGAGTACAATGAAATTAGTATTATTTATTCACTGAAAACTAATAATGTGATGTAAACAATACCTTAACTGAAAAAACACATCTTTGATGTAACTGCTCTAACACCAATCTACAGTATATCCAGCTTCCTGTTCCTCCCCTGCCCTTATGTAAGAGTTCATTCATTCAAATACAAGAAACTTTGTGGCTAAATATGGGTTAATATGCAGATGATTTTGGATCATTTGGATTCTGGGGGCTTCCCATGATGCAGTGAGTTTTTCTTCTTCACTCACTATATGGTGTTTATACACCACTCTCCATTTAATCGTCCATGTCTTTTATCCTGTCTTCTTCTCATCACCCCCAGCCAGTCGTGGCAGACAGCGTTCCCTCCCTGAGCCCGATTTTGGGGGTTTCTTAATATAAGAAAATTTTGTACATTACTTTACATTACTTTTTTTTTTTCTTCTTCCTGCTGTCGCCAAGTGGGTGCTCATAGGGTGTTGTTTGATTGCTGGGGTTCTCTCTTTATTATTGTCGGGTTTTACCTTACAATGTAAAGTGCATTGAGCTGACTGTTGTTGTACTTTACCACTATATAGCTAAAACTGAAACTGCTTCGAATCTATGATGTCTCCT
Organism: Maylandia zebra; assembly: GCF_041146795.1. Lineage (NCBI taxonomy): Eukaryota > Metazoa > Chordata > Actinopteri > Cichliformes > Cichlidae > Maylandia > Maylandia zebra. The sequence continues at coordinate 19,472,911 of NC_135182.1, read as the reverse complement.
GCTCAAGCTGTCGATGCTATATTGTCACAAATTTCTGTAAAAATCAGTATCGACCTCTACAAATGAGAATAGACTTCTCAGAGAAAAAGCATTACTCTCTGAACGGTGAAGAGCGGCATCACCTGCGCCGATTTAAACACACCTTACTTGCTGGAGAATTGATTCCTTTAGTACAGACACATTTTTAAATAAATAAAAATACCTACACAAGGTATGGCAATTAAAATTTCAGAAACTATCCAGCTGTCAGAGCAATGGTTGCCGTGTATCTGAAACCGAAGAACCATGGTAGTGGCAATTAAATTAAAATAGCTTAAATTCACAGCAGACGCTTAAAGAAACGTAACAAATGATTGTTATCAGTAGTGAAGCACGGGATCCACAAATATCCACTTTGTGATATTACGTCACTAGTGTCCTTGAATAAACTTTCATATTAAGGCTGTTTGTGTGCACACGTTTGGTTGCTTTGAGGCTTGTTTACCCTCTGTGGTGAATTAACACCCGTGTTTTTTAACAGGTAAAAATCCCACACAAGGTCTGGCTTCACTACCTGCTGATGTGTTTATGCCATGGTGATTACAACACACACAGACTTAGTCCAGCCAGCATCACCTGCTGGGGTGATGCTGGGATCTTTGAGAAGAATATTATTACTGTCAGGCTGACCTGCCTGGACTGATGGCAGCAGTTACTGTGGGTTTAATTGGATGGATACATGGGTGTGTTTTATTGTAAGAGTTGAAATAAAGGCTTAGTAGATGCAAGCCTTCAATAATAATATCAATATGGGTGTTGCCGGTTATACAGTCTAATTTAAGCACAGAGGTTTAATTTATCTTTATTTTTTTTGTAGCTAACATTTTCTTTATGCATATGTTGACCTTTGTTTCTGACATCTGAGTTTAAAGCTGAGATACAACTAATATTTAATACTGCAGAGTAGAAACACAATTTACCCAGCGATTTTGCAAATGCATCGTTCTCCATCACTAAAAATCTACTAAAGCGAGAGTTGCAACATTTTGCTCTCCAACAGCAAAGTGCTCCTGATGTTTCTTCAACTGTCTGTGCCAATTTGGTATTTTTATCACTTGCCACAATGAACACAGAAGCACACAGGAGCTCAGACACAGGGCTCTAGCTGTGAGCAGTTTCACCCACCTGCTGTTCAAACCTTCTGTTTGTAAAGGTAAGCCAATCAGATTTAGAAAAAAAAAAAATTACCTTAAATGGAGAGGAGCTAAAATATCCAATCTCATAGAATTTAAACAGAGGGGCTGCACCACAGCCCAGTACATGAATCATTTGATCTTCAAATGCTGCAGAGACCAAGAAATTTGCATTGTCTCAACTAATCGTGTACTCATAAAGCCAATATGTTTCAAAATTATATCATCTGCTTCAAGTATTGCTTTAAGTCCCCTAATGATTGTCCAAACATTCAAAATGTGTCTGTACATTTGTGCTGCTGAATATAGTCACTGGTTACACTGTTTGTCATTATTTAATATACCTTCAAGCTAACACTACCCAGCTCGAGTCCTACAGCACCAAAGGTTTGGCTATTACAATATCCGTCTGTATAAAAACATGTTAAGATGGGTGTGATGGTTTTCATTACATTTTAAATTTAATTGACAGATACACATAGTGTAGGCAGGAATTTTGATAAAAATATGCACTGGTCTGTTGCACAGCAGTAGCTGAACATCAGGTGACAGGTAAAATGATTAGTGGGAGATTATTCCTGCAGATTTCACCATCTGCCATCATTTCTGCAATTTGACAATTGATGGGGAGACCGTTGTTTCAGCCTAATCCCACCTTCTGTCAGTAAAGCGTTAAGGATAGTAAGAGCTGAGTGTGTGTGTGTGTGTGTGTGTGTGTGTGTGCGTGCGTGCGTGCACTTTCTGCCACTGCCATTGAAGCTTCATGTTTGAAAAACAAGTAATTTTGCACACTTGCTCTGCCAGCAGTGCTGGGCAGGTCTACATCTCGCAGGTTATATTTACCTCCAACACTCGGCTCCACATTTAATTCTAATCATGCTGTATGTAATAAAGTGCTCTCAGGGTTGGTGACGTTTGTCTTCTCTGGCTTGAGATCTGTTAGCTGTATGCTTCAACCAAATTCAAAATGAAGATTCTTATATTTAGCCACACATGTAACCTGCACTGTGCTTATCTAAATTCAAAAATAGAAGGCATTTGGTAATTAACAGACAGATTGTATTGAATGAGGCAGAAGGTAATTAGATGTTAGAATCTCTCTTCTGTCTGAAAAACAATATTTTTGGTTTACATGCAAAAATTAATTTGCAGGATGTACTCTACATACGTTTCTATGTACAGTTATGAGATCTGAAGGAAGCTGCTTAAAAGAGGTTTCACTGACGCCTAACTTTGTTTCACTCTGCATACTGTGTTGTGTTACAAGGACCCCTTGTGTTGGGCTCCTAGCATGACAACAGTTACAGATAGTGCACAAGAGTTTGGGTAATTACAGTCAAGTGCAAAAAGCACACCTGTGCTGCTTTCAGACAAACTCACAGGTTAAACAGCAGTCAGGAGCTGATAATCAAATGCACGCGATTAACTGATCCGCAACGAATGTGAACGCCTCCATAAAAGAAGGAGTGTTGGCAGTAATAATAATAATGGATTGCATTTATATAGTGCTTTTCGGGGCCCTCAAAGCGCTGTACAATTCCACTATTCATTCACTCTCACACACTGGTGGAGGCAGCTACAGTTGTAGCCACAGCTGCCCTGGGGCAGACTGACAGAAGCGAGGCTGCCATATCGCGCCATCAGCCCCTCTGGCCATCACCAGTAGGCGGTAGGTGAAGTGTCTTGCCCACGGACACAACGACCGAGACTGTCCGAGCTGGGGCTCGAACCGGCAACCTTCCGATTACAAGACAAACTGCCAACTCTTTGAGCCACGATCACCCAGGTCTCCCGGTCTGGAGCATTCTGGTGTGTGCGCCAACACAATGCCAAGGAGGGAAGAAATCATCAGTGATCTTAGACAAGCAACCGTTGTTGCCCATCAATCTGAGGAGGGTAATGGTAAGTGCACCATTCTGCAGTGAGAAAGATTATTCACAAGCGGAAAACATTCGAGACAGCTGCCAATCTTCCTACGAGTGAACATCCCAGCCAATTCACCTCAAGGTCAGACTGTGCAACACTCAAAAATACTGCAAAACACCCCAAGAGCGCCATCTCAGACTATGCAGGCCTCAGTTAGCATGTTAAATGTTAAAGTTCACAACTAGAAAAGAACCAAACCACTATAGAAATATGGCCCATTCAAAGTCCAGACCTCACCCACTTTAAAATTTGCAGTCATAAAGGCGTTAATTTAACTTACCATTTATTATTGAGGTTGCATTTTGCACAAGTTCATCTGAAATACATTAATGTGCTTTTCAAACATTTTTCCTGCTCAGTTCTTAAATTTAAAGTGAGAAAAAATTTCTAAGGTATAAAACAAATAACTTCAGACTCAGCAGCAAACATGTAGTTCAGTTGGTCATTATAAGCTTCATTATGAGGCAGAGCTGCTATGCTGAAGGGCATTTGAGTTTCAGGTTGCACCCAATAAAGTCAGTAAGACTAATCGTTGTGTTCTCATCACAAAAACTTCAATTGAATTTCAGCATCTACAGCGCTGCAGACTCCAAGATTGGAAGTGTAACAGCTTTTGTGAAGCTGATCTGTAATTACCACTTTGCAGATGTAAAGTTGCAGTTTGCACACATGTCTGTCGAGACTCAGTGAAGCTGACTTCTGTCCAGTTTACAGTGCACCATGTTATTCTTGTAGATTAACGTGACAGTCTTATGACAGTCTGTGTGAGGCATTGCCAAAAAAGGCATTTTGTGAAGTCATAGTATCCCTGACCTTTAACCTCTAGATTCTGATGACTTAATCTTTGAGTGATTGTTTTTGCCAAATGTAAAGAAATTCCATCCAAACATTGCTGAGTGCGCTCAAAAGCAGGACAGACATAAAACAAACACCCAAACTGAACTGAAGACAAACAGGCCATCTGCACACAAGCTTCAAAATAATGCCACGCTCCATTTTGAGTGGGAAACCTTTAGCTGGAATGCCTCCTAAAGTTGGATTTCCCATTAGGAAAGTTGGATCAGCAACACAGACCCTGACTTTGCAATGCAAGACTGTGGCGGTGGGGTTTGTTTTGCTGGATCAGCTGTAGGAAGAAGTGTTTAGGGAGCAGTGCCAGCTGGGAGAGAGTGGTACACCTGCATGCATCTGCTAATTAACCTCTCTCCCTGTATAGGAGGAGTGGGGTCAGAGGAGAGTGTGCGCCGTGGAGCACAGCAAGCGGCTGCACAGTGGCCGAGTACGAGAGGCAGACGGCGCTCTGAAGTAGGGCAACTCAGCAAAGCAAGCATTTTTCCCCCCCTGTACTAATTACAATAACGAACTGTGTGTATGTGAGCAATTCAAGTTTCTCCTCTCTCTGCTTACTGAGGAGAACCCACAAGGCAACTAGTGCTACAAAGACATCAGCAGCACTAAACGGCTACTTGTAATCTACGCTGCTGCTGTTGTGCATTTATGACTCTCTAAACAATCCATAGAGAGAGCTAATAACACTGCAGCGTTTTTAAGCACCAATAAACAAGCATTGTGTTCAACTTTTCAGGTATCCGACAAAACACTTCTTTTTCCGATGACCTCCGATTTCTGAGATAAAGAGAATGTGGCTCAAGTGTGCGAGTAACCGTGCACAAGCATTACCAAGGTGCTTGCTGAGTGGTGAGACCTCCTTATGCTATCCGGTTAGCAGGAACTGAACTTTCAAAACAAGAGCAAGGGAACTGGCCACTAATAAATCAATTTCTTTTTGTATCAGACTTTGGAAAATGAAAGTCTAAAACTATAGCCAACTATTGTGACGTCAATGCATGGGAAACGTTACATATGAATATAAATGGTAAATATTAATCTAGAATTTCTTCATTTGGTGAAGTGCAAGTGAGTAACAATTATAATCTATGACTTTATAAAGTGCATATATATTTGTACCATTTTGTTTTTATTCACTGATGCAGGGATTCTATTCAGCTGATGTGTTTGCTTATTGTTCCCAAGTCAGTCCAGCCAGCAGACAAAATGTTACCCACCCTCGATCTTGAAGGACCTTGATGCAGCTACATATGTCGGGCTTACCTTCCTCATACTGTTCATCTTGGAGATAGGCCTCAGCTCTGTCCTTCAGCACATTAACATTCGCAGGATTGGACTTTAGGACTTCACTACAGACTGAGATTGCTCTGCTAGCCTGCTGGGCCTGGTCATAACAAAGAAAAAACGAAGCTTGGATAGATCCTTTAATAGAAGCACAGCGGCCTAACACATCCTTTTGCAGCAGTAAAGGGGCTTACCTGTGTTAGCGCATGGCAGATTCGCTCCTTGGCAAGAAGCAAGAAATGTTGCACATTGGGCTCGGTGGTTATCACCGCCTCGTACTTGCTCACTGCGTCTTCATACCTAAAGGAAGCGGGAGGCGATTATGTGACGCTGGCAAAACAGGGGATTGCAACATGGATCACTGCACCCACAAACACCACACCATCGTTAATTTCTCTTTTAAGTCTTGTAAATATGAAACCTTATATATGTCAAACATGATGTGACATCCATTCACGTTAAGATGGGATTTGCACGCCTCTTTGTAAAACCAGAGAAGTGGGGGAGCCTGAGGATAAGAGAGCCGTCATTGTACAGCTGATGCAATCCCCGGTATTCAGATGGGATATTATTTTATATTTACAGAGATGAAGACTTTCCTGACACATTTCTATCTTTGTGAGGACACTCACTGATATGCTGTTAGCCGTACCACTTTACTCTTACCACTTAAACCAGCACTCTAAAGGTGGACCAAAACGACATTATTCCTGAGGATTCAATTTAAACTCGTGCTCATAAAAATGTTTTCATGAACATACAAACACACCTTTGTTCTTGGATGTATTCCTCAGCAGCTTGGATCTGTTTGTTGAGCTTCTTCACTTGCTTGTAATGGCTGTAACACTGCTTGTGATCAGGATCCAACTTCAAGCACTCACGCACCTCACTGGAGATCATAGGACAGAGGAAAGGTGAGGCTGAAAAGGCTAACTTTCAATGGTGACGACATGAACAGAATGACAATAACACACCAGATTTACAGTAAATAAACCCTAATGTACAAATGCATGATCATTAGTAACCAGTGTTGGGCAAGTTACTTTAAATTAGTAACTTAGTTACTTCTATCAAAAGTAACTCAGTTACTTCAAGTTACTCGTTACTTTCAAAGTAACTAGTTACTAGGGAAAGTAACTTTGGTTTTACTCAGAATTCTCTTTTTAATGTGTTGCTTTACAGCTGTGGCTCCAGCAAACATCAGCTGATACTAGAAATTAATTTTAAATAAATTCTAACAACAGCGGATCAAGCTTAAACGTGCTGCTGTTGCTTAGCAAACAAGATTTCCTCCCTGCAGTCTGTCATTCCATCTTCACCTTCCAATCCCTGTGTTTTGTCTTTGTGCCATTCTGCCTTTAATCAGTTCGAACCAATCTCTCTCTCTCTCAGCTGCATGAAATAGTCTGCAAGGTTAAGACTACCAACTGTTCCACCGATGCTATCCCCTCTCGGCTTCTGAAGCAGGTTCTGGACTCAGTCGGACCTTTCCTTCTGGTCCTGATCAATGCCTGCCTCAGTTCTGGTTGTTTTCCAACACCCTTCAAGCACACTGTTGTTCAACCTCTCCTTAAAAAGCCTAATCTAGATCCATCCCTACTCTCTAACTATAGGCCCATTTCCAACCTCCCTTTTCTGTCTAAAGTACTGGAACGAGCCGCCCTCACGCAGCTCCAGCTATTTCTTGACAATAACAATCTCTATGAGAAGTTCCAGTCTGGTTTTAGAGCTCGGCATAGCACAGAAACCGCCCTTCTGAGAGTTTTTAATGATTTGCTTTTAACTGTTGACTCTGGTTGTGCTGCTGTCTTAGTAACCCTGGACCTGACAGCAGCCTTCGACACTGTTGATCACAACATACTGCTATCCCGCCTTCAACACTGTGTCGGTTTAAAGGGCACTGTCTTAAAGTTTTTCCAGTCCTATTTGAATAATAGGAGTTTTTCTGTTCACCTTGGTGAACTGTCATCTCCCAGAGCTCCTTTAACCTGTGGCGTACCTCAGGGGTCCATACTAGGCCCCCTGTTGTTTATTCTGTACTTGCTCCCTCTGGGCGATGTGCTCCGTAAACATAATGTGTCCTTCCACATCTTTGCCGATGATATTCAGATCTACCTCCCTCTGAGGTTGAACTGCAATGTTTCTTTGCAGCCGCTACTCTCCTGCTTGTCTGACATTAAGACTTGGATGACTCTTAACTTCTTACACCTTAATGAAAGCAAAACTGAAGTCATTGTGTTTGGGCTTCCTAAAGATCCCAACTTCTCTCTTGACTTTTTGGGACCCCTAACCTCCGATTGCACTTCTTCCATTAAGAGTCTTGGTGTTATTTTTGACAATGCTTTTAAACTTGATAAACAAATTAGCTCTGTAGTTAAGGGATCTTTTTATCATTTGCGGATTTTAGCCAAAGTCAAGTCTTACCTTTGCAGGAACGATCTAGAAAGAGTGGTCCATGCTTTTATTACTTCACGGCTAGACTACTGCAATTCCCTCTATGCTGGCCTAGATCGTTCCTGTCTACATCGCCTTCAACTGGTGCAGAACGCTGCCGCTCGCCTGTTGACCGGTTCAAAAAAAAGAGACCACATCACTCCGGTTCTCTGCTCTCTCCACTGGCTCCCAGTTGCCTTTAGGATTGATTTTAAAATCTTATTGCTGGCTTTTAAGGTTTTAAATGGCACTGCACCTTCTTACCTGTCAGAACTCCTTAGTACTTATCGCCCCAGGAGATCTTTGAGGTCAGCCGACCTGATGCTTTTAGATGTTCCCAGGTATAAATTAAAGACAAAGGGAGAGAGGGCGTTTGCTGTGGCTGCACCCAGACTGTGGAACAGTTTACCTCCTCACGTCAGACTCTCCAAAAGCCTAGAAACTTTTAAAACCGCTCTTAAAACTCACCTCTTTTTATTGGCTTTTAGAAAGGTTTAATTTATTTGTTTTATATATTTTTATTTTATTTTTATCAGCGAGGTGTTATTACGAAATTGTGTTCTATTGTATTTTTATCTGTATTTACTGTACAGCACTTTGGTCAGCCTTGGTTGTTTTTAAATGTGCTCTATAAATAAACTTGACTTGACTTGACTTGACTTAGCGTGACATCCGGCGGTTTCCTCTTTCTGGCGTGAAGTGGGCGATAAACAAACAAGAGAGAAAAGCCGATCAGCTGAGGGAGGGGGGAGAATGAGAGAAGAGGCAGCTGTGCAGCAAAGACACAGAATAAATCCAGCTTTGTGTCTTTTTCATTGTAGCATAAGTCCGGGACAAACTGTGTTCCTTTTCACCTCAATACGAAACGCGTAATATTTTCTCTGAATACGAGACGATTCCGTTTTTTTTAGGGGACGGTTGGCAACTCTAATAATTAACCTTATGAACAAAATAAAGTTCAACTTCAGTAACATCATAGCACCCACCCAGCTGTATAGAAACTCCGTCATGCTAGCTAGTACGCAGTACGGAAAAGTCAGCATAACAAAAATAAACTCCACCTAAACATGGTTTATATCTGACCCAGATAGACTGCAGGTCATAACTTCTTACCTGAAGTTCAGTTCACCTGACACTCGGACTGGCGGCCACTTCGGGTCTCTCCTTTTGCCTCCCCTTTCCCTCATCCACCTGCTGTCCTCCACCACTTGCTAATGTTACTGAATCTGCGGAAGCTCCGTGATAGCCACCACACGAAGTAACCAATGACGACCCTATCTAAATCCCAGTAACGACTAACGTGTTCCTGGCTTTCGCATAATAACTAGTTACTGTGCTCGTTACCACACAAAAATAACGTAGTAACTGTAACGCGTTACTTAATAGCGCATTAGTCCCTACACTGTTAGTAACTTACTTATGTCATTTATGGCTACAGTCTTTCTAATGATGATAATAATAATAGCAATGAGAAGGCCAGTCACTGAAACAGCAGTCCACATCATCATCATACACGCATTTGTAATGTTGAGGGTGGAAATGCATTCGTCATGACATTCATCAGAATAGAAAGATGCCATTTTATAAAATATAAAAGTATCTACACAAAAATTTCCAATATTAATTTCAGTTGTGTTTTGAAATCCATGAAGGCTATGCCTTTGTGAAGCCATACGCTGCTCTCTGTACCACTATGTTTGGTTCATTTCTTGTTTTGCAATTTTACCACTGAATGCAAACTTCTGCAGACAGTCGACTTAAACATTAGAGCCTTCACTGTGCGCCCACTCACAGCACCTTAAATAAGCACAAGTTCTGGGGGGGTTTTTTTGGGCCACATGAACCGTTGCAGTACTACTCAGCTATTTTGGCCTCTTGACTCCATTTCCTCCTCAAAACTTACATTCAAGCTAAAGTGTTGCCTTTTCTGACACAGAGGAGGAAATCTAGCACACTTCACTCATGCATATTACTGAAAGTGGTGAAAATTAGACTTCCAGAGAGTGGGCAAAAGTGCATGGCTGTACAAAAAGACAACCCTTTTAAGATAATAGCAAAATTTAAAATCCTGTTTACCTTTTTTTTTTTTTTTTTTTTTATTCTTATGAGGCACAGTCTATGAATGAGCTACCCACTATACTGCACTCTGATGAAGTGTAAATCCAATATATTTTTTAAGAAAAAATAACTAAGATTAAATCATTATCAGAAATGTTCCTGCTATTTTTTTTTAATTTAGAATAAAAGCTTTGTGATTAGTAGAGTATCAACCATAGTGACATGCTGCCTTATTGTGGCATTGCCACAGTGTAAACAGCAGCAGGGAGCTTCTTGAAAGCAAACAGTCTGCGAGTCCTTACCTGAGGGACATCTCATGGTCTCCAAGATTATAGTAGATGGTGCTCAGCTTGTAGAAAGCCTGGGTATTGTCATTCTTTAACTTGGATGCAGCTTTAAGGTCGCTGATAGCTTTCCCCATCTCTCCCATCTGAATGAAACACTCTGCTCGCATCTCACGAGAGGTCACATCCCAAATGCACGTCTGCAACAGTCGGACAATAACGCTTACAGACTTCAGGTGATACGCAAATGCTCTGTACTCTCTGTATCGATGATAATGCAGAAAATCCTATGCTTGTGGGAAAATCAGTCAATACTGGCAAGGAATGTCTCTCACCTCGATGACGGTGTCAAGCTGTGCAGCAGCTGTCACATAATCCTTGTCGTCGAAGCTCCGGCGTGACTGAGCCACCAGGCGCTGAATTTCATCTGATTTTGTCAGCTGGCTCTGGGCCTCCTTCTCTTCTTTGTCGCTGGGGTTGGACTTCAGCTAGAAGATTTCAAGGCATTACGCTAAGTACTAATGTAGCTAAAGAAAATGTGATTCCATCTCTCATAGATGTATTCCAATTTGAGATTTCTGTGCCATCTTCTGCCTCCCGAAAATATTACTTATCACTGCAGTGCTTGCCAGTCCCTGCACAGATAACGTTATAATGAATCTCGTTGCAGAGGTCATCATACTCACAAGAGCCATCTCAGCTAATGGCACAACTCTTACAAATAGACCTATCTACTCTTTAAATGGTTCCTGCTAGCTCAGCTAAGGGAAGAGCATAAATGTGACGCATTACACCAGGCCAATGTTGTGGACTGCTGAAGCAGCAGAACAGCCTGCACCTCTGGCCCGTTCCCTCAACAGTATACCAGCAAAACGAAGTCCACAAAAAATAAAAAAATAGACTGCAGAAGCTCAGATGTAATCTTTCCCCCTGGAGGCAAAAGAACTCTTTGCACTCTTGATGGAGGATGAATCTCAGCTTAAAATTAAATACTTTTCCATACTTTAGGCAATTCCAGAAATAGACTATTAAAAGTATTCCAAGGCTGTGATCATTCAGTGTAGCATACATAAGAACATAAGAATGATTATGGGACTAATCATTAAGCTTCAACTTGAAGTTCAGAGCTTGCTGGTGGTGGTTTCAGGGAAGTGTGGACAGGTGACCAAAAACGAGCCTATGACCTGCATACTTTAAGGTCAAAGTGACACCATGTGAACTGTTCATCCAAGTCCCTGGAACTTAGGGCTGTGCGATATGACCAAAATCTCTTATCCGAAGACATTTCTCATCCCGATAATGATATATAATCGCAAAATAGTGCATTTTCTGTAAATTCTGTGAATCTCAGGCAACTCGACTTGTGTGAAGTGTTTATAGCTGGGTGTCGTGTACCTGCAGTCGAGTGTTGTGACTTTGACTTGTCTTTATTACATGGCACACTGCAGGGAAAAGCCTGTTCTAACCTTTAAGTGTAAGGTTTGTTTTGAGCACCTGGGGGCTCTTTTTTGCTTCTCGTAAACTCTTTCTATACTCCGGTAGAAAAGGTTTGTTGTGTCTGTGTTGGGGACCAGTTCTGTGCTCCGTGTCAGACTTTTCATAACCAAACCATATCCATGTATAAAACGAGTGTAATGTGAAAAAGATGGATGTTTTAATATCATCCATCTGATCCTATTATTCTTCATATTGTACAGCCCGATTGGAACCTAAGACTTATTCACAGACATGGCAAGGCCATTTACTGTATGATTTTAGGTGGCAGTATGTGATTCTAATTGGACATGCATTTACAAATTCAAGCCTCTAAAATGGTGCGAGAATGCTCAAATGAGCGTTCCCCATTATTTACATCTAGTAAGTAAACTCAAATATACATGACCCCCCTTTCCTGTTCTTTTAAGGCTTTCAACTTCCCTGGTGTTTCACTGCGAAGAACCATGTGTTTTGTAAAGTGCATTTACCCTGTCATTATCCAAAAATCTCACACTGTTGTTCCTCACTGTAGTGTTATAAGTGTTATACAATACTATAATACTACTACTACAATACTAGCTCATGTTCTATGTTCTGTAAAGGAAAATTAAGTTTCATTCAGTGGCATTTATCTCTTCAAACACACCCTTCACAGTGCTTTTTAATCTGTTATCTTGAAATCCACCACAAGGAGGACACTGTATAGACAACCATGAATACACGTCTTTGTACTTATATTTATCATTCTGAAGAAAAAAAAAAAAAAAAAAAAAAAAAAAAAAAAAAAAGACTACTGCAACGTTACTACGGCCATAGATCAACACTGACACCTCCTGGTGAACTGTTGTTTCTCTCACAAGTGTCTGCCCCAGCATAGTTTTGCTTTAAAAGGGGGTATTGCTTTACTTACCACCTTCTTGAAGTCACTCTCCGCTTCATCCAGCTTTCCCTGCTTCAGAAGAAGATTTCCTCTCTGAAGCCGTGCCTGTTGAGTGAGACACATCAAGAATTTGTTTCGCATGTAAAATAAAGAGTTATCAACACAGCTTCCAGAACCGACTGATTTCCCAGCACGCCTGGGCCCGCAGCCGAAATAAAAAGATAATGTTGCCAGATGTTTGCATGCTTTATCTAATTATTTGCATAGATTTATCACAGAGTTCTGCCTTAAAGGTTAGTCTGCAGTATGACACGAAGTATTGCTTTGAAATTCTATTTTCTGTCAAATGTACATTTTAAATTTACATCTGTTAAAAAACATTTCTGAAGAAATACACATTAGACAAACAGTAAAGACAACAACTTACAGATGTGAAGTCCGGTTTGAGTTCAATGACTCTGCTTAAATCAGGCAATGCTGATTTTGACTTCCCCATTGCTAAAAACACTGTAGCTCTTCTGTAGTATGCCATGTAGTTTTGGGGATCTATATCTGTAAAATGCCAATGAAACTGTCACTTTAGAAGAAACCTTTTGGGAAAATCCAAGGCATTTTTTTGGTGTCGTTAGCATGTCTCTGACACTCACCCACAGCTGCATGGAAATGAGAGAGGGCATCAGCTAGCTGGCCAGCAGCAAGAAGTTTCTTCCCCATCTCCATGTGATTGTCCACACTCCCATCCTTGCCACATTTCCCTCCTTAAAAAACAAATAGAACAAATCATAGTGCAACAAAACAACACTGAGCATATTTTTACTCATTCAAGTAATGCAATAATCAGATTTTATTTAAATATTCCTGTATATGACCCGCCCAAAAATGTAAATCACATCAATAACAAGAGCAACGGCAACAGCTTTCCCCACAGTAATTGGTAAAGACTTTCACAAGTACCTGGGTTTCTTACAAGCTTGAAGACGTTCACGAGCAAGCATAATCAAAGAAGCAGTTTTATCTATCATCTTTTATTCTTTAGGCTCAAACCAGCTAGCTTTAAGTAATAAAATTGACCCAGTGACTAGCTAGCTTAACGTCAGCTAATAATATTAGCGATTTCACAAGCTAATGCTGTCAGTGACATTACCCATGTAATAAAGTTGTCTGAACTTTAACCCGAGTTCAAGTTAGTGGTAGCATTCACCAGCTATAAATGTAAAGTACACCTAGCAAACGTCTTACCTTGAAACCTAATATCAATCAAAACAAGAACATATGGGAAGTACGTCAGTATTTTGTGAGCCACATGGTCGATGGAAACCATGGTTAAAGTTCTCTCTCTCTGGACACGTCCCGCAGACTTCAGCTGTCACTGTTTCAACCAGTTCTCCCCTTATTTCGCTACAATCCCATGTGTTGGCGGATGGCTACATTTCTTCTCTTTTTCCCAGCCACTGTAGACCAGCATACGCAACCGACCGGTCGTGGGTGATCGTGATTGGCTGAATTATATGGAAAACCCCGCCCACATCTGTTGGTTCAACAGAGAGCAGCCACGGCAGCACAAGCACAACAGGGTCAGTGTGCGCGCGTGTGTGCGTGCGCGCTTGCGTTGGTCGGTGGTTCTTATGGACGTACACTAGTCACCTTATTTTTGAGGTAAAAAGTATATCAACTAGAATGTAAACCGTAATTTTGACATTAAGATTTTATCTTTTTAAAAAATCTGTATTTACTTGTATCTCTTATTTGTAGCAGTTAATTATGTGGATTTTCCTCCTTTTTTTTTTAACGTTTCCCAAACATATAAGTGTCAAATCTTTACGGTAAAAGCGAAAGACCCTGGCTTCTAAAGACAATTTACAAATACAGAAGTTCTCCTTGGTTTATGGCTGGGCCAGAGACAGAACGAAAAAAGACAATAAACGAGTTAGTAAACACTGACACTTTTTAAACTGTTTCTTAAAAGTATTAGCCTGCAACCCAACGATTTATGGAACAAGAAAAAAAGGAAATTAGAACTTATAGTCTACTATATTTAACAACCTTTTATGACTGTGCCCTGGCAGTGCTACAAAGACCTCCAGGACTTTAAGGGTTAAGGTACTTAACCCTTTTTTGAGCTGACTATAGCAATACATGCTTTATAAACTTAAAAATGAAAAGTAACTTTTACTAATAAACTATCATATAATGAATTCACTAAAAATATACAACAGTTACACATTTTCATCTTGTATTCTCTCAGTTTCTAGTTTTTATTAATGTCATAGTTTCAAAGGACTCTCATAAATAGTTTGAAACTATATGATCATTAAGTATTACTGTGTCTACTGTATAAAGTGCAGTTAAAAAAAGGAGACAAAGACCATAACACATCCCCACCAAAAAGCTTTCTCAAATAGTTTTTAATAGATTAGGGCAAAAACCAGCTTGGGTCTTCTCTAGTCCTTGACCCCCCAAACTTAAGACAAAGAAGAAACAGGAAACAAAGAAAGTGTGGCATGCAGCATCCACAAATCAAGGCCAAGTTATTTCAATCACCAAATGAAGCAGCATTTATTATTAATAGCAACCATGTGTTAAACTAAATGCTCTTAAAGAGTGGATCTCCACAAACATATGGACGGCCCTGCATATGAACATTATGCAGAAATTTGTTACATTAAAAGAACATAAAATAATGAGATGACCAGCAGAATGCTAAACACAGCAACGAAGCCAACCAAAGTAAATTGTCATGACCTCACAAACAGTTACATACATAGACAGTGAACCTAAACATTACCATCAAGCAGGAATAATGACTATCATGGATGAATGGAAAACATTAATAAAATCCTAGAGTTATATTTTGGAGCACTTTTGATTTATTTCAATACGCATCCTGGACAGGGCAAAATCATGGTTTACATGTGGAATCAAGGCGGTCATTTACATGAAAAGGGAAAGACCAGCTCTGAATCGAGGAGGGGGCTTGAGGGTTCATCTTTCACCAATGTTGTAAGCGCAGCCCAACTCTCTGTGAATGGTACCCATCGCCACTGATGAATTGTCATTGATCAATGGTCTTTGATCAGTGGTTGTTGATCAATGATCATGACAATTTGGATATTAATGATCAAGAAACTGAACTCACAGCCTATTGTTCGCCAGTGGTGCTAGTTTTAGTCATTATGCAAATGTACTGTTTATAAAATTGGTGATAATCCGAAAATTCTACTCTTCATTAAACCCAACTGTCATGGTCCCCATGCCTCTCTGACTGGCTCATGTTTGCCACAGGTTTGTTTTGTTTTATCTCTCTCTCTCCTGCTTGCCTGGGCGGAGCTCATTGTGGGCTCTTGCTCTGGGTCTCGCCCTGTCGCTGATCTGCTTTACCCTATTTAACGCTGTGGCACGGAGCAGTCAGCGCTGGAACGTTGAACCTCCCGTGTTCATGCTCTTAGCTCTTATTTTAAAAAGACTCTCTCAGTGTTTAATGGTGTATTGAATCTAATCGAGCTGTCTCTGTTTAGATCTCCCTGGAACTGGTGGTGGACCCTTACCTGTGATCAAATCAAATCAAATCACTTTTATTGTCACATCACATGTGCAGGCACACTGGCACAGCACATGCGAGTGAAATTCTTGTGTGCGAGCCCCACAAGCAGCAGAGATGTGCAAACACAACAACACAAACGAGCAAAATACAAGAATGGCCAACCTGAAACTAATAAATATATGTACAATATATAATAGTGTATGCATTTCTGGATGTGTATACTAAATATTTTCCTACGTGTGTGTGTGTGTGTGTGTGTGTGTGTGTGTGTGTGTGTGTGTGTGTGTGTGTATACACATTTTTACAAATTAAATAGTAAAAATAATAATAATAATAATAATAATAATAATAATAATAAAATATATAAAATATACAGAGTTGAATATGTGCAAAACAAGTGGCATTTATATACAGTATGGAGTGCATAATGTTAAAGTTCCAGTAGTGAAGCTGAGGTGTCTATGACGTGTTCAGCAGTCTGATGGCCTGGTGGAAGAAGCTGTCTCTCAGTCTGCTGGTACGGGACCGGATGCTGCAGAACCTCCTTCCTGATGGAAGTAGTCTGAACAGTTTATGGCTGGGGTGACTGGAGTCCTTGATGATCCTCCCCGCTTTCCTCAGGCAGTGCTTCCTGTAGATGTCTTGGAGGGAGGGAAGCTCACCTCCAATTATCCGTTCAGAGCACCGCACTACTCTCTGGAGAGCTTTGCAGTTGTAGGCGGTGCTGTTGCCATACCAGGTGGTGATGCATCCAGTGAGGATGCTCTCAATGGCACAGTGATAGAAGGTCCTGAGGATGCGGGGGCTCATGCCGAATCTTTTCAGTCTCCTGAGAAAGAAGAGGCGCTGCTGCGCCTTCTTCACTGTTTTGTTTGTGTGTACTGACCACGTAAGATCCTCAGTCAGATGTACTCCAAGGAACCGGAAGCTGCTCACTCTCTCCACAGCAGCGCCGTTGATGGTGATGGGGGTGTGTACTTCTCTGCACCTCCGGAAGTCCACTATCAACTCCTTTGTCTTTGCGACGTTGAGGGTGAGATGGTTGTCTTGACACCAGTGGGTCAGGGCGCTGACCTCCTCCCTGTAAGCTGTCTCATCACCGTTGGTGATAAGACCCACCACTGTAGTGTCGTCCGCAAACTTCACAATGATGTTGGAGCTGTTAGTGGCTGTGCAGTCGTAGGTGTAGAGTGAGTACAGGAGAGGGCTCAGTACACACCCCTGTGGAGCACCAGTGTTCAGTGTGATGGGGGATGAGGTGATGCTGCCCAGTCTGACCACCTGGTGTCTGTCAGACAGGAAGCTAAGGATCCAGCTGCAGAGGGAGCTGCTCAGTCCTAGATCCTGCAGTTTCCTGTCCAGCTTCGAGGGAACGATGGTATTGAATGCTGAGCTGTAATCTACAAACAGCATTCTCACATACGTGTCTCTCTTCTCCAGGTGTGACAGGGCAGTGTGTAGTGTCAGGGCTATGGCATCATCAGTGGACCTGTTGTGGCGGTATGCAAACTGTAGAGGGTCCAGTGAGTCGGGTAGTGCAGAGCAGATGAAGTCCCTGACCAGCTTCTCGAAGCATTTGCTTACGATGGGGGTCAGGGCTACAGGTCGCCAGTCGTTCAATGAGGAGATGGTGGAGGATTTGGGTACAGGGACAATGGTGGCCATTTTGAAGCAGGCTGGGACTACAGACAGAGAGAGGGAAAGGTTGAAGATGTGTGTGAACACTCCAGCCAGCTGAGCCGCGCATGACTTGAGGACGCGGCCGGGAATCCCATCCGGACCAGTAGCTTTGCGCGCGTTCACCTTCCTGAAGCACTTCCGCACATCCTCCTCATACACAGTGTGCGCACTGACGTCATCCGCGGTGCGCACACTGTCCGGTCTCATGGTGTTCGCTGTGTCGAATCTAGCGTAGAATACGTTTAGATCCTCACACAGAGAGGCCGTGGTCTGCGGTGTGCTGGTTTTCCCTCTAAAGTCTGTGATCGTGTTTAGTCCCTGCCACATACTCCGAGGGTTGTCAAACTGTTGCTCCACCCTGTCCCTGTACTCACGTTTGGCTGCTTTGATCGTCTTCCGGAGTTGGTAATGTGCGTGTTTGTAGTCCGATGTGTTCGCGGAGGCAAAGGCGGTGTTCCGTGCCGCCAGTGCCGCGCGAACATCTCCGTTAATCCAGGGTTTTTGATTTGGGAAGGATTTAACTGTTCTGGATGGGACGACATCTTCCACGCATTTCCTGATAAATCCACAGACTGAGTCTGTGTACTCATCAATGTCTCTGGCGGCCACGTGAAACATTTCCCAGTCCGCGTGATCAAAACAGTCCCGCAGCGCAGACTCCGATTGGTCCGTCCAACAGTGCACCGCCCTCCGGGTTGGAGCTTCCTGTTTCAGCTTCTGCCTGTAGGCGGGCAGGAGCAGGATGGAGCAGTGATCTGATTGGCCGAATGGGGCGCGGGGGAGGGCTTTGTACGCATCCCGGAAAGAGGTGTAACAGTGGTCGAGTAGCCGGTTTCCACGTGTGTTAAAAAGGATGTGTTGATGGAGTTTTGGTGAGACTTTCTTCAGGTTTCCCTTATTAAAGTCTCTGGCTGTGATAAACGCTGCCTCTGGGTGTGCGGTTTCCTCACTGCTGATCGCGCTGTACAGTTCCCTGAGTGCACGGTCAGTGTCGGCTTGTGGGGGTATGTAAACAGCCGTAATAATCACTGCTGTAAATTCCCTCGGTAGCCAGAATGGCCGGCACTTAATCATCAGGTACTCAAGGTCCGGTGAGCAGAAGGATTTGACCAGGTGCACGTTTGCATAATCACACCAGCTGTTGTTGATCATGAAACATACACCACCGCCTCTGCTTTTCCCAGTAAGATCCTGTGACCTGTCCGCGCGGTGCACGGAGAACCCCGGTAGTTGTATTGCGGAGTCCGGTACTTTGTCCGATAGCCAGGTTTCTGTGAGGCAGATCACGCAGCAGTCCCGCATCTCTCGCTGGAATGAGATCCGTGCCCGAAGCTCGCACAGCTTGTTCTCCAGAGACTGCACATTAGCCAGTAATAAACTGGGTAACGGTGGTCTGTAAGTGCGCCGTCTCAGTCGAACCAGAACGCCAGATCTTCTCCCTCTGCGTCGGCGTTTGCGGCCTCCAGGGCCAGAGAACAAAGGCGTCTCAGGTGAAATGAATGGGGGGTCTGCAAACGGAGCGTCCGTGTTGCAAAACTTGAACTCCGGAAAGTTATAAGAAAGACCGTCTTTTATGTCCAGTAAGGTTTGTCGGTCGTACACAAGGAGACAAGTGCTGCTCGTGAAAAAATAAAGGAAAAGTAAAATTAAACACAGAAGAAAGCCGTTGCTTGGGGGAGCTCGCGACGAGGCTGCCATACTCGGTGCCATCTTGTCTGATCCCTGAGCGTGTCAGCATAAGTGGGAATCGGAGCAAGAGTGGGTGAGGACAAGTGACTGTGCGAGAGAAGAGGAGTGGCGTAAATTGGACTGTGTGAAAAGTGAGCGTGGATTTCCTCCCTTCCATCCCCTGGAGCCCTGGACCACTACCCCTTTCACTGTATATACGTATCACTGTGGTTTCACTTTGTGTCAATAAATTGTCACCCTTTTGATTGCCAGAATGCTGTCTGCGCTTGGATGTATCCGTTAGCCATGACACCAACAGGCGTGGAGCAGCTTTACACACTCTTAAACAAGTCAGAGATAGTTCTACCACCAATCTCCAATGCAGGCCCCCATTTAAAAATAAATGAATAAAAGGTACTTTGATTGAAGTGTAGCAGAACTCCCCAATCCAAATGAAGAGTTTTTCTGAATTTCAGTCAACATTTCAAACTGGGGTTTTCAAGATGGCAGCTTGAAGTGAGGTTTTACCAGGGAGTGCTAGCACGCCAGTTCGCTGATTTTACACTAGCTATAACACGGATATTAACTATCTGTAAGTCTGGGATGAGCATCAGCAACCATTTTTTTAAACAGTCCGACAACATGCCGCAAAGGAAAGTTGTAGTGTCTGACACTGCGGAGAAGCTAATGAGGGAACTAGCATGGGAACCGACATGGAGTTGGTCAGTGCGCCCCAGGGTGGCTGTGGCTACAATGTAGCTTGCCATCACCAGTGTGTGAATGTGTGTGTGAATGGGTGGATGACTGGATATGTAAAGCGCTTTGGGGTCCTTAGGGACTAGTAAAGCGCTATATAAATACAGGCCATTTACAGGCCATTTTACCATTAGATTGGAACCAGCGGTCCGCGAGGTAATCCGGGAAGTATCTGTGAACCTCACTAAAGTCATTGAAGATAAACTTGGACCAGTCTCTCTGCTTTTAAAAGCGCAAGGCAAACAGCTGGATGACCATGAGACACGGATAAAGGAAGCGGAGGCCCGGATGTCGGTTTTGGAGGAGATCACAAACCCGGCGCTGGATAAGCTCCAGTCACTAGAGAAGCGGGTAAAGGAGCTAGCAGATCGCGCTAATGATTTGGAAAATAGAGGGGAAAGGAAAAATATTTGTATTATTGGTGTCCTGGGGGGCGCAGAAGGTAGCGACCCTATTAGTTTTTTCGAGTGCTGGATGCCTGAGCTTAATATCAAAACAAAAGCTGGCCGACTTAAAGTGGAAAGAGCGCACCGCACAGCAGCCCAAGTCCGTCCTCTGGACAGAGAGCACGTCCTGTGCTGATGAGACTGCACAACTATCAAGACAAACAGCGGATTATGAATGCAGCATGGGCAATGAGCAGGGACAACAAGCCCTTGAAGCACGGGAACGCCACAGTGATGATTTTCCAGGATTATTTGGTCACGATTGTACATAAACAGAAAAAGTTTTGATGAGATAAAGAAGCGCCTTAGATCCATTGGAGCTGACTATAGGCAGATTTACCCTGCTCTGCTGAAGGTGACCCACCGTGGATCCACTAAGATCTTCAGAGATGTGGCTGAGGTGGAAGGCTTCATCGAGTCGTTGGACTTAGCCCCTGTGGCTGACGGCAAGTGAGAGTTGGCCTCCATTCGTCGTCCAACTCGATCGTGGATTTCTTTTACTCCACACCTCAAGTAGCTGCCTATGGTTGACTGTTCCTATATATTTCTCAGTTTTTTCTTCCTTCAGACGCTAAGTAGTTAACATTCAGTGCCACTATCACTATCTTTCGCTATGAGGTCGACTACAGTTTGCTAACTGTAGCATGGGAGATGGGTGGTCTCGTAGGGTGTCTTGCATTGAAATCTGGTGCAATGACCCGGTTACTGCATTCACCAGATATCAACACAATTTCGATCCTCCTCACATGTTAACGTGCCACAAACAGGACTTTAATATCACCAACCATTCCAATTTTATCACGATGTATCCATATAAATGGCCCACCCTGTAGAATCATCTTGCTAAATATGGTATGTTATGAGCATTGCTATAACACCCGGGGTGTTTTTCTTTTGGGGTAGGGAAGTATCGTCTGCTGTTAGGAAACCACTACACTCACGATCCTCCGCTTTAGGAGCGGGACAGGGGGTTCTTCTTATTTTTGTTTTGGTAACGTTGAGCATTGTTTCTTCAGTTTGCCAGTTAGCTTCACAAAATTGGTGAACTTAAATGTTAGAAACTCAATTCACTGGAGGGGACTTTAACTGTCATTTAAACCCAACTAGCACTATTGGTAACATAGTTATATTAGACCATGCGGCGGTTTTCATTCATTGTAACCTCAGGAATGTGGCTCCCTGGGATAGACATTGGCACTTTACCCTTCTATCCTGTATAATCTTGGATTCACAGGTTACCTCACAGAGGAACTTGGACAGTTTTTGTCAATTAAGACACCCTCCACGGAAAACCCGTCTTTACTCTGGAAGACACTAAAGGCCTACTCAAGAGGTCTCATTATTTCATATACTAAAGGTAAGAAGCGTAGATAAGCAGAGCAGAGTAAGGTTTTGGAATCCAAGCTAAAACACACAGAAGGAGATTATCTTAAAAAACCTTCTAAGGGTAAACTCAAAGAAATTTATGCTGTTTGTTCGGCATTAGACTGTCTATTGACAAAAGACGCAGAGACTAAAATTTGATTTGCTAGGCAAAGGTTATATGAACACGGTGGCAAACTTGGGAAATACTTAGTATACCTGACTAAGAAGAAATCAGACTCTCAGAATATCACTTCAAGCAAAGATGTGCTGGGTTTTATAAAGAATTCAGAGAAATTTCAGCTGGCCCGCTGTTGAACATGTACAATGACTCTTTTAAAAAGGGTCTCTTGCCCAATTCTCTTTTAGGGAAGCCGATATATCCCTTATACTTAAAAAGGGTAAGCTACCTGAAGATTGTGCCTCCTACAGGCCAATCTCTTTGTTGAATGTGGATCTGAAAATCCTCTCCAAGATATTAGCGAAACGTCCAGAACTTTTACTCCCCTTTCTAATTAACGAGGACCAAATGGGTTTAATTAAAGGGCACAACTCTTATAATAACATGCGTAGGTTGTTGAATATGATCCAGTTCTTCCAACAAAAGTCTCTGCCTGGTACGGTGATTTCCCTTGAGGCCGAGAAGCCTTTTGACTGTGTTGAATGGTCTTACCTGTTTTTTACGCGACACCAATTCGGTTTCAGTGGAAATTTTATAAACTGGATTAAGTTACTTTATAACAATCACTGCTCTGCAGTTCTCACAAACGGGGTGCGGTCCTCCAACTTCCAGATACTGAAGGGAACCAGGCTGTCCCCTCTCCCCTCTGCTCTTTGCCTTAGCCATTGAGCCACTGGCAGAGGTGGTACAAGCTCAGGCAGACATACATGGTTTATCCATAGGACAAAGACAGCATAAGATTACTTTGTATGCTGATGATGTACTTGTTGTGTTCGGCCGGAAACATCAATCCCCTCTCTGGTTGAAACTATTAATAGGTTTAATGAGATCTCAGGCTATAAAATTAATTTCAGTAAATCAGAAGTGATGCCATTGGGCAGTCTAAAACAAAATCCACGTGCCCCTTCTCCGTTTCCCTTCACTTGGTCCCCACAGGGCTTTACGTATCTGGGAATTAGGGTCATGCCCGCATTTCGACCAGATGTATAAGTAATTTTACCCCCTTATCTGAGCAAGTCAAATTAGATTTGGAGAGATGGCAGTCCTTACCTCTATCCTTGCTCAGCCGTATTGCACTTCTGAAAATGAGCATTCTACCCAGGCTACTTTACCCAATAGAGATGGTTCCAACCCTCTTCCCACATAAAAAACTATTCAAACTCTAAATGGCTGGTGTAGCTCCTTTGTTTGGGAAGGGAGGAAACCTTGTCTTACAATATCCTCGTTATGTCTTCCATCCTCAAAGGGGGGCCTTAATTTCCCAGCTATGTGGAAGTATCAGCTGAGCACCTATATGCTGCCGATTGAGTACAACAGCCTGCTCCTGTCTGGTTGGATATTGAGAACTCTGTCCAACTTCCATTTGAAAAAAAAAAAGCTTTTTGTGGGAAAACTTAAGACCTTAAGGATGTTCTGTAGCAACCTACAAACATTGTCTACTGTTAGATCTTGGCAAATGGTTCAAAAACTAGAAGGAAGGTCTCACTTAACTTCTCTTTTCACTCCCTTATCTGACTATCCTCTCTTTCTGCCCAGGTATTTCTACCTTTTATGGCCTAATATACGGGTCTAACCTTGTGTCCTTTGACCAGCTACCTGATAAATACAACATTCATAGGCACGACTTCTTTAGATATTTACAAGTGAGGGACCATATCCAAAGGGCAACAACAATACTTAATAATCAAACTGTCTCTAACTGTGAAAAGCAGATATTTCAGCCAAACCTTAGAAGAAAATTTGTTATGGCCTGTTAACAGAATTTGGGGTCACGGACACAACTTATTTGAAGAGGACTTGGGAAAAGGAATTACATATTGAGATTATTGACGAGGTCTGGGAAGAAGCCTGTGAGAATGCTAAATCTCTGAGCATCTGTAATAAAGTAAAGACAATCCAAATTAAAATTCTACACAGAGCTCACATACACTTTCTCAATGCCATAAATACAATTCAGGCCTTTCTCTATGTGCCCTAAATGTAAAATAGAGGTGGGCAACCTTATGCACTATGGTCCTGGCAGATAATACAACAATTTTGGTTTGTCATAAAGTGTGAACTGGATAAGATTTTCACCACTGACACTGAATGCAATCCATTGTGTATGCTGCTCGGAGTGGCGAAGGACAAAATGAGGGGGGAGTTTGGAAAGCAGCTCTATGTGCTGTTAACAATCTGCGCAAGGAAATGTGTCCTTTTGAACTGGATCACAGACATGGCCCCATGTAAGACTCAATGGCACCGGACGGTACTGGAATATGTGTCACTAGATTTCCTAACATGCATGTTACATGTTGTTCACGAGTGATGGGAGAAGGGAGCGGGAGATCGACAGATGGATTGGTGCAGCGGCTGCAGTGAAGCGGACGCTGCACAGGTCCGTCGTGGTGAAGAGAGAGCTAGCGTATAAGTGAAGCTCTCAATTTACCGGTCGATCTACGTCCCTACCCTCATCTATGGTCACGATCTGTGGGTAGTGACCGAAAGAACGAGATTGCGAATGCAAGCGGCGGAAATGGGTTTCCCCTGATGGGTGGCCGGCCTCTCCCTTAGAGATAGGGTGAGAAGTTTGGCCATTCGGGAGGGGCTCAGAGTAGAGCCGCTGCTGCTCAACATCGAAAAGAGCCAGCTGAGGTTGGACATCTGACAAGGATGCCCCCTGGGCGCCTCCTGGGTGAGGTTTTCCAGGCATGTCCCACTGGGAGGAGGCCCCGGGGCAGACCCAGGACACACTGGAGAGATTATATCTCTCGGCCGGCCTGGGAACGCCTTGGTGTTCCCCCGGATAAGCTGGAAGAGGTGGCTGGGGAGAGGGAGGTCTGGGCTTCTCTGCTTGGGCTACTGCCCCTGCGACCCGGCCCCGGATAAGCGGAAGAAAATGGATGGATGGATGGATGGATGGATGGATGGATGGCATGTTACTTATTAGCAGTGATGGGAATAACGGTGTTACAAGTAACGGCATTACTAACGGCATTACTTTTTTCAGTAACGAGTAATCTAACTACTTACTATTGCTATCGTTGCAACGCTGTTACCATTACACATCTTTTTAGAAGTGCATTTTGTTAACTTTTGTCTGTTTTTGTTTTATACCTTGTGAAGCAATTTGTGATCTTTTATCTAGAAATGTGCTATATAAATAAAATTTTACTTACTTATTTTACTTACTTACTAGCAAGAAAATGCAGTGCTGTCGCATTACTATTTTTCAGCAAACAGACGGTTGAAGCTGTCTTCAGCTTACTGCTTCTTATATCAGTTGCACGGAAGTAGCTGTCTACGTAAGTAATCTGGACGCTACAGCTTTAAGCAGCTAAGCGCTCCCACGGAGGGCAATCGTTTTCTGGCAGACGATCACTTTTTGGCACAACACCTGGAGCTAGGGGGGTAAAACAATCACATGTGTGCTGCTGTTTGACTGAGGAAGAATAAAGTAGTCGTGGTAAGCCAATTACATGACCACTTCAAGATTACAAAGCAACAAAGTGATATATACCAGTTTTTAAATTGTGTTGATAGGCCTCGTAAAACCAGAGTCATGATAAACAATATATACGCGGCGTTTTTTCCTCAATAGTTTCGTCACATTTACTGTCTAAGGACAGCGCAGCGAGCACTCTCTGCTTATGACCAAAAAAATTTAAAAACAAAACAAAAACAGCCCGTTTGTGTTGGTGGAAAAATGCACCATGCCGACCAATTAAAAAAATGATATGGCAACATGACATTTGGTTGTTTAGGAAGAGGGGAAGCTTTAGGCGTGACGGCGAGAGAGAGAGAGGGAGAGAGAGAGAGAGAGCGTGGCTCAGGTGGTTGGGAAGCGTATCTGTAACCGGAAGGTCGCCGGTTCGATCCCCGGGCTCTCTGTCCTGGTCGTTGTGTCCTTGGGCAAGACACTTTACCCTACCGCCTACTGGTGTTGGCCAGAGGGGCCGATGGTGCGATATGCCAGCCTCGCTTCTGTCAGTCCGCCCCAGGGCAGCTGTGGCTACAGCTGTAGCTTGCCTCCACCAGTGTGTGAATGCGAGAGTGAATGAATAGTGGCACTGTAAAGCACTTTGGGTGCCTTGAAAAGCGCTATATAAATGCAATCCATTATTATTATCACAATGCGACTCAGTTCACCCAAATTTCTGTCTTGCCTCCTATAAGGTAGTTCATCCCTCCGGCAAAGGTTACTCTTGCATTAGCAAGCTCGGACCCTCCGATCTTAGTGCACTTCATTCCAACTAAGACCAAAATTGATTTGAAGAAAGACAGGATAATATAGATGATGATAAGAGCCCGGCACATGTGACAGAGTACTAATAAATCTAAGCTCCTAAACAGTGTCCCAGAACTGTCTGCGCTTAACCCCCTCATTAGCTACTGAATTCAGGCAGAAAAACACATCCAAACACAGGCAAACATGAGAGGACACACTTGGTTATATCAAAACATGTTTAACCTTTTACTGTCTTCCATGTGTTTTGTAAAGATCACCTTGGTCATTGTGTTTGTTGTTGGTGCCCAGGCTTCTGATGGAATGGCAGGAGAAGGCTCATTACGTACTTAGATGGTAAATGATTATTATGATACAAAACTGTGATTTTAATTGATTGGTGATATTCACTAAGTAACTGGGAAATGAAAAATACTTTATTTTATTATGTATATGTATAAGTTAACTTTTTATTATGATATATATTTCAGGGTCGCAGGGGGGCTGGAGCCTATCTCAGCTGCCTCGCAACACTGAATTAGATAAGCGGAAGAAAATGTATGTATGTATATATCTTTCAGTAACAGTATTTGGTTGTCTGAGATTAATGTGAATAAGAAATCAGACCTCTTTGCACGATATCCAAAGAGTCATCAGTGTAAATACCCTACACAGTACTATGCTGTGAGAATAGGTTCCAGGATGCCAGACCTTCATGCCAACTTCACAGAGTCTGACAGTTTGGTCAGGAACATGGATAAGTAGCTCACTGGAGGTCACATTGTAGAGCTCTGGCAATTTTCCTCCTGTTTCTCCTCAAACGAAAGAGCAAATGTCGGTCCTGCAGCTGGGTTGACACCCGTTTCCCTGTCGAGCCTTCTACATGTAATGACCAATCTCTGGGTATATCCTCCACATGCTCGAGACTTTACTGGCAAACACAACAAATATTGTAGTACCAATTATTGATGTGCAGTCATCAAGAAGCTAGACATTTGTGCAAGCTACAGTCTCATGCCACCAGCAGTCATGAGGACAACAACAAAAGTTGAGAAAATCAGTCAGGAGGGATAAGTAGAGAGTGGCAGTCATTGTTGCAAAGATTGTAATTTGTAAGTTTTTCTCAAAATTATAAAGATATTTTTGAATATCAGTTATGAGTTTATAAAATCACACTGGACATCAGTATCCCCGCGGAACACACAATATCTTCTATTAGGATGTTGTGAGCTACTTTATATATGTGTTGTTGCTTGGTTGATAATTCTTGAACTAATGTTGCATAACTTTCTGGTCTGTTTGGCAAGAGAGTGACGGGCAAAAGTGAAACAGCCAGACAGCACAGAAGATAAGATCATATACAGGCACATAAAGAACAGATGTCAGAGGATTCCTCGACACAGACGCAAGATCAGAAATAGAGTGGTCCGGTGTTTAGCACTCTCACCTCATAGCAGAAAAAGCTTCTGGTTGTGTGTGGTGTTTGCATATTTGACCAGCTCCAGTACCTGATGTGCGTTTTCTCCAGATACTCCAGCTTCCTCCCAAAATCTAAAGACATGAATGTCAGGCTAATTGGTGATGCAAAGCTGGCTGTGAATGTGAGGTAGATAAAGTGCTTGGAGTGTAGAGAATAAAGCTTTTCACTCACTATGCGTTTATGTGCTACTCTGGCTCTCTTCCATGGTGTGTTTTTTGTTCTGTCTCCTGCCCCTCACCCCTACTAAATGGAGACAGATGGCTGCCCCTACCTGAGCCTGGTTCTGCTGGAGGTTTCTTCCTGTTAAAAGGGAATTTTTCCTTTCCACTGTTGCCAAGAACTTGCTCATTGGGGGTTATCTGATTGTTGGGAATATATCTGTATTATTGTAGGATCTTTACCTGAAAATATAAAGCACCTTAAGGCAACTGTTGTTATGATTTGGGGCTACATAAATAAAACTGAATTGAAAGTGCTGTATGAATGTATGGTTAAAGTGTGACCTTTAATTAAAGTTACTTTGAGTTTGTCAGTAACATTAGAAAGTGCCACATAAATGCAAGTATATTACATGACGCTGTTGGTGCTTCTGCTTTGCATGCGCAAGCACAAATGCTAATGCTAATGTTAATATAACAATAAAAAAATTCAAATCCATTTATTCTTAGCTAACTGAGATTACCTGAACTGAGATTAAAACAGAGATTTAGGGTTTAGGCCTAGGGGTCATAAGATTGTAAAGTCACCTGAGCTGCCATTTCAATAAGTGTGGGAAACACTTGCATGTCACCTTCAGATTCATATATTTTGTCGGGATCCTGGGTCTCCTGACCCAGCGTTTTTAGTTATTTGTGATTCTTGTATTTTGTGCTCGTGTGATTTATTCTATGGTTTCTAGTTTGGATCCCTTGCCCTTCATGTTTCTCTGTGCCCCCTCTGTTCTGTGTAAGTCTGTGTTTCTTGGTCTGTGTCTTTGCATGTTTCGAGTTTCTTGTGTTTTCTGTCACTCTGTATTGTGAATTATGCTCTCATGGTTGGTCTTTTGTTACTCCCTCGAATCTAGTTTCTTGTGTTCCAAGCTTAGTATTTCCCTCTGTGTATTTTGGTTCTTAGAGTCCTCTGCTTTATGGTTTATGTCTCTGTGTTTCTTAGTTGCTGTCTCCACCGTGTCAAGTTCGCATCTCTGTGTTATACTTCCTGTTTTACTTTGAAGGTCTGTGTCTTATGTGAATGTGTTCTACTTTGCTTCCTTGTCTCGTCAGTTCTGATTTCTCCCAGCCGTGCCCTCCTTCTGTGTCCCACTGCCCTCATTACTTCCCATTGTATTTAAACCCTGTGTTTCTCTGAGTCAGTGTCACGTCGTCCCTCATGCTGTGTGGATCTCCCTGTGTCTCCCTGTGAGTTTAGCTTGCTTTTGTATGCTTTTTCCCTGCCAGTAAATAAAGCTGAGTTTTTTGTGTTTAAACCTCGTGCCTGAGTGCCTGCATCTTGGGTCCAACTCCCGCCTGCCACACAGCGTCTCTTGACATATTTAAATTGTTATAACTGTTGTGTTTTCATGTCTTAGATAAAACAGGACATAAGAACTGAGTAATGTAAAACCTAAAAAAAATAGGTGTGTAGTTCAGCTGTTGTAAACCCTTATTATGAAGGAACTTTTGACCCAGACTATACTGTCCAGGTATAGAATATGAACAGTATGTGAAGTTCAATACATTATTTGCTCGTACCAAAGACAGACAAAAAGTAGCCTCTCGTTAAACAAAATTGCCAACTCATTACTCTCTATTGTTTTATTGTCTTTAAGAATAAAGATAATTTCTATATAAACTGCTTCAAAAAAAAAAAAAAAGTACAAACTGTGTGATTAATAAAAGTAACCAGGAGGAAAAAATGGTGCGTTCGATACTCAAAATTCCCTGGGGAGGTACCCCTCAAAACCCAAGTTCAATGTGTTCTCCTCAATATGCAAACAAAGCACCACCATTCATACGCAAATGTGCACTTTACATTTCTGTTATGCTTTATTAATTTTCAATGATGCACCTTGATGCAGATGCAGGGAAAACACAATTTTGTTTCATGATAGTGGAAAAATTAATGTAGTAAATATGTCCTGTCATGTCACAGTTGAAAGCTTAAACAGCTCTTAGAAGTAGCTTGAAGCTGTGTTGCCATCAATAAAAAAAAAATTCCATTGTTTCAGGATGCCCGTATTATTATTAGTAACACTTCTGGTTTCATAATCACAAAAGTGTTGTAAAGACAAATACTTGATTTGACATTTAATGACTCTCAAAGTAAAACACACACATTCTTTGTGAAAGAAAAACAAAAATAATTCTGTGTAGGTTAGTCACACATATGAATAAGTGACCGATGTCTTGGTGACACTGTTGATCTCTGAGATGCTACTGGCTCTGCTGCTGCTGATCGTCCTTGGTTTTTTACTCCTACTAATCTCTGTGGAAGCCAAAGACACAACGCTTTTTTGTGTTGGAACAAAAGTGTAGGCATCTTGGAACTGATGCGTAGCATACCTCTTTGAGCTGTCAAGGTACAATTCCGAAAATGAATTCATGACTCTAATTGTGTATTGCAGACTGAGGTTGGCTAATTATAAAAACAACAACAAACAAACAAATGACACAGAAGTGGTATTTTACCTTGAGTGACACCCTTCTCTTCCTGCAAAGATACTGTAAATAAGTCCTCCAACAATAAGTAAGGTAGAGCCTCCCCAGCCAATGAAGACACCTACTCCTATTTCAAACCTGGCAAAAAATACAAGAATATTTCAAGTGCAATTCACCCTCATAGGAAAAACAATGATCTAAATGTGAGTCATCAAGTACGCAGACTTATCATATATATCT
Source organism: Maylandia zebra (assembly GCF_041146795.1). NCBI lineage: Eukaryota > Metazoa > Chordata > Actinopteri > Cichliformes > Cichlidae > Maylandia > Maylandia zebra. The sequence goes on along the minus strand of NC_135182.1, from coordinate 19,442,355 downwards.
GCTACATACTTCTGTTCCATGTAGTTTGGATCTTCAAACTCAGCTCTTATTTTATTTCCATAGTAGGAGTAAGCAATCATAGAACACATCCCTGAAACAATACTCACACAATTACTTAAATATTAAACAGTGCAATATCTAACAATGTGACTCAGTTCTAACAAATTTCTGTCTTGCCTCCTATAAGGTAGTTCATCCCTCCGGCAAAGGTTACTCTTGCATTAGCAAGCTCGGACCCTCCGATCTTAGTGCACTTCATTCCAACTAAGACCAAAATTGATCCGAAGAAACACAGGATAATACAGATGATGATAAGAGCCCGGCACATGTGAATGTCCCCTGTCCACAAGCAGAAAAAAAGCGGTTAAAGGCACTAAGTTCACTGGGTTTTTATCTTTAATTTACGGTATTCTGAGGGACGGTTTGCTTACAGTTCAGTGCCAGCATGGATGGAATTCCCTTGCAGTCAGATACTCCAGTTGAATCAGATATGCAGTCCTTCCACAAGTTCGAGTAGTAGTTTGATGTCGCCAGGACCACGTTGCTGACTTCAGACCAGGTCCAGATATCTGTTGGCATTGTGGAGCAGACCAGAATCCATCCACACACACATACTACAAAGCAGCCTATCTCCATGTACATCACCATAGTCCTATAACCCATTATTGCTTCAGATTTCAGCACCAAGACAGACTACTAACAAATCTAAGCTCCTTAACACAAACCACAGTGCATTTTTTCCAGAACTGTCTTCTTTGAACTCCCTTCTCACGTGCTGAATAGAGGAGGGCATGCAGTGGCACCGCCCCCCTGAAGAAGTCACTTAGATACGTGACAAAACATTTCTCTATTTGAAACGCTACTTGAGAAGGAACAGTATAAATAATAAATAAATAATAAGCCTTCTAGGTAGGATTTCAATACCTGAATTATTAGTGATGCACCAATGAATCCATACTATTTGCATACTTAATCTTTTAATGTTAATACACATCTACTCATATATAAGCATATATTATTAACAAAACTTACCAGCAGTATAAAGTTCACTAAAATCATCTCCAGCTGCAAGCTGCAAGTAATATACACATTAAGTAATTAACAGCTATGATTAATAATGTAATTTATACATTCATTTTTTTAATTATATTTTGAAGTCAAATAGCTTGCAGGATTCAATTCAATTCAATTCAATTTTATTTATATAGCGCCAAATCACAACATAAGTCGCCTCAAGGCGCTTCATAGGATGATGCTGTTGTTTATATAGTCAAAGAAGAAGGAGTCAAAATACAAGTTTTCTCATTCAGAGAACATTTATTTAAGCCATTCAAAATAAAGTTTAAAATCTTGTACAGTGCCACTTTTCATGTGTTGACCTCTGTATAAATACACAGGTTTATCTATCGTTCATCTGTTGTTTTTTTTTTAATTCTCCAAGTCCCCTTTATACACACTTAAACACAGACACACAACTACAAGAGAACACCATAACATGTTATGCCTCAGACTGCACCTGTTTGTTTTGGAAAGATCATTTCCATCAGCGTGGCTGTTGTTGATACTCAGTCTCCCGACGAGAATAGTTTTAGTTTTGTGCACCATTGAGTTGTTACTTTACACATAAAACAAGGAGAAGACTCATTTCTTTGGATGAAATGCATAATAATTGCACTAATATCTTTATAAAGGTGTGATTTTGCCAATAAAATATTGGACATCTTTATCGAAGGTTTAAACTGAGCAGTGTGGTGGTGATCAAAGTGATATTGATATATTAATTGATATATACATCTGTTCATCGTCATAGGTGTTTCAGTGAGATTCTTAATGACAGAAAATGCTTTTGGTTAAATCACAGCAATTATAACACAAGTGTAAACACAAGACTATGACAACCACTGGTACAAACACAAGACTAAGACTGCACATCTGTTTTATTCACGAGGTGAATATGACTGAGTATGAAGTGATCTAAAGGAAACAAAACATGACAAAAAATTACTTTCCTCCTATCTACAAGTTGAACTATTGCATTGTCTGTTTGAGTTAAAACAGACCAACTAGACAAATGCATCTCTGTCTGAGGGTTTCGTTGGTGTTGCCTGAAGCTTTGAAAGTTGGGCGCTTGATCGTCCTGAGCCCATATAGTTAGACCCATACAGCTTGGAGGGTTTGTAGTATCCGGAATAAATGGTTCTTCCTCTGGATGGAGGCGCCATGTACGTGTGAGCATCACAGGCTTGTACTACTCTGCTGTAAAATTCAAAACATTGATGATGTTAATTATATGATGTAGTGGTAGTAGAGACAAGAAAAGGGATTAAAGTGGAATAATTTAGGCACCTTTTTCTGCGGATTACTTTATACACTGTCACAGCATAAAGAACAGCCCCGACTAGGATGAAAAAGCCTCCTGCCAATCCTAGAAAAACTGGAGATCCTAATTCATATCTGGAAGAAGTGAAAGGACGAGGAGAAAATCATGCTATCATTTAAATAATATAAGTTACTGCAAAATTTATAGCAGATATGTCTATAATTTGAAAAGATTTGATGTAAAATGGTGTATGGAGTGGAAAAAGCAGTACCGCAAAACTCCTGATGCGACCTTTCGAGCAAAAGCTGTCCTGGCAATTCTGTTGATGTATAAGCAGTAGGCAGCAATGTCTGACATACCTGCGTGAAGAGGTTTCGGTGAACAGAGGAAAAAAAATGATGGCAAAACATTTACAGAGAGAAGCACGGCGTATGTTCAAAGCTTACCACCAACAAAATGAAGCACTGCTCCCGCGAAGAGCACTTTGTCCTTGGTTTTGTCAGATCCGCCGATGTAAGTGCACTCCATCCCGACAAAGCAGCACACTACAGCAAAGAATCCAATAGTTAACCCGCACATTAGCAATCCTCTCACTGCCTGCACGTAATCTGTTCAAATCAAAAAGAGTTCAGAAAGGAGAAAATGAGAAAAAATAATAAACAACAAGGGGTTGATATGAGAATCAAATCAGACCAGTATAAATAAAACAGCTATAAAAACAGCTATGCAGTGCAGAGATTGTGATCTACAATGGTTTCTGCAATGTTTTCTCAGATTTGTAAAGATTCAATCAGCAGATGCTTGGCGATGCTTGGATGACATAATGCTGCACCAAGTCTTTTTGTTTCATTGAATCTGAGAGTCAATAAAAATATGAATAAATCCCTCTTTTGGATATGGTTGAAGAATATTGTACAAAAGATGATCTCTTTTAAGTATTCTTTAGCAGTCTTCATAAAGTCCAGAATATTTGAAGATTGAATTTATAGACGCAATAAGAATATTTTTAAACCCATCAGGGTACATTATATATTTTGTTGAATCCATCCAACCATCCATTTTCTTCTGCCTATCTGATACATGGTCATGGGGAGACCATGACCTTCAATCAACTGACTTAAGGAATATGGAAACACCTTAATTTGGGTGTACGTAAAAGATTCAAAAGTTTTGGTGCTCAGTGTTAAAATATAGTGTTAAGTCTTAAGGTCTGTATTTTAGGCATTTATCCAGATGACTGTAATTTCGCTCATACAGAGAGGAAGATGGTTGACCTTTACTTACTCCAGGCCAAATGGTGTAGTGCAGTATGCTGGAAGAATTGTTGGTGGCCCCTCTTTGGTTAATGGGGGGCCATTGTTTAACCATTGGTTAATGGATAAACAATGTAACATCAAGTTTAGTTCTTGAGAAACTGACCTGTGTATTTAGGAAAAGATCTTCAGAATTTTTTGACATTTGGAAGATGTTTCTGGATCTATTAAAAAATGGGGAAGTTGAGAAGGTGGCGAGAGAGTAAGGTAATGGAAAATATGTAACTAAATTTGGGAATGTATACCGTAACCTGATCTGTTTTTATTTTGTATTTTGTTCTTGGTTGTTGTTTTATTTGTTTGTTGGTCTTTTGTTTGTTTCAGTTTAGTTGCTTTTTTGGGGGGGCTATTTCTTTTTTTTTAGTGTCTTGTGTTTTTATTGCTTTCTTACTGCCATATGTTCAAGAAATTTAAAGTGTTGGATATTTATGAATACAAAATCCAATAAATATATGTTTACAAAAAAAATTGGGTGTAGGTAAACTTTTATGATCAGCTGCCACTGTCGCCATAATTGGAAGTTTAACAAAATCAGAGCCAAGTCATAAAGTGAGCTCACTGAGAAAGCTCTTATTTTTTATATATTCAAAGTTAGCATTAGCAAATAAAGGTTAAGTATATTAAAGCAAGTCTGCAGGGTATTTTATAGACGTTTCTATAAATTCCCAAATATCTGACCTTTTTTTCTCAAATGAGTTATAGTATCACTTTTAGGAACTGGTGCAAAGTCAACGCAACTTTTAATATGGATCCAGAACAACAGCATGCTCTACTTGTTAATCAATAGCATTGCAAAACTAGGCGATACTATTCAAAGTGACAGATTAACAGACAGAATTATAGTCAGGAGTACAATTATTTGAAGAATGAGACTTAAAAAAATTACTAATGACTGATCACCTGACTGCATGTACATAATCTATATAAAAATTATTGGTGAGGCAAATGCAACATACAAGCAACATTCCAGAGCACTGGGTATTCTCTACAGTTGGTCACAGCCGCAGAATCTGTGTAACAGTCGCTCCACAGGTTGGACCAGTACCAGGCCACTTTGATGATGTACGAGCCTCCTTGCCCTCCGAGTTTGGTAATCCTCCAATAGTCCATTGCCATGGTGCAGAGCACAAACAGCCATCCCAACGATGAAATCAAGAAGCCAGATATTTGGATCACACGTTTTCTCATTGTGGAAATCAAGAAGCCTGCTAATGCAGGTTTAATGGATTGCGCTGACCTTAGAAGAAGAAAATCTATTGACGTCTACTCTGGCTCACTAACTGTTCTACTGCTCTAGATTCAAGTAAAATGGGGCCCGGGTGTCCATTTAACTACGTCATAAGTGTCATGTGTTGATGAGGGCTCTGTACCACTTCATGCTGTGTTTACTGTAAACTTTTTGGATCATACCTTCTCCTGTAGATATTTCAAACGACTGTATTGATTATTGCTGTAGCAATATTTAGATGTACTTAAAAGGCTTCATCATGTTTACACCTTGCTCGTTTCTCAAGCATATTAGCACATAATTTGAATAGGAAAGGGAAGATGACAGAACAGAATAGCTCATAATAATACTCTGTTGACCTGAGGTAATCACTTAAAAAAAACAAAAAATAAAAAAAACCCACAGACACAGAATTTGCTGCAACTTAGTTGTATTTACTTTAACATGTTTTAACTAAACAGAGCAATGTGCTAAGGAACCAAGAATGCTCATAATTCACCAAACATTTCAGCATGTTTTTTTACCCTCTACAAGTTTGTACACTACAAAGGTTGTTTATGGTTACGTCATATTCAACAAGATAAATGGGTGTCTGTCATCATTTTAATTGCGGTCATTACAGATTAATGACAGACACGCAGAAGCTACATACAGCTAAAGACATAACCAACAAATCCAATTTTGTACATAAATAGAACGTGCTCATCGCCATAAAAAAGCTCCAAAAATAGAAAATGATGCAAGCATTTGATTAGAAATCTCTGTTGTGGGCCAAATGTTTTTGATTTATTGATCCCCCCAAGTCCAGAGAGTAAACTGTATCATAAAAACAAGAAAAAAAGATCCAGCTTCAAAAAACATGTAAGGATTTGACACTGATTTCCTGGTGAGATATGAATCAATATCAGTACATTCAACTGTTGTTTGACCAACACCACAAAGTCACACAGACTGTGCTATAATTAACAATTAATATATCTTCTAGTACCCAAACGTGGCTTTAACCAAAAGTATATTCACATTTGTCACACATAAACATTCTTATCAAAGTGCTGGATCCTGGAGGAGGTGCTGTTGTCTGGAGTTAGCCTCTGATTTACAGACTTCGCCTGCCCTTTTGGGTAGGAGGAGATACGAGAATGTGAGGCAGCGCCTCTGTAGATATAGTTTACCTCTCTTTTGCTGTGAAGAAAAAGACATAGCTTAATTTTTACATGCCAAAAACCATTATAATTCAACAAACAGTGGCCTGTAAAATGTGCTCATGCGTAAGTCTTACTTACTAACCTACTGGTAAAAGAACCTGCAATGGAGAAGCATAACATGGTGCCCCCGAGAATACAGAGGACAGATCCACCCCAGCCAATAAAGAGAGCAGCTCCAAGTTCATACCTAGAGACAAACAGTAAAATTTAATGATAATGTTTATGTCTTTAATGTTTAAGTCAAGCCACATTAAAAGACTCTGTAGGGCAAACATGCTCCTTACTTTTGCGCGATAAACATTGGATCAAAAAATTCTGATGTTATCCGGTGCGCATAGATGGAGCAGGATGAGAGTGAGCACAGGCCTGAGTAAAAAGGGAAATGTTAATTATCTTAAACTGCTGAATGTGCTCTTGCTCAAATGGTTCATCTATACTTACCACTAAGAATGAAATGCACACCGGCAAAACAGGCAATCCTCGCTTTGTTTTTGTCAGATCCTCCAATTTTTGTGCACTTCATTCCCACAAGGGCAAATATAGAGCCGAAAAAGCCCAGAATGACGGCGGAAATCATGAGTGCCCTGCAAGCTATGAGGTAACCTACAGGCATAAAACAAAAATCTTACTACTTAAATGCAACCACAGGAGTCTTTTTGCACTATGCTTCTTTTTTGTGGTCTGGATCACAAGGTCAATGAGCTACTGACCTCGTGGCCAACTTAACACATAAAGTAAGAAAAACAATTTGTCATGAGTAACCTTAAGTGGTTTCTGCTACTTTGTGTTAGTGTGTCTGCTTCTTTGGGTGAAAAAAATGCCATTGAAATGTAATTTCGAGGCAAACATTAGCCTGGAAGCTAACCACTGAAACTAGTCAGCCGTGAACAAAACTCCCTGAGGTTCCCAGTAAATCTTCTTTATTGTTTTCAGGTTCTGAGAACTAAGGCTAAACATTGACATATTAGACGATAAATGAGTTGGAGACTGGCTTTAGGGTTTGAATTATTCCGATGTAGCAAGCTTCAACGTGAATTTTCAAAAAATGATTTAAAGATAAAAAGAGCAGAGGTTTAAGCACATTAAGGAAAATGAGAAAGGATCAATAAAAACACAGAAAATTAGGTTAAAAGAGCATTTGAAAAGTCTTAAGATGCTATCATATACTATGGTATTAGTAAGCATACGAACATATATATACACACACTAACAATAAATAAACAGAAGTTGAGACCTATGGTTTAAATGAATCCAGCATACTAGTAAAATCCAAGATAAATGATAGGTGTATAATAAGAACAGCTGACCATCCAGTGCCAGCATCGAGATAAATTCTTTGCAGTTGGATACTCCTGTTGAATCAGTCACACAGGTCTTCCAAAGATTTGACCAGTAGGAAGCTGTGGTAATGACTGATCCATCATCTGAAGACACCTTCCAGTAGTCAGTCGGCAAGGTAGAAGACTCCAGTATCCACCCAGCGGTAGAGAAAAAAAAGGCAACAATCTCCTGAAACATGCTGCTCATAATGCTGAGAAGAATCCTCCACTTTACTGTGGCTGGCAGTTAAATTGATGGGACCTGAAATGGACGAATGCTTCCCTGAGACTTGTTGAAAATGTAGCTAGGCTCTTGGCACAAGTAGGTTCAATGAATAGGCTGTGATTACAGTTAATGTGTTGTGAACTGTTATATTGGGAAGGGAGGAGTTTGGCCTTAAACTTCAACAGGTGGCCAGTGGTCCTTTATAGTGTTTTCCACCCACGGTACACGTCACTGTGACTCGCAGTCCTGCTGTTGGTGACTGAGAGTCCTGAAAAGTTGAACTGCGATGATCTCACAAAAGGGTTTAAAATTAAGCTTAGCACACATCCTCAAGCACAGTTTCTAGGTAGCTGCAGGTATGTGTGTGTTTTATGCGGACTGCAGTAGACACGAGGGGCACTATTTAAATAGTTTTATTAATGAGTAAAAATATTGACGACATAGTAAATTTTTTTTTACATATTTAGAGCAGGATTGTTTGCGCAGAGTCGGGCAGGGCAGGTGTATTAGTTATTATTGATCTCTGGCTCTCTTCCACAGCATGTCTTTTGTCCTGTCTTCCTCTCTTCACCCCAGCTAGTCACGGCAGATGGCCACCCCTCCCTGAGCCTGGTTCTGCTGGAGGTTTCTTCTTGTTAAAAGGGAGTTTTTCCTTCCCACTGTTGCCCAAGTGCTTGCTCATAGCGGATGATATGATTGTTGGGTTTTTCTCTGTATGTATTATTTCAGGGTCTACCTTACAATATAAAGAACCTTGACCCACATAGCAAAATTGGTATGGCCCGGATCTGGCCCACACAATGTGCTTACACGTGGCCCACATACCGCAAAGAATAACGTCCCTTTGGTGGCCCAGATCTGGTTTACCAGAGGTGGCCCAAACATGGGCCAGCACAAGGCCAGTTGCAGACACACTGCTGGCCCTGTGCTGGCCCAGAACAGTTTCAGCTCTGGCCCCAGATGTCAGCCTAATGTGTACCTTAATCAAGCCAAGTAATAACAACATGTGCCAGAACACAACAGTGCAAAAGTAACATGACAAAACTCAATGAATGGACTGATTCTTATATAGCACTTTCCTACTCTCTCAGATTACTCAAAGTGCTCTATACAACATGCTCATTCACCCAATCACACACTTTCTCTAAACTGAGCACTTCTTAACTACTTCCATGCACATTCCCACTCTTGACATGGAGACTGGAGGATCCAGGGATCAAACCACTAACCTTCTGATTAGTATGTGACCTGCTGTACCGCCTGAGCTACAGCCACCCAGTGGTAAACGCGAGCAAACTCTCACTAGGTTTTGGATAAAGTGTACACCAGAGATGGGCAGTAACGCGTTACTTGTAACGCGTTACTGTAATCTGATTACTTTTTTCAAGTAAAGAGTAAAGTAAGGGATTACTATTGCAAAATCAGTAATTAGATTACCGTTACTTTCCCGTAGGAACGCTGCGTTACTGCGTTACTAAAACCGTGATTTTTTTTGCGAGAATGTCTCATGACAGTGACGTAAGCAAGTGCGACGTTGGTGACAGCAGCTGCAGCGTTTAAAGTGTGGAAGTACTGACCTTACTTTGAGTTTGATTCCATAAAAAGTGACAAAAACATTAGCGTCCATCGTGCGTGGGAAGAAAACTTCTTTTTACAGCGAAAAAAACCCCTAAACTTCCGAGCAAGCACCGAGTAGCTACGACGTGATGGGAAACTCACAGATAGTGATGTGCGGATCGATCCTGAAATATCGATTCCTCCGATACCAATCATTTATGTTCTAGAATCGATTCTCACATTAAAATATCGATATTTTAGTAATTTAGAGTAAATTTGTAGTTTATCATTAACAGGAACACAGTGGAAAGAAACTATAACATTCGGATTGCCTACATTCAAAGGAACTACTTCCTCTTCCGCCTTTCATAGTCATGTGCGAAATACGGCTGTATAAATGTCTCGCAGCCCCTTGGCGTGCGCACTCACAACAATGGCTGAGCGTAATTGTGCGGATGTATTTTACCTCCACAAACAGCTGAGCCGTGGTTTGCAATAAATGTGGCAAAAAAAGTGAGGTGTTGTGGCCATACTTGCCAACCTTGAGACCTCAGAATTAGGGAGACATTCAAAAGGGCTGTTTGGGCGGATAAATATATTTTACAGGGTTTATTTATCGGATAAAATACGTTAAATGTCACCGTTATTATTGGCCGGCCCGGAAACAGCGGGGGTGTCCAAATTCAGAGGCTGCTTCCACCTGAGGACCGGCCTTCGCGGTCTAAAGAAAGCCGGGTAGTACGTCACGAGCTCCCTCGGTGGAGTGAAACTCTGCCGTCTGCTCCTTGCTGTCTAAAATATAACCGGACACTGACGTAAACTCTTCTGTTTAATCAGTTTTCTGTTTGACGTTTATTCAGCTGTGTGAAAACCCCGGAGGAACCCTCCCGAGGGAATAATAAAGTTTAATTTAATTTAATCTAATCTAATAACTTTAATCTCAGCCAAACCGATTTACTCACGAACAAATAAAACACTGAAAAAGCCAAACAAGAACATTTTTAAGTTATCAAAGTGACTTGTACATCATGTTTAACCCGAGTGGTGAAAGACCGCGGGGGTTTGAAGACGATGTGTCGGTCGGCTCAGATATTTGAAGTTTACACAGCTACATTCTCACCTGAAAATATGTTAAAAGTTTTTTTGCGACCCAGAAAGAGAAATAAGAGTGATATTAAAACTAAGTCGCTGCCGTCATTGTTGGAAACTGGAATTGGCTGGGCCGCGCTATGAATTCTGCGATATGGTTTTTCAACTTTGTTGTCCGGGTGGAAAATCTGGAGAAAGGTGGGATTCTCCCGGAAAAATCGGGAGGGTTGGCATGTATGGTTGTGGCAACATCACTAACCTTGTCAAACACCTCAGAGTAAATCATATCACAAAATATGACGAGCGTATGTTGAGGCGAACTGAAGAGGAGGAGAGGGACAGGTGCTGCTAGGGTGAGAGTCTCTCACGGAGTCCTTTAGTCCTCCAGGCAGGCAAGGTGTTCAAATAGCACACAACTTTAGTTTTTTTATTTCTATATGATGAACTCTGCATTATTAAGTGATAAGAAGAAGGTATTCTGATGTCCTGTAATCATTATGACGCTATAATTTGAGATACAATAAATAAAATCCGTTTTGTACAAAGTATCGGTATCGGATCAGTATCGTCGATACCACCCTGAATATTACTTGGTATCGGATCGGAAAGGAAATCAGTGGTATCGCACATCACTACTCACAGAGACACTCGCGCGGATTCTTCAACTGACCGCAGCACACCTGCACCAGGGTAACCCTCCGCCTACCCTGCTCCTGCTTTACAGGTGAAAATAGAGCAAAAGGACCGCTGAGTCTTTGACTTTATTTATTTTCTGCTGTGTTTTACTTGCATCTGTTTGAAAGAGTGAGTGAAAACACAAAAAATATTTTATTTTATGTGCTGGAATGTGTAGAAAATAGGTTTAAATGTTAAACTAATTTATTCAAGTCAGAGAATGTTGCATATAATAAAATGTTTTGCTTGATGCATAAAGTTAAAAGATTAAAACGGATAAAACAAGTTAAAAAAAGAGACTTTTCCATTTGATTACATTTTGTATGATGGATTATGTAGAAAAAGTAGAATTGGGCTGAAAGATCTATCACTTTATCACCTCTTCAGGTTGTAAATCGTGTTTTTAAAAAGTAACTAAGTAACTAAGTAACTAAGTAATTAATTACTTTTGAAAATAAGTAATCAGTAAAGTAACAGGATTACTTTTTTGGGGGAGTAATCAGTAATTAGTTACTGATTACTTTTTTCAAGTAACTTGACCAACACTGGTGTACACTCACAAACCTGTCAAACCTGCATTTGAAATGTTGGTTACCACAGCAGTATAGTATTGCAACATGGCATTTGGGTCTTCGAACTAAAATAGGAAAATAGGAATATAAATAGTGCCATTATTGCCAGAACTGGCCCACATCTGGTGGACATACACCCTTCCATGATACCAGCCAGTCAGAAGTGCCAGCTTGATGCCAGATCTGGGGAAGACCTGTTTTCTATGAGCCTAGGCCACATAAACCAAACCATAAGCGGGCCAGATGTGGCATGCCATCACATAAACAGTGCCATCTGCGCCAGGCCTGGCCCATATCTGGATGACATATCACTTACCATGCCAGAAGTCAGCCCGCAGTGCCGACTTGACACCAGATCCAGGCCAGACCTGTCTGCTATGTGGGGAGGTGACTGTTGTTGTGATTTGGAGCTGTATAAATAAAATTTAATTCATTGAACAAATACAAACAAACATTTTAAAAGATACCTTATATTTTTCACCTTGCACTGGGAAGTCACGAACAGTATAGGCAACAGTTACCACCACTTCCTCATGCACTTAAAATAGCCGCATTTAGATAACTTATTAACAACATGCCATTCTCTCTGATGTCTTACCTCAGACGAATGTCCCTTGAGTCAACAGAAATGTGTTTATAGGAGATGAACAAAAGGGCGATCAGGGCGTCTTTGACAAAGGCCAACTGAATTCAGTATGTGAATTACAGCTCCACCTGGTGGCTGTACACTAGTATCTCCCACCTTCATATGGAGGGACCTTGAGTTTTTTTCCCACCCATCCTTTCTGGGATTATTTTTGTCGATATTTTGTAGAATGTGGAAAAATAAATATGAAACTGGTAATACTGATAATATATGGCAAACAAACAAACAAAAAAAAAGGATTAAACATAATTAATTTTGGTATGTTATAGACATAACTTAAATGCATTTTCTTTGAATTTTTTTTTTGTTTCTTTCCATTGTGAGAAAGTAAAGCATTTTAGTTATTTTAGTATTTTATGCTTATTTTAGACCTATGCTGTCGTTTTCTGTCTTTCTCGCCTGTTAGTGCTTACATGTCTTGGGTTATTTCCCCTGTACCTGGACCCCAGAGACACCCAGTTTGACATTTCCTACAAAGAGGTTACACATTTACACATTTGCCACAATCGGTCTCTGAAATGCAAATTGTCAATTGAATTAACTGTTTGATTGCTTTGTATTAAGGGCCCATTTTAATGGAAATCAATCAACTGTACTTGTGGCTAAAAAAATGTTAGCAACAGAAATAACAAAAGATAGAGTTCAGAGACTGTGTTACATAATCTACTGTGACAGATACTGAATGCATGCTTCCATGAAAAAGAAAATAATAAAAAGTGCATATCTTACAAAATTCCATTAAAAAAAAAAATTCAAATACATTTTTGAATTTCACCTTTTAAAGAATTTTGAGGACTTTGCTGATAGATTTGCCAATAGACAAAAAGTGACACATTTGTTTCACTTAGTCACCACACATCAAGACTATTTAAAGAAGCAATTCCGCAGTATCCACACTGTACCTTACCATAAATTTATAGCTCAAAAAGATTATCAACATAATGCATGTGTTATTTAACCATAAACATAGATGTTCTGGCTGTTTGGGAAATATAAGATTTCTGATCTAACCTTCTAGCTGTAAGATAGTATGATGTGGTCTGCAGTGCAGAGATCCAATGGCATTTCCAGCACAGTTGTTCCACAGACCCTGGAGCACCCACGTTGCTGTGATGACTGAGGAAGCCCGGCTGGTGGCCCTCCATTCATTGGACACTGTGGCACCGATAGTGGCTCCTAACCCAGCCACACCACCGAGGAATGCCAAAATCTGCAAGCCTGACATTTGTTGGGTTAAGGTATGTTAGCAGTCTTTTAGTAGCCTGAAGAAAGAAGAAATAAAAATCCTTTCAGGCTAGCAAATTACACCGTGGACATGTGTTTCACTGAGATGATTAACAGACAAAACATCTTGCCTGCACATCCAGAGCTGAGGGGTGGACGCAAAGAGTAAAGGAAGTGGGCAGTTAAGCATTACATTTTGAAAGGGACTCTGAGAAAATCTCACTTAGTTTGTCCAGGTTTTCATCTAAAAATACTGTCAAGTAACACATTAACATAAAAAATAATAAAAGAGTAATCAGTAATCCTAACAAAATGAAAGTCAAAGTGACAAAGTCCAGTTCTTGTTCATCTGCTTCTGTTTAGCAACTGAATGTCTAATGATTTGCAAGCTCATTTTAACATATATGTTGTTTGTCATGTCTCCTGGTTTCACTCAAGAGAAATCTGTCAGACTTATCTAAAACAGAAAAAAGAAGAAAAAAACTGATATGTGTTCATTCCAATACTAAATCAACCTATTGACTAAAAGTTCAGGCATAAAGCCACTCCTGCCAAGTCATGTTGACATAATAGTCAGATTAAAGCTTCCCTCTGGAAATGAGATGAGCCAATAATAACAACAGTCAGCCCTAAACTGTGCCCAGTGTTGCCCTTTTATCAGCTGTTACAAGTCCCACCTTCATTGCATGAGCAGTGTAAATGACTACTGAAACTATCTGATAGAAGTATGATACCTACTATAATTAAAATGCATATTATCAACAAATGCTCTTAAAAAATATAAAATTAAAAAAATAATCTATGTTTACTGCATGTTTCAGCTGCTAAAGTTGGAGCAGGTTTTGCTTACTTTATATGCAGTTAGAAATTTTAGTCTAGTTGAGGCCGGTCGTTTCCAAATGATTACCAGATAAATGAGAGGGGCTGGAAAAAAACACAAAGGCCTGGCACTTTCCCTGCTTAATTTTTGCTCTTGTACTGAATTGAGATAATTTGATAAATAGTTTAGATAAAAACTCGAATGGACTGGCACCTATTAGAGCACTTTTCTAGTTAATTTGAATACTCAAAGTGCTTTGTAGCTACAAGTGCTTTGTAGCTTCATCTGCATAGGCACCTTTTTCTGTGCCTAAGTGCTTTGAACCTAACATTCCCACACTCTGATGGATGCATCAGAAACAACTCATGGTTCACTACCCTGCCAGAGGACATTATTTAGATGCCAAAGAACACTCAAGGAGCATTCAAGCCACCGACCTTCTGATAAGTTAACATCTTAAGCCACAGTGACCATGAGACTTCTGAATTGGACACTGGTCACTTCTTAGATTCTGTATTTTGTAGCTTGTCACATGTCAAAAATGTGTAATGTGCATTTTAGAAAACTTATCTTAGAAACGATTGAAAGATATATTATTCCAACCTATTATGTGAAAACAGAACAGAGGTTCACAACAGAATTGTGAATCTAAAAAGTTGCTTCAGCTGTTGAATAACTGTAAGTATGTTTTGTGTACTCGATTACTTAAAAAAATGTATTAAAGTTGACGTACAATACTCAAATAAACGTGTACTACTTAGTTATTCCTCCCAGTGTTTTCCGTTATTGACCATTTAATTGAATGCACTGTAGATTCATAAAGAAGAGTCATCATGTACAATGGGTGCATGATCTCTGAACTACTGAGCGATACATTATACTATTTACCAGGGGTGTCACTAGGTTTTAAGGACAGGGGGGGCTTAGCCCCCAAGAGATGCACACGACATGAACGAACGTAGTGAATGAGCACAAAATTTCACAAACAGAAAACAAAGACTGAGAAATTGTTTTCCTACTTTTTTGGACAGATTAAACATCCTAGGCCACCAATAGATCTATTGTTTTATTTCAGTCTGCTTTATAATACAGTACAACAAAAAAACAGAGGAAATGTGTTTGCTGCATCAATAACAAGAAAAAAACTGAAAATAAAAAAGTACATTTTTCTGGCTGCAATCACCAGTTACTTGGTGGGTGGAAGCATCAAAGAATGACGTCTGTTTTTAAGAGTGGCAAATCGGTCAATCACTCTGTTGTGACTCAGATGCTGAAGCGTGTCTTTTTCAATAGACATGACTGCAAGACTGTGAAGTCTTTTCTGACCCATTGTTTGACGCAGCCAGGAGTGCAGCCGACGCAGTGCACTAAAGGACCGTTCGCACGAGCAGCTGCTGACAGGCACTGTTAGGGCAACTTGGATGGTTGCCTTCAGAGAGGGAAACATGTCGGAATCAAGGAGGTTGTACACAGACAACATATTTTTGGGTGGACATCCAGCCTCTGTTTTCCGGGTAAGAAAGTTTCTGGCCACCAGAACCTCCTCTTTTTTCAGGTCAAGTCTGTAGTGCTTTGCAAGTTCATTCAAGTGTGGTTCACTCAAGAAGTTCTCAGATTTAGGACTGCATGCCTGGACGCCTTTTAGCAGCCCTGCATCTACACTGCAAAATCTTTGATCAAGCTCGCCAACCATCCGATTCACACAAGGGAAAAGTAACTCTCTTTTCAATGTGTCTGAGTTGTTCAATTCAGTGCGTGAACCCTCCAGGACAAAATCCTCCATTTTCCTCTGTTTGTGCCTTGTCTGGCACCTGGTTCAGGGATACTGTGGGTGTTACACAGGGCCTTGGTTTTCTCATACAGCTCTGTAGCAAATGCATCTGAGTGTTTGCCCTTAAGTGTGTCACACACAGCTTGTTTGCAGATAAAAGCTTCTGCCAGGTCTAAAGTCTCTTTCTGCAGGAATTTGTGGAGTCCTTCGGTTACAGACAGAATCGACTGAAACATCAGTAGTGCATAGACTGCTGAGAACTTGTAGAGCTTTGCTCTGAGACCAACAGCTATGGGGGATCCAATTGCAGATAGGCACTCCAAAATGGCAGGCAATGTCTCAAGAACTGCACTGATTGATCGCAACTGACATGCCCAGCGAGTGTTTGAAAGTTGCACAAGCTCAGTTTTTGTCAATCCAAGCTTTGCCTGAGTCTCCATGAACTTATGATGATTGACTAGGGAGGTGCTGAAGAAAGAATACACACACTCCAACAAGCTGAAAAGCTCCACAGCCTCTGGGACAGCCTTGCAAGTATTGCACAAAACCAGGTTGAGTTGATGAGCATAACAATGCACATAGATAGCCTCAGGATGGAGCCTTCTAAAATGTGCTTGTACACCTCCAGTGGAGCCACTCATAACGGCTGCACCATCATATGTTTGTGCTACACACTTAAGCTCTGCAAGACCATAGTTTTGGATCTGCTGCTGAATCTCATTTGCAATGGACTGGGCATCAAATGATTTTATCTCTGCAAGTGCAAGGAAACGCTCCTTCACTGCCCCCTCTGACACGTACCTGACACAAACAGCTAACTGCTCTGCCTTTTTATCCCTTGCCTCATCCACCATGATGGAATAGACTTTAGACTTTGTCATTTCAGATACAATGACACTAGTAACTTCCTGGGCACAACAGTCAATCATGTCATTCTGGGATGTTGGTGAGATATACTGTGCATTTGATGGGGGATTATGTTTTTGAAGAAAAGGATCAAACTCCTTCAAAAGCTCCATGCACGCAAGAAAATTCCCTCTGTTTGGGCTGTCTTCACCTTCATCATGGCCACGAAAAGGGAGTCCCTTTTCGTGACTGCAACAATTCGTCTGAGATACTCTCTTCTTTCGACTATCTCACTCACATTTGCAGTTGCTATCATCTGTGCAACGTTTCCCTGTTTGCTAGTTCCCTGGTAGCTTTTCCATGTAACAACACTGTCCTTATGTGTTTGTGCCATCTCATGCTTGCCAAAGATGACTAAAGCTTTCTTCCAGTTCTTGCAACCGTTACTGACCAAACTATCATGTTTGATGTTTTTGCCAAACACTCTACATGGGAAGCAGAAAGCTGCATTCTGGTTGACTGAATATTCTAACCAGTTGTGCTTTTCAAACCAGCTGTGGTTAAATGCTCGCTTCTGTGCACCAAAAGTATCATGTGGATAGCTCTTCAGCTTCACCTGTCTGGGCCCTGTGTCTTTGTCACCTAAATCAAACCCTGTAGTAGAATGAGTTGCTGCAGCTGCTTCAGCATTTTCCCTCTCTTGGCCTGTTTGCTCTCCTCTCTCTGTAATAACTTGATCTTCCTCTGCCTCTCGATCTATTTGCTGCAGCTCCTCTGTCTCTCCTTGCTCTCTCTGACTTGAACTTGCCTGTTGACCTTTTTCTCCCTCAGCCACTCCTTCTGCCTCACCCTTCAAGATACATTAAAACATACTGAATTGTAATGTAAATTGCTAATATCATGACTTCTGCTCCCGCTCCACAGTAATTTGTTGCTCCCAAATATTTTGAAGTTACAAACATTATATTTTGAGCACGCATGTGACTAAAATGGTTGCAATTTAAAGCCCTGAAAAATATTACTAAATTACTTGAATTGAAGTAATATTAAAATAGAACCCTCAAAAATATGTGAGTCAGGCTAATTTGACTTATATACATATCTCTCTCTTTGCTCTCTCCACTTTCTAACCTTGACTCTCCTAAATAAAAGCTCACGTTAAACAGGTCTTATATGTTGTACCGTGACTGAAATGTTTCATATTTCATATCCATATTGAGTCCCATAAAATTCTAATCAGACTGTCTCCATCACAAATGACTCCATCCTTTGACTCACCTCTCCAGCAGACGTCTCTCCCCTCTGCCTCTCTGTGCTCCTCTGCCCTGACTCCTACAGGTTAATGGGGATGGAGTGATTATTATTATTTCCACTGATGATAACCATACCTGAATGAGCTCAGCTGGATTTTTCAGAGCTAAAACGAGTGACAGAAATTAACATTATGCTAACAATTTAACTTAGTGCGCTAGCCAGGTTTTTATTTACAAAATGGGGAGCACCTGGTTCATTATTTACATGGGATTCTCTGCTGTTAGCTGGAGCTAACTAATTGTTACTACCAGCCAGTGATGAAAACTTACTTTCTTGAAAAACTTGCGTATATCCATGATTTCTTGCCGTTTGCCACATGCACGCTAGTGTTTCTGCAGGTGTATACGAGCGGAGTGTAAAGTACCAGTGAAAACGAGGACTGGATTTTCAGTCATGTGGATGTCCCCTGTGAACAACTGGAAGGGATTGGATAACGAAGCACTGACGCTACCTTAACAATGTAAAGCGAAAGGGACCAACCGAGTTATGATCATATTTGTGTGAATAGCGACAGGTTTATATTATTATTTCTTTAAACTCATATTCCTGCATCTTTATATTGAATTTGTCTGCAAGTTCTGTAAAAAAAAATAATCGAATAAGTTAAAAAAAAAAAAAAAAACCCCCACCAAATTATTTAGGGGGGCTTAAGAATATTTTAGGGAGGCTTCAGCACCCCTAAAATAGGCCTAACGACGCCACTGCTATTTACTACAAGGTACAACATGACACCATCCCCTCTTGGGATCTGTAACAGACAGCAAAGAAAAATGTTTCTCATATGAAGCAGAGGGAGCCTTGTAATGGACTCTTGTATCAGCCAATCTGCATACAGTGGGCGGGCCACGCATCGTCCGCGCTCATCACAGCCAAACCGGCTGACAGCCACCTGGGATAATCCCGTGCTGGACGTCGGTAGGTGTAGTATTGACAGTAGTCGGAGTCTACCCCAGCTGCTCAGCTGCTCAGTCAGTGTTTCCACTTCTCATTGTTTATCGACAACCCCTCTGCCACACAGCAGGCAGAGACTGTCTCCAGGTTGCTTTTTCTGTTTGGGTCATGGAACCTCCGCGGAAGGAGGCGAAAGATAATCCTTCGGCTTCAGCTAATCTTCTCTCCAAGATTTTCTTCTGGTAAGAAAACCGGCCTCACGCTGACAGCTTTCTGTGACATTAACCGAGTGAAGAGCTCTCCTGTCTGACAGTTTGTGACCACCCAATGAGGCCTGTCCATGGTTATTCAAGGTCCATCCCTTGAATAAACCACACGGTTACCGAGTGAAGTTTGTTACGTGGTGTTGAAAATAAGAGTTGTTCTAGAGTAAAGTGCCGTAAAGTTGAAATATCAGTGATGCAATGACAAGTAATGTGTAATAATGGAGAATTAGCATCAGTTTTTTAATTAACCCATTTTATTTACATTATATGTACTATATACATGCAGCTATTTAAACTAGGACAATATGTGTGTATTAAAAAGCATAAATGTGGTGTGATTAAAAAAAAAAGTACTGTATTTACTTATGACTTTAAAATGTAAACAAAATAAAACAAAATTATGCCTAAAAAAGTTGCTTCTGTTTACTTTTCCTTTAGTTGGCTAAATCCCTTGTTCAGAATTGGATACAGAAGGAAGCTGCAAGAGGATGACATGTACAAAGTTCTCCCGGAGGATGCATCTGATCGACTTGGAGAGGAACTACAGAGGTGGTTTAAATTTATTATGTCTGATTGTACTCAAGGTTTTTGTTTGGTGCTTCTTATAGAATCAGTCTACCAGTTTTCCCTCATTGTAATAAAGGCACCCTTTTTTAACAGTGATTCCACTGAAAGTCAAGCTATACAAAGTACTAACTGAACAGTCTCACGTGCTAATAAATTCAAACACTGATTCAGACAACGGTTCCGACTTTTCAGCAACTCCCGAGTATTACAGCACAGAACCAGGGTCATGAACAGAACTCACATTCACATTTGCCATCATTTTTGCTTTATTCTCCGGTACTGTATCCTGTGACATTTTATTAGATAGCACAAAAGGCCGTTCTATCATGCTTGTCCTCTCTGAGCAACTCTTCATGGAGTGGGTTTTACAAACACTGCCGTTCCAGCTTTTGTGGCCTGCCAGTGTCAACTAGGCCCTTGTGACCTCTTTACCTTGACTGACCCACTTCCCTGCTGGTGTTCACTTCCATTTCAGAGCTTTTGAAGAGGACAGACACAAACCACCTTTGGGCCTTTCTTGCTGCCAGCATCAGTGATTGTGGAAATGGCAGTGAAAATGTCAGCTTAAAACTGTAGAAACATCCAGCTTATGGTAACACTCACTACAATTTTTTTTCTGCGCAAATGTCAGCATTTGGCATTCAGGACCTTGTTCACTTCCAGTACTCTGAACTACTATATATTGAAGCTAGAGCTGCACACTCCTGGGAAGTACCAGTTGGATTGAAATGACTCCCTTCTCCACTGCTAAAACCCCTGTGTGTGTGGAGAGGCTGCCCCCTTTGACGAAGTTTGGCATCAAAAGTGTGCCCTGGAGATGGGCCCATCTATATTTAGATGGTAGTTCTGAGGGCATAAAAGTTATGGTTGACAGCACTCTTTTGTACGCCGCAGATGTTTAAGCGTTAGTGTGATACATGAGCAGGTGTTCCTCAGAAGACCGAGAATGTCAATACAGGATCAGACTGTGTTTGAAAAACAGTCTGCAAACAGTGTTTTATAAAGTTGCAGTGCAGAAATCAATCTGTAAATCTGAGAGTTAAGCGGTGCAGAATCCATAAGCACTGGTCTGCAGAGATGAGGAATAAAGGGATATGGTTAAATATTCTTGACAGAGGGTATGTCTGCTGTTGCCCAAAACAAATGCACTGACCTAAACGTTTTACCTTGCATTCAGGGGATCTGGGATTTTCCTGGCTTGGTTTACTTACCTGCAGAGGGAAGGGTAAATTAGTGCAAAGTTAATCTAAGTGACCGTCTTAGGCAATCCTGATGGGAATGGTCTTTTCCACAATGAGTATCCATAGTGCTCAAAGGATCAGTGAATAATTTGATGAGTATAAAAACCATTCAGAGTCAACAGATCTCAACTCAATTAAACTTATTTTAAAATGTGAAACTTTCTCTTTAGCATGTATTTTAGAAGAATGATGTTTCATCCCTTCATTAGCATCTTACAAACATCTAATAATGTCAAGGCTTTTCTGAAGACAGTGATTTTTACAATCAAGTATTTGGCTAAAGAGCAGCATGGGTAAGGAGCTTGGTCTCATGTGGGAGATGGAGAAGTAGTGCTATCTATATATAGGTGGGCTCACCTCCAAGCACAATGTCAACCTTAATGCCAAACACTCTCACAGGGGGCAGTCCCTCCCATAAATCGGTGATGTCCAATTAAAGAGGTGCCAGGAAGTGGCAGGGACCTTCATGAATCTCTGGTTGGCTTTTACGCAGCTGGGTATTCTGCTATTGGAAAAGAGTGCACCTTTGTCTGGTGCATATGGCATTTTAGAGTACTAGCAGAAAGTTGAGTGGTGAATTCTTCTCTTTACTACAAACGCCGATGTGGCATTGATGTCAAGGAGGGCCTGATGACTGGCCTGGAATTAAGCATTGAGAGCAAAGTCTTAGTATGTAACAATAAGGGGTGTTACAGTAACCACTCTAATAGAAGAACAGAGTAAGAATGACCAGATGGTTTTTGTCTAGCTTCTTGACAAAATTTGAAATTAAAGTAAACATGAGCAGGGAAGTGGGCCAGACAAGGTAAGGAGGTCATAAGAACCTTATTGGCAGGTCACCAAGGCTACATTCACATTGGTTGTGAAATAGTGAATTGTTGAACTCTGTTGGAATTGTTTGGAGAGGATAAGAATAACTGAACAGTTTTTTGTGCAATGTTAAATACATTTTGAGAGGGCCGAGGTTGATGGTGGATAAAGCCGCAGCTGGATTCACGAACCTGCTCCTGCTTTTTACCTTTGTTTATGTCTCAGGTTGATATGACAGGATGTGAGCGTGTAAAATCCAGACAGCTATGCAGTGTGTATGCCACATACTGTTCACATTGTGTAGCATTGTATTTATTGTTAATATTATGTATCAGCAGTAGTGATAATAGCGATAATAGTGATCCATACCTGGTTAGTTAGTATGAGCAATATAAATTAACAATTATAATCCTTCACTCTTCTCTTAAAATACACTAAGTAGAAATTGATTTAGCTTCTTTCCTGGGGAATCACCAGCAGTGTATTGCTTTATTACTGGCTTTGAAAATCTTCCTATCAGGAGTATTAATTGGTTTTCTTTCTATTTTCCGACACATTTCAAAGGTACTGGAATCAAGAAATTCAACAGGCCGCAAACGATTTACGGTCGCCTAAACTTACCAAGGCCCTCATTGAGTGCTATTGGAAATCATACTTGCTCATTGGATCGTACATCTTTATAGAGGTATATCAAAGTAACAATGAAAGTGCACAGCAAGAAGTGAGAAGCTTTAAAATGTAAAATACACTGACATTTCTGTTTTACATTCCCTTTGCTATCAGGAAGTCATCAAAGTCATTCAGCCAGTGCTACTTGGAAAGCTGATCGAGTACTTTGAGAGCTACGACCCAGCTAACTCACCTGCGGTCTCTGAGGCGTACATCTACGCTGCAGGCATCTCACTCTCAACCATCAGTCTGACTGTCCTTCACCATCTCTATTTCTACCACGTTCAACGAGCTGGGATGAAGATTCGCGTGGCCGTGTGCCATATGATCTATCGAAAGGCGAGTCATTATGATATGCCTGCAAATAAATGCCATCCTCTGAATTCTGCCGTGGTAAATTGAACTTACACCTTTGTTCCGCAAAGGCTCTGTGTCTTAACAGCTCAGCACTGGCCAAAACAACTACAGGACAGATTGTGAACCTCTTATCCAATGATGTCAACAAGTTTGACGAGGTGAATGAAAATATCTGCACTCAGCTTCCAGTTTAAATGCTACCTTCCTGAAAGCTATATTGCTAAATTTTGCTTGGAACTGTTTTATACATATATTGATTGATTTATTTATTTTGATTATTTTGAAGTCTCTGCTGTGTGGTGCTGCTGAACTATACTGTAATATACTGACAGGTGTTTCTATTATTTTGTCCATTGTATTTATTTGAGTGTTGGTGTTAAAAGAGAAACACGAAGTTATAGCCTTACGTAGGTTTTTCTGCAGGGATTTATTATCTTGTATCTTTGAGTTAATGTTTTTCTTTTGACTTGCATTATAGATGACCTTACTCTCTTTGCCTTTGCAATATTTCTGCTTATGCTTTTCTTACAGGTCACATTATACTTGCACTTTCTGTGGATTGGTCCCCTGCAAGCAGTGTCTGTGATAATATTGTTGTTGTATGCGATCGGCCCGTCGTGTCTCGCGGGAATGGCTGTCTTCTTCTTTATGATGCCAGTACAGACCATGTTTGGACGTTTGTTCTCAAGACTGAGGTTTGAAGTCTTTTGCCAGATTCATTAAACATGCCATACATGTGCTGTTTTTCCTCCACGTGTTGTGTTGCATTGATTCCATAGTTTCAGTTTTTCTCTTAGGGCTGAAACAGCAGTCTTAACAGATGAGAGAATTCGCACAATGAGTGAAGTCATTTCTGGGATCCGAGTTATAAAGATGTACGGGTGGGAGAAGCCTTTTGGTGCGCTGGTGGATGAGGTCAGAAGGTACAGTTGATCTAACAATATACATATTCAGCCTCCAAATGTCTACCTGTAGAGGTTCAAGTGTGATATTGTAAAGTTATTTTTTAATATGAATATTAGAGTGAGTTAGAAGGAAGATTACTGTAAAGTGCAATAAAATAAAAACTGTGCCAAACACTGCCATCCTATTTTGTTTTCCACAGAATGGAAATCTCTAAGATCATGAAAAGCTCTTACCTGCGTGGCCTGAACATGGCGTCTTTCTTTGCAGCCAGCAAGGTCATCATCTTTGTCACCATCTGCGTTTATGTACTAACAGGGAACAAGTTGTCTGCCAGCAGAGTGTTCATGGCAGTTTCCCTCTACGGGGCAGTGCGACTCACCATCACGCTTTTTTTCCCCTGTGCCATAGAGAAGGTCTCTGAGTCTCTCATCAGCATAGAAAGGATTAAAGTAAATATATTACAGTTAGAGGCTATATATTTTCCAGTAGTGTGTTCTGATTACTTTGTATAAAAACTAAAACAAATAATCTACTATTCTTGTAAGCAATTTCTTCTGCTGGATGAAGTTGCTCCTCAGCATCTTGGCCTTCCTGTGGCAGAGAAGAAGGACTGCATGGTGAAAATTCAGGACTTAATATGCTACTGGAATAAGGTAGGAAACATTTTGGGAAATGCGTCTTTCCCTCTCATCCTAAATATGTATCGCATGCAATCTTTTGAGCCCTCGAAGCATAGCTAGTATTATACACTATGCTACACCAGCTGCGATGCTTGTGAGACAAATTTGTGGTTTTGAGCTATGCATAGTAGGTGAACCAAGAATTAAATTAATTGTTGTGTATTTACTACACACACCGATGTTCAAACTGGCTTACTTTTTCTTACAGACTCTTGAAACTCCAACCTTGCAGAATGTGTCTTTCGCAGTGAGATCAGAGCAGCTCCTGGCAGTAATTGGACCTGTTGGAGCTGGAAAGGTCAGGTCTGTTGTCAAGTCTCAGATTTAGTGAAGCACACACATGACCATGAGCCTGACATGGGTTAGGTAACTCTAAATACTTCTTACTGAAAATCTGTTGTGTTTACCACCAATTTCACAGCAGAAACCCTGCCTCTTAAGTTTCCTTATTAGTATATGATGCTTGTTTAATACATACATACTAAAATGTCCTCCCTAATTGGGAAACAGTTTTTGTAGGTTTGCTAGGCCTCTCGACTCCAGTTCCATGCTGAGTTCTCTGAGCAAGAAAGCGATTTTAAAGGTATTTCCCAAAATGTAAATATTGCAGTTTAAACCTAATTTTTTGTTTGTGCATTTCAGTCCTCGCTCCTCAGTGCCATACTGGGAGAACTGAGCCAGGAAAGTGGTGTCATCAAAGTCAAAGGAGAGCTTACATACACTTCTCAGCAACCCTGGATTTTACCTGGCACAATTCGAAGCAACATCCTTTTTGGCAAGGAGCTCAACCTCAAGAAGTATGATAGAGTACTGAGAGCCTGTGCCCTAAAGAGAGTGAGAATCACCTTGAAGCATGCTTGTCAATAATACAGTCTTGTAGCAAAGTTAGAGCTATTTTGGCTTTCAGTACTCTGGTGCAAATGGGAATGTTGGGAAAAGTTGCTTTTGTACCCTGATCAGGACATGGACCTGCTGCCAGGTGGTGACCTGGCGATTGTCGGGGACAGAGGGGCCAATCTCAGCGGAGGACAGAAGGCAAGGGTCAGCTTAGCAAGGTGTGCTGGACAACAATACAGAAAAATGCCGGCTTATTTGGTAACAGTGACAGAGATAAAGTCTGTGTGTGCGTCTTTTTAGAGCAGTGTACCAGGATGCAGATATCTATTTGCTTGATGACCCTCTCAGTGCTGTGGATGCTGAGGTGGGCCGGCACCTCTTTGAGGAGTAAGTCCTGTTGCCAGCATCTTACTGTTGTTTGTGAAAAGAAGTTGGCAGTTTTTCATGTTATTTCTTCTCTGCAGGTGTATTTGTGGACTTCTGAGGAAGAAGCCTCGTATCCTGGTTACTCATCAGCTACAGTATCTGAAGGCTGCCGATCAGATCGTCGTCTTAAAGGAGGTGTGAGCTTGAGTTTTGATTTAAAATACAAAATATCAGCAACTTTATTAGGTACACTTATGTAACTTCTCATGAATGCAAACGTCTAATCATCCAGTCACATGGCAGGGTGTCAGTGCATTTAGGGCCAGGGCCAGTAAACAGGGAAAAATTGCATTTGTGTTTAGTTTTTTGGGTGATTTATAAAAGTTGGGCTGTTTTCTAACCACAGGGGGAATAAGTTCATGTCAGTATCAAGCACAAAAAGTATGACAGGCTTTTTTGGTGTTAAATATCAGCGCGATTAGGTGTAAATTGTGTGTTGCAAATTTTAGCCAATCAGTTTACACACTTGATTTAATAACTCTCCTCTATATATTTAGCAAAGGAACTTCCAGGAGAACATGTGCAACAGAGTCAGTGGCAAAAATCTCTGAGTTCGATTGGAAAAACGTTTCATAATCTGAAAAGGGATGAACTGAACTAATAATATGATAACCAGTACATCCGCCGTTCAAGGAGTTTTAATCACAGTTTGTATTATTAGACATAGATTTTGGCCACTGCTAAAAGTTTGTTATTTTGTATGATGTATTGTATTTAAAAGCTCGCTAACACTTCAACAGTTCTATACCCCAAATTATTACGTTTTAAAACAAAGAAAAAATAAAATCAACCTAAAAAAATGAACTTCTCCTTTTTTTGTACTTAATATCTCCATTTAAAGATGAAATTTATGAATTCCTGCCATCTAATTAGTATACATGGCCATGTTCAATGTAATATTATATTGATTAGCATTAAACTAGCATTAAAGCTAGGCAAAAGGCACAATGTACTTTTCTACTTTAACAGGAGTGTTTCGTAATAGTTTGGTTTTTTGCAACACTGTTGCCCTTTTGCAATACATTTTTTGACTTTGAGGAAAATAAGTTAAAAATAAGTTAAAATGCCAAAAAAAAAAAAAAAAAAAAGCCAAAACTGTTAATTTCTTTGTCTACGAGTTTGTTATTGGTAATATTAGCAGTAGTACATTTTCTTGAGCCTACATTTTATGTTGCCTATAGAATCTTTATGACAATATAAATCAGCTATGCCGTTATTAACTGCATTTCTTTTCTCTCTGTCAGGGCCAGATGGTGGCCCGAGGGACCTACAGTGAGTTGCAGGGCTCTGGACTAGATTTCACCTCTCTGCTCAAGGAGGATAAGGACCAGGACGAGCAGAGGCAGAACACCACTCCTCTCTCAGGCCCCGTCTCCGGCCTCCCCCACGCACTCTCTGACAACTCATCTATGTCTTCCCTTTCTTCCTCTCGTTACTCTTTGATTGAGGGAACAGAGCCACTTGCAATGGTAGGTGTATGTAAAGCACTAGATTTTAATTGGAAAAAGGTTTTTAACCAGGCATGTATAAAACTCCTCATGTGCCTGCCTGCTGTGCATCCTTTAAGCCACTAGAGTGCAGGAGAAGCTAACTTTTCCTGCTTACCGTTCACTACAGCCTGCTTTGAAGTGTTGCTAGATGACTGGAATTGACACTAGTGTCTATTTCTAGGTAGTGCAACCAACAAAGGAGGAAAGCCGCTTTGAAGGCAACGTCGGCCTGCATATGTATGTGAAATATTTCATGGCAGGTGCTAACTTCCTGGTCCTCTTGGTCCTCATTTTATTGAATGCCCTTGCACATGTGAGTTTACTTTTTACTTTCTATCATTATTGCAAAAATACAAAGGATTATTAATTTTTAACATAAGATTATTTGTAGTGACATTAGCAGTTTTGTTGTTTTCTTAATGTTTGACCTAAAAACATCTATGTTTTGTTTTGTTTTTTTAGCTTACATTTGTTCTGCAGGACTGGTGGCTTGCGTGCTGGTGAGGATTTGTTTTTTTGCAAAAATAAATACATTAAGTAATTAAAAAAAAATCAAATAATGGGATTCATAAGTGAACTGGGCGCATTTACCTGGACTGAAAATGGTTTAATAGAACATAAGTGAACAAAACTGTCTTTCTTGACTTTATCTGTCACTTGTTGAAACTGACCTTGTGCTTCGAGATGGGAGGAATGTGTGTTGTGTAGTGCCTTCACGTTGCAGCTTTATTCCTTTGTTGTGTTTATTTGTCCTTGTGGATTTTTGTTTCTTTTGTGACTTGACTCGACAGGGCCTCTGAACAGAAGCACATCAGTGTGACCGAGCACCTCAATGGCAGCTTCCCTCGGCAGCTGGACCTTGACCTGTACCTAGGTGTTTACGCAGGTGAAGCTCACTGAGCGCATATTGCTTTTTGTGTACTCCTGAATCTCTGAATACCGCAGCCATTCAATGAACAGATCCACAGTTCTTTGGCTGTAGCCCAAGGCCTTCAAGGCCCAGTGTATGTGTACATGGGCCTCAGCTGTACAGCGAGATAGCAGTGCCTTTCTTGTTCTCTGCCGTTGGATTGCTCCGATTGCCTCCTTGTGACTCTCAGCCTCTTCACTCGCTCAGGCTTTGTGCTCACAGTGGTAAATCAGCATTCAAGCAAATGAAAAAAAAAAAAACACAAATGAAGAGGAAAAAAATGTGTTTTTGTGCGTACAGTATGCTCAACAATGTCACTTGAAATGCATAGCTAATCACAGAACAAGCACAAGGATAAGACTATGCTGTGCTGATGTTAGTTTTTGTATTTTTGTCAGGTTTAACAGCCACTTCAGTTGTGTTTGGCTTCGTACGCAGTCTGATCTTCTTCAATGTCCTGGTGAGCTCGGCCCAGACCCTTCACAACAACATGTTTAACGCCATCCTCCGGACGCCAATACGTTTTTTTGACATCAACCCAATTGGTAAGTGGCTCACCAGCCTTTCGCGTTCACATTTTAATGACATAGCCTTTTTTATAGCATGGTCAGTGATATGAGATGTTTATATCCAGAAGGACCTGCATCCAGTCGTTGCTGGAACATCTGGCCACTAGAGAGCAGACTGCTCCTTACTTTGTCATGTTTTCATCCACTTAAAAACATTCAAATACTTTTCTTTATCCTCTATAATTTGTCATGGCTATCAGGTTTCTTATGATGTAATCATTTATACATTCATGTTTTGTTTTTTATTTTTAATTAATATTTTAATCTGCTTAATTAAGATGTTTTTCCCATGTTAGGTTTTTAAACAGTCATGTTTTATTTAATGTGAATAAACAATATAAACAACTCATAAATATTTATCTAAGATGTATAATAATAATAAAGAAGTTTAAAATGAAATGATTGTAAAAGTCACTGCTGGCAGGTAAAGACTGTGCAAGCAAGATGTTAATTGTGTCAAAACGGTGGTGATATGACTTCATTTTTTAGCCATAATGTACTTAGAACCAGCAAAGAAACTGCTATCTATTTCATTGTGAGCCTGAACAAAAACAGCAAACAATCAGATTGAATATATGGTGTTTGCAGTAGATCTTGGACGGTGTTGCGTGTGGATTATAAAGAAGTGTAAATAGAGACATATTTGCTTTGTGCGCTGTATCAGAAATGTTGATTATTTCATTAGCTTTGTAGGCTGGAGCTGCTGGGTCACTAAAGCTGGCAGATGGACGTCATTTTAAAAGTGAGCAAACACTCCAAACGTGTCTGACTTTACTCAGGGAGGGAAGCAGTTCTTTTTTCTTTATTTTTTTTAAATAGGCGTCAATGAATGTGAGTGGATAATTCAAGATTTGCTTAAATTAGCTTTTTTTCCCCTCTTCTCCATAATTTATCTCCATAATATTAGTGCATTAATTAAAGACCTGTTTTAATTAGGTGAAGTAATGTCACTACAATCTGTCATTCATATCCAAAGTCAACTGTCAAGTGGCCCACTTTGATAACTTTAATTTTTCTGGAGCATTGTTCACCCGTCAGTAGATAATTACTCTGCCTAATCTCCTCATAGTGACATGCGTGTACAACACAATCAGCTTGGGTGGGAATTCTCAACAAGAAGGGGAACTTGTATCTGTATAATGAGTCATAATAAGCTGGTAACACAAGTCTAAATATGATTTGAGGGTGTTCAGGAGCTTGTGGTTTCTGCTAGCATTAGAAGTGGGTGTAGCGACAAAGCTTTTCTTTGCAAAGCTGTGTTTGGAGCAAACACCGCGTGTCTTAATCTTTGACTTTTGTTTTTACTGCCGCCGTTGTGTTATGCATTGGACTACCTGGCAGCTTATCTGGGTGTGCCTTGCTCGGTAATCTATGCACAGGAGGAGAACAAACACTTTGAATAATGTAATAATCTGTTTAATAGCGCAGCAAAGGAGAGGCTTAACAGACACTGCTATCTGATCGCTGTTGTGCTGCTATCAGTAACCATTGTGTGACCAGTCCAGTCATTACAGCTCGGTTGCTAGTCTGGCAAACAACACTATGTTTGACTGGATTTACACACACACACACACACACACACACACACACACACACACACACACACACACACACACACACACACACACACACACACACACAACTATCCCGGAGTCTGCGTTTCCTTTTTCCTCCATTCAGTCAGCAATAAATTAAGAAAATATATATCAGTATTTTTATTTGCACTGTGTAAATAAATTCAACGTACTTATATTTTACCCCCCCCCCCCCCCCCCTTCTTTTGTTATGTATTTTTAATTAATTTATTACCCAAGTAAAAAAGCATCATGACAAAAGCAGCTGTTGTCAGCTCCTCTTCTTCCCTTCCTAATGTTTTCTTTCTGTCTAAACACTTTTGTTCTTTAAAAAAAAAACACCCTGCCACTTCCATCACAGCGTTTACATTCACTACTGTCTTGTCGTAAGTGTGAGTGATTTGTAACTGTGTGCACATGTGTTGTTAAGGATTTGACAGCTGTTTACATGTGTAAGTGATAGGTGCGCTGCTGCTGCTGCTGCTGCTGCTGCTGCTGAACAGGCCCGGTGTTTGATAGCCGTCCTCAGAGTTAAAGGTTACCATTTCAAGCGTCGCTGCACAAAGGTCTTATTTGTTATTCTGTGAATGTGGTTTATAACAATGGAGTACAGCTGTGGTGAATTATGATTGACGGAGAGGTATTGTGGCTCTTCTGTATCTGCCACTGAATACCACTGCGCCATTTAAATCTGTGACTGTGTTATCTTTTGTGCTGCACAGACATAGTTGATTTCCAAGTTGGTGCTTTCAGTGATTAAAACTCTTTTTCGCGTTGTGACAGTACTCTTTGATAATTTTAGAGATGACAGAAACCACAAGCAGCTTTTTCCTCCGTTTTATTATTTTAAATGGCTTTAAATATTCATGTTGCCCCGTTTGAGTAATGTGTACAGTCTTATTGCAGCTGTTCATCCAAATGTGATCCATTTAGAGCAGCACAGACAGCGGTGGATGTGTTGAGCTGATGTTGATCCCTGTAATTTAGTGTCATTGAGTGGGCTAATCCCCTCAGAGACTGCAGGCCAGGGCTTCAGCTCATCAGCACAGTCGAGGAGTGGAGTTTCAGTCAACACATGCACAGACACACATCCACAGCCCTGTCTCCCATCAGCATAGTGGGCCATCTCAGAGCTGGGTGTTGCTGTTGACGCAGTGAACATTAGATCTTCTGTAGTCACTGATGTGAGATTCTAATTGTGTCCACAGAGGCAATGTTTTTAATGTCTGTATTTCAGGTCTGGGATGCAAGAGTGTTAGGAGTGAAGTGAAGGAAGTACTGCAGAGAGGATGATGATATCGAAGTGTGTAAATTGAATGTGGAGATGGAGCCGTGTGTGTGTGTGCAGTATGGCTGATAGGGCTCCCCCTCGCTCTGCACTTCCACTATTTAATTGCATGAAAGGGAAGGAGAGGAGATTGCAGGAGCCTGGCGGTGTGAGCGAAGAGAATGGATTTAGAATGTATTAGTATTGGCAGCAAGGCGCCGGCGGTGGGAGGCTGCCCCAGGCCTCCGGGCCCTTCATGGAAGTGCAGGTGAGCCGTGCCACCTCCAGCCTTGGCAGCCCCCTCCCTAGTATTTCTTCATTATCACACTTGTCTCACTGAAGGGCCCCTCCAACTGCACTGGGGCCCACACATGGAGCGGCTCTGAGTCGTCTCCTTATCTTGATGTTTACAGGGAACAGCGATTTGCCACACGCCCCGCTCTAGCCGGACCCCACTGTTCCACTTCTTTAAGTGTGATTGGGGGCCCTTCTCACCTAATATCTCCACCTAAGAGGCCACCTTAGTTGGGAGGGTTTGATATTTCCTGAGCCTGAAAAGTGGTGCAAATCACCCCTGGAGTCTTAAAGCATGAGAAATTGTTTGATACTAATGCTGCTGATATCCTGAAACGTCTATACCCCTCTGCACACAATAGGTGATATTGTTGACAACCACCCAGAGTGATTGAAGCCATTGTCCCACACCGATCTTACCTCATAGGCATTTCCAGTCAGTGAATGTCTTTGTGTAACTGCATCACTGTAATGTATCCCCTCTATAGTCTGTGCAGGATGGAGAAGGCTCTTTACTTCATCCCCTCTGAAACTCTGTGTTAACTGAGCCGCTTG
The DNA here is from genome assembly GCF_041146795.1 of Maylandia zebra. Taxonomy (NCBI): domain Eukaryota; kingdom Metazoa; phylum Chordata; class Actinopteri; order Cichliformes; family Cichlidae; genus Maylandia; species Maylandia zebra. Next base: position 19,409,921 of record NC_135182.1, on the reverse strand, counting down.
TCAAACAGCTGATAGCTGACTGATGTTCTCTGCTCTAGCACCCTCTAACCATTGTATGATGTAACCCAGAGAAACCTATCCTTTTCTTATTGGCATTGTTTGTCAGATATGCATGAATTTGGGTCATCTATGGCTTAGACAGTAAAATTACGTAAAATATTATTGGAGCTTTCACAAACACAGTTTGACAAGTACTCCCCCCTTATTTCCAGACTAAAGCAGCGAAATTCTGCATTGGTATAGTAAGCGCTCTACCCCCTTGCTTGAACCCTCCCCTCGGGATGTCTGTATGCTAAAGGGGCACTCACACTGTGAATAAGATTAGTCTGCCTCCAAGTGTACAACATGCTTACGCCACTTGACTTTGAATCAGTGCTGATTTGGAGCATTGCTGGGTTGTTGCGGGGAATAATGCTCTGGCTGGGTTTTTGCAATGGCTGTTATGGGGAGCCCGGCCTCGTCTGCATGCATGTTTTTAGGCAGGAGCGGCATTTTGGATAAAGCTGTAAGCTGCTTACGGCCGTGGAGAGAGGTGATTACAGGGCCCACCTCCGTAGGACTGACTAAGAGGCTCGGAGGCAAGTTTTAGGTCAGCCGTGCCATGGCTCCACCACGCCTCCAGAGTGCCATGCCACCACATTCTGCCACCATGTTGCTCAGTGTTTCCTTTCTCTTTTCTTTTACCAAGTCACACCCTATTCCATGGTGTATTCTGTGAGCCTAGATAAACTCATCTGCATGCCTGTATTGGTTTGTTTAACTCTATCAGGGGTTGCACCCTGCATTTTGTGAGTACTGCTTTATTTACATTGTCGTCAGACAGATATTACTGTGTGCATAGCCATTTGTCATAGTGGAATACAGCTGCTCTCCTAAATACATTAACAAACATCATGGCCGTATTTTAGGCACACTGCAGATTGTTTGTGTCTTTTGACCTTAGAAGAGTTCAAGCTGTGGCAGTGCTGCCGCTGCTCTGGTACCTGTTGTCTGCCTCTGAGAGCCAGGGGTCTTCCTTCAGGGACGGAGATAGTAAAAGCCTTTCTGTCTTGCCTGCCTTTAAGGAAGTGTGCTTTGGGGATTGGCTATCAGTGACCCTGCAGTACACAGTGTGTGAAAGCAGCTGGAGTGTAATCTTATGTGCTGTGGGATCAGAATAGTGGAGCAAAGTTACTAAAGGAGTAACAATAAGGGGCTGCCACAGCACCTGCAGAGCACTAGCCAAAATAATGAACGACCGAGCAGATTGGAGGCAACTCAATTAACGTCACTGACACTGCCAGTCAGAACATAAAGGCAGGTACGCAGCTTCTGTTGGCCTTTTGTTCCCTAACAAAAGGTTCCCTCGTGTATTCAGCCAAGAGTAGGACAGTCTTTATGAATCACTAGATAAATAATGATTCATTGTTTAATCTAGATAGGCCTGTGTTTTCCATTTGATATCACACTGTATGTAACCTCTGTTCTATTAAGGGGACTCTGATAACAGTTGCTTAATAGTCTAAAGACACGAACGGAATTGAAACTAACAAAATATTGTTTTTATGAATGCAGAGTAGTTAATGGATAAAGCAGATCTGCATTTGGTTTAGATTTGTTGCTCCGAATGTCATATCTGAACCTGTAACAGTAAAAAACTTAATATGATAAATATTCAAGGAATTGCTTATTTTTTCAGCTCGCTTAAGTGCACTATTATTGTTGTACAAATGGCATAACAATATTGGCAATATAAGAAAAATGCTGTTTCTATTATAGAGATATTTTTTTAATCTGTTCTTTTGTGTTGTGCTTTTTCTCAGGAAGAATCCTCAACAGGTTTTCGAAGGACATCGGTTACCTGGACTCTCTGCTTCCATGGACGTTTGTGGACTTTATCCAGGTGAGTCTCACCTCGGCAGGTTTGGTTGCTGGCGCAGCAGCATGGGGAGGCCATTTCATGCCTGGCTAAACCTGCTTTGTGGTCCGGGTCCCCTAATCTGGAAACAATTACTGTAGGATTACCCGCCAGCGCAGCCCAGCGCCTGCACAGATTTAATAAAAGTGTGCACATAGGCTGAGGGTGTGGCTCCCTCAGCGTGGCACAACAGAAGTGGCATCTTCAGAGAATGTGTAAGGAGAATAAGGAAGTGATTGGAAGAGAGAAAGGGACCAAAGAGGAAATAAAGCCACATGATGGGTCAGATGTGGAAGGGAAAATAGTGGAAATGTCAGGAGAGGGTGAAGTGAGGATATTGTGTCGAGTGGCAAAGAGAAAAAGTCTGACATGAAGTGTTTACAGGAGTACACCTGGACTTTCGCCTCTTAGCCCAATTCGCTTAATGCTTAACAGGTCTTATTGACCTGCTAGCCAAGGGCCACCCTGATGCAAGCCCAGGTTAGGTTACCAAATGCCACCCTGCCACCATGACAGCCATCTCCCACGAAACCCTGCGGAGATGAGCCAGCTCATGCACCTAGCGCCACAAAGAAGGGAATGTTCGCTGCACAATTCGAGGTAGAGGAGCAGGCGTGGCTCCTTGGTTCGGGCCAAAGAATAGAACAAAGGCGCGCTGAAAATGAATCCCCCCTCCACAATGCCTGAATGATGTTTGTGGCAGATACCCATCTCACAGTAGACAAAAGCCATCTTAAATGCTGAAAGCACAAAAGAATAAACGCACAAAAGCTTTTTGTCTGCTATAGTTCCCCTCATTTTGATAATAAGGTGAATAATGGTTAAAGTAAAATAATAACTTTTGTAGAGGGCCAATAGGTCCAACCAACAACAGTGAGAGTAGACCACGTCCTGACATAAAACACAGATGGGTTTCAGCTGTGCACTTTTACTTGAATTTCTCCTGCTTTCCTCTTTTTTCTAACTGTGTCTTGATGTAAAAGAAATAAAATCTAGACCAGGCCATGTCAAAATCAGACTGGATATGTGCGCATTAGTCTTTTGCTGTAGCTGAAAGTGGGATGTGATTGTTAGAGTGGACAAAGGTAGCATCCTTTGGACAAAGCACTTTTGTTTGTGCTGCTTTCTGCTCTTGTTTGCAGGTGTCTTTCACGGAGCAGCCTTTAATGCTTTCAGGAAGGAAGATTTTCACTCTTTTTTTTATCAAAGTATTAGCTGTTGAGAAAAGCTGCTGATCTCCACTATTGTTGCTCATTCGTGGAGGGACGTTTCCCCATAGTTATTGTCTAAATGGTTGTCAGAAGGGAATAAAGTGAAACTTCATAAACAATGCCCTAACTGGTTTATCTCTTTCTATGGAGAGAGGCCGCTTCTGTGTGGGGATTTGTGCCTTAGCCTCTCCCCCCTCCTTTCTATGGTGGAGTAAGCACTTCACAGCCCTTCAGCACTGCCCCCCAAACCTGCCTAACAAGGGGATTCCCTCAAGCTGGGGGAACCTGGTTACACCCCAGAGCCCTATTTTTCACAGGTCTCATTTAGTAGTAATTTAGTATATTGGGGAAAAAGCCTCTTTCTCTTCCATCTTTATGGTCAGGGGACAAAGACAGAAATGTCAATTAAAAACACCTCAGGCTTTGGGAACTGTCAGCTTTTGTGTGGACTTGACCTTTAAATCCTGGGTTGCCTCTATTTTCACAGAGAGGGCAGAGGAGGAGGCCAAGACAATAGGGGGTGAGTACAGGGGTCTTTCAGCGGATTTTTGTGTGAAGGCTCTTGACCAAGTCGCACCACCAACTGTTGGGACCTGCACTGCATTTATAGCCCTGCTTATCCAGGCAAAATTCAGTTTGTCCGGATGTTTTCACTAAGACACCAGCTGACTTAAGTGTGACCCAGCCTGCTCTTGCCAACGCTAATTCCTTATAAAGACGGGAATAAACAAATTACGGCAATAAACCCTTTTGTGTGCGTGTGAGAAAGAGCAAAAAAAGAAACAGAGACAAACCAAGCACTGAAGGGCTGAACACGCACACAAGTGCAGAGAAAAGACAGCTATTGTCTAAAGAAACACTGGCGGGTGGATCGTTGTGTGAGTCTCTATATTGTGGCACATTGTGTATCAGGCCTCTTTAGTGGCTTTGTGGGATATGAGAACTGCTGACGTAATCGTGGACGCTGTAGGATGGGATTTCACCTGGCTTTCTCTGCTTCTTTACCACGCTGGCGACTAAAGACTGCACTGGCTCCAGGCATTACACAGGTTAGCCTGAGAAACACAGAAGATGGTCCAGTGGAAACATATATAGGCTGTGCCATTAACCCTCTTTGAGCATTGTTTTTATGACAGTGCCTTTGTGACACAGAAAGGTGAGCGGCGGCCTTAGGATCACTGACCTATGCTTGTCTCCCTGAAAAATAAAGCGAAACAGAGGAAAACATCATCATGTGACCCTGCGTGTGTATTTGTGTGCGCTTAACTGGCCACTCAGCAATACCACACATGGTCATTTGATGGCGAGCACCGGCCAGCAAAAGCTTCCCGTGTGAGTATGTGTGGTCTCCCATGATGCTGTGGTCCAGCACCTCAGCTGGTCTGACTCAGAATGCAGGCCAGACCCAGGGCCCTTTGAGCCTGGGAACTGACACAACAAAGTCCCAATCTAATCTTGAATCTTACCTCACGTCAGAATGACGAGGACAATGAATTCTAGGCTGACTTTTGTATTTCTGAATTGTTGTTTTTTGTGTGTGTGTGTTGTTTTCAGGAGGGAAAAAAAAGGCTGAATGAATTTGCTGGACACTAGTGATTTATAGTAGAGAGTGAGGGGAGACCACATTTCAAAGCCTTTCTCTTATTTCCAAAATGGGGTTGGAAATCAGCAGCTTGACTGAGCCCAAATAAGTGACTTCTTTTACCTTTTCACAGCACACAAAGGCCTAATCCTAGGACTACTTGAGCCACCAATGTAGACAGCGTCTGAGACCACCACAGTATGTGTCAGACCTTCCTCACCACACACAAAACACATTGACTGCAGCTTTATGAAGTGAAAATGGCCCAGAAAGGGAAAATGTGAAGGAGGTGTCCACAGTCATTTCACCCAAAGAAAAGCCACAGCATCTGGGCATTTAATGCTAAAATAAAGCCCAAACACAGAGTAGAATGGATTGGGTCACTTGTATTGTTCCAGAGCCCAAGTGGAACGGCCCTGTTTTGTTTCAGTACCACTGACCCTTGCAACTTATTGTGCTGCTCAGTCACAGAAAAAGCGTGGAGTTTAAAAAAAAAAGAAGAAGAAAAAATTCCAACGATGACAGAGGACTTCTTTTGAGAATTTTTCTTTACCACGCTCACCCCTCATTTCCTGTTTTGTTTGCACTTCTTTCCCAGTGGCAAATATTGCACACTGTCAGTAAATAAAGGGAGGATGAAAAAGGGAGTTGTAAAAAGCATAATGATTCCGTCTGTCCGGAGGGATGTTTAATTAAAGCGAAGTGTTTATTTTCAGCTGGTGAACAACAGTCGCTATCATTGCCGAACACAAATATAGCAATTAACTCCAATTTTCTACATTTATTTGGACATCAAAGAGCTGATAGAATCATTGAGAAAATAAAGCAATTAGGGTCAGCAGAGATCTGAATGGTCTTTGGACACAGCAGTGCGCCCAGTTTGCCTGAATGACTGAATCGCATGCGTGCGGTAGCTTTCTTTTCTCGCTAAAGAGCTATTAGAGCTAATTCTTTATTTAAACAGTTTGTATACAAAACCTTTCATCCTTTTATCCACTTTTATGTGCAGCGGGATGTGGCTTTGGGAGTTTTCTGTTCCTGTGTGGTTTCATAGGAGATATGGATGTGGTCTGAGGGGGTGAGGTGTATACTTGTAGGCTCACTTATCAGAGTCATCTGTGTGTAGTGTGGGTGGGGGCCACGGTGTCCCCGATCCTGACACGATAAGCGCCAAACCACGCAAATGGATCACATCAAACAGGGCCTTGGCGACAGCGGGCCCTGGGGAGCAGGAGGAGGCAAGGCTTGTATCTAATGGTTCCTGTTCCTCCTACGGTCCCCTTAGATGACCCCACTGTTAGATAAAGCCAGCCTGGCTCAGACGTTTGTGGCCACTGCTGAAATGGACCCAATTAGAATTCAGATTAACCAACCAGCAAAATGTGAATGAGCAGTGTCACTGTGTCACCAGTCATCAACTGGGTAGTGAAAGAAAAACAGTGTAGGTGATAAGACATTTGTTCAGTTAATATTTGATCCCCGCAAGGGAAGGCTGGATAACACGCGGTAATGGCCTGTGTGCCACCATCTCACTTTGCAGTCTGGTAGCCTTCCATCAAGGCTAAGATTGAAACTTATGTACTGTGAAATTCTTGGGATCAGTTGTGCTCAGTAGCTTCGACTCACTGTTTGATTGTGTGGGCTCCACTACTGCAATGGTTAGACTAGTAATTCCCTCTTATCTGAACTGCAAATGGAATTGACTGGCTTTTCATCATAAAACTACACTGAAAGTGATCATGCTTAAATGTGTGCTTAAGTAGCAGATAACATCCGTAATTAAGGTGCTAAATTAAATTTTCATCTCTCTGGGCTAGTCTGAGTCCACTGAAGGTAACAGTATGATCCTAATCTCCACGTTTTAGGATTCATCTTTTTGGATGTATCTAATTTCAGGGTGTGAGGTTTCAGTCGAACACAACGTATGCCTTTCGGTTAGGAAGTGTTCTTCCAACCCACATTAATGGCTGGAAGAAATGTTGATATACAGTGGGGCAAAAAAGTATTTAGTCAGCCACCGATTGTGCAAGTTCCCCCACTTAAATGATGACAGAGGTCAGTAATTTGCACCAGAGGTACACTTCAACTGTGAGAGACAGAATGTGAAAAAAAAATCCATGAATCCACATGGTAGGATTTGTAAAGAATTTATTCGTAAATCAGGGTGGAAAATAAGTATTTGGTCACCTCAAACAAGGAAAATCTCTGGCTCTCACAGACCTGTAACGTCTTCTGTAAGAAGCTTTTCTGTCCCCCACCCGTTACCTGTATGAATGGCACCTGTTTGAACTCATCATCTGTATAAAAGACACCTGTCCACAGCCTCAAACAGTCAGACTCCAAACTCCGCCATGGCCAAGACCAAAGAGCTTTCGAAGGACACCAGGAAAAGTATTGTAGACCTGCACCAGACTGGGAAGAGTGAATCTACAATAGGCAAGCAGCTTGGTGTGAAAAAATCAACTGTGGGAGCAATCATCAGAAAATGGAAGACATACAAGACCACTGATAATCTCCCTCGATCTGGGGCTCCACGCAAGATCTCATCCCGTGGGGTCAAAATGATCATGAGAACGGTGAGCAAAGATCCCAGAACCACACGGGGGGACCTGGTGAATGACCTGCAGAGAGCTGGGACCAAAGTAACAAAGGTCACCATCAGTAACACACTACAACGGCAGGGAATCAAATCCCGCAGTGCCAGACGTGTTCCGCTGCTGAAGCCAGTGCATGTCCAGGCCCGTCTGAAGTTTGCCAGAGAGCACATGGATGATACAGCAGAGGATTGGGAGAATGTCATGTGGTCAGATGAAACCAAAGTAGAACTTTTTGGTATAAACTCAACTCATCGTGTTTGGAGGAAGAAGAATACTGAGTTGCATCCCAAGAACACCATACCTACTGTGAAGCATGGGGGTGGAAACATCATGCTATGGGGCTGTTTTTCTGCCAAGGGGACAGGACGACTGATCCGTGTTAAGGACAGAATGAATGGGGCCATGTATCGTGAGATTTTGAGCCAAAACCTCCTTCCATCAGTGAGAACTTTGAAGATGAAACGAGGCTGGGTCTTCCAACATGACAATGATCCAAAACACACCGCCCGGGCAACAAAGGAGTGGCTCCGTAAGAAGCATTTGAAAGTCCTGGAGTGGCCTAGCCAGTCTCCAGACCTCAACCCCATAGAAAATCTGTGGCGGGAGTTGAAAGTCCGTGTTGCTCGGCGACAACCCCAGAACATCACTGCTCTCGAGAAGATCTGCATGGAGGAATGGGCCAAAATACCAGCTACTGTGTGTGCAAACCTGGTAAAGACCTATAGTAAACGTTTGCGCTCTGTTATTGCCAACAAAGGTTATGTTACAAAGTATTGAGTTGTATTTTTGTTATTGACCAAATACTTATTTTCCACCCTAATTTACGAATAAATTCTTTACAAATCCTACCATGTGGATTCATGGATTTATTTTTCACATTCTGTCTCTCACAGTTGAAGTGTACCTCTGGTGCAAATTACTGACCTCTGTCATCATTTTAGGTGGGGGAACTTGCACAATCGGTGGCTGACTAAATACTTTTTTGCCCCACTGTACTTCAAGTAAAGGAAATTATTAAGACCACAATGGTAAACAAGAGACATTATTAACAGAAGTCATGTGCCCTTGTTAAATAAAAAGTGCAGGATTATTTAAAAAAAAAAAAAGTATTATAGAAAAAAAGTACTCGGAATTAAAAGAGGAGACATTACTTCTCCTTGGTGAAAATGCTTAACAAATAAAAAGTAAGGAAACAAACCAAAAACTGTGTTTTCTTAAATCTTTAGTAATGTATTATGTTTTACTACTACATGTCTGTGCTACAGTATTGTTTTGCTGTGTTTATGCTGTTGGCCACAAAATTAAATCAATACTATGCTTTTCTGGTGTCATGGTAGCCGATTGCTAGGTGGTTGCCAGGCAACCTGATGGCATATTTATATATAATGTATAAATTAAGATTTACTGATGCAAATTAGAACTTGTCATTGCAAAAGAAAAATTACACCAAAACTTTAACCCTTTGCTAGCTGGTTGCTAGGTAACCTGAATACATCATATGCAACATAGATGAGAACCTTAAGATGTACCGGCACAGTGCCAAGTTTGGTGGCTCACTTCAAGTTTACTTGATGGTGATTGAAGAAACAATGAGACAGACAAATTTATTTTGAGTGTTGTATCAAGGTAAATATATCCCAACACTTTTAATGTAAAAAAAATGTAATTGAAGTAGATTACATTTCCCTTTTGAAATGTAATATAATTTTCTAAATAAAGTGAACATAACAAAAATCTTAAAAATGTGAGCTGTTCTTTTTTTATGGCAGCACCCTTTCCTCAAAAGTAGTTTATTTTTTTTCTCAACTGGTGTTTAATACGATCTTTAATAAAAGTATCAGTATTAAAGTAACTGATGGCAACGACCCTTGCTAGCTCACTTTAACTTAAATATATCAATCAGCAATTATTATGTATTAGTATCAAAGGTAATATTATTTACATTTATGTTTTCTTATTCAGATTGTTGAGTCATTGTGTGATGTCAATTTTAATATCTCTATAATAAAACTTTATATGCCACCTCACATGATACTTGAGTGCCTGATAATTACCATCAATATAGGCTGAGGTAAGATTATTTTATCTTTAAGATTAATAGTCATAATGAGTCTTTATGAGGTGGTTATTTCTAAACGTTATGCAGGTGTAGGTGCTCTGATAACCGTCAGACTCATTGCCTGCAATCCTGTTTAGGCAGCTCTGGTATCCTGGTCTAGATGTGTCACAGAGCCATTAACACGGGTGATGAGTCACTGTGTTGTTGAGGGCTGTGTGGTTTGAGTGTGATGTATCAGACACCCACAGTGTGGTTCCCAGAGCTCTCTGCCAGTCACTGTGGCCATGCCCGTTGGCTGGCTGCTCTGCCAGGGAGGCTTACAGGCCAGAAGTGTTGAAGGGAAAACCCTAGAGAGCCAGGGATATGAGCTGCAGTGGCCAAGTGGTAAATTCTCACCTGCTACTAAGTGAGAATTAGCGCTGCGATCGTTTTCTTTTCACACTGTGAGTCACTTAAGCTCAGTCCCACAACCTGCTGTTACCTTACTATGTGCCTGAGATGGTCTCACACAAATATAGCTGAAAGGTTTTTCTTGTTCAGCCCTAACAAATAAGCCTCACTGCCCCATCGGTAGCCCACACAACAGAAGCAGAGCTTTTGACGCTGATGCTGTTGAGTTATTACTGTGCTTACTCCTCTCCTTTTCTCCCAGGTATTTCTGCAAGTCATCGGAGTGATTGCAGTAGCTGCTGTCATCATCCCCTGGATTCTTATTCCTGTTGTTCCTCTTCTTGTTGTCTTCCTGTTTCTGCGATGCTACTTCTTGCAGACCTCCAGGGACATCAAGCGTCTAGAATCTACCAGTAATTTTTTATTTATTTTTTGTGGTGTGGGATTGGGAAGAAATAAAAGCACAGACTACAGGAATGCTAATAGGCTATTGAAAAAGGCAGAGATCATTAGCATAAAGGCTAAAGATGGCAGTGGCCTATGCCTTGGTCACACGCAGTTTCCTCAAAAGATGAGAGTTCATGACTTCACATATAATAGGAAAAAATGTCAAGTGGTCATGACTAGGCCACATCAAGCTTTAGTTCCTTTATTTCATTCAAAGCTGAGAGCCAAAATGCACATTGACTAACAAGTGGCATCATCTTTTAGAACAAATGCTTTGTTTGAATCCTTCAAGGAGGCATTTAGGTTTTGTTAAGGAGTTTGTAAGTCTAATGAGTTGAAACAAAAGACGGCTAAATGGCGACCTTTCCTTAAATCACGATAAAAATCAGGGGCATCACCTGTATTATTGTTAGTATAACAGAGTACACATTCATATTTTTCACTTCTCATACTGATACGCTGCAAAATAAAACCGAACAGTTCAGACTATTAGTATTAAATGTACCCTGACACTATAATTGTATTTAGAAATCTGGTCAAAACTCTTAAAAATGTTAAATGCCTCGCTAAGCTGGTTTTTTGCCTTGTATATTTCCCATAGCTCGGAGTCCTGTTTTCTCCCACCTTTCCTCCTCTCTTCAAGGCTTGAGCACCATCCGCGCCTTCAAGGTTCAGCAGAGGTTCCAGCAAATGTTTGATGAGTATCAAGATCTTCACTCAGGTGAGACAAAAAAGACATATTTGTGTTATAAGGTCAAATATGCAAGACATCAACATCTAATGAGCTCCATTATCAGTCTCATCTAAAGCCATTCATGATATTCAGACTGTATTAAGAAGTATTTCCTCATATGCAACATGTGGAATCTGTCTTTGTTAACAGAGGCCTGGTTCTTATTCCTGACTACCTCCCGCTGGTTTGCCGTGCGACTCGATGGAATTTGCTCAGTTTTTGTCACCATTACTGCTTTTGGCTGTCTTTACCTCAGGGATGGTACTGTATGGGTTTTGACTCTGTGCATGCTAAGAGACATTATTAGCAGAAGCAAGAGGAAGGACTCGTGGATGTGTGACTGCATGTTTACTTCTTTGATAATACAGGACTGGAACCAGGTGCAGTGGGTCTGGCTCTGTCTTATGCAGTTACGCTCACAGGCATGTTCCAGTGGGGCGTCAGACAGAGTGCAGAAATTGAGAACATGGTGAGAACACGTGATGAACAAGGGTTCGATGGTTGGTTAACTTCCATTTGAGTCCAAATGTGACCATAATTTGCTAAATTAACACGATGTATTAAATTAGGCTTGAAACTAGAGACTGAGGCCATAAACTCATCAGCATAGTGTTCACTGTGGTCACAGATACAGATTTTAACTGATTTATTAAACCAGATAAATAGCCACTGCTGGCCATAAGAAAAAAAATGCAGGTAGAACGATTGTCACTTTAGGTTTGTTATATCCAGTCTGGGTCAATTTAAAGAATCTATTAAATTGTATTATAGGGATTTTCTGTTACATGAAGTTATATAGGAGCAGCTTATTTATTTATTCATAAAATAGTTAAAAGAGGAAAAATTATTTTAAGGAAGTGCCTACTATATGCTTTATTTTTGCAGATGACATCAGTGGAGAGAGTGGTTGAGTATGCAGAGCTGGAGAGTGAGGCATCATGGGAGACAGACAAACAGCCACCGAGCGATTGGCCCAAAGCAGGCTGCATCACTTTTGACAGAGTCAACTTCTCTTACAGTGCCAGTGAGCCTTTGGTCCTGAAGAACCTGAGTCTTGTCTTCAAATCTAGAGAAAAGGTCCTTGTCTTTATTCCCACCTGTGCATGCTTACTGGAGTGCATAGCCCATGACTAAGGTTGATATGCAGCTAGTGTAGTAGGTGTGGTGTGATTCTTTTTTTATGTGGCATTATTCTCAAATCAATTATTAAAGGGACACCGCATTGTGCTTCTGAATCTTCAGGACTATACCATTTGTGATTCATGGAATACATATCATGTAATTAAGACTGTTCAAGTGGATCCATTTGTCTCCAATTTGCATTTTGAGCTACCTGACGGTGACAACTGTTTATTCACTATAAGAGAGAGGAGAGGCCGAGGAAGAGGGGTGAAGGAAGAGCGAGAGAGGGGAAGGCTGAGGGAGATGGTTGAGGATGATTGAAATTGTGTTTAATGCAGGGGGTGTATTTTGCATGGCTACGGTTGGCCAGGGCGGCTGATTTCACAATGGATGGGTTGATAAGTGCAGAGGCCCTGGCTCTGACAGCCCATGGGAGGGATCTCTACCGCATGCCTTGGGGGTAAAAGGCTTTGTGCATCCTGACAGTTCCCCTGACACCCTTTCACCTGCACCTACCATCTACAGTATAAGATCCTTTCACTTTGTGGTGTGTATTTACATTCATGTAGTGTGGAATTCTTCTTATGTAGGTTAAAGCAGATGAATGCAGAGACATGATTTCAGATTCAGTCTCATACAAGCACTTGGTAATTTTTTAAATGTCCATGTAGGCACTTACTGTATAAGTACTGGGGGTGGGGCTTAATTGTCACATGTAGGAGGGCCTATGTGTTTTAAAAATCGGAATGTGAGTTACTCTAATAGCTCCTATGAGAGTATGGATGTAGCATGAGAGAGTAAGCATATCATTACTTCTCTATTACCTGTCAGCCTAACCACTTATCTTTCTGTATCCACATGCCCAATGGCTATGCAACAGCATATAACAAACCTAAATGGTATGACACTAGTTCAGCAGAGCAATCGGTGCAATGCTAATAAGATTCCTGTTCATTGGATTCAGCCCACAGCATGAGTTTTTGTTCTTTGGTATCCCAAGTCTGGTAAAATACTGGAAACACCTATATTATACTGTCATTTTATGTGTTAACTACCATCACACATATGTACAGCATTAGCAGATACCTGCGGATGGTATGACCTTGTGCTTTAAAGAAAGTATCGGGTGATGGCCTGCAGGTTACCATACCCTGGGGTAGTACCATAGAGCACATAGGCAAGGCAAGGCAAGGCAAGGCAAGGCAAGTTTATTTGTATAGCACAATTCAACAACAAGGTGATTCAAAGTGCTTTACAGAGACATTAGAAACAAGAACAAATAAAAAGCATGATTTAAAATTGATTAAAACAAGCAAATAAACTAACTAACTAATTAACAAACAGACAAACAAACAAACAACAGTATATAAAATCAAAACAGATAAAATCAGAACAGTAGATAAAATCAGTAGTTAAATGTAAGTTTTGAAATTTAAGCTTAAAGTGTGGATTTGGTGCTTTATTCAAATGCAGCTGAGAACAGGTGAGTCTTCAACCTGGATTTAAATAAACTGAGTGTTTCAGCTGATCTGAGGCTTTCTGGGAGTTTGTTCCAGATATAAGGAGCATAAAAGCTGAATGCAGCTTCTCCGTGTCTGGTTCTGACTCTGGGAACTGATAAAAGACCGGATCCAGATGACCTGAGGGATCTGGATGGTTCATACTGGGTCAGGAGGTCATTGATGTATTTTGGTCCTAAACCATTCAGAGCTTTATAGGCCAGCATCAGAACTTTAAAGTCTATCCTCTGACGGACAGGCAGCCAGTGTAAGGACCTCAGAGCTGGACTGATGTGGTCCACTTTTTTGGTCTTAGTGAGGACTCGAGCAGCAGAGTTCTGAATGAGCTGTAGTTGTCTGACTGATTTTTTAGGTAGACCTGTAAAGATGCTGTTACAGTAATCAAGCCTACTAAAGATGAATGCATGGACTAGTTTTTCCAGGTCCTGTTGAGAAATCAGATCTTTTATCCTTGATATATTCTTGAGGTGATAGTAAGCTGACTTTGTTATTGTCTTAATGTGTTTTTCTAAGTTTAGGTCTGCATCCATCACTACACCCAAATTTCTCGCCTGGTTTGTGGTTTTTAGATGTATAGATTGAAGTTCTCTGGTGACCTGTAATCGTTTTTCTTTGGCGCCAAAGACTATTACCTCAGTTTTGTTTTTGTTTAGCTGGAGAAAATTGTGGCACAACCAGTCATTGATTTCCTCAATGCATTTACCAAGAGCCTGTACAGGGCCTCGGTCTCCTGGTGACATTGTGATATATATTTGTGTGTCATCTGCATAGCTGTGATAGTTTATTTTGTTGTTGTTTATAATCTGTGCCAGTGGGAGCATGTAGATGTTAAACAGAAGGGGTCCCAAGATGGAACCTTGGGGAACTCCACATGTGATACTTGTCTGCTCAGATGTGAAGTTACCTATTGATACAAAGTATTTCCTGTTTTCTAAGTATGTTTTGAACCAGTTTAGTACAGTTCCTGAAAGACCTGTCCAGTTCTCCAGTCGTTTGAGTAATATGTTGTGGTCAACTGTATCAAATGCTGCACTGAGATCCAGTAAAACTAGGACTGACATTTTTCCACTGTCTGTATTCAGACATATGTCATTAAACACTTTGGTCAGAGCGGTTTCAGTGCTGTGGTTCTGTCTAAAACCTGACTGGAAGGCATCGTAGCAATTATTCTGTTTTAAGAAGTAACTGAGCTGTTGAGAAACTGCTTTTTCAATGATCTTACTTAAAAACGGGAGATTTGAGATCGGCCTGTAGTTGTTCATTTGTGTCTTGTCAAGATTGTCCTTTTTCAGTATAGGTTTGATTACAGCAGTTTTTAGTGATTCTGGAAACACACCTGATAATAAAGAAAAGTTGACGATCTGTAACAGGTCTGACTCTAAAGTCTTTGAGACCTTTTTGAAAAAACTTGTTGGCAGGACATCTAAACAGCAGGAGGAGGAGTTCAGTTGACCTAAGATGTCCTCCAGGTCTTTGCTGTTAATAGGTTGAAACTGTTTCATGGTGTTTAAACAGTTTTATGGTGGACACAGTACATATCCTGGATCTGCTGTTGATGTACCAATTGCTTGTCTAATTTTTTGGATTTTTTCAGTGAAGAATTTGGCAAAGTCATTGCAGGCCATGGTCGAATGAAGTTCAGCTGCCACTGACACAGGAGGGTTTGTTAGCCTGTCAACTGTAGAAAATAAGACCCGAGCATTATGACTGTTTTTAGTGATGATGTCAGAGAAGTAGGACTTCCTTGCATTCCTCAGTTGTAAATTATAATTGTGAAGTTTCTCTTTATAAATGTCATAATGAACCTGGAGGTTTGTTTTTCTCCATCTGCGCTCAGCTTTCCTACACTCTCTTTTTTCATTTTTCACCAGTGTGGAGTTTCTCCATGGAGACTTTTTCCTTCCAGAGATAACCTTCACCTTAATGGGAGCAATAGTGTCCATTACATTTAACATTTTTGCATTAAAGCTATTGACGAGCTCATTGACTGACCCTCTGGACAGGTCAGGTGTTAATGGGAAGACCTGGTTAAAAATTGCACTACTGTGTTCAGTTATACACCGTTTTGTGATCACTGTTGTTGATATATTTGTGTGGGCTGAGATTTTACTTTCAAAGAAAACACAGTAATGATCAGACAGGCCCACATCAGACACAGTAACCTTTGAAATGCTCAGGCCTTTGGAGATCAGTAGGTCAAGAGTGTGTCCTCTATTATGTGTGGCCTCTGTTACATGCTGAGTCAGCCCAAAGTTGCCCAGAGTGTTACTCAGGTCTTTAGTCCCTTTGTCCTGAGGGTTGTCCACATGAATGTTAAAATCCCCAGCAATAATTACACAGTCAAAATCAACACAGATCACAGACAGCAGTTCACTGAGGTCATTAAAAAAGTCTGTGCAGTATTTGGGAGGCCTGTAAACATTAAGAAACACAACTTTGGATGGGGCCTTCAGCTGTAAAGCCACATATTCAAAAGACTGAAAACTTCCAGGAGATAGCTGCTTACATTGAAATGATTCATTAAATAAGACAGCAACCCCTCCTCCTCTCCTGCTCGCCCTAACCTCACTGATAAAACTGTAGTTAGGAGGGGTCGTCTCGATGAGAACAGCTCCACTGTTACTTTGGTCCAACCAAGTTTCAGTTAAAAACATAAAATCAAGGCTGTGCTCAGTGATTAAATCATTAATTAAAAATGTTTTCCCAGCTAGAGATCTAATGTTTAATAAAGCCAACTTAAGTGTTTTAGAGGTATTACTTGTCCCCTCGTGTTTGGGAGCAGTCTGTGGCACACAAGGTATGTTTACTATGTTTAAAGATCTTTTAGGGTGCAGCTCTCTGTGTTTTGACCAGGCCACATGTCTCCTGTCACCTAAAAGTACAGAAATTTTAAAACCTTCTAGTAAACAGGGTCCCAGCTTCTCCTGGGAAAAGTCATCACTGCCATAATCCTCACAGCCCGGACCCTTCACACATCACGCATCAGACTGCGGAGACAGGGCATGAAGAGGAACTAAGGGGGGCGAGGCTGGGCAATGTGACTTCGATTGCTCTGTTGAGGGTGGGGCTCGATGGCGAACCTTTGGCCGCTCTGGTGGGGGGTTTATGGGGGACAAAAAGGGATTGGGACGGGGGGTAGATCTGAGCCCAGCATTGACCCGCTCCATCATCTCCTCAGTGAATTTCAGGTGTGGGGAGGAGGGAGAAAGGGAGGGGGAGGAGGGTGATGGCCTGTCAGGGGTTTGGGGGACTGGACATAAACAAGTATGAGTGAGTGGTAATTTTGACTCGGCCAATTTATTAGGTGTGTTCAATGAGATTTGATAGATTTGATACGCTGACTCTGATGGGGTGACTTTTAGAAGAGCCACAAAACTATAGAGCCCCATTTATGTCACCTTTTACAGTTGGTTAAAATGAGTAACTACACTTTTCTAACCCACCCACATTGGTGTTTATGAGATAAGCACAGATCTAAATAAATATAGCACACTTAAAAATAGCTAAATTGAATTATAAACACGTTAATTGTCCCTAACACAAATGCTACAAATGAATTTATACGTGGCATTACGCTAAAGCACTTAAATATGATTAAGATATAAATGACTTGATTTGATTAAAGGAAATATTTTTAGCTTTAAATCTTGATTATGAGGGTTAGAGAGGCTTACAGAAGGATTTTCTCCATTGCCCACCATTTCTTTTTAGTATTTTGACTGTCTAGTAAAACACAAACAATTTCATACATAAATATTATAGGACAGAGAATCTTCCCTTAGTTTTTATGCCAGTATTGTACAAAGGTTTATATTGTAGTTTGCCAGGCAACTGGGTCTCTTACTGACAAAATAATAAGCACTATTTTATTTATTTATGGGGTTTTTTGTGGGCATTTACTAAGACTTTACAGATATAACATACTAGCTCTTTCCACTGTAGGTTGGCATTGTTGGACGCACTGGTGCTGGTAAAAGCTCCCTGATCTCTGCCTTGTTCCGGCTGGCAGAACCTGAGGGAAGAATAACGATTGATGGATTTCTGACGTCTGAGATTGGTCTTCACACACTGCGACAGAAAATGTCTATCATCCCACAGGTGCGTTTCTTTAATTTCAGTATCAGCAGTTGTGTTTTGTAACTAAACACAGTAACCAATAATCATCTGCAGTGAGTCTAGGTTAGAAAGATATTACTTATAATATAATATATTAATTACTACCATGTTTAACCTTTTCGTTCTAAAGCAGCTTTGCTTTGACACCTTCTCCAAGGTCCCATGATTCCTCATGATTGAGTAATGGCAGAAATGTCAGCTGCACGACGGTAACAGAAGCCTGGATGCTTTTGCCCTTGTTAGACGCTTGGCTTTTAAAAAAAGCTAAAACAAGTGAGGAGAATTACAGTCGTCACTCAGGGGATTTCTGAAAGTGAGACAAACGGATGCCTTGAGACAGTTTAACTTTATTTCCGCTTGTTGAAACTGATACGGCATTAAGAAAATGCCAGCCTGCGGGTGAGTGTCAGCAGAGAGGAGGGAGGGGAGAAGACTCCCACGGCCTATACTGTGAAGAGAGCAGTTCCCCATCCCTGACAGAGGATTAGCCCTCTACCCCCCAAACATGGGAAAGCTGCTTAGAAGAAGTCTCCCCCATCCTCACAGTCAGAGTCCCCTTGTACACCGTCACTTAGCTCAAGTCTTAAACATTTCTAGGGTGCAGCCAAGATGCCCAAAAACAGTTTCATTAATGCTTTTCTGTGGATTTGATAGGTTTCTGGCATTGCTACTACTTCAGATAAAGTTTCACTTCTTAGTCCAAACTAGTTTGCGATGGATGTGATGTATGTTTGATGGGATTTTGTTTACTCTTTCTGCATCTCCTAGAGGGAGAGACTGCTACAAAGTGGCAGGTTACGAGTCAAAACTTTAACTGCACGCTCATCTCATCTGTATCACATGCTGGATGGCATTTTCATTATGTAGGCAGCACTCGGGAGAGTAGAGTTTCTCTGTAGTCTGTTGTTAGTATTACAAACTTATATATGGAGCGAAGACTCTTGGATTTACACAAATTCATCTGAAAGCCTTTTTTTATTCTCCTGCTAGATGTCGATGAAATGATATGCAGTCAACCTTTCACTTGGAAAAATTTTTTTGACATAAATTGCTGGTTGTCGTACTTTTCATTTGGAATTTTGAGTTTGATATGTAAACTATACATTGCCGCTGAGGAGTTTCATTATTTGACGCCCACAGATTTGATTATGATAAGCTTGTATTAGCATATGGCATTAAAAAGGGATCCATTTCAGTTTCTATTGAATTCTCAGGAATGACTTAGGAGAAAAAAAATGAATTCTGTGGCAAACAGAGGGCTTAGAATTGGTGGAGCACATAATCGGTGTATAGAAAGCTGTGCTTGAAAGCAGTTTTTCCGACCTAACATTGAATCGTCAATTAAAGTGTGTCACAGAACTAGTTTGAATTGGGACTTCAGCTGGCTTAATGACAAGGTGGTGTTTTGGTGACAGAGGGAAAAGCTTATTGGAAGTAAAGAGGTGGAACATTTTCCAAGGCACAGGTAGCAGGGATGAGACCCTGAAAGCTTTACTTTCTCTGGATTGAAATTGAGCAGTTAGCCCTGCACTTTCTGACCTATATGGCGGCTTGTTGAGACATGACTTTTTAATTTTTGCTGTGCTTCCACACCCAAATGTATGCTTCATTTTCTTTTGTTATAAAGGTGACCTGTAAGAGAACAGATGTAAAGGTGTGGATATATTAATAGTTCTGTAACCTTTAAGCTTTTTAGACTCAATGTGTGCTTTACTTTTGCTCCTAGTCTAATCTCACAGTTGCCAGATGAACGTATCGTATCTTGATTCGAGGTCAGATGCATATCTTGACTAAGCTGGAGTTATCGCGTTCCTCTGACTGTGATGCGGATACAATGGAAGCATCACTTTTTGTTATGGACAGTCGCTGCTCTGTGCAACCTCAAACTGTGGCAGACTCAACAGCCTTGTATTATTATTAACTTGTTTTTTTCTTTAAACAGTCATTATAACAATTTAAGTACCTTGCTTATTTTGCTCACGGATCAAACACTGTGGACATAAATGCAATGTAAAAACCTTATCTGCAGCAGGGGTGTACCGTGAGCGAGAGGGTCTTTATGCTGTCCAAGGAGAGCCCTCTACTGAGTAAATCACTTCAACATTGGAGCAAGATTTATGAATGCACACTATATATGGCCTGACATGAGATGATGTGGGATTGTTCCTTTTTATCAGTTCATCACAAACAGAGTGGCGTGTTGGAACAGTGCCCATGGACAGGCTCTTTCCTTTACACTGTAATAAAGAGCTTTATTTACCCTCTTAAAGAGGGCTGTGTGGCTCAACCTTGATACAGGTGCATGGCTTACCATAAATACATATCTTGGACATCCTACCTGTCTGAGATGTGAGGCTGTCCTTTCATGAGGGTAGTCAACTAATGTGATAACCTAACTATTCACACATGCTTGTACATTTAGTTAGTACGGTTTCTTATTCTGTATTTTAATGTTAACTTGACAGTCCTTTTGTGTCATATTATACATTCAGACAGCCTTGCACGACTATTCTCCACCAGCACCAATGCGCACATTGTGGTTTTCCAAGTAAAAAGATCAACTTACTGAAGCATAGTTGGCTAGAGCACTGAATAGAGCTCCTGAGTGGAGCAAGGCCTTTGTGAACATCTTCCCCTCACACATTGCTTAGCACTCTTCTATAAATCCTGTCTTAACCCTTTCATACATCTTCCCCCTTGTCATTATCTTAACTGGCCACGGCCTTCTCTTTCCATATCCATCTATCCACAGGACCCAGTTCTCTTTACGGGCACCATGAGGAAGAATCTGGACCCTTTCAAGCAGCACACAGATGAGGACCTGTGGAATGCACTCCAAGAGGTACTCCAGCGTGGCTCTGAATGATTCTCCCTTGCCAGCCCAGGGGGGGATCCCTCTGTCCCCCTGTACAATGCTGCCATTCAGATTCCCTGCTCGCCACAAGTCATGGGGGGAAATCCCATTAGGGCCATGGGGCCCAGCTCAATGTGCGGCTTGTAACGGGTAACCATTGAAAGTGCTGGGGGAGATGTGTTTGGGCAGTCAGGCCAACCAGGATGAAGGCTTCCCCCACAGTGAAGGGCTTCAGCTCCTGGTCCTGTCTCTGAATGGGTTTGGTGGCCTGGATTAAAGCTAGAGGCTGGCCACAAGAGAGCACTGGCCAAGGTCATCAGTAGACCTGGCCCTGCATTGTGCCAGGCAGTTAATGGGTGTGTTTGGATGGCTCTTTAAAGACATCCCCACAGGAGGCCTTTATGCAGGAGTAATGAAGGGTAGGGGCTGAGCTCTCTCTCTCTGCAGGTGCAGATGAAGGCCATGGTGGACGAGCTGCCCAGCAAGCTGGAGACGGTGCTGACGGAGTCGGGCTCTAACTTCAGCGTGGGCCAGAGGCAGCTAGTGTGCCTGGCCAGGGCCATCCTCCGGAAAACCCGCATCCTCATTATTGATGAGGCCACTGCTAATGTGGACCCAAGGTCAGATTATACTTCTCAAGTAAATTATTATACATCAGCGTGGAAGCGCTCTCTTCCACATGTGTCTTGTTTTTCTGTACAATGGTGCTACACAATATGGGTATTTTTAAGTGCATATAATAAAACCTTTTCTCTTTTTTCTTAAAATCATTTTGGTAAAGCATCGGTGCAAACATAGATTTTTTTTTTGTTTAACACACATAATAAAAATATATGGGTTTATAAGTCTAAATCTCACCTGGTGAAGATCAAATCAAGTCAATTAAAAAAAATGTAACAAAATATACCACACTTGTCTTTTTAAAGCTGAAGTCCTGTGGTATTCTGTATTTTTTCTGTCTGTTGCTGCACATATTTCTCTGCTGATGAGCCATTGTTCTGTGCTGCGTAAAATCCCTGCCCAAGGCTGTATAGGAAGAGAGCTTTTCAGTTCTCAGGTGTTTTGTTTCCTGCTTCTTTAGAACTGATGGACTCATCCAGCAGACTATCCGGGACAAGTTTCAAGAGTGCACAGTCCTGACCATTGCTCACAGGCTAAACACTATCATTGACTGTGACAGAATACTGGTAAGTAAGAAAGCAGTAAATTTCCATTGTAAAGCACTTTAGTGAAGGTTTTAAAATGAGACTCTTCTGCTGGAGTTCATTCCAACATTGCTCTGCAAGTAGCTTTGTGATATTCCCTCTTAAACTTTGGCAACCCCTTGTACTATCTCACCAGCTACAGTAAATATTGCATTCAGTGTTTTCAGAATTTGTAGAGTAAATCTGGGGTCCCCTGCAAAACATGCACTTCACATTCATTC
The DNA here is from genome assembly GCF_041146795.1 of Maylandia zebra. NCBI lineage: Eukaryota > Metazoa > Chordata > Actinopteri > Cichliformes > Cichlidae > Maylandia > Maylandia zebra. The sequence continues at coordinate 19,387,967 of NC_135182.1, read as the reverse complement.
TCATTGTTGTATGCCAAACAAAAGCAGCTTTTAAACACCTCTGTCCTTTATTTTCAGTTCCGCTACCTTATTTTGCAACAGCTGGGCAGATTTCTCACTCGCAGCATTCCCTTTCATTCAACCTTCGCTTGCACCACTTGATCTTTGGCCCTTTCCTGCTACTGCCTGCAGAGGTGCCAATTAGTGCCATTTGTGGTGGCATTTGTTAAGAGTCTATGGAGGACGGGGCATGGCCCGGTGGCCGCTTGGTGACTGAGAGGGTTGCTGAAATAAGGCAAATATCACAGAGAGGGGACTGTTTCACACGTACTCTCGTGTTAAATGCCCCCAGACTGTCACACACTCTGGGAAAATTAAATTGGGACCCGGAAGAATCGTCCAAATTGCAAGAATCGAATTGCATTTCCTGGTAGCCTGCTCCTAAACTTTTGATTATGACAGCAGCTGCAGAAGTCTCCCTTTCATACTAAACACTACCTGAAAGTGGGCTTTACTGATAACAAACTGCTCATTAACGCTGTAAGGGGATCGAGCTTGTTAAAATTTGTCTGTGATATAATTGTAGTCTTTTCCAAACTGCCTGAATTGGCACTATTCTTTGTGTGGTTTACATGGCATGTGATGACATAGAAATGATGGTAATTTTCTAGCGAGTCTTAAAGGTGTGATTGTTGGATTTGACTGAGGACCACCCCTAGGCCTCTGAAACGCTAGGATAAATACATGGATAAATCCCTGATCTCCTGTCTGTCAGAGTCAGCGCACCAGACTTTCACGCTGCTAACAGGTTACCCTCATTGTGCATGGCGTTCTCGAGCAGAAACAGGCACCCGTGTTTGTTGTTGCATGAGTCACATAAAATAGATGGTTCCTATGTGCACCGAACTACTGTTTCCCCATTCAGCTTGCGCTGTCTGCTTGCATCACTCAGCAGTGAAACAGCTGAAATGTCAGTTTTCCCCAAAGTAAAGTATACAGACACAGGAACACACACACTTACACACACACACACCCACCATTGTATGTGTGATTGCAGGTTCTGGATGCTGGCATGATCCAGGAGTATGATGAGCCATATGTGCTGCTCCAGAACCAGGATGGGCTCTTCTACCAGATGGTCCAACAGACAGGCAGAGCCGAGGCTGCCTCGCTCCTGCACACAGCCAAACAGGTAACCACATCCACCTTTGTCCCAGGACAAGCCTGTCCCTAAATAAGAGCCCAGTCGTTGCACAGTAATCCCAGACTCTCCCCTTAACTCCAGGCTCCATTGCTCACCTCCAAAATAATACAGCTAAGCAACAGAAGATGTGTGTAGCCCTGACAATGCAAAGACACTTGATTACCATTTTAATTTAAAGTGTCTACTTGGAGCATTGCGACACCATAACATTAATTTCAAGAGAGAAATTGTCCCTTTGTAGATTTACATCCTCTGATATTATCGGAAAAAGTCTCTGTATAATCTTTTTTCTCATAATGTAATTTTGAGATCATTTTAGCGATGATTCTAGAAAAGCAGCTTTCTTTGCACTGTATCTATTTTGAAATATTGGGTTTAACTTCATCGCGATTTGGGATAAACTTTCTATGGGGATTACTGTAATAGAGAATGTCCATATTTTTTCCCTGTGAAATTCATTTGTGATGTATTTCCCCTTCAGACACTGAACAGATAAGAGCCAGCTATTCATTGTTCAATTCCACTTTATGTGCATCTGTCTGGGACTACAGATACCATATTGCAACTTCAAACAGGTCTTTGTGAAATAAGAAAAAGTAGGCATCATTTCATTTTCTCTCTGTCCCTCGCACAAATTTATCAGCGGAACTGTATCTCCTCAGCCAGAGGAGTGAAATGAGTAAAATACTGATTTCAAAGACTCAGCACAGTGTGGTATTATTTGGTTTCGTCTTACCCTGCACACTGGCGGATTGGTAGTGGCATTGTTCGGGCCCTTACGTTTTCCTTTCTTTATTGTAGGATGCTCTTCTTTGATCAGATTACTGCAGCATCCATAACTGTCTAGCACCACTTATTAAATACAGAGATAGTCCGCATGTTGTGTGTCAAGTTTCTATAGTTGTCAGTCAAGGTTTAAATACATTCAATAATCTGATATCAACCTCTAGCTCCTTTGTCGTGCTGAAAGAGAATCCCAGAGTAGACAGTACATATATCTCAAGCTATGGCCAAGCTTTCACTTCCATTGCCTCTTTTTCCACAAACTTTCTTGCTGAAATTGTTCAGCTGTCAGAGCGGCTCGGCATAAAGAAGCCATGCCTTTTGCAGGCGCAAACACTGCAATCCGGCTTTTCTAAATAGCGGCTTGCAGCTTAGGAGCCAGCGTAAGAGAAAATTAACTCCACAAATAATTCCTGTAATTATCTCCAAAAATTTTCCTGCCTTTAATCTAACAGTTGTTTACTGGGCTAAATAAGCCACTTTTGTATGCTTCAGTGGGTGATAAATCCCCTCGCCGTGCTCTGACTGGATCTGTCATAAATTGCGCCTTAACAGATCGTAGCTCAGATTGGACAGTGTGCTTGTGTTCTGTGACACTGCTTCCCTGATCCGCTTTTCAGGTTTACACGAACAAAAAGCGGCTGACTGACGTGCGCCGTGACGAGGACGTCCGCGTCATCTTCGAGACGTCCCTTTGACGGTTTGGAGTGTCGCTGTGGTCCTCGTGTTAGCCATCAGTGACCAAGTATTTTAGCAGACACACCGATATTCCTAAATGTCTTCAGGCCTAGTGCAGTGTAGTGTGCGCTCCATTTGATTAGCATAGACCCGTGGTATGGAACAGAAAGGAGGCACACGCCTGAGGTGGGCTGTGCCTTCCATTGACAGCATATTACTGCATGGCTGTTTATTGATTGCAAACGGCTATATTTATGTAGGTGTGTCCTGGCTTCTGGGGTATCTACAGTGGGGAACTGGTGCTCAAAAGAGTGTCAATATTCTGTGTGCAATAAATTACCTGTGGCTTAAATTGTTCTTTTAGGGAAAACATTGTTTTATAGGAATAAAGTCTTTTCATTACTTGAAAAATGCTTGACAAGCCAAGGAGAACCTCAGAGGGGACACGGATGCTTTCTGTAATTATTGTGCCTTAATCACGCGATTGATTCCTAGTAATTGCACTGTTTGTAAATTGAATGGTTTCCCTGCACTTTGACTCTATCGGTTTTATGTCTACCTCATCTCTAGTGAGCAAAGACCAGTAACAGTTGGCAATGATACTGACTAATATCAAGGAACCAGATGTCTCTCAACTTTCTGTCCTGGCTTGTTTGATTAACGACTTTATTTGAGAATGTAACACTTTTATGCAGGTAATTATGTGGATGGAACCGAGTGAGATTATTTATATCCTGGTAATTATTCGCGCTGTTTGATTTTTTTACATCTTTGTCTACGGCTCGTAACACAAATGGAAGGTAAGATTTCAAGCACTTTGCAGTTTCTAAGTCATAAATAAGTGCGAGGAATGCTCACTTGTAACTGACACTAGATTTGTTTCAAATTTCATTTAATAAAAGAGTATTGTTTTGAACGTTTCGCTTCATTTTGCTTCATTGTGAGACTGACTCACCAGCGTTTCCTCCCCGCTGTTGCTCATTCCACACTCAGCTGCCTGAATGGTGTGTTTGCTTCAGGTCAGTGGTTACAGCTGGAGTTGAACACGATGCTACAAACTGGTAAGCGGTTAAAGGAAGCGACCGTGTGATTATCGTGCTGAGTCGAGTGATTTTCTAATTCTGTTTCAGTGGTAAAGTGGCGCGGCCTTGCACTCTATTATTTTAACATGTCAGTAGTGCAATAAGATGATTAAGTCTTAAAATGTAATTTTGTCATTAGCGGCTCTCTTAGAAAAGAGCTGTTTAATTTGGCTTCATACAGACAAGCGCAAAGCCAGTGATTACACATTCACAGATTCTTGTCAGTAAACACTTAGCTCGGTCTAAAAGGCGGTATTTAACCAGGCCCGTATTTGGGTCATGAACTGTGGGACATCAGTTCCTTTAAAAGCTGAGTGATTTACACAATTCATTAAAGCCAGTGAATCTTCAGCCGGCGTCATATTAAATGGTTACTTACTCTCAAATAGCCCCTTGGGAGCTGAATTGTTGGCTTGCGAATAGATTAAAGTTTACATTGAAAAGAAAAATTGAATTCAGAGGTAATCAATAGCATAATGGGCCAGTGAGAGGAGCCTGCTGCCTGAAATGAAATTACCATATTTTTAATCTTAATTTTCCACTCTGTTTATCTGACAGTGTGGATGTGCAATCCAAACAGATAATGAGAGAGTGGGATATTGACAGTGGGGTCCTCTGGAGTGCTTGTTTCAGTGATTAAACACTGTGATCTGTGATTACTTTGTGTCGGGTGTCAGGCTGGCGGCCAGGGCCCAGGGAGACGTAGGCACACGGCAGCTGGAGCATCACGGGTCTCTGAGGTGCTAATGCACCTGACGCAGCATTGACAGCATTCGAAACCCTATCAGGGACTGCACCACATGGCAGCTGCCACAATAGAAATACTCATGGCACTATCTACATCAGAGTCAGCATATATCCTCTCTGCTCTCCCCTTGATAAGAGCCAGCGCAAGAATGGTGACAACAAAGTTTCCACAATATGTATTATTAACCAGATACCTCCCTACGTCCCTCAATAATAGCACCATTTTAGGACATATCTGAATAGGTGTGCGAATAGCAGTGCTGTCAACATAGTGCTGATATAGCTTTAATAAACAAATGTCTGGGAAACCTGGCTGTCCACACAATGAAGTTTAATCCCAAAGAAATAAAACGCAAAATAAGAGTCAGCACAATGTGGAGGCAGTGAATAAAATGATGAATTCAAACCGCAGCAGCTAGCTCATCCACACTTTTAAGAGAGAAGTGATACACTGGTGCTGATTTGAGGTTGGGGACAGCTGCCGTATTCAGTTAAAGATGTTTTATTGTCAGTTTTGGAGAAGAATAATGTAACAAGTATCTGTAACAAGTGAAAGTGCTGTAAATTGTTTAAGATTGTTTTGTCACTGGCCTATAAGTAGGCGACTGAAGGCCATTTTGGGTTTAGGAAACAATGTTGTTGGGTTATTTATTTTTTTACAGACTTTGTGTTGTGCCAGCATTTTCTTTTGTGATTGATACTGCTGTTTGACAAATGGAAACAAATTGCACGGTGAAGGCGTCTGAATGGCAGGGAGCTGGGGAGTGTCAAACCTGGTGCTGAAAGACGATGAAGCGAGAGCCTCAGGTTTTTGTGGGCGACTCAGACCTGACTGATCCCAACATAAAGTACTTGTTGAAGAGAAGGAGAAAAGGAGAACGGGATTTTCGACAGGCTGCAGTGAAATTAGGAGAATTGACTATGGCGGCTTTGTTCCTGGCTGGTGACATGGGGTGGGGGGAGATGGGGAGACTGGAGCGATTCCCCAGAGAATCTCTGCTCAGGCTTTCTAAAGTGACTACAAACTGAATATCTGACAAGTTCCCAAGGCCTGACACAACCCTGTGTAGAGCTAAGAAAAACAAACAACAAATGGCACGTTTTGAAGATACGTGTGGTGACACTGGATGCACTGTGTTAGAAAATGGCTTTTTATCTTGTTAAAAATAGGCACTCAATTCGAAACATGCTATATTTTCTATATCGACGCAACAATCTAGTTAGACCTAGTTTTCCTCATGACAGACTTTGTCAAACTACAAAAATGAGAGCCACCAAGTGTCATTTTCCAACTTATTAGAGGACTTGTAACTGGCAGCGTTTCTTTCATCTAACACCATAAACAAACACAAACAGCAGCTCAAACTTTTTCCTTTCTCCGTGTACACATGTGGTTTAATAAGCCGCACTGACTCAGGGTGCCTCAGCAGTTTAGTGACCGCGCTGAGTAATACTGCTACAAACAATAATTATAGGTCATGCATGTAATGGATGATTATATTTTGTAAATTATCCAGGCTGTGGCGTGTTTCAAGCTCTTTAGAGCTTGAGTACTCTGTGCAATATTTCCAGAGAAACAAGCACTAAAAGTTGTTCAAACAATAAAAAAACAAAAAAACAACTTGGTTTCTAAGAACTACGCATTTTTGCAGTTTTACCTGTCTCCACTACTTTGAACTAAACTGGCTAATGTGGCCCTTTGAAAGGCTAACAAATAGGAAACCTCTTTGCATGCTTTAGCTTTAAATCCTGGACATGCTCTGCCACCTTTCAAAAGTACCGTTTGATTCCTCAACTGCGAGAGAAAGAAGCAAAGTGGAGTGTAGACAATAGCCAGGGGCTTATCTCATCAGTAAATAAGGCTTATTGCTTAAAGACATAAAAGGCTATGCTTATTGGTGATGTCATCCCTTTGTGTAAGATTGATGAAGCTTGAGGCAGGGGGCATAATGTGAATGTATGTGTGTGAAGAGAGGCCTGGTGCACCAAACTCTGGAGTTCTGAACTTTCCCCTGGAGAGTTTGATTTAATTTAAAATGTATGACATATATTTTAACTGCTGCTGCACTAAAATTGCACTCTTTGGTGGTAAACTAGCCCAAATGTACTTCAAAGTTCCATCTGGCCAGGGGGCTTTTATCCTTAGACATGAGAGCGGTTGATGTTCTGTGCATGTAAACGTGCAGCTTTGGGTAAAGGTGGGGACAGCTTGTGTCCCCCCATTATTGTCTGGTTGCATTTACGTGGGTCCAAGGGCCCACTGTGTCTTTTCGGGTTACTTTCTCATCATTTCTCCTAATGTAGAGACCCACAGGGTTGGTGGCAAGCGCACAATGCGGCCGTTGTATGGTTACTGTCAGCTCTCTCAAATAAGGCTTCCTGTTCATTAGACTTCTTTTCACCTTTGCACAATGCGCCGGCTTTGCAGCAATAGTGAGTCGACGCCCATCTCTTCAATGCCATGTGAATAGTTCTAAATAGTGTTTATGCAAGCTATTGTTGTCTATTGTGTGTCCAGTCCTAATGCACAGTGATTTGCCTGCTTTTGTTGCCTGGGATACATTATCTTGCCTATGTGGCTTCAGATGCATGCCTGGCCTTTGAGCCAGTAAACAGTCTAAAAGTTAACTCCCTATGGACAATGCTGGAGATCTCTGATAAAGTGGGACATAGTGTTACTGCCTCTCTAATAAGTGGTAAGATGGCTTCTTCCACTGCGCGTATATCCTTTTTTCTGTCTGCACAGCCTCTCAAATTAAATGTTGAGTGCACAAAGGCTCAGACTTCTCTTTGCATTTTTTCATGTGCAGAAAAAAAACCCTCAACTCTAATTAAATAGTGACATTTAACCTCAAAGCTGATGTAAATCATAATCTGTGGAGATCATTAAAAAAACATGGTAAAGTTGGTGCTGTTGCTTTCAAAGATTAGGCTGACATTATCTGTTGCACATCTGGTGAAGAATGTCTGCTCGGCGGGGAGATATATTTAAACCCTGTGTCTTTATTCTTACAACCGTCAGTGTGAAAATGAAACGGTAATGCAGATAGACAGGCAGGTGGATAATCTGGCACACATCACAGTCAAAAGAATAAAAACTTTTATATCTCAAAGATAATGTCAAAATGATATGTCGGCTAATGGAAATTTGATGTCTCGTCGGTTGCATTAATATGGATTTCTGCTGTTGCACTGTGTTGCGTGTTTGCACCACAACTTTATTGATTACATTGATTTTTAAAAGATAAATAAATGAAATAGCACGTACATTTTGCATTGTACTAGTGTAGCTATATTTGTATTTGTGCCCCATTTATTTAGTTATAGTTGACATTAAGTGTTTCACGAAAAAGTTCCTGTTGCTCGTAGCTAAACTGTAAACTTTTCTCAGCAAGTCCACCCGAGTTAGGCAGATTTTAAAAATGAGCTTTTACTTCGAGAAAATAAAAGTTGTTGTGGTGGTGGTGGTGTGTGTGTGTGTGTGCGTGTGTGTGTGTGTGTGTGGGGTGGGGGGGTGGGGGGGGGGGGCATACACCTAAATTGTTTTTCCAAAAATCCAAATAAACCCGAAAAATGACAGAATAGGAATAGGCAGCATATTATAGCCTTCATCTGTTTGTGGCATTGTTCTAGAAAGTGTATACATCACCTCCAGAGAGTAACCGATAGGCCCAACCATTCACTACTTGGATAGTTGCACAAAAGCCGAAGATATCTGCGGCACAGATTACATTATACTCATTTCAAAAGCATTCACAGTCAAGTATGCAGAGCGAAAAAAAAGATGCTTTTAATGCGAGTCAGTGATTACAGGTGAGAGATGTAACTGATAGGTGGTCATTATTGTGCAGAGATTTGGTTTGTTTGACCCCCTAAAGCAGTCTGCTGCCAAGGGAATTTAAAACAAGCTTTGGACTTGGAGGAAAGGAATGTTATGATTGCTCTCAGTGACACTGATACAACACTGTCACATCTCCAGACTATGGGAGACGCGACTGAGCCGAGTCCCACAACCTGAACACTTAGCGGCAGGGATTTTATTAACCTGTCAAAAAAGAGGCTAGGTGCTGCTTTGTCTTTTATTGCCACATCCCCTTACGCTCTTGCTGTTGCTTACACGTTTGACCTCCATTAGCCCACCAGGTGTGTTTCACATTTTATTTAATGAACTGTAGTCATGAGGTAATTCATTGCCTGCAACAATACTCCTTGAAGCAAGTTTTTTTTTCTTCTTTCCTCCACACTAAAGTAGTGATGCTGACTTGCTTTGCTCCTGGGCTGATATTTTCATTAAAGGCCCTCTTATCAATTAATGAAATAAAGAATCTGTTTCTTGCCCAATGCTATTACCGCCCACAAATCAAAAGGTTTCCAGTGTAATGCCTTGCCTCCCATGCCAGTTAATTAGGTAGTGTTGTGCTACATACTAATGCTACTTTCATGAGAATAATCTGAGACAATGAACCTGTCTCTTTTGTGTCCTTCTGCAAGCCCTCTTAATTAATATCAGCAAATACAAACCAAAGTTAATTGAAATTTGAACATCCCATCTTTATAGTTTACAATAATACAATTGTTCTTGTTTTGTTGGTGTTTTTTGAATTACAATAATAGCCGGCATCATATCTCTATTTAATATTTCATTGATTTCTCTCAGGGATGCAGCAGAAATATAAAAGAAAGAAATGTCTTAACCATGAGTAAACACCGGTGGCAATATATGCAACCCCAAAATTGATTTCGACCGACACATTAATATTCAAACTGCTCCAGATAATCATAACAAGGTGTACGTGATTTGTTTTCATTGATTAAGTGACATTGCTCCAGCGTCTCTCGGCATGGTTATTAATATAGTTTGCATTGATATTATTCCTGCGTTAACAACAATTTCAACCAAGTGCGGTAGATTACTGGGCTGATTCAAAAGAGTAGCATCTCTGTGGCATGTGGCTTTAATCAGAAACGCTTCTGATGTAAAATCTTTACAACTTTAATCAATCTATGGATGCGCTTTTCAAACTGTATGCAAGTTTGAATAGCATAGTTTTAAAGAGGCTGTGCCCTGCTGTCAGATACCTGATATGTTTTGCAAATAACAAATCCTTCTAGGAATATGAATTAGGCTGTGCGAACTGAGTCCTGCTTCCATTTGTGGTGCGCACAGTTCAGATTTCACATGGTTTACATGAATTCTAGGAGATAACATAATCAGGCCAGTAATGCAGTAGGAATTTTTTTTATTGTTAATGCACTTCTTTTGTCAAATTGGCCCATGAACAGAAATAGCTAAACAAAATAAATAAATAGATAAACAGTGGGTTGTCATTATAGCCTTTATGCAGTGAGATTTCTGAGCCAAGAACATTTCTGAAGTTAACAGTATTTATGTTCCGGTAGCGTTGGTCACAGTCTGTCATACATTATTTGCATCTGCATGTCCGATTAGCAAATGTGACATATTCCTGAGATCAGGCTCCTAGCACTCTAACCACCCACCATGGCAATTAACTGTCTACTAAGCTAACAAGCGTAACACACATGCCTGATGCAAGCCAGTAGAATATCAAGCTACTCTCCTAGATGCATGCCTGTTTACCCTGTAGAACCACTGCGAACACACTGTACACATCCATTTTCTACATGCACCGGCTAATTTCAGATGTTGATTAACCTGCGGCGCTGGACTGAGCGGCTCTCACCATCGTCGATATGGGTTTATGCTGGGTTGCAGCTGGCGTTGGAAATCCACGAGGGACTAGCGAGAAGTTGTCGGGGAGGAAAGGTGCTCTTTGAGCTTTCATCTTCATCATGAGCACTTTAGCTGTGAGCCGAATGAAATTATCAACTGTGATACCGGCCTTTCTTGTCTTCAACCCTCATGCTTAAATCACATTGCCCTTGACATTTTGAGTGTTGTTATAACTGCTTTGAAAGAGTATGGCATGAAAAAAATGCCTGAATACATACGAATAACTCAAAGAACAGTGTCAAAGAAAGACAGCGCATTATACGCTGAATCGTTCTTATTGTGTGTCAGGTTGGAGGGCAACTGATTTACAAGAGTACAAGCGGCCATTTATGACAGTGCATGCTGTAGGTCATCATCGGGAAAAGAAGTAATTTAAGTACCAATCCACTGATGCATTTATTCTTCGAATGGGGCCTAAGCATTATCAGCACTGCTGTAAATAGATTGACAATGTCGTTTCACTATGTGTTGGAGACTTTTATCTAGTGTAACATCTGAATGTAAAAGAAAGCGCGCACATGTGTGTGTGTGGTTTTTATACATATATGTATATATATATATATATATATATATATATATATATATATATATATATATATATATATATATATATATATATATATATATGTATATGACAACAAATGGCACCAAACGAAACTATCTGTTCTAAAAAAGCATTGACCGTCAGGGCATAGCCAATATGGAGGTTAATCCATTCTAGTGTCTATACTATGGGATGCTTGTGGAGCCATATTTGCTTAGGGCAGCCATGCAAATTATTACTTACTGCCCTGTAAGCTGATAACACAAATTAGATACCCATTAAAGTTGAACAATGTATATAGAATGAGAAAAGATTGCAAGTGATACCTGAAGGGATGCTTAAGTCATATGGCACTAAAATATGCCTCATGCTTGCAAACTTCAAAAGTGGAGAGATGTTTATCCGTGGGATTGGAAGATGCATAATAGTAATCTCATATGCACAGAGGCAGCTGCCAGGTGGAGGATAGCACACTGCATGTTTATGAATAGAAATCATTACAGGGACTGGGGAGCATACCGGCATGGACCAGTGACACAGAACTTTTTTATCGTCTACCCAGTGCACAGTGCAGCACTTAAAAGTTCATGTTCCGAAATATTTAGTACAGTACCGCGTCACTTTATTTGTGGTCATTTGGAGCAGTGCTTGATTAGTGTTTTTAACTGAATGCTAATTACTTGAAGCCTTGACCTGAGTATGAGTCGTTCGTGCCATGCCGACACCTGAGGGGCCAGCTTTACCAGCAGTGCCACTGCTTCGCTCTTCCGCTCTACCTCTCAGCCTGTGCCTCTTATCAGATGAGCTACTTCAATTCATGTGTCAAACACCTCTTTGAGTGCAAATACAAATGTTCAGCAGCTTTTAAGAGGCAGAAGTGCTGTTTGTGGCTGTGTTTGACAAGGGAGGAAGTGTTTCTGGCCTGTTTGGGAACCCTAGCTAATTCTACCTTTGACTTGCCCGTTGTTGTCTTTGAGCCCCTTTCGCTCTCTGCTCCTCTGGCTGGCTGAGAGTTAGGGATTCATCTTAAAACCTCCCCTTTGTCTGACAGACCGTGGAGTCAGCAGTTATTCTTCAACTGGCGACTTTCAGTGCTTGGTGGTGAAAGAGATGAAGCTGAAACACAAAGGCAAATTAAGGGTACAAAAACACTCGCTATTGTTCCATTGTTGAGGGTCACAAATCGTCAAGTAAAAGCAACACAGCGTGGTTGAAATGTATTCGCCTTCATCCCTTTCCCCCCCTCCCTCCCATCTCCTCTCTTTATATTCATTAGATTCATTATAGGCCACAAAGGACTGCCAACAAAACAGCTTGTGATTTTAGTTGAATTCATCCCCCTCTGAGGCCTGCAGGGAAATTAAAGTAGGTGACTATCACTAGAGGGGGAGCAGGCTTGACACATCTGAAGCTTTCAGTGATGCTAATAGCCAAGCGTATCCAAAATACACAGGAGCTGACCTCAAACAGATTGTGGGGGTTTAAAATCATTAGTTTGCAAATGAAGCAAAAGTACATTGGATCTATGGAAGAATCAGCCCACTCTGAACCTTTGATTAGTGTTTGTCAACTCCCCTTTCTCTTCATACTCCCCCGCCCACTTTCAATCCAGAAATTAATAAAGGAGACATAGCGACACTTTGGAGAGAAGCGCTTGCATCTCCAGCACCTGTTAAACAAATGCACTTAAGGCAGGAATCAAATTCCAGGCAGGTTTAAATTGGTGTAAAATCTTCATTTAGATTATGTCCCCAGGGCCTGCTTATTACTTGAGATTTATATAGCATTAGTTCTGCCTCGCAAATGTGGTGCACCATTCCACCTCAGTGAAATATGAAGAGGTTTGATAAAAAGCTACAACAGCTTCTCTCATTAAAAAAACCTAAACCCTTTAAAGATTCATTAATTTAACTTGTGGCACGCAGCTCTGACATGCAGAGTTCTGTGCTTGTGCCCTTGAGCGCAGAATGTTATACAGTGTGCGAGATGCTGCTGTGGCTCATCGGCGTAGGTCTTTAAGAACAGGGCGCGCTGATAAAGTAGGCTACCTGCAACACGAAATACACCTCGCTGCATTTCAGCGGTTCATTTTGAACCGTGTTCCGTTGCTGGAAGAAAGCTAAATCTAAAGAATTCCTGTAAGATTCTTTGCACCTGTTGTCTTTTGGAAATCTGCAGTTGGTTCCGCTTGGTATCATGTCATGTTGCTGAGAGTGGCACACATCGTAGTGAAGGCTGGAACCTGGAAGGAAGCGACGACAAAGGCATTTCATTTGGAGCAGTACCCCTATTGAGTATGTCTGTTTCATTCAGCAATCTGTTTTGTTCTCCATCTCTTTCAATTTGTTTACATTTGGCCCCTACTGGAGAGGGACAGTCTATTGATTTATTGTCCCTGTTTCCTGAGAGTGGCGTTAAGAGTGCACAAGGCCCCCCGTCCTCAGGCCCTGCTCTCGCATTGTGTCGCCTCGTTGCTGGCTTCTGTTACCGAGACAGGCCAGCGAAAGGCCCTACCCAAGCATCACAAGGACCTCACAAGGAAAAAAAAAGCCTCAGCCGCACGAAGGCCTGAGAGACAGCGCTGCACAATGTAGCTTCGTCTGAATAGCAAGCGCTGTGGGGATGTTTGCCGCCCACAGAGGGCTTTTTGTCATCCTCGGTTTTCACTGAAACTGTTTCAGTTTTTAGGTGAGATCTCTTTTAAATATTTTTATATTTACACAATTTTATTAGCATGCAATTATTTTATGTATATATATATATATGAAGGAGAGATATAAATGGCACTTTCCCCCCATTTTTTTCTTCTATCAGTGTGCTTCGCAATCATGTCCTGTGACATCTCTCTTTTTTGTGCGCGGATGCTTTTCCATGAAAAGCACCTGTCTGAAATTCTACAGAACAATTTATACGAGTGAAAAGAATCATTCCAGATGAAAGTTGAAAACGCTTTTGTAAAAATGGCCTTTCACCGGTCTCGCTTGAAGATAAACAATTTCCCATGAATATATGGCTGGGCCTGCTATCTATCACAAAAATCAGACTGTGTCCCATACTGAGCCTATTGTAGTCTATTAAAAGGAATCCTTCCCTGTGGCAACCATTTTGCAGGTTTCAAGTAGATAAATGCCTTCCAAGAGGGATAAGAATGCATTTCTACAAAACTGCATTAAAGAGTAATGTTTGTCAACTACTCCGATAAAAACTTCACAGTCACAATTCTTTTTAGAGGCTGCAAATGCATTGGGAATGTGTAAAGCTGATTGGTCTGGGGAGGCTGCCTACAGGTTAGCAGGCCTCATTTCCAATCTCTGACAGCAATATGTGTCGCCGTGCGCTTCATCCCGATTGCTCATGTTGAACACAAACCATGGTCACTCTATATATGGAAATCTCTGTCTTCAGGGCGAAAAAAAATTAAAAAGGTGAGATTGGCACTTTAACCTCCATGCCCCCCTGAAAATATGTTTTAGTCTGATACATTATACTACTGCGAATTATTTATCAAGAAGATACAAGCTTGATATTTCAAAAAAATAACGAGATGTTGAGGTGGCAGCTGGAATGTTCTGGTCCAGCGAGCAGCATCTATGAATCGGGGGAAATGAAGTAAATATGGCAGGCTGGGACACACCATGTGCTGAATGCGAAAGAGTGGAATGCGGTGTTTAGGTGGCAATGGCCCAAAACTTGAAATCTACCCTTTGTGGCTGCCTTCTCCAAGGAATAGTCATAGTTAATATTACGAATTCAGTGTTTTAAAAGAAATGCTCATATGAGGAATCGCCCATTAAAGCTCACTTCTCACCAAAATCAGATGTGTTAAGAAACGAAATTTTAATATCTGTTTCATGAAGGTTTTTTTCCTTTTTGTGTTTATCAGACAGCTCGAAAGACGACGAGTCTAGAACCTATCAGGCAAGAAAAAAAAAGAAGCAAGTGTCGTGTTAAGTTGAATTGAAAGAGCTCACCTGTCGAAACGCTGCGTTCAGAGAACAAGTCATCCGATTATTGCAGTTCATAAAGCGCGATTCAAGGGAGGGGGGATCCATTCATTCACTTTGAATACAGTTGAAGTGTGTTTCTCCGCAGATGAATGTCATTTGACAGGACAAAACAGAGAAAGTCTGTGTGTGTTACTGTGAATCCTGACAGCCCCTTGTGCTTTGATGAACGCTGCAATCAAGGTGAACCATGACTTGACGGATTCTTTTAAGGCTCAGCAACATGTTTTTCTCGATAAGCTATTCGAGCCCAAACAATAACGTTTAAAGCTCAGGTATGAGTTTAGAGAGAGCATTTTGCTCAAAAATCATTTATAAAATCATTCTCCGTGATCTCCGTGGTGTAAGATTGTTAATAAAATGTGAACTAGCTGAATATTAAGATAAGATTTGAGTCACAGTCAAGACACACGTCACACTTGTAACGAGTGTTTGAACTTGCTAACTAAATCAAATCAAATCAAATCACAAGAAAGAAAGTGTTTTATTTCAGCGCTCTCCCCCATCTCTTCTGCCCCCCGCCCCAAACTCTTGTCTTTGTTTTGAATTATTTCATCCTCTCAGAACATCCCGTTGCTTTTCAGGGCCCCTTTTGTTCTTGGTGAAGGGGTCTTTTATTTGGGAGAAATCTCCCATCTCAGACCAGCGCTTTGCCTTGATGCAGATCTTCATTAATCTCCAGGGCCACTGCGGGCTCTACAGCAGCCAGCCGTTTTGATGGGAATTGAATTTGATACCGTATTGTGGCTTGTATGGAAGCTAACAATGGGCTGTGTTCCTTCCTGTGTCTGTGCACAATCAGAGAGACCCAATTAAATAATTTGGTACAATAAAAGGGGAACAAAAGGATACCCAGGCATAAAGTGAGGGCTCCAACATTTGCATTCTACCTATTTCTGTATCATGTTAATTAATTCGCTTTGAAACCACGAAGGGAGGCACAATGGAAAAACAGTGCTACAACAGTTATATTCAGGTGACATGCTAAATCAACATTGTACAATAGGAAAATTCACTTCTTTCTTATTCATTTATTTTCACAAAAAGGTTCTATATTTGATCACTTGTGATATTTTGATATCGGAAATGTATTTTTTCACATGGCACTGCACATGTATATTTAATTTCCTACAATATACAATAAATTAGAAAAGGCTCTCCTCCGACTCAGATAAAAAACACAACTTTTGTTTAAATAGGATTATTTTGCATCTAAAATGCTCTTACCTGCTCTTAATTAACAACGTGTGAATTGTGTGATATATAACTGCTTTTGTTGATGGTAATATATCATATTCAATGAAGGGTAAATGAATTATCCACGAGTGGCCCCGTGATAAGGGGTGATGGGACCCATATGGAGCTGTCAGTGGACTGCTGGTGGGCTCTCCTAGCCCAGCCACTGTAATTGAAAGAAATGAGCCATGGAGCTGACACATTAGCAGTCTCCCCAGAGATGGACCACACAGTCCACGCACACACATGCACACACAAATGGACACACATACACTGGCTTACTTTTTATATATCATCTACACAGACTCTCCCTCCCTGGAAGTGTAACCCAGACAATGTCAGCCTAGTTGGCGCAGGGCAGTTGCCCTACTGTAACTGAGACAGGGTGTAAGATTGGGTAGGTCTCCGTCTGGGTTAAGGGGATAATGAGAAACTGCCCTGCAGTGAGTTAATCAGCTCATCGCTCTCCCAGCACTGCCATTTATTTGCTGTTTATTCCCCAGCACAGGGCCCCCAGGGGGAGGCCTGTCTGTGAGGCAGCACCTGCAGCTTCCCCGACGCTTGATTTAGTGCTGTAAATGCTGCTTGTGGGCCAGATTACGCTGGACAGTGATCAAACCCTATTTGCACTCTGATTAGACAAACTGCTCCCTGCACTGACCAGGCTGAAGCAATTCTCCTTTAGCAATTTTATATTGCTGCCCTGTGTAAAAATGATTAACACTGCCTGAATGAATGTGGCAGCACATTCACCACAGCCGTATTACTGCCCAGCCCTGATTCTGAACCGAGCATCTGCATTACTGCTAACCATCAGCCGACTGCTACAACAACATATCTGATATTTATCTGCTTAACCACACAAGTTTCACTGTTTTTGTATGATTAGGTGGGACTGGATTATTACCATCTCCTAATAGCTCTCAGATAATTACGGTATATATACATACATATCACATACTATTATAATTGTTATTAAATAGCAAACTGAGCGTGTATAATAAAATGACAGCTTTGTGAAATATACTTTATGTTTATGTTTTTATGGCTAATAAGAGAACAACAATGGAATTCTGAGGACATCAGCACACGCAAACACAGTATGCTTTGTAAGTGGTAATGATCATCACATGTTATTAGTGTTTTATTGTTGATAAATGATTTATTACTGCTCTCTGAGCCTGTCTTCTTTCATAGGCTGTCAAATTCTGCTCTTTCTTCGAAGTCGTCAGCATCTGAGAGACCTGCACAAGGTGTCCTTTAGTGTTATGGTGCAATGATGTGACCTGTCTCTCTCCCAGCTAGTTACATATCAACGTGTCATCAGGAACCTTTGGCTTCACGTTTTAAAGCACTTCCTAAACCTAAAAAAGACATTTTTGTGCCCAATTTTTTGAGTGCGTTAGGACACAGATTGCACCCCCTACCTGCCTACTAAGATCCTCTTTAGAATAAGTATTACATGCAGTTTCAGCTTTGCAAGAAAAAACAGTCAGATATTGCTCACAGTTGATTTCAAAACCAATTATCAATGAAGGCATATTAATAATTATAATTCCATTGTTTAACTACAAAATAGCTAATGACTAAAGTTTAGTTAACTATAAATTTAGCATCTGTTATCACTCATTTTAAACTGGTAATAAACTAAAATACCAGCCTAAGCCTAGAAAAAGCAGCATGTTCTGCTTTGGGTTATAAATAAACTTTGAAAAAAATTTAAATACAACTAATTAAAAAGAAGAGAAGTTGCTGTGAACCAATTGAGGCTATGCTCGTGTTGGTCAAGTTATATGAGTCATTATTTATGATATTTTTTATCATTCTTCCTACCCTCAATGTGTACATATGAGCACACATATGAACACATTCACATATGTGTGCACTTACTTCTAAGAACAGACAATACATCCTGTAACCTTCAAAGGTATTGTATAGAGAGAAGGTCTCCTATTCCTATTAGAATGGAAGGCACTCCACCTTGGTCATTGTACAGCATATTTTCATGCTTTAGTGCTGGACAAAGCCTGCTCTTTCCACCAAATGATCAGACCATCTTAAATGTTTACACAATGCACCTGAGACTGAATGGGAACCTGTGTAGTGCACTGGCAAGGTCTCATTCATTTCATTCTGTGCAGATGTCGTTTTCTGATCTGCTCTTTTTACCCTGATCCTCCCTCAGACTTTTTCCTCGTCGTCTTTCGTATTTATTGTATTACCATAACCCAACGCAAGACCCATTTAGGACTGTGCTTGAGCGAGTGGCAAGCGCACTGAGGCAAAGGGGTATTATTGTGAAGGAAATGTACAGTATAAACAGCTGAAAAGAATAGATTGCAATGCTCATAATGGAATCTGAAAGCTTTCATTTTTCCCCTCATTGTCTCTCCTTCCTTCTCTAAACAACCTTCCTCTTTCCAGCTATCGGAGCAAAGTTCTCCTCGAGAAAATGAAGTGCATTCATGCATCGTGAAAGAGGCTTTTAAGGTTGAGTACAGCTCAAACAAAAAGGAAGGTGAGCTACGGCTGGCCCGGGTATGACTCAATCTTTGTAACCTTGCTGTGCATAATTTAAGAATCGTGATGAAATGAATGGAGCTGGCTATGAAGCGCATCCATCCCACAATGCTGGGAGTCTTATTGGTATTCATTAGCACTTTTTGTCTGGGTTGCTTAAGTGACACAAGATGTTGTACGTTTTGTGGAAATTTTCTACATAATTAAACTCGAGCATTCAAAGCTGCTGATAGATTTCAACTGGCGAACAAACCGAGGTAGAACCAACGCTGTGTATGTTTTATTTCTTTTTTCCAAAGACATCTTTCTTGAAAATAATCTCATTGTGCTTTTATTGATTTGGAATGCCAAACTGATATACATCTTAAAGATTAATGTATGCTTACGATAAGATACAAAGAGCATTTTTTCCCTTAGCTGTCAAGCTCCCTCCCATTGCTCCTGGGCCCTTTCTCTCTTCATTTTGCTAACTGGTGCTCAAAGCTTCTCCTCCGCTGACCAAGCATCAGCTTCCCCACGCTGATAAATGGGCTTCTTTGAATTGATGGCAGGCTAGAGGAAAAAGAGATAATCCTAGATAATGTGGACACAGTTTTCATTTCTTGTCACCCAATTAAACTGCAATTATCCCACTCGCAGGAGAGGAGAAAAGTGGAAAGAATGGCTAAAGAATGGGTAAGCGAGGCTCCCTGGGACACTTTCTACCAGACACATTAGCCCAGATTTGCTCCATTCTGATAAAAGAAACCCATTTCTTGCACTTGGCAGTGCGCAGTGAGTGGCAAACCAGCTGCAACCTGGGGTTTAGAAAAGAATGCCTGTATAATGTTTGTGCCATGCCTCAAAGTGGTTGAGAAGAAACAGATCAGAACATATACAGGTTGTTGCCACATTAAAGCAGCGTGGCGTTTGTGTGGCGCTACATGTGTCTTTAGCTGCAGACACCAAGGTTTTATCCCTCAACAGCCCATATGGAGTTTATATATTGTTATTATGCTAATGTACGAGACACATTGTCAAAAGGGACAAAAGTGTGCATTTCGTGAAACCTTTGTCATGGCTGACCAATGCAAGAACCCTGGAGTTGACTACACAGGGGTTCAAAAACCTTCAAACAGTCTTTCAGCATATCCAAAAGTGCTTTAACCGAGAGCTTGTGTGCACCCACTGTTCCCGCAAGAATCGACCGCTGCTTTTAAAAAAGGGACGCTTCCTCTGTGAATTGTTTGCCTCCAGATGAATCGAGGCTGGGTGAAACTCTCCCCTGGCACAAAATCTAAGAAGTAAATGAATGTCTTTTGTAATTACTGTTCCTCTTAGTAATTATCACACAGGACAATTTATGGATTAACATATTGATTTCACTTGACCCTTGGCAAGGCTTAATTTGAGCAGAGAGGTTACTTTCGGCTTGTGCTGCCAAACGCAAACACCCCTGAGGGCCCCTGGTGGAGCTTTGCTCTTTAGGCATGTCACATCATCTTTAGCAAACATCCCAAAGGGACGATGATCTGACTCTCGCAGGGTCCCACTCTTTGGTTCTGGTATCTCACTTTATTTATTTTAGCCAAACATTTAAAAAGAAAAAAGAAAAAGGAAAAAAAGCACAAGTGAAAAACTAAGAGGAGCATTGGTAAGAGTAATTCATTAATCTTCATGCAGGCGATTAGCTGCTTTGAAGTCTTTGATTTTGAAAAGCCACGTTCCTTGCTTTACTATCCCTCCCTCACAGGCTGTTTAGATAAACATTGGAAATAAACAGATTAGTTAAAATCATTAGGCAAACATCTTAACACGCTAACACAGGCTGTCTGCTTTGGATTGCTGATAAGTGGAAGCCCTTCTGCAGTGGCATCGAATGATGCTGTCGCGTGCGCTGCGTGCGCTGGATCGGCGCTGTGGCGGCGGTGCGTTGCTGATTATGGAGAGGGGAGAATACTCTGTCAAAATATGATCAATATTTCCTATAAGTGCCTCCGCTGCTCTGCATGAGTAATGGCCTGATTAAGCGTGCAGCACGAGAGAGGCTAGTGTGAATGCAGCCTCTCCACTGCTGTGTCCATCAAATAATGAGATCACCTGAGACAGCCACTGTCACACACACACACACACACACTGAACAGAACATGCTGACGGGACACTTACCCTCTCATTGATCATACTGTCATTCAAGCCAGTGCTTAGGAAGAACACGTGCACACAGATGACTTTTGCACACACAGACACACGCACAAACATATTTGGAAACAAACAAACAAACAAAAAAACTGCGCAGGTATCGCTAATCTTTCCATGTGTTTTGTGTCTGGAACAAACGGCTCTTACTGCAGTTGCTCGAATGGCCACATGACAACACCTCTACAAAGTGCTCACCGAGAGAGAAAGAGATGCGATGTTCAGCCGCAACACTGAGCCATCTGCAGGAAGTTGGTTTCACTCTCGTGAAAAGTGGGACTCCTTTTTCTCTCTCAGTGACACGGTTATTATCTTGGTCACTTAATCTCCTCAAATAAGATTGATTTCTCCTTTCAAGCTGTGTTAGAGTGCCTCTGTCAGAAGGCGCTCGAGCCATGGGAACCATAGAGTTCCAGTGCATCCTCACAATATTCCCATTTGATGGAGGTCACAGTCACCCTGCCTGTTTCTTTGACGTAACGATGAGTCGACGCACAAAGGCTCTTTCATTGTTACAAGTGATGGAGAAAGGCACGGCTATGTGCACAATACGCGACAGGAAAGGATGCAGCGCTTTGAGCGTGTCATACAAATGCAAACAGGCACTCTGAAACTGACAGCTAATTATATACAAAGATAATAATCACCAAACTGTCAGTAATGTGATCACAAAAGAAGGAAAAGAAAAACTTTTGCTACGTATTTCTCTCACATTAATGGGTAGTTTAGGGGTAATTAAGGTGTAGATCCAAAATGGAAGTAACATCAAGAATTTAGTTAGTGCTACAAATGTTTGGGTGATTGAGAATCCTCAAAAATTCTTATACATATATAATATATTTAACTCTTACATTCGCCAGAATATATATTCATTCACAGCACTGTTTGGTCTCTGTCAAGGTCAGTCTTCTGCTCAAGCTTAGTTAAGTCATCTGCTTTTGTTTTTTTCTCTCTTTGGGTTATTTTTCCTTATTCTACCTTTCATAAATGACTTTTAGTGGGAATTTTCGAGTATAATGACGTATAGAAAAGGGTAAAAAAAATAAATCACAGAAGGTCATTTTTAATAGGCAACCTGTGAATACTTTGAACAGTTTTGCAGTTTGATATGATCACATTTAACTTTCGCTTTTCTTCTTTACAGACCCGCGTGTAAAAAAGCATTTAAAAGTATACATAAATCTTGACCTTTGACTTTTCACAGTTTTTACCTTTTGTTTATTCAGTTCAGATGAGCACAAATCAATAGATTCATTCTTTGCATCCCATTCAGAACATCAAGCAAGGTGGTTCATCAAGTCAAAGGTAATTAATAAGCTGGACTCAATAAGCTGCCAACTTTTACGCGAGTGTCTTTGACACTGTGTGCGGTGTTAAAGATGAACGAGTCACCTTTTGGAATTTTTTTTTCTTTTCCTCCCTCTGAAGGACGATGGGGCACTAGAAAAGCCCAAATAGCATGATACTGCGCTGCCACGGGTTCAAGGAGATTGGATCTCTTATTGTTTGCGGAGTGGCCTCAATTCAGCTCGGACATAAAGAGCGAGAGACTAGGAGAGGACTGAGAGAGCGCAGTCTTTGTGGGGCTGAAGGAAAAGGGTGGATAAAAAATTGCCTTGGTGCATCAGTTTTCTCTGATCCCAATTGGAACTATACGTGTATCTGAGAGATGAGCTATCTGTGGTGGGCTGTGCCACAAGCAGGCCTTTTCTTCCCTCTGTCTCTATGATGAGTTAGCAGGACCTGGAGTGATAAAGCTGATAGAAGGGCTGCTATCAGGTGGCAGTCTGGGTAATTACAACTCTCTATTTGGGGCTTTGCAGCGATGCTGTGGCGATAAGGGGAATATAATAAGGAAGAAAGGCCAGTGATAATGTATCCGCTAAATGGTTCAAAATAGTCTATCATTGGAAAAGTCATCTCATAGCCTCGAGGTAAGCAAGTATCTTTGGATATGAACCACGGGGCTCTGCCATAGAGAATACGTGGCAGGTTTAAGCTAAACATATACCCTGCGGGTGGGTGGCAGCAATCGCAGTTCAAAAATCTGACTTTTCACAAACGGTTGGATCGGCCGTTTTCTTTTTAATGATCCAGGAAGTCATTTGATTGCCGCTGCTATTTTGTTTGCCCCTCGGGGTGTGGAGATATTCTGCAGTGTGAGATTACATATAATACTTTGACAAGCGGCGGTTTAAAGATGAAGGTCTTATCAGCCTGGCGGACTCCACATGCTTCTGTGTAGCCATTCTCCTTCCATAATGTGCTTTCAAAGTTTGTTGTAACTGTCAGTTGAGGTCCTCGAAGATTGAACTGACAATCACTCCCCGTTTTTCTTCCCTCTTTACCATCATTCAAGCTTTCACACACACACACACTCTTGCGCACACACTCTCGCTCAGTCCTCAGGGCCATTTTGCCTGTTCAAGTCCCCAGTCTTTAATTTGTGTTCTATCTTGTATGGCTTTTTTATTGTGAATCACAGATTCCCTCACCAGGGATCATGACCACTATCAATAGTATTTTCACTAATGTGATTAAGTTAATACTGTGCTCTATGAGGGGATTATTTCTCAATTCCTCTTGATATGCGTAATATTTAGGTTGTGGTTGAGTAAATATTTTGGTTCTTCACCAAAATAATTCCCACTGAGACAAAGACACAAAATTCTGCCCTAAGGAGCAATAAAGACTGTATAATTAGAATGATTAAAGAACTGCACAACTAATTTGGCACTTATTGAATATATTTTGAGAACACAACCTTCAAAATAGGTCACATTTTCAAACCACAAAAAAATATTAACTTTATATTCACATTAATTATGCATTTATTCAGACATTCTGCGTGTGACTCATTTGAGGTGATGCTGAAGTCGGCATTGTCTCTTTACCAATCCTGTCATTATGTTGCCTTGCACTTAAGCATGTTTTCTACGTATTGTAAACGCTGTAAAGGAACCTCATTAGACAAAATGACTTCTAATCTAAACGCAATCACCTTTAAATAGTAATCAATGGGATCACTTTCAGCACTAAACTGTTTGTCATTAACACTTTATCAAAGGCTCACTTGAGATAAGACTCTGCGGCTAATGGCGTGCGATAGTGACAAATTGACTTTCAATGCTCTCCACATCACGGGGAAAACACTTTTGTCCTTCGCTGTATGTCACATTTATGCCTTAAAATTTGGGATTTTGTTGTCCTGTTTTCTTTTAGCGAGTGATTAGCAAAAAATGTGCAAAAATGATGAAGCGAGTTAACTGAAAATATCCAGTAATTATGTGTGTAACAGAATTATATTTCTCCATCCTTAAAGCGCCGCTTTTATGATAGCTATCGCGCTTTTAAATAGGTTTTAGCTAAATTAATGAAATATTTGGATCCTGATTTGTGCTCTTTATCTGCACACTTAAATCCTTAATCTGAAAATCATCTGTAAAAAAAACCCCCAAAAGTGGAGCAGTTGTCATGAGCGTGTAGGGGTAAATAAAGATCATCTCAGCACAGTCGAAATGACTACCTTTCGCTGTGGAGGTGTACGCTTCTCTCTTGGCTCGGTCTGCATGAAGCAGCCACGGCGGCAAAAAAAGGAAGGGGAAGATCCAGGCAGAGCTGTGATCAGACAAGCAGAAAGAAACCACATCAGGTACACAATCAGGAACCCTCCCTCTCCCTTTCTACAAACCTCCCCGATAATGAGCAAACTTTCATGTGACAGTAAATACTCCCCACTCTGGGGTTTGAAGTGGCAAACAGAAGATATTGTTGTTTACCCTCGCTTTTTCTCCCCCCAGTCAAAGGAAAGCCATCAGATAGCAAGAGGTCAACTTGTGTTCCCTTGAAATCAATTTATTTTAAAGACCCGATTCCCCCTCCTTCCAGCTCCAATGGGAGAATAACAGTAAACACTTTGAAAAGTGGGAGGAGGTGAAGTGCACATCCTACAATATTCTTTATAGATGAGGGCTTTTTATGCAAACTGGGATTATCCAGGGATCCTCATCAAGTCTCTCCCCACAATTTGTTGTGCTTTCTCACAGACTTAGTGGAGTGTTGAGCAGAATAAACTGTTTGTCGCTATCGTGGAGATTCTTGCACCTCCAGGGGGTCCTATTTCAGAGTGATGGCTTTAGCACTTTAGAGTGAACTGTGCGCGATCTCCCCGGGTAGGAAAATGTCCCCATGGGCTTGTTGTTGCTGCTGTCTGCCTTCTATTTGCATGATATTTTTCTATTCACTCTTATCATCAATGTGCTGTGAGGTGGGAGTGCTGGCTCCGTCTCAGAGGCTGGACCCAGGCTTTATCGGCAGGTAATTCTCCTACTCTCACTAACTCATGTTGAATTATTTAAGTGTTTCTTCTAGGACCCAAGCAGAGGTTAAAAAAAAGAAGAAGAAGCAGGGGGTGGGGAACACAGACTGGAGTGTTTACTGTTGTTGTTATATTATTATTATTATTATTATTTTAGATATGAATTCCATTACAAATTGAATAAATTAATGTTGTATCAGTCTACAATATAACAAGCTCTTCTTTCAAACAGATAAAACAAATCCTGACATTTTTTTCTGAGCACACAACCTCCTTGGTGGCTGTACCTGCCCCGTTAAAGCAGGCCTCAAATCCGCAATATACATCATTAAAACAGAGGCCATAATTTATATATTTCCATGCAGTCAAATAACCCTAACAATAAAAGAGAACAGCAATGAGAAATTCATATAAATAAGTAAATAAGAAATCTCGAGGGGCCCAGTGACAGCAAGCATGTGTGCACATACTTACCTCTGCACGTCTAGAACTCCCAGCGAGAACTTTCCACTCGGGCTTCTACGTACAGTTTATAGAAATGTTTGCACTTTGGTGTCACGAGAGGTTTACGCTCCTGTGGAGTGAGCGCGTGCAGCGCTTCGTTGCGGGAACGTTATCTAGGTGAATGACACGCGAACAAAAAAAAGGGGCGCGCGGTGCTGAGAGATGCTGCCAGCCAGCTTATAAGCAGCAGGTTTGTCTCTCATCTGGTCCCCGTTTCCGGCGCGGATCATCTTCACCTTGTCAGGTTTCGTACCTGAAACAAAAGAGCGATGCCTCAGTGAGCGTCTTCTCTCCGCGGTAATAAAACAACGCTAATCCTTGTAAAAAGAAATGTGAATAAGAAAAAAAAAATCCTCATCTTCACTTTGGGTCTTTACTGATAACTTTCAATAATTTCCCGACATCATCATCATCATAATAATAATAATAATAATAACAATAATAATAATAATAATAATAACAATAATAAAATAATAATAATTCCACATTCTATATTGTGTAACTGGAGATTAAGCTGAACCGTTAAAAAAGGACAACACTAAGGTGAATTGAATTAAACTTCCGTTTATATCCTCATTTAAACGCTCGACCTACAGCCTAATTCCTCATTTATAATATTGTTCGATGCCGCTCTTCTATTTCCTTTTTTTGTACACACACATACATATGTATATAATTATGTGCAACAGAGAAGGTGCCAGAACAAGCCACTTAAACCTACAATTTGCTCAACAGGTCCTGCAGATAGCTGTAATTGCTTAGTTGAATATTCGACAACCTAATTTCAGTTGTTGATTCGCTGCCCTTGGGAAAGTCCTTTGAAGTGAAAGTGAAAAGGGGGATTTCAGGAAAGTAATTAATTTTCACCAAGCGCGATTAGAAACACTTCAGACCTCCTCAACATTTGCTTATTTACCACAAATACCGCAATATCAGAAAATTAAAGAAGACATTCTTTAGCTCTCGTGTCGTCTTGTGCTCGCGCTACTTTTTTTTTGTTTTGTTTGAATGGCATTGCCACCCAAGGGGAAAGAGGGAAGGGAAAAGGGACAGCAGACGGAGTCACCGGTGAGGACGAAAGGTGAGAAAGTGGAGTGAGCTGGTTTGATTTGTCAAACGCACACATGAAACTGAGAGGAAGTGTCTACTGATACCTTTTAAATCAGTGAAAGCACGCGAGTTGTTGTTTTTTTAACTATCTGATTTCAGAAATTCAATACAAGGTGAGAGTAAACGTCAACGAACATCTGTCTGCAGTCGCTTTCCACCCTAAACCTGACAGCATTATTAATTTTCACATGTGCTGCCGTCCTCAGGTATTTCAGGTACATCTCTTAAGTAGCCTACTTTTTCTTTAAAAAACTAAACACAAAGTTCTCATTAGAATAAAGCTGTTGGGATGAAAAGATGAAACTACTGACCTTTAACACCGAGGACACACAGTTCTCATATAATACATAAAGATGTAAATACGAGATGCGTATAACCTTTAAAATCAGGGTAGAATAAAAAAAAGAAAAGAAAAAAAAACTGTCCAGCAGTCGTCTGCGTGATCGCTGCAAGTGCGCATGCGCTAGCAGCACTTTCACTACCTGCCGCACAACCCCTGTATTTCACATGGGGCAGGCGGGAGTTACCATTCACTTGCGTGTATGCTGCTGCTGAGTGCTGGTTGACAGTCTCAGGCGACAAGAGGAAAGCAAGGCACAGTTTTTCTTTTGCTTCATCTTCTTCATCTTTACCAACGCCGTACCACTGCTGGATGGAACCATGAAGCAGGAAACACTGGAGCACTCTTAAGGACGCTGCCGTTTGTACTTTTCGCATGATAATCACCGGGGAGATGAAGAACTGAAGTGTTAAGTAAGTAAGCAAACGTACGAGCTGCAGTCTAAGTGAATCTTCATTTTAATGTCGTCCTGCTGACGCTGTCTGAATAAGCTGCTCTTTATAAAGTGCGTTTTGTTTTTTCTGTACTTAACTTGGAAGTTATCTATACTTTGTTTGATTTTTGTGCAATATTTTGCTTTCAGAGACAGTTTGTGCCAACATGTCTAAACCGATGGATCACGTTAAACGTCCGATGAATGCTTTCATGGTTTGGTCCAGAGCCCAGCGCAGAAAAATGGCTCAGGAGAACCCTAAAATGCACAACTCCGAGATCAGCAAGAGACTGGGAGCGGAGTGGAAACTTCTCACCGAGTCTGAGAAAAGGCCATTCATCGACGAAGCCAAACGGCTGAGAGCGATGCACATGAAGGAACACCCAGACTATAAATACAGACCGAGGCGGAAGCCCAAGACTCTGATGAAAAAAGACAAGTTTTCTTTCCCCGTGCCCTATAATCTCGGGGAGCACGACGCACTCAAAGTTAACGGGCTTTCCACTGGAGCACTTTCCGAGTCTATCATTGGGAACCCCGATAAGGCAGCAGCAGCTGCTGCGGCTGCGGCGGCCAGGGTATTCTTCAACCCCTCCATGTCCACGAACCCCTACTCATTTTTCGACCTGGGATCCAAGATGACCGAGCTTTCCCCACCTTCGTTTCCGTACGCTTCTCCTTTGGGTTACCCGCCGGGAGGCGCTACGGCTTTCACCGGGACTGGCAGTGTAGGTGGCGGGACGCACGCCCACACTCACTCACATCCGTCCCCGGGAAACCCAGGCTACATGATCCCGTGTAACTGTACGGCCTGGCCCTCAGCAGGACTCCAACCACCCTTAGCATACATTCTGCTCCCCGGGATGGGAAAACCTCAACTTGAACCGTACCCTGCATATGCTGCGGCATTATGATAGGCCCACTTTGGACATCTGAGAAAATGAAATGTGAAATCAAAACAAACAGAAAAAAAGCTATTCACGCAAGAGTTTTATTGTGCATGCACAAACCTGTACATGTGATGAAGTGCTCGTCGTCTCAGATATCACATGTGTATGTATATTGATTAATGCCTTTATCTAAGGTAATGCTTATTTAGAGAACTCTCTAATCTATTATTACCAAGCCATCACTTCACACAGCCACAAGGAAAAGGACTAAAAAGATGGCACACATGCACACAGTTGAGAGAGAGGTATAAAAGCAGTTTCCCCTTGTGAAAACTCATTTTTAAGGGTGTCCTGATCGATTTCTATCTTTTGCACCTGCCTGACTAACCAGTTTGGAATCAAGGGCAGCATATACAATGACCATGTTAAGGATCAAGGCATTTCCTCGCAAATAAGTTGCCGGAGGTTATAATTCACGGGTTAAGGGGAGTTGTTACAGCACTGTAAATGTGTACAGATAAAAATGACTTTAGTTTATTTGCCGTTATAGGCTTAGTGTTTGAGATAGGGCCAGGAAGCTACGTATTTCACTAGAAACCCGGTGTATATTTTGAGTTTTTAAACCGTTTTATAGATGTCTGTACTATTTATTGTTTAGTGGAATCTATGGTGAACCAGACGATTTTTAAAAAAAAAAAAAGTGAATGAGGCTAGTTCTGTATTATTTGCACATGAAACGTAGAGGATGTAATTTATTTTGAAGGTGATATTCAGTTTTAATGCTTTATAACTTTCGGGGTTTGATTCACCAAACCCCATTTTCTTTCTCTTGAAAAAAAAGTTCAGATTTGAAGATGCAGAAGAAGATTAAAAAAAGTTGCAGATGGAAGTTTATTTAGTGGGTTTATAATTTCCTGGATTCACCATTCTCCCACTCCTCGTATCATGTGCAGAAAAAAAAGACGTTTTTAACTAACTCTTATGGAATTTGTATGTTTTGTGTTTTCTTTAACCTCCGTTATGTACTTCAAACTATTGCTACTGTTCACTTGTTCAGCAAAGGACTACAATAAAGCGTATTCGGATTAAACGGAAGGGAATCGCGGCTGTAGTTCTTGATGAGATGAACAAGATTGTTATCTTTTCTTTTTCCTGCTCTTGCTCCTCAGTCCAGGTGAAGTGTAAGGTATCCTCCAAAGGCCGCTTTTGTCCGCGCATTGAATGGCATTACTAGGGGGGGGAAATCTAAATCAGCCCATTGTTATCAAGAGCCAAAACCTTATTTATCACAATTTTAATCGTGAATAGGAAGGAAGATAAAACTGTGTGGTACTCTGAGCTTTCTTTTTCCCAAGGAGAAAGAAAGAAAAAAAGGAGAGAGCTGCTTTAAGGCTGCAGAACAAACACGTCTTTTATGCTCTAAATCAGCCTGAGCTGCGCGCTCTAAGGTAAAAAAAAAAAAAAAACTCCAAACAGCAATAGCAATTAATACAAATTAAAAGAACAATAACTTAAATTTTAAAGACAAATAAATGCTTATCACCCGATTTAAGGAGTGTGCAGTCACGTGTGCGCGTACACCTGCGTGCGTAAAACAGGTGTGTATGTGCGTTACCGCGCACGTAGTTTTTTTTTTTTTTTTTTAAAGTAAAATGCGTAATTTAAGCAAAGCGCTTCTACCAGACTACACTAAGAGATTAATTCATAAGGATCAGAGCGATTATGCAAAACTAATTTGGACAGTCCAGGGATAATTATCTCCGTCACGGTTAATTAAACCCTTTCACCGCTATGTTCTCCATTGTAACACCTCGATCTCTCCTTTTTTACGGAACTTCCTTCTTGGCCTCGAAAACAGCGCGTTGTGTTTAGTTCACAGTAGAAAAGCGCAGAGCGGAAAAAAAATGTGTACTTTTTGACACCGGAATTTGAAGCTTTCCTCCAGGTTAGGCCTCTTTTTTTAAAGAAAAAAAAAGAACTCCTCGTTCTTTTTCATTTTGTAATGAGATATTTCTGAATGACGTGTCACGAACGACAAAGCGTATTTTTTGGAGGTGTCATAAAAGGGCAAAACTGTCGGATCAAAACAGAGATCGTCCCGGAGGCTGTGAAAGAATCCGCATTGCGAGTTCAGCGACCATTTCTTTCTCTTTCTTTGACCCTTTTTTATTATATTTTTTTTTTCTTGAGCAAAAGAGGAAGAAAGCTGAAAGAACTTTTTTCCAACTCTGGGAGCGTTTAGACGGTCGAGGAGGTTTTGTCTGGGAACAAAACGTGGGTTGGGAGGTTTTGTGAGAGTGTTGTTTGTTGAAGTGGAGCTCAGCAAAAGCGGCTGCTTTCCCTCATTGTGATGAAAGCAATCAGTGGTATTTGGAAAACTGTTAGCATTGTGCACTTCTTCTGTGTCCATTGTGGAGGATTTCTTTTCACAAGGTTTTTTTTCAGTCGATCCAGCTGGCCGGAGTGAATAGCAGTGCAATGTGTACACGCTTTGTCCCTCCAAGCCCTTCAAGTAGCCCACATTGAATAGAGTGAGTTGACACTGCATGACAGTGAAACAACATAATAAAAAATACATGAGCGCATGAATAGAAGCAGGCGCATAAATAAATAAAATGGGTGGCCAAAACTGGATAAACTGAATGACAAAACGGTGAAAGGGGAACAAAAAGATATTTAACACGCTAGATTAGCATTAGAATGCAATCTACAAGCCAGAACAATTGATGAATAGGTTTACCGGCCAAGAAAGAAATGGACTAAATGCCTTTTGAATAGATAGCCTATGTTTTTTCTGACTAAGAGGGGAACTCAATGGGAAAGGTGGAGATATAACTATGGAACAAAAGTGGGAGAAAACTTTTTTTTCTCCCCCTATAAAATGTTGATTTTCTTGCAGGAAAACCAGGAGAAATAAAATCAGATTCTGGCGATATAATATATAGTTGGAATAATTTGGGGATGATTAAAAGTCTAAATACTTGGATATATAACCAAGCTAAACTGACAGACTTATTAGGGGTAATTCTTCCAGGTTCTCCTGACTTTTGATCCTTATCCTTAGTTTTGCAATTGCAATTAAGAGAGATCCTTTTTTTCAGTAGGTGAACTTTTCTCATTACACTTTTTCTCTGTCTGAAAAAAGTTAAATCTGGCCACAGAAAGAGCTGCATGATAAGCATATGATGTAATCAAAATGTAAAAAAAATAAAAAAAATTTGAAGGTGCTAATCATTGTGAGCAACTGTTAAAAAACACTGGGGGAATTCAAAGGGTTGTTCAGATTAAATAAAGATTAAATAACTCTTTTATCTAAACCGAAAGTAGTGCAAGTAGCAGCCCTCCGTCAGGTACAGTGCCTTTTGTTGGCATCAAGGGAGGGAGGCATAGAAAGCATTTATGTCTATTTGATATATCTGAAGTGTGTACATGAGATAAGGACTTCTCTTTCTAAAGAGCAGGTTGTAAATTAATTTTTGACTTTATTGATGTCTGTTAAACTCTGAGCAAAACTGGCAGCGGGGATCTGACATGACAAGTGCTTTTAGCTAAAGTGTTATTCATAGAAATTAATAGTCTAATATTCAGAGAACACTCAAAAAATTAATAAAATATTTTAAATTCAACCAAATTAAATAGACTTCTTTTTTTATTTAAACTGTAACTAGTTAAAGAATATTTTTTAATAGGAAAAAAATGGCAAAAACTGAAATTAATGTTTTCATTGAAAAAGAATATCCAGACAATACATGCCTTGGTATTTTACTCTAGATATTGACAGTCAATACAAAGGTTTCTACATAAGATTTAAAGCCATGGCTGCCTTGTGTTTTCATAAGCCCCCGCCTGATGCCCTGATATCATTATGTCTTAGTGTTAAACCCTTTATGTGCCTGTAAGACATTTGTAGAAGTGAGATTAGGCAAATTAACATACATATGTATCACCAGTTCAGCCATGTTGACCTTAGAGGGATCTACAATGGTTTCCTCATCTCTAATTCGCCAAGGGCTGCCCCACAAGCAAGTGGATTATCACCTGGCTTCAATGGCCTGAGATGGATCATTTTAGTATTTCTTCTGACATGAATAATACATCAATATCATCTGTTTGAGGATATTTTCTCAATTTGTTTGCAGGAGTGTGCTTCTTGCTCACCTGGTTGTCATAGCATGTGTGTAATGCTGGGAGATATACAGCCAGTGCTGGCTTCTCCGCGAGGAACCTCAAAGAGTCTGATCACTGAGTTCTCCATCTCATTTTAGGCAAATCAAAGTGTGAAAAGTCTCTCCTGAAGCAATATCTCCATCATCAGGCTGGGTCAAGAATGTTTATGGAGGCTGTGTGCCATATTACCTGTAATCTCCAGAGTATGAACTGCTGTATTTCTTACTTCTCTATGCTCCCAGGAGGGGGAAAAAATGCCAAAATTATCTTGCATTGCACCTTTTCCGCAACACTTCAACATGGCAAATCAAAGCCTCAAAACCATACATGTCACTGTGCCCAAGGTCACTAAGAGAAATGAGAAATCTCTGTGTACTGTACAGTCAATCCCTATAAACATGGCACACAGCCTCTGAAGTCTGACTCTGCCTTTAAGAAGTCCAAGTTTGTTTAATAGTACATAATGCAATAAGTAGATGGACCCGTGCTGGAGTTCAGAGAGGGGATGCTTGAATAAGGTTGGGGGCAAATGGGTGCATGCAGGAGGGGTGCTGGTTGAGGTGATTGTGAGTTTTGCAGGTGAGATGAGTAACCTGCACTTAGAGTCTGTACAGTCTTTAGCAGCAAAATCGTAACCCCACTTTATTTATTTCGGTTTGTTGGCATACATTTTAGTGCATCTTTTACATCGGTAAATTTTTATAATTGGAGAATCTTGAAAATAAAACTTGAACGCTTTTCTGTATGAAAACATTTCCGCCTCATATTGACAGGAAAAAATAAAAAAAATGTGATCCTGCAGATTATTTAACTGTAATATTTCGAGGCTTTGTAACAGCTCAAACAAATTCATTTGCTTAATGCACAAATTTTATATTTGAAGAATTTATTTCAGGAAATAAAAAGTTAGTTGTATTCAGGGTCCTCAAATAACTCAAATAGTATTGTTTATTGTGAAGGGTTTCCATATGTTCCGTATCGGCTCTCCTTTTGCACCACTACTCTTCTCAAACCTTAAATGGGTGTAAACGTAAAAATAGTCCGTGTTATATTTTAATCTGGATTGTATAAGGAGTCTGCCACTGAGGCAAGCATGAGAATATAATATATGAATTAGATTAGTAAGTAGATGACTATAGAGGAGCACACCTTTAACAATAAATTCTCAAAACTGTACAAAATTAAAGAAATATTTTAGATGTATTATATCACACAAAGGTAAAAATGTTGCATTGACATTTATTTCTTCATGGCCCAAACAACATGTGAATTATTTTACATTTTTTTGTGCAAAACATATGCTTTAACACCAATTCTTATTCTGCTGCCTTCATGAAATATGCAGTTTGTGGTACAAGGAAAGGAAACATATATAAGGGAAAATTAGATTTTGTCATTTTTTTGAAATATAAAATAAAATATAAAGGATACAGCATAAAAAAAACCCAAAACAACATCAGCTAAACACAAAGAATACCGTTTCTTTTCAGACTGTAAATATAAGAATAAAATAAATGCACAATGAATAGATATTTCCCTCATCCCCTCTACTCCCACCCAGCTACCCAAATCCCTTAATAATTATTAGGTGAAACCTTCATTTTCAAATAGTCTGTAGACAGAGAACTGTGTTGTGCACGAGCTTGTAAAGGCAAACAAGAGTGTTCAGTTTATCCGGGGTAATTCCAAAACAGAGAGAAACATTCAAAGCGAAACAGACCCTCCTCTTAGCATTTTGTCTGACTCTAAAGCTCCCACTGCTGACTAAAGGAACTCATTGCACTAATGACTTTTTAACCATGCTGAGCATGAGGAGGAACATTATTTCAGAAATCATGTTCAGGCGTTACACAGGGTGGTATGCAAACATAAAATCTGAGAATACTGTACACAGGTATAACATTGAGAGAGAGAAAAAAAGAATTGCATATGTTTTCGTCGATAAAGTCGCAATTTCGAGAAGATTTAACTTTATATAAAGATCGTATAGCTTCAAGGTAGTCACTGAAATCATTAAGTTAATAGCCCAAAACATGAGGCATAGGATTATTCTATGAATCCATCAATAAATTAGAATAATGTCAGCGAGCAGCCTTAACAAATGTTCTTTAAACTGACATGACATTTTTTGTTCCATTTCCAAATGACCGCTGGCTGAGATTGCTGGGTCTCGTATTAATTCTCAGGTTTTCAAGGAAAAATATATCTATCTTAAGTAGAAATAATGAAGTTGAAGAGCTGATGCCCCGAGGAGCAGTCACAAAGAATTATATCTTTCTATAACACAGGACACAGGCAAAAGATAAGTACCTGTCAGTTGGCATACTCTCTTCTACATGTGCCTATCAATAAAAGAGATTATTTTTCCCAGTTATTACAACAAAGATCTGGGGGGCTCGAAGATTGCACCTTTAATGAGAAGGAATGATTTCCTCCTGCACACTCACAACCACACTTGAAGTGAGTGAGCTGTAATGCCATCACCCCCCCCCCCCCCCCCCCCCCCCCTCGATTTTACAAGAACTTATTAAAATGAAATATTGCCAACATTAATGCACAGGGATTATTTATTACATTTTAACAGGATTATGGTGTGCAAAGCTTGATTTGGGATTCATACCCTGCATTGTGATATCATGGTTTAGCAGTCAAATTGTGCAGACTTGTTGTAATTAACAGTGGCAAAATAGATCATTGCCAAATGATATGTCGCTCCATGAACTAATCTTTGTGTACTGAAATGTCGGGAACCTGAAGAATGCATGCGCTGGATGAGAACTGGGATTTTGTCTTTTGGCTTGTGCTACTTTCCCCTTACTTTTCTCTCTGAAAGACATTGTCCTAAACTCCATTACTCTCATAGCTGTTTATTTTTTTATTGAATTTTATAGTGTCAGGTGCAGCGCTTTATTTCATAGACTTGACACTGATCTCATGACTGTGGCTGTCAGATTGTTTTTTCCGCACTCAGTTTCACAGCGAGCCATGGTGTAATGCGCTGGAACAACTTTATGGATGCCTTAGTAATGACGATATAAAGAACGCTAGTGTACGCACCTTGATGACAGTAAAGCAATAATTTGTTTGGGCACCTTATCATATTCGGCAGAAAATCCAACACATGCAAAACGCGTCTTTAATCTCGAAAACATGGCCGGTTCATGAAATGTGCTATTAGTTATGCTGATGAAGGAGCATGACTTCATACCTTAATTGTGAAGTAATGTGAAGGTCCTCAGAACAAATCTATTATGTATGGTCCTACCAGACATCACATGCAGGGGTCCTTCAGACATCCCATACTCTTTAGCCACACCATCACGCTGTGCCTAGTCAAATTGTGTTGTGGAAATTTTCCATGTTCTTTGTTACAGCAAAGGGTTACATTGAAGGTAATGGC
Source organism: Maylandia zebra (assembly GCF_041146795.1). Taxonomy (NCBI): domain Eukaryota; kingdom Metazoa; phylum Chordata; class Actinopteri; order Cichliformes; family Cichlidae; genus Maylandia; species Maylandia zebra. Next base: position 19,352,101 of record NC_135182.1, on the reverse strand, counting down.
TTTTGAACATAGTATTTATACCGGCTTTGTTTGCTTGTGTGTGGGAAGAAAAGGGATCTATAAAAGGATGTGAATGGGGAAAGCAATCAAAAGTCTGGCCTTCACTTTCGCTGTGCTGCTAACAAAGATGATACAAGGGTAGGAGCTGCTGAAGTACCTGCATATAGAGGGACATCTCTCTGAGAGGTGCTCCTCTCTAAAGGTTTCTCAGTTTTTTTTAATATGTAAGATGTATAGTTTTATTCAAAGTAAATAGCCGCTAATAGCCATTAAAATCGTGGAGTAAATACACAGCCAGTCCCACAACATCCATGCAACTCTGCAACTTCCAGCATGCTAATTCGAGCACACTAAAGTTATTTGTATGAAAAATAAAATGGGTCAAGTGGAACAGTGCCCTTTGACAGTCCTTTTCAACATAGAAAGAAACCTTGGAATTATTCCCTTCCACATATAAACTGTCACAGGAGACCGAATGAACTTGAATGTCTAAAACCAAACCTCTACTTTGATATTGATGCAGACAGGTGTAAAAATATACATAGCGAACACAGAGCAATAATAAGAGATTTATGTATGTAGGGCGCAAAAGAAATGCCGAGCCGATGCCTGGTGCTGTCAGGTTCATTTTCCTGTTGCGTCATTCACCATGCCAGTGCACAGTGAAGCCAAATATGGCAGAATCCTACACTCCTCGTACCACGTGCCTCAGGATCTCTTGTCAGGCAAACAGATGTCTGAGCAATATGAATTGTTGGATGTTTGTGTGCGCATGTAAGAAATGAGTAAACAAGTTGAAATATTTCCCCCTTAATTTGATGCACAATGCTTCCTGACAGCTAATTCATTTCATGCAGATTCAAGACCCAGTGTCATATGTCAGGTCCTTTCTGCTCAGATAAATATGTGAGCTTGTAGCAAGTAGCTACTAATGCAAAATAACAAAATGAGGCAGGCATTGCTGTTTAGCCTGTAATATTATCAGTTCCTTCTGACCCTATCTAACCTTTTACCTATACAGTCAATACACCGAGAGGTGATAAAAGACCATGGGTGAATGGAGTGTGTGTAATGTTGCAGCCAGCAGCGATTACAGAGGTAACACGAAGACTTGGAAGCAACACTAAGACAAGGCTTTCTACGTGTACTAAATTGCTGGACAGCTCCAGGGCTGACATTTAAAACATAACATCACCAAACAAAAACACATTAAAAGAGAAAAGCTGAGCAGGGGGCTTTGAGGAAAACCTGAAATTCAAGTTTTGGCGAAGGCAACTGACCCAAATTTCCTGGCCCTTCTTTTCCTTAACATGCTTCTGCAAGCCTGGGCCCTGGGGTGACGTTTCCCTTATACAGGGATTGCCAGTGCATTTACATAGCATGGTTAATGAGAGATCAACACCAGGAAAGCGCCTTGAATATAAAGCTTTCTTGTAAAAATAATGAGCGAGCGATTGATCCATACTCAAACAAGCCGGTTTGCTGAGTTAATACCAAAGGCAGATTATAGCCAGTGCCAAAAGTGCCCTGGCGTGCGACGCCTTTTGCTTAGAGGGTCCCCAAACTTGTCATCACATTAGCACATGGTCAAGGAGTACATCCTACCACTCTCATAATCTGCTTTCCTGCACAATTAGCCTTCTATAATAAGGCGGCTGTCTGACAGCCAGTAGGGAGAAAAGAGGGAAATCACTGAGTTTTACATAGGACGGATGGATCATTTACAGCCACTGAAATATAGACTCTGAGGTGATTCTCTTTCTAAGTCATCAGTGGTCCTCACACCGAGTCTAAACATTATGGAAACATGGAGGTTTGCTCTTCTTTATTGTGCCAAGCATCTATTACACTTTGATGAAGCCAAACAAAGGAGGGCAAGGGAGGGGGTTGAGAGAAATAAAGAGGGAGTAAGTGAAAGAGAGAGAGCACCCGTGGCCAGGGCAGATGTGTTTTAGCCCAAATTCTGACAGAATCAGATGCTGAAGAGGGTGGAATGGTAGGGAAAGGCAAGTTTTCTGAATAAAATAATAGATAATTTCAGCCTGACAAAGGCGAGGAAACTATGGGCAAAAGAACAAAATAGCAGGAAGGGATGGAGAAGGGAAGGGGCTTGAAAAGAATAAGAAGAATTCAGTGCTGCTGCTTGCAAGGGAAAAGAAAAAAAAACATTGATGACACCCGGTTCCATTCTTCCGCTCTCCCCTTTCTCTGCTCCTCGCCTCGCAGCACGGCGGGCTAAGCTGGGAGCTGTAATGTCATTAAATTGCAAATGCTTTTTTTTTCATTTCCGACACACACTGTTTACTTATCTGGCAAAAACATATGTTGGAAGGAATCCGTTAAATTCTGCCCATTGCCTTGGGTGAAAGTGCAATAGAAACGGGCCCACTGAGCTCCTTCTGTCGTCTCCTTTTAGCACTTTGCCTTATCTACAAGGCTGCTTAGCAGCAAACTGGCGAGTTCAATGAAAAATGAAGATACAGAGCAAGATTAGGGAAGAACAGTGAGGGGAGAAATGCTTGGAGAGAGGGTCATCCCATTGCAAATGATTTCACTCCTCTCCATCTGCATAAATGACTATTTTTAAGGCATCTCCAGCGTCTGTATATTTTTCTCACTCTGCCACACATTTAATTTCACGCCCCGTGTTCTGAATATGCTTAAATGCATATCTCTGATGCACCTTTAAGCCAGAGGAAAGAGGATGGGGGGGTGAGTGGGGAGGGTACGAAAGCAAAATTAAAGATAAAATGGTGTGATTTGCACTACAAGTCTATTACTTTATGGCATTTACATATAGTTTACCTCTGCAATTCCAAGATTTTTTTTTCTACCACCTTCCTATCAGTATTTGGGCATGTATAAATATGTATAAATCTTTGTTGAGAAAAAATAGAATTCCTAGAACTGCACTGGAAAGTTTGAAGGGTGCACTTTTTTGCTTTAACTTCTTCTCTTGCTCCCATGAGACTGTCAGCATATCTGCTGGGGGTGTTCTCTACCGGCTTGCCCCAACAAAGGCGCAGGCTTCAAGCACTTTGTGCCCCATGATCCCCAGATACTCCTCCCCTCGGTGAAATGAGTGGGGAGAGCGAGGTTCCAGGGTCAGGACTTGGCCATGGCTTTAGAGCTCGGGCCTGGCAGAGCCGGATGATGTGAGGAGCTGCATCCTTGTCAAACAAGTGGCTGAACAGCTTGGTTAAAGCACAACATCAACTCCCAGTATGTCATGTAGATTGTCATAGATGATATTTCCGCACAGTTGCAGACTCCCACACAGGTCTCACATAATGACACAATGAATAGCACCTACATGTGTGCCACTGTTGTGCTATCAAGTGGATGTGTTGTTCTACCACTAGGGCTAGGAAGTTTGAGCTGTGAGTAGAAAGCCCACCACTGACAGCAGAGAAGACGAAGGCTGTGGATTGGCCTGGGAATGAAAAGGAGAGAGAGAGAGGCTATTCAGAGCACGATTCCTTTCCCTCATTGTCTGCCCGCTTAGATTTGAATACGCTCACTCAAAGAAGATGAGAAAAATGCTTCAGCCTCTTGCATTGTTGGCTTTCTCTCTCGTCTTTCTATTTGCAATTAAATGCATTTCAAATGGAACAACTGTACAGAAAGCATTTCTGATAAAAAAGGAATTCCATTGCCTTTAACCTCCTTTGTAATGGCTTTGCAATTTTTTAGTACTCTTATTATGAGAATTGCACAATCAAAAACATATCTTTGAATAGAAAACGCCACACAAGTAGGAAGTATTGCTTCATTGAAAATTAAATTGCATTTAAAAATCATTTTCAGTCTTCTGTGTTCCTCAGTTCTTAAGCCAATCTTAGTGTTTCTGTTTTGCTGCTTTGTGTGTAACATTGTGCCTTGACAGGACCCTTGTGTCCTGTGCAGTATCATACATAGTGGTCCTAAGCATGGGATGAGATCAGTCAATTAGAATTAATGTCATCTGGTCATTTACAGCTAAACACCCTCCGTGTGCATTGTGTTTGCTTTGTGTGCAAAGCATCAACTGCAAAACCAATCTCATCCTCCAGACATGAATTTTTGAAGGATTTGAACGCTGTAAATAACTCCAAACCCTCTCTTACGAGGTTTACCCCTGGAGCACTTTGTAACTTATCAGGGCTGCCTTGTGCCTCCTCTAATGCTTGCATTATGCTCAAATGTAAATCGGTAAGCTGCCAGAGAGGTGGGCGGGAATCACTGAAGAAAGAATCACTGAAGGGTCTAGCCAATATTCTGATTGGGGCATAGCAAAATAAACAGTATAGTTTTGTTTTTTTAGAAGCTATTTGAACAAAAATATATCACACTACTCTCTTATGTTCACAAACAATTGCTCCTCAGTGTTACACACCACCAGATTTTAGCTTAAGTAATAAAACGTGAGAGTCGTGTCTTTGACACCACATTGAGCAAAGTTTGGAGAGTTGTAGGCTTTCTTCTGCACAATGCCAACTCCTGGATAAAAGAAAACTCTAATATATTCTGAGTGAATGATGCCCAGGGGTCTGTTTTGTATTTCTAATTTCCATCTCTAATGGTACAAGAGGCTGATTAGTAATTAGGACAGACCCATTTAAATGCATGTAATGAGCATTATATATTTCCCATATACTATGCACTTGCTACTGATGAAAATTGGATAGTATCTTCATCAATTTGAACGCATGTTGACCTTTAAAGGCAATTAATCTACGATACAGCTCTTCATGCTGCTTGCCCTTGAATTGGCTTTATAATGTAATGAGTATATCACTGGAATCTCCCAAATAATGGACCTGAAGCATGCTTTGCAGCCTAACTATTAATCTTATTTTCCAGTGAATCATTTGATCAGTTTTCTAGAGAAGTGGGTTATACAAGTACAAACTAGTGCAGAGGGGTATGTGGCCCCTAGATATTAATTTGGAGATGGATAGCAGTCTTAAAGAGGATTAAAACTCTATACAGGCTACTCATTTCACATGACTGCATACCTCCCAATCCACTGTATATACTGTCAGTCACTGCTTGGCATGGTTGAGATTTGAAATGGTGACAGTTAAAGTACAAAGATGTCCAATCCTAGACTATTTCATGGCATATTTGGTGGAGCATCCCGAAGAAATGCAAACTGTTAGGACCAGTCGTTCCAGTGATCCAAGGCCACCACATACAGCAACACTGCCCCCATGCTATTGTCTACAGACACTGCATCCACCTCATCTTTTTTTTCCCTCATTCTTATATGCACTGTCCGTATGAACATAAAGATGAAATACCACCAAATGCCAGATACCACAAGGGCTGATATTTGCACTGCATCTTTGCAATTTTTAGGCATTTGTGATCAATCGTGGACAAAAAACAAAAAAATTGTACTTGAGATAGTAGAAAAGAAATATTATGTGTTGATGATATTCTTTAAGAATGTGAAGATGAAGCTCATAGAAATGTAAAAACAAGATTTTATTTAAAGCAAACATATGTGATTCAGTCAGAGGGTGCATTTTTGCCAAATTCTTAAGAACTAAACTAAACATAACAGTACTAAAATGTTATCATAAAAGATAGGAGTTTTATCTCAATATAAGAAAAAAAGAGAGTAAAGATTTAACTTGAAATGAACCTCAGAGAGCATTTCATTTCTTAAGTGACCATAATTTTAATTTAGTTCAATTTTTGTTTTCATAAGAATTAAATTTGCATTTGTGAAAGAGATGTCTGAACCACAGCAAGGGTTACATGATTGTTTCTTTTCTGCTCTCTTTGAGTTTTCATGTTTGTGTGCATTTGTACAGAGTGTGGGCTCATTTAAAAGACCAATATGAATATGGAGGAGAAATCCAAAAAGACTGTAGAAAGGGTTGTAGAGAGATGCCTCACGTTACGTAAAGCATAAAACAATAAAAAACTTTTGAATGAGTTGTTTTTCACTAGTTTCTATGATCCTGAGCCGTCCTCTCTGTAAATCTAACTGAAGAGGCCTCAGTTTAACATCTAATAGGCTTTCTATTGTGTAGTCAGCACATATTCCTGTGACGCACGTCCAAAGTGGCACGGTGATAAGAAAATGGTGCTGGATTTCTGCATCCACATGCTAACAATTCAGCTCCATGTGTAATTATCTTGGTACTTGCCAGAATGGATACATTCGTCCTGGTGTGTTTTGAAGATGCATCATGGAGTATTAAGCAGACGTTGAGCCTGAGAGAAGAGTTGAAACCTGCGTAGGAAAAGACAATTGAGGGTCATTAGATGCAAATCACTGTTTCTTTCTTGTCACGTTCTCCTCAAATCTTCTTCTCACAGGATGAATATATCTTGGTGGAGAGCTGCTACCTGCTGTTGAAGTATCTGAAAACACTGATCATAGGTTGAGTTTTATTTTGTAAATTATTAAGCTCTACTGTAATTTGATATAAAATAATTTAAAAAAAAAATCTTTAAAAGATTTTGAGCTGAATGTGATTATATGCACTGCCTTGTTTTTCCATGGCTCTCTGGCACCATCCTGTGTTTCAGCAGGAATAATGTATTCCTGTTGATGTACACATTTTTAAGAAGGTAAATGATTTCAAAGTAATAACTTGATCAAAAAACAGGAATATAATATTAAGTTTACTATAAGAACTCATCACTTTATACATACTTGGGTATCAGAGTTCATTTTAAATCAGGGTTAGTCTGATGGTTAGTTCAGATCAGTATTACTGGAATTTTTCTCATTGTGTTATTTTAAATATGTGACTGAAATGAAATTTTACTATGATTATCATAGCGCATGTAAGTATCTATGTTCCCTATCACGTTGGCATCTCTGTGCAGGGGGGTTTGCTAGTATATATAAATATAATAAATGTGCTAAAAATGAAACAAATAAATCATATTTTGTTTTTCAAAAATAATTTACTTATGTAATTTATATCTTCGTATAATTTTATCTTGGCTGCATAGCCTATTTTTGAATTTGCTGGCTGCTGCTTTCTATGCAGAGTCTGCATCTTGTCTATAAGCTTGTATGAGCGCTCTCTGGGCACTCCAGCTTTTTCACACTATTCAAAGACATGTATATTAGGTTGACTGGTTATCCTACATTTTCTGTATGTTAGTATGACTGACTGTCTGTCTGTGTTAGCTTCGTGTTTGACTTGCGACATGGTCAGTGTGTACCCCACGTCTTGTTCCTATGACAGCTGGGTATTACTAAGTATTTCTTTAAGTATTTTTTCTATTACTTTGTGATCTTCATTCCACTGTTCATTTTATAATAATAATGTGCCTCATTGTTAGCTTTCATATGAAGCTTTTCCCATCATGTGAATTCAGATTCAGATTCAGAAGACTTTATTCATCCCCAAGGGGCAATTGAGAGACTGACCTTGCCAACCATACATACAATACACAACATCACATTGGGGAGACAGGTCAGGCTAGGTAGCTGGCCGGTCAGCCACACGAGCAGCGACCCCTCTCTCAATTAAGAGGGGAGAACAGACTCTTCTTAACCTTAATTATTACATGGACTTTAACTGCCAGCTGTCACATGAAAGGCCACAGCTATAGTGCATTAGGAGTGTGGGTCAGATTTATTTTATATGTTGGTTTCACTCAATATACAGCAGCAGATCTCTGCCTCTAGATAAAGGTACTTTGAAGAAGTTTGGGGGTAGAACACATTAATATGATGTGCGATAATATTCTGTATTGTGGGAGCATGGTGGCATGGTGGTTATCACTGTTGCCCCACAGCAAAAGGTTGCTGCATTCAAATCCACTTTTTAGCTGAAGCAGACTGGGTTGTTTGTGGATTACTTGTACTCCAGATACTCGGGTTTCCTCCCACAGTCCAAAGACATATGGTTGTAGAGTTGGGTCAAATGATGATTGTAAATTGCTCATGAGTGTGAATGTGAGTGCAAATGATTGTTAGTCTTTCCATGTTTGCTGTGTAACGGCTGGCAACCAGTCCGTGGTGTACGCTACCCCTCACCCTATGGCAGCTGCGACAGGCTCCAGAACTCCCAACAAACTTGAATTAGATATTATTATCATACACTTAAAGCTTTATTTCAGAATTTGAAAAAATGAAGAATGTGATTTGATTGGCTGGCTGAAAGAAGATATGACGATGATATAGATGGTACAATGACCTGTATTAACTTAAAGCGAACCCCAGACAGTTTTTCATCTGTAAAACAGTGAGTATAATTTTAATTGATTTATAGAAATTTCATATTTGTTAGGTTTCATGTCTGAGCCACAGCAAGGGTTACATGATTGTTTCTTTTCTGCTCTCTTTGAGTTTTCATGTTTGTGTGCATTTGTACAGAGTGTGGGCTCATTTAAAAGACCGATATGAATATGGAGGAGAAATCCAAAAAGACTGTAGATCTAAATCTAACTGAAGAGGCCTCAGTTTAACATCTAATAGGCCTTCTATTGTGTGGTCTGCACATATTCCTATGATGCACGTCCAAAGTGGCACGGTGATAAGAAAATGGTGCTGGATTTCTGCATCCACATGCTAACAATTAGTTAGTTTCAGCTCCATGTGTAATTATCTTGGTACTTGCCAGAATGGATACATTTGTCCTGGTGTGTTTTGAAGATGCATCATGGAGTATTAAGCAGACGTTGAGCCTGAGAGAAGAGTTGAAACCTGCGTAGGAAAAGACAATTGAGGGTCATTAGATGCAAATCACTGTTTCTTTCTTGTCACGTTCTCCTCAAAATCTTCTCACAGGATGAATATATCTTGGTGGAGAGCTGCTACCTGCTGTTGAAGTATCTGAAAACACTGATCAAAGGTTGAGTTTTCTTTTGTAAATATCAATTATTAAGCTCCACTCTCATTTGAAATAAAATGTCCATTCATTCTCAAAATTAGTGCTAGAGTGCAATATATTCATCCTGTTTTTGCTGTGTATTACTCTTTGGCTCTTGATGAAGGTGGTCGCACTTTTCTCCTCTCCCATATCTTCCCTGCTTAGCCTCTTGTGTCCTTGTCTAGTCTCGTGTTTTTATTACTTTTCCCTGGAACACTCTCTCACAGTCTGTTCTCTAAAACCTAAAAGAAGAATTATGGATTTGATCAACTGGTCCCTGAATGCTACTGACACCCTTCTCTCAATGAGAAGTCTGGGCTCGGGTGAGCCTGCCGGATACACGATGAACGGGTGGCATAACTGGAGGGTTTTGAGCCTGGCGGGACTGTCGATCGAAGACGCTGAAGATATCTACCTATTCGGAACCATGATAACAGGGTTCTTGCTGATCGGAGCTGGCTTGGCCCTGTTTTATCGAAGAATTAAGAAAGCGATATTGGCTCTTCAACCCCCCACAAGGCTGCCCGCTGGGATTGAAACGATGGGACGAGTCGTGAGTTCTCAAAATGTGCTCATTGAGTGCAGCACAGCTAAGATCTTGGAGAAGCTTGCGTCTGTCGTGAACACTCAGAATAACACCACTGAGTGCAAATTGGATGACATCTTGGAGAAGCTCACTGCGGTCGTGAGTTCTCAGAATCTGCTCTTTGAGCACAATAACGACAACATCACGGAGCGAAAGGTTGATAACATCATGGAGAAGCTCACGGCTCTCCAACGGGAGATTGAGAGACCAGTGTCGGACTATTAGAACAGCTTTGAAATTCCTATGAGTTGTTCGCACTAAAGTAAAAACCACCATCACTTCATGCGGCTACCACTTTGGCGCCAACTCTGGTCTCAAGGCTGGAGCTGGAGCCACCTGGGTTGGCTGGAAGACTGTTTACTTAGCCTGGCAGGGCGAAGGACACTGTCTCAGCTGAACTCTGGACACACACACACACACACACACACACACACACACACACACACACACAGACATATATATACACATGCAGATATACACTCATCCCCCTCCCCCTCCAAACGCCTTCGACGCTTATTTCCTTCTGATGCAGACGGCGGATCAAGGAGACCAGCGCATATGCTGCAGGCCTGGATGCACTGTCTACACTGGCTGTCTCTTACCCTGTACCCATCCCTGTTGCTTGTCATGTGTTTCTATGGTGTATTAAGAGTTTTTTCATGTGCTATGTGCAGAGGTGTTTTTTTTCTGTTCTCAAACTGATCTCCCTGTTGGAGCTCAGTCTGGGGGGAGTTATTATTTTCTCCTTGTCTTTCCTCATGTTGTGCATTTTCCATTGTTATACCTCTCTGACCCGTCTTCCCCATGTGATGTTTTGTGTAATGTATGTATGGTCAGAGGGTAAGATGGCGCTGGCCAGGCAATGGACGGCAGCCTTAACATGAAATTTCCCACTCGTGGGACTAATAAAGGTATCTTAATCTTAATCTTAATAAGTTTACTATAAGAACTCAACACTTTGTTGATAATTGGGTATCAGAGTTCATTTTAAATAAGGGTCAGTTTGATGGCTGGTTTAAATCAATAATGTTTTCTATAAACTCTGCACCATACAGATCTTTGTTTGTCTTAAGTTTAAATCAGAATAAAAAAAATGAAATAAAATGTCTTAGTACTAGAAAATTCACTCATGTCTTTTCAGGTTAACAGGTAACTGTAAATTTGGGAATAGACTATGAATAACTGTCTTTATCTCTGTGTTTTATTTAACCTATTGTGGGAGTACACTGCCTGTCACCCAATGACAGACAGAATAGGCTCCAGCCTCACTGCCACCCTGATTAAATGGTTTAAAAAAGGATTGATGGATGAATGTAATTCATAAAATTCAGTTGGCAGACATTGTAATGTTAATAAGCCACCATTATCTGCTTTTAACTTAGGCCTAAAGCTATTTTCTATAACATATCAGTATGCATAAATGAATAACTCAAATTACATATTATATAATTTTATAGTTTATAAAATTGTATATACAATCATTTATATAACTATATATTGACTCTGAAATGTTGAAATTAAAGGAAAAAAATATACTGTGACTTCAGGCTTTTAAAGCCTCCACCGAGACCAAGTTAAGTGGATGCTCACCAGCTTTGACAGAAAGGGGGATTTGGTTTAGGTCACTCTGCTTTTCCATTTTTTAAAAAGACAAAGAACCTAAAAACAATCTACCAAGTACAAATATTTGTAGCTGATCTTGTTACCAGAAATTAAGCAGGGTCATGCTTTTAAAACTAACTGCACAAGCTGATGAATACGGAGCCCCGCAAGGGACATGGGAGAAAAAAAAATTCTTCCGAGATCTCACAAAAGTTTTGCGATATTATCTGGATATCTGGATATTAAACAGACTTTAAACTGTAAGCTTTCTAGTACACAGTCATTTATGAGAATATCTTATATAGAAATATTTATTGTTGTGTTCCAGGAGGGTCAGTGAACTAAAGTATAAAGGGGAGCCTCTGCCTGTTAATGATATTCTGAGTGTTCTTTAGCACAAAAACACTGTAATGTTCTGTCAAATGTTATCAAGTTCTATGTCTATGTGTATTACTTCGAATTACTTTAACTGTCTATTTGGCTTGATACATGGATCAAAACATAAGACACAAGTCTTAATTTAATGTGTTAGGAGTTTTAATGTACAGTGTTTACTCAGATAATGGTGGTTTATGTTGAGTATTTTGTAATAATTTTTAAATGGTGAGTTTATTTACACCATCTGTATTTGTTAATGACGGGAATATTTAGTTGTTGATGTTGGCTAGAATAGTTTAAAATCGAAGAGATATTCTATTATGCCTTGTTGCTTCATATATACTATAACGCCAACTGTCACACTGGCAGGGTACACGAAATGGTACTAAGGGGCATCATAATCTGAGGGGGGGCACCTTGCATTTTTCTAAACTCAAGTTTCTCAGTCTAAAAATATAATTATTTCATGTCATTTTTGCTATTGTTTTTTAAATATTTATTCTGATTCCAGACGAGCTTTCCTTTTTTAATGTTGGTTAAACAAAACTGAAAAAATAAAGAACTAAATAAAGACCTTTTGAACTCTTAGAATTTCAAATAGACATAAACATTCTTTTTTGGTCACTGAATTTATCTGAAGCTTATTTTATCAGCTGAATAATAAATTCTTTGCACCCACCTGTCCTGTTGATGAACAGCAATTTCATTTGAATGCTATTTTGGCAAAACTCGCCACTTCTGAAAGGATGATATGTGTTGTTGAACTACCGGACAAATAAACTGAAATCTAATCAATTTCTACTATTTTTTTTTTGACTATGTAGTACAGACAACTAAAAAAATTGCAAATGACAAAAGCATAATGACAACATCTGTGTATGGACCTCCTGTGTTCCCTGGCACTTTAATTTCAGAGAAGGGTAGACAGAAGTGCATAATCTGTCAAAAATGTAGCAATAATTTATAATTAACCATATATACTATTTAATCCAATTTGAAATCCTGGCCTACAATCTTGATTATTCAAGAAATCTGTTAAATCTGATAATCATGAGCCTGCTCCTGGAGGAGGTTTCTACCTTTTAAAAGCGAGCTTTTGTCATGGTCCTGAGTCTGAGGACTCAGTGTTTTGTGTTCCTTATGCTTTTGTTCATTCAGAGTGTGTATTCTGTTGTGATTTTGCCATTTGTTAGGTTTCTGTTCTTTGCCTGCCTGCTTCCACTTCTCTGTGTTCCCTCTGTCTGTCCATGGTGTTATTGTGTCTGCTCATGAGTCTGCCTGTCAAGTTCAGTGTCCGGTCTGGTTCTCTGTGTCTGTTAGTTTCCTGTTTTATTCTGAAAGTTCATGTCTCATGTCAGTGTGTTCAGTTTTACCTCTCCCCTGTCTCGTTAGCCTTATTGCTCCCAGCTGTGTCTCCCTCCTGTGGCCCATTCCCTGATTACTCCCCGTGTATTTAAGCCCTGTGTTTTCCTGTGCTCGCTGTCGCGTCGTCTGTTTAACTCCATGTCAGTCTGCATTATTCTGTTACCTGGTATTCATTCTGCGTCTCTCTGCCATCTCTCTTTGTGCATTTCGCTCCTCCTCCCGTGAGTGTCTGGTTTAAGTTTTGTTCTTTAGTTTTCCCAGTTTAGGTTTGTTTACTCCCCGCTCTGCTCTTCCTGTTTTGTCACTTTATCACCTCTGCAAATAAATTTTCACTCGCACCCCAGTCAGTGCCTGCATCTTGGATCCTTTTCTCAATTCACCACACGACTGCTGTGCAGCCGTGACAGCTTTCCTTCCAACTGTCGCCAAAGGGCTTGCTCATAGGGGGTCGCATGACTGTTGGAGTTTTCTGTTTTCTTTGTATTATTGTAGGGTCTTTACCTTATAATGTAAAGTTCCTCAAGGCAGCTGTTGTCATGATTTCCCATTATATAAATAAAATTGAATTAAACTGAACTTAAAATGAACCCCAGACAGTTTTTCATCTGTAAAACAGTGAGTATAATTTTAATTGATTTATAGAAATTTCATATTTGTTAGGTTTCACGTCTGAGTCACAGCAAGGGTTACATGGTCGTTTCTTTTCTGCTCTCTTTGAGTTTTCATGTTTGTGTGCATTTGTACAGAGTGTGGGCTCATTTAAAAGACCGATATGAATATGGAGGAGAAATCGTACGTACTTGCGTTCTCGTGTACTCGTGATACGTCTCGCAAAAGTTTTGCGAGATCTCGCAAAAGTTCATCTTATTTTTTTTTTCTCCCACGTCCCTTGCGGGGCTCCGTAGATGAATGACCTTCTTTTAGATTCAAAATATGACCTGCACAGACCTACTCACTCAGCGTCTCCCTTATTCGTGCTGTTTGTTGCCCAATGAAGTAATTATTCTAAAACATTGTCTTTATTGTGACTCTCTTTAGCAAACTTCTCTTTTCCTTTATTTGACTTTCTGTGCTTCCAACTCAATCAGCTGACCCAGGTTGTTCATGCTTACAGATAAACCAAACACATTTTGCTACAGCCTCTTCGAGCCATTCATTTCATTGGTGTCAAACTTCAAAACCGTTTCTTTCTCTGTTGCTCTCTGATCGCTGCAAACCAAATCCACGTCTCCACCTCTTTCCCTGAATTGTTATCAGAAGCAGGATGCTTCAACTATGACTCATGAGAAGTTCTGCACCACATCAAATCCATCTGCAGCTATCGCTCTGCATTCTTTACCAACACCCCCACTACCACCACCGAGGGATGTAAAGTCCTTCTAGAGCTCCACTCCTTATAACATTTATCTTTATACTCCATTATATGGATGATGCCATGTTAGGATTTACTTGCAAAAGACTCCTCCCATAAGTTTTCCTAATTTGCACACTATGTTTAACAAATTAATTAAATACATTTAATTTACTTACTTTTTAAGGATGTTTTATTTTAGTCTTTTCTAACTCAAACTGATTTGTTTGTGTTCACTTCTGTTTTTCCCCCACGTCTCTAATTTTGTTTGCTTAACCATTAAAACATGTTTTTTTTCTTAGTGTTTGATTGATCGTATCTTGTCTGTGATGCGATTTACACTTCTTTATTGGTTTGCGTGAGCTATCCCGCCATTCAGTGGCAACAGATCTCATTTAGTACACATGGCAAGCCATGACTGTGATGAACCACAATCAAACGGCCTGTGAGTCTGCATCTTCACAAGTAGGTACACTTATTTACTGAAACTGATGTGAAATAATTTAAACAGAGAAATTCCAGGGAGTTCTGCTTCTTAATCCTTTTGAGTGCAGTGAACCTCACATGGCCTGCTGCATAAAGAAAGCAGTGGTCACACATGACTTTTCTCATGGAGCCGCGATTACATTTGCTTTAGAAATCTTGTGTTTATTTTTACTTTACCTCTGTTAAGCTATTTTCAATTCAGTTTTCAGTTCATTTTAGCACTGAATCATAACAACAGCTAAAGTTGTTAAGTTAAATATACTTTGACTTGAATACTTACTGACTTTTCTTTATGAATGCCATCCCATTATGAAAAGGGGGGAATTGTATGACTGAGCTGCACTTAAAACAGGTTTTCTTCGTGTTCAAATTATGGCTATTTAAAATTTTGTGTTGGTTAATGGGTTTTGAGCACAGTCTATTATGTTATGATGAAAAATGCTAATGAAATAAAAGCATAGTTCCACATGTTATTCTTGTTACATGTAACACAACCATGGGCTACCACTGGTACAGACCGTGGGCCTAACATTAAAAAGCCCTGTGTTATAGCACATAGTTTTTATCAATTTAATTTACATTTACTATTAATGATATGAGTAAAGGAAGTCTTCCCCAGTAGGGGAAAACTGCCTATTCATGACATTAATTAGTACATGTACATAGGCTCTCATCAGCCATATGGAAGGCCACTGCTGGAAGTACCGTAATAGTATGGGTCTGTTAAATGTAAGGATTAGTGGTTTCACTCAGAAAGTACTTCTAGTTGTTCTGCCTCTGAAAACAGGCTGGGTAAAACAGATTTATTTCTTAAGGGCAGTGAGAAACAAACTGTATCAAAACTCAAACCCACAAAGAGAAAGAACTCATACTTTTCAGTCACAAGTACAACCGCGTGCGTGGTTAGTGACTAATTCAATCTTCTTTAACCCTTTAAGACCTACCATAGAACCAAGTTCGCCAGAGCTTATATTATATTTTTACATGCTGTGGAGCCATTTTTGGGAGCATTTCAAGTTGCTATACATCAATACAACCATTATAGCCCAAACTTTAATAATATGTCTGCATTAGGTGCATAGTAATTACATAAATTGCAAAAAAGTGCAATAAACTACAAAAAAATTGAAAATCGTTTTTGTTTTTTTAACATATATTTCTAGTTAGAGAAATTTAAGAGGCTTATCCCTCAAAACTGTAAATACAAAAAAGTTACACAAACTAGTTTCCCACCACAGGAAATTTATTTTGAGTGTCTTCATAGTTTTATTTTTGAAATACACCAATTTTTATATACTGCAGGAAAAACGAAAATAAATATTATAGTGCAAATTTGCAAAATAACAGCATATGCATCAAAATAAACTATTTCCAGCAGTGCAATATGAGTCTTAAGCATCCCAGAAACGACACAGAAAGTCATAAAGTCAAACATAACTTTTTAAAACACATAACAAGTAAAACACAAGCTCATAAGGCCCCGATCGTAAAAAACTACATTTCCGCAAAATGACGTCACTTCCGGTTTCGGGCAGGTCATGCGGTCATGTGATAGTTCGCGCTGATGGACGTAGGAAGTGTTACAAACAGCTGATGGATCGGCGAAGCGTGTTTCTGGAATATCATGTTTTTGTTGCTGCAAGTGATTTTTATGCAGTTTTTGCAAAGCTATATGTGGAAGGAAACTGTGACCTAGGACAAGCTGATGGCATAAGATGTAAGTACAACTCCTCCAGTTTCATATGCAAAAAAAATTATTGCGCTAGCTTTGCAGAGCTACCGGGATTTAAAAATAGTTACGCAAAACAGAGCGTGCCCGCTCCGATCGGCTGTAAAGGGTTAAGTGTTGAAAATAAACTAAGTTTATTAGTTTACTATTATTTGTTTTTCATTTGTATCCCAGAAGACGGTGCGACCCATTCTTAAAACTCCAGGAATTTCATTGCACAATGACAATAAAGGGCTATTCTGTTCCATTTCATTCAGCACTGATTGCTAATAATACAATTTGTCACATGGAATCCAGTGAAATCTAAACAGCATCATTAACACCACTCTTTAAAAGTCTTTTGGACACAGTAGAGTTATTCAGCTATTATCAGAACAAGTTGTTCTGTCTTCAGATAGGACTTTCAAGGAACTCTTGAAAGGAAACTTTGACCGCTATTGTACTGTTATGATAATATCTTGATCAGATTACCGTCCCTTCTGACACAGTACACATCATGTAACTTCGCCAAAAAAAAGTTTGCCACCGATTAAATACAGATATGGTGATGATGGTGTGATGGTCTGGGGCTGCTTTAGTGCTTCAGGACTTGGAGGACTTGACTGGATCTTGAAGTTTGCTCTATATCAGAATATAATGAAGGAGAATGCTTGACCATGCCCCAAAGCTTGGGTTGGCCAGCAGAACAATGATCCAAAAGACACCAGCAAGTCCACCTCTGAATGGCTAAAAAAACAACAACCCCAAAATGAATGCTTTGGAGTGGCCTAGTCAAAGTCTGGACTTGAATCAGAATGTGATGTTTTGGCATGGCCTTAAACAGACCGCTCATACCCAAAAAGCCTCCGGTGTGCCTGAATTAAAAAAAATTCGGCGAAAAAGAGGGGGTTCTCTTCTGCTTGTTTTCTTTTTTCTTTCTCAGCAGGTGATCCAGGTGATTGATATATGTATTTTTTTTTCTTTTTCTTTTTTTTTTCTGCCCGTTCTGTTGGTTTTTGTCTTTTGCCCTTCTCCCCCGTCCCTCTTCTCAGCTGTTTCTCTTTCCCTCTTTCTTTCCCCCAGTCAAGTCTGTCCCGTATTCAGTAAGTGAAAATAAAATAAACAATAAAAGGTGAATCAAATGGACCATTACGGCAAGGCTGGGATGGTCAATTTGGTAAAGTAAATCCGTTGGGCATCTTTCTTTTCCGTTAGACAATAATTCTGATGGCAAAAGAGCCAAACGGGACAGGCAAAAAAAAAAAGAAAAAAAAAGAGAGGGACAAAAGTCCTCCACAGCGATGTGAAATATGCTTTGCCAGTTATCACAAATGCTTGATTGCAGTTGTTACTACTAAAGGTGGCACAACCAGGTATTAAGTTTAGGCAACAATTAATGTCGATGCATTTTGAGTGTAGGGTTTTCTGCTGTGTGTATTTAAAATATCATAGTTCTTCTGCCACTGGTTATGTGACTGATATCAAATATGCACAAATTATCAACCCTACAAAAGGATAAGTGGAAGTGAATGGATGGATATCAAACCTTTTCCAGTAGTTTCATACTGTCACGTGCCATTTTGCTCTTTATTTGTTAGGAATCACACAGACAGTGACACTGTATGTATAGTGTGTGAAAGATAAAAGAGTTCTTTGAAACAACGTCATAATACCTCTACTGCTGTTCTTCCCGCAGATCACATGGATAACCAAAGACGTCAGCTGAGACCTGCGGTGAAAATGTGGAGGGCAAAAAGCTCAAAACCAACCTGTACTAACAAGCTCCAAAACTTTCAGAAAACGTCTGGCAGGATTAAAGTGATTAGTCTCTTATTTAGATTTACTAGGCATGCAGTTGGGGAACTGATTTGAAAACTATTTTTGTTCTATTTGGATAGCTGAATATGACTCAACCACAGCTAACAAATAAAAATCACAATGGAGTCCTTTGGCATAAAGTCTCTATACATATCCTTAATAGTTCCTTCAGGCAGTTGCTTGGTTAATTCATCCGGATCTTAGTGTGGCTCACAGCTCTGCTGTCAGGTGATCATCACAAGACCAGTGGCTTAATCCTCCTCTACAAAAGCAAGAACAGAAATCAGAGGCTTTCTTAATGTGCATGGAGGCAACTGGAACACAACATGATTTAGCTGCAGGAGTTGTTTCTGTAGATATTAAACCTATCACTGAATCTAATTCAAAGATACACAGCAAGGAACCATAGCAGAGTGAGATTCCACACTCTTCTGGGGTAACTAATTGAGCGTATTACAGCTGAGATTTGATCTACAAACTGATTTGTCACTGCTGACTGAAAGAAACAGGTGATATATCATGATTGCTCTGGGTCTTGGTCTTCTTTGTTTACTCTTTGGCCCTGACCTGTCAGAGGCTCAGTTTCCTCGAGTGTGCTGCACAGTGGAGGGGATTTTGTCCAAGCAGTGCTGCCCTGCTGTGGGCTCAGACCCTGCCAATGTGTGTGGCTCACTGTCGGGAAGAGGAAGCTGCACTGCTGTTCGAGTCGACACCAAACCCTGGGGAGGACCGTACAGACTAAGGAATGTTGATGACAGAGAGAGGTGGCCGACCAAATTCTTCAATCAGACTTGCAGATGTACTGGTGGGTGCTGACCAGCTTATTTAGATAAATAAGAAAAGTTAAATCCGTAAATGGTTAAAGTAGACTTAGATTTAACTAGGTAAAGGGTTGTGTTAAACCTTGTCTGTTGTCTGCTTTTTATTTAATGAGGCCTTCTGAGATTCTTAGCAGTAGTAACTGTTTTTATCTTTTGCATTTAAACTGCATTTTTAGGTTTTATTATTTTGTTGTACAGTGTTTTGTGACTACATGTTTGTGCACAATTTGACAATTAATTTGCTCTTTATGTTGCAGGTAACTTTGCAGGTTATGATTGCGGCCAGTGCAAGTTTGGCTGGATCGGACCAAACTGTGACCAGAGGAAAGCTCCCGTTGTGCGGAAGAATATCCACTCCTTGACCCCTGAAGAGCTCCAAGAGTTCCTGGACGCTCTGGAACTGGCCAAGAGCAGCATCCACCCAGACTACGTCATCGCCACTCAGCACTGGCTCGGACTCCTCGGACCAAATGGAACCGAGCCACAGATTGCCAACATCTCCGTTTATGACTTCTTTGTCTGGCAGCATTACTACTCTGTTAGAGACACTCTGCTTGGTAAACCATCATGGTCATATTTACACAAAACCACTACAACCATTAAATGTGTGGGTTTTTTTTTCAGGAATATAACAATAATAAAAATATCAAATAAGACAAATACTATACCTACAAAGCAGATTCCCCCCCTTTTTTAATGAAATTTTATGAAGCCTGACAAATTCCAAGTATAGACCTTTTTTACTGTAACTACAAAAATTCTGTAACATATAAACTGATAAGAGGAATGCTTTTACTTAACTTTTTGTTTTACGTTCTCATATGTTTGTTATAAAATTCATATTTTTAGGCATTAGATATAGTGTTTATTAAGCTCAGAACTGTTGTGAGACTAAAGAGGAGCTAATGAAACAATTCATTTTCCTCCAGGTCCAGGTCGTCCCTTCAAAGCCATTGATTTCTCACACAAAGGGCCAGCATTCATTACTTGGCACAGGTATCACCTCCTGAGTTTGGAAAGAGAACTCCAGGTATTTGGAATTTTGTATTATTTTTGTATTTTTTTAAACATCTCTTAAAATATTATATTTTTTGTGGTGGAGAGTAGAGGAGTGTATCCTTTGCACAACAATTTGCATTTTTTTTTAAATTTGGGCTCATCAGATTTTTAAATTGCGTGCACAATTCTTGTTTAAATTCACTGATGAAACATAAATGACCTGTCAAAGGGACATCTGTTTAAAGCTCAGATTATTGCATGTTATATTCAATAAGCTTACTGATGACTAACATTTTGGTGAAAAATTGACAGACAAATCATTCTTACAATATTTCACAAAGACATTTTAAACTTGCATTAAAAAAAAGACAATAAAAAAATGGTATACCTAAAAATTATATATATAAAATATAAACGAGAGAGAGTTGGCCCTATAAAACATCCCTATAGAGCCATGTTGCTGATTTAGCAATACTTTTTCATAGAAACACGAGTGTTTCCTTTTCTTCTGCAGAGACTTACTGGCAATGAGAATTTTGCAATCCCATATTGGAACTTTGCCACAGGGCAGAGTGAGTGTGATGTGTGTACTGACACTCTGCTGGGAGGCAGAAACCCAGACAACCCCTTCCTCATCAGTAACCAGTCCAGGTTCTCCAGATGGGGGGTGGTGTGTAACAGGTCAGAAGAAAATACTGATTGGAGGGAAACAATTGTCAGTAATTGTATTAAAAATGTGTAACCAATTAACGAATGTTCATGGTACATGTTGGTGAAACATTTAAATTCTTTACGTGTATCTAATTTATTTCCAGTCTCGACGACTACAATCGTCTCGTGACCCTTTGTAATGGAACCAGTGAAGGTTTCATACAGAGAGGGATGATCCGGCAAGGCAACAGGACTCTGCCTACAATGACTGACGTCAGAAGCTGTCTTGGAATTCGGGACTTTGACAGCCCTCCCTATTTCACCAACTCCTCCTTTAGCTTTAGGTAAAAGTGGAGTGTTCACCATTGTTAATGATGTTACATTTATGCCATCTCTTTCACAGAACAAATGAATTAATGCTGTTGTTTGTACCTCACAGAAATGCTCTCGAAGGGTACGACAAACCTGATGGAGAACTGGACGAAACCGTAGACAACCTTCACAATCTTGTCCACTCAATGCTCAATGGAACCAGCTCGTTGGCTCACTCTGCAGCCAATGACCCCATCTTTCTGGTGAAAACCTAATTCAATGGTTTCCTCTGATAAAAAAAAATCTCTGACACACTTTGTTTTCATTTTTATAAAAATGATATTTGTCATTTGTACCTTGCAGGTGCTCCATGCTTTCACTGATGCTATTTTTGATGAATGGATGAGAAGGTTTGTTCCATCCAACGCCACTTTCCCAGATGAGATGGCCCCCATTGGACACAACAGAGACTACAACATGGTTCCCTTCTTCCCTTCCATTACTAATGAGGAAGTCTATGTTCCATCTGAGCAGCTGGGATATTCTTATGCCATTTCCCTGGATGGTGAGCAAATAGTGAAAGAAAAACTTTGATCGGTGGGATAGGTGGACATTTTTGGAAAATTGATGTAATTTCTTACTGGTGAGAGTAAAGATTGATTTCACTCAAGTGTGTACAGTGTGCGTGGAGCAAAGAGTTGGCCTGGGTTTGCATGAAGAGTAGACATACCTAACCCATACAATTATTAAAGAAAAAAAATAAACAGAATTTTCTAAATTAGACTGCCAACATGATCGGTTCAAGACCAAAGTCTGAAAATGACAGATTATGGTTTTAATGGATAGTTTTTTGGCAAAATTTCTCAATTATATATACGCCACTGACACGTGTGGCCTTTCAGTGAACACTAATAAAACAGGGCAACATTGCATGTTTCAAAACAAATATCAACTCACTGCCGACCACTTTCAAATCCATGGCGCTGGCTCATCAACATAAAAAAAACCCCTCTTTTTGTTATGTTGGAATAAATATCTTCTTATTTACAGATTTCATTCACATTCAATGAACCTGCAACTGCAAAGGTTTCAGCAATCCATCTCCTGTTTCATCTATACAGATGCAGATGGAGGACCGGCTGTTTTTGTGCTGGGCTCCACTCTGGGAGGAATCTTCATCGGTCTCCTGGTACTTCTCCTTATCTTTGTGCTCTACCTGCGTCAGCGGAGAAACAGAGGCTTTGAACCTCTGATAAAAGCAGAATTCACAAATAGAAAGTACACAGAAGAAGCCTAGATTTCACCTGTTGTTCTGAAATGCGCTTGAGTGCTCAAACATACCTCATAGTAATGGAGCACCCTGTCTGCTGTCACGACTGTGAAGAAGAGCAGAATAATAATCTTCTCTTTGAATAGCATGTTGTTTTTTAGCTGTTGCATCTAATTTCATGTTAGCAAATGAATCACACGATTGTTCTACCAAGTACCTTGCACTCTTAAATCAGTCTTCAATTAAATGCATTTCTACTTTAACCAGTTTTAACCTGATTTACCATCTCAATCATCAATATATATAAAACATATATGATTACAAATTGTTTTTGGGTTTTTTTTAAATAAGAATTTATTCTCAAGAACAGCAATAAAACAAAAATGCAATCATCTTAATTGCACCAAAAACAGTAAGGCATATTTGCTCAACTAGTTCTTCAAACCTCAGTTTGAAATTATTTTAAAACCCCATAAAAACCTTTCCTCATTAGTTTTGAAATCAAACAGCAATGCATTAATTCTGAAAAACAAACAAAGAGATAACAAAAAACCCAAACTGAGCATTTTTGTGAGTCATAATTTGTCTGACCATACATCCATTTTCAATATTTTATTGCAAAAATATTAAAGGTTCAGTGATACAAAACAATAAAAAGGGCATCTTATGAGATCAAAATGTAGAATAATGGGTCCTTTTAAATGAAACTTTGACATATTTCCTCTATATTCTTGAAATAAATGTGGGTTAAAAAAGTGACTCGTATGAAATAAAGAAAAAGCTCAACAAATATTCAGTGATATGCCGCAAAGGACTTAATACAGGCTAATTCCTTGGAAATGTAAGCTTAGCAGGCCTGTTGGTTATGAACCTGTCGGGCTCTCAGAGAACAGTGGACGTACATACAGGCTGGTTTTGTCCGCCCCCCTCAGCACGGCCAGGCCTCTCACATTCTCCGTAAGTACGCTCTAGTGAGGAACTTCACTGAAGCATTCAGCTCTGTCCAGTCTCCACAGATTCTCATTTCACAGGTGACTGTGGCCGGCTTCAAGCCTGTCTGTGCTGCAGACGCAACCATTCAAGCTTTCCAGATAAATTTAGAGACCCTTTCTTTACATTTCCAGTAACCACTATGCGCTGTTGCTGCTTCTTCTCCTAATATTTCCATAACCTTTTGCAACTATTATATATAGATGTATATAGATATAGATCTATATATCTATCTGTCTATGTATATATAATTTTCTTTCTTTTTTTAAATTTGTAATTTCAACTTGTTAATACTGTCACAAAGTATTTTAGTTTTGGTCCTACAGTGTTCATTTACACACAGAATATGCTTTGGTTACTGAACCTTAAAAATAAGAGGGAAAACAACATTTACAGTATTAATGAATCATCTCAAAATCCTGTAAATATTTCTAGAGTATTTTTTGAAAATGCTAAAAGCCCCAGTTACTGTAAATTAACATCGAGGTTACAGCAGCCCAAGAACTGATAGTAATCGTCTTCGAGTGCAAAATGGTAAACGTCCATTTACACAGTTAAAGAAGATAATCCTGCTTTTCAGTGACTTCACATGACCTCCTCTGTGCTGTGAGAAGAACACTTGTATGCAGCACTTAAACACCTCTTTGTATTTGATTAGTTTTACTGACAAGTTTGCATTTTAGTGGTTGCATGAGACCCATTGTGCAACCCTTAACTTACTAATTATATTATCAATCACAATATTTGACATGGTATAAATATATTTTATACCAGGACATGCACACCACAACGCTGCAGAGGCAGCATCTACCTTGACAGCATAACCCATATATTAGCGGCACCTTCTCTAAATGTGAGTAACTGCTCCATAATAAATCTGTCCAGGCTATCTACTCTTGAAGCCTAAGGATCCAGTTTGATATGAGAATATTTTTGCACATAATGAATTTGCTGCAAGGCAAATTAGTATATAAAATGTCAATCTTAACCCTAACAGTGACTTTAAGCACAATGCAGCTGCTGAAAGGTTTTTAAGAGAATAGCTAAAAGCTGTGCAGATGCATAACCAACCCATGACATAGTTTAACTACAATCTTTCCATATGACACAGTTAAAATGATTGTGAAACAATTTAGAAGCTGCATTTGATCTAAAAATAAACATGACAGCATTACGCTTCTCATCAGAAATGAATAGTTGGCACATAAGTTCATGACAATGGAATAAGGTGTCAGTTAAAACCACATGTTCCATTCAGATCAAATCAAAGGATCCTTTGCTTTAAAAAAATAACACGTGTATAAAATGACCACATTCTCAACATTTTTTCCAACACACAATAAACTATTTTTTTTTGCAATAAAAAAAAAATCAAAACAATCAAAGTGCGTGTTATATTTTTCCACATTAAGACCTACAATAATACCTTTACTAAAATCTCAGAAGCAGAGTTAGTAGGGGTGGCATCGCTGTTAGATGGTGAAGTGATGCCAAAACATATCAAGTCTAAGGATGGCACTGCACAATCTTTGGGAAAGTGGGAACTCATGATGCTTGACTGCTCTCTTTTTCAGAGCAGACTCTTCTTGCCTTGAAGCTGGCAGTCTGAATGCTGTCTGCTCCAATCTGCCTGAATACAAAAAACTGCAAAAAAAAAGGGGAAAAAAGGAAAAAAAACAAACCCCTGCTGTCCATGTTTAGCCTGTTCCTCTAGCATTATCTCCACTGTCGCTGAAGTGCCAAGGCTGAAAGGGCCAGCATGGTTGGCAGTGCTACAGACGGTGCACAGAGCGGGGCAGAGTTATCCACAGGCCCGCTCCGGTCGGCTCTCACCACGGGGATTTCAGTCGCAGCCGTACCGTCCATGTATGTGGGGCAGACCTCTGTGCAGCCGCTGCCACTGCCTGAGCCACTGCCTTCATCGCCTGCAATACCGTAACACAAGCCAGAATGAGCACAGCACTGCAATAGCAGTGTAACATTGCTCAAAATCTCCAGCAGACACTGTGGAACTTTCTCATGTATAAATTAAAGGGTTTAAATATCACATGATTATCACCCACCTGGTGGGAAATGTGTCATTCTCTGTTTTCCTTTAGTCTCTTAAATTGTCTTAATTTTACGGTCAGCACATTGTATCACAAACTCAGTGTTGTTCAGATATGCTAATATATACACACTACACGCATGCTAAACAGTAAATAATAAACAGACACTGCCTGGTTAACACAGTCAAGCATTCAGCTTCAAATATATTTCTCATCAACTTATGGGAGACTTAAAACAATTCTTAAATTAGACTCAATGCTAAACTTTTATTCATCAAGTAGACATTAAGTAAAAATCTGCAAAGATGTTTAAAAAATGTGTCTCCCTATTTATACTGCCCCCAAGTGGCTAAAATGAACTTAGCAGTGAGTATTTACTTGTGATTCTTTACTTTTTGTTTATTAGTGTAATTGTGTCATTTGTCTGTGAAGGTTCTCAGTCATCCAGGTCAACGTAGTCAAAGGAGCTTACAAAGAAAAGCGTCTGGACTTCTTTAAGTTACTTGAAGATGTTTCACCTCTCATCCGAGAAGCTTCTTCAGTTCTGAGGTCAAATGGTGGAGAGTCCCAGATTTAAACCTAGTGGGAGTAACCCCCCAAAGAGGGACAAAAGGACCCCCTCACATCCTGGGTCATCTGACCTCAGGAATTTGCATGATAAGGTGGGGCCAGGTTTCACAATGAGCTCACCCGAATCCCTGGCTGATTGGGACCCACACCCATTTTCACACCTTGGCTCAGGCGATTAGAGGATCACCAGGGGGTCCTTTTGTCCCTCTTTGGGGGGATACTCCCACTAGGTTTAAATCTGGGACTCCCCACCATTTGACCTTAGAACTGAAGAAGCTTCTCGGATGAGAGGTGAAACGTCTTCAAGCAACTTAAAGAAGTCCAGATGCTTTTCTTTGTAAGCTCCTTTGACAATGGTGTCATTTGTAGAGTTAAACAGAACGTGATTTTGCACACTCAGTGTGACGTCTCAAAATTTCATAAACCTGGCAGAAGATACGTTTTTTTTGTTGTTGTTTTTGTTTATTATCATTATTATTATTATTATTATCATTATCATTATTATTATTATTATACAATTTTTGTTATTTGCACCTTTAGTTCTGCTTGCAGTTTTACTGACGCTGATCACCTTTGCCTTAGGGTTAGGCAGACAGCTTATTAGTAGTGAGTTGTTCTATTTGTGTGTATGACAGAAGTGGCAAATGGCTTACTTGAGTCTTGAAAGTAGATATCATTGCCATTGTAGGCATTTTTCAGCTTGTTAGTCATCACCCTCAGAGCCATGATCTGCTGACGGATGAGTGTGTCTGGGCGTGTGATGTCAACACCCACTTCAGGGTTATTCACCTGGTTGGTAAGGCCATCCTTTTGGACCTCAGGAAAGTACCTTGATGGAAAAAGAAAAGAAAAAAAAAACAGTTTTCATTGATACTGTTTAGTTGCTAAACAAAGAAAACCTTTACTTTGTTTAGTTGTTATAGACTGCTTTCTCTGAAATCTCATCAGAAGCATTCACTCAACAAAAACAGAGACAGGCTAAACACGGTCGAATTCCATAAATGTTTTGAGTCATGGGTCCAGTACAGCACTTGGGAATTGCTCTTTGAGGTAACAACAATGTTGGCAAAATGAACATTTGACCCAGTCGTGTAGGGTAATGTTCTGACATTCTTTTGACATATTTCTCTCGGGAAAACGTGTCAGCTGAATGCACTCCTGCTCGATAAATAAGCGGCAGGTCGTCATGTGATAGAATTCCACAGATCATCTGACACAGCAGCAATTGTTCTCCATAAGTCCAGATCACTCTGGAAAATACACACGTCTGAAATGTTGCTGAGGTGAAAGAGGCAAAATTTCACTTCTTTAATTGATGTTGTTTTTTTCTACCACTGAAAATAGCATTGAATATCAATTAAAACAATTAAAGAAGTTTAAAATATTCAAAATCATATAGCTGATATAACGAATAAAAGCAAAAATCGATTTCTCAGTTAGATCAGTAACGGCCAGGGAATCTGGAGCCCTAATGCAAATGTTAGCTTTTTAAAATGAAACCAAAATAACAGATGGATCTAGATGCTGGTTGAACATTTAAAAACAAAAGAAGAAGAAGAAGAAAAACACAATTTCACAAATATGCCACCAAATTCAAAACGCATGGAAGCAAATGATATTTTACACGAGATGAATTGAAACCACATAGAAAAGTTTTTTTTATAATGTTTAAGACAACAGCTTACTTTTAGTTCAAATCAAAACGCATGCTAAGCTCTTGCAGAGCAGGTGAAAGCACATAATCTGATTCTTAATTCTAGGCTTAGACTTCTTAATATGAAGCAGGTTGAACAGACTTTGGACTTCTACCCTTTTGTGTTAGCTGGCATTAGCTTCAGGCTCTGTTGCCCTTACCTGCCCTTGGTGTGTCCGTTCCAGCACTCCTCTTCGCTGGCATTTCCAGCGGTCACTCTGTCTTCTACACACATCGCCTCAGGTAGGTTGGACCAAAATTTCTTGAAGTCCTTTAGTTTCTCTTTTATGTCAACCACCTACACAAGGACAGGGGTCATTGTGAGATAGGAAAAAAGCCTCCTGTATAAGTACATGAAGTCTGATTTCCAATCAAGGATGATACATATCATAAATACAGTTTCAGGGATGTTATTGATGTTTTTATATGCTTACAATGTAACATTAATACAGAAAAATCAGTTTCACTTCAGTTCCTCACATCACAGCCCCAAATATTAAACAAAATACGAGTCCAGCAGTACCTACAAGAATAGATGGTCAGAAATATTTACTGAATTACATTTTTATTGCACATTAATATGGCGTTTATTAACAGCTATAAGCTATTCATTATGTTTCAAAACAGTCTTTTTGTATCTAAAAACTCTGCAGAGTTAATGTAATAAAAAAATAGCAGCTAAAGAGAAAATGTCTACAAAGTCAAACTGATTGAAGTAATTACACAAATTGAAGTCAATAAGGCATTATGTCTCCTAATATATGTATGACATATGAAAAAGACAATGTGCTGTTTTTCTAAAAAGTACATGTCAAATGCTCCTATTTCTTATTTCTATAGCATCAAATCATAACAACAATTGCCTCAAGGTGGTTTATATTGTAAGGTAAAGCTCCTATAACATTACTATTACTGACAGTCATGATTAGTCATTAAAAAACCAAATCCCACAGTGTTACTAACAACAGTATGTGGCTGTAAAATCATTTGAGAGAAAATACAAACACTAAATTAAACTAAGACATTTCTGACACACAGTGGATGAGAAATGGCAGGTTGAAAACTTGCATTTGAGTGAGATGAATAAAGCTTACTGTTACTCTGGATGCATCTCGTGTGAAAAAGGTAGAGAAGCATTTCACTTTTGCTCACTAACACACCTTAACAAGCTGATTATAAACCTCAGGAAGACATCTTCGCACTTGAACTCGTACCAAACGATTTGGGTTTAATTTTTCCTTCTCTGTTGACTATCAAATGTTTGCATCATGGAAAGGAAGACTATGCAGGCTTGCAGCAATCATTTCAAACTGAATGCCAGACATAAATGCTCCTTTGCATCCCAGCCATGTGACAAAGTCAGATATCGTTTCCTGACTTGAGCCTGTTGAACTCCAATCTTTCATCAAACACACAGAATTTGACATATTTCACTGAAGCTGAGGGAAAGCCTGATAGCAGCAGGTTGGCCCCATTATCTTTTTCCGTCTGACTTGCTGTTGGCTTACGTGAAATTGTAGAGAACCTGAGCAGAACATGAAAGGTGCTGTACTGACTGTGTGACGCTGCTGTAGGCCTTGACACTGCTTTTGATGTGTTAATCCTGTCACACTGATGCCAAAGCACTTGAGCAGCTCTGATACTGCCCAGAGGGTCGAGGCTACACTCAATACAAGAGATTGACTGGCAATGTTTGACTAAACCTCATACATTAAGTTAAGTCTAACAAGTGAGATTCACAGTTTTCCTCAGGATCTGCTGGCAAAAAACAGAACCTGTGAAAGTGGGAACTGAACTAGGAATGACACATATGAAAACATTCGATTAATACCTCTATCAAGTATTGTGTGGCCATTATTTCACGTGGATGCAAGTGAAAAGGTATTTTAAGCAGCAGCTAATTTATTATCCTATTTGAAACAGAATTTAAAAAATCTGAAAGATTCATGAACTGAAAAAAACCCCTAAAAAGTCTGTGTTAAGTTTGCAAAAGAGAAAGGTTTTGCAAACTTAACACAATTATAAACAAGCCTCTGAGAAAAGTCTGCCTCTCGTCTAACTGGACGTTGCCTATGAACAAATACTACCACTCCAACAAATAACCCTCAAATGCAACCAACTGCAAAGGCCACTAGATGGCAGTATGTCTTTGAGATCTGGTGAGATGAAAGTGAGTAGACGAAAAATCCAGGGAGGAAATGAAAGTGACAAAATAACCTTGCAAATTGAAACTAATTATGTTTGCTAATGAAGCTTCTTTAACATCAAAGTTCAGCTCCATGTGGCCAAACATAGATGGAAGACATGATATCCAAACAGATGTCAGCAGAAAGCCTAATGGAAGACAAAATTACACACACACAAAAAACGCACACACGCAGACACATACACACAAAAGACGGTGTAGAAGAAACGCATGTCCCCATGGTATGTGAGGAAGCAGAGCGGAGCTATGCGATTCTTTTTATAATCTGCTACCTATTACTGACAGCACTGACATTCTCATTAAAATCACAATGACGATCACAGACACAGCACCTCCCCGGCGCCTCACATCAGGATATTACATAGCATTTGTTTTCAGTGACATCCTAACAAATGACTATTATCATGCTATGTGATAGCTGCTCCAATTCCTAATGACACTAAAGGTGGCATTAGTGTGAGATATCTACAATCTATAATAAGGGCTGATGAGGGAGTTGATAGAAGCATTTACTCAATAGAAGTGCAAGCTGTATTCATTTTTAGATTATTATTCAGTCCCAGGACTTCAATAACTTCTAAATTTAAGGACCATATAAAACACCGACAACACAAGGACCTTAAGATATTAGAAGTGCTGCTAAAAAGACTTCTCTTCAAACGCTGCTAACTGTACAGATGTTTTCCACTGAATGATGTCTTCTGAATAATTTCTAAATGGTTTAAATATGACAGATCAGCGCAGAAACGTAGCTCTTGATTTTCATTAAAAATATTTTAAATAATTATTTAAATAAACAGAGCTAAATGAGCCATTTGAAAACCCATTAAACCATCTTCTCCTGCAATGATATATATTTGCTATGTATTCTATAATTTTAAATATACAGTGTATATACTGTCTGCACTGAAAAAAAAAGTGGTATATATAGATATATAGGCATATATTTCCTATTCTTTATAGGCACTATAAAGGTCTTTGAGGCCAATCCTGCAGGGATGTACGTAGCCTTGCTCTTGTCCTGTTTTATGCATCATATCATCTATATTATATATTACTTACAGGAACAGTGCTGTATCTTTATTCACTGATCTACCAGTGATACAGTGTGCAAATGCATGTCTTTAAATGTTTCTTTAACAACTGTAACAGTTTATTAATTCCAATATTGAATTAAGATAAATCCTTTAACTTTGGCAAAAAAAATACACAAATGTGAACTATACAGCAGTGTTATTATTAATGTAGTAAAGCTTATTATTATATACCGGTAACAGCTGACATGACAGCTTATATATTTGGAATATATAAATACGTTGTGCATAATAAATGCATAATACATTTAATGCATATTGCTTCTTGTTGATGAATTCCATGAACGGCGCAAAACCAAACAGGTGCTACTTAGTCCCTCACTCTCTGAGTACTTCCCAACTTCCCAGCTGTGCATGTGGCATTTATCCTCTCCCCTGCTGGTTACTCAGGAGACGTAAATGCATGTAGTTTAACTTTTAAAAGAGGCTTATGAATTTCTTACAGCAACTGGGCACCGGGAAGTTACAAATGTTTCCCAAGCAGGAGTTTATTTGCTGAGCACAATTTAAAGTGGCTGATTAATCCACGTTTGGTGCACGAACGGGTACTTGCGCCCGCAGGATGCAGTATATATACAGCCACAACAAATGGGCCCTGTTTATTGCTCTTAAGATACATGTTGCCCAGTGCAATTGTATGGGGAGGTAATATGTCTTAATTAAAATAGAAACAAACAAACGAAAAATACAATGGAGCTACGTTGCACAAGTGAATAAGCTAAATCAGGATTTGGCTTCAAGATCAATATTCATAACCTTTTTGTAGGTTATGATTTTTTTATGAATTTGATGACAATAATAAAGTAAAGAGCATGACCAGGTTTATCTTTTAAACATCTTCTCCTTAGCTTAAACAAAATATATATATAATTATATTTACCTTGAAGCTTAATCATGTATGCAGCACCACTGCAGCACCACTGTCAACTCTCCACTTCCCTCCTCAGACATATTTTTTTTCTTCTTTTACCCCATTGCCCTGTTTCCTGTCATGAACCATATATTTCTTCACTGCGTTGTTCTCTCTCTCTGCCTACTCGCTGTGACTCTGCAAGGTCCCCACTCTTTTTGGTCTTTTTCTGTCTTGCTTTAGTTCTAAATGTAAGTGAAACTTTCATGCCTAGCTGACCCGTGATCTTACAACAGAGCTCCCATTCAAAGGAGATTTGTGGGTAAAGCCTCTGGTGTCTTCCGACTTTGATACACAGAATAAGCTCAGTCTTCTCTATCCTTTCTGTATTGAATCATTTTATCCAAGCTTTCATTTTAATTATTTTGAATTTTAACGAGCACTGTGTGTGTGTGTGTGTGTGTGTGCAATGCAGTTAATCACGCATTTATTTAATTGTCCAGTTCTTTTTTGTCTCTTTATAGCTCTTATTTCCACAAGAAAAGATAAGCAGAGATTTTTTTTTAACAGCACCAAACCACAGAAAATAAATTCAGCAACAGCAATGGAAAGTAGCCTGTAATGTATTACAGCTCACACAGCTTAGCGTGCTATGATCCAAACATAACCTCACCTTTAAACTTGCTTTTTTCACCTCAAATGAAATCTGCCCAAACAGCCCGGATATGCGATACAGTGTTTACTCGCTGTAAAAAGCTGTTGGCAAGCTCACGTGGACATACATGAGGAAATGTTTACAGAGAGTAATTATTTCCAAAAATCAGCCATATGAGCATATGAGATTCCGGTGTTAACGGGCTTAAAGTCTTTGTGTTTGCACACACTTAAAGTGTTTCTTACAATATTTATCACCCATGCTGTTTTTCTGTGCACACAGCTGAGTGTGCAGGCAGACAGATCATAAGTTCTCGTGGCTCTCTAACAGTGTGGCAGCTGTGTGCCATCTTTCAGCTCAGAACAGAAATGTGAGTGAACTATACTTTGACCAGTGGTTTTCAGACGCCCTTGCCTATTCTCAGATCAAAAGCTGACGTGTCGCTGGCTTTGAAGTTGCAGTCACACTCCCAGTGACGGCACAATGTCAGTGCCCTAAGCTCTTATCTGGCCGTAGAATGATGTCTGTACGTGCTATGTGCCTTTCGGTAAAAAAGAAATATGCGGCCAGACTACATAACTTTTGCTCTCAGCACACACACTGCATTTGCAGTGCTCCCTAAGCTGACCTGTGCAGAGTGTGTCCCCTGGCTTTTCAGTCAGCTGGTACATCTCCTTTCCTCTCTCTCTCTGTAATAAGCACCTATCTTGCTTAATTAACAACCAGTCCTTTTCATAAGCACATATCTGGGGTTGTCGTCACTGTTTGACACGGCACACATCCATCTGCTGCAAGTCTGTACTAAATTAGTGCACGTTCAATCTAATCATAGACTCGACAGCAGGTCTTCCCACTAAACCACAAGGGGCAGACAACTCCTCGATCAACTTATTTTCCCTGGCAACTGCTCCTCCTGTCTGCGTTAAAATAGTTTTTCATTTGATACGAATGCAGTATTCTTCCTGCATCTCAATTACAGGGGTCAGGGAGTCGGTTCTGCTCATACCAAGTCCTTGGCCATGCCACAAGTCTCTTTCCCTGACCAGTGACCAATTTGAGGACAGACCAAATAGTTTCTCACAAGGAGGAAGGCCACAGTAAGAATAACTTTGCATGTTCATCACAACTGTGATCAAGTTAGATTTTTTACCCAGTCACACTGAGGAACTAATGCAGTCTCTTGTGGTAAGGCTGTTGACAAATCAGCCGTCATGGTGTCAAGTCACAGGGGACTGAATCCCTGTGGGTATAATTCCCTAGACATGACTATTAAGTCTGGTGTCCAACATGTCATAAAATCCTCCTCATCAGTTCAAGTCAACTCATAAACAGCAGATTCTTTCAACCAAGGCTTGCCATCTGGCTTTAAAGTACTTTTAGCATATTATTAAAATGATTCAGTAGAAATAACATTGGTTAGCCTAAAGCACATCAAGCAAATGACCTCTGCGATGATGTTTCGAGTAGCAGTTGTCTCCACATCGTTGTGTCTGCTTTGTCCTTGTCTGGAAACATTTGCCTCAAAGGTGACTGGCAGTGTTGCTTGGAGCAGGTAACTACCAGACTGCATATAGATGTGGGCTGTTTTCATCCAATCAATATCCATCAACAGAGGGCAAAAGCAAACAATGTTTCCCCTTTGTGACTTCACAATAGATGAGATCAGAAAGACATCACTCCGCTGTTAATCTTGCAGTGCTAACACAAATGAAAATGGTACACCAAAAGCAAATCATGGTTAGAAAACATCACAACCACTTACAAGCTATGTGGCTTGATATGACATTGGAGTGATGTCATATCATCACCCCACCCCACAGACTGCTGGGCTACATGCCACGTGCTCATGATAAATCCATTTTTTAAGGATCAGTCTGCAGGCTGCAGCACTTTCTTTAACTTCCTCCTCGTTTAACTTGATTACAACTGATTATGTCCTGGTAGAAATCTGCCACAGCAGGATTCCAAAACATGATTTGACATGAACAGCCCAAGAAAGCCTCAACCAGAGCAGCGCGTCTCCTGGTGACAGCGCTGTCACGCCGTTACTATGCTGCTTCCTTAGAGCGAATGCACGAAGTAAAGTAAAACTGTATTGTTACACAAATCTGGCTATTATTTTGCATTTGTTTCGATTTGCAACCTGGCATTCACACAATAGTGTAAATGCTGTGTGATCCATTTTAATTATATACCTGACAGAAATTGTGGGGAAGATATGGGGGCAATAAACAAAGCTAATGAATATTTATCACTTATTACTGCGGCCGAAACACCGATTTTAAAACGTCTGCCTTAATTTAATACTGTACATTGCATTGATGCAATCGCATAAGTGCGTCAAACCAGATTTGCTATCACGCTGTCTTACTATGTTGTAAAATTAAGTTTTGAAAGTTGAACTGAATTTGTGCGCTCGCTTCTGCAGCACCCTGGAGGCATAACTTTATTTTCAACATTACACAGACTTTATAAGTGTTGTAGAGGAAACAATTCATCATGCCTTTAATTCAATGTGACAGTGAATCTCTGTGTACCTTGAAAAACTTGTGGGAAAAAAAACCTGTCTCCAAAAATAAAAGTGTAAGATGCATAATTACAAACCAACATCTTTAGACTTTTAAGGCTATATTTATCAGATTTGATCACTTTGTAAAGTGGATTATATTAAATTGTGAATAGCAACAGAAAAAAGGATGTCTTACAAAATGATGCTGGTATCCGTTGTGATCATAGGGGCATTTGAAGACTTCATTAGTCATAAGTCAATACACAGGTGTTGTTAAAGCCCAACCTTATCTAGGTTTGTGTATACTGGATTCTGCACATAAAGCACACACACACACACACACACACACATGAAGATCAAGTATTTCCCTTATAAATGACTTTATTGATGTAGCTCATGTTGTACTTACATCCTGTCACTGAACGGGACTGTCATGGCCCATTTTAAGTCTTTTTGCCTCAAACCATTTGCTCAGTCCCATGGTAACTACACAGTTAGGCAATATGGTTTATCATAGTGAGCAAAATGTATCACACAAAGATCCCATGGTGAGGAAAAAATGACAGAATATTGATGAAGCGGCGTTGAGTTTGTGCATGTGACTCGCCCAAGGCTACGACAGGCGAACTTTGAAAAAGGGAGATGATTAAAGGGAAGCTATGCACTATGGAAAACAGAGCAATCATTGGCAAGCCTGCTTTCCCCTGCTACCCCTGTTCCCCAGAGATGCAAGCAGCGTACAGTGTAATGGGGCCAGTGCGCCTCATTAATGAATTGACACATATGAAATGTAGCAGAGCCTTTATGGCACCAGCATTAGTCGATGAGGGGGAAAATGGACAATGTATGGAAGGAATTAAATAAAATCAGTGTTTGTGGAAAAAATACTGTTTTGGCATTATAGCGGCTGGCTGACCTTTGATTTTAACTTAAAAAAGTGACGAACTGTAAAACAGAGTTATTGGGGCAATTTGATTATCAGCATGATAACATCCAAAAAAGTATATAAACCCCCCCACATGATTTTAGCTCAGTTATTATGCGCCCATTTTTATTATACTATGCATTTTCCAATATCTGCGGTTTTTACTGACTTCCCTTCCTGTGCCTCTCTTCGTTTAATAAACCACGTTTATGGTTTCGTAAATTTCATTTGCAGCTACAAAAAAAATTCCACAGCAGATTCAGCCACTGTAACATTCAGCTGTCTGTAACAGCAGAAACTCATGACATATCTATCATTGCAACTATCTTATACCCATCTGGTAGTATAAAGTATGTGATCTTTGTAAGCTAAACCACAAATGTAATGGAATTTGTACATCTCCACGCCAGAGGGTGGGTCATGTTTGGATCTTTGCCATATATAGGCCGATTTGAGACTGCAGGAAAATGGAGCATAATGTGACCTTTTACTTGTATACAGCATATACTTGTGGACAAGCTGTGCTTTTGCGTCTGGCCAAGATCCCTGAAACAATTATCCAACTGGATTGCAGATGTAAGGCATTACATGGATCCTTTATATGCTGGTTTTGTGTATTTTCTCAGAAAACCATAATAAGGATATGTGGGATATTAAAAGCATAGTGAGATATAATGGTCACAAAATTGACTTCATAGAAAGTCAAGCCGTTAATAATGGATTGCTGAGACCTGCAAATTATCAGGGGATTTGGATTTGTTTGGCATTTCGGACGGCAAAAATCTCAGAGGTGGTGAAAAACAAGGTTTGGAGAACTTATTGTGCCAGTATTCATTTCCTCTCTGTATCTACGTTCAAAAATGAAGACTAATATGACAAAATAGGATCACGGTATATCATTTAAAGCTTAGTAAAATGATAAATTATTAAGTGGTCTGAATGTCTTTTTATTGATATTTATATTTTGCCTTTACTCTTAAAAGATGGATGCATCTGGGCCATCGTGGCATGACCAGCAAGCCAAACAGAGTCAGGTCCCACATTTATCAAAATGAATGACTGCACAAGAGGACAGCATGCTGTTTTAAGACGCTCAAAAAGCAAATAAAAAAAATACAATTTTGACTGGAGATTTTCTTGTCACATAAAATGTTCTCATACAACACCGCGGCACTCTGTGGCTTTAGCCAACGCAGCATCTTAATACCGTAATACCTATAATCCAGGACAGAGTATTTTTATCTTGCTAGCTGTAATTGCTGCTTTTTGTAAGCCGTTTTCTCTAAATGTCCTTTTGATATTTTTTTAAGTATTGCATGGTAAAAAGAGGACAAACTGGACTAGCACTGATCATGTTTGCATAGTTTCTGTATAGATTTTCTTTGCTCTTCTAATTTTGTATTCTCATTTACACACATATCTATATCTATCTATCTATATATCTATATCTATATCTATATCTATATCTATATATCTATCTTTTCTGAATTGAGTTTGTATTTTTTGAGTTTGTTTATCAAATTATTTATTATTTATGTTTTCTCTTAAGCCGGCTCCTGAAAAACCTTCTAAATTGTACTTTTCTGAACTTTGATAAGCCCCGTACTCACATTGTGATACACATCACAGTTTTGTCGTTTTGGGAATTTAATTTGAACCACCTCAGGCTTTGGAGAAAGTAAAACAAAATAAAATATCTATACCTCTTGTCCTACACCCACAGGCACTTACGTATGCAATAAGATTGTTATGAAATTGTCTTGAAGAATAAATCCCTCTGCTGAAACGGCTTCTTCATCTTATATTTTTAGCTTAAAAGTTTTGTTCAACCCAGCTGACAGTGAGACACAGGATTGTTATTCTTTCCACCCTGTTGACAACCTTACTAGTGTTGCCTTGTGAATGACAACAGTAACAAATGGATGATAAGTATTCTATGGTTGTTGCACCTTTTGCCCTGATACAGCATGTGCAATGTCTCTTTTATCACTATAGGATCAAGGTCATAAAGCATTGGATTACTGTCAGCTGCAGTTGCCTGATAACCTGATTGAGATGTGTCACTATGGGAAATGTCTCTGTATGCTCATCTTACATATAATTTAGTCATAGGAAGTGATGGTGATGTGCTCAAAGCAGCCTCTACTTCCTACACATTTACATAAACAACTTCCTTTTTTTTCCTCAAAAGCTGTATTGTTTGCCCCATGCAATCAGAACCACACTCCCACTCACAACAGTGTCAGATTCTTGCTATTATGAGCAACAAACTTGTTGCTTGTCGTTAAACTTGGGATTTGTGGTTACTGGTCATCTGAAATGTGTCATCTTGACCTAAAATGTGGCATCGAGAGTAAACCATGGATGAGGAAAAACTCATTTACAACGTAACACAACCCACACAGACTGGGTTAAAAAAAAACCTTCATATAGATCCAAAAGCACTAAATGCTCTTTTCAAGGAATAAATATGTCCACAGTGGTGCCACAAGCCAGATATCAGCAATGTGTCATTCCTCTGCCTTCCCACGCAAATTTATATTGTCAGCCTGAGAATCAACCGAGTGACTGAGGGCAAACTAAGTGCTTCATCTTTAAATCAATGAAGGCGCCACAAGCTTCTTCATTATTTTTTTTCAACATTCACAACTCCTGACAAACAAATTCACATAATTGACAAAGAATATAAATAATGTAAAGTCATCCCACAGCTCTACTAAATGTCACTGCTCCCCCCCCCCCGACATTAGCATTAAGATAATGCAGCCGAGTCTCTGAGTTGAAATCTGTTTACTTTTGTAGCCCTCTTTTTCTTTCAGAACTGCCTTCATTCTTTGTGATATTAGTAACAATGGTTAGTAACAATACTCAGGTAGGCTTTGGCGTTGAAACTATGTTCAGCTGTTAGTAAGAGGCACTAAGAAAAAATACCCCAAATCATTACAGCACCACCAGCCAGAACCATTAAAGGCAGGATGGATCCATGCTTTTATGTGTTTTATGCCAAATTCTGACCCTACCATGTAAATGCTGCAAGAGAAGTTGAGACTCATCAGACCACGAAACATTTTCTTAATCTTCTACTCTACAATTTTGGCGAGTCCACGCAGCCTTAGTTTGTCAGCAATCCTTTGAGCAACAGCAGAAGACCACATGGCGTGGTCTGCTGTAATCCATCTGCTTCACGCTTTGATGTATTGTGCATTCAGAGATGCTCGTACGCATACTTTGGTTGTAACGAGTGGTTATTTGAGTGGCTGTTGCCTTCCCATCATCTCAAAGCAGTTTGGTCATTTCCCCCTAACTTCTAGCATCAACAAACCATTTCCACCGAACTGCTGCGCACTGGATGTTTTCTCCTTTTTGGACAAATCTCTCTGTAAACTCTAGAGGTGGGAAAATCCCAGTAGATCAGCAGTTTCTCAACAACTCAGTACCACTCATGCTCAGTTTAAACTTCAACAAGTCATCTTGTCCATGTCTATAACCTTAATGTGCTGAGGTGATGACATGTGATTGCCTGATTAGACATTTGGTTTAAGAAGCAGTTAAACATATGTACGTAATAAAGTGACCAGTAAGTGCAAATAACATATTGTTCTCTCTTTCTTCTACAGAAATGTTTTTTCTGGGAAAAGGGAGGAGATTTCACTGAATTAAAAAAAAAAAATCACAGGATCTCATAGCAGATCCACCCAAGTTAGTCAGGTTTGGTTGGATCTGCTATGCTTTTTTTCTCCTTTGACAACTAATACCAAGCTTAAAAATGTACTTTTTAGGACTGTGGTTTTACCATATAAGTAAAAAAAAAGTTTCTTAAAGCACATGCACAGCATACAGTGCAATGCACATCTACCAGTGGCTCTAAAGGTTTCTGCCCATCGTAAATTTTAGAATATGTCCACGCCGTGCAACTCCACATGTTTACACTTTGTAAGCTAACCAGAGTCCCATGCTTCTAAATGAAAGTTACATCCTCTTTTAGCTTACCAACTGTAAACACAGCTGTTTTATGAAGAAAGAGTCGACTTGACATGTTGTCTGCTTTGGTTCTTTTTGGTTTGCTCCTTTGTTTTCTAAACAAACAGCCACCACCGCACAGCAACTGTCAACTGTACAGGTAATTAGTTGGAAAAAGGAACTTGTGAACTTGTTAAGGTGGTCTTCCAAAACAGCCATCAAGGAGTCACTAATGAAGCACATTTTCACATAATGAGCGTCACAGTTTGTTAGACCAAATCTGTGTCAGGCGGTGCCGATGTGGTGACTTGGATTTACAAGCTATAGTTTTTGGTGGGCTTTAATTTAAGCACTCAAACATTCATGCATGAGTGCCACCCCTTGCCTCGAAAATCGTTGCGTTTATGGTCAAACAGTGTCCTGAAGTATCATGCCACATATGCACTGCCAGACTATTTATTTTTGTGTGGTCTCAGAGAAAGTATCAGTTATGCTAGAATCTGTGGAATCTACATAATTGCATGGTTTTGGTAAGAGTCAGTAAATAAAACAACTCAGAGAAAGGAGCTGTGGATAGGCCCACTTTACTTCCATTAGGCTGTATCCAAAACAAGAATGTTTCAGTGGCTTGTCATATCCCTGGATGGCAGAAATATAATGCTAGGGTCAAGATTTTTTTAAAAGGAGTGGTTATGTTTTTTTATTTCCCTGTCAAGTGACTTCACAAACCACACATGTATGTTACTCAGTGTTTGCCGCTGAACATGGTAAGGAATGCAAAGAACAAAGATCATGCACGTGAATACACAGTTTTGCTTTCCAAGTTATTCATGTACTAACTGATCATTTGTCTACATATGAAAGCAAAAAAAAAAAGCTAAATCACCATTTCCACTTCACATAAAAGAGATTTAGTATGCAAGTTGGCAGTTCAGACAAATCATCAGAATCTAGCTGAACAGCTGCCTTTTGAATTTTTTATTCAGTCATTCACATTCCTCATATGCTCCTAATTCAAATCATGCAGGGATACAGCCCGTGCATTTTGCTAAATGCACAAAGAAGAGCCCAGACAGATCACTTGTCACACAGTCAACAAACAGAGACAATCACACTGTCACACCTAATAGCTATTTATTGACCTGCATGCTTTAGCGGGAGGAAACTTAAACATCTAAAGTAAACAAAATCACAAGTGCAAAACCTTCTAGACAGCCATCGATCCACCGTGCTACCATCTTTTCTTTTTGGGAGACCTAACCAAGAATTTAGAAGAATTTTTAACTTGATGTCCTCCCACCTACTGTAAAGCACAGGGGACAAAAAAGAAACAAACTAACGCTGGAGTGAGGGCAGTGTGTTGCTTACTGTCATTTCACTGGAATGTTTGACCTTCACTGTGCAGAATGATTATTTGTCATAGTTCCCTCCTATCTTTCAGGTTCATGGAGGACAGGGGGGGACCCGGACCTAGACCTCTTAGTGAATCATGCCATTTCAATGTTTATGGGTGCTCACCTTAAATTTAAGGTGTGAAACTTAAGTTTATTAAGACATGTATGCATGAACCGCATATGATTTTAAAAACATAGTTAGTCTGAAAGGCAATCAGCATTATACAACTTTCATAGATGTAAAAAATTTAAAGCCTTTCACAGAAAAGAGTCATTTTTTTCACATCCAAGTAGCCCTTGTTGTCCTATCACTTAACACTGATCAGATAGATTGGTTTCAGTGGTTGCATTAATCCAGAAATAACAAGAAATCCTAGTGTATAAATGCTAAGTTGGGATGCTGTGTAAAACGTAAATACAATGCAAAGATTTGCATGTCTCATAAATACATATTTATTTCACTATAGGCCATAGAAAAACATGTCATAAACATAAAGGACTGCATTAAGACAATTCACCATTAAAAAACTGCAATTTTGAATTTGATGGTAAATGTCTAAAAGAAGTTGGTACAGGGCCAATGTGGACCACTGTGTATCATCCCCTCTTGTTTTAACAACAGTCTGTAAACATCTGGGAAGTGAGGAGACAAGTGTTTGGACTTCTGGGATAGGAATGTTGTCCCACTCTTGTCTAATATAGGATTCTAGCTGCTCAACAGTTCTGGGTTGTGTTTGCCATATTTTTCCATTTCATGGTCCACCAAATGTTTTTAAACTGGTCAAAGATCTGGACTGCAGACAGACCAGTTCATTGCTCAGACTTTTGTAATAGATGCAGTAAATACTACGTAGTTTAGTCTTAGTTTGTCTTGCTGAAATATGCAGGGTCTTCCCTAGAAAACTATATAAGAGTATATGCTGCTGAAAAACCTCTTTAAATCTTTCAGCACTGCGAATGTGGATGGCACAGTGAACTGAGTTCACAGACAGTGATTACTGGAAGTGTTCCTAAGCCCATGCTGAGATTTCCACAATAGAATCACTCCCGGTTTTAATGCAGTGATGCCTGAGGGCCCAAAGGTCATGGCCATGATATTGATTTTCAGCCTTCCCTTTTGAACACAGAGATTTCTCCCAATTCCCTGAATCTTTTGATGAAATTACATACTCTAGAGGACAGAATTTTCAGATTGTTTACTGTCATTATGCAGTCACATAACAAAATTCTGTGTGGTAATTAGCTTATAACCAGACACGATTAAAAAGACAGAGAATGACAATGAACAAATATACACAATAGGGAAACAATTATAATGTAGCGTTGGCGTTACAAAGTGTCTAGCACATGTATCGGCCCTTTAAAGCGTGAGGTGTGTATGTGTGTCTGTATGCGTGGTAGGGTGGGGTGATAGAGTTCAGAGCTCCGGGAAAGAAGCTGTTCCTCAGTCTGTTGGTTCTTGTTTTTATGGTCCTATACCTTCTTCCAAAAGGCAAACAGTTTATTACTTGGGTGGGTGGGGTCTGCAGCAATGCAGCTGGCCTTCTTTTGGACACGGTCAGCATACACTGAGTCCATGTCTGTGAGAGGATTTCCCACAATCCCCTGTGCTGTTCTCACTGCCCAAGCCAAGTGCTTTCTGTCTTGTTTCGTGCAGCTGCCATACTATACTGACATACTGAGACAGAGGATGCTTTCTGCTGTGGTTCTGCAGAAGTTTGCAGCAGGCTCAAGGGGAGCCCATCCCATTTATGGCTCCTGAGGAAAAGCAGCCTTTGCTGGACCTTCTTTACCAGGTGACATGTATTCAAGCTGTGATGTGAATGCCCACGAACATAAGGTTGTTTATCTATTCTACCTCCTCCCCGTGTACAAGGAGGGGAGCATGTTATGTGTTGTCGACCCCTTGCAGTCACCCCACAATGAGTCTTCTGGTCATGCTGGTGTTCAGGACCAGGTTGTTTGGACATCCTCTCCGTAATGAGCCTCATCATCATCTGATATGAGACCCAGTACAATGGTGTTGTCTGCAAAACTCACAAAGTTATTTGTAGAGTGGGTGGCAGTGTAGTCAATAGTGCCAAGAGGTCTGGGCTGAGTGCACAACTCTGCTGTGCACCTGTAATCAGGGCCAGTGTGGATGATGTACTGTCCTCTATTCTCACTACCTGAGGCTTGTTGGAGAGAAAGTCCTTGATCCAACAGCACAGTGAATAGTAACCAGGCTGTGAAGCTTCAGTGCTAGTTCATCTGTGATTACTGTATTAAACGCAGAGCTGAAGTCAACGAATAGCATCATCAACATCCATTAATATGCTGCAGGTGAGACAGAGCTCCCTGCATAGGTGGACCGATGACTGTCCAGAACAGTAGTTTAGGATGATCCTCTCAAAGCACATTATAATTACCCGGGAGTCAGTCTCAACAATTTTATTTTATCGAACATTATTCTGAATTTGTTTGACACTTTGTGGAGCCTGTTTTTTTTTTTTTTTTTGCAGATTGGTAAACTGCTTCTCTGATATGCTCTTTTTATAACCAATCATGTTACTGACCTCCTCCAGCTGTTTAGCTTTCCTACCTTTTGCTACCTCCATCCCAATTATGTTAGATATGTTGCAGCCATCACTTCAAACGATAACACACGAGTTAGCCGTTTTCATGAAAAAGCAAAATGCCTTTTTAAATGTGACATGTTTTCTATAATATGGGCTTGTGAGATTTCCAAATCATTGCAATCTGTTTTTACACTTTTTACATTTAACCAAGCTTTTGGGGAATTTAGTTTGGAGATTTCAGCTAATCACAGTGAAACCATTATACAACTTATGCAGGAGTTCTGACAAGTATATTTTCGCAGAACCACAGGCTCATAGCTTGCGGTGTTGCTGCCCAAGTGCTATGTTCCCTAACCACTCGGTCATCGGGTCACCTGCCGCAGTTGATTGTTGACTTTGGCTTTCAAAAACATTTGCTCTATGCAGCGGTGGAAAAAGAGGAAAGAAAAAGAGGAGCTATAATTTATTTACAATTATAGCTTTTCCATTTGACGTGTGCACTCATCAAGCGATTTTGTTTGTGTGCAGGGGAAAAAACAAAAAAGTAATTGCTGATTTTGAATATTAAGGAATGTTGAAGAAACAAACATATTGGTGGAGGCATGATTTTACAAGTGCCATTTGTAATGCAAAATAGGGAGCGCTCAAGTTCAGAACAGGGTATTTTGTTCCCCCCTTTTTTCTGTCTGTTGTTACTCTGCGATTTACTTTCCGTTTGTAAGATTCTTGTGGCAAAATACCCTTGTCTAATGTGAAATGAACCAGCTCAAACAAATCTCAGAGTTGTGGTAAATAAACCAAGTAAATTATGTTTGTGTTTTTAAAATTCAACAAATTCCAGGATGGGAAGGAGGGGGAGGACTTCTTTTGCCAAATTATTTCATTTATTAATAATCAGTCATTATGTGCATGGATTAATTTTTTTAATATAAAAATATAATCTCTAATATTTCCAAAACATCTTCTGAAACCTATGCAAAAAGAGGGTCCAGTACTATGTGCACAAACTCATGGATCAAAGGCTTTATTTTATTTTTTAGTGTTCCCTACTGGCTCTTTCCACAGTCTAGCCTTGTTTGTGCCCTGCACTCACTGTTGTGCTATATTGCCATACATATAAATTGCGAACCATGCATTACACAAGGGGACAAAAAAGGACCTATAAAACTACACTAAATTGAACTGCACAAAAACTTGTTACAAATGTCAAATTAAAAG
Source organism: Maylandia zebra (assembly GCF_041146795.1). Classification (NCBI taxonomy): domain Eukaryota; kingdom Metazoa; phylum Chordata; class Actinopteri; order Cichliformes; family Cichlidae; genus Maylandia; species Maylandia zebra. The sequence continues at coordinate 19,307,256 of NC_135182.1, read as the reverse complement.
CTCCACTTCTTGTCTTTAATGCACCTCTGAGCCTGACAGTGTGTTGTGCCTTTATCCCCTCTTTTGACTTTAAAATCTCCATTTCTCTCCGAGCTTTGAGGGTGTGTGCTCTGACAGAATGTCAGGCAATTAAACAGTCATGGCTCATTGAGCTGGAGGTGGGCCTGCTCCTCCAGGCTCCTCTATAGGCAACAGAAGAAATGAACACAAGCACTCCCTGCCATCCCTTCCTCATTCTTTGACTTGCAAACTTAGCAGTGAATCTAAACAAGAAGTTGTTATCAAAGGACACTTTAAACTGCTGTCAACTTTCACTGGGCTGAGCAGTGTCACTGTCGTGGGTAATTATCTCGTGCCAGAATGTAAACGAGAACAGTGTGTGGGACAACAAAGATGTGTTCTCGCAGGGTACCCAGTCATGTCCCTGCTGCGAGATGAACACATAAACGCAGCCACAGTAATGATGGCAGGAGACAGCTGCTAGCTGTACCTTTACACCACTAAGCACTAAGGTAAAAACAAGGCAGCAGTTTCAGTTTATATATACAGCACATACTGTAAAAATCTTGGAGTAAGACCAAAGTGCTTTACAACTCTACCAAGCTACAGAAGGCTGCTATCGTTTGACGTTTGTGCTTGTGTATTCTTTTTCTTTTCTTGCTTTGATGTGAAGAGAATTGTGACCAAACTTTCAGTGAGGAAAAGTTGTACTGTGATACAAACGTATTTTGGTACAGCACTGCAGCATTACAGCATACAGTGTAGGGTAAGAGATTATTTCATAAACACTACTGGACAGTTGATTTTCATAAATCCATTTGCACTAGAACCTACTCAACTCGATGTGATTTTTAGTGTTTTCCATTAGGTAGCAGTGCCTGGTACAAGGTACTTTTTTCGTATCTGTTTGGCCAGTCATCACTCGATGAGTCATGAGAGCGACTCCTTCACAAAAATCAGACCTTTTCCTTTTCTGAAACCTGACGATGAGGAAAATGGCTGCACAAAAACCAACACTGCGGTCCCCGAGAGTGACAAAAAGCCACAGACTGAACAGCTAGTTTACCATCGCCTGTGTTGTATTTGTGTCACATAAAAACGACGTCACAGGACTTTTTGCTGTGTTGCTATAATGACCCATGATTCTCAACTGTAATGGAAAATAATAATACCAAGTAGAGTCGAGTCGAGCTGAGTCAAATCGAGCAGATATTAGTGGAAAAGAGGCTATAAAGAAGTCCTGGTAACTTAAGTTCAATGGACTTTGTTTAACTTTTGTACTATGTGTTCAGTCAAGTTTTCAGAATTAACTATTTACATATATTTATAAATGTATTATACCTAACCTCAGCAGTGACACATATCTAACAAACCAGGAGTACTGTAACATATACCTGCAGGCGGTTACGGTTATAGGCTGTTACCTCAACTGCAGAACTTTGACAGAATCATCAGACTTCTCAGGAGGTAGAAATGTACAAATAAACAAACACTTTGTCACAGATCCACTCGTGCATTTTAGGACAATTTTTTTTCACATGGTCTCGCTTGCCAACATTAGATTACTGGCTGGATGCTAACAACTAGTTTTACACAGTTAGAGGTTTGACAGCTGGAGGTAAAATGCAGGACTTCACAGCAGATGAATGAGACATCTAAAACACATTCACTCGTCCAAGGTACACCACTGCACACTAAATCAGGTATCAAAAGTATATTGTGTCAATATTGTGTCATTGTCCAAAGGTATTTGGACAATGACACAATATTTGTAGCTTTGCTTATGCACACCTCCTCAGTAGATTTCAAATCCACCAATCAAGATGTCATTTAAGAGCAGACTTTAATCCTTATTGCAACATTTTTTATAAATCTTCTGAAATTTTTAAATGCTCAAAAGTAATTGAACAAAGACAATTTTAAAGATAAGGACTGTTAGTAATACTTGAATGAAGGTCTAGAGCTCATGGACATCACAACTCATTTTTTCCTTCCTTGAGATGCAAGGACTTTACTGCTTTTACCTTCTGTTTCTGAAAGTTCTAGACTTCAATCAGATCCTGATATTTAATATACAGCCAGGTATTATTATAGATTTTTCCCCCATTGTACTGTAAATAAGTGAACTGCATCAACACACTTTGATTCTGTATGTGAATTTGCTTCCACTTGTTATTTGTCCAGCATTTCTCTTGCTTCATGTTTTCCAAATTGTCTATCAATGTTTTGCCAAAACCAAACAGATTCACAAGACTAAAGATGGGAAAGATCACAACAGCATCAATAGGCTTCTGAACATAAGGGTATATGGGTACAAAAGAGAGCCATTCTACTAACAGCAGTAGGTGCAGTGGCTGTCTTTTGCTTGCTTTTTGTGCAACACAGCATTGAAAAACTGAAGCAAAACTTCACACAAGGATCTTTCCAGAGAATGTTTTAGTTTAAAATGGGATTATGTATAAATAGCTCCTGACTTCATGTCTGTGCATTTTAAGGTTTTTGCATTTTATTTTGTGAGATGAAATGACACATGAAAAAACTGAAAGTTTAGATGTCACTTCTGCTGTGAAAAGACACAAAAGGAAAAAAAATTGCAGTGATAATTCCTAAAATGACATTTTAGGAATCTCATATTTTATGAGATCAGACTGCACAGCTGACCGCTCAATATATATGTCTGGTGTCCAAGAACAAACAATACCCCAGGAAGAACAAAAAACTGCAAGATGAAATAAGCCTGATGAATAATGGCATCACATTCTAGGTTGGGCAGATTAAAATACATTTCTTTGGATCATTTTGGAACCTGGATGTCTAAAACCAGATTAGGAGTACTACAGTGATGACAAAACATGGAAAAAGGAGTATACTGATATGATGTTCTTGAGTATATACCAAATGAAGACATAATTCTCAGTCTCAAGAAGCATCGCATTCCAGACATAACTCGAAATTCCTCATCTATTTTAAAATGGAAAGCAGACCAACACAAGTTAAAAAGAATGATCTTGAATTACTTGGGTTATAGCCCACGCCTTTATAGATGAATTTTTAGTGTTTTTAGTGAAAACATTGTCTGTCTGGTCAGCATCAAGCACGAGGCAGACAAAGTCTCCTTAAACAACTGACTGAAGCAGCTATGTGGTAAAGAGACAGCTATTCCCAACTGGGAATTAGTGGAGATCTAAAATAAAGCTAAAAGGACAGGATATGCCCATCAAATTGGTTGAATTATGCAAATGTTGCTCGATATCTGCTCGAAGTGTTTGTTAACAAATTCACAATAATATTGAAAATGTCAGAGTTAATTTGAGGGCTTGTTTTGGTTCCCTCAAGTTGCCACGAAAATCTGACCAGCATTTTATTGCACAGTATGAGTAAATATAGCTCAGTAGGCATATTTCATATTATGCACATTTGAATCGGAGGATACCAACAGCAAACATATGGTAAATTGACTGGTTCCTTTATTTATATATATATATATATATATATATATATATATATATATATATATATATATATATATATATATAAACTTAATACAACGCTTTATACAACATATCTTATTCACCCACAAGCACTATTTTCTAGACTTATGTTCTTTCTATCTAACAGTCATACACATTCATACTCCAGTGAGTGCATTGCGAGTTCAGTTGGCAGACTGGAGCAACGAGAGATCGAACCACCAAGTTCCCGATGAGCTACTCTAACTCGTGAGGTAGCGCCCCCACCTCATCCAGCCACACATATCTGTGGCAAGTATAGTTTTGATTTTGAACTGGAACAGTGGACATGAGTTGGACAAAACTAAAAGATAAGTCAAGAATCTTTCTTTATTTTTCATAAGCCAAACATCACATGGTACAGCCTATTATAGAAAACCCACAATTTGCAGCATTCTGTGGCCAGATCAGCATGGATTCCTCAGGCATGTTGATAATAGAATTTTCTGCTCATGTAAACTGGTTTAGTAATAGTATGTCAAAAAATAAGCCCTTGCCACTGAGCTCCATTTTGCGAGAAGCTCTAAGGAGGCTTATTGCCTAGTTATTCGGGAGCAGTCTGGTGCCCCCGTATCACTGTACCATTATAGCTGCTGCTGCTCGTAACACTCCCCCACCAAGACTTCACAGCTCTCCCTTCTGTCAGCTGTGACGGAGCAGGTCATTTGCTGACTGGTTGGGATCCTTGTGGAGTTGACTCTATTAGCTACAGAAATGAGAGTTTTGGACTAGGATGTGTCTCGAATAGATGCGGCGGTTGATGAACGTTTGTGTTGGATCTCGGAGAGGCATCTTGACTAGCTGAGAACACCGTGGCATGTGTTCAACAATCCCTGCGGTGTTAGCCACTCAACTGTAAAACGCTGTGCTTAACAGCTGACACTTCTGATGCCACGATATACCACATTATCAAGCTTCGAAGAGTTTTGCATTAGAGCACCTTATAAATCACAGGAAACATTTTAATGAGAGTATTTGACATTGAATCCCTTGGGAGATGAAAATGAGAGTATGACACTTAGCACACCAAGTGCTGCATACCACTGGGATTTACAAGTCCCAATGCTTGCTTGCTAGAAATCTCTAATGCTTTGAATACAGCATTAGAGGAGTGTGTGTGCATCCCCATCCACACAATATAAAAAAAAAACACAATTTCTCCTTGCAGTTAATGCATAAAACAGTGCAAGATAACGGTCCCAGCAAAAACATAAGTATAAAATGTTGAACCTTACACTGTGTTGCATCGCATTCCAAACAATCCTCTGGTTTGCAGCATAAAGGCAGGGAAACAGAAAGTCTTAATTAATTCAGCGTAGGTGGGAGAAATCACTGACGGACATATAACGCTTAAAAGCCAACTGCTGTATATAAGACATCAAAAATGCATCGAGAATGAATTAGATAAAGTGCAAAAACATAATTAGGACTGAATAAAACAAATAGCTCATTTGTTGTTGTGGGATTTCAAGAGCCAGATGGCAAAAAAAGGCTGCTTTTCAAATTATGTACCCATTAACTAAATAACCTATTATTAACCTCACACAGAGAACTAAGACTCTTTGAGATGGAAATTCATGTATCAAGATCCTATTGAACAAACATACAGATTATCTGACAGAAAATAAAGGTGCGCCTTCAAGAAGGAATTGATATGGTCAGCCTCACAAAAATCTATCCATCTCCCTTCTTCCCCTTCTCTGTTTGCCAAGTGCACGGGGATGAGAAGGGCAGTGAATGCAGTACATCACACCTTCCCATGCCGTCTTTGGGTAAAGCTGTTGATTCGTTAACAAACACAAATCGATAGAAAGGTCTGAATGGAGGACAAGTACAAAGAATTAATTTCCGGCTCCGGGGGCTTACCATGGCAAATCACCAGCTTTAATCAACAGTGTCAAGTCAAAAAGATAAATGATGTTTACACTGAAGCAGTGTCTTGTCTGAAAACAGAAAGCATTGGCTTTTGTCTTCTTACCAGTCTGTCTAGGCTTGTGCCAGTTGCAGTGGTAGGCCTCTCCTCTGGGCTGTAGGGCCTGAAGCGGGCGTTGAACACATCCGAAACACCACGAGCAGACCTAGTGATTCCTGCGGGTTTTGGCTGACCACAGCCTTGAAAAACCTACAATTACAAGAACATGGGTACCCAACTGTCAACAGTTTAAATTACTTGGGATGCAGAAAATAGGTAAAATACACTGTTTGGATAAGGTCTTGTGAATGATTCACCCCTGACTACCGGTGTGACAGTGCTTTACGTCAAGTTGAGGCAACCATGTTGATAGGTGATCCGACTAGGAGCTGTGACCAGTGCTATTTAAGTTTGTTGAGTTAAATTTTTACGGGCTTCTGGTAAAACACCACATATACTTAAGCCATAAACAAAACGGCATCTGGTGCATGGGAAAGGCAACTGAGCATTTAGTTTTGAATTGGAACGGGCATCTAATTCAGTGTAGGCAGAAAAATATTCTTCCTCCTTTCTGTCTACAATTTTGTGGGCAAAGAAAAATGCAGTAAAACACAGGAAACACATTAACTACTGTTAGTTGAACTAAGATTATCTGACCAACTTGAAACATATAATTCAAATACAAGACCTAAATTTGGACTTAATTAGAATGTGTTGTAATCCACACCTTAGTCACAGCCCAGTATGACTTCCAGCAAAGCTTATTCCTCATTTTGTGACGAAGTTGGACTTCGTCAGCCTGTCTGAAGTGTTACTTTGGTTCTTAGAGAAATGTACCTAATTGACATACCCTGTAGGAGACCTGGGCACTGTTATCTTGCATAATCATGATGGCCTCTGAAATCTTGACATCAATAGGCTCCATGACAGATTCAATGTTGAAAGGTCCCTCTAGCCTCTGCGCCACCAGCAGCATGGCATCTGTTATATAAAAAAAAAAAGGTGTGGTGTTGAAGGAAGAAGAGCAAAGGTGCAAACACACAGTTGGTAAAGTGCTCACAGACAAAAATAACTGTCAGTACAGCAACTATTAAAAAAAAATGACTGCACTGCAAGGTCCATCTCAAATTACAAAGGCCTGTTTACGTGCTTGGTAAACGTAGCAGTCCAATAATAGTAAAGAACACACTGCAAGAAAAATACTGTATGATTGACACAATGCCAGAAATTCATTGTGAAAACAGAAACCACAATCATCAAGTACAAAGAAAAGTCTCCACTCATGTCCCTGAATTCATTTACATTGCGGTGCTGCTCAATTCAGTGGTGTGCAATTGCAATGGGTCTTTATTTAGGTGCCAGCTATAACTGCTCACATTTTGTTTATGTGGGTTTGTGTTTCCAAACGCAGTGCATAGTTTTATCTAACTGGTAAATTAAAAAATGCTTTTGAATATTTTTCTCTTTATTTTGAAGCTGCTTTCAGTTGATTGTGTTTTGGGCTCTTTTGGTTTTCACAGAAGGTGAAAAACAACAGAAAAAGTAATAAAATGGTACTAATTGTACTAATGGTGCAATGCTATGCCTACCTCTGATTAATATTGAAGCAATTAATTGACTGGAAAAAATATGTCAACCTCCCTAGGAATTTTTAATTCATTATTTATGAAAACACACACACACACACACACACACACACACACACACACACACACACACACACACACACACACACACACACACACACACACACACACACACACTTCCGTTCAGGTTTAAAAGTGCAGATATGTTTCCTCTCTTTGGCTTACATCTCTGCAGATGAGCACATAAACAAACATGACAATATTTGCTATATTGTCATGGAGCTTTTTACAAAAAGGACACAAACGGTTTACAATTTGCAAACTACTACATCTTCTTTTCTGATTGCTGCACAGTATTGTCATTTACCACCTTCCCATCTCAGACTGCAAGCACACTTACGGAGCATGAATGCTTCTTGAGGCAAATTCAATTTTTATGTAGATCAACTCAATCAAGTCTACAAAATGCTGTTAGGCTCCATGTAGTGAATAGTGCTGATGAGTAATTGATTTAATAGAACTTTTGAAAGCCAAGCACTTATTTACATATGCTGTGAAAAAGGTCAGTGGCTCATTAATATTGTGTGGACACAAGCCAGAGGGCCTTCTTGAACATGATACACTTAACATATCATCTGCACTTGTTTTCATCGTTTTTAATGAACATATTTGCAAGCTTTTCAAAAGGATGTTGCATTCACATGATCTAATATGTACAACTCTGTATGGTTCACATTGCACAGTACCTCAGACTAATTAGGCAAACTGCTGTTGCCCTTTAAAGGCTCACTGAGTAAACTGAAACACTGCTAATGTTGATTTATATCGATGTGCTAGAGTCTGTACGGTGGCAGCTCTGAGTTTGACTGCCGTGCCACAGGTAACTGGACATCACCAAACCACTCATTCATAGCTAAAGGCCCATTTCTGCAGACAGTACAGAACATGCATCTCCATCCACAAACCAGAAGGCTGGTTTGTGGATAAGTACTCCACAATTACTTTGTACCTAAATATAATAATCCTGTCATTTGGAGACTTCAGAAACAATGATGTCTCACTGTACATGCTCCATGACTCCCTTAACAGTTTATTTTATCTGTATCAAAATTCCAAAAGTAGCTTGTTGGTTTTTGAAGAATAAATTATGTATTTCTTTTGGCTTGCTACTCCAACCGCCCCACCCATCATAGGAAAATAAAATAATGTATTCCCAAACTGTGAAGGAATAGATAACATTCCATGGGGAACAGACCAAAAATGGCGACTGAAAAGAAAACATTAAAAAAAATAATTGACCTTACACAAAAAGCCAGCTGCAGACATGAGAAAACATACTGTAGTGCAAATATTGTACATACCCCCCCCCCCCCCCCCCGGACACACACAAAACAAACAAATGAAAAAAAGAATATCTAAATTACACTTTAGTGCTTTGATAGCAGACCTGTCCAGCTTTTCATTCTTCTGGGACCTTAGATCACTAATGGCAGGGGAAAAAAGCTGAGAAACATTAGCTCAGCTCTGCTTCCATTTCCTTTCCAATTATGTCAAAGTCAGAGCCTTTGAAGAGCCCCTCTGTTTGTTTACACTGTGAATTGCAAATGGCCTGTGATTCTTGCTGAGATCTTAATATACAGATTACATCAGTGCCAAATGGTTTTCTACAGCAGCACTTCAAGTGCACAACTGTGTAACCATATGGTCTAAGTGTAAAAAAAAACACCTGCAATGGCCAAAGAAAAAATATTTTTGCTGTTTGTCTATTAGCAGCCATGGCAATCATTTTTAGAAAAGTATTTTTTAACAGCGTACTGCAGTTTAGTTTGACTGCTTTCTTTTTGTGTCCTTATATTCCTTAAAAAAAAAAATCTGAACGTAGCATTTCCATATTGTTTGTTATTTAATGTGATTATAATGCAAATTCATTCAACTGCCCCAGGTATGTCTGCTCACAAAAACAAACACAGGTAAAAGTATATCTAAATTCAAGCTTAAAAGCTCTCAGTTGCAAATACTGAAAATTTAGGTCAGCAGCGCCAACTGGGAGCAACTTGTATTTCATCACAGGAGAAAAGAAGAGTGCCTCCAGGATCAAAAACGATGGCAATCTTTCCCAGCAGTGGTGACTTATCTGCAACTTATCAGATGGGCTCAACAAACAGAGAGCTAGCCCGGGAACTTTGTCTTTATACACAGCTGTGGGAAAGCAGAGAGTGTCACGGGGGGAGGCAGGGAAAGAAGAAAGCCGGAGAATAAGATGTGGTTCTGGGTTGAGTGAGGCTAGGACTATAGCTGTGTCCTATAGAGAGATGGGCTCCTGCGCTACATGTGAAAAACTCTGCCTACATGGAGAATTAATGACTCTCATTTATGAGGAGTGCAGGAAGTCCAGTCCACTGTGGCACAGCTGCCACTCTGAGCCAAATTTTCCCTGCATCACTTTTGCACCACTGAGATAGGCTACTGGCCAGCCAGAGGAAATCTTGTTATCAACACGACACAGCCATGCAAATAGACATATCTTGTCCTATTCTGAGCAGGGGTTTTTACAGCTGTGACTTACTGGATAGAGACACAGAAATCTAAAAGACACCATGCCTCGAAACCACAGCACGAGCCAATTATTTTTACTTCAAATTGGAGGTTAATATTTCAGTTTGTGATATGAAACATGCTTATTTGCCCCGCCTTACTCTTGCCTCTGCCTCTTTATCGAGATTGATGTCCACTTAAATTCAGGCTATGTCAGCCAGCAGCAACCTCCAGCAGACAAGGACAAATAAGGAAAGTGAACAAGCCCATCTATGGCTCTTTGCCTGTGAAGAGTTCCACAGGATGAAAAATGGCTCTAGTGTGATTTGGATTCTGTAAAGCATACCTCATCTGTGGTTCAGTCAACCAACTAATAGTGCTATGAAACAGTATAAAAATGGAAAGGAAGAAAAAAAAAAGAGGCATATTGTCCCTTGGACACATAGTCATGATCAAGAAAAGGAGTCCTTGAACATAGACATATGTGCACAGCCCAGGGTTTAATAGCCATAAAGAAAAAAAATGTATCAAGTATTATGATTTATTTTATTTTGTTTGTTTGTTTGCTTTTTATATCAAATGTTAAAAATGTCTTTAACGGGCTACTTAAAAAAAAACAAAAACTGACCCCTCTTTTCCCAAAAGAGTAGTCTACTTTACCAACTTTTAGACGTTTTGGTTCATTAATCATTTGATAAAGACTATAAAGGCACACAAGGCAATATTTAGAAAAGCTGGGGCCTAAATCTTAACCCTAAATAAAAAAATCTTTTACTAGAGATCATTTCCTCTGCTGCTAACATGAGGCAAAAACCCCCCCAAAAACAATCTTGTACACATCTAGTGCAAGATTAGATAAGACAGTCAAGATTAACAATATCCTGACTTTTTCCTTAGCGTCCTTAGGAGATTGACAAATCTATGCACACAATTTGGAGTAAAATGTAGAGGATGTAAAATTTCGATGCAGGAGACAGGCAGGATTCACGGGAAGGAAGCCTTTTTATGAGGCTGAGTGCAAAAAGTACACACAAAACAAAACAATATCCAAAAAAAAGCGACACAAAATTAAAACCACAAGTCACATGATGAAAGACAGGACAGAATTACAGTCATTGAGACAGAGACCAAAGGTAACGCAGTACTTTTTATGCCCAACAGGGTAATCAAGAATCGGAAGCAGGATGCTAACGAGACACAGCTGAAGACAATCAAGATGATGACACAAGTGGGGAGATGTAAGCGAGAAACAGAAACTACAGCGGGAAACAGATACATGCATGAACTTCACATATTGAGATTGATACACGAGGAACAAAAAGCAAATGGTTTTGTACCCTTTTAATTGATTTTGTACAGTTTTTTCACTCCTCTAAGGATTTAGTTTAATGATTTATTGGTGTTTTTTATGCACTATAACTAAAAAAAAAGTGAAATTCTTTATCTGAACCTTGTTTGTTTATTTGGTGATTACAAAAAATTGCCTTTTAACCGCTATAGAAAAGCAGTTAGCAGGCAACACAGAGAACTGCCTTCTAATCCGCAGCATTTTTGCCATGTCATTGTGACATATGTTAGCATTTCAGTGTTAGCCCCAGTGGTCTTTTGATCTAAACGCTAACAGAGAGTCAGTCAAATAGCTCAGTCTTGTACAAAAACAAAGCCTGAATCATTTAGCATAATTCATGTTCAGTGATGATGGCAGCAATCTAAAACAGTAGGCAAGACATAAGATGCAAAACCCAAGAGCAACATTGACAATGTACTGCATGGCTAATCAAACTAAGAGACACAATCCGATAACGAGCTATTCACAATCAGATCGTGTTACTAATGGGGCTGGAGATATCATGAAATTTTGTGTATGGTTTGCTGACTGGACTGTTTCTAGTATTTTGCCCACAATTATGTTGAAGCCAGCCTTTCCTGTTCTCACTTTGTAGCCTCATGTTGCAGGGTGCATCGCAATGCTCAGATGTGATCTGGACAGGCCATGCAGCTCAGACAATAATAGACCTTGCTGGTTATAAACACACTGGAGAGTATAATTTCTCTCTCTTAACAAAATCCCTGTCTTTCTGCAGGTTTCTAATTACACAGGTGGGAAGAGAATATGTAATTAGATCCACTCAACCACATCTTCATGTAACTGTGAGTGATTAGACAAGCAAATAACTATAAAACAGAATGTAAATTAATGTCCCTACAGATGCCAGTGCACACAAACCTCCAAATGTTCACCCGGTGCTGCCTTGAGAAAAGCACAGTATGTTCTACATTATTTGACTTCTGCAGGCAAATGACACACAAGGGTGGTACAGGCTGTCAATACTCGGTCAGAAGAAAGTCCTGTGTAAGGAAGTTATTATGTAATATAGTGTCTTCAGCTCTTAGTTTTAAAGGTTTTCTCACAGCTAGGTTTCTACATTTTATACACACAGACACTAAAATTCACAAATGTCATTTTAGATTAATATTAAAGATAACTGCAATTTCTGGTAAGCTAAAGTAAAAATCTATCTTTAGCAACTTTAAATAGGAAAACAAAGCTATTTCTGTTTAGCTGGCAAATATAAATAATTATTTAGATTTAATCTGGAAACATGCAATTTTAGAGGAAACGGTCATAAAGGTTTATTTGTTAAACTCTTTCAAGGCAACTGTTCTATAATTAGTTATGTTTAATTTTTTAATCACCTTTTACAGTGATAAGTTGGCAGTGGTACTCAAATAAGCCATTTTTATGTACTTTAACGCTCGGTTACATTGTTATTCCTGAAATGAAAACCTTTAACACTATTTGTTTTTAATAGTAAAAAGCAGAAATCAATAAGTTTGCTTTTTTTGTAAATCTCTGCGCTAACCCCAAGAACTTATTCGATGACCTCCAAGAAAAAAGGAGACAGAAAACTACCTTTAATATGATGTGTGCCTAATAACACATCTGACTGTGCAATCAGTGCTACTGGTGATTGAAAATCAGAATGTGAAACTCAGCCACGGGTATTTATATTTAGCTGACATTTCAGATCCCGGAGAGCTGAAGTTTAATTGAATATGTAGAGATCTCATATATAACAGGCTATCAATGTCTTCACTTTTCACAAGGCCCAATTTGTAAAAAAATAAAATTATTATCAGTGTGTCAGATGAGTGGCATGCTCTGGTGCTGTTTTTCCTTCGTCCTGTGTGGTCTTAATTTCCATCCCTGAACAGCAGTGATATAGAACTGCTGTGCCTGAAAGCCATTTACCTACACCTGTGGAGTTAAATGGATGTATAATGGCTGTCTGCTCTGTCTAATCGTTGTGGCTTGTCTTAGAACCATTTGGCAAAAGGTTAATAAAAGCCCAGAGCTATATGAATTTTTTTTTTCCATTTGAAAAATGCAGAATACTCTAAGTCTGCAACGATTATTATCACGCAAAAATAACCTGACCATTTATTTAAATGCTTTTAATCACATGTTCTGTAAAGTTCCAGGAAAAGCGTAGCTGTTTGCTTTGTTTCCAGTCTTTGAGTTGATAAGCAGTTATGATTTAACAATATATTAAAACATTCATTTTTCTTTACATACACTTTTGCATGGATGGAACCGTTCAAGTGTGGCATAAGTGGAAATACTTTTCCTCAAGTAAAGACTCCTAATATTAAGATATTATTTCTTGGGAGATTGCAGTCACAGGTTATTTCTTGGCTGTCACGACCATTCACAGAGTTCCATTTGCAATAGTGCATCCACACATAGACAATTTTCATTACTCGAGATGAGTTTTAGCTTTTTCAGTGCAGCTCGCCCACTCAAACGCTCAGTTTTCTTTTCCTTTGTCACATGAGATGAAGAGTTGCTTCAATCTATTTTTAAAAAAGTAATACCATTAAATTAAATTCCAATGAGTAACAGAAATATCGAATCACTAAAGGTGACCATGTCTAAAATGCTTTCAATGGGCAAATTCTAGGGCGAGGTCACCAAACCGGGTCGGATTTGTGTTTGACCCATTCGGTTTGGCTGCCAACTTGCATCACCCAGTTGGCCTAAAATAGAATAGCTTAATTTTAGTGAAATGGAAGCGTGTGATTTCTATCAGTGTTTCGAATTTCTGCTGGTTAGACCATAAAATTCTAATCTTTTCAGTGTCCTTGTGTGTAGAAACTTTTTGTGTGGTCTGAGTTTCAGCCATGGGCTGTCCACTCTCAGTGAGTACAGATTTTATTTTCCCTTTTCTGTCAATATTTTATTCATGAGGATTTTTTTTTAAAACAAAAAGAAAGGGTTTGTTGCTGTCTTGAATTTCAATAAACAGTTTGTAGCTGGATACAGTTACCAAGTGAAACAAATCACCTAATTAAAAAGAAATGAGCAGATAGAATCGATAGAGATCACTTCCAATGTGGAGACATTTCTCTCTCAAGAGGGAAAGTGAGCGAGCAACAGAAGCCAGTAAACATCGAGGCAACTAGATTAGGGAAAGAAAAAAATACAGAACGAAAAACAAAAACCTGGCACTGATAACCAGTTCACGTTGGACTGACTTTAGTCCAGTGGCAAGTCGCTGTAAGCATCTCAATATGCGGGAGACTAGGTTCCATCACAGGTATAATACAATGTGATAATGGCACATATTGCATGATCTAAATCACAGAGCACAATATTTATCTCCAGGGCATGCGATTGTGTGACTGATATTTAAAACATCTGAGAAGTAGGAGACATCAATTTGTGCAGACAGCCTGATTAAAAAATAGTTAAAAACATCAAAGCATTATTCAACAAAAAGAGTTAAACAATGCACAAAGACAAATAAACGCTGTCAAAGCAATGCTAAATAGGCAATCTATCTAAAAAGCAGCATGATCTATGCATCCTACGTGCATCCTGACTGTATTCAGTGCAGCCTTTGATTGTGGTGAACAGCCTGACAGCTGTTCCTCAGTCGCTCCATGCTTCAGCTAATTCGTGTAATTAAAATCTAATCCTACCTTTAATCTCATCAAATTGCTCGCAGACTGCTTTTGAAAAAGGCGTGTTTATTATGATAAATGGTGTATAGAAAGCAACTACAAATTATTTGACAAAATAAACTGTTTTTTCATTACATTTATCATAACAATAAGGTTTTGTGTGGATACAGTAGCTGGCATCTTTTTTCCCATATTGGATGCAGTGAGCAAGTCTTGTCTGTAGGGGTGGAATTGTGAGAAATCAGCAAGGATTTGTTCTCCAGTGGGAACAAACGGATTAGAGACTGGCTACTCAGCAGCAGAGTCCATTTAATCTACTGAATGATTTATTTTGATTTGATTTATTCAGCGTAACATTAAAGAAGAAATAGATATCGCAGCATGGCATTAAAAACGATATTTATTAAAACCATAACTATCCATTTAGTTCCTACATGAAAAATATTATGTTGTATTCACAGTAGAAGCATGGCTGATTGATTCATATGAATGCTATTGTTCATGTTCTGTCAAGTGAAGTTCTAAGAACAGCATCTTTCCAAATTAATGTGAAATGACAACATGATATCAACATATTTAAATCGGATATTAGCGGAGCTTGTGAGAAGCTCTAGCCTCTAAATTAAGTCTCTTGGTCAGATTTTAGTTACTTGTCTAATTAATCTCTTGCTTAGAGGCAAACACAGCAAGCACACGTTCAATGCTATTTGTGTAAAGGAGAGAAAACTTTCAAGATCTCCTCACTGGGATGCATCTGCATTCCTCTGTCTCATGAACAGAAATATAAAGGAAAAATATGATTGTGGAGGGCAATTTTTCCTGTCACTTTTTTAATACTCTAGCCTTAACAGCAAATAATTGTTTTCGAACATAACATCAAAGAAAACATCCAAAAGCGAGGAAGTTGAACCAGTTATTTTTTCTCTCTCCTCCTGTGAAAGTGCGGTACAAAAGTAGCGCTTTCTAAACATTTCACATTTCCGAGGAGCAGTGCGGCTGCTCTTCGTACACACATGTGTTTTAGTTTGCTTCTGGCGATGCCATAACAGTCACTCTCAGCCTCACACTCATATTGTAGATAAATGGAGGTAAGGCTGTGAACTGGCCTTTTTTTCCTCTCTCTCTCTCTCTCTCTCTCTCAACTTCTGTCACGAGTTTGAATTTATTTAATCAGAGGGTGTTATTTCCTGCAGTGTTGTGAGGAAAATTGTCACTATCAAGGGCACAGCCTCCAGGTGTAAAGGATTTCTCACTCTTTGGTTGGATTAGTTCTCACCTCCCCAGTATCTTGAACATAAAGCTGGTCTGAATAGATGCCACAAGAATCAAGATGAATATCGCAGCTTGAAGTCCGCAACAGTATGTGATAGCAGAAGGTGATCTGAGTTCATTCAAACCAAAGCTTCTTATTTCTAAGTAATAGCATAGTTGTGATCTACATGGGATTACATATTACAGTAATTTGTCTGCATGTGTAGAACATGAAATAACCTTCCTGACAATTTAACACCGAGAGACGAGTCAATACCGTTTTTTGTGGTTAGACTTCAAGCTAATTGAAAATCTTTCATCCCATAATGAGCATGAAATGTCAGAGCCAAAAGATATAGAACTGGCATTTAATCTGCACCAGGGAACAATAACCCAATTGACAAGTGCTCTAATAAAGACAAAATGAACATTGCTACAAAATTAATGGCAGAAATGTAAAACTGTGGCGCCATGTTAGAAATTAATTTTTTTAGTGAAGTAAATGTAGACATTCTATTGGATTTAGGAGTCCAACAGACTTGTTTGTTTTAAGAAAGCAGTCTTACTGGCAACTAACAATAGATAACATTCATGTTGTAATTTATTAGTAAAATTCGATAAACCAGACAGTGCAAATGCAACACAAACATCATTTTTTTTTAAAAAAAATGTATATATTATTTTTACAATTCTCCCTGTTTTTGGCTGATAAGAAATTCAGGTAAAGTGAAATAGTGTCTATATTATCAGTGGGGGTGGGTATATTTATTTGTGAAATCTCTCTGTTACACTCCAAGGCTTCATTTTGGCAACTTCCTGTGACCCTGAACAGGATGCATGGTTTTGAAAATACACTGATTGAGATTAACAAGAGATTGACAGCTAGGATAAATAATATATGTGGCATTCTGAAATTGTGATGCTGTTACAGCTTGTGATGGTGCCCTGTTCTGTCGACTATAAAATGTGACAGATGTTTCTTACCAAACAATTTCACACGTTACTAAGCTTCAATGGCTGCAGCAACAGCAGGAGCAAAGGTACCAATAGGCAACCTGCAGTGTTGAATTTTTGATCATTCAATACTGGATCCTCAGTCAAAAATCCCACAAGCTGTAGGCAAAAGTTATTTTTGTTGCTTGAAAATTGCGAACAATCCTCAGTAAAGTATATTTAAGATGCAAGTCATGATTCCTAAACAATATTTTGGTTTGAACCTCAAAATAATCAGTTTCGTTATTTTGATTAAGTAAAAGCAACGAGTTTGAAATTATAAATAATTTTTCTATTAGTTGATAAACAGCAGTGCTTTCAATAACATAAATAAAATTACCGTGTTTTTTGGACTATAAGGTGCATCGGATTATAAGGCACACTGTCAATTTTGTCGATTCTGGGGGTAAAGCCCGGTCTGTTAAAGTAGGAAGGCTGAGGCATTTTCTCTGAGGCATTTGCCTTTTTACCAAAGGCGATAACAAGTTCCAGCATCTCCACCACCCCCTGTGAAAGGTCACAGGCTTGTTTTTGCAACAAATCAAAAGTGTGGACGATGCTCAGTCTAGAATCTTCTGCTGACAGATAGCGTAAGCTTTAAAAGATTTAAAAATAAACTAATAATTAAGTCAAAGTTGATCTAAAAAGGTTGGCAAAAATAATGATGTTAAAAAAATCCCATTACATACCCATAGGTGCAAGTGTGAATGTGATTTGATGTGGATTTGAAAGTGTTTGGATTGTTTGGTATTTGCAAAACCCATATTGCTGGACACTGCAAGGTGCAAAAAACGTCAATAAATCCAAATTTATTTATTTTTTGCACATGAATGACTGATGCCACAGAACATTTTTTCATGTGCACTGAGAGGTCCCTGATATGATGCTTTTGCATCATATCAGGGACCTCTCAATCGGAGTGTTATAAGAGTGCTTCCTTGAATTACAGCTATTCTTAAACAGTTCATGCGATACTTTTGTAAAAATCCATTGATTTAAAGATTAAAGTCTGCACTTCAATCATCTCTTAAATGCTTGATTTTGAATCTACTGTGGTGATTAACAAAGATTTACAAAATAATCCTAATAATCATTGTGGAATCCTTTTGTAGATTAAGCAATTTTTCAGCAACATTTAAATTACTGCTAAATTAAACTATCATCTTCAATATCTACTGCTTAATATACTTTCTTGAATAAAACGACTTTCTGTAACGTAGCACTGAAGGACTTACTGTGAATCAGCACTGAAGCTTTTACTCGTGCAGCTTTCAGTCTGTTTGAGCTGCTCATTGCTTTGATTTGCTGCTCCATACAGTCCCAGTAGATCTCACAAAGACTGGCAAACTTTGTGTAGATAAATCAAGGTCACAACTTAGACCAGATGGTTGTGCACTACAATGTCAGTACAATACTTCTAAGTGTCAAGATATGAGGAGCTGCTCACAAGAACTGAAGTGAACTGGAAAAAAAGAAAAACTTTTACAAGAATGACCTAAGTGTTAGGGCTCAAAATCTGTAATGGATTTATTTATTAGTGCAGATGAAAAAAAATATGCTCATGTTTTTTACTAAATATATTGTTCATATATCAATTCATCAACCAGCCCTATCATAAGAGGATTTGATTATTTTCATTTTTTTAAAGCAAGACAATTACCCAAACCTAAAATACAGAGATATTTTTCAGTAAAAACAGAAAGAATATGATTATTTTTAAATATTAATCTCCAGAAATAGATAGGAGTCATGTATAGTATGCACCAAGATGAAAACAGAAAACTTAATAGCTTGTACTAAAAAAAAGGCAATACAAACTTCTTAATCCATCTCCTGCTCACAACAGTCACATTTTCGCCATCATACTGTAGCTTTTGTTCAGGCCAATGGGCTGAGCCTATCTAGCTGACAGCAGGAACCATCATGCTGGGCATTCTATCAAATACCAAAATAAATATATAAATATTATATTTCTATTTGTATTCGTTGACTCTGAGTTGAACAATTTTCTATGGAACATAACTTCACAAAACTTGGCACTTCCTGCGGAGCATGTCTGCCCCATTACAAGTCACCATTTAGCCCAGCAGGAGAGCAGAATCCCATGAATACAATCTTTTCACACAGGAATCATGATAGAAGAATGACAAATAGAGCACTTTCTTATCCAAAGGCCCAGCGAGTGTCAATGAAAGTGATGTTGTCAAAATATGATAATGACACGGCACCAGCTGCAGCCTCTCTAAAAATAGAAAGTCCAATTCTGCAATGCAACACAAGGATTTGTATATCCCCGCATACTGATGCAGTCAGCATTTTGACCTAAGCTGCCTTTCAATATTTTATTTATTAATTAATAATATTTCAATGAAATTATGGTGCTACTCAAGAGTTCAATGCTGTGAAAGCACAGAAAAAACACCAAGACAGAAACATGTAATGTCTAATTTCATTTCAATGACTTTAACTGTGTGGAACTCTAATTCACACACAGTACTGTGCAAAAAATTTTGAGTCATACCTCATTTCTCTGTATTGAGCCAGACTTTGTTGTCATTTTCAAGTAGTTCTACAGGCCCTCTAAACATCTTTCAGACTTTATCTAAAGATGCTGGAATTTTCAGTCCAGCATGTCCACAGCTATCTGTAAAACATGGTGGAGGCTCTATGATGGTTTGGAGCTGCATTGTATCCAGCTGTGTTTAATTCCATCTAAACTGATGGAATTATTAATGCAAGAAATGCACTTTCAGATTAACCTGGGATGTAATACCATCTGGAAAGTGTCTGTTTAGCTTTATTTTTTAGCATGACAATGATAAACGCATTGCCAATTGACTAAAATCACACCTGGATAGAAAAAACACACAAGGTCAGTCTATGACATTCAGCCATAGACTGACCTCCCCAGAGCACTGACCTGAACATTGCTGAAGGAGTTTGGGATCATCTTGACAGATAATGGAAAGAAAAGGCAGCCAACATCCAAAGAAGAGCTTTGAATGTCCTCCAAGAAGCCTCAAGAACTATTTCTGTAGACTACTTAAAGAAATTACAATACAGGTTGCCTCAGAGAGTTCAGACTGTGTTGAAGAATGAAGGTGGTGATACAAAGCGTTGACTTTCAAGCTCATTAAAACTGTACAAACTTAAACTTATGCTTCATATACTGTATTTTTCTGGATGTTTGCATGTTTCAATATGCAGCTGCACCTATTTTCCATTTTCCTAGTAATGAAAAGAAATGATGACTGATTCAAGACTTGTGCAGTACTGTGGATTCAAACATTTTAGTGCTATGAATTTTGTTATATTTAAATATTCAGTATTGGAAGTGCTCCTTACAATGGGTCTATTATGCTTATTGCCATAGTAATCCGTAGACTCTTGTGGAAAAAAAATGTTTTGAGCACCCCTCCCTATGCCCACACTTCCTTAAAGCTAACTTTCTTCTAATTGGCTGCTCACTGGAATCAGAAGGTTTGAACAGCAGGTGGTACTCTGCAGAGTAACCCTGCCATTAGTGAGATCCAGTAGCCAAAAGAGCCAAAAAACCTATGTGCAAACAGTCTTGTTTTACACTACATATTGGCCTATACTATACACTATATATTACTTACATATATGCTGACCTCATTATGTGAAACTTTGGCCATGTTTAATATAAGCATCCACTACCAGGCCACTTCACATAATTCCAATTATTCCGCCCTTTTCCTCTTGCTTCCTGAACACATAGGTCTCACCGTGCCTAAAGCGTCTTTGCTTTATGATTAAGGTTTGAGCAAAACAAAGCAATATTTGTAATATTAACATTTAATCCAGTTACTCTCTGTAATTTAAAAGGTTTACAGCTTTTGCCTACGTCACCCAAAACAACACCCCAGTGTGCAGCTTTCAGCTTACTTTTTTAACTGCTTTCAAAGCACAGTTACAGTTCTCTGGTCTACACCAGGGAGCTTAAAAGATTATTCAACTCATACTATTATCTGTCCAGCTTTAAAGCAATTCGTGTCACTTTTTGGTATGCAATTAAAATATAACCCTGTGTATAGCAGCAAAAAGGAAAAGCTAAAAGTGATGGTGTAAGTGAAAATTTCAATCTGCTTTACTGTGAGTGCTCATGTGATGTAACATGCTTTCTCTGCTTTTCTCCCACATCCATTAGTTCAATTCAGTCATATTATAAAACCATATGCCCAGACATGAATTTATAGCAACACATTTAATTGGTATGTTACTTTAGAAATAATAGAACAGCAGAGTCGAGGTTAAAATAAAAATGGCTGGGGAAGTGGTTGAAAAGACTCACCGATGTACTGGTTCCACTCTGGGTCCAAATCAGCTTGATTGGCCAGGCAGCCCTTCATGACATTCAGGCAGTAATTCTTACAAGGCTTTACTCCTGGCATACTCTGACAAAAGGGGCAATACAGCATCTTTGTCACTGCTCGAATACATGCTGGAGTGCTGCTAACCTGCAAGGACACAGAATGTGACAGCGGTCATTAGTATCTAGTAGCACCTATGAAATATATGGTAATTATAAATCTATTTTATTAAAGTAACTGTGCCAGTTAAAGAATTTTGAGTAATTTATAACAAGAAAACTGTCCAGTAGAAAACTTTTGCAAAGTTTTACCATAATGCTATTGTCCTATTGTCAAAAAAAGTTTCAGTTATTAATCAGCAAAGGCCCTAGAGAGAGACCGTTTTTGCTGACTGAAGACTTAAAGAACGTTCTTATGCAATCAGTCACTGCCGATGAACACTTCACATAGGATAATTTGGCTTGCAATTAAACCACAAGTCTTTAAATAAAGTCAAATATCTATTTCCCCACTCTATGGAATATAATTTCTATTTTAAAATGTAGGGTTATGTCACTAATGAAAAAGTAAAAATCCAAGCTAATAAAGAAGACAAAAGTGGCAAAGTAGAAAAATCTGCTTTCATAGATAACCTGATAAACTGTCTCCATGTATGAAAACACATACAAGCATTGATAGTAATAGGCTAACAGCTGCAGGAAACAGACAATTAAACACCTCTGAAATGCATTATGTTACAGTGACTGCATGTATAGATATTGAAGATGATAAACAGTGAAGCAAGAGATAAGATGCACCTTTGTTTGTTTCAGCTTTTCACTACAGTTTGTTTAACAGATAACCGATGCGACTCAAAAACAGGGTTATTTTAATAAGTTAATAGGACAAATTATGACATACAACTAGTGACCACTTTGTTAGGTACGTCTATTCAGTCGCTTCTTAATGCAAATATCTAATCAGCCAATCACGTGGCAGCAACTTTTTGGTTATTGTTGGCAGTGTAATGGTATGGAGGGTTCCTTAGTACAAGCTGAGAATGGTTTAAATATCATAGACTCTCTGAGTTCTGTTCTTGATCATGTTTAACCCTTCATGACCACAGTGTACCACAGTGCACCAGTGTATCTTCTGATAGCTGCCGCCAGCAGGATAACTCACGATACCATGGAATGGCATCATGTGTTTTTTTTTCCCCCAGACAAAACCACACATCCCTGCCAGATGAAGTGAATTCAACCCTTCATTACCACAACCTCTCATGTTCCAAATGTTAATTTGATTTGATTGTAAATTACTAATCCTTCCAGATGCCCATTGGAAGCTGCAGAAGTACCCTCTAGGGTACAAAAACCCCTGGTTGATAATTTAGGCTACTTTGACAAACAGCGGGAAGTTAGCTACAATGAAAAATGCTCTCATTCACAGGATCCTGAAGTAATACTCACAATAAAAAAACTACAGAAGACAGCTGACCATCAGCTGGATCATCAGCTGCTATATTCTATTCAAGTCATTTATCAGACTGTGGGAGTACCAAAGTGCAAAATGTCATTAGTGTGTGTTTTTTGAAATCATAGTGAGGAAATCGATCTCATAGCAAATACAAACTCCACTATGCGATCTGCTAAAAAACATTTGATGACATTATTTATAATATGGAGCATTCATTATTCCTACTCTCAGTATGCAGTTACTTGCACTCTGAAGACCTGTTAAGATGTTTAAAATTAAATGAGCTATTTTCATGAACTAACAAGACTCTTAAATCTTAAACACCTTTTAGTCTGGAAAAAGTGCCTTTTTACACTACACTAACACTTATTATTGTCTCACTGCATTAAAAATACAAGAAAAGCAGCTATAATGCAGCATCACAGCTCTTTTTGTTTTAAAGAAGCGATGCACAGCGACGTCTTCACCAAAATTAGCTGTTGTTTTGTGTAAAATGAGTGCACTTATTGTAAATTGATTTGGACAAAAGCCTGTGCTAAGAACATGAAAGGATTGGGAAGCGAAGGTGTTCATACCACAATAGTACCTTATGTTTTATGTAACAAGATTTGACAACATAAGCAACATGCCAGCGACAAACTGAAAATTTAGAACTACTGTACTACAAAGTCCACGGCAAATGATTTCAAGCAAAAAGTAAGGCTTCTGAGGAACTGGCAGATCAGAGGTGTAAGCAGGACCCTGACAAAAAATATCTTAAAAATTAAGGTTTACCCATTCATTTTCTTTTTCATATATATTTTTTATTATTTACTTTTTTTTTTGTGAAGACAGCTAAGTGCAGTGAATCAAAAAATGGTATTTGTGGTCAGCTCTCTTGCAATTTTGCCATTTTGCCTTTGAACATTCACTCAAGCCAAGTAAGTACAAGTCAAGCCTGGACTAGACAAAAAACATGGCTGACCTTTTCAAAGTCTACAAATTAGAGAAGCTCTCAGTGATATGTCTTAACAGCTGATGTGCTTCAAAGCCCTGCTTCTTTCATACCCCCTTCTTTCACAGTGCAGTGCTAAGAATCACCAAGAGAGGAAGGCACGTAAGAAAAACACGTTATACATAGACATACTTGCCCTCACTAGCAGACAACCCCCACACATCAACTCGCAGACAACTGGCGTCAAATACAAAACTTGACACTGAATATTCTAAAAATGCTTCTGCCAGCATCTGTATCACCTGACACAGGTGTAAGGCAGCAGCTCAGGGCAGTCAACAAAGGTTTCTTGTAGATCACAAGGCCGTGAGGAGAAATAATCACTGTTAGTAATGTTTGAATTAGCAGTATTTATGGGTGCTCACTTATCAATTTCATTGAAAAAAACATTTTAAAAGTTAAATTTTTCACAATTTCAGAAAAATACAGTGGTGCCTCATCATTCCACAAATTTAGATTTGGAACAATTAAGAGAAAGGTGCATTTTCTCTTTCTCTATAACCATTAAACAATTCATGCAGAAAACACATCAATATTGCTTTGAATGACAATCAAAAATATTGTTGTTAATCAAATAATACATATTCAGAATGCACCCATCCTTACACTTTGCTGCGTATAAGAGTTCCAACGTGACTTCCTTTAACAATAACTATAATATTGTGACTTAAAATAAAAAAACAGAGATCATTTTCTTTTTCTTTTTTGTTTTTTTCCAGAACAAAAGAGCAAATTGTTTCTGTAGAGTTTATTACTACAGAGACTGTTTTCAGATAATGGAAGTATTCTTTTTAGTTACCTGCATGACATTTCAGATATTCTAAAAACTGTCAACTAGGAAAATGATTATTAAATTGTATTCACTACAAATAGCACAAGTCTGAGCTGTGCTGATGAGATCTAGACACAGGTTTGCGCTTCCTCAAAGCTGTGAAAAGCAATAAAATGCTACATCACCTACTTTAATTCAATATATTGTATATCCCAGGAGCAATAAGCATGGATGTCACATCTTAGCAGCGCTGAGAAACAGACACCTCTGGCATGGTGTCTGTTTTTATTATGCTTACACCCAATCTCTCGTGATGACTTTATACCCTGAGGATCAAAGGGCTGCAGTCCCAGACAGATGACCTGGATCTCAGGTCCCACTGAAATGTCAAGAGGTGAAGCTAGGACACGCTGGGCTCTAAGGACTGCAGGGTACAACTCTAAATGAATACTAACAACACATCTTCTGTGGCTAAATGCTCCTCACTGCCACTACTGTTAGGGAGGGTGGGACCTCAGGGGAAAGGAAGGGAACGTGGTTAATGCTCAAGTATGGTGGGATTTAACAGACCAAATGAATGGTGGATTTATAAGAGTACAGCAGTGTCTTCTCCATTTGCCCTCTGTTTCTCATTATTCAAGGCTTCTATATTTTCATTAGCTTTTAGTTATATAGCCTACTGGGAAGTGGCTCTATAAATATTCATAATAGACATGATAATCAAATCTAGCTGATAGACTGTATTGAAAAAACAAAAAGCAAAGAAGCCAAAGAGGATGGCTGTGGATTCGCAATGTTGTGAATCAGTGCTTCTCTGAACCCAAATGACAGTGTAGAAACAACATTGTTGTTAAGCGTGACTAAATCCAAGGCTTAGCCTTTTGCTTTCCCTTTAATCTCACTTTGTACATGATCAGCCCTACATACACTCCCAGGGCAGTATGGTATTGCAGGAACTGCATACAGATTGCTTTGCATCAAACTGAATACACAGGCAACAGTGTGATTAATGACTTCTATATACTGGATGAACAAATATAAGGCAAGAGAGCAATAAACAGCGATAGCAGACATTTCTTTTCTCGCCTTTTTTGTTGTCTGGGAATTTCTCCTGAGCAATCCACACACCCTTCAACAATGTTTTCTAGACAGCTCCATGAACGAGCCACCTTGAGGACTAAATTTTCTGAAGACATACCCTGAGAGAATCCGAATTACTCTGAAAGTATATCTGGGATAAACTTGATCATGTGAAAACTAGGGCAAATGTGTGCTTTTTAAAGAATTTAAAGGGTTAAGAACATTTACCTTAGACACTCTCTGGGCTACCTCCCGGCCAACGGAGAGCCCCTGGACAAATGTGCGTGCAGCGATGAATGCGCGGGTAACCTGAGCCTTGAGCTTCCTGGGCACGTCTCCAAAGGGCTTCAGCTGGTCGGTGTACTTACTGATACACTCCAGATAGTCCTCAGTGATGACATACTGGGAGTTGAGCAGTGTGAACATACGCTCCAGCAGCCGTGACCAAAAGTCATTAAGCATTTCCTCTAGGTTAACATTCCCTCCAGTGTAATAGCGCTTCAGTTCAGCAAACAGGTTCTCAAAGACCTCTGCATTCTGCATGTAAGGCTTGCCGTAAGTCCTCATAAACATGTCATTCAGGGACCTCTCCGTGTTCTCCAGCAGCTCCAGGAAAAATTCTGGATTAGAAGAAAACAGAAAAAGCCTTTATTACTGTCCAATTTTATTTCATGTGTGACGGTGGTCTCAGTTTATTCTGTACGGTGGTGTCAGTTTATTCTGTACATGTCATACATAGACATGGTTTGACAAGATGCACTGGGAACCTTCACTGCATTTACAATTAAACAGAAACACAGCAAAATGACATTAAATATGTCTGATTGCAATCTAGAACGCTGCTTAAAAAGGAAGCCTGCTTGATTGCAATGCAAATATGACAACAGCCAGAAAACACTAAAATAAAACAAACAAAGAAATCAATTATAGCGTTTGATGCCGTTTTCATTTTGAACTGAGATCACAGCTCTGTTGACTTTTATTTGCAGTAAACTCGTTTTTTGATGACAAAGGGAAGTTCCCCTATATATTTCTGGAAAATAATAAACTCTGTATTCGCTTTATTGTCCATATCACTCATGTAAACCCAAAACACCTTCCTGTACTGTTCATTGACAGAAAGAATCTACAGTTCAGATAAAACACTTTGCATATATGAATATTTCTCTATATGGTGAAAAGCATACCACTGTGAAATGCAATAAACTTTCCATCATCATGATTATGACAGCACAATGCAGTTCAACTGCAGCATTTGCATGAGTCTGCACTCTCCTTTTTAGACTTCACTTGTTGTTTGTCTCATGACCTCTGTGACATGCCAGAAAGTGGGATTAGATGATATTTCTGACCATCTGCTACAAATAACAATAAAATTGGCATAGAAGGGCCAGAATGAAAATTTAAATAACCTGTACATTTAACTGCAAAGAGAGTCAAAAGAGGATTCAGTACAGACTCCAATTCAATAAAACTGAAAGCTTTTTATATTCCTAAGTGGGCTTTATGGTTACAACCCAAAGCTTTAAAGAAGCGTGAACTCTTAAGTGTATCAGCTGATATATTTTGCTCCTTGGAGGCAGCAGAAAGAGCTGTATGAAGAATATTACCATATTATCACCAAGTTATAACATGGCAAAATGTGAGCAACGAGTCTTACACTTGGATTTCTTTGGAGCCATGTGCCAGACAAAATGCATAACTCTTCTGGTGGGCTGTATACTGTCTTATGTGGTACTTTTGTGATTTGTCAGTGAAAGTAGCAGCTGCATCCTGCATCTGGAGTAGGGTTGATGGGAGGACACAGACTGAATCAAAATGTAAAATAAAAAGAGACAAAAAAATCCCCCCCCCCCCCCCCCCCCCACACACACACACACACCTTTCATTTTACACATTTATCAGTTAATTTATTGTTCATATAAAAATACTGATTAAAAGTACTTTTAGATCTTAGATTTTAGATGGTAGGAAGTGAGGTGTGGACAAAGCCAGCAGCAAAACTACACGTTTGGGATACTTCAGGATAAAGAAAGAAAATAATGTTGTCCTAATATCGTCACACCAGCTACTGATTCCAGGAAATTTTACTATTTGTGTTTTATTTTAAACAGTATTGTGGACTATTATGAACATGTAGACTACTACAGTGGGGCAAAAAAGTATTTAGTCAGCCACCGATTGTGCAAGTTCCCCCACTTAAAATGATGACAGAGGTCAGTAATTTGCACCAGAGGTACACTTCAACTGTGAGAGACAGAATGTGAAAAAAAAATCCATGAATCCACATGGTAGGATTTGTAAAGAATTTATTCCTAAATCAGGGTGGAAAATAAGTATTTGGTCACCTCAAACATGGAAAATCTCTGGCTCTCACAGACCTGTAACGTCTTCTGTAAGACGCTTTTCTGTCCCCCACTCATTACCTGTATGAATGGCACCTGTTTGAACTCATCATCTGTATAAAAGACACCTGTCCACAGCCTCAAACAGTCAGACTCCAAACTCCGCCACTCCGCCATGGCCAAGACCAAAGAGCTTTCGAATGACACCAGGAAAAGTATTGTAGACCTGCACCAGACTGGGAAGAGTGAATCTACAATAGGCAAGCAGCTTGGTGTGAAAAAATCAACTGTGGGAGCAATCATCAGAAAATGGAAGACATACAAGACCACTGATAATCTCCCTCGATCTGGGGCTCCACGCAAGATCTCATCCCGTGGGGTCAAAATGATCATGAGAACGGTGAGCAAAGATCCCAGAACCACACGGGGGGACCTGGTGAATGACCTGCAGAGAGCTGGGACCAAAGTAACAAAGGTCACCATCAGTAACACACTACAACGGCAGGGAATCAAATCCCGCAGTGCCAGACGTGTTCCGCTGCTGAAGCCAGTGCATGTCCAGGCCCGTCTGAAGTTTGCCAGAGAGCACATGGATGATACAGCAGAGGATTGGGAGAATGTCATGTGGTCAGATGAAACCAAAGTAGAACTTTTTGGTATAAACTCAACTCGTCGTGTTTGGAGGACGAAGAATACTGAGTTGCATCCCAAGAACACCATACCTACTGTGAAGCATGGGGGTGGAAACATCATGCTATGGGGCTGTTTTTCTGCCAAGGGGACAGGACGACTGATCCGTGTTAAGGACAGAATGAATGGGGCCATGTATGGTGGGATTTTGAGCCAAAACCTCCTTCCATCAGTGAGAACTTTGAAGATGAAACGAGGCTGGGTCTTCCAACATGACAATGATCCAAAACACACCGCCCGGGCAACAAAGGAGTGGCTCCGTAAGAAGCATTTGAAAGTCCTGGAGTGGCCTAGCCAGTCTCCAGACCTCAACCCCATAGAAAATCTGTGGCGGGAGTTGAAAGTCCGTGTTGCTCGGCGACAGCCCCAAAACATCACTGCTCTCGAGAAGAGCTGCATGGAGGAATGGGCCAAAATACCAGCTACTGTGTGTGCAAACCTGGTAAAGACCTATAGTAAACGTTTGACCTCTGTTATTGCCAACAAAGGTTATGTTACAAAGTATTGAGTTGTATTTTTGTTATTGACCAAATACTTATTTTCCACCCTGATTTACGAATAAATTCTTTACAAATCCTACCATGTGGATTCATGGATTTTTTTTTCACATTCTGTCTCTCACAGTTGAAGTGTACCTCTGGTGCAAATTACTGACCTCTGTCATCATTTTAAGTGGGGGAACTTGCACAATCGGTGGCTGACTAAATACTTTTTTGCCCCACTGTAAATCTGTATGTTCTCGAGCTATCATAAAAGCTAGGTTACACCTCTCCCCCCAAGCCATGCACATTAGAGTCA
This sequence comes from Maylandia zebra, assembly GCF_041146795.1. Classification (NCBI taxonomy): domain Eukaryota; kingdom Metazoa; phylum Chordata; class Actinopteri; order Cichliformes; family Cichlidae; genus Maylandia; species Maylandia zebra. Next base: position 19,278,040 of record NC_135182.1, on the reverse strand, counting down.
CTTATCACAATGGCCCAGACAAAAGCGTAATGGATTTGAAGTGGTCATTAGCTTCCAGCAATGCAGGTAAAATTACAGATTACAGCAGCAGAGAAACCAAATGACCCGACTCTCCATAATGCCACACCAAGTCACATCTGATTAGTTACATCAAGAGGTACCCGAGATGCACACTGACAGAAAGTAAAATATGGAAAACACGCGTCATTTGCAAGGTTTTTAGAAAATAAAATGTTATTTTATGATATTATTTCATCGTTTAAAGACTAATGTATGGTGGCTTAAAAAGGCAGGGTTTTGGTGTGTATCATTTGAACTTGAAGAGCAGAGGTTTTTTTTTTTTATCTTACATTAATGTATTCACAAAAAAAAACTGTCTTTCATTTAGTGCATGCTCACAAAATACTTGCTTTCTTTATTCTCATCAGATTTAATTATTGTTCATTAGCACATCTTATGAGGCACCAGTGAGTATTAACTGTCATACTCCCCCTGGAATCTGACAACATTAGCTTACTTTCACACACGTTTGGTGCCTAAGGAGATATCATTTCTTTTTTTAATTTACTTAACACATCTTATATTAGAACTTACAGTAGGCAGGACTCATGACGTTAGCCAAAGTCTGGTTATTTTTCAGTATACTTGAGAATATGTAATAAATGTCCACAGTTAGCAGTCATTTAAATATGGTAATCTTTAAGCATGATTTTTGCTTCAGTAATGTGTTTGTGGTAATGAGAACAGTCAGTGATGCTGAGCGATGTGCACATAGATTAATGACAGCGCCAAAACAAATTCTACTTAAAATCATGAAAATGAGAAAAACAAACCTTTATACAGCCATGTTCTGCTGAGAGACTAATTAAACATAACCAATTTAATTAAAACAGTGTTTATAATCAATATGACATTATATTTGATATAATTCTAAGCTCTGCAATGGAGTGATTACGATGAATAATTTCATTATGAATGGCCTTGGTATAAATCACCAGCAGAAATATTAGGCTAAAAAAGACATCATAATGTAATTAGTGAAAACTCTTGAGGGGATCCATATTTCATGACAGAAAATGAAAACCATAGTGAAATGTCAAAGAGTAAAAATTACCTGGAGAATTTACATAAATCCTAAACATATATTACTAAGACGTTTGTCCAAATAATCATTCGCATTAGCTGCAAACAGAGAATAATGATGCTGAAATGCTGGACAGCAGTGATTCAAATACTCCCAGCTTACACAGAGTTCATTACATTTCGCTGATAAAGCTCCGTTTGGCTCCAGCTCCTCAGTATATGCACAGAGCTGTGCAGAGGTTACACACAGCCATTCTCTTTGTGATAAAAAGAAAGCATCTGTTTCTGTGCTTCTGCAGAAACCTACTGATGGATGGCCTCCTAGATGTCAGCAGTCTATTTCAGCAATCTTGAAACACAGCATCCCTGTTTCAGATTTCTGAACTAGATGGTGGAAAAGGCAAGTTTTGTGAATTTTATTTCTAAGCAGACCACAGCTTTTTGGAGACAACAGAGACTCTGAAGTCGACTTCATTTGGTCTTTACACATAACCAAAGGAGTTTGCTGTGGATCGGATGACATCTACTGTGAGAACCCTCAGGGGAAGTGGCCTGCAGAATTAATTACTACAGTCTTCTGAACTGTGACCAGCCAGCTGAGGAGGGAAAAGGGGTTGGCTTTCCAAAACATTTCAGCCTTCTTCAATTGGGTACATGCAATATATTGTATTGGAGTCTACATACATAAACCAACTTTTTATTTTTTAACTGGGCCACATTCAGCGTCATGTTTATTTGAGCACAATAACTTTAACCAAAAGTAATTGGGATTTAACTGATATGTTAAATAATATAAACCAGTACACATCCATGCTACAATACTGTTTGGCCTGTTTGCGCTGTTGGCAAAAGTGAAATAAACAAATGAATAAATAAATAAATATCAATGATAAAGAAAAAAAACAGGGTTGGTAGATTTTGCTTACTGGCTAAAAATGGGTCATTTTAACCTGTTGCTAAGTGGTTGCTAGGCATGTATAATTCAAATTTTGTGGAAAATTAAATTAGTTGTTACTATCATGAAATAAAAACATTATGCTTTTATAAGGTCTCATAGGTACAAAAAGGAACGAAAAAAGACTTATTTTGGCGCATTGCTATGGAACGCCAGGACTGCCATAATGAATTAATTAAATACACCATTAAATAATTAATTAAATGTGGCAATAATTAATTAAAATTGGAATTAATTAATTAAATAAATAGTTATGACACATGTAATTAATTAATTATTGCCACATTTAATTAATTATTTAATAGTGTATTTAATTAATTCATTATGGCAGTCCTGGCGTTCCATACATTGCTAGGTGGTTACAATGCATGGTTAATTAAATTTTTGTGGCTATAAATGAGATGTTATTGTTGTAACTAAACTGATGTGGTCCTTTTATAATGTGTTACAGGTGCATAAAGCCAAAGAAAGGTCATTTTAGTCTGTTGCTAAGTGGTTGCCAGGCAATCTGATGCTGTCATATTATTATTATTATTATTATTATTATTATTATTGGTGTGAAATAAAACAATGTGATGCTTATAGGTGTTACAGGTGCATAAATGCTGAAAAAAGTCTTTTAAGCCCATTGGTAGTAGTTGCTAGGAAGCATGACGACATGGTAACATCTGATATAGATAAGAACCTTCAGGGGCCTAAGTTTTACCGGCAGGGTGTACCTGCAGTGTTATGGCAGACAACTTTAATACTTTTTTACCACAGTGATTCTAATTGGTTTGGTGCTTTTTGAGAATCTGGGAAGTATATCTCAAAATGTGGACTCATCTGTCATCTGTCAAAAAGAAATTAGAGATATTTAGACATAACTAGATAAAGGCATAAACAAGGTCTCAGAGTAGAGTGCAATTTAAGATGGATGTTTTTTTTTGTTTTTGTTTTTCCCCCACTCAGAATTTTGTAATTTCAACAAAAAAACCACAACCTCTCACAAAAAACAGTTTCTGCAGAGAACATGTGGAGCTGCTTAAAATTATATGGAAATTACAAGATTTCATAAATGCATTCACTCTGGCAAGGCAGGAATTGAATAAACACTAAACAATACAGTGGGGCATTGGCTTTCAAAGTCACATACCAATAAAAAAGAAAGCAAAAAAGAAATTAGCTACATCACTTTAGAACTGGGAATATTTTCTGATTGTCACATTACTGCAAGCAACACTTTGCCACAACTCTATGTCATTTTTTAGCAAAGATACACACTATAAACTACACAAATATACACGATTTCTTGACCCTCACACAGCAGGGCAAATAGCTGTTATCTCCCACAGTTCACCTAGCATCTTTCACGGCAATATAGTTAGTCAGAGAAGGAGCCCGGTTCTCACTTTGTGATTGTTGAAACAGCATAATATAACACAAGCAGTATGATATTCAGCCTCCTCGAGCTCCAATGATTGTACATGAAACTAGCAATTTTGCTGCATTTCAGATTCTCCATGTCTGTCAAAAGCTGGGTCATTGATCGGCCTGACAGGAAGTGCCAGTCTATAGAGTGCTGCTCTGAGTGCTATGCTGCTGTAGAGAACATGACAGGTTGATCGTTTATGTCTCCATTTCTCTACGTTAATTTTTATGGCCAGTCTTTTATGGTCACCCTGTGCTCTTATTAATAAAATAAGAAAAAGGTAAATGATAACCCGATTGAAGACAAATATATCATCTAAGGTCTAATGTTATTAAATGTCAGGGGATTATTCTTCATTTTTTAAGTTACTGTATCAAACCCTTTAGTTAGTGTGCTAGCTCATAGACGTTAACAGGGATTTGACATATGGACTCTAACATAAGGTGCATGATTTAAATGCATTAAAGAGCAATTTCTTTTTTTTCTTTTTCTTTTTTTGTATTTCTAAATTGACTAGAAACTTTGCTGATCAAAACTGCACTTGAAGACATTTCCATGTAAAAGACATATTTTCTTGCCTGACAAAACAGAGACATCTGAATTCAGATGCCAAAAGCAAACACCAAGGGATGACTTAAAATTATGACAAAGTCAAAGGGTCCAAAGACTTATAAATCTAACAGAGGATCAGCATAGTTTTCTCAAATATACTTACCAGCCTAGGCGCAGTATTGTCTTTCAATTTAACCTTCACCCAAAAAGAATTAGGTTGAAGGTTAAATTGTCTTTATTAATAGTAAACATAAGGAGTATACTTAATGCCTGATTGGGAGGGACATCACATGGGGGGTGGGGAGTTGTCTAGCTGGCAAAAATGGATGATGTCATAGAAGCATCCACAACAGAATATAAGTAATGAAGACGTTATTGAGCAATTTCCTACAAAGAAGTATCCTAAGTTAAATGTCAATACCAAAAAAGTTTGCCAGGCAGAGAATGGACTATTGATGCTTTAAAATATCAGTGTCTGGAGAACTATAGGACTCCTGGGGTTGTGGTGTGTATTGAGTTTTTAAAGCTTAGTTAAAGGTGTGCTATTAAAAAAGGGCTACTAAAAAGCTGTATGGGGTTAGAATAACAATTTTTATTTATTTATTTTTATAACCTAAAATAACAAATACTCATCACTTAGACACCAGAAACTTTCATAGTACTTTCAGAAGATGGATACGTCATAACTTAAGAAGCAGACATACTGCAGTATTTTCATGTTATTTAATTTAATTTATATAGTGTCAGTTCACAATTCATCTGTACACTCATGTCATGTCATCTATACTCTTTGTACTGTAGTAGGACCCTACAATATTACAGAAATGAGATCAAAAATTCCCTATTAGAAATAAACAGAAAGGGGCCTCTGGCAGAATCTCAGGTACAGAGAAGATCTAGTCATCTAGTCACATAACCACACCTGTTTGCTGCCCACACAGTACTGTTTTATATGGCTGGCACTTTCTCAGGAGTCTTTTTGGGTTAAGTGCTTTGGTCAAGGGCACCTCAACATTGACTGCATACAGTTTACATTTTTATATATAACGGTAAAAATTTAACAACGCTGTGACAATGCAACTGATATCAATGGGTACCACACACAATGTGCGAGGCCGTTCATATTGGATAAATTGCAGAGGACGGACCACATTAATATTCTGCTAGGATGCTCAGCACCATGGTGTTTGTGGTCAGCAGGGCCAAGAATTGATTAACAATTACAAACCCTGACGTTGGACTTTAATGAGTGAGATAAAAAAGAACTCTCTGTGCTAGCATTTGCTTTGTCTGGTTTCTTAGACCAGTTATTTTCTCTGGTCTTATTTTATGGATTATAGTGAATATTATAATATTATAATAATAGCATTTATTACTAAATTACAGGAATTCTGCTGCACGTTTGGTACCGATGATATTGTTTCTCTTTTAGATACAAGTGTACCGTGCCCCTGAGCTCTTGCAGACATTTCAGAGTGGATGAGTCTTGGCATAGTTGAGACCGTACCCTCTTATTGTGACACATAGGCTGTGGTGTCAGGAATGTGTGGGCTGCCCAACTACTATCTGCTACAGTAACCATCATCACAGTCTGCATAAAATGAAAAAAATATTCAAATACACCGACTCTCTGTAGGCGGAAACCTAAAGCAAAGCTCTGAAAAGATAGAAAAAGGGCATTCAAGTGAACTAAAAGCTCTTTATTGTTTGGATCTTTAACTATATTCTTTGGTTCAGTATCTTGTTATTTAGGTAATACTGCTTCATAATGAATAAGCGCACCTCTGGGAACACGGAGGAATTATACAATCGTTATAAAACAACTTTTTATGTGCCTGAGCAGCTGATCTGCTAGTTAAATCATCTAGTTAAATTGATTACATAAACAAACAGTAAGGGAAAATTTTTAATTTAGCAAACAATATCTCAGATTTCCTAAACAGTTTATCAGTAAAGACCCTCATCCGACACACAGTCTCCTTCAAAAACCTGCAAACAGCATTTGCTTTGACTCTAATTAAATTATGGAGAGTGGCCGCAAACCCCACGAGAACAAGGGGTGCCCGGAGTCATGCATCTAAGTGCTGCTGGACAAACCCCATTTCCCTTCCTCATGATATTCACCATCTTGACAGGGGATGATCAAAATAACACTTATTTATTTATGCATGCTTCCAGGAAACACATGTGGCCTCAAGAAGTGTATTCCTGGAAAAAAAATAAAAAAATAAACAGACATCATTGTGACATTGAGTTTCTGGGCACCAGTGGAATCATCTGAGAGTAGCATGCTGTAACCCAATAGCATTAGTTTCATATAATATGTTGAATATTTTGAATAGAATGAAGACAGAACGACATGACATTGACTGCTGAATATTAAATTGCACACTTAAATCACTCAACCAATATCCATTGTTGACTTTGAATACATTCCAGTCGCAAAATATTACAATGCATGCTTTCAATCTTTACTTGAATAAACTTTTTTAGATAATTACTCTCTCTCTTTTGAGAAATTAGGCTTTACCCATGTTGTAATTTACATGCATTTAGTGGACATTAACATATTATACAGCAAGTAATTAATAGTGATGTCGGTGACTTTAGTTTAGCATATATTTTAAGTCCATTAGGATGCATAGTTGTTAAAATTGTCCTTATTATCAATGTTGTGCTTAGTCTGTTTTCTAGCTGTTTCCTGTGCATCTATGGCAGGCATGACAACAAACACAAGTTGTGTAGCATCAGTTCGATGGCTGCACTCATGGTAGTAAAATAAATACTCAACAACAAATTTTAATTCTGAGACTAATTCTGACTTTGTGATCCCTGGACATTCAAATTTCAAAGAGACTGCTGCTTTACAGTTAAATTCATATATTAAGACAAATAGTCAAGTAGTGCTGTCAAGAACAGAGGAACGCACCTAAAAAAATGCTCGACCTGAACATAAAACTCAAAATTAACTTGGAGTTTTGCCATTTACGTTGAAGACCCAGGCCCTGTGCATGTAGTCCTACATGCACGGTAGCAGATCATTTATGTCAAAGTTATTTAAGAGGCATACTGAATGGGCTTTTACTAAAGATTGCTTAACCCTTGTATGGTGTTCGGGTCTGTGAGACCCGTGTTCAGTTTTTTTCAAAAGAAAAATTCAACAATTAATTATTTTTTCACGTGTAAATGTGTTGTGTCTTTCCACTCACTCCACTTGATTATAACTGATTTATTTATAACATTTTATATAAAAGAAAAACGAGAAGCACATTAATTCATAAATGTGATCTAACAAAGGTAAAGGGAAAAAATTAACCATGTTCGCTGTTCATATGTCTTGTAATTGGGATGAAGTAAACATCTGTTGAGTAATTTAACATAAAATTGTTTGATAGTGTTAATTTGGAAAGCCAAAACTCTAGCGGGTCCACCAGACCCATGAACACTGGTAACAAAACTACGAACACCACACAAGGGTTAAGCCTTAATTTGTTATGCCTTTAATGGCAAAAAAAATTTATTTGTATATATTTATTTTTTGTTATTTTTATATTATTATTTTGCACCTTTTAGTTTCTGCATTTATTTTAAGTCTCTTTTTATGCAGTTTTTACCCCTATGGGGAAGTTTGCTTGTACTACTACCAAAGACACTTCCTTTATTTTAGTCAAGGTTGCCAGACGTGGCTGCAAGCAGCTTTAATTATTCATCACAGTAACAGACACAATATATTAACATCCTTAACTGCAACAAGAATCATCTGCTGTTTTAGATACAGTGGTGTGAAACAAATGATTCAATGGAATATCACTGGAGCACTAAGTGGTTACACTCCACATGATGAGAAGAGTTAACTGTGGATGGAAAATACTGTGGTGGTTAGATTTTTTTGTTGTATTATGTTACAATGTTCTGCACGCTTCTGTACTCGCTGGAAAAGAAGGATAAAAAGGTAATGCCTGCAGGCATCAGTCACATATTTTTAGTATTTATTGTCTGCATATCATCATAAATATCATTATTTCTTTAAATATCTTGAAATCATTTTAAGGCTATGTTGCACACTCCTATTTGGGGATGTAGACATGATCAAGACTGCTGAATTTCAAATAAGCATCAGAATGAGGTGGAAAGGTGAATCAATTCAATTCAATTTCTCAACAGTGCTATTTATGAATAGTGCCAAATCAAGTTATATCTTAAGATAAAGACCCTACAATAATACAAAGAAAACAGAGAAAACCCCAACAATCAATGACCCCCTTTGAGCACTGATGAGTGACAGTGGGAAGGAGAAACTCCCTAAACCCAAAACCATTCCCAAGGAAGGGCACCATCTGCCACCACCAGCTGGGGTCAGAGATAGCACCTTAAAGCAAATAGCAGCAGAAGACCACACCGGGTGACACTATTGTCAACTAAGTAAAGGACAATGAAGCTAATACCCATTAGCTCATTAAAATTGGTCAATAAAAGAAAATGCTGCCTTGTCTAATGAGTCTAGATCAGAACATGAAGCCAATAACATGAAAATCTGGATCCATCCTGCCCTGTATCAATGGATCAGGCTAATGGCAGTGGTGTAATGGTGTGTTGAATGCCATTTTGGTACACTTTGGGCCATTAATTACCAACTTAGCATCCTTTAAACCACAGATTCCCATGCTGGAAGCACAGCCAACAAATCTGCAGCGACTGAGTGATGTTATTATGTCAATATGAACCAAAAACTCTGAGGATCGTTTCCAGCACCTTGTAGGCAGTTCTGAAGATAAACGGAGGTCAAGCCCAGTACTGACAAAGTGTACCTAATAACATGTTTTTGTATAGTGTGAGCATATACTGTATTTGCTAAGGTTTAAGTACTACCAATAACCATTACAATCTAATATTCTTAGATATTCTTTAATCAACTTTAATACATGGAAATTTTTGGCCCATCAATTCTTTGGAGATAAAAAGAAGTCTTTAATCTTTAAAGATATCTATGTAATGAAAGGCATTTTGTTGGATTTCTAAATAATAACAACTATTTTACTAATATTAGCATTTTGATAATAATAATAATAATAATAATAATAATAATGATAATAATTATTATTATTTTAATGACAGTGTTGACAGGTGGCTACACTTCTCCACCTCTTCTACCTGTCACCATTGTCCACAGTGATAAGCTGTTGCTAACCACATGGTCTTGTGAGAGTTGAAAGGATTATTATTTCTCATTAAATTGTAACTAGAAGGAGCTGACCCCATAGAGAAGAACACCAACAGGGACATGTAGAGAGGCAGAGTGAGGCCTGGTTCAGTAATGAGCACATCTCGTCCCATACAAAAACTTATTAAACGTGTAGTGGTCAAGAAAGTCACAATGGGACTAGGACAAGATCACATACAGCACAAGACCACCAAACAACCTTAATAATGCAGAAGCTGGCTTTGTGCTGCTGTTGAAGTTGTCAATCTTCAGCGCAAGTAGCCATGTTTGTCTAATCCAGCAAGAGGTTTCTCCACTCCAAGGCATATTAATGAGATTTTCACATCTCGTCTCCTCTTCAGGGAGGAGAGCTAAAGAACTGGAGTAAACCCTTTCAAATTAACACGTACAGTCCCAAGCCTTTTCGCAGCACTTGTTCTCTAGTGACTGACCATTAAAACAAATTTTAAAAGAAAAGAAAATAAGAAAAAAATAATTAAATTAAAGCATTAAGCAAAGAGGACTTACCATCAAATCTTTTATGTCTCGAAACAAAGGTGCTTCTCAGTGTGTGACTCATTTCATCAACCAGATTCTCAAAGTCTTGTTTACTCTGTTGGCCAAATCTGTCCTCCATTTCCTCGGTGCAACATGTGTTTCCCTGAAGACATACACGAAGATGTGTCCCTGCAAAAAATGACACACAAAAAGCTATATTTTTCTCTCCAAACCAAAACGTAGGCTACATATAGGCACTGTAAACCAATGTAATGACCAAAGCTTAAACCTTTAAAGCCTGAACCATGAAATAATTGCCTGCAAATTATTATTATTACTAGCATTATTATTATTATTTGTATTTTGTAAATATTGTTATTTTGTTTGGGTTTTTTTTTTTGTAATTTATTGCTTAAAAATGTATTGTGCAATTTAGTTAGTTACAAAAAAATTACATTGATGCTGTAGAAGTCTGAGAAATTCAAGAAAACTCATGTATCACATATGATAAACTCGGCGTTACTAGGTTAAATAATGTTGGAGCATTTTTTTATGTATCTTCTGAAGCCATATTTTTAAAAACTCAATGACCAAAACATCACTGGCTTAGTTAAATGTTAAAAACAGGACAACTGAAGCACATGAATAAAAAATCATGGTGGTTGGAACAATGTTCCTCTCTAACATGTTACATCTTACCCCTAAAAATCAGATGAGGAGCTACAGGGTGTCAAATTCTCTGAAGGGCTACCTGGACAATCTTCTGTCTCCACAAACTAGCCAAGAAAGCAGTAAGGCTAAAGTGGTTCAACTTTTGAAGCAAAGCCACACCTTTGCATCAAAAACTATTAAGTAAAAATAAGCTTTTTTGGTTACCAGAGTAACAAGTCCCATCTAATTAAAAGGACCAACAATAAGAAAACTTTAGACTTCACATGCTCTAATGCGAAATTTCCCCTGCTTAAACATTAGTTGTTTTTTAACCTATTTAAAAGATAAACCAGTACTATTGTTACTATGTTTTGTCATTGCTGGCGAGGTCTGACTGGTTGGTTATGGGGTTTCTCATTTGTCTGAGAGACACTAAGTGCTTTAATTGACAAGGGCTAATTAAAGTTAAATCAGATACTCCATAGTTTTAAAATATTCCTTTGCACATTACATAATTGTAAAAATTCTGAGTGGAATATCACGTTAATGACCTATATCACTTCATTTCCCCAAGCAGCCATATTAAGACAGACACAGATAATGAAAGATTCAGTCTAGAACAGAACGTGTTTCATAGAAACATTCATAACTAGGATTTTAAGCATACTTTAAGACCAGATATGTCTGACAGCAAGAGCTTCGTCTCAGCCTCCAACCACGATTTTCATTAGCTCATTTGACATTAGCTCATTGGAAAAGAAGGATTGAAAAGGGTATTCATTTTGTTTGCACTTGTATCGATACAGGGGAAAACAAGTATTGCACCTATTTTATCAAATAAACTGAAATACTTGGGGAACACTACAAACAAGAGGACAACATTAGCTTAGCTTGACAAAGCTACCTCCTAATTCGGAACTTTTACTTGTGTAGCTCAGTCACATCAGTAAAATTACGACAGAACCTACTTTCATCAAAAAGACAAAAAAGAAAAGAAAAAGAATTGGTGGCTTCTGGTGTTTGTCCAACAATGTCGTAACCATTCACATTAAATGCTATAACAATGTAAACCGGTCATGATTCAATAATGAAACATCACAACCACAGGTTATCCCAAATTTTCTTGAAAGATTGTGATATCATTTTAAGGCCCACTCCCGCATCTAGTGAGAACAGAGTGTGACAAAGTAAGAATCAACAAAAGCTGCATTTTTCTGGCGCTTTCACAGCATTTCACAGCCACTATTTTTGAAAGTAGATACAGTATTATTACAATGTAATTCACTGTAGCTGCTATCACAACAGAGGCAGTTTCTTTTTAAAGCATACACATGGAGATGTAGTTACAAGCTGTATACATTGCTACACATATGACCTCAAGGTTAAGAATAAACATCCATGCTCAAGAAACCAACATTACTTTACTTAGTTTGTATGAAATAGCCACACAAGAAACATAGTGTAAAGAGAAACTATCTACAGGGTATGAGAATTCACTTTTAAGTGTTTCATCAGTTTCACCATGGGTGTGTGTTTTTTTGTGGGCATGTATTTGCTAAAGCAAGGAGTAGCTTTGTAACCTCCCAGAACTCAGCTCCCACGTAAAATATAACCACCACGGTGAATATTTAACTTCCATGTAATTATTACATCAGCAACTGAATTGCTCCATTTTAAGATCATTTTATTTTATGGTACTGATAAAAAAAAGAACACGTTGTGAACATGTTGTGAAAATAACAGAACAGCACCGATAAATGCCAGAATGTAAATATTTGAACACGGTGTAATCAAACAACAGTCTAAGAGCTGCAAGGAAAGAGACTTATGCAAACCTTACTTGTGAAATTCATTCTTAGCTTTGCATGCCTCACTCACTTTACTTGTTTCATTCAGTTGTCAGGCCTGTATTGACTAAATAGCAGGTGATATCAACAAATAACCAAAAGATGGATCAAAAGTCTTCATTACTACACACCATTGTTAAAAAGACCCTGGAAGATAGATGGTAATAGCATCATACAACCGAGTCCTGTGTTTCCAGTGCAGCCTTCTTATCAGATATGTCAAGAAGAGGGAAAAAATACATCTTGACACAACAACCCTACTGTGTGCTCCAGCAGTCTCAACAGAGTGAAACATCACTTAAAAATAAACCTGTCGTACATCAACATATGGGAAGGAGCTTTCAAGGGACTTCACCACTCAGCAAAGTGCCATGACCTTCCTAGTCAAGGTTAAAACAGCCCTGTAGCTTCACAGATAATCTATCTACAGGAGCACAGACCACACACACATTAGCCACACAAAGGATGGAGTATGGGCCAGAAAGTTCTTTTACAACAGAAAAAACCCCACTCTTGTGTGATGTAAACATGCGTTATTATTTTTTAAGATACGTTGTCAACAGCATCAAAGTACTTAAAACATCAGCTCGATTTCCACATTAAATTTACCAATACAGCAGTTTTTTTTTTCTCCATTCCTTCCCTAAATCAAATAAAAGGGCCAGTTAGCAGAACACAGCTATCACTGTGAACACAAATACCAGAGATTATTGTAAGAATTCAGTTCCGGAGCCTAGTGGTTAGATTTTCATTTGAGCCCATTATCCATTTTATATCTGCAAACTCAAAAAGTTTTAGGCACTGCAGCTAAAATTAGGATGCTTTCCAAAATGATATACAAAATACTGTTTTTTTTTTTAAAATAAACTTCATTCCATCTGCAGTGAACAAACCAGGATAAAATAAAAATTTCAGCATCACAAGATCTTTACAAAAGAAAGATATCCCCTTTGACATTGTAATTGGATTTCACTATGCTCTGCTGCACTTTTAAAATCTGTGTTTAAAGAAAAAAAGATGTTAACTTAATATCTTGTTAGATTCTAGCAGATGTGTTGGTCTCTGGTTAGAAAAATAGAATCCTGTCCTCAGCTGAAATCATTACAGTAGATGTGAGTTGACAGTTCTGTCTTTCAGACAGTGGCATGTACAGTAAACTTACTGCAAGATTACTTTGAATGGTAATTTGCATTAATGTGTGAAAAATCACTCAGCTTTTTTCAAATAGCGGAGCTCCTCTTGCAGTCACAGCCATTTGCCCAAGAGATACTACAAATGAACAAATGTTACGAAGTAACTGTTATTGGGAAAATCTTTTTCTTTCTTTGTCACCCATCAAAATCAGATCAGTCAGAAACTTACATCATGTATGCCAGTGACTCTCATGTCGTGTTACAGATGAGGCGGGTGCTGGTCTGCAGTCTGCTGCGAGACATTAATTGACTAAATGAAGCAAATTTTATCCAGTTAAAATGTAAATGGGTAAATTACATTGTATTGCATTTTATATTAGCCTTTCTATTCACATTATGATAACAGAACTTGATGTTATATTTACTGCATTACAGGACTTGAAATTTGAAATAAAACTTTTAGGTTTTGTTCTCCTTTGAGTTTTCTGTGCCAACCTTTGCCCCGTGTTTCTGTTGCGCTGTGTACAACTGTGTCATTTACTTTCTGCTGCTAACATAACAGACTTTTGAATCTTAAGGTACTACTTGCTGTCCTTTCAGTTTCACTTGTAAATGCATTTTAAGGCATACTTCCCTTATTTCACTTTAGGTGACACAAAATAACCTACTTAAAACTGCTTGCATTAACTATGGATTATAAAAAATTAAGTATTTATAAAACCTCTATTAACACATTTACACAATTAAGCATACTTTAACCAATACATATTTATAAATGTAAAATAGTGTCATTAAACATGTTCTATGTGAACTTATAGATCAAGACTGAAACATTCTTATCTGTGTTTATGAATTACATGCTAATGTCTATTAATATAGGATTTATCCTTTATAAGTGATGAATTAACACTTTACTAATGTAAATGTTTACTAATATTATATGGTGTTACTAGTATGAGGCGGTGAGGTGGAAGCCACTCACTGACTTCGTATTGTTATATTTTGTGTTAAATCTATGGTTCTCCGAGTCCCTCACACACATATACAGAAACATGCAGAAACTTGCCATTAAATTCATTTTTGTAACATCGCTGTCCTTCAGATTTAGATGTGTGCTGTAATGGAGTTTCACATTCTTTGTCCGCTTTTCTATCAATCCTTGTCCCTTATTTCACAGAGAAAAATAGAATATTATTGTGACCCATGAGGGCTGTTTTTGGAAACAGCTGTGAAAATGAAAATGTTCTTCCAGTAAACATGTTAGCACAGCTTCGGGACAGCCTCTGCACTGAGCCAAATCTTATGCAGATGGGGGGTTTTGTTTACTTTTGGCTGGTAAGGTAACAAGTATGAATTCCAAATAAAGCTGTGTACAATTTTGAAGAAGCCATCCTTCAGCAGCTGAAGGAGAATTATTGCCCTCTAATAGCCAAAGCTGGTCTTTGGCAAGTCAGTTAATATTAAGTGGACAGGGTGGGTGAACCAAAGAGGCTTGTCCCTGACTAACCTCGCTGTACAAGCTCAACACCTAACCTCTGTTTTTCTGGGGCTAACGGGAGGATGCAGTACTTCACTTTGTATCTAGCCATGGGACCAGACTGTATTTAGCGTGCAGACAAGAAGAACAATTCTTGCTAATTAACAAGAAGCAGATCCTAATCACACGAACATAAGAACAGCAGAAAATACAAGACATACATACAGTGCCATGAAAAAGTATTTCCCCATTCCTGATTTCTCACTTCTATGCATATTTATTTGAGTTTAAGACTCCAGTGAACCACGCTGAGAGCCATTATACACAAATGGAGAATATTTGGAACAGTTGTGGCTCGCTTACAGAAATCACTCCAATTAATACAAGAGTGCAATGGCAACCCATCCAGGAGATAACAAAAACCCCTCAAACACCACCCAAAGGAATGCAGGCCTCACTTATCTTACTTAAGGTCAGCATCCCCCCAACCCCTTCCCCAAACGGCTCATCTCACATTTCCCAAAAAACATCTCCAAGACTTTTGGAGAAATATTCTGAGACTAATGAGACAAGTGAGACAATGACGAAGGTTGAACTTTTTGGAAGGTTTGAGTGTCGTTACACCATATAAAAGGGCATAAAACTAACACAGTATTTCATTAAAAGAACATCACACCAATCGAACATGTTGGTGGTAGTGTGATGGTCTGGGGCTGCTTTGGTGTTTCGAGACCTGGAAGACCAGACCTAATTGATGAATCCATGAATTCTGCTTTCTACCAGAAAATCCCGTAGGAGAATGTCCCACCATCAATTTCTAACCTGAAGCTCAAGCACACTCTAGCTATGTGGCAGGACAATGATTGAACATGGCAGTAAGTCCACCTCTGAATGGCTAAATACATAAAATAAAATAATAATTTAAGTTTTTGGAGTGGATTAGTCAAAGTCCAGTATCAAACAAGATTGTGTTGCTTTGGTATAACCTTAAAAAGGCTGTTTATTCTCAAAAACCCTCCAATATGGCAAAGATAGTGCACCAAAATTCCTCCACACTGATGTGAAAGATTCACTGTCAGCTATTGCAAATGCTTGATTGCAGTTCTTACTGCCAAGGGTGACCCAACCAGTTATTCGGTTTAGGGGAGGAGTACTGAATTTATATAGGGAAGTTTGAATTGTTTTTTTATCCTTAATAAATGTAATCATCAAAAATGGCATTTTGTATTTATTCAGGTTATCTTTGTCTAATATTAAAATCCACTTGATGATCTGAAACATTTAAGATGAACAAATACTGAAAACGTAAGTTATCAGAAAGGGGGCAAATCCTTTTTCACAGCACTGTACATGGCTGTCAGTTGTGCTGCGCCACACATCAAACCTGGTAAAAATATACAGCTGAGTTATAATGAGATAGGTTTATTCATGCACACAGATTTATTAACACCTACTCAAGCTGTCATCATAAGTCATAATTATATCATGTCACTCAGTGTCTGTAACCAAATGGGGTGTCAGTCAATTTAGCTACCTTATTATCAGTGCTAATGAAGCTCTATGAAGATATTCAAATTCTACATTCGTCCTGCTGAGATGGGTTTCCATTTTACAAAACTTCTCTGCCAGGCACGTACAACATGTTTATGATATATTTTGCAGTCTTTAGCAGGTTTAATGTGTGATAATCCTACATGACAGAAGTGCAGTTGTTTATCTAAATCTGTTTTACATATTTACACGTTGTATGCTTACTTACTTTCTGCTGGTAAGCAAAGCGATACCTTAAGGCACCTGTTGTCCTTGTTTACTGTTCAGAACACCTCCACAGGTGCCTGTCAAAAACCATCATTGCTGCTCAAGTCACACCTACGTAAGCTCTATGTCTCTGATAAAGACCAATTTTATGTAGTGTTCAGATCAAAAGTCCAAAATGGTTCCCCTTACAATGACTAGTGATGCAGCAAATTATCATTTTAACACATTACTCTTCATACTGAAGATCTGTTTCAACTCACTTCAACCTTGTACCAAATATAGCTCACTAGCATCTCACACAATTAAACTTTGCCTGCAAATATTTAGTTTTTTTTTTCCTTGTACAAACATATACAATGACATTGTTTACTTCCTTTATCATTTATCTAAGAAGGGCACAGGCAAGAGAAGATATAAAGAAGAGGCAATTATCACACAATTACACTTTGACATGGCTTTAAGCAAAAAGAGAACGTGCTTTTAGAAAAGTTAGACATCACAAACTGAAATGCTGCAATTCAACGCATGACTCATGTTGTTTTAAAGTGTCTAAGTTCCTGTTACACAAGCAAAGGTAGGCCAACTCTCTGAAGTATTCCTCAGTGTACCTGGCCAAAGAGACCCAGAGCATATGTGCTCTGCCATCTGCTGTGTCCCATGGTTCCCCCTGACAAACTTTTAATGGATTCACACTCAAAGACACGCTCAGCCCTAATGAGATCAGGAATGCTTGTGTCACTGCAACTTCTTCTTCTTTGTCAAATCAAAACATCCAGCAGGAATTAAGAGTTAAAACAAGTTTGAATTTCTGGCAAGTTATCTTTAAATGTTTAGTTCTTTTAAAACAATTGTTGCTAATATAAAATCCTATCTGATATTTGCTATTCCCCCATGTTAAGCAAGTTTTCATTAAAAAAAAAAAAAGGAGTTAATATACTTTGTTATTGCAGATACAGGACACAGTAGCTAATCTGGCTCACAGTCCATCATAATTCACAGGTTAGTTTAATGACTGAAATACAGAGAGAAGCAATAGATATTCTTGTCATTTGTTGGATGTTTTGCAAAGTGTGAATTAAAATCCACTGAGAAGTTAAGGAGGCTTATATATCCACAGCAAATTAATCTTGTTCATCAATGAAACTGCTTGAGTTCACGAGTATATGATCAGTAGCAGCCAGCCATTAGACAAATGAAATTCTGTATGTCACACCATTGACCAGATGATAGCATAATAGTGAAACGAAGTCCATATTTCAGATGTGGGACCAACAGTGGTGACGATCATAACCAATAAGATAATGATCATTTCCATCTAACAGAATGCAAGTGATATGCAGCATATGTGGCAGAGCTAAATCACATTGATTCCGTCATTTGGTATTTAACAAAGTTTTTCATCATTTTGTGCAAAATTTATCAACACTGAGAATCCTATGTTAACAACTTTGCCAAACAATTAAAATTAAATATTGTTTAATACACCAGAAATTAAATTTTGTAAAACTGCCAATTGTGGCCAAGAGTTTATGTTAAAAAAACAAAACAGTTATGGTGAAGAAGCTTCTGGTGAACATTGCTTGCAAGATTTGCTGAAATCTGACCAATGCTCTGAGAGTAACAATTTTTATGAAAACAGAAAAAAGCATCAGTAAAACAACAAATATGACCTCGATCACCATTTGGGTAAAAACCCATTAGGTGATCATTGTGTGTAAGTTTGTTTAAATTCAGGCAAATACAACTCACCAGGGCATAAGACAAATGGAATAAAGCAAATTCTTTTCAATTTCATAAATTTCTGCTCCACTTACTGTGATCTGACATTTCCTTGCGTGGTTTAATCCAAGCAAAAATCTATCCAAGACTGGAAAAGCTGTCAACTATTCAATTCTGCACTAAAATATTGAAGACATTTAAAATCCAAAATCCCTCCTAATCTAAATAAACTGCTTCTTCACACCTCCGAGCCTAAGCAATTCTGTTTTATCTGAGGTATCTTTTTGCAAATTTAGACCAAAGATTTTGACTGCCCATGTGGTCATTTTTTATTACAATCATGTTAAGTGCAAAGTACAAACTCAATGCACAAGATGCTGCAAATTAATAACCCTGATTACTGTGATGTCTCAGGAGGTATGAATCAACAATGAGTTAAAAAAAAAAGAATAAAAAGAAAAAAGTAAGTGAGTGGGTGGATAACATATGAATACATGAATGTGATATGTTATCTTCTTGTCTCATGAGCATCATATATGGAAGAGATATGTTGTAAGGGGCTCATCAGATGTGATCCCAACCAAATCTAGTTAGCTCACTTGTTTCACCTTCTTATTAAAAGTAAATCAATAGGTTAGACTTAAAGGTTGCTGTAAATCACCATTCTAACAATGAAGCAGAAACCAAATGCCTCTTACACTCAAACTATGTATGTTAAGTGCCTTGGATGTCTGAAAGAATAGGACATTAGCTAAATGTCAGCAAATGTTAGCTGATGGCCTATGCTTCTAGACACCCAAGGCATGCATACTGGTAATTTCAATGTAATATGCATTCTGCTTCATCCCACTTTCTCTACAGCACACCGAAACAGGCCCCTTAACCAATGGGTAATCAGACTTTGACAAGACAAGATCATATCGTCAGGAACTATACAACAAGAGATATTCATTGAATATGAACATCATCATGGATCTTTAAATCGCTGTATTCCACACACCTTCACACTTTTAATAACGTCTCTAGAGGGTTTTGTGTACAGAATAGCCAAGTTTCTTGCTCAAGTTGGAACTTGCATCAATCAAAAATTGAATGAAATTATTCCTATCACATTTTGGGTCATGTCAGAAGTTATTATGAAAGGCATGTTCATGTTTTAAATAACTGGGGGATGCTGATACAGAGGGGTATATGTCCTTGGGTGAATGAGGACAGGTTCAAGAGGAAATGAATTCTCACTGACATAAAACAGTCTACAATAAAAGCAGCACAGTACAATGGTATGATGGTATTCTTCATCCTCAGGAGAGTCAGCGTGAAGGGAAAAAGGACAGGAATAAAGATGTTGGAGCGGTTTCATACTCCTAGCAAATGTGTCAGTATATATATATATATTTTTTTGAATATGTCAAACTATTCCTCTGCAACATGCCATGTGCAAGGCTGCGTGCGTGATAAAACAGTCAAACGTTGACTCAAAGGTATAGCTTTTCATATTGAAATGTTTTTAAATGTACTATAAAAAATATTTTTCAGGAAAGAAATATAGGAGTGGAGAAAAAACAACCTGTTTCTTTAAAGGCTTTGGAAAACTTGTGAAGAGATGAGTTTTCCACATTTATATAAATATTTTTTTCTAACAGATTGTTTGCATCTTAACATAAAACTCCTGCTCATCAGGTTTCTGGGAAGATTGGAGATGACTACAGTTTCAGATTAACAATTGAACTGTTGCCTACTAAAGGTTTTTTCAGTAAATTTTAGTGAATGAAGCAAAAGTGCCTCCAGCTTTTTAGACATGAGAATTTCTCAAATATAATTCAAAACTGTACCGACTTTTCAGTGGGGAATGTAGTGTGCATTTTTTAACCACTTTATGAAATTTTACAAAATAATAATAATTTTAAAAAACAAAAAAAAACACAAGCATTAATAAGGAAATTCGATACAAGTAAATCATGACAAGGACTAGACTCATCTTTACAAAAATCTTTGACAAGAATACATATATACATATGCAATAAAAAAATATGTTTGACCTTGAGGGTAATAGCTGGGGGATATTTATGTACCATATACCCTTCAGCAAAGTACACCAATATCATTACAGTTAAAATTAATGTATGGATTTCCCTAATACCGTGTACGGCACATTTAGGAATGACAAGTGCAGAAATAATCAGCATATGTAGCACTATGTCTAGCTTTGACATTTATTGAGGAGTGCATAATAAAAAGCCTAGTGGAGGAATCCAGTGTGGATATTCGATCTATGCATGCCTAGAAGCCCCTGAGAATGAGAAGTGAGGAGGCAAGCCTCTCTCATCTGCATCAGTTTGCTAAGTGGAGCATGGCACATAAACACACTACAGGTAGCAGCTGGTGGCTGTTTAGAGACCCTCAAGGCCCTGAGACCTGCACTGATCGTTACCTTTCACTCAGTTTACAGTTTAGAATACAGGCACCGGTCATTATACCTTGCTACAGTGTAAGTGTCCTCAAGCCAGTGGCCTTGTTGCCTGAGAGGGAAAGGATACAGCTCTGCTGCACAAGTACATAGCTTCCATTGGTGGCTTGCTACACACCACACTGAACTATCCTCAAGAGCAGTGTAAAGGCAAGTATAGACTCCAGTTACGCATCATGTCTAGTCAGACGCTGTCAACAAGACAGAAGTTGCTAAAGATAGATCCAACAGCAGCAACAAGGCATTCGAGTTAGCTTTGTTTCATGATGGCTAAGTTTTGACTGTTAGATGTGATGTTGGGAAAAAGTACTGGGTATACGCCGCAGTCCAACGCCAGAATTTTGATACTAATGTCAGTGAAAAACACACTGATCCAGAGGATTGTTTTTGTGAATGTCTTAAAAAAGAGACAATGAAATATTGTCAACTACAGGAAACAGTGTAAACAGATCTCCAAAATGGTAGCCTATAATGGTCAAAAAGAACAAAACAGCATGAGTGACAAGCGAAAATGTGTTTATGTCAGTTTCTTAAAACAGAAATGAAAAGGCTCTTTCATTGTGGCTCCAGGTTAGAATTTAATTGGACAGTTGTTGACAGGAACTAATAGATCAAAATAACATCCATTCATTTCTTGCAGGAGAACTCATTTGTCCACATTTCAAATGATTCTGAAACCATTAAACGATGATTGCAATGCCATTTCACGAGAATCTGTGTATTGTTTTTCACATATTTATTGTAAATAAGTTTAGAAAATGTTAATTCCCCGAGGCAGCAGCATATTCCTTTAGTAATGTATAGCTGTGTGTCAGCAATATAAACCAGGCATGCCAGCCTTACAGCATTTGGACAAGCTTCAATAACCCAGTACATTTTACTAAAACTAAATTTTTGCAACAAAAAAAAAAATAGGGATAGGTTAATTGGATAATCCAAATTGCCACTAGGTATGAATGTGCGAGTGAATGTGAGTATGAATGGTTGTCTGTCCTTGTGTGTTAGCCCTGCGACAGACTGGCGACCTGTCCAGGGTGTACCCCGCCTAGAAGCTCGCCCTATGACAGCTGGGATTGGCTCCAGCGCCCCCCGTGACCCTGAAAAGGATAAGCGGTAGCGAATGGATGGATGGATGGAAAAAAAACAAAAACAAATGGAAAAAAAATGAACAGGTTTCTGCTACATAGTAATAAAAAGTGACTTGTACCTGGAAATATCTCAATAATTTACTTATTCACATAATATGGACTGTGAATTAGTCAAACAAACAGCATTGTTAATATCTGCCACCTGAACCCCGTTTGGTTTTTAAATGTGTAGGATGTATTAAAATTTCAACAACTGGAGTTATGAGCAGCAGAAAGTTGGACATAAACCCTGCTGGAGGCCACAAACAAAATAAACAGAAAGTTTGGGTCACAAACAGGATTAGGGTTTAGAAATATTATCCAAAGAGTACTTTTGGTGTTAAAAAAAATATCAGTAACCCTGAAGACATCAGTTCCCCTCCTTCCTGAAGAAACACAAACACATCAAAATTCATCAAAATCTGAGAGGAGTGCATTGTTGCATAAACTGTAGGTTCCAGACAGGCAGAATAAAATAACTTGGTCTTGGACTGCTGGTCAGATACAATAAACTCAGTGCATGGCTTTATGAGGGTGATTGTGCAAGCAGCCCTCTTGAATAGTGCATATGAAGAAAAAAAATGGCTTGCACACAACTAAATAAATATCGTGTATATCAAACGATGATGGTGCTAAAACAAAGACTATATGCATGAAAACAAAACTGTTCAATAAAACATGCAGTACCAATTTAAATCCAAATAGTTCCATTTAAATAAGCAATACACAAATAGATAAACCACGCAAGCACAAACAAATAATCCTTATCAATTTTACAAGACATAAGCTACAAGAATACTCATCAAAAGCATATACAGAAATGTGCTATAAATACTCACAAGGCAAGCAAACAGAGAAACATGTGACAAGAAGCACAGACACCAAAGATTTTTTTTTTCAATGGGACACCTGGTTGGGACTTGCTTGTGCACATGCAAGAAACAAGTCTTTCTGCCAGAAGTTCTTTCTCGTATCCGACTGAAATGATTTATGAAATGTAGGCAAACCTGTGAAAGGATCTATTTAACTAATAAAATATTATTGCCCTAAATTCAACTAAGTTAGCTCTTGGAGAACAAAAATCAGTCCATCAAGTTTCTTAGTATAAATGCATTGGGGGATGCATCAGGAAGGACATCCAGTGTAAAAATCAACGAAATCAAATATGCAGAGCTGCCCAGTGTGGCAACCCCTTGTGAATAAGGGAGCAGCTGAAAGTAGCTTCTTAATGGCTTATCCAAATTAATGTTGTGGAGGGGCTGAAACTTATCCCAGCTGTCATGGGACAAGCGACAGTATGCAACCTGGACAGCACACAAGTCTAGTCCATGACAGTAAACTAAAACAACCAAGTTTAAATGGTAAATGGTCTGTATTTGTATAGTGCTTTACTAGTCCCTAAGGACGCCAAACTGCTTTACACATCCAGTCATCCACACATTCACACATGGCAAGCTACATTGTAGCCACAGCCACCCTGGGGCGCACTGACAGAGGCGAGGCTGCCGGACACTGGCGCCACCGGGCCCTCTGACCACCACCAGTAGGCAACGGGTGAAGTGTCTTGCCCAAGGACACAATGACCAAGACTGTCCAAGCCGGGGCTCGAACCGGCAACCTTCCGATTACAAGGCGAACTCCCAACTCTTGAGCCACGATCGCCAAAATCGATAGGTCGGTGCTGATTTATGAGTGATCATTCCAGGTTAGGTTGGGGCCTCATCATGGAGAGACTCCACCTGTCAGTTAGCTTGGAAACAACTTAATGTGTCTCTGGAAGAGCTGAAGGAAGTGGCTGAAAGTTCTAGGTGACTCTGTTTAGGCTACTGCTCTCACAGTCTGGACCCAAATAAGCAACAGAAATGGATGGATTGATGGATGGATGGGGACACAAACCCTTTTAAATAAAAGTCCTTTTTTTGACCCGTGCATCCACAGCAACCTCAGCCTCATAACTGGTACGGTCATCTGACATTTCTGAGTATTTCTCCTAGAAATGTTTTCCGGCAGAAAATGTTGAAGTAATTTTTTGCGCTACTTGCTGTTGTTCAGTGCTTTATGAATTTTGAAGTTGCTGTGGAAAATAAGCAGAAACATTTTTAGTCTACTGCAACATTGCTCATCACTTTTTTTTGTCTCCACATTTACATTTACAGCACATTTGTGTAACCGATTAAGTTGCACTTGGAGTATGTTTTGTCTGTTTTAAGTGTTAAGCTTATAAAGTATTAAAACTTATGTATAAGGCTAACACTTAAAAACAACAACAACTGTGTGTTAATCCACTTCAGGGCCAGGAGTTTGTACTTTTGTGCATTCTGCATAAAAAACTTTTAGAAATTTCCATTTCTTAAATTTATTTTGATGTACTTTGATTCTGGTGGTGTTATGCTTTTAGCGCTGCAACCCTAAAAGACTTGCAGGACACAGTTTCTTGCAGCTCTCACAGGAAACACCCGCAGAGAGAGCCCATCATGAGGCCATTTTGGCATCCATAAGTATGATTGATGACATAGGGATGCAGACAGCGAGAATTCCCCTCTGCCATGAGAAAAATGATGATTGTTTGGATTTTTTTTTATTTATTTATTTCCCTGTTAGTGCCCCCCTCTGCTTCTCAGTGGGACACATTTACATTACGTTAGCAACATATACACTCAAAGCCTGGGGCTACCAAATACAAACAAAACAACTCCCGTGGATCTCAAAAGTCCATTTATCCACAATTTTTATCACAAATACTTCGATGTTTGTAGAGTAAAATGTAAAAAAGGTAAAACATGCCATCGGAAGCCATTATCCCTTTCAGGACCTCACCCCCAAATCTATTTCAACATGTGTGACTGGCAGGAAGGTCGCAATAATTTCACAATACATCACAGCAACAGTGGAGTGTGCTGCAGGGGCTAACAAAGTCACCTGGCCATTCCCTTTGCAGGCACTGCCATTTAGCCCTTTTTAATCCCCTCCATCCCATTACATGACAGTAGAAGACCTGTGCACATTACATGCTTCAGTAGAGATCATTTGCCTCGCGCAGGCAGCCAAAGATCACATAAAATATTACCACCCGTTATTTCTGTCCCACCTCCATCTCCTGACTGGCAGTAAACAGAGCTGGACGTCAAATGATAGCATAGTATATGACATCCTAAGAAGTTCCACTGAATCCCGCAGTCTGCCATATGACTCACTCTCCACGTCTCAGACATCGGGTAATCGACTGAGTGGAAACGGAGACAGCAGATAAGACTGAGTGCAGGTCTTAACTTTAACAAGCAATAAAAAAGTGGATTTTAGAGGCAAAATATAATTAATTTTCTTACAATTAAATTAAACAGATATAATTAAAGTCTTCTGAGAGGGTGGTTCATATTTTAAGATGTGCAAACACTCCAAAGACTTTGCAATTCATAAGTTCATTCCTATTTTAAATATCTTCACAGTATACGAGCTTCCAGCCCGGTCTGGTCAGCAGAAAGAATCATCAGTTAAGTCTTGTGGAATTACTGTACTCGCTGAGCCTTCAGGCTTTGGATCATAACAACATTTTTGTCAATAACACCATCTCCAGTGCTGTCATTCCCCCTGACCTGGTTCCTCTATTGAGCCCAAACACAAACACACACATACGAAAACACACACACAGAAAATCTGGGGTACTAAGCTTTTCATTTCAACTCCAGGAGAAGACGTGGTAGTTATTTCAACATTTTAAGTAGTACAGAAATACTCTCACAATAGCACCCTGATGTTTCACGGTTATTATTTTCACTCTATTAAAATTGCAGTGGTTGCAGTGAATTACTCATATTGGCCAATCTTATAGAAAAAGTTTGGGTAATATAAAAAAGTAATAGATATATATTTCAATAGTATTCTAATTTGATTCATTTAAATATAAGTACAATCTAATTTAATAAAAACACAACTTTACAAATACAGAGTTTCCCAAATATGTTTTCCAGTCTCTAACGGCATCACATCAAAAGCAGCAAAACCACACACACATCCGTCTGTCACAGACTTCAAGAAATCAAACCGCCAAGTGAGACCATTCAACAAAAAATGCACAGCATGCAGCAGCAGTGAAAGCACCATTTGTGGAGGTGGACCAGTAATAAGTTTGAGATTTCCCCTAAATCGTCAGTGATTTTAATAGAGTGTGATGGCAGTTGTGAGACTGGCACAAACAGCAAAACAGGAAGCTTTTGAAGCTCTAAAGTAACTTAAAATTTTTTGTAACTTTAATGATCAAGTCGTCCGTCCTAAACAGCTCTTCAAGTCATCACGAACTGCACAAAAACAGTATTTAAGTTCGCATTAATCTGTGAATTGGTGTTAATGTCATTTGCAATCTGTCTGTAAACTCCACAAATCATAAAATGTGAACAGTAACGTGCCCTTGACACACTCATTGACTACACCACTACCTCTACATCATGTGTGTAATATAAATGAATGACATTTCAGTGAAAAAACTAAATAACTAAAAAGGGGCCGAAGCTAAAAGCAGATAATGCTGCATTATTAACAACATCTGCCAAGTGAATTTCATAAAAATATATCCATCCATCCATTTTCTTAACCCCAGGGAAGCTGGGATCTATCCCAGCTGTCATTAGAGCTAAAGGAAGGGTACACCCTGGACAGATCGGTAGGCTGACACGCAGGGAGACAGAAAACCATTAACGCTCATATTCATGGAGTGCGAGAGGAAGCCGGAGTTCCCGGAGACAGCCCATACATAGGCAGGGAGAACATGCAACCTTCCCAAAGTAGCTTAGTAAAGTAAAGTAAAGTAAGCTTGTGGATTCAAACCCAGTACACCCTAGATGTGAGGCAACAGTGCACAGCACCACCACTGTCTATAATGTTAAAAAAAATACACATATTTTAATAAGCTATATTACTCAATTATAGTCCAAATGATGTCATTTATCCCCAAATCAGCTATTAAACCAAAGGCTCTATTTTCAGGAGATTAAGTAAAATAGTGCAAACAAGTCGTGTGCCAGCCACGAGATTAAATTTTAAATCAGTTCAGACTAATATAAACTTACATAGCGAAAAAGAAAGCTCTCTGCATTTACTACATTTCTGCTAAGAAGCAACTTGAATGTTTTTTCATTTATTTATTTATTGATAGGACAATGTTACGATTTTAATCAACTTTTAATCAAAAGGAATTTGCAAATTTATTTTAGGCAAGATCTGGCTTGGCTTGAAAGTTGTTTGCATGAGTAAGAGGCAATGAGCTTTGAGCCCAGAGGACATGTCTATCACTGTGCGAATTTGCTGAGTTGTTGATAAAGCGTTTCTCCCGAAGACATGTAAGGTTGTGACTCATTCAAAGAGAAGATCAAAAGACTTTTATTCAGGGTGAAATAATTCAGGAAAGAGACAGATTGGATTTTTTCCACTCATTCCAGAGATTAGTTGTGATGTCAGAGACACAGATCCAACGGATTTAATCAGTTAGTTATTCAACCCGTCTCTGAACAGGTGTGCCTGTTATCAAATATGCAGCCTTTTACTTGTGCCAGATTCCCTGATTTATAGAAAGAATAATTGATTGGCCTTGAAGCATAACAATGACGACCTGGAGAGACAATTCAATGAAAGAGGCGGAAAGGGGAGACTGCCTCTCATCCATACTCCTGTTCTGATGACATAATGATATTTATATCCAAACTATGCCTGAAAAACAGACCAATTTAATTTAAGTATCGCTGCAGCGAAACACTGACGCTGTAACCTTAAGTCATTTTTCAAATCATGTGTGTAATGTGTAATCAAGGCCAGAGAACACCAAGAAAGATTTCAACAAAACATCATAAAATCTGGTTTTACATGCCAGTAGGGATGCATCGGGCCTGCCTTATTTCACACAAGGTATATTTAAGATAATTACTTATTAGGCTTGTGGCAGAAACCATGCAATGCCAAATGAAGTGAGCAGCGGTTGTGGTCTACTGCTTGAGCATTGCATGAGCTTCATTTTATCTAATTACCCAATTTTCACAGGACAGGAGTTAATCTGTACAGCTGTCCACTCACTGGGCTCCCTTACTTGGTTTTCACCGTCAGAAACCTCTACTGGAGACATGCAGACACATTTCACACTCGGCATTGATAGGGCAGGATAGCCGGTATGACACACACACACACACACACATATATATATATATATATATATATAAGCCTGTAGTTATGCGTTCAGGCAGTTTACATGCGTGGGTTCCCGATTAGAGCAGATCTCTCCAAGCAGCTGTGGGAAGCTCACTACCCCCAGGTAGTCAGTCAGGAGCGTTTTGGAAATCAAGTAGCTCACATTTGTATAAAGTTAACTTCAGTGAGTGAAAATCACAGCAGGTACTTTGTGAGTGACAGGTGGTTGAAAAGCTGGAACCGATTAGTTGGACGTGGTGCAGTCGCAGTAGCGTACCCCTGCAGCATTAAAACGATTTAGCGTCTTAAATGAGTTGCAATAGGACTGCTGAGTATTTTTAACTTTTCCTCTCAGATATAAACACTTAACACAGACGCGTTTACTATTATTATTTTATTTTGTAAAAGTCGCTGCATATTCTCGATCATTTCGGATGCTGTAACCGGCAGGTCGTGAGCCAGTAACTCAGTCCACCCTTACCTGGGATCTCCTGATGGGGAACATGTGAGAAGCCAAAGCCTTTCGCGATGGAAGCCTCCCTCACCTCGCTGCAATTCCTCGCTTTAAATTCGGCTCTTGCCGCAACAGACAGCACAGAAAAAGTGCAAATGATGGTCTCCAGTCTGAGCATCGTTCACTTCTGTACAGATCCCTCACTGTTTAGGTACTCTGCAGTGTCCCGCTTGCTGGCAAAACTCCCCCCTCCTGCAGCAGATTCGCAGGTAGACTATTTAATGACTGGTCGTTTTTAGTGGTTGAAACTCAACTATAGTCTCTTAACACATCCCCCAAAGCACAACGGGTTTGTATCGCCACCGAGTTCAGTTGAAAGTCCCTCGGCGCAGTAGAAAAGAAAGCTGTGAGCGTAAAGGTGCCACATGAATCCAAGGAGCGCGTTTCCCGGCTTGTTGACTCAACTTCGCTCAGCAAAGAAAGCCCATTGTAGCTGCGTTGAAGTGGAAATGCTCTGTGGAGGAGAGCGCTGTGTGTTCAGATGCACCGGCAGGGCAAAAGCGGGACACAAAACGTGGAGTGGAATCGAGCCTCATCCAGTGTAGCAGGTCGGCACCTGCATATGAGATACAACCTGGTAGAAAGTAACAAATACATAAAACATCCTGTAGGTGCTATTGGATTAAAAATGGGAAGATATGGAGCCGACTTTAAAATTGAATCGCTGCCATAAATGCCTGTGGGTATATCCCATTGTTTTTCGTGAGTGTGAATTATAGAATGCAGTCTGTTACACTTGGATTTTTTTTCCTAATATCTGCAATTTAACAAACCTTTACTTGGCCTGCACGTTTATGCTCCACTGGGGAGGTGGCAATTCTGCTGAGCTTAGAAAATGCAAATGTTGATATTTTTTCACTACATTCATCTGATACAGAAGCAAATTATCAGGTTCTGTAGTATCAAACTGTATAAGTCACGAATGTAAAGGATTTGATTAAGACCAGAAGGCAAGCTTTCACAGTTTTATTGATTTTGGAAGAGCTTAATCCCTGGGTAGATCAACAGTGGATTAACGTGGCTCCCATCACTATGCAAAGGATTCCAGTGGGATGGGTTACCACATTTCGAAAGTTCTTTAAAAGTGACACCGGCTTGTTTCAGATGGTAGCACTGGAAGATCTTCAATTAAATATCCAAATCCAAGGGGTTCAGGTTTAAGGGCAACACTGAGGCATGTTCTGCTTTACTGATTAAAGTGCCTGTATTCTGGCTTTATGAGGCCACATTCAGTTCCCCACATGAAAGACGGTCATTATTTTTTAGAATTCTTAATGTATGTTCATGTCGATCGTGTCCTTTGAGAGGTTCCGAGAAATTGCATAATAAAAACACTGCTAATCACAGCATCAACATATACTTGTACTCCCTTTTATGTTTGCAACTGGTCAAACACTATTCCCCAAAAACAAATGTAGTCCCCCTGTTTTGACATTCAGTAAAGGGATGATAGAATTAGTCGTTAGTCTCTTCATCCTTTAGTGGTTCCTTTCATGAATTCTGTGCTCTACTTTTATAGTGAGACATTTTGACCTGGACATGTCACACTTTAATGTATCCAACTTTGAAACCCAGGGGATGATTTCATCCAGATGAATAATTTTAATACAATAAAGAATTAATCGCAGCCAAGATGGCTTTCAAGTTTCCTAACTACATAGTAATATGCTGCTCTAACTTACCACAGTTATTCTGGGATTTCAAGGCATTCCCAAACCAGCCAGTGATGTAGAGTAGTAAACATGATGTCATAGAAGCATTAAAATGTGGACCCAAAAGCTTGGACATGGGACGAGGCAGACTGCAAGTAAAAAGTGAGCCATTTATTCTGGCTAATCAGAGTTCATACGTAAAAACAAAGTGAAACACTGTCTGGGGAAACAACAAAGCATAAAGTTAGCCAAAGTTCTGCTTTAAATAGAAACATGAGGTAATCCAGAATATGGGAAACACCCAGGTACAGAGCTGAATCTAATCAGACATTATCAAGACAAGGGAAGCAAAAGTAAATACAAGGCACATGGGACAAGAGCTACCAAAACAAACAGGAAGTACCGACACAGAAAAACGCCTACCACAGAGACTAAGACTTGATAACAGTAAACGGGGATACAGGAGAGGTCAGATGAACTGAAAACTCATGGACATATACTCATGGAAAACCCCCCCCACAAAAGCTAACCTAAAATACAACTTTAAAAAACTCCAAACACTAGGTCAGAGATTCAAGAACATGAAGTGCAGTAGCATTTAACTTTATTATCTTGTCAAAATCACAGAACCTACTTGTCGAAACAATAAACACTTCAGCCGTCAAGGTGACAAAAGTATAACTTTGGCATACTGTCACACAAACGGTTCAGAACAAAACAAACAGAACTTAATAGAAGAGAAACACTGAGTGCTGTGACACCGACAGTGCTTATTATGAGAACATTAGAAGGTGAAGAAAGGCATAGTAACAACCTCTTAAGTCTCGCAACCAAGAGACAAAAACACACATCACACATACACAGGTGAGTTCAGTGTTTGAACTGCAGCTAAGATATTGTCTCATAAGCTGCTGCTAATAAGTAACACTAACACCTGGTGCAAGCTAAAGTGAGAGGCTTAGACATTTTCTCTGCCACTGACAGCTGCACGTACAGCACCTTGGAGAGCACCACATATTCACCTCTTACCTTGGCCATCACATTTGTTTGCCTTTTAATATGGTGATTACACAACATTATTACAGGACTTTTCATCGTGTCCTATCCCACCTCCAAATTAAAGCTTTTATTTAAAAGCATTAACTTTTATTTATTTATTTTAAGGCAGCGTTCATAAACAATTAACTAACAAATGAAGAGATTGTGCACCTGTCTCCATCTGTTCCACCAGTACACATTCATTCTAACCTGCACAGTGTGAATCAACTGATGATCAATCTTTCAGTTAAAATGGTAAGTAATAAAGATGCTCTTGTAACCAGTGGGGACTGGCTGGGATGATGATGGTTTTTGTGAGTTTGTGTATTGTTTAATTATGTTTTGTGTACTTTTCTGTTCACTTTATGGTAGCTGGGATAGTATTGCTAAGACCTGTGAATTGACTTTTTATTTTCACTTGCTACAATCTTTAATTAGCTCTGTCAATACTGCACAGTTTCTAAGATAAGAAAACTGAAATAAATCAACACCATTAGGTAAAGAAGATAAGCTAAGGTAAGACTGGAACAAAAAGGGTCTGACTGTAATAAAAGTTTAGAAACTGACAAGTGATTTTTTTCCCCCTAGAGAAGCACTGAGGGGTTTATGTTTTTGAATGGAAATTGATATGGAGAATGCAGATAAACTATCCAATGCACATTACATAATATTTGACCTAACTGCAAGTCATGACAACAAAAAAATATGTATTTTAATATGAGTTAAATTGTTCTACCTGCCCTACATCCTAATGCACTCGGATTTCTCCCCAATATCGACTCAGGCTCTGTTCACATTCCTCATACAGATGAGAAAATCCATGTTTATTCTCTGTAAAAAACAAAAAACAAAAAAACAAGGCGGTACAATAAGAAGTGCTGGGATCTCAGAGCTGATGCCTTGAATCAAAACAGCCTGACTGTTGTTTTTGGCTGTGTCCACAAATTTTCACAAACGTGAAAGGGGGTAAGGAACAGCTTATATGGATTTGATATCAAATATGTGGCAAGCAAAGCGAACGCTTCACTTAATCTCAGGAAGATGAATGCAGATTTCTGTCAGTGTGTCGGACTAAATGACTCATTGGCACGACCACAATGTACAAGCTAGATGTACATCTTCTCCAAATCCTCAATACATGAGGAAAAACAACAATATCGCCATGATCCCTCAATTATTCTAGTTGGATAAAAACACTGCATTGTGCTGAAATTTGCTGTCGCGTCCAAGGTTCAACCAATATAAATCTTCTTTCATGCATGTTTAGTGTAGGCTTTCCTGATAGGCTGTGTAGTGTAATTCAGAAACCTTTTTTTATTCTGGCAATATAAAGACTTTGTTCCAAAATCATCTCAAAACACAGCAAAGAAATATGTTAATTGCTACATCCCTAAAATCTCTGGTACAGGATTTTGTGTCATAAATAAATGTGTTTATGTTTTAAAATTCTGGGACAAATATCCACAAATTACATAACAGCAAGAAGTCACTTTACAACATAATGCAATCAGGAAATATGAAATGCATGTTCAAGGATTTCAGAACTATTTACCATCCTTCTGTTTGATGTGAATAAGCTTACAATCAGTTTCTGTAGAAGACCTAAAAATATGGCCTCAGATTTGAATCAAACACAAAGTAGAAAACTACCAGACAAAGCTTTTAAAAATACAATCATGTGTCTCATCTGTCCTTATTCTGAAAAGAGTATACTCAAATATTTGTTTAAATCATGTAATTTAAATTTCCATCAGTGGTAGAAAGTCTAAAAATGATTAAGAAATATTAATGTACGGGACCATGATTCAGTTGTCTGAAGTTAAAGAAGCACTTTTAGCTTCACTAACAAGAAGCAGTCGTTTTCTGTATGACTGCATTAGTCTCTCAGCTTTACAATGTTGCTTCAGTTTGTGTACATTCATTTATGCGCAGCACTCCTTAGGTCTTGCCACAGCATTTCAATTGGATTGAGGTCTGGACTTGGTCATTTGGACCATTCAGGTGTGAGTTATCATCTCCCGATCAGAGGGCATCCCAGCAAATTCACCTCAAGGTCAGAACATGCAGTGCTGAGAGAAACTGCAAAAACTGCCAAGAGCTACATCTCAGACTATACAGGCCTCAGTTAGCATGTTAAATGTTTAAGTTCATGACATTCTGAAACAATGTTCACTGGAAAGTGTCTTGTTTGAGTTGAGCTTTTGGACCGGGCTACTTCGACACCTTAATTCTTTGCTTTTTTAATCATTCTCTCGTTGACTTTTTCACATGCCTTTATAGTTAGGTCACATTTTCCACAATTTTGTGTACAAGAAGTGTATTTCAAACTTAAAAAAAATGCATAGTGGCTAAAATGAATATTTTCTCTCTTTCTTTCAGTACCACTGTTGATTTGAACACGGACTGAATTAAAATAGTAAGCATTACACTGGTGACAATTTGCCACAAGCCATTTTTTTATGAAAATTTAAAAGAAAGACCAGAACTTGCTAATTGAATAGTAACGCTGTCATGGGTTAATACCAAATAGCCAACTAATTATACTCTTTTCTACATGTCATTTAGCCAGAGAAAAAACATCATCAGAAACAGTAGTCAAAGCAAAGTCAAACTCGCGATGTTTGTACAGGTTACATAAACGACTGTTTATGCTGTAATGCATAGCATGGTTAATGGCTGACAACTCTCATTCACATTTCAAACTCAGAGTTTCTGTTCAGCATTCAGTTTAATATAATCATACTGCCATGTGGCTGCTATAGCAGTATAATCATCTTGTAGCTAATACAGTGCAAATATTGAGATAAATTGCTCTTATCATACACAGCAGACAATAGAGCATAAACAGAGATGGTTTCCAGAGAAAGATTTACAGCTTGGTTGCATAGCCAAGACATGAAGCTTAATTGTAGCCTATAATAACTAAAAACAAACAAGCAAACAAACAAAAAAACCCAACTAAGGAAAAAAAATACCAGTATAATTTTTGGCACATTTCTGATTAGCAGACACTAGTAGCACAATATGTCCTGCAGTAATACTGAAATAAAGGGGTGTTTTTCAGTGCTGAATTTCAACCTTATGACATTTTATCAGTGAATCACAATGGCATTGTGAAATTGCTTTACTTTACTTTAAAAGTGTGTTTAATATTGATTTATCACACTGACATTCCTGCTATTCATTAATTCCCTCTCTTTTTTGTATATTGAAGGTCGTGTACTCATTGATGTCATTTTAACTCATTAAGTGAATTGTCCTCTCACACAATGGTGTGAAAAAGGATGGGTTATGAATTCTTTTTTTCTTTAAAAAAAACTGTCTTGCACATTCTTTTACTCCATTTCCTGGCATTTTTCATACCAGGCTAAATTCTGAACTGAAAAATGGACTTTCACACAATGCATCCATCCGTGGTCTAATATAGATAAGATAAATCTCTTTTCTTAATGCTCTCATCATGTCAAGAATTCAAACAGCACACCTTTTTAGAGTCATATGATAAACGCAATTATTACAAATATGTGGTTTCTTGAGATGAAGACATAATGTAGCTAATGAGACATTTTCATCTCTGAGAGATGATTATTAAGTGACAACAAAGCAACGCAACTGTCGGAATGACGTGTTAAAAACTGTCATTCTTACAATCTTACAATAAACTTTATATGCTCTTTTGGAGGACAATAAACAGTAAATTTCAAAATCTATTTTTTTCTTCACAGTGACAGAAAAAAAATCACAAGCTAAACCCAATTTACTTCAAACTGAGTGCCTCTGAAGAGTCAGTTATAAACCACCTTCTTTCAAGTATTTTCTGCAATGAACATCTCAGCCTTCCAAACCACTCCATACTCCTTACTGGGACAACCTACAGGGAAATAAGTGCATATGAGAAAGCAAAGTGTTTTGGGCATTTCCTCTTGTGTCTATCTCCCAGCTGCATGTTTTTTTTAAACACTGAAAATGTGGAATGTTTTATAGGATACGCAGTTTGGAAATCTCTGTGCCTTCAAACATTGTGTCCCTATTCATATTTCTCAGAGATGTGAATATGGTCTCTTGCATGAATTGTCTGGAGCTATGGGGAGACATGGCATCTCCTGCTGCACTGAACAGATGCTCAGAAGACAGAAACTTTTAATCCACTCCCAGTGAAACAAGCTGCCGTATTTGGGTAAGTGGGGTTGCTAGGACACCCGCTGAGAGAAAGATAAACAAATGCTGGCTGCTTCACAGCTAAATTAGCATTTGAAATAATTAGACTAGTTCATCTAGGTCTACCTATTCAGCACATGACTCTCGATTCTCCGCTGGAATCGGGCACAATTCCAGGTGAGATTGATTCAGTTTTATCACTCACAGAGCTCTTTGTAAATTACTTTTGCTTGGACATTCACTGAAGAACACTAAACTCTGAGCAGTCTTATTGGGACATAAAGCTCAGGGTTACTGAGATTTAGGAATAACTTACAAATTGTTAAAAATTTAATAACTAAGATAAATATTTGAATTGCCTAATTAAACTACTAAGCTAGTATATGTATTTGAATTCTTTGTTTGTATTACTATTTGATTGAACAATTAAATCTTCTACAGGTTTCCATATGTTTCCTCAGGTGTGTCACTGGAGATTAGCATGAAAAAATGCAAGGCAGTAAAATAAAAGTTGTGTTCTACAATAACACTGCACAAAGCTACAATTTCAGGTATAATGTACAATGAAGGGAAAGTGTGTGTGTCAAAAGATTCTAACCTACTTGTGAGTTTAATCAGAAAAATGCAGAGTCATCTGTGCAACTCACAGCTCCTGACATTTTACAGTGGACACATAAAACATGTGAAATCATATGACAGCTTAAGGTACAGTCAAAATACAGATCCTAAATAAAGCTCAGCAAGCAGCTGAAATGATGTGATGAAAGGAGTTTCACTGTAAGCACTGAATCAAGGTGAAGTGTGTAAGTGAAGCATTTATCTTGTCAATTGAAAAGTAAGAGATGAAAGCAGCAGTAATTTAAAAATACATGTAAGTGATACTTAAAGAACATTAAGTCTCTGCAGAAGAATGAAAAGCAGTTCAAGTGCAACTGACATTTAAGATGAAAATGCAGCGTAAGTGTCAGACAAATAAATCAAAGACTAAATCTAAGCTCCTGATTTTTATTTAAAATGAAAGTTATATAAACAGTTAAATGTTACTAAGCAGGAAATACTCAGCTGGAAATGAATTAAATCAAAGGGCAGAACAATGTGTCCTAATGGGAGACAATGGTAGATATAAACTATTTAGTCCTCATTTAGGCCACACTCATCAAACACCATCTACATTTTGATCCAACTGCAACTGAGACTGATGTTTATGAAAGGTATTGTGTTTTTACAGTAAAGCACCTCTCTTGTAGTACTTGCTGAAGAAGGTTATCTCCAGGACCACATTTTGCTATGATGACACTCATACAG
Source organism: Maylandia zebra (assembly GCF_041146795.1). NCBI lineage: Eukaryota > Metazoa > Chordata > Actinopteri > Cichliformes > Cichlidae > Maylandia > Maylandia zebra. Next base: position 19,241,324 of record NC_135182.1, on the reverse strand, counting down.
ACAGACAGAATCACCTGGGGAAATAATGACAGTCACACTAATAACAGTAAGCACGCTGTCACAACTGATAACAAAGTTAGAAATACCTACAAATCTGCCAAATACTGTGAAATTGAGAAAATTGCTGTATATTTTCACCTGTTGTGGATTTGTAGAACCAGAAACTTACTACTAAATGCTATAGCATGGCTGGAATGACATTATATATACTTTACATTATTCATTATATGAAGACATCCTTGACTGTGCTATTTGCATATTTGCATCTACAACTAAGGATTCCAATGTAAAGTTTATGTCCACAGAAGCCCTGTGTATTTTTTTAACAAGCCTGGGGCACAGAAAGACTCAAACCACAAGCAGATTTTCATCATTCATTCTTGTTCACCTTGCTATTGTTCATTGCAATAGAAACAACGATGTCTCTGGGCCATGTGCTTTGTTGACTATGAGAAATGAATCCATTATGCAACGAAGAATTATCAACAGTTAAAGTACAAAAAAACTCAGAAGAAAACAAATCTTGTGTCTGCTACAACTTACAACAGTATAACTATGTACCCAATATGGTATACTTTGAAAACCTCTTAAGCAAAAATGCTAACATTTTTAAATTATCATCAATTACAAAATCCCGTCCAGTTCTGTAAAAAGCAAAGAGCAAATGACTTTGTCCTTGGGGCTGCAGACTTAGGAAATTAATTGACATTCTTGTATCATTGGATTGCAGTCTAATCTTTATCTGGACTGCCACCATACAGAACCTGAAAACACTAGCAGACAGCACGAGTAAAGCAATCAAGCTAGGTAGTTTTGCACATATATAGATGCACCGTCTAGGGCTGGCTATTTTAATGAGTTGTCTTTACATGATCACCTTGGATGCTCTAGCCATTGCATAGTTGACCTCTTTAATGGGAGTAGAGTTAGGAGGACTGTGGGTGGATTCAAGTAAAAACACATATGGCCACACTTAACAACACTGCTGTGTTGTTGTATATATGAGAAATATCAAAAGATTCATTACTAAAACATGTGCTAATATTTAAATTTAATGATGCTCAAACTGAATTAGGGACTGCAGAGAGACAAGGGCAGGTGTGTCATAAAACTACATATAGTAAGTTACAGTGCATTAACTTGTTTTTTATCTTCTGTGTCACTGCCAGAAATGTATTCTACCATTTATTTCCCAGGTTTGCATGGAACTTAAACACCATTGTTTTCAGCTGTGATTTTATATCTTCATTTTGAACTTCGTGGGATATCTTCATTCTACTGAGGTTCACCAAGATAAATTTAATATGCTGTACAATCCTTCAAGCTTTGCCCCTTCCTGCTCCATGGGCATTTAATGCAGCATAATGAATCAGTATCAGATACTCTTCGATGAAGGCTGTGTCAGCCTCAATGGTATAGATCTACCATTTTAACAAATAATCCAAAGTATGTAGCACATTTATGTAATTTAAGTTTTCCTGGAGTGAATGTCTTGGAAATTTTGAAAACATGCACCCTGCTGACTTATTATCTAATGAAAATTTCTCAGAGCATCTAAAAGAAATGTGCAATAAAAATTGGGGTTGTACAACTCTGTAGCTGTGCACCAATGTCAGAATAATACAGCAGCAAACCAACCAACTTTTGCAAAAGAGCAGAATATAAAGTGCTGTCTGTTAAAATTAATACACTTGGTTATGTTAATGTTCCCTTAGAACTCTTTAATCTTCTCATCAATCATTTCAGTGTTTTGCAAATAGATTTGTATTTCAGAGGCAAGTAGAAAAAAATCTGCTAGGAATAAATATTTGTCAGACTTGGCAATATAACAAATATTTACATCCTCCCCCCACATTTTGGTTTAAATTACTGTTATAACTATTAGAAAATGTTGCTTGAAAATAACATAATTTTAATAATTAACCTTTTTCTTCTGATGCAAGGCCTATTTCTCAAGAACATTAATAGAAGAATAGCTTAAGATTTATTATACAACAACAAGACTGATATGGACCCCGAGAAGTTTGAAACCTTGCAACAAGTTTTACAAAAAACTTTAAAGCAGACTGGTAATGATGTCTTTTCTGCCACTTATGTTTGATTCTTCTCTGTCTAGAACCTGGCACCGCACATCAGACAACCCAGCTGAACTCAAAGCTGGTTAGTCCAGTTTTTCATTCAGCACAGCAGACTGACATTCATCATGACTGTGCCAACATGGGCAGGCGCTGGATGGATCAATACAACCCAATTAGCAGCACAGTATCTCTAAGATCAAAGGCTCACTCTGATCTTAGGAATCTGACCACTAGACAATACGCTAATAAAGAACCCTGTTGTTCTAGTGACAGCAGTACCCCAATCCTCTGACACTCTTCCACTGCTACTGCCAGAATACCAAAGGCGTTTCATTGTTATAGCCCTTATGCAATCAATTTCAATCTAAGGCTAGTGGTCAATCATTCTCCAAAGGCGAACACATTGAGCCTGCAGATGAGTATGAGGGAGACAGGCTTGACAAAACTCCTGGACACCAACGCCTCTCTGATGTCTGTTGGGCTGTCTTTAAGTAGACTATAGCAGAGGGGGTTGTAAACAGCACAGCTGGGACAAACAAACCAAATCCCGACACTCCTTGGCTCCTCACTGGTTTAATCCTTTGTTAGCTCTGTATCTGCCAGAAACCATAATGATTTGGCCTATTCTGGGTGCCTGGAAGATGTTCTGAAAATATACTGAGATATACTGAGAGTTCAATTACTTGTGGGAATTTGTGGGGCACAACACACCTGATGGCTTAGACTTTCAGATAAGACAAGATGATTGAAAGCAAAGAAAGACCAAGATCCAAACCGTGATCATAAAATGTCCAACTTAGCACACTGATTGTGTGTGCTTTATTTTGAATTGTGACAGAGACAGGAACAAGTGGAAAACAGCATGTGTAAAAAAGTGGGTGGGATTGTTTTTGCCTCCAAGGTTTCAAGAAGCAAAATCCAAAAAAGAAGAAAACGAATCGCTGCACTTAAAAATCATGTATTTTACACTAAAGCAGCCCAGCAATCAATGTCAGCCTGACACAGCCTTTTCTCTACGACTGTTATTGCAGCCTGGTCTCACACAAAGTCATGAAAACAGGAGGAAATGTGATCTATTTTTACTGTGCATGGACATAAAATGTCTTTATTTTCTTTTTTCTTTTTTTGTGACAGTCAGCAGGACTTTGAAACTAATGTATTTTAATTGGAAGTATGTTTCATGCCGGCACCATGTTTTTGGGGATGTGCTTTTTCCCATCACCCAGGCAACCTAAAAAGATGAGCTTTAAAGTAATAGCAGTATTTTTACCCAAATCCTGCCTGCCCCTAACCAAGAGGTGTGTGAAAAAAGTAAGGAAACAGCAAAAAATAACACCAAAGAAAAGTGTGTCAAAAGTGTGTCTCTGAAGTGAATGAGCAGTGCACATTGAATGGAAGAAACACATTTGGAGAATTTGTGCCAATGAGCATAAATATATAACTGAACTTTGTGACTATATAAAAATTGCTGTTGGACTGTGTTTTTTTTTTTTTTTTTCATTAATTTATTTTTGTCCCTCCTGGGAAACTTGATTAGCAGACAGGTTCTCAAGAATTTATCCACATAAAAATCAGCAGATGACCACATTAACCAATTTAAGAACGCTACTGCACGGTTAGTGCCATTGGGTTTCTGTAATCCAAACCTGACAGTAACCAACGTGGTCTCTGGACAAAGCAAAACAAAACAAAACAACAACTACAAAATCAACCAAAAATAAACCTTGACAATAATTATTATCAATTTATCTTTGGCTTTATCCACTTTAGAGTTGATGCAGTTGATACTAGGCATACCTTAGAAGACCCTGAAGATGTTGCCAGTCTGTCACAGGGTGAACAAAGAGGGATGAGCAATCATCCATGCACATATATTAACAACTACAGCTGGAATCACCTAATAGCCTAACTTGAATGTCTTTGAACTCTAGGCAGAATACAGAAAACCTACAGGGAGAACAACCTCGACCAGGAGGGCCCCAAACTGGCCAGCAGGTTCAAACCTTGAAACTTTTTGTGGTGATGTGACAGTTCTAAACGCTGCACCACCCTCCTTGAAGACAAGGATGGAGCAGGACAGCAAAGGTATTACAGAATAAACTGTAAAGCTTTTGCCTTGCTTCTGGTCAAATTCAATAATTCATTCCAATCAGCCTGTTCTGTACTTTGCTTTTAGTGCCAAAGTGCAAACTGTCATTGTGATCATGTTATCATCATGTTTGTGCTTTTTGTGTTTTTGTTTTTTAACTTTGATGTTGAATTATGTGATTTAATATCAGAGGCAAATTCACTTGGTTGAATACGATTACTCTTTTGAATCTTTCGCCCTAGGAGTGTTTGCACTGTATGACCATGTCCCTTTTCATTGAATGAGGTCAGAAAAGGAAAAACAGCAACATATATGGTTCATCAAAGACCAGCTTAGAAAACTTGGTGACATATGCTGCAGATGTACTAACAAGACAATTTAGCTTCCAATCCAGGAAATGGCCTGAATTTTTCTGAAACTTTTAAAAAAAATACAAACAAAATTTAAACTACCGGGTAGACATTTCCAGTCCCCTGTGTGCTAGTATTTGGTGTTGCCAAATATGTCCATAAAAATGGTTCTCCATTAACTGTGTTATCATACATTTATTATTATGTCAGACACTGATTGTGCACATCTTCCTTTAAATTATATATCTTTTTTTTATTCTCCCTTTTCTTACAATCATAGTTTGGCATTTCTGTTATAAAGTAGGCGCATGTTGCATCAAAATATGTCTGCGTCATTTTTGGGCCTATCAGGTTTGTTTGATTTTTCGTTAATAAACGTTTCTTCGACCTGCTTGAGATTACTTACTGGTCAGATATGTTTCTCATTCATACATTTCTTAGTTTCAAGTTAAAAAAAATGCTTTCTGGCATGCCCTGAAAACAAATCTAGAAGCTGTGAACAAGTCCAGTGGGGCTGTGAATCTTCTTCTGATTAAAGTGAATTTCCATCAAGGAAGTGACACGCTCAGAGAATTCAACACTGCCAGCATGCAAGGGTCCAGGCACCTTAGGGACTCCAAGTCTAATTTGCTTCAAACCTAAAAGGCAGATAATAGTGCTGATCTGACAGCCAGCCAATTCCCAGCTTCCCTCATCAAGAAAACATTCAATTTCAAACATCAAACTGCTTGCAACAAAAATGAAAAACCCTTTCAATGAATGAAAGTTGAATGGATGGGGCTTTGGGTGGGGGGGAATTGATCCTTGATACACTTGACAAGTTTGAAGCACTATCAGCTCAATGTTATAAGTTTTAGTGTGGTCCAAAATTTTAATCAAATTATAGCTTATGCTAGAGACACAAAGATATTCTTACTTTAAATACAAGACAAATAACTTTGGATACTTTATGCTGTCATAATCCCTGCACTACAGGAAACATGGGTATACCCTTATATAAACAGCTTTAAACTTGTATTTTCTGGTGATTCTTGTATCTATAGTGGTAGTAGTCTTGAGTATTAGTTTTTGTATTTGTATTTGTAGTCACTGTTAAGTATTTATCCAGTTCTGGGGGCAACTGTGACTCAGGTGGTAGGGTGGATTGTCTACCAATAAGAAGGTCGATAGATTGATCCTGGCTCTTTCAGTCCACACGTCAAAGTGTCCTTGGGCAAGATACTGAAGCATGCAGCCATCAATGTGTATGAGTGAATGTCAGAAAAAGTGCTATATGGGTGAGAAAGACTTAGCAGAAAGTGCTTTGAGTGCTCAAATTGAATAGAAAGGTGCTACATGAGTCCCAATCCATTTCCTGATATTCCTTAGTGAATTTGACACTCTGCATTTTTTGGAATCTTTGGTTTCTACTTGATTCCAATCTATTGAAGACTTTCAGTTATGTAGGGGAGACCGGGGATAGTTGTAACGTGGGTCAGTTGTAACACTTCCAATTTCTCCAATCAGGGCTAAGTTTCAAATGATGTGACTCATCCTGTGCATGCCCAACTCAGTTCTGCTATCACATGTGAAAAATCAGCACATTTCGTCAAACACAGACAATTTAACATGAAAAAAAGTAATTTGTATGGCAAAAAGTAAGTTTTTCTACTTTATTTCAATTTCTAATAGCATTATTTGCTTTTCAGTTAAACTCATCAAACTTAAATTGTGTTATTTGTATGTCTGTGGGGATATATTCTGTGTAGGTCTTTAGTGCTAATGTTTTAGCCATTGCCTGTAATGTTAGCTAGTTCATGGCTATAGGAGTCTGGGTCAGTTGTAACAGCAACAGTCTGGGTCAGTTGTAACAATAATGCAGATGTTACAACTTACCGCACTATTACTTTAACTTATATTAAACAAGTTGGGGCAACGACATCAGCAGAGAGAGGTTCACTGGTTTCATTTGTACATGCGGTTAATGCCATTGGCAACACAATTCCTCCACTGTTTGTGTTCCCACACATACATTATGCAGACCACTGTGTCAGAGATGGACCAGTAGGAAGTACTGGTAGTGGAAATAAATCAGGATGGGTGCAAGAAACAGATTTCCTCATCTTTCTGAAGCACTTTGCAAACCACACCAAGGTAAGCCATGATAAAAAGTAATGGAATTGTGATGCTGGTGAACAACTACATTTTTCCAGCTTCATTGTTATGTTCAAAATTGGTGCAAGAGTTGTAGGTTATAATGCCCACTGAGCCAATGAGGCCAACCTCGAGGAAGACCAACCAAAATTAATGAAATATTCAGTTGCAGAAAATTCCATAACTTGTCTTTTTTGGGGGGTTGGAATATGTTCAAAAGCTAGATTTCTGCATTCTGTCACACACACACAGCTATATTAATGGCTCTAAGTGCATTCATGTGTTGAATAAACAAAGATTACATGTTAATGTTTTGTTAGTACCCTTATTTCATTGTGTTACATTTCACCCCAGGATATGTTACAACTAACCCAGACTATGGGGTTAATTGTAACATTTCACTCTTTGTGTTTGAGGCCATACCATGCAATGGGTAATTGTGCTGCAGAGAAAATAGCTGCACTATTTAATAGCCGAGACATGTAAATACTTTGCATTACATTTTGAATCCACTACCTTAAAAGAGCTTCAATTTACAGACAGAAATGTCAAAAATGTTACAACTATCCCCGGTCTCCCCTACTACCTTGAGTTTTCTTTTTTGTTTTGAATTAACCATTCTAGTTAAACTGTGTTTCCGTGTGTCTGCATTTAGTTGGTTTTCTTGGTATTTCTTGTTTTTCTCTGTTAGTCGGTGCCCCTTGTGTCATGTTTTGAGTTTTACTTAGCATCTGTTGATTGTCTTGATTGTGTTTAGCTTTGTCCTATAGCCACCCAGTGTCTTATGCTAACTTTTCTGCCCTGTGGAATTCAATTTTTAAACCACTATTCCTTTCTGATATTTTTGATACTCTGTTGGATTTTATGTTTGATTGCCTTTTGGACTTTGTTTGGGATTTTATTTTAGTTTGTGGATTTTGAATCAGCCAAAATAAAATGGCCCACATTTTACTTTTAAATTTTACTTCCTGTATCTTGCACTTTGTGGATTGTGGAGTAAATGTAAACCAAAGGCTAGATCATGAAAAGATGAAACCCATGTTTGTGTGGTCAAAGAAAAGAATGTAACTCAGTGAGAGGAAAATAATAGAATTAAGACGTAAAACATCCATTAATTGACTTCCAGTTGTAGCTAAGATTGGGTATTATCAATATTTCTGGAAGTTTGTTGTTGACAGTAATTGAAATGAATGAGCCAGTTAGTAAACTAGCTAATTAAGGAAGCAAATCAATGCATCTGAGCAGACATCTACTGAGGAAGTCATGTACATCCTAATGAAAATTTCTTACAATATTGTGCTTGGTAGTGTTTTAAAGTGGGGTTTAAAGCAAAATGGTGGATATTATTGCCTATTAAGATCATTTTAGGTTAGGAGGCAGAAATAATCTTAACTTTACTATTACTTTGAGACTGCAAATGAAGCTGTTGTATAAAATAAAGGGTTCTAAAAAAGCATGGCATAGAAATAAAAATATCAGGTAACTTAAATCCTCACTTAGACAAACAAACAAATGACTGTGAATTTAAAAGCAGCACTGTAATATGAACTAAGTTATCAATATTTGTAATTTTAGGGCTCACTAATAGTATATTTTTTATTCCATTAATAATTGATTTTGTTACCACGGTAAAAAACAACCCTTTAAAATAAAGCAGAAGTATTCAATCATGCAATGCAGTGGCTTCTTGTACCTTTATGTGCCAATGTATTGCAAACTGATTTGGTTTCTTTGGTTTTTTGCTTTGTTACACTGAGACAATGTGAAAGCTCTCTGTCCACACTCCATTACCAAAATGACGCTGCTGTAGTTGTTCCAGCTCATTAATTCAAAGCCAGTTTAACCTATGCTGGGATGCTGGAGGCTAAGATACGGACTCTTTATTTGCAGAACTTCAGAAAAAAAAGAATTTTTTTTCAAATGTGAAAAAAAATATTGATATTAGTATTTGTGATTGTACACTAATGTGATGCTCATCTGTTGAATGGGCAGGTATTATTAGGGACGAAAATCCTCCTTAATAGTAACAACATGTTTTGTTTTTAATTTGAACTCAGCCACCCAAAACAGATTATTGTTGATGCACGGCTGGTTTAGATATGCCTGCAATCCACCCACTAATTCACCAATAGTACCTCCATACCTCTGTTTTTGTGTAATCCCACACACTCCTTTTTGATTTCCTCTGTTCTTTCATTACAATGAAATGCATGAGACAAATTCAATTATTTACAGTGATGCATCATTACAGGGTAGAGGTCTTTGTATAGCAATGTACTGCATTTTCATATGTTGTGCAAAGAGCACTGTGCCGCTAAGGCGAGACGCGATCAACTTTTCTAAAATCGCAATTTCTGTGTAAATGAATTTTGATGGTTATCTCAGTAGTGATAAATCCTGTCAGAATTCAGTCTGGCAACATTGCCAGTTTCTTATTAAAACTGTCAAGAAGCTCTAAATCTCTTTCACACTCTTTGTAGAACATTAGCGAGAAGACTGGTTCTTACATCTAGGACAAAGGGCATGCCAATACCCTGGTTGTCCTCCTGCGCACCACATGAGGTCTTTCATACCTAGTATAGATTCAGCACTGCCTTGCAGCAAATATGAAATGTAGTGGAGCAGGGAGCTTTTGCTGAAAGGAAATATTAGTTTATTTCTGACAAATGGAACATCTTTAGCAGTAGTCAGTGATGTGTGTCATCCTGAGTTAGCCCCAGCTGTCTCATTTGACATTGCCTGCAGGAGTACGAGTGTCAAGTGTGATTTTTGTACAAGCAGGGTCAAACAGTCAATTCTCCTGACTGAAGATGGTGACAGATAATTGCTTGCAGCTTTACTTTGTAAACTTTCAGACGATAGAAGTGAAATATTATGCAAATTCAGACTGAGTAATTAGGAGACGTAGTAATCTAATACTAGCTCAGAGGGGAATCACTCAGTGATGACAAATTATATGATTCATTGGCCACAGAGGAACTGTAAATGTATCTTTTCAGTGCAAGTGAAGTGGGAGGATTACTGGAAATGATCAAACCTGTCTTCAGCAATATGCATTTACATGTAGAAATCACATCAGTGACAGTTTTAGGTTACATTTAAATGTCTGTAAGTAAGTTACTGTTGTTTACACGATGAGATGAACCAGTGTACAGTTAGAAGTATACTGCATAATACCAAATATAGAAATTCACTTTTTTGATCACTTCTATAAAAGACTGGAAATAAACTAAAAACCCATTATCATTATACTAAAACTAATGCTAATAGAACTAATGCCAAACACTTTGTTCTTTATCCATGGTCCTGGCAAGAGTACAAGATGAAGTGTTGCCATTTCTCCTCCTGCTATCGACCACTTCTCATCCTCCTTGACATCACTTGTTAATTAATGAGACGCTGCTAAGAAGACAGAGGAAGAAAAAAAGCAATATGTCTTCTGAGCCGCCAAAAAAACAAAAAAAACAAAAACCCTAACAACAACCAAAAAACAAGACACTTCTTAGATCAAAAGGTTGTATTTCCTAGATATCTCTGTATCAAAGATTTTATATAGCATGCATAAACACAAAGGATGACAAATGTCAGTAGATAAGACATCGTGGCAAATCAACATGCAGAACACACAAGACTGGGGCATATGTGTCAAAGAGCTTTAAAGAACAAATGGTTGTGTACCTTAATCGAGATGCTGTGTTTCATGTTTTTGTTATACAAGATAGCAATGGGCTGACTTAACTGCGTCCTTTTAATATTCTTTGACTGAAAATAGATTTTAATAAATAAATAAAAACGTATGTCTCTAGGCACAGTTGTCTGAGCCACCAGGTGTTCTGCCTTTTATATCAGTGCTGTTGGCCAAAAGTAATGGTGTAGATTAGAACAAATAGTATGCTAAAATATTATAAATCCATGAGACACCCTGCACAAGGATGTGCAAGCCTAGTGTTATTTGTTTCTAAAAGATGGATATGCTTTTGGCTCATGCAGTAAACAGAAAACAGAACAGAAAATGTGATTTACTCCTGTGTAATCCTGTGCTAATAAATCTAATGTTTCAATCACAAATAAACATGTGACAGTGTTTTAGGTTGCTTCAATCTCATCAGTGGAATGGTGTAATAAATGTAAAACTGCATTTGCCATTAAACAATTTTGTTTTAATTAGAATTTTTACTTCAGAGTTCATAGAAGAAAAACTCTGAATGGATTTCTCTGTTAGCTTTCACTTGATGCACCATATGCCATTGAGAAACCTTCCAAAAACAATTGCTGTATTTTTTTGGGAAAACAGTCTGCTTCCTGTTTTGTGTCATACAATCATTCACCACATAAAACCCAGAGTTTTTACAAAATACTATAAAAATATTGAACCATACTGTCTAAATGTCACTGTAAGGGCTCCGATCTGTAACTGCTAAACCAGTACCGGTCTTCCTTTTCTTGCTCTCTTGTGGAAAATGAAATTTCAGGACTACTTATAATAACTACCTACAGTGTAGGAAAGTATTCACAGCACTTCACTTGTTCCATATTTTGTCATGTTATAGCCTTATTCCAAAATGGACTGAATTCATTTTTCAACCCAAAATTCTACACACTATATACTCCATAATGAAAAAGTGAAAAAGGTTTCCTTGCAAATTTATATATGTACATGTATGCATTTATGGATGATACGTTTACGGATGGTGGAGGCCACTGTGCTCATTGGAATCTTCATTCTACTACGGAAATTTTTATATACACCCCCAGATCTGTGCCTTGATAAAATACAGTCTCAGATATCTACAGACTATTTCCTGGACTTTGCTGATATGCACTGTCAACTATGGGACCTTATATAGACAGGTGTGTGCCTTTAAAAATCATGTCCAATCAAACGAAGTTACCACAAGTGGACTTAGTTATAGAAACATCTGACAGATGGTTAGTGGGAGCAAAATTTTGAGTGTCATGGCAAAGGCTGTGAATGCTTATGTAAATGTTTTGGGTTTTTTTTTATATATATATATTTTTTTTACTTTTAATAAATTTGCAAAAATATCAAGCAAACATTTTCACTTTGTCATTATGGGGGATTATGTGGAGAATTAAAAAAAAGTTAATCAATTTGGAATAAGTCTGTAACCTGACAAAATGTCGAACAAGTAAAGCTCCGTAAATACTTTTTGGATGCACTGTACGCAGCTTCAACCATCATGGAAGTATATCACTCTCATTCATCCTGCTAATACTAATGTGCAACCTTTAGCTAAATAAATACATAAGAATTAGAAAATACCAAACACATATTTGCTATAGGAATGCATAATGTTCTTAGTGAAGTCAAACAGTATTTGTATGTGGATATTTCCCACCAAACTCTGTGGTTCTCCTTAATTCAGTGGTCTTTTAGTGTTGCTTAGCTCAGTGTCTTAGGTTTACAACCCACAGTGTTACTGTTAAGTCTCACTGCTTTCATCAATCTCTTTCCAAACGCAGCAAGCAGTTGTTTAGAATCAAAAAAGCTCCAGCCTGCAAAAAACAAAACTGCTAATAGGCTTTGCAAACACAAAAATTTAAGTTTTCTACTAATAAATAACACTGAACATCAGACCATTTCTCCCTTTATGACCAAAACCGAAGCGTTCACTTTATTTGTTCTTTAGTTTAGTTTAGCCTCTTTAAATACATAATAATAAAATAATCCTGACAAGATAAAGCTCCCACACTGCGTTGGCACCATAAAAAGCATCTTTAAATTTTTTGATTTTCATTTGTATTCATAAACACATAAAAACATTACATCATTTGATGCAACTTCAGATTTTGTGTGTCCACAGAGATGTACATATGAAATACAGTAAAACCGCTGTCACTTCACTAATAACCCTGAAATTGCCTCTCACACTTCGGGGCCAGAAAACTGTGGAGCAGTTGATGCTTTAACATCTGCAGCACTGAAACCTCTGCCAGTTCATCTTACTGGCTGACCTACTGGAAATTAGTTGGGCAGATGAAAAAAGATTGGAGAGGCTTTCAAGCCAAAGGGAACTTTGACTCCCTAAGGACAGGAAATGAGAGACAGGTGACAGCAAGAGTGAGTGAAAATAGGTCAGAGATTGGTAGCATGAAAGCAGTTTGGTTAAAGACATTTTGTGTGCTTTAGCAATTCACCGAATAGCCACAGTTATGCTCTCTCTTGCACACACTGCATTCTGTGCCCTCTACTTTACACACAGCTTCCCATATTCATCCTTAAACCGCCCTGTATGTGTTCTTCAATTAAATAAAATCCATGTTTCAAATCATTTTCATTGCTCCAAATATTCATGATTGGTCATAAAAGGACAATTAAAGTAAAACATAATATCAACTTTATGTTAAAGGTTTTTATGATTATGTCTTTACTTTTAAACACAAAGCAATAGACCAAGCAGTGTCTGTAAAACACAATACTGTTGGACCCACATCTGTTTGTTTTCAGCGCTAAAATAACATATCTATAATATGGCCGTAAATAAGCTAAGATCGTTTCAGGTCTAAAAATAAACAGTACAGTATATCAAGCAAACTAGATATTGTATTGCAATCTTAAAAAGACACTGAATTCAGTCGATGTCTCACTTCACAAGCCACATAGTCAGCAAGTGTTCCAGCACTAAAGATTGTGATCAAGCTCCTTGAGAAAACTCCTCCTCAACCTGCTCAGAAAATTAATTGTTTTTCATGGCTGATTCAAAAGTGCATTAGCATAAATTGACAGCTGTGGTGTGCAATATGCATGCGTAAAATTGGAGTTCATACTCCGGTCGGGCATGATCCTTGAGATAGAGCCATAGTTAACAGGCAGAGGTCAGCTGAAGGAACAGACCCCGACTGGAGTGAATGTCAGCAGTGAACTGCAGCCTCAGCAGCATGGCTCACACTGGCTTTTTTGTGTCTGTTAGCAGAATTAAACAATCCCCGGAGACATAACATCAACACACACACACAGGGTCCCTTCTGAATATTCAATTAGCCCTATAGGTACTAAGAGGAGCCAGCTAGGTTTCTCTAAAATAATTCAGACTGATAACCATGAAAGCAGTACCTCTACAGACCTGTTCAGGTTAGGATTTAGACATAAATCACATTGGTATCTGCTAAATTGTGGCCTTCATGAGAGCCACACATGGCTCCGGGTTAGGAACTGCTATCAGGACAAGAGTTTGTGCTCAGGATAGTGAGCTGGGGGGTATTAAACACTGATAAAAAATAAAAATAAAAAAGAAGGGAAAAACCCACCTCCATGAAAAATGACTCATACTCAAGTGCTCACATTCTCTTTGTCTGTTATCCTTGACAAATTTACTACAAAAATTTCACCAGGGAATTAAAATAATTTAAGTGGGTACAAAAAGGCTCCCATCCCATTTTGACCCTCAAGGAAACATGGCATTTGGAATTTTTAATTATTATCATTATTATTTTTTGTCTTGTCTTCAATTTAATTTGGCATTCAAGCACAAGGAGGGCACAATGGAAGAGTGAATGAATGTCTTCCTGAGTATTGGGTTCTGTGTCATCTCTACTCATGCAGCGGACAGTGAGGGCAAGACCGTTCACAATAAAATGCAATAAACCTGGACTGAAAAATACCTCTTTAATGGGTTAAGGGGCTAGTAAAAAATTCTATCATTTCTTTCCATAAATGAGGTGATAGGGAAAAAAAGAGGGGCTGAACTCTGAATACAGATTAAGAAGGTCTACAAGATGAACAACGCAATCAAGCAAGAAGACAAAAAGCCTGGTATATCCAGGAGAGAGAGCTTTTGTACTGCGGGGATTAGGTGCAAACTGCAAAGCGATATGTTAATTTCCAATTGCTTTATTTCACAAACAGCAGGTATTCACTCATTTCCCATTCTAATAGTAACAACATTTGATAACTTGAATGCCATCCTCGAATAATCAAATCATGCTATTGCCATACTATAACTATGTCATACTATATTAAAATCACATTTGCATTTGTAGAAATAAGGAAACTTCCTTTCCAGGCACAATGCAAATTAGCAAAAGTCCTTTGGAATCATAGTTTTACAATGAAGTTAAAAACACTGTTATTAATGCTTACCAAAGAAAACCACAGAGCCATTTTTCATCCAAGATAGTTTCTGACAAGTTGTGCAAATGTCAAAGTTATAAAACGAGTGATAGCATTCAAAAGAAGAGTCAAAACCCACCAAGGTCATGGGATTCATCCTCTGGAAACGGCTACTGTCAAAATGTATTAACATCTAGTAATTTTTAGGCTAGATATTTCGGTCTATACGAGGAACAAGCCAACATGCTTGTATGACAAAAAGAAAAAAAAAATAGTTATACGACTTTATTGTGAGTACTCTTTCTGGTGTTTTATTTTAATTTCCATAGCTATAGTTGGATCTCAAAGTCTGGACAAAAACTTAAATGCACTGGTTGCTTTTTACCCAACAGTCCACAGTCACACAGCATTCTGTGTCTAATAAAGGTATAGGACTTTCTCGACATCAACTTAAATAGAGGTTGCTAGAGCAATCTGCACGGACTGACAAGCAGAAATGCATCTTTGAGTTCATGTCCTCTCTGGATGCTTCCCATTTATCTTGTCTGTCAAGTAGAGAGGACATGATAATGAAAGATGAACACTCCAGTGAATGGCTCCCTCTGCCAGCCTACCATACAATGCCAAATAATGGAAACTCTGCTCAATGACCAGAAGTCTGCTAGATCTTGGAACCCTAGGACAAGTGGAGCGCTCACTCAGTTGATATCAGTTAACACAGTACTTATTTATAGCAATGGGGTTTAGGTAAAAGAAAACGTTGCAGAACAAGACACCAAAAAAAATAAATAAAACCCAATATTGTCTTAATTTTGTGAAAACTAAGAACATTAAGGGGCGCATGCTTCTTCAGATTTGGAGTCATTAATTTGCATGTCTCCAGTTTAAATGTGTTACATTTGTACAGTACAGGGCCACTTACACTGACCAGCAAACACTTAAATGCACAGCTACCTCCCTCTGCTGGAGGATGGTAAAACTGCAAACTCTACTTTAACTCCCCAAATAATAAAAATCCAACAAATATCAAAACACTATGACAGCAGACACCACTTCCATGTTAAGACTCAGCAAAACGAGGAAGATTATTTAAAAGTTGTAAAGTTTGTCTCTTAAGTGTCCAATTTTTATTAAAGAGGTTACTGGTTTCACCTAGTTTTCCATTTAATAAGGTAGATACAACTACGTACTCTGGATTTGCATGAACCCTTAAACGCCTGAACCATGAAGTAATTGCCAGAATTGCATTTTTTCTTTTTATTGAGAAACTTTAGGGTTTGTGGAAGCTTCTGGCAATTATAAGTATACATACTTTTGCTGCATGGCATGTTCGCGCAATTACTCAAGACTGTTTAAAAAATAAAAAAATAAATAAAAAAAAAAAATTATAATTTTTTTTAATTTATTTTTAACTTAAGAATCTCAAGAACGCAAGCGTGATAAGCATGTCATTACAGGGCTGACTTGATTGTTTTACTTCATATAAAACAGATTGCATAACGACCACAAATCAGTGGGCAAAGGACAAATATTAAGTTCAAGTTTTGGGAAGTTTGTAAGGCAATGCAATTTTACATCTATTTACATATTTGTCCAAACAAGTAGACATCTAAAACTACTTTGTGTGTACCCCTCTGTATGCATGGTAAGTGTACATATAGACAAACTTGCTCCATGCTTTTGCAAGCATGTCTGGAGTTAATGCAGCTGCTCCTGTTATACAACCTACTGGCAACTGCGTGAAACACATGAAACCCCTTTTTCCTGACAGTGTGTGTAGCGATCATCACCGGAGGACCCTTGTGGGATTAAATCACTTTGAAATTGGTACACCCTGCAGTTAAGACGTGCCATGAAGCAAAAACTCATTTTGAAGGCAAGTTTTCAAACTAACAATGAATTACATATTTGAAGAAAAACTTGAACAAAGGAGTCATTTAAGTATTTATTCATAAATTATTGTATTTACATTGCATACAGTAAATATTTCCTTAGATATATGACAAGGTGCTCTAAGCAAGAAATTTCCTCAACTCTCAAGTGACCTACATTTAAAAGCTTGTTAGGAATAGGTGCGCATAGAAAACAAAACAAAAAAAACAGATTATAATCAAATTCAGATTTTAAGAAAGTATCCTGGGAGAACTTGCAGAACAATTCCCAGTGTCCTCAACAGGCCGGGACAAGTGCAATACCACACAAGCACAGAGCATTGCCACTTCTCCCAACCTGCACAGAAAGGGATCACTTCTGATAGATTATTTTCAGTTCTATGATCAGTTTTGCATGGATTTGCACAGCAGTACATTTAAAAGCTGAAAGCAAACCAGCAAAACTAACCAGAGACCCACGTGCATAAGCTACCCCTGCAGTTTTCCCAAGACGACGTAGTCTAGGAGTACTTGAAGTGCTCACATTGCAGTAGAATTTAAACAGTAAGAAGACTACCTGCACTATAAGCACTTTAATACTACTGAAACCTTGTCTTTACATTATTGACAGAGGTGCACTGGAAACCAGACTGTGACTGTTCTTTCATAGACGATGCGCAAAGAGGATTTGGATGGAAACGCAGGCCACCATCAGTTTTGCATAGATTTGCACAACTTATTTCTTCTTGCAGCGCAACTACGCAAAACTAACGGAGGACAGCCACAATTAAGATTAAGAGTGTCCATGCAAATATACTTCAAAAAACCCAAACTCTCACTCTCACATGTATGCATACAGAGATACATGGCAGATGAGAGTCCCAGCCCCTTATGCCAGAAGGAGCACTTAGGGCAGTAGGTGCTAGTCTACTTCACTATCTGCACTAGATGCACCTTAGCATAAGTACTAGTAGTAGTCACATTTTGCCAGGTAACAATTTTTTAAGACTCCTCTCCTCATACATAAAGTCAAATAAAAATACAAAAACAAATCAGCAGCTGCTCCAATTCTGTGCACTTTTCCACAGTGACAGGATATACAACATCTAACAACCATTTAGCATGTTTGCTTCTTACACAGCTGCTTTGCTCCAGAACATCAGGGGGCTGAGCCTCACAGCAAGACGACAAGGTCTTGCCAGATGTCTATTTACAAGTGTATGTGGATTCAGTCTACTTAGGACTTGCAACATAAAGGCTGTGTTTATGAACAAGTCAGCTTCCTTCAGTTAATATTATCAGAAGAGTGCTGAAAGTGCCTTCACTGCAGTAGAATTGAACAAAACTACCTGCACTGTAAGCACTTTGGCACTACAGTGACTGTAAACTGCTCGTGTGACGTTCTCCTCACAGACTGCATTACTGTGCCTTTAAAGCCACAGTGACGACTGCCCAGGAGACAGATGTGAATGGGGTTCTGTAGGGATAAATAAGATGTAGCATTAACAGTAGGAATAACAAAAAAGATACACAAAGACATTGTACAAGAAAGTTTATACCCAACTCAAGCCTAACATTTATCAGTTTGTGGTTTACCAAATGTTAGAGGTTAGCTGCAGTTTGACAAGTTTTGACGTAGGTAATTTTCTCTAATAAAAATTCAAAAGATCAAACTCAGTATACAGTAACGATCTCATACATCTGCAGAGTCTTGACAAAGTTGAACGGGCAAAGAGTACTGTGATTAGTATGAACTCACTCAGAAAAGACCATTTCCCTCCCAACTAGAATGGTCCTTGTAAGGCTAAACTTCATGACGATTTTTAGTGGTCAAGATATTATAAACCCTTTTAGGCATCAAGTTTTTTTAAGTTGCTGGAGAAATCATTAATTTAATTACACAAATACATGCACATTTATTGAGTGCTTAAATTGTCCTTGCAAATCCTGGACAATTATTTGCCATCTCTGCACATATTTTGAGGTTCCATGAAAGACTTTCCCCCCTCTGTATGCACACCCCACTCACTTTCAATCGTTGCATTCATATAACGTTCAGGACATTCTGCAAAAACTGTTATTCAAGAGTAGCTATACACCATGCGTCCGTTTACAACCCCCCCCCAAACCCAAAACTCTGTTCCAATTAATCTCAAGCAGCCAAGCTTCCCGCATGGCAATCGAGATGATAGCGTCAGAGACGCCAATAACCTCGAACACCTTAAAGCTAAATGATAAACCAGGAGTCTGAACCGGGACTGTTCATGGATACCAACACTTGTACTCCAGCCACATTTCTGTACCCCTCCCCCACCCGCTAACATGGCGCCCAGGAGTCCACAGTTTAAAAAAAAAAAAAAAAAAAAACCCTAATAGCCACTGCAAGAACAGCACATGGGACTACATCGACGATGTTACAGTGTCCGTGCACACACACGCAGCTAAAACTGGCCGCACGTGAGGCGTTCGCTTATAATGACTAGTCTGTGGACCACGCGTGAGACCGCAACTGCTCCAAACTTAAAACGCAGAATCCACCACACAAGCTAGTAGTTACGCGAGGGCTCCATCAAAACAGTCTGCTGTAAGCATGCGCTAGCCAAACAGGCTAACGCGTGCAGCTTGCTACAGTGTGTTTAGTTGTTTAGATAATTATCCAATTAAAGTTTGTTCACCTATCAGTATTCCTTAAAGACAACACTTAATCCAATACCCTAGTAATCTCATGAAGTATGCTGGTAATGTTTGGATATTAGCTTCCACTCCCCATCCACTTCTAAGCATTGTATTGCCCCTTGTCTTAGCCAACTTAGTTGTTTCAGTATGGCTAACTCACACATGCTAATTAGAGATCAGTACACGTGCTCCCAGGTGCTTGTAAACGCCGACAGCGGCATTTGAATAAACATAATAGAGCCCGCGCAGCTAGTGACAATTATGTTATTATTATAAAATCACAATGTTTTTGTTGGCATATTAGCGTTAGCCGCTAACTCGGCAGCTCGCGGGATAGCAAAGGCGCGCGGCCTGCTAGAACCCCATGTGCTGCTGCTGCTGCTTTGTTCTGGAGGCACTTTTAAATGTACACCACTGCAACCCGAAATGACTGAAAACTTAAAAATTCTACAAACAGACGGCTGACAGCGCGGGCACGTGAGTCTACAACTTGGGGCTTTTGCCAAAATTTGTAGCGGTTATTTAATTTTATCGTTTTACGAGTGTGGACCACTTCCCCGAGGTACCGACAAGAGGTGCAACAGCAGCGGCAACACATGCTTTTCAAATCTCCCTCATTCTCCTGCCATGGAGGAGAGGTTGCCATGCGCTCCTACAACATTTGTTTTTAAAAATGCGGAAACTTGACCATTAAAACGCTTTCTTCTCCCCTCCTCGCATATACGTTAGAGCGCACACACGTACCGAAGTCAACCCAGCGAATTTCACTTTCCCGACGTTTACCGCATCTCCCAAAAAAAGGCTAACAACAGGTTTCTTGCCAACAACACGCGCCTTATAAGACACTAAAAAAATCCACCATCTTCACTCACTTGTTCAGACTTACCGTTTACCCAGTTTCTTGGACATCTGCAAAATTTAAAAAAAAGAACACAGATTAAACATCGGCTAAGACGTGTAACCCCCTCCAAAAAGTGCACAACCATGTGCTACTATTATGATTTGCTAGGATTTTGGGAATCGTAGTAAGATTGCGAAAGTGGCGCGAGTAGACTCTCCTTTTAACCATGTGGTGAATGAAGGGCGGTTCCCAGCCAGCGTAGCGGAGCCTCAACTCCTTCATTAGCATAAATCCTCTACTTCCTCTCCAAGTGGGACTCTGAAGTTTCCTCACTTAATTCGTATATTGTAGCTATACATACAAAGGTGGTCACATAGATAAGCCGTTTCAATAGGGGAAAATATATCAAATTGCCTCCCATTATAATCACTGGACGGGACGCCTTAAGGCTCTCTAAGTTGATTTTGGTGATGTTTACACGTGGAATAAAAATGTTTTATGAAATTTAATACATTCTTAAAATAATTCGATCTAACGAAAAATAAATGTTTTCTATTTGTTTAAACTGGATGATAGTATACGTCTGTGTGCTAAATCTGTTTACTACATAAAACGTATTATTTGGGGAATTTTCTGGGATGGCTTTTCAGATTTGTAGCTGACCAGAATTTGACGCAGTGTAACCAAAACAGAACCTTAGAAATTAAACGAATAATAATGATGATACAATTTTTCGACTTTCTATGTTTTAGTTTTTTTTTGTTTTGTTTTTTATTTGCCATTATTTACAATATTAGATAAATTAAAAAAATATTATAATAGATTTTTATCTTTAGTTTAATGAAAGACTATACCACCATGCTTCTGTATACAATTGAACTGTAACATTTAGTAACATAAAAATATTCACTAATGTCAGCAACAAGTTTTACAAAGGGAATCCAAAGGCCACCTACATGGCTCAGTGTCTTTTGCTGAAAGGACATAAGAAGTGTTCCCAGCAGAAATGAGAGAATTGTCTTGCACATAGGTCAGTGTAGTTCACCTCTAACCCCTGGATTCATTCATGTGTGAAGTCACACAATGGAGGCACAGATTTTGAAGTTGCCTTTTCTGCTCAAACAGAAGAGAAATGCAAATGTTAATTTCAGTGACAGAAAGCATTGCATTGAAAACATATGAACGATTATGATGTTGCACTTTAATGAAAAAAACAACAACAAATAAAATAGATACAATAACTATTTCAAAGAAGTCTCACTTCAACTGTTATTTCTGTGACATATTTAACATTTCCTAAAATTCACTTTGAGGATTCAAAAAACAAACAAGCAAACAAAAACATGGGGTGGCAACATTACAAATCAATCTTTTATTTTGCTAACAGTGTTTTTTTGCAGGCATAGAATGGATGCAGCATATAGTGGAAATCTTCAAAAACTAACAACAGCAACAACTGTTGTTTAAAATCGAGGTGTTTGAAGAGAATATGTAGAATCTCATGTGGTAAAAATGTGACAGTGAGCTTGCCTAAGTGTGATAAAACTAAACTAAAACACTTAGAATTTACTCACCACAATTTTATAATTAAACTGAATCTTAGACAGTTTTAGTGTTAGGAATGAATCTTTCACAGAAACAAGTTGTGTTGCATTTAAGAGAAAGAAAAACATCAAAACCAGATATTTTTCTATTCAACCAACTTTTATGTTTTTGTTTTTTTTAAATCAAATTGATTAGATTGGTCATTTTCATTATCTGTAAAACGCAAACAATTCAAGTTAACTGAACATGAATTGTTTGCTGTTTTAAAATAAATTAACAAATTTATTAATAAAAGAATAAAAATTTGAAACAACAGTAAGGAGGAGCAAGACAGGATCTATAGAGTGAAAAAACTTAAAGACTTCAAATGGCAGCAAGTGTCTGGGCCCTTACATATCTTCTGATATACAACTTGTTTTAGACTTGGGCAGTACATTTTGGAATTAAGAAATTATTATGTGTAGAAATATTAGAATAAACACACTTGAATAAAATATGGAACATCTAAACAGGGCAATAATAATTAACGTGGGTCATACCTAAATGAACAGAAAGGGAAAAAGAAAAGAAAAAAATTGATAGATTTTAAAAATAAAACATGTTTTACAGTATAACCTAGTTTGATAGCTCAGCTTCTCACACAACAAATACGAAAAAGAGTTACCCCTTTTTTCTTAATATTTTGCTTCCAATGAATTAAATGCCAGGTTTTCTGAAGATATGCTAAAATTTTTCTTTGAACATTGGATGTTTTTATTCATTTTCAGTTCCGTCCTGAATCGTTCCAACATAAAAAAAAAAGTTACCAAACTCTAAGGCTGAAGCAGTTTTGTATCTACAAAAAACAGACAACTTAGCAAAGAACTTTTAAATTGTTTTTCTGCATCTTCTTTACTAGAAGCCTGTCAAAAAACACAGAATGTGTTCCCATTTTTTTTGTTGAATTATAAATATGAAAAAAATCTATAAATAATATCTGCCATATAAAAACATAAAATATAAAATAGTATTTTTGCACTAACAAGTTGACTCCCAAAGAGCTTGGAACACAAAAGAAGAAGTGGCAGGCCTTAAAAATGTTAGAGCAGATGAACAGTACATGAAAGTTATGTAATTAACAAATAAGAAAAAAAAATAGTCCAAGTTATGTTGACGCATAAAGTTAGTCTTACCAAATACTGACTTTCAAGCTCTTTCCCATTTCCTAGCAACGAATTAAAAAACAAGGTAGCTCAAGACCTTTGCACAGTACTGTAACCATTGAATCAACATAAAATATAAAAGTAATTATCACAAAAATTGTTGTATATCTATATTGTTTCTTAGTTCCAGAATCACATTTATTTATGTACTACTGGGTACTGATGTAAAATAAGATTTAAACATGAATGGTTTTTATGGTATGCGAACATCTTAGGTCAGGTAGGGTGTTTTTTTGTTTTAATCAAATGTGATGATTATTATTAATTAGTTTCAGTTAACACAACTTGTGTTATTGCTGATGTGTTCTCATTGCGGCTCGTTGAATGAGTAGTTTTGAACCTACCCAGCTGCCATAGGTCACACGCTGCTCTCCACGGAAGTTAGATCAACCTGCCATAATAATATCATACAGTCAGACACGGTACTTTTACAGGCAATTATTATTAAATCTAAGGATTAAATTAAAATGCGGCGTGCTAATACAGTGCTCTATATTTCAAATTGATGTATTAATTTGTTTTAGAATATGTATGCGTATAACAATGTAGCTGATAATGTAAAGTTTATTTTATTTTGAAAATCAAATTCACGAGTTCCGGTGGGGTTGCCGTAGGTCTGTCAGAAGAGTCGTTCTAACAGACTAATGCTGTGTGTTCCTGCCATGATTTCTTGAGGTTTCTCACCGTTGCACGTGTTGCTTTTGGATCGTAAAAGGTCAGTTCAACGATCTGGTTAAAATACATACAGATTTGTGCACTTTTAGTTTAGTGTAGTTTAAATTAGCATCGTGTTTCCTGCTGTCTCATTCTAAAACGTGTCCGACCTCTGTTGGTTTACAGATGGACAGACTACTTTAACATGTAAATCTCTAAATAATTTAGGTTTATCGTTTAGTTTAAACTGTAATTTTAAGAGAGAAATATCATGTATTGTAGTCAGTCTCGGAAAGAGCTACAAAGTGCATTATTATAGCCACCATAACAAAAAAATAGTGTATGTCACGATTGACAAGCAGCTTTATGTTTGTGTCTAAAGTTTCAACCTTTAAAAACTAACAAGGAAGCTCATCTGTATGAATCTGTATCTTTTTAATTGTGGTTTTAATACAAACAATGTATAATTTATTCATTTGTAAGATATGTTTTTGCTTGGCACATTACTTGACTTGGCACATGACTTTTGTTTTGCTGTATTTTGCTATGTTTTCTAGTGTGGTACACCCATGGCTACCTGTGTGGTGTGTCGCTGGATGCCCAGGCTACGCCACCTCCCAGGCCTGAGAAAAGGCTTTGCCAGGGCTCAGCATGCGTATATCAAACCAGAGGATGAAGCTGATGATCTGGAGGAAAAGAGAATCTTGTCGCAGCACAATGAAGTATGTTTAGAAGGTTACAGGCTCCGTTACAGCCCTTCTTCATATCATCACTCTGCATTGAACTCTGCAGCCTCCCATAGCCAAACAGACAACGATGAAGATGAGCAGTGTCTACCCACTCTCGCACCTTCTTTCTGGCAACGGAGCAATCGCTACAGTGTGAGTTGCTCACGACACCTCTCCAGCTCAAAGAACACTCTTCTGGACTTGGCTTTCAATAAAAGCTCTGAACCGGAGATCCCCTCAGCGTCCTCTTACCAGAGAAAGCCTGTACTACCAGATGTTAAAGTAGAGACGCGTGCCTTCCACAAATGCAGACCAGAGTATGCCTCAATGAGCCTAGACCTTAACCAAAGACCTCACCCACTCAAATGGGAGGAGGCAATGCAGCTGCTCCAAAAAGTGGCTGTTTTAAAGGGCAGCATGAAAGCATCTGATGTGTCTCAGTTTCTTATGGAGCTCAGTCGATTGCACCCAGACAAGATGCCGTTAGTGAGGAGTGACCAGCGCTTCATCATGCTCCTCCGATATTCCGTGGAACACCTTCGCTACTTTACTCAACTTCAGCTGCTGGAGGTGCTGCAGTCGTTTGTGTGGCTGGGCATGCCCTCTGCCCACACTGTACTCGAACTGTACGAGACTGAGCTGAGTCGCCGGTCCAGTCAGATGACTTTGCATCAGTTGATTTTAGCTGCTGATTTGTGGCGCTGTATAGGGAAGCAGGCACCTCAGTTCCTACTGCACCTCTATGACTCTGTTCGTCTGCATCTGGGACAATTGGGCGTGCCCGAGCTGGTCCAACTGTTGTATATATTGGGAGAGGGTAGGCAGTGTCCAAAAGACTTGATCCGTCCTCTGGAGCAGCTTCTCATGCATCATTTGCTACAATTGCGACCTGAGGAGGTTGGTGTTATATGCTTAGGACTCTTTAAATCCCAAACTTCAATATCTGAGAGTGCAGTGACTCGCATTGTCGATAAGGCACTCTCTTTTGTGAAGGAGATGAGCGACTTTGCCATGGTGAATGTGTTGAAGTACTTGCGTTTCAGTTATTTATATCACAGGGCATGGCTGGAGGCCATGGCAGAGGAAGTTCCTAAGCGTGCCCACAGAATGGGTGTCAAGGGGCTAATGCACGTGGCACTGACCTGTTCTGCTCTTCATTACAGTAATGACAGTATCCTTACTGCTGTCGCTGACAGAGTACCCTTGCTAGTGCCACACTGCAGAAGTAAAGACTCATGCAAACTCTTGTGGGCTTATGGCACATTAGGGTTTCTCCCATCACGGAGTCCAAGCTTCTATCCAAGTCTTACAGAATCCCTGAGGCAAAGGAAAGCTGAATTTCAACGATACCCAGAGCATCTGCTCACTGGTCTTTTAGGCTTGGCCTTTGTCTCACAGTTCCCAGAGGACCTAATTGCATTAGCCTTGAGCCCTGATTTTATCAACTTAGCACTGAAATGCACACAGCTTGAGCTGAAGAAGGATTTGTTCACTTTAGATGGAGTTGTAGCTTTGGAGTTGCCTCAGTGGACTGGCCCTCGACTGAGCAATGAACTTCGAGATGAGGTTACAGAAATGCTGTGGACGTTTGCTCAGTCAGATGTGTGCCAGAAACCTGAGGTTCAGGAGGCAGAATCTGCTCTGAAAGATCTGCTTGGTGGAGAGGAGTTTGTATGTAAAAGAATGATCCTTCCCCATACTCGCTCCATTGACCTGGAAGTGCACCTCAACTCCACTGGGCAGCCTGTACCTGTGAACCAAGCATCTCTAGAACAAAGCCCATCCACATTTCCTTCTAATCAGGGTTGGGGGAAATTAAATGTAGGAGTTACAATAACTGATGAACTTTTAGCACAGTTGATAAATAAAAACAACAACACAAAAGCGCCTTTGGCTCAATCACCTAAAGTGAAGACTACATCTCTTCAAAGATTACGGCCCGATGAAAGTGGGAGACTCTTTGACACAGTGCTAGACTTGACCACTGATATTATAGAAACTCTGACCAAACCCAGTCACCTTGGGTCTTCTCGCAAGGACTCCAATGAGATAGTCAAAATTGCCGTACAGGTCTCGAACAGGAACCACTTCTGCTCCCAGTCACAGCAGCTCCTGGGACTTCATGCCATGAAGAGAAGGCAGTTAAAGATAGCAGGCTATAGGGTTGTAGAGCTTAGTTATCAAGAGTGGTTTCCATTGCTGAGGAAAAGCAGAGCCGAGAAGCTGGCATATCTGCACTGCAAACTCTACGACAATCTATAATGATTCTCAGACCTGTAAGAGACACAGTGAAGTGGAGAAAATGTGGAGTCCGTTGCAAACTATATAACCATCAGGCTTCTGGAAAATCTTTACAGTGTGCAAAATATCTGCACATTGCAGAATAAAAGATGTTTTTTTGTTGAGATTTTTGTAAAAATATATTTTTACATTTACATTTCAAGACTGTAAAAACTTGACATGAAAACTAAAGCATCAGCTTTTCAATGCCTGGCTGTAGTATAAAATACATTTAACATTTGTATGTTCTTGTGTGTTTACTTAAATGTTAAGCTTTTCCTGATTCAAATCAATGATGATAGTCTTTTCAGAGGTCAGTTCTTCTGTCTCAAGTATGAACCTGCCCAGTTTGCACATTAAATATGTCACTGTGAATACAGAATTAAAGGCAATGCTTGTTTAGGAATCTGTATTACGACACCTGGAAAGCCAAAACTTGTTATATAACTTAATAAAGACAGGATTAAAATGGGATGCCACAACCTTTTAGCAAATGAAACCAAAAATAACAGCATTTTATGTCTAACATGTTTTTTCAAATTCAAACATGGATCTGGGTCTTCTTACATTTCCTTAGCAAAGCTGTTCTGCTCATGCAAGCAGCTTGTTTATTCAAGACCATTGTGACAGTGAATTAAAAAGTGTTCAAGGATTCAAGGGTTTTTATTGTCATTTCAACACATCTGTTCACATGAGGTCAAACAGAATTTTAGGTCCCATTTAAAGCCAACAAGAATAAATACACAACAGGAGAAATACATACAAAAACAAATGCTAGAAACATTTACAGTGTAAATTAAGTGGAAACAAAAACATGACAGTAGGAAATTCAGCTATGATTCATTCATCATGTGGGCGATGTAATCATCTTTTGCATCTTTGGTGAGTTTTTTTTAAAGAACGCCTCATGTTGGATATCATTTTCTATAATGTTGTAGTTCAACTTAAAAAAAAAACAACAACTTTAAAGTAAAATTTAAACAAAGTTCAAAAGATTAACAAGACAAACTGGCATCATTAAATGATGATGGACCTAAACTGTCAATAAAATACACTTTACTTTTTGAAAGTGAGTGAAAACCTTGAATGAAATTAACCTGTATGGATAGAACATTAAGTACAGTTATGTAAAAGATGAGTAAGTCAAAATGTATAGCCTTTAGCTGCTCAGCAATTGCTTAAATAACTATGAAATCAACTATATTCACTTGCTTTTAAGCCACGATTTGTGCAACCACCTTCCTGATTGGCTTAAAAACGACATTTTAGAGTAGTAGGATACACCATTCTTAAGCATTTGCCCATTAATATGAAGAATTAATGTAAATCTGGCACTGCTTAGAATTTTCAGCCAGTGTTACCTAATAAATAAGTTTGAGTCTACAAGTCATAAACTAGTCACATAGCCACTAAACCTGGGAAATTATTCCTAATAGAACTCATGTTCTCAAATTCAGCTACTTTTGACTCCTCCGAGCTATCCTAAAATGGCTTTGCTCCGCAGGTCATGTTTGTTATTATGTTTTTTTTTAAGGATGAAAGAAATTGTTAGAACTATTTTCTGTGACACCTTTTCTTGCCTTGTAGCTGTAAACACAAAGTGGTGTAGCAGTAGTACAGAGTTGCTTGCGGAACAGATTTTTTTATTGCAGAGTTTTTACATTCCTGTTTTCTTTGCTTGTAACTCAAGAGTGTGTTTGCTACTGACAGTATGGCATTTCAATGCAATTTCCTAAATCCCACTCATGGAAAAACAGTGTATGCATCACTTTTCACGGTTAAAAATTATTAATAAAACATGATTAAATTGTGAGTATTTTCATATTGGATATATGTTGTACGAATTTGCAAGTTGATTCCTGCAATCTATTGACATGCATGGAAATCAGTGCAATGCCGGAATTTTTGCTTACATATCAGTGTCTAGGAACATGATAAAAAAAAGCTGAAATGAGCCCTTGTGTGGTGAGACTGCAGGTGTGCTGACCATTCTTAAAGTGTTTGTTCCTTCCCGTTCTATCTTTCTTTTTCTTTGTGGCTCCCTGAAAATGTTGTTGGTGCTTTAATCTTGCCAGCTGCCCTAAACAAAAAGCCGCTTCAAGGACTCTTTGTTGGACAGTGCCAAAAAGAAAGGCAAAAAAACCCCACAGCTGGTTGAAATATTTTAACAGTAATAATTCCCAGATGCACTGAGCAGATTTAAAATTGAAGTGTGTGATTATCTGAATTTTTCCGCTTCAGGAATTAAGGGGGAAAACAGAATAAACCTGAAGTGAAGCTCAGGCCACAAGCAAGTGCCCTAATTCCTTTCTCATTCTGTCACATCCTTTAAGTCACTTGCTGGGGAGAGAAGAGTGATATGGGGTGACAGGGGCGGAAATGAGCACTATAAAAGACAAATTCAATCAACTCTACATCTGTCTGCATGTGTGGGAGCACTTGATGATGTCCCAGGAGGAGCTGGAGGACGCAGCAGGCCACTCTTATGCCACTGCCTCCTGCAGGGGGAATTAGAAGTGAATGAATGGAGGGAGAGCATTGTGCTATGCCTGAAACTTGCCAGCAGAGAGCATTCTTCCCTTAGGAAACATCACATTCTGACAGAGTAGCAATCGTGCAATATTTCCATGGCAGCTTGATATTTTTGAGCATTTGAATATTTGCAAGACACTCACATTAAATAAATAATTAAAATACAATGTGTGCATGTCATAAGATCACCGGAAACACAATTTTAAAGTTAAAATAACACACAAGGAAAATGTATTTACATTCGATCAACAGCACATAGTGCTTATAACAATATACCCAATCTACACACCCATCAAAGATAAAAGAAGCACATTCAAAGGGAGTTGCTGTTCTGTCATAAGGTAGAGAGGAGTCAATAAATACCTTCCCTTTTCTTCACAGATCTGAAAAAACTATAAAGAGAATTCACATTTTGGGACTTTCAAGTCAGTGCCATGCCCGCAGCTACAAATTTCACAGTTCTGGGGTTGCAGGAAGCATGCTTTTGAAGTTGATATGATTCAGTTTCTCATTTAGCACCATTTTCTCTGGATTCAAACGTAACTCATTGGATAGTCAAATAAATCCTTTATCCATCTAAGGAGATAACGAAAATAATGTTTTCAGGTTAACCCTAACCAGTGCAAACGTGTTTCAGAAATAGGCGCTCTCTGCCACAGAGACACAGTTTAATAGATTGTGTGGAAAAAGTACAATTATTATCATCTTAGATTGGATGATTATGCACAATGAATTCTGAGTAACAGTCAAAGCAAAGTGATAAAAATTCTCCTATTTCTTTCTTCATATCTCACCAATAACAAGATATTTATTGAGTCATTACCCTGCTATAAACAAAAGTAAGTAAAGAGAGAATAATCATTAGGCTTAGACACTTTTCAAATGCAACCAGTATTTCAGCAGTTAATCGAGGAGGCTCTGGTAGAGTGAATGCTCTCTCAGTAATCCCGTCTTATTTGCATTTCAATTCTTTTCCTTTTCTCAACCTAATCCATTGCAGTCTGAAAGTAGCCTAAGCTCCATCAACATTTCTTAACTTATCTCAACATAGGCATAGTACTCTCTGTCTGCTATAATTCCTTAATTTACCTTTCAGTATAAACAGACAAATCCTAGTGTCACATATTCTTTAAAAATTGATGAATTACCTTACAGTTACTAGCCAAGGGAGAAATCTATTTCATAGACTCGAGTCTTGAATTGGCTCCTTGACATTGTCAAGTGAGGGGAATAGGTGTGGATTAACCAGATATATGCAAATGATTTCCCCTGCGGCGTTATGTCAAATGATCCCCATCACAGTTTTGAAAGGACTAAATACTGCCTGTGTCTTAAGTGTTTCTGTATCACTCTCTCTCACTGTCACTTCCTTTCTGACCTCTTCAGTGTTCAATAGCACGTGTGGCTCCTTGCCTTTAAGATTCCAAACACATAGACTGCGCTTAACCAACTGCTTCAGGAACATGGCTGATAGGGAGTGTTTGCATTCCCCCCTCGTCTCAGCTGCTATTGATAGACCTTAAAAAAAAGTGAACGAGGTGAGGGTTTGCTGCTTGGCTCCACATTTATTAGGAGATAAATGTTTTCGCCTGAAGAACACGGTGAATTTTGTTTGATGTGTGGTGTAATTTTCTTTATTTTCTCTTTATTTTTATTTATTTATTTCGTTTTTATCCCTAAGAAAATAAAGAGAATGTTTTTCATGGGCTATACAAGCTTTAATCCATGCAATTGCACGAGCCAGCACTGGCCCACGGACCATCTTAAATCGTCCCCAGGAATATTCTAAAACTGAAGCAAAACAACCCTCCAAAAAATCTATAAGAAGCCTGATTATGATAAGAAATCCTGAGGCTAATGAATGAGGCTATACTCAAATCCACTCCACTGTTTTTCTCATCCACCTGTGTAGCAGTCAGAGAACTGACAAGATGTAGCCTAATTTAATTGCTGATATAGATGGATGGTTTTTATGTTGTTCAACATTGTTTTATATCGTCATTGTAGCTATATTCCATGTTATGCTCTGTTACACAATGTGTGGCTCTAATTTTACTTTAGCTATGTCAGTATGGCCCTCTGGTAAAATGTATATTTCCCATCTCTGCTTTAGTTTCACATGGACAGAGAAAAATAATCACTAAACAAGAGGTGATACTATTCTGTTTCAGCCTTTGACATGACAAAGCTCTGGGATGCTACGATTTCTATTAGGTCAGTTTCTCATGTATGGTGGTAGCAGTTAGTTGTTCCTTTCCAAAGAAAAAGATTGCAAGTAGCCCAAGAAAAGATCCATCATGACTAGAAGGGCCTTTACAAGGAAACAGTTGAATAAGAGAAGCAAAACAATGATAATATGCAGCTTGGTTATTCAGTTCAAAAGTTCATCGGGAATAAACATTTGCAAATGAAAAACTCCTGTAATTAAAGCATATGATGTTGCAATTAAAATCTCCTTGATCATACAGCAGGGACTATTTTTAGCAAGCTTGTAAAAGCATAAGGTACTGGGGGAAAATGGTTCTTTGTTTCAATGTTAATTAATATTATTTGTCTTCCTCCCTGTGAAAGATAAGTTCAAGATGACACTTGCGCAAACAGAGTTGCATAAGCACAACGCTGTCCCTCTACACTCATCACTTGGTCACACAGATCATTACAGCCCAAAGCAGGATTGATGCAAGCTCACAAAGTCAGTGGAACTGTACAGCAGAGTCACTGTAATACAGTCGCACCATGGCATTTGCAAAGGGGTCATGGCATTATAAAACTTCGTAATCATGCAAATTCTGGCTGGCACGTCACAAAGAATTTCAAGGTCAGTTTTGGTTTACTGCACTGCAACGGCCCTGAAAGTTTTTTTTGTTTTGTTAATAAAGCGATTTCAAATCCCCATTTTAATACCATTTATGTAAACACTGATGAAGATTGCCACTTTATGGGTGTAAAATTGGCTACCCACACACAAATGATTACAACAAAGTGATAGACATAGCCTATATTTTGTGAATGATGTGACAAAAGCCGGTGTCTTTTTTATCAAAAAAGCATGCAGCTCATGGTTTGTTCAAGTTCCTCTAGAAATAAAAATAGTCTTGGAACCACACATGCTCCTAAGTCATCATATATTCAGCAGCTTGTTACCAAGTATGCCTGTCTGCCTTTTGGCACGAAGCAGGTAGTGCACAGATGACTGTTGCTGCAGGAACCAAGGGTGAGGAGAGCAGTCAGTGAGCTGAGAGATCCAAAAAATTTCCTTTGACCTGAGGGGAACTGGAGACTGGTTATAATTATCTATTGGTGTGACATCTTTTATATTACATGTAGCCTTTTATTTTTATTGTTAATATAAAACATAGATAACTGCCGTGTGAATAATGAACAAAAAAAGCATTAAAGCCAATTGAGTCAATTAAAAAAATATTCGTTTGGAACACCAGATTTTGTGAGTTCTTTAACTGCCACAAGGTAAAAGACATTTTCATTTGTTGCTTTTGAACAATGAAATCATAAAGCCTTAAGCAATATCTACAAATCCAAGAGCTTATAAGCTTCACATTGAATTAAAAGACTGATGTATTTTTTTTACGTGGTTATATGGGTTCACTTATTCTCTTTCAATTAACAGGGCCTAAAAACTTTCAACAAAAGCTGAGTCACAGCACTGAAACTTCAGCCTGACACATATCAGGATTCAGGCTGCTTATCGTGCAGGATGGGTGAAGGTGAGAAGAGAAACAGCTGCAACAAACAGAACAGGAGTTGCAATTTTGGCACGAATCAATGACACCCTTACTTTGGGCGCATTAAGCAAAAGCTCAGTGCACCAACAGCTTATACACAAGGATAAAGATCACTTGCAGGTTTTAAGTATCAAAGTCCTTGAGAGATGTTCAGAATCAGAATCAGAAACTTTATTGTCATTGTCATGAGAACAACGAAATTAAGAATGGTCCCCGATCATTGCATCATCCCTAGCAATATCAAAATATAAATAAAACAATAAAATTCAATAAATAAAATAGATAGAATACTTAAAATACTAATAAGATATAACAGTAAAACACTCACATACATTCCCACACACATGCTTCAGACCGTGCATAGATTAACACAAGAGTGGCGTGATGGACATTTTTTTGTAGTATTCAGATGTGTTATTGCAGTTGGATAACAGCTGTGTTTGAGTCTATTAGTCCTTGCTCTGATTGCCCTGTACCGTCTGCCTGAGGGCAACAGTTCGAACAGGGAGTGGCCAGGATGTGAGGTGTCTTTTATGATGTTTTGGGCCTTTTTAAAACAGTGGGCGTTGTGTAGAACTTCCAGTGTGGGGAGAGGGCAGCCAGTGATCTTTTGGGCGGTGTTAATGATCCCTTGGAGTGCTTTCCTCTGAGCCCCTGTGCAGCTAGTGTACCAGATGCATATGCAGTAAGTTAGAACACTCTCAATGGTGGCTCTGTAGAAGGACACCAGCAGTCTCTGTGTGATGTTATTCCTCCTGAGAATTCTCAGGAAGTACAGTCTCTGTTGGGCCTTTTTCAGCAGCTCGGAGGTGTTCACACTCCAGGAAAGGTTCTCCTCTATATTGACTCCCAGGAAGCGGAAGCTTGCCACCCTTTCTACACAGTCCCCATTTATGAATAGTGGTTGGATCTCTGCCTTTTTCCTTCTGAAGTCTATTATGAGTTCTTTGGTTTTTGAAGTGTTGAGGAGGAGGTTATTGGCCTTACACCATGACGTCAGCTGCTCCACCTCGTCTCTGTACGTAGACTCGTCTCCCTTGGAAATGAGCCCCACCACTGTGGTGTCATCTGCAAATTTCACAAAGATGTTGCTGTGGTGGCGAGGAGTGCAGTCGTGTGTGTAGAGAGAGTAGAGCAGTGGACTGAGCACACAGCCCTGGGGTGAGCCAGTGCTGAGACTCAGGGCTGAGGATGTGTGATGGCCAACTCTGACTCTCTGTCTACGGCCCGAGAGGAAGCTATTGATCCACATGCAGGTGCTGTATGGAAGCCCCAGGTCTTGTAGCTTGGCCACCAGTTTGTGTGGAAGGATGGTGTTAAAAGCTGAGCAGTAATCCACGAAGAGCATCCGCACATAGCTACCATGCTCTTCCAGGTGAGTTAATGCAGCATGGAGTGCTGTGGCTACAGCGTCTTCCGTGGATCGGTTTGCTCTGTAGGCAAACTGGTGTGGATCCAGGCTGCGGGGCAGGGCTGCTGTGATGTGTCTGCGGACCAGCTTCTCAAAGCATTTCATTACCACTGGGGTGAGTGCCACCGGTCTGTAGTCATTCAGGCCGGTGATGTGGGGCTTCTTAGGCAAGGGGACTATGGTGGAGGACTTCAGGCAGAGTGGGACAGTCGCCTGTGCGAGGGATTTGTTGAAAATCCTGGTGAAGATCCCAGCCAGCTGTCCTGCACAATCCCTCAATATTCGACCTGGCACACCATCAAAAGTCAATGAAATTACCAATTAATTATTTATGTGCAAAATGTCCTTCCAAATACTGCTCATCACTACGGTATCATACACATTCAAGTTGAAACTCTTGAACTTTGCAGCAATGCTCTCATTTTGAAAATCTTGTTGTTTCCAGGGCTCACTCTGTTGTTGTGAGTTGGTTCAAAGTTGCCACGTAAAGGATTCAGATAAAGGATGTGAAGGAATCATATACCATTCACATGCCATCTGTTTAACTAGCCAGTGCATTTATCACCATTACTGCTTCTAAATGTGACATTTCTGGTGTCCCATTTGGGCACTTTGACTGAAGAGGTATACATTTTACAATTTACAGTTTTAAATAAATGCTGAAATACTGAAGGCACTTTGTCGCCAAAATATAATGAATGCTGACACCCAAAAGCTTGTGTGCCATTTATCTTTTTGACAAACTTGAACTCCATTTATGTCATGTGTGTTGAAGTCAGTGACAATTTCTGGACCCAGTATATTTAAGGTGGCTGAGTTGAAGATGAAACGGGACTGGCAGAGCTCACAGGGCTGATGGTGGTGGCAGGAGTCACCATGACAAGGAAGGAAGAGGAGCAGAAGAACTGAGACTTGGGAAGAGGACAGAAGCTGTCACTATGTGGAGAAGCTTGGCTGGACTGGCAGGTGAGGTGGTGGAGTAATCTAACAGAATTGTTCAAATGTAAAAAGAAAAAAAAAAGAACAGAAGAAAATGAATCAAGACAAGCAGAAAGACCTGCAGTTTCTATCACTTAGCCAGGAAGAAGCAGAGAGTGACTGAAATGCTGAGTTAGATATACTGCCGGTGATGAGTTAATGAGAATCAAGATACATGGGAGAAGTTTTCTGTCAGTGTTTTCTGCCAAGAGCACTTGGAAGGTTTGACTCTTTTTTTTTTTTAAGTATTTTTAAAGTTCATCTTAGCACACTTAAAAATGACTGTAGTAACTGTTGCAATGATAATGCATTTTAGTATTATTTGTCTTTGTCCCTAAGGAGTCACAACAGAAGGCTTCACCTCTCTGAGCCTGAGTTCTTTCTGTTAAAAGGCAGTTTTTCCTTCCCACTGTTGCGAAGTGCTTGTAAAGGCAGCTTTCTTGCCACTTTGCTTTTGGTCCAGGTGTGTGGCAGTCTAGTTTTTCCACTGTGTGTACTGTAAAATGTTTACTTTATTTGCTTGATGTTTTGGTGCACTGCCTCTGTGTGGTTAAGAAGCAGAAATCATTCCGTGCATGTTTCTCATCTGCTTTGCTGCAAATAGTTCTTTAACTTGCTTTGGGAAATTCTGGGACACATGATGGGGCCTTTGCCTCAGGCTTGCTAACTAAAGGGTCCACTGACAAACCAACCCATTAAATTGAATCTGCAATTATTTTCCTGAATTATTCTTAGAAACTACAATGAGCCATCCAAGTAATTTGATTGCTTTTGAAAGAAACATTGCAATACGTATTCAGTTGAATTAATGTTTGCAGAGATGTAATGGATTGAACATGTTTGCTAGCAGCATATGCTATTATTTATGTTCTTAAAAATTATTTATGGCATAAAACCCGTGATGCTAAGAGCAATTTATTAACCATGCTTGTTTTATTAATATATATATATATAAATGCAATCCACTATATGAATGGCAGCATCATTATTATCATTGGGAGCTGCCTAAAAATGTCCTGTCAGTAGTGTAGTAGATTAGTATATTAGAATTTTTAATTTTAATTTTTATAAGTTAGTTAAGAATGCTGCACAATTGCTGTGTAAAAGATACCATTCTAAAAACTGGTAGAGAATATAATTTAAAAAGTGAAAAGTTTTAAATATTATTTGAAAAAAAAAAAACATTTAAAAAGGTTTTTGGCAGGAAGACCTCAGGGCACAGTTCCCCCACTAACAGTAATAGGGAAAGTTGAAGGGAGTGCCATGGCTATGACTCACATAGAGAGAGAGAAAAAGCAGTGCAGGGAAACAAAACAAGAGACAAAAGGAAAGGGATTACAGAGGACACAGAGGCAGAGAGGGGGATGTACAACTAGCAATAATCACTGTGACTGTAAATATTAATGCTGTCATAAATAGAAGGGGGAAATGCTACATAGTGATGATGAAATGTTGCAACATCATGAACTGAAGCAAACATAGAACCCTGAAAGTTTAATCCTACATGTCTGTGATATAAAACCCTTTTCTCTGTTCTCGGCTTCAATGGATGAGCTGTTTGGACTTCAACTTGTGTTTGCATGAGGATAGAATTACAACATCACAAAAGCATCACTGTTATCTGTCTCATGCAATGCACAGGTATATTATTCTTTAGTGGTCTACCACAGATTAATGAACATGCAACCTTTGAGAGGAAATTAAACTTGTCCGCATGCTTTTAAGCATAAGGAAACAATCTTCTGCTTGATGGAAATTCATATTTTAGCATGTAATTATACCCCAGTAACCCTAATAGACACATTTAAAGTGATGCGCTAACAATTGCGTAATGATTAATTATATTATCTTTAACACTGAGGGATCAGGTATTGAGATGTGCAAGGGGGGTAATTACAGAGACAGAGCAGCACACTAATAAACACACACTTGAAAACGCTACACCCACCGCTGCTGGTTAATGAATTCTGTCCTTGCTTGCATTATATCATCAAGAAGTATGCTGCCGTAGACAGTTGATGAAAGGGATAGTGGAATTTAAAATCTTTCCAGTGTTCCAACTTCTATTCTTAAATAAGTGATGAGTTGTACATTGTAGCGCATTCACATTGCTTTGACAACTGCAAAACATTGTGCTCTGCTGCACATTATTGAAGAGCCTTTCCGTTTCATGACCTTGACGTTGTGAGAAATAGAGGATGTAAAGTGTGAGAGTGTATTGTATTGTCGGTGCAGCTCCGTTAAAGGGTAGCCTCAGTTAAATCAAAAACAAGTTGCTTCCTTCCTGAATTATATCCACCTTATCGCCTGATGGCAAGCAATGACTAATGGGCGTTTTGAATGAAGTGGTGTGCAAGAAGGACAATTTTTTTTCCTGCGGTGCAACAGTGGGTGCCAGAATGTTACTGTCGTACTGGAAAATAAATAATGAATAAAATGAGTGGTCAGTCAGCAAAAAGGCCAAAGTGAGCAGTAAATAAGAGGATATAGCAAAAGAGGGGGACAGGTGTCACGACACAACAACAAAACATAAAAAAGGAAGATTTACATTCAAAAAAGAGATTGAAAAAATAATTTTAGGTTAGCTATAAATGTCAGGTTCTATTCCAAAGCTGTCTTGTATTGCACAGACATTTTTTCTGTCAGAATGGGGGGGAGGGGGGGAGTCACTTTTCTTTTTGTTCCCTTACTCTCTGCACGTTCACCAAGCCAATGCAACTTTATAAAATCACCTGTAAAGCCAGTTTTTTTAAAATAGATTTGACTGCATGCAAATCCAGTTACTGACGTCATTCTTAAGGATTGATACGCTGCTGGACCTTTTGATCAGATGTTTTCAAGCTTCTGTCTTTAATGCTTATCAACATATCCTGCTGCTGATTAGGATCCATTCCTGCTTTAATCTGGACAACTTAATTATACAGGAGATGTCAGATTTCCAAGGATGTCAGTGTGGTAAATGCACAATGTCAATATTTGATGTTGCCACCACGAACAGAAAAGTTCAGGTTTTATGAGAGGGGCAGAAACACATGCATGCAAAATGCAGTTCATTCATTTAACATAAAGCTTTTTTTAATTATTAAAAAACATGTTATATTTAAAGATTGAACTATATTGTATATATTTAAGCAATTGACAAAAAATAATAAATAAATCAATACATTCAGAGGTTTATCATTTTTCTTTTAAATCAGCACCTTCAGGGTTTAGTAATGACACACAAAACTGAAGCTTAGGAAGAATAAATAGTATTCCAATGTGGTGAAAGTGCAAAACAAGGGGAAAGCCCAACTTAATATTACCTTACTGTTCTGAATCAAAGCACAAATTACTAGTTCCTTTAAAATGATTATGTTAGTTTAATATGGTGGTTTTTTTTACTCTGTGAACAGCACTAGGAGCCCTCCATAGCACTGTATTTAAGAATAATGAAGGAGTGAAATGTCCATCCATCTTCCTAAACTCAGGCAGGTTCCACCCTGGACAGGTCGATAGTCTGTTGCATGGCTAACACAGAGAGACACACAACCAGTCACACTCACATTCACACCT
Organism: Maylandia zebra; assembly: GCF_041146795.1. Lineage (NCBI taxonomy): Eukaryota > Metazoa > Chordata > Actinopteri > Cichliformes > Cichlidae > Maylandia > Maylandia zebra. Next base: position 19,202,587 of record NC_135182.1, on the reverse strand, counting down.
AGAGCCATGCAATTCAATTCTGTTTCCTCCACTGTACCCTATAGGAACCTATACTACATTATATATTTCCAGTTTTGAAATATTTGATCCAGAGAAACTGCTACTTTTTTCTTTTCCATGTTCTTCTTTTTCCTCTGCAGTACCTGAATTTAAGTTATACCACCCAGTATTTCAGTGATACAGATCCATTATTACCCTTTAAACAGCAAGGTGTACAAAACCTGCTGCTTCCAATCTTCAATCATCCCAGCAGGTGCTGGTTGAGCACAGGATTACCTTGATTAATGTAGTTAATATCCTCTGTTCTAATTATAAAATGTAGTGCGTACTGTAAAAGAAGTGGTGTGTGTTTCTACAGCAGCTACTTTCCACGCTTGACTGTTTTCCTCTGAATGAATGTTGCTTTGATCTGGTAGCCAGTGGCTAGGTGGGGAGTTTAACTGTATTAAAACTAGTGGGAGAAATCTCGCTGTGGGAACAAGAACCCATCAAGATTGCAATTGCTATCGGCACCGCAAACACTCAAGAGAAGAGGAGGAGGGAATTTAGTTCAGTAATCTGCTCATCTGAGGCCTCGATTCATTCACCGCACAAGATGCTCATCACATCCAGTGACAAGAAAGACATTTGTCTTCTGTTTTTAGCTGCATTTCTGTGTCAAATCTGGAATTTTGAATATGCATGTAAAGCCCCACACAAACTCAGGTGTTTTCAAGTATGCAGGATATGTGATGAATTATTAACAGACATTGTGAGATCTAAAATAGTGCCTTTAAATAATTTACCCAAGCTCTTGTGGGTTTCATATTGTAAACTAGTGTAGGGATTGATTTGTTGTCTCACATTGCCGAGGTTTTGCTTTAATAATTACAACAGCTGTTTAAAATGATTGCATTTTAATTTGTTTGCCATTCAGAGAAGCTGAATGTGGTATCGACATAAAACAGCATGTCTTCTGACCAAACAAAATGGTCTCAGCTGCAGCAGGTGGATTTGATGTTCCAAAGTGTATGCAAATATCAATTTTCCTGCCTACTACTTTATGTGTGCAGCAATACAAATCTACTATATTTTCAAAGGGTCTATCTAGAGTCCACAAACTTGCCTTGGGAGACATGTAATCTTAAGGCCTTTTAATTAAAGTGTTCAAAAAATGTTTTTTTTTTTAACTACAGTTCACATCCTTTTGAATTCTTCTTAACATTGTCCTGATTTTTATGTGTTTTTTGGATGTGTGGTGTCAGGCTTGCAGTCACCTCAGTTGCTGTTCGCTGATGCTGCAGTTGCAGATCCAGCTGTGTTCAGGATTCAGCAGGGATTGTCAATGTTCTCTCTTAATGCGCTTTTACCCATTTTAGTGCTAACCTCAGCTATGTGTCATTTTTTTTGTAATAGCCCAGTTATTTTTTGCTTGCTTTTTCTTTTGTTGTTTCATGTGAACAATCATTTCAGTGTCGTGTAGCCTCACACGAGGCAATGGTATTATTGGTCTTTCAGTTGTTTTGTTACTGTTACTTGTTACAGTAATAAGTAACAGTAACAAAAAATGAAAGACCAATAATACTGCCTTGGGAACTGCACCCCAGGAAAAGAACCCTTATTATCTATCTATCTGTCTGTCTGTCTGTCTGTCTGTCTATATAAATACAACTAATTGTGGGCCACTTGAGAAGACAATTTGCACAGAGTGCCCAGTAGGAAGGGGACCTCACTAAATATGACCAGCGTTCCAACAACATTGCCCTCTATGGTAATAATAGGAAAAAGTAGATAAAGACAAACTGAGAGCTCCAATAAAGCCAAATAAACAAAACAAGACAGAAACTCAGTTTAAAATACAAAACACTTGCGTGGTTGTATTTTGGCCAATACAAATACAAGAATCAAGTTAAAACACAATAAAGGTGAAATACAATAAACAAGGTCTAAACAAGACAGCAGCAGGGGAAATCTATAAAGAGTAGAAAAAGAATTGTTTTCCTGGGTCCACCTGACTAGTCCCAAACTTAATGCTGTGATCCTGCTAACCACAGGCAGGCATTTAGCAGCTAAAGACAGTCACAAAGAGAATGAAAAATCAGATTCACAAACATAAGGATTAGACTGTAACAGCAAGAGAGCTTCTAAATGTACTCTAAACACTTTAAATCCATTTTCCACATACCTGCAACCATCACTGCCATCAGCAACCAGAATAAGACCAAAAAGTCAAGACAGATTTATCGGCTACAGGTGCTCCTTATAATCAAGCTCTGCTTGGAGAAATAGATGTCAGGGTTAATGCTGTTCAAAAGCACTACTCAGATAAGAAACATTTTTCAGTAGCAATTCTCCACTCTGCAAACACTACATGTTAGAACAAGACTTGGAGTCTGTAACTGTGATAATCTTTATATGGCTGTGTTTTACGGCAAATGCTACTGAAAAATGCACACAGTGACAATGCTAACATGTCAGTGTTTAACGGGTAAAGTGTAAATGATTGCGCAACACAACACAAAATACATCCGTTAGCTATAATTGTTACAAAGGTGTCGTATGAAAGTTATTGGCTGTCTGTTGAGGCTGTTAGAGTCAATAAATCCACAAATGTCAATTTAAAACCTGTACTCTGGGGGCAAAAACTGCACACACACACAAAAACCACACAGTTCATTAGGATCCATCATCTGAGGACCATGGATGTGTGAAAAATATTAGAGAAGGGGTAGACTGAAGGATTTATAACACTAACATTGCAACCTAGAAAACAATAACACCAGCCTTTTCAAAAATATTCATTATTATCATTTAAATATCCACATTTTCACTCTAGGCTGGAGCGGAAGTGATAATATGAGAGTAATGGTACAGATAGACACTCATATTACTGAAAAAAGAAAGCAAATATACATAATAAACATTTAACAAATGAGAGCCTTTAAGATTTACTAAGATGATGGAGTTTTGAATGTAAGAATATAAAGTTGAGGTTGAAAGCACATACTGTTAAAAAAGTTATTCACAAAAGAGCATGACACACTTCCGGGCTGCTGTTTGTTTAGGTTTTGTGTTCTTATGACATCTTTCCAAGTATTCTAAAAGCATACTCTTTTGTCAAAAAAAAAGAAACAATCCTTGTCAAAATATGTGAAGTCTTTTAGTGGTTGACTGGACAAATTTGACACATCTCTTGGGAAATCTTGGCAGTCAACCAACAATAGCCTGTCAATTATCCAGTCAACAGTGAACGACTGAAGTTGTGTCTTACATAAATTGTTATGAGCTTCATCAGTATTAGCAGAGCTGACACATGCTTTCAGAAGGCCTTCTCAGTCTTTTGACTTGTTAAGAGCTGTGTAGCTGCACGATACTTAACACAAAGGAGAAACTTGAAAGAACTGTTTTGATGCACTTGCCACCAGCCTACAGTACACAGCCTTCAGCAAATAAAGCTTCTCAGGGTGGTTAATGAGGGAAGATATGAATGGTCAAATGTAGTTAATGCTGAGGCACTGGGTTAGTACTCTTTGAAGTGCTTCTTTTTGAATATTAATGTTATTCATGACCTATTTGCTTCTTTACTTTATGGAAATTCCTGATGGCCTTGTTGCCCTGATGCATTCATAGAGGATATGAAAATGCTGCTGGCACAACAAGAAAATAATTAATAAGGGAGTATATTCACAAAGTTCTTAACAAGAGCACGCAATAAGGCAATAACACTGCATTCACTTTCTTTTGGATGTCTGCGCAATTGTGCAAAATTAACATCAAATTCAGGATCTCATTATAGTACAACAAATAAAATTCTGAGTGAAGACATTTGTTTGACAGCTTGTATATGGCAGTACTCCCTGGGGTTCAGTAGATGGTTACCCAACACCCCCACCTTGCCATCTGTCTGGATCCATTGTAGCTTGTTGTAAATCCCACAGGCTACTCAGAGGGAAGAGAGACAGAAACATAGAAAAGTGCTTTTAGGAACCACAGTACACCATAAGCCTGTCACGAGAGTTTTGAGTAGTATGCCTTGAACTATACACTGTTTAAAAAATTATCTTCAAGTTTAAATATAAAAGCATCTCAGCCACCAACTTTATTCCGGTGTTCGTGGCACTCACATAAATACGCCTTTCTCAGTGACCGAAATGCACTGAGAAATGCTGTTCGCAAAAATATGATGATGATTAAAATAACGGTGACACCTAATTAAACGTTGGTGCTTGAATTGCTCTTACATTTCGTACCAAGTCAGGTTAAGTACAAATAGCTCAGAAACTGCAACACATGGATAAAAAAAGAGATGAAAACAGAATAATATCTAGAAGGTGTTTACATTTTTTTCTATGAAACAACTTGAAGAGAACAGTGATCTAAGTGGACACTAGCCTGTGTCTGACATGCCAGGGGTTATGTTGCAGTTTTTTTAAGCCATGCCTCGTGCTGTGAAATTACTGAACCAGATGCCAAAAGAACATGTGGAGATGAAGGCCACAGTAGGTTCTCCTGTCACCCATAGTGTCTAGTCAACTGCAGTGTCCTTGAGCAAGATCAGTGGGTGTAGCATTATTTGACCCTGTGCCAGAGCAAAATATTGCAGTTTCAGTACTTATTAGCTCTTATATGACCCATCCTTATATTGCCTGATTTCACTTTACAGCTTGGTTATAATTAAAGAAGACATGACTCTGTAAAAGATTCAGGAAGCCCCCTCATCCATGCAATTTGCACCAGATAAAGCAAAGATGCTCTACGCAAGTCATTTTACTACCCTTGAACCCAAATCTACAGCTACTTGTGCTCTACCTTTAAGCACACTGCTGAGATAGGAGGCTGTTAATTGCTGCTGTGTGCCATACTTTTTTTTCTTTTTCTTTTTTCATGCTGTATATCAAGTTTGCTCTGTGAGTCCACAAAACCTCGATATTATGCATAAAAAATTAGAAATGCAATGTTGAACAAACATGACTTAGAAATTGGGATTATGTGTACATTATATGTCCAACCACAATTTAAATATGGATGCTGTGCAAAAAGTTGATAAAAACAGATTGGAGTGATTTCCAAATATCAAAGCAATAATTCATTTACATCAGAACTGTCAGGGCTCTGTGTGCAGGTGGATGGAGAGGTGGATCCAAATGCAGGATTCAGACACTAAATTGAAACTCAAAAACCTCAGCTTTATTGCTGGTGACAAAACAAAACATGAACTGACACTGAATCACTAGAGACTGAAACACACAGGCAAGTCTGATGGTACGACGTGACAGTGAGCACAGGAAAACACGGGGCTAATTTACACAGGGTGGTAATCAGGGAATGGGCAACAGGAGGGAGACACAGCTGGGAGAAATAGGACTAACAAGACAGGAGGAGCAAAGCTGGACACACTGACATAAGACACAATCCTACAAAATAAAACAGTAAGCATGAAACAAATCACAAAAATGCAGACTACACTCCAGAAGGCTGACTGAAAGAATATAACACATGAAACAGAGACGACAGTGACTTGAACTAAAGGCCAGAACACCAAGTAATGTAAAAGGAACAAAACCAAGAATAACCCTAAATGCAAAAACACAACTCAAAACCCCAACAAATCATATGTTTAGAAAAACAAAATAGAAACAGAAAAAGCTGGGTCAAAATTGACCCAGAACCGTGACAAGAACAAAGAAAACATGGCAAATGTTCACACTGAAGAAAAAAACAAATAAAAAAAGCTCATTTTGAATTTGATGGCAGCAGCAGGTCTCCAGAGATTTGAGTGAGGGCCATGTTCACCACTCTGTAGCATCCCAACTTCTTTTAACAACACTCTGTAGAAGTCTGGTCCTGCGCAGTATCTTAGCTGTTCCCAGGACTGCGCTCTTCTGGACAGAGATCTCCGATGTTATTCCCGGGATCTGCTGGAGCCACTCGCCTAGCTTGGGAGTCACCGCACCTAGTGCTCCGATTACCACGGGGACCACCGTTACCTTCACCCTCCACATCCTCTCGAGCTCTTCTCTGAGCCCTTGGTATTTCTCCAGCTTCTCGTGTTCCTTCTCCCTGATATTGCTGTCATTCGGACGGACCTATGGATTCTTCGATATATATATATATATATATATATATATATATATATATATATATATATATATATATATATATATATATATATATATATATATATATATATATATATATATAAGGGGCGTGCTGGGTGTTTTTATTTATATATATATATATATATATATATATATATATATATATATATGTATATATATATATATATATATATATATATATATATATATATATATATATATATATATATATAGTCCAGAGCACATCATGTTCATGTTTTCCAAAAAGAATTTCAAAATTCAATTTGTCTGATCACTGAACAGTTTCCACTTGGCTTCAATAAATCTTAAACAAGCTTTGTCCCAGAGATGAAGTTGCTTTTCTGGATCACATATGTTTTTTCATTGCATGACAGAGCTTTAACCTGCATTTGTGGATGGCATGGTGAACCGTGCTCACTGACAATGATTTCTGGAAGTGTTCGTGAGCCCATGTAGTGATTCCCATGCAGAATCATTCCTGTTTTTCATGCAGTGACAGAAGTGAAGATGCTATTTTTATACCTAATCATGTAATTGACCTGTTACCAATTAACTTAACTAATTAACTGTAAAATGTTCCTCCAGCTGTTACTTCTTTAACCCCCCCCCCCCCCCCCCCCCCCCCCCCCGGTCCTCCCATCTTAATATTTTTGTGGTGTGCTGCTGCCAAATTCAAGCTGAGTTAATATTTTCCATTTAATAGCACAATGTATTACAGTAAACAGCTGACATATTTTCTGTTTTTCACTCTGAACAAAATATGGGTGTATGAGGTTTACAAATTATTGTATTATTTTCATTTAAATCTTAGCGTCCCAACACTTTTAGTTGTGACTTGTAGTGTCTATTCAGCTGCAGTGTTACTCAACAGGAACAGCAGCTCGTTGTACTTGACCCTTTTCCACGGCAAAAATATTGGAATTTGAATGAAGATTAGCTCTTATATTGCCCTTGCTTATATTGCTTTGGGTTTGTGGCTCGGTTATAATGAAACAACATCAAACTATGTCAAAGATAACACCAAATAAATGGAAGATAAACCACAAAAGTCAGTTCATTACCCAGGCTACTTGTGCTGTACCTCTAAGCATAATGGTGAGATAAGAGGCCTTTGTACCAGCTGGTAATGTACCCAGCCTTCATACTGCAGATCAAGTCTCTTTTGAATTGTCCACAAAACCTTGACATTATGCATAATAAAAAAGAAAAATCCAGTGATGATTTAACAGTTCTGTTGCAAAAGAGAAGCATCTCAGTGGGAATTCATCATTTAAAGAGATTAAAATCTGAGCACAGCCTTGTGACACTAATTTTCTAATGTTTAGCTGTTATCACTTTATAAATCTGGTACAAAATGTTCCACTTGAAGGTTTGCATTAAGGGTTTAATTATGGATTGAATGTTAGCCTATTAGAAAGAATGCATAACTGGAGTAATATTACACACAGTTATTAAGTGCACTTTTTAATGTGATGTTTTTCTGTCCAAGGAGAAATATGCAAAAGGCATACGGTACGTGAGAGGCCTTAGTCTTTTCAACGTTAAAAATGTTTGATCTGATTCACTGTTACTCATCAAAACAAACTAAACAATCACACATTTAAAGGCAAGGGTGAGCTACTTCCCCCAGCTGTCTATTTGACTCGATGGCATGGTCAGGAAGGAGAAGAGGGAAATATGCAGCAGTGAAGAAGTACATCTGCATTTAAATTCAGAGTGCCACAGTACATGGACAATCTATAATAGTCCACTCACGCATCATAGAGCTCCATTGAGCAGTTTCACAGCCAAGTCAGATTTATCTTGACATTTTAAATTTTGGAAGTGTGACACATCTAGAAGAGACTGTATAAAATAATCATAAATATGATTACAAACCGCTTTAGCTGAGAGAATGTGTGTTTTCAATTTAAAGCAGACCAGACTGTAAATAAAATGCATAATCTTGCCCTACAGTTTTGTTTGAATGGCTTCTGTAGAAGCAAGTGTCTGATCTTAAGAACATTACCATTGTTCAGACATGGATGCTTTTTCACTGTGAGGTTTATGTCTCTCCTTCTCCTCAACTGAAGGAGGATACACGAACAGGGCCCTTTCAGGTCACATCTTTTTCAAATCACTGGGAGACGTTCTTGTAGTGGCTCATGCTGGTGTGCTGCATTTAAATAAATGTATCACGAAACCAACAAACAAAAAGAAGATGTTTCAGTATAGTGACATACTTCATTACATAATAAGGGATATTCTCAATGGCTTGTGTGTTGTTGCTATAAATTACAGGTCAACAAGCATGCCATTCTCTTATAGCAATTACAGCAGCACTTCAGGCCAAGATATAGAGGAGGACATGCCCTTGATGCAATGAAGAGCCAAGAGGAGAAGGGGCTGGAAAAAAAGAAGTGGTTGAATATCGGGGCACAGACAGAGGTTAATGTGAGATGAGCCACTCTGCAGGCAGCAGAAGTATGCAGTATGCTTGGGATTGAAGGAGAAAAACACGATAGTCAGAGGAACCCACATTTAAAAAGTGCATTAATTTTAATTTGTTTTGTTTTGGCAGGAAATCTCAGAGAATTATATTATGCATACAGCCAGCAAGTCTGGCATTGTTAGAATTCAAGAGCTATGAAAACCTCCTAAAAACATAAATTCACTGTTTTCACAGGACCGGATTTTAGCTCGCCCATTGCCAAAGCTTTTCTCTTCTCTTGATGTAAAATATCACTCTTCTGTTTAGTGTGAATACTATTAATGGGAGGATGAGGGAGGATTTTGTCACTTTTCTTAGGTTGGCAGTCGTAAGCCTGGATAAACCCTCATAAATATTAGCCTGTCTCAGACATACTGTTTCCAGTTGTTGCAAATATACTTGCAATACCAAGCAAAATCTGGGCTTGTAAATATCACCTTATCCCACCAACAGCATGCCATTTCTTTAGAAGTCAGTCTAAAACGGACATTACCCTGGCATACATTATTAAACAGCACATTGGACATAGATAAATGGCAGTTTATGTTCGAGAAGGAATACATCAATTATTTCTAAAGACCTTTAGTTTGGTGGTGAGTTGTGTGAAGCTTTTTTTTCTAGACAAAAATGCTGAAAGATGAAAAGAGAGGAAAAAGGTATTGCCACGTTGGTAGGCTAAAGTCCTTGAGGCAAGCATGAATACACTCTGAGTCAATAATTTATGCGCCTAGACACACACATTCCAATCCACGCACAGACATACAAAGTGTGTGTTAGAGAGAAAAGGAGCATTGCTGCAAATAAGACTGAAAAATCTTCTGGGACAGAAACACAGAATGAGAGCAACAACTGAAAACCACACAAAAGGTGAAAGATTCAAATCTTCACCATCAAAGAAAAAGGAGCTCTGAATCAGTTTCCTATCAAGTTTGCTTCCCTGATGGAAGATAGCAAAGGTTTTTCCTTTGGTGAATGCTTACAGTCATATGCTGCCTTCACAGTGCCTGACACATCTCTTCAAGCTTACATAATGTAGATCTGCCCTAATTTCCCCCTGCCTCACAAAAACTGGAGTCTTCAAGCAGCTAAGAAACATAACACCATCAGTCTGACAAATGGCGTCAGTCAAACGCTGATCTGTTGTTACTCGTCTTATTAGAACTGACAGTTTTCAGTCACATTTTTTGTCTGTCAGTTATGGTTAAATATAATGCAGCAGCACATGTATCCTACAAATCACCTTTTGTCTATATGCACAAAGGTGTGCAATTTAGAGATGTGTGCAAGACACAATTCACTTAAATCTCAACTCTTTGAGTTACAAATGTGTTCAACTCTGTGCTGACATTGTACCTCTTGCTCTAGATTGTTTTTCTGTGTCAGGTAATTGGATGTTTCCATGGATACTGGGCTTCCAGAAAGCTATTTCTGCAAAGTGTATAGTTTCTCTGCTAGTATAGGGATGCAGATGTGTTCATATTGCAGTTACTGTAAGAATTTCTTTTTTTTTAGCATTAAACACAACGGCGGCAACACAACAAATACATTTTTTGCTGCTGCGAGAAGCTCAGTGTCAAACATTTTGTAGTCAAACATGTACAAGAAACTCTAGTTTTGCAATAGCACCAAAGGCTTATTTTGGCACTGCTATTTGTGCAGCTGTCATAATCCTTTGGGGCATCTGATAAGCATTTATAGATGGCATAATTGATCATTTAAGCAGTTAGTTTAAATAGCTTTGAATGTGACTGAGTAATCCTAAGGCATTGTGAAGTAATAAATATTCCATCTTGGTGTTGATTATATAACATAGCCTTCTCGTTATTTCCAATTTGTCCGAATGAAACTATGACACCTCTTGATCGAGACATTTGAATTAGATATAACAATTTTAGCAAGAAGAGAAAAAAAGGAAAAAAAAACTGCCAATAGCTTTGCGCAACACTTTCTCTCCTCTGTGTGCACTATGACATTTGCTGCAAAGAACATGGTTTAAAGGGTGAAGGGAAAACAAACACGAGTGTATCAAATGAATGCATATGTTTTATTCATTAGCTAGCAACTAAAGAAACAGCACATTGTAGATATATTTACCCCACATATTCCTAGTTGTACTGTGTTTTTGCAAGAAGAGACCAGGTTTTTGCTTTTCAAAAAAAGATGCAAGTTTGCATGAAAAGGCTGATGAAGTGTTCTATTTACAAATCAAAGGTTTACACAGGAAATCACTGTTTCATATGAAAAACAAACACAATCGAATAAGACACTGACTTCACCGTGTCTTCTTTGCGAACTGAACATTTGCACATATACACAGGATAGTCACATTTCAATTTAACACAATTTTGGATGATCAATATTTGTAGTCTTACATGTGACAAAAAAATCTGCATTTGGTCAAGGATTACAAAAATCTGAACAAGAGAAAACAGATTACAAATTTCTGTTATATACAGCAGATCCTGTTGTTCGATTATGCAGTTTCTTTTTTGCAAGATTCTGTAAAAAAATAAATAAACCAAAAATATATATATAAATAAAATAAAGTATGGAATCTCCCACACAATACATTTTCCTTTTAATACTGGATTATCCACTCTTTTGTCGCATTAGTTTGGGATGTAAAAACTGACACGTGTAAAAAAAAAGTTGAAACACAATCAATTAAATGCCAGCCACTGTTCACAACACAAACATTTTTTGTGGATCAGTCTGTGCATGTCTGCAGTTTTACATTGTTTTCAACACTGACTCACAGCAATGTAGTCTTTAAAAACAAACCTGCTGTGTAGGTACATGCTTTTTTATTTTCTGTGCAGACTTCAGTTCATTTGTTCTGCTGAATTTCTAAAGCACAGAGACAGGTCAGGTGACAAAAGAATCACAAAATGACTGAACACGTGAAAGGCAACAAACCCAGACTGTAAACAGCATGGTAAACAGCATGACTAATACTGCAGTGTAATATTTGGTGACATGCAGACCAGGTCCAGAAACACCATGTCCTGTAATTAGCTGAATTAAAATGACAGGTTCAGTGCATAATACTGCATATGATGTGAATTTGCTGCATGTTTGCAGGGAAAGTCACATTTCTAGGCATTCGCTATTGACCCAGAAACTGGTTAGGTGGCGTTATGCCTACATGATGTGTTTAGCTTCCTTTAGAGCATTCAAAATTTTATGCATTTTATCCATTCAATCGCTGCATTCATTTGTTGTGATTTTCAGTCTAATAATGCTAAAGCACTTGCAGATTTTTACACAGTTGTTACACTAACCATCAATCCCTCCCTAAGAAAGAGACAAGCAGAGACTGCTAATTGCAGAAAAACTGTCTAATTTCTTGCGACCCCGAACCGAACAAATGAGACAAACAATGCCAAGCAAATCCACTCAGTATTCCCCTAAAAACACATGTAATTAAAAATATATTACTTTTGCGAATAAATGAATTATCCAAAATGTGGCACAAAAGTACCTCTGAATATTCATGTGTGCTGAATTCCAAATGAGGAGTTATGGGATGTGATAGTATTATTAAATTTTGTGTTTATGGATGCTTTTGGTGACGGAGGGGTGAGCAGTGGGCAGGTTTGCAGAGATTGTCTAAGGATAATCCATATCTATGCATAGTGCAGTGCAAGAGTTTTTGACAGATGTAATCTTTATGTATGAAATTATTAAATCTATTTCTATGGCTATATGCACACTACTACATTGTGCATTTCAGAAAGTGACATCATTTTTGACCTGTAAAAGTCATAGTGCATTCTTTTTTTATATAAAATAAAACATAATAAACCAAATAACTGACAAAAAGCTCGATAACCGTATTTGTTTGCATAAGAATTTGAAGTTACTCAAATGTTTATAATGTATGAGCCTAAGGCCAAAACACTGAAAAATCTGAACTGAGTTTCAGATAGAATACTTTGCAGATATATCTCATTGTATTGTAAATTCACTCAAATGTGTTGTAACTGGGATACTACAGTAGACACATTCTGACAATTACAGTAAAGAGTTATTATAGGTTCAATATTTCACAGGACTGTGTTTTGATGTAAACTATATGTTATTCTTTGTGGACTGCTTTGGTAGTGGTACACGTACGTAACAGATGAAGGTGTAAGCGTGTGTTTATGTAAAATGCCAGACACACTGTTTGCACACATTTGTAACACATGACAAACATTGGCAGTTAAAGCTCATTTTCTTTCCTTTACAATACACCTGAATACAGTTATGAGTATAATGTTTTAGTTACAACATTTTTGAGCACAATTACAATGCATTAAATTTAACTCCAGCCCAACATGCTTTCATGATCATAATCACTTAGTGCTGTCAGGCTGGAGATAGGTAGTCTTTGAGGGATTTCACTGTACTGGTTCAGTTCAATACATTTGTAGGATATGAATTATTGTGATTATTCTCTTTAGAACCTCCCAACAAGTGAGCTGCGATTTATGAGTCTAATAATCTGTGGTTTGAAACATTACTTTAGAATTTATTCCATGATCTAATGCATTAAATATTATTACCTCCGAGCTGTGACTCCTCGAGGACTGCATAGCTAAATGGGTCTGGCTCAGTGCTTAAGTGACTTTTGTCTACCTAAAAGGTCAACTTCATGGCTATAAATCTATTTGCAGGACAAATTTGTTTTAGTCCTATGCACGTGTTTCATTTTGAATAAATTTGAAAAGGCAGAACTGGCAGCAATACATGTATCTGTGACAAAAAACCTGGTTTATTTTGGGACAAGTACATGTCGTCTGCACGGTTCATTAGCACTCATAAAATGAAGCTAATTTGGGAGTTAAAGCTCAGTCTCACATTGTTGTCAATGATACAGCTCCAGGATAGAGATGAGTCATATGAGCCCTGAATCTGTGCTTTCTTCTTTATATTTTTAAAATTAAACCAAACTGTTAAACAAAACAGGGATAAAGTGTTAAGTGATCATTTAAAATGAAGCGTGTTGTCTTTTCTTGCTCACTTCTGTTAGGCATGACTCCGAGAAGTGCACGCTGTAACTCCCAATGCACTGTACTAAAGTTGAGAAAATAATTATGCCTATTTTTTAGGACATGTTACGACTCCTGATTAAAATAGATACATCACAGAAATCCGTCCAAGTCTCTTAAAACTGTGTGAATGTAGTTCGTTTTTCAAGAACCTCCAGGTAATCTGGGTCAATGTGAAGCTTTGCTTTCAGTTCCCAGTACTCACTCCTGTTCGGCTCCACATAAACAGTACTTGGCGAAGTACAATACAGTATTGTCTGTTGTATTCTTTCAGGGGGAACATACTGATGCCTCGCATCAAAGTCTGTGGCATACTGATTTGATGAATGTGCTGTATGTCTGCATGGCAATGTATTGCTGTAGCGTGCGTGCTTGTCAGGCTCAAGCACATCCCTGTGGAAGCACGGGTCATTTTGGTGAGGGGTGGAGGGCTTGTTAAGAGGCTCTGGAGTGGTGGCACTGTATTCTGAGCTTATTACATTACTGGCTGGCTCTTCATCCGAGTTACCCAGAAAAGCGCCACTCAACTCATCAAAGTCTCTAAATCCGTCCGCTGATTTATTGTCCGCTGGGGTGTGAGCAGTGGTTCTGCATGAAGATTCTGTAGGAGGTGGGATGTACTCGTACACATGTCCGCTGGAGGTCCTGACTTTGGGGATGGATCCTTTTTTGTAAAGGCCATATTCCATGTTGAGAGAGCTAATGCAAGCATTCATTGAGTTATTCTGCTCATTTTGACTCTTTTGACGTCTCTTTTTCATTGCCACAAACAGCCCTGCAGCCACAAACACAGACATAATGAACATGAGGAGAAGGGCAAGAATCATCACAGATAAAGGAATGGTGCTGTACTGAGTGTCAGAGCCCAAGGATGTTTCTATGGTGATAGTGCTTCCAGGAAAAGATTCTTCAGACGGTGGAATCATGGAGGCAAGTATATCAGAGTTATTAGGGCAGAAATTAGTCGTCTTAATGTATCTCATATCCTCTCCAGCTAGTTTCTTAGGAGATCCACAGATGACATTGTTTACAACTGTGCCCGTGCTGAGCTGCTCCAGCCACATCTTCAACTCCAGTATGCTACATGAGCAATCCCAGGGATTCTCAAACAAATCAACTTGTACCAGTGCTGTAAGCTGATCTAGCACACCCCTGACTGGCAGATATCGAAGATGGTTGTTGCGAAGATTTAGTCTGGCTAACGTCAGGCCAGTAAACGTTCCCTCTGGTAAAGTTTTCAGTAGGTTATTGTTTAGAAATAAAAGCTGAAGCTTAGGTACATGCTGAAAGGTGTCAGATGTAACCTCTTTAATTACATTATATTCTAAATACAAGAACTGCAGGCTATCTAATCCATAAAATATATCAGCTGGAAGATGATCTATTAAATTACCATTAAGGTATAGTCTTCTAAGATTTGCCAAATCAGCAAAAGCTCTGTCATGTACTTGGGCTATTCGATTGTTACCAAGATGAAGCAAGTCTAATCCAGTTGCATCAATAAAGTCTGATCTGCGAACCACAGTGATGTAATTCCCAGTGTAATACATCTTTTTGGGATTGTAAGGTTTGGGATTTAAGTCGGAGATCTGCTCGATCTTTCGCTCCTGACAGTTCACGTTCAGGCCAAGGTCTGAAATTTGAAGATTGCACGTGCAGGCTGTTGGGCAATCTAAAGGCACAGGGGATTTGGTCTGATATGAAATAATTTGGCCATAATTTTGTGGTTTATTGGACGAAATGCGAGCTGTGGGTCTTGATTTTAATTTGGCTGACTGTCGAGGTCCCTTAGTGGGTCTTGATGAGGACCGTGCGAACCCAGATGAAGCGAAGGAGGCTGTAAGAGCTGGCGTGGTTCTATAGTATGCATCGGTGCTCAAATGCGGCAGGGGTGGCATCTCATATTCAGCAATGGCTCTCCTCGGGCACAACTCTTGTTTTGAAACTTCATCAAGGTCTCTCCCGTGAAGCCGAAAAGGGAACTCACAGACAACATCCCCAACTAAAGCTGTGTATGATATGCTCTCGAGCCAGGTTTTAAGAGCAATCAACTCACAGGAACAGTTCCACGGATTCTCCTCTAGCTGCAACTCCACAACACTGTTCATGTGCTCCAGCAGACCTGTGTAGGGAAGTACTTTGAGCTGATTTCCCCTTAAGTCTAAGTGGGTCAATGGTACATGCGTGAAAATGTTTACGGGCAGGGCAGATATTAAATTGTCATTTAGAATCAGGACCTCCAAATGTCGAAGTCTGCTGAAGGCATTTGACACAATATGAGTGATATAATTATAATCAAGTTGTAGATATTCCAGACTATCAAGGCCAAAGAAAAACTCTTCCTTCAAGGCATCAATTTTGTTATTGTTGAGATGTA
The DNA here is from genome assembly GCF_041146795.1 of Maylandia zebra. NCBI lineage: Eukaryota > Metazoa > Chordata > Actinopteri > Cichliformes > Cichlidae > Maylandia > Maylandia zebra. The sequence continues at coordinate 19,186,609 of NC_135182.1, read as the reverse complement.
ATCGTTTTAATTCCTGCAGTCCATTAAAAGCTCCTGCTTCAAGATCAGATATTTCATTATTTCCCAGATGTAATATTGTAAGTCCTTTGTACTCAGCGAAATCATTGGTGGATAGCTTTTTCAAAAGATTTCCAGTAAGCAGCAGATGATACTGGGAGAAGTACACTGGGCTTATGTCTGAGAGACTTTCAATTCCTCTGTTTTCACAGCTCACTGTAAGCACCCCTTCTCTCTCCTCACAGGCACATAGTCCTTGACATATTTCTCCATAATGGCTCAACATCTCAACAGTGCACACTGACGTTGCACTCAGCAAAACATATGGAATCCAAAGATGCATTTTCCTGCAAATGACGGCCAAGCTCACAGTCCTGCTAAGGTATCCTCAATGTCATCTAGAAATAAAAGACAGGATGATGTAAAACAGGCGGGCTGCGATGAAAGCAACTTCTAAACCAGAGAGCTCTAGTCGGCATGAGTCAAAGCTTTGATTGCTGTTACCCAGAGGTAACTTCTGTCTTTGTGCCTGCTGATTTAAAACGGCTAAAGAAAAAAAGAAAAAGAAAAGAGGAAAAAAAGAAGGAAAGAAAGAAACTCCTTCAAGCTATGTCAAACAACAAAAAAGCAAGGTCAAAGGAAGACATAAGCACAAACAATAGTCTAAATCCACTGCGAGGGGGGAACCCATATCATACTTGCTTGTTAAGACCTGAAGTGCTGTTAAATAGGCTGCCGATTTAAATGCAAAGCTTTGCAAATTACAGAAGATTAGCAGAAATTCTGTATGACAGCGCCTTGCCTGAGATAAGATAGCCTTCATAATTTCTGTGTAACTCTTGGTAGGAAATACATACCTCGCGCACATTGATGAAGATGTAGGCTCGCTGGGTATTTCGGCGCGTCTTTTATTTTTAATCCGTCAAAACGAAATAGGAAACGGGCGCTATTGTACGCGAGCACGTTCGTCGTCACTAATGCGGGATGAAAGAAACGCTGATCAACCATAACTGTCAAATGATTTTTTTTCCCGACCCACGCTGTTCCTGTAGACACAGCTATGCTTGGTCACAAAGTTGCTTATTCTCTCTCTCCCCCCTCCCTCTCTCTCTCCCTCCGTGGACGCTCAGGCACACGCGCACTGAGTCGCACTCGGTGGTCGGGAGGATGTCAAGTCATTTCATGCACAAGGAATCAGCTCACTGGAGCATTATACCGAGATACAGCCCCCAAAAGATGTTGACCTAAAAGATGTTCCAAAGAAAAAAAATAAAGAAAAAAATCTAAATATATAAAACAAACGATGTCACCGCGCTAGGCGTGGCCCCGTGTTCAAACCGTTTTTTTGTTATTCATGCTCAGAACAAAACCCTCACCGGGATGCCAAGTTACATCAGCTTTTCATAATCTGTCAATCCCATAATGGCAGGTGGCTTTCCAAAAACACTGTGTTAGTTTTCCCTCTGACGTCCCAGCTGCTATATTTGGACATCACACCCGGAGACGCGGTTGATGAAGACACAGGGTGCCTTGCAAAGTGCTCGACTGATCAGCTTTCTGTCCATATCACTTCTGTCAGTGAGAGGTACGGGGCTGTTAGATTTTTATGCTTTAAAATATTTTGGCAAAATTCAGGTCACAGCATGAATGAACTATCACAGTAATCCCATTTCAGCTCTTTGAAACACCAATGAAGTGCTTATGTGATCTGTGCAGAGCAGTCTTAGTAAAAACCATGCCATTGGCCATCACTGCATGAACACACTGGGACTTTGCCACTTTTGGGATATGTAACTATGATCCCACACCTGCCAGTAGAGAGCTTGAAAATTAAAAAATATATCATTATTCTTAAATTATTCTTAAATTTGATGTGATACTTACTCTGTTTGGTGAAAGCTGAATGGCAAACTATGAGTCACACAGAGCATGAGTCATTGTCCTCACTGACTGTGTTTTCACCTAGCTTTAATGAAAACCAAACAGTTCTGGAACGAGTTCTCACACCGCTATAATTAAGAGTGAATTATTCATTTCTCTCATTTTAATTTATCAGATGTAGCATCTGAACTGGTGGCACATGGTGCGTGCAAAATTTCATGTTAGTTTAGAGATAATGCACAGGATAAAGAAAAAGACCTGTCATGGCCTTCTCAACCTGATGCAGTGCCATTCATGTGGAAACATGTCAACTATCATTGCATACTGCTGTATCCTCATGGAGCTATATCCATCATCCTCCCCACTTGGCTCTTGCTCACATGGGAGGAGAGCAGGCACATCAGGGACAGTGCCTGTGGCTCATATTAAAGAGTATGAAGGCTGCATTCAGTGTTCGTGCAATTCATTTGTGCGTCTGTTTCCTCTGCCTTCAGAGGTTTTCTCCTTATCCGAGGCTAGGCCCTCAGCATTAGCTAAACCCCATCATTATACCACTATTTCTGAATAAATTAGCATTTATGTTAATTGATGTATTGTGCAGCTGACTTACATCATATTACACTAAAAAAGCCATATATTCAATATACTTTCAAATGAATGTGACTTTGTGTATTTGCATTTTGTTTATGTTCACGCATATGTTTACACTCCTTGCACTATGATAATTAATTTCTGTCCATGGTCACAATGTGTAGAGGGAGCACGAGGCACACACACCACATGATATGAGGCTCATTTAATATCTCTCCAAGTCTTCCATGACACTGAACATAATCTTCACCAACTGGGAGCAGAAAACAGTGTTCTCCCCTTGCACCCTCTCCCCCTCCAAACACACACGCACACACACAGGCACACACACAGGCACACACACACACACATGCACATACACAGAGAATCAGCATTACAAATAACTGGAAGAAAAGGATGATGACTAACAATGTGTATGTGCTCCAAGGTCAGAAATACACAAACAGAGTTGGCGCCGTGCCACAGAGCATGATGGGTAGTGCTTCTGATGTATGTTCCTTACAGATGGAGCATCATACTTTGTCATCTGTGTCCAGCTGGAGCATACAAGAACATTCGGTATCCCAGTGAAATGTTCTGCCTTTGTCTGGCAGAAGCGTTTCTGTCAGGACTCTGACAGGCCTTTGTTACAACAGAAGGGACGTTACATTACAAACAGCTAAACAACACTGACTTTTTTTCAGGATTGTTATGCAAGTATAGCAGATCAAGGCAAACAAGTTCAAACTGAGCATCAGAATAGGGAAAGAAGGTGATTTAAGTGACTTTGAAATTAGCATGATTTTTGGATCCAGATGGGCTGGTTTGAGCATTTCAGAAACTGCTGATCTACTGTACTGGGATTTTCCATGTTGAGGGTTTACAGAGAAAGGTTCGCAAAATGAAAAATTTCAAGTGGGAAGCAGTTCTCTGATCAAAAAGTCCTTGTTTTTTTTTTGTGTGTGTGGTTTTTTTTTTTAAATTTGGCAATAAGAGATTGAGTGGACTGCTTTGAACTGATCGGAGGGCAACAGTAAGTTATGCAGAAGAGCAATACAACAGTGTAACAGATGGGTTACAGTAGCAGTCCACTCTTGTCAGCTAAGAACCCAAAACCTTAAATCTTATCAGACTCATTTCTTGAGCACGACAATGATCTCAGTCCAAAACAGCACCTTTGAGATGTGCTGAAACAGGAGATTGGGATCATGGATGTGCAGCTGAAAAATCTGCAGCAACTGATTCATGCTATCATGTCAACTTGGACAAAATGAGGAATATTTCCAGCACCTTGTTCAACTATGTCAGAAAGAATTAAAGCAGTTCTGAGGGCAAATTGAGGTCCAATAAGTATTAAAAATGTGAATTACAGATTTTAGAGTTCCTTTAAAATTCTCAAGTAGCCAGGCTCCAGACTGTTCTAACTTCTTACCAAACACGTTTCTGCTAGTACCCTTCAATAACAGGCTCAGAGTCTGCCGATTGTCCCATGTACGAGACTGAAAACTGGGGGGACAGAGCTTTTTATTCTGTTGCACTAAGACTCTGGAATAATGTTCCACTTCTGTTATGTTCAGCTGACTTTGCTGACTAAAAAAAAAGTTAAAAACTTTTTTGGTTAGCTAGGCTTTTTTAAAATATGTTTACTGACTTTAATTTATTCTTTATATTAACTTGTTTTTGTATAGTATGGATGACTTGATTATATTTATTTATTTTACTTTATTTTGTGTCTCCATTTGTGTCCGCTTGTCTGTGAAAGGTTCCTTATAAATAAATATTAGTTACTTACCTAAAGAAGCAGCCAATGAGTGTAAGTTGGATAGCAATAGCGTATTCCACTTGTAAATTTAAATTAGGGAGAAATAAGGTTAACAATAATGATATTCTTGAGAACCTGTGAAGTAATTATAGTGTAGTATACCTTTCCCAGGCATGCTGTGCCAGCAGGGATATAGAATGCAACAAAAAGGGCTTGTTAGTTATTTATGGAGTAAAGCAATATACTTACAGGAGACCTGACATGTTAATCACTTGCAACTCCACAAGCAATTTAGTCAGTGAGGATAGGGACAAATTACCTATACGGCTGTTCAGGTTGGAGGGCTTGCTGGGAAAGAGCTGGACAAATGGAACTTTGAGAGGCCACCTTAAACACTTCACGAGAAAATTCAGACTTCAAGATGATGATGTCGCAAACAGCCTGACATGCTGCATCACCAAGTAGATAATGAACTAAATGATCAACTAAATGACGGAGACAATGGGAGTAATAATTAGTACAGGAGGAAGACAGACTAAGGACAGATTGGAGCAGAAAATGTGAGCGTGTTTGTAGGGGCATGAAAAAACATCTCTGGCTACAAGCACTCTTAACAACAGGCAGTCTGTGTACATGCCTCCGAGGGTATCTCTGATCTCTCTTGAGGAGGTGGGGTGGGGGTGGGCTGAGAATGTTGGCCACATTATCAGCCATCATGGATGACACCTCTCACCTTCTACATGGTTCCCAAGGCACCCAGGGCAGCTGCGTATGTGGCAGGCAGCTCCATTTATAAAAGGCATACTACACCACATTTTTCATCCCCACTGTTCTAAACAATTTACATAATTACCGCATTTGCTCTAATGATCTAATGATCTTTTTATTACCATCCACGACATCCGCTCTAATGTACTATATCCTTAGATTTACTTTATTGACTATTTTGTTTTAGCACACATCCGTCATATGATGTTTATAAAAATTGAAATTGTAAAAATCTTAATGATGGTTTTTCTTTTTATCTTTTCATTTTTCATCTACCGCATATTCTACTCCTTCTTTTATTTCATCGCATTTGTTTTTTCTGGACTCACTCTATGTTTTTTAAAGTCAAAATATGTCAGCAGTTGCATCTAACCTTTTTGCATCAATGGTCTGTTGGTAGCTGAATATTGATTCTAAATAAGTATACCCATTTCAGCCCTCAGTGGGGCTCATCACTGAGTTTAAGGCCCCACTGCTGAAATCATAGGGGGAAAGAAAGAATAAGCTGCAGCTTGGAAATGCTGCAGTGACTTTCCACGAATATCAGCATAGATACTGCTGATCATGACTAGAAACAATATCAGGACCAAAATATTATTATTTTTTTCTTTTCTAGCTGCTATAGCCCCACCTCTTGGTCAAATTTGAGAAGTGCAGTTGAAATAATAAGAGGCGGCATATAAATAGCTCAACAAACCATGGATCTTTCCTGCTGATTAATGACACTGCAATTCATACACATCCATATATGTTAGCAGAATCATGCAGTGACACAGCCTCGTTTATTACCCTCCCAGTTCTCTAAAATGCGCTAACGTCATTGCTGTTATTGCATTCTCATAATCTAGCTCTACAATTGATAGTTGACTAGGGAAAAAACAAACAAACAAACATACAAAAAAAAAACCATCAAAGGAAATATTCAACTATGTCCAAAAGCATCATCTAACAAATGCGATGAGTGTGAAGTCAGTACCATATGATTTCCATCCTTTTTTTCATATTCATCAAACTGTTCAGAGCACCACTCTGCTCTCTCTGTGTGGGGGACAGTGTCATCCTTGAACAGAGCATATACACCAGGGTAGGAATATTTCTTCACAGGATAAAGGACTCAGCTTTGTATTGATTTGCGGTGACCCTTGTGTCTGAAGCAGTGGGTCATAAAGTTTTAAGGAACCAACGTATGACTGGGAGCCTCACAGGCAACAATGCACACATCAAGTGCTTTTAGTTTGTGCATGTCGTGTGTTTGTTATTTTTATACTGGTTCATAGTTCATTTCATAACATTTGCAACATCAGCTACAGAAAAGACACATCAGTGCAGAGGGGTTCATCCCGTGCTGCTGTGTAATGATTATGTATGAGAATGGTATGAAATGCAGATTACTGTAATGTAAAGAAGTATGCTGTTTCACTCTTACTGTGCATGATAATATGTTACCAAGTGCCACCTTTAAGGGGTTAAGTGGATCCAAGTTGAAATACCCAAAACAGCATAACAAAACCATGAAATCCCCTGAGTGTTGTTCAAGAGCTCGGATTTGACCTTTTATTTGTCACTTGTGTCCTTGTCTGAAGTAATGTCAGGCTCAATGGGAGCAATTGAGATCAAACAGATAATTAATTTTACTGTCTTGGTTCAGAAGAGAAAAGCTATAATATCCCTCATTACACTGTTTAATTTATAGGAACAATTTTAAGATTTTAGGATTTTTGTGTTAATTGTGTCCAACCAGCTATTTTATTTTTCTTGATTTGTTACATTTTGATTTCTGCTTCTTGCTTGCAACCATGCTCTTACTCCCATCAAATATTGCTCTTCATTTGAGTGTTTATGTTATCATACTATGAGAGATAATCCTCAATCCATCTAAACCGATCAATCTAAAACCAGCTGTAGTTTTATGAAAAGCCTCAAGGTGTCACTGTTGGCTTAGGAAAGAACTGTTTCGCGCTTCCTTTGTTGTTCTTTGCTATAAACATTAAATATGTGTGACACCAATGATAAAACAAGTTTTGATGAATATGAAAGACAACGGCAATATCAAAATTAATTGAGTGCAGACGGAGGGAGCTCAGAAACTGCCATGGCATTAAATGTCTAAATGCATGTCTTGATATTTTGATTTGCTTTTTAGAGTGATGGTTACTGACTGATCAATAAGAGCACAATGCAGTTAGCGTTTGCAGTGATTCCTTCCTTTCAATCTGACAGATATTAGCAGCAAAGCTTGTGGAAATACTCTTAATTTGATTTTCATTTTTTAAAAATAACTTCATGCATTTCATTTAATTTCAGTCTGCCACACATATTTTGAAGTAAGGCATGGCGAAAGATAATTTGACTGTGCAGGAAAAAAAAAACATGACTCACACTAATTAGCATTTAGGAATTTTGGAAACACTATGACAAGAAGCATAAAATAATGTTGCCTCACTTGACTGAAAAATAACATCCAAAACAAACACTTAAAAAATCCTCTGTTTGTGGAAATGAAAAAGCTGCCTTGCAGCAAAGCTATTCACTGTCTTCACAACTCCTGCTGGGAGCTGATGGGAGCAAGATAAAGTCTTGACATGTTCACTAAGGTCAATTGCTGTGTGGTGTCTGTATGTACGCAGATACCAGGAAGGCTTCCTACCCACGTCTTAATTAAATACTACATTCACCTGATCTCGGTTGCTCATGCTGACAAGACTGCTGTAAACCAAAGACAACTCTTCTTCAGCTGACAGATCAAATGCTAATGAATAAACAAACAAGCAGAAAGCACCACGTTAGTCTAGAATGAACAACTGTTCTGTAAGTCACAGAAGCCTGCAAAAGCCAATCTGCTAATCTGATGCAGAAATATCACTGTGGGGCTTTATCTATGACTTGGACGACTCAAGAGCTGAGGTAATTACTTTGGCCAGAGAGGTCATTGTGGTACAAAATGGCAAAGTGTGAAGAGTTAGACTCAGACATTTAACCAAGCTAGAGTAAGGACACTGCATGAAACTGCAAATGGTAAATGGTAAATGGTAAATGGCCTGTATTTATATAGCGCTTTTACTAGTCCCTAAGGACCCCAAAGCGCTTTACATATCCAGTCATCCACCCATTCACACACACATTCACACACTGGTGATGGCAAGCTACATTGTAGCCACAGCCACCCTGGGGCGCACTGACAGAGGCAAATGAGGGAAACAAGATGTCACCTTTGTGATTGCATTAAATCAGTCAGTGAAGGAGTGAAAAGAGACATCATTGTGTCGAACAATTACCGTCAAGTAGTAGTGTGACAATCAAAATTTACCAGTTTCATCATTTGCTTTTTCTTTTTCTTTTCTTTTTGTTCAGTGATTATTTTAAAATTAAATCCCAGCTAACAGGGAGCTACGTTGATTGTGGAGTGTTGACACTTTGCCTACTTTCCCCCCACAGAAACAGGTTGTTACAGAACTCCCTAAAGAGAAGAGACAAACAGTGGATTGTAAAAGTGTGGCAGCGAGGTACTTGAGCTTTATTTAGCTATGTGCCTTTAATTCACATGGGGATTGGGTGCAGTGTCGATTGTTCCTAACCACGGCATTAAAAAGATGGCGGTCTCTATGATGTTGCCACGGTAACACACATTGTGCCTTTAATGACAGCTTCTGCTCACATCTTTTGCGTGATCATTTGCAGTCATGATAGCATCCAACTTGTACTGCACTGTATTAAATAAGTTATGGGGTTGCATGTCTTTCACTCATTTTTGCATTCATTTAGCGATGGGAAAGATTGTGTGGCGTTCATTTGTTTACACATGATAATTACCTCACAGCATGTGTTTGCATGCATGCTGTCTAATAGTGCATTGCTGTATATTTAAGACTGTGAGCATGCGTTTGCATGCATGTATCAACATGTGTTGCTGTTCCTTGGTGTGATGTCCCATGTTCCGCACCAACGATGATCATTCAGTTGACCATCACCTCTCTTGCTCCCATGCGGATTTAGCAATAAAACAGGGAAGAGCACTGGCTGAGACGACACGAACTGCATGAGTATTTCTATCACGTTTATCAGACCATCCACCATCCAAACAGTTATAGAGCTGCTTTCATTTTCAGCTCATATTTGTATCGCCTTAGGCAGTAACCCAGAGTAATACCTAGTGGCAGATAGGACCCAGACATTTGTACATCACTGACGTATTAATGTCTCTACTCAATTAAAGTGAGAAAGTGTGTTTGTGGAATGTTACTCTGCTTAATAGCCCAGGTTTCTTGCTGCCATTAATAATCAATATTTCATCTGGATATACGTGGAAATAGGAACATGTGCCGGTATATTCATTTTTCCTGATTTCTCTGTGTGACACTCTGTGCATACATAATTGCAAATTCAAAGGATGAGTGGATAATAACTCGCGTCTGTGTGTGCGTGCTTGCACATGTGCGAGGATCTGCAGCCGGCAATGGAACTCAAGGTTTTCCTAAAATAGAGACAAATTAAAATTTTTAACATATTATCACCCAATTAAATCATTAAGAAAATGGTACTAAGCTCTCTTGGAAAGCTCAGTCTGTTCATCTGAGAACTGAGCTCTATAGAGTTTGCATGTAGTTACCTTGAGGCATCTGTGAGTGTTTGCGTGGTCGCCCCAGTAAGCAATGGTGGTGTTATGAGGATTCAATTGGCACACAATGCTTTAAGTTCAGAGATAATTTCTGGCAGTTTAAATCCGGCCTCGGTGCACACCTTAGCTCAGAGAAGAAGTGTATGAGTTAAGCTCCGAGAAGCGACATGTTCCACACATTTCCTTCTTTAAAGCCACGTTCTTTGGGGGTTTATTTTGACCTGTTGGAATTTGAAAGCGGGAGCATTCCAGCTGTCGGCTACCTCGTAGGACCCCGAATACTTAAAAGGACCATGTATTCACATGTTGAAGGATTGTTTGGGAGCCTTGGATTTTACAAAGACTTCAAAGAATAATGGGATAATTATTGAACTTACCACCAGAGGGGAAGAGAAAGGGAGAGACGAAGACACACAACAAGACAGGCGGGGAGAGAGGGAGAGAGAAGGGGAGGGAGAAGGGAAGTAATGAGTGTTCAAAATAGACAATAAATCTAATAGCGTGCAAATTGAATGGAAATATGCTTTCACAGGAACATCAAATCTGTGATTATTATTATCAACTCGGAGGCTGTGATCTTGTCTTGATCTTTTTTTATGGTTGATTTAATGAGAATTTCATGTTGTTGGAGTTTGAAATTGCCGTAAATCTTGTTGGGTTTTTTTGGTCTTTTTTGTTCTCCCAGCACAGAGAACTCGACCCAGGTAACACGAAAAAACAGCTGGTGTAAGCGTGGCTGATAGCAGCATGCTCACACTGATTAAATTGCAATCGATTTCTGCAAAATGTCAGGAAACGCAAGGGTCTAGTGCCATTTAATGTGCGTCAGATGAGAGCTGTAGGTAAGGGTCTGTGTTATCACTCATATGTCACAGAATGTGGAGAATGACAGGGTGGTGCCAGGGGTTTAATTGGCGTTAACACTTGTGGTGTAGAGAGCAGGCTGAGTCTCCTAGGCAATGCCCAGTCAATGTGAGTCAAGAGAAGCACTCAACAGGCTTTGAAGGGAAGCAGTTATATTTACTTACTGAGATGGATTTTGGAGGGGATTTTTTTTTATTAAGCTTTACAACAGTCTGGAGAGTGATGGAAGGCATGAAGTTCTAAAGAAATAAAAACAGAAAACAATAACTTGAGTACACACAAATCAAGATCAGTCAACACGGAGCTCTCCTAAGCAAAAGAAATCCAAGGCTAATAAAAACTGATTTTGTTGACTAATAAAACAGAGCCTATGATCAATATGGCTGTAAATTGCTTTTGTTGGATAAGGGACCACTGGAGCTGAATAAATATAATCATGCAAAATAGCCTCTCTAGAGCCATTATTTATCCAGGACCTATTCATACATGTGGCTATTGTTGCTGCAGCACAGAAAGACCTCTTGAGTTACTTTAAAATAATAATAAATGGAAACACAAAGCTGGAGCAAAAGGACAAAACAATTCACTTAAAACATCTTGGTTGACACACATAAGTACTAATTAGCCCAGGAATTTGTGAGGAGGGGACAGCCAGTCTTGGTCATTGTGCTCAGTTTCAGGTTTCAAAGACATGGAAAGATTATTCTTTTGGATTACCTAAATGGCTTCGCAGCGAAAAAGCCATTAATCAAAGGCACCCTCTGGTCAGGAAATAGCTCCATAGAAAATATCTACAACCTTCTCATTTCAGCACAGAGATTTCTGGCAAAGCTATAAAGCAGAGTGTCATGAATGACTGGCCCCACTCCAAACCCATTAATGATGTGATGATTGAACTCTCATTCACAGAATAACCCAAGACACTCGTATCAGCTTTGTCAACAAAGATCGTTTGGACAGACCAAGGTCACTTATTGGAGATGTGGTCTCAATGAAGCTCATCGCTTTCTTAAAAAAACTTTTGATTAACAGTGTAGTGTACACAGTTGAGTTAGGACATTTAAATCACTCCCACCCACCGGTTGAGATAAATAAACCTTTCCTCATTACAATGCATTGTTCTGCTCGAAAACCTTGGGTCTTGGCATTCAAGTGAATGCTGCTTTGACACACGCCAAATTTGCACGCTTAGCCCAGAATGTCTCAGCAGCATTTGAGGAACACGACATGAAGCCTAAGATGATGGCTCAGCCTAAAAACTCTATATATACCAATGTGACCAAATATCCGCGTGATAACCTGGAACAAAGCCACGCCCTTCAACACACAGATCACAAAAGACGCCAACAACCTGGTGCCTGTCACCGCAGAGCCCCACTCAGAAGTAAATGTCCATGCCCTGTCAGGGTTAGAGTGGTGTATGCTGAAGGCTTGAAGTCTATTCTTGGCAAAACGATGCCCAGTAGTTGCACTCGTAGACCAGGCCTTTAATCTTTTTGACCACTGAGAATAGCTTTGAAAGCACAAGACACTGTCTGCAAAACAAAATCTGATTGATACTGTGTCAAACCGCATAACTCGTCATGATTTTTGTACTCGCATGAATTTTCAAATGATAAGTTACTCCGTCTGTGAAGCAGCAACTCATTCATGTAAAACACTTTCCTCTGGATGTTATCCTCTGCTGAATTGACTGGGGTGGTAGGGGGTGAGAGAGCTCCAAAATTCCAACATGAAGCATGACAGATACATAAAGTGGAATTTAGTTGGAAGTTTTCTCAAATCACAGATAATTTATTCTGCGTTGTTTCCTTGTTTTCCTTCTCTTCCACATGGAGCAGGAAATGCAAACATCCAGCATGAAGTGTGGGCTAATTCATCACACAGCAACACGGAGGAATATCTGATGGAAATTTTGCATATCATGCATGTATACTGTGTGGGAATTACAGCGTGTTACAGCTACTCTTTCGAAATCGTGATAAGCAAGGTTGTGCTGGTTTGTTTTGTGCATTATTTTGCATTCCTGTCTGTCACTTGCATAAATATGTGATTTCCCCATTTTTTTGTGGATGCAATAAAAAAATCTAATAAAACACTATTAGAAAAAATAAATGATCCATATCTTGTGAACTAATTTTTTCGCTGTAAGCTATAGTTTTATAGTTTCCCTTTCTTTTATATACCACACTCCAGTTTGCGGAGTCGTTTTGTAGCTTGAAATTCGCTATAATTCTGCACTGCATAGTTTGTTAGAGGATGCAATATTATTATATGAGGTTTTTTGCACTGAAATGGGCAATTAGCCTCTGCACTGTGCCGAGTTCCCTCTCAATTTCTGCCCCAGGAGGGTGACGACAGCTTAAAGTGATCAGTGTGCTATCGATGGAAGGAGAAGTGGCTGAAAGCTAGCAAAATATTTATAGTTTTATTTTAGTGGTAAAAGATGAGGTGATCAAATCTTAGTAGCAAGTATAAGACTAAATTTAGCACAGTGTTGGGCAGAAAAAAAAGGCAGTTATGATATTACAGGTTTCAGAAAGGCGATAAAAGAGACTGGAAGAGAAAATGTAGTTGGAGTTGAGACCAGTAGAACAAAGGCTCACTTAGAAAAGGGGGGAGACTTCTGCGCTCCATGCAAAACTGCCTTAAGATAAAGTTCTTAAAGTGGCTGTCAGATGCTGTATTGAAGCCAGTAGTGAGGCTCCCATACAAGGTTCTTCATGCTGTTTCCTTTGATTTCCTTCAGCCTGAGAAAAGCACTGTCCTAAAAAGGGAAAAGGAAAGAGATTTTTTGTCCCCACGTGTCCTTACTCCAACATGACCCTCTATTCAGATGCTACTTCCGACCTTTGTCATTGCATTACATGCCAACTTTTCTTTTAGCTAGACTATTTCAGCAATCTTTCCGCCCCTTAAGTTACAATTGCTCTAGTGTTTCCATCAAGGTCAATGAGAGGTGGTTATAAACAGAAAAAAAGAAGAAAAAAAAAGCAACATAGTGCACTATGGTATTCAGATCCAGCTCTAATCTCCTTTCTCAAGATGACGGAGGAAAAGGATCACATATGACGGAAGAGTCTTTATAATGGATTGGGGGGGAAAAAAAAGATGACGATAGCCCACGCAATCACTTCTCCCTCTGGTGCAAGAACTAAATCCCAAAGGGAAACTCCTTATAAACATTCAGTTTGTTCAAGGCAGCTCGAAATGTGTTCAGTTTCTCATTTATTGTACCTCTGGTGCATATCCAGCAGAGCTCTCCAGTAGCATGTCGACCAATCAAAACCTGGAAACAGGTTTGCTGCTTCTGCCATGGCAATAATTTCCACCCCTCTAAGAGGCCTTCTATTTCAATCTAATTCAAACAAATGTATTCATATATACTTATATATTAATCTCATTTGATTTGGCTTTAATCAGTGACAAAACCTGTTTGTTTAGAGCAGCAGGAAGGCTCACAGAACTGGTGGATTTTGATATTTAAACATCATGCTGGATGGTTATGTTTCATTCCACTCACTAACAGGTGGAAGAAGTAAGGAATCAAGGGGAATGCAAATGCTCCCTCACCTCATCTGAGCCAGAATGAAACTCCACTTTGGCTGCGATTTTCATCCACACATGGAGTTTTCAGGAATGGGAATAGTGAAAAGAACACATTCGCTTTCACAAATTGCATGAAATCCTGCCCAGGATTCGGTGATAAGGGTACACGGTTTGAAGAACTGCACACATTTCTTAGTGAAGCTTTGATAGATTCATTTCATTAAAACGCTCTTTTTTATTATGAGCAACATTAGTGACCTTGAGGAGTCGGTCGCCTAATCACCAAGGTTAAAATATCTGGAGCAATTTGAATTTTTTTTTTCTGTCTGCAGTGTCCTTGTTGCAGACAGAGCACAATGAGATTTAGAATTAAAGTGGATTGGACAGGAGGTATTGCGTCACAGTCTAATGGGGAGCCTACAGCCGATGGCAGTTAAAGCATGCACATCTGAAATGGGAATCCAACTCATTTTATGAGCTGCCTCTGATTTTGGCTTTGTCTAAGCTTTAGGTAAACAGTCAACAGACCTCGCGTGATCTGACTTTGGACATCTGACAAAACAATTATTGCACAAAGAACTATTTGTAAAACTTAAAAACGTTTCTTTTACAGTTTTCAGGAAGAAAAAAAAAGATCGACTAGATGGACAAAACAGAACCATCAGAGCTGGATCTTACTGTAGCCACAGCTCTGTGGTCAATATTGCAAACAGTGTTTTGACTCCAACACAAACAGTTTCGATCCTAGCCTCCCACTGATCCAAACATTTACTTATTCAAATGGGCTGCCAGTTATTGCCTGAAATGACAAAGTGAGGGAGTATCGTTGCTGTTTAAAGATGTTCCAAAGATTGATCCTGGCTGTCTGACAACGTGTGCTTTGGTTCTGTTTTATTGCTTCCATAAAGTGCTCCAATGAGACAAATTTAAGATTCAGGTCAACTTTGAGACCTTCTTAACCTCTCTAATCAGCGCAGATATGACACAATGCATGCTCTGAGGTTTTTGACTTTAATTATGGCCCATTATCATCATTGTAGAATGAACACAGAGGTCACAGATTCTTTCCAAATTGACCCTCACATTCTTCTTTTTTCTGTTTTTGTCCTCAGCCTTTCTATATTATGCAGCATGTCTTTCCGTACAAAGTCTGCATGCATAGTTTCTCTGCGGTTTCTCAAATTCATGCCTGGGGATGTTAGTGACCCAAGACTTTTTATTTGCAATGTATTATTTGTTTTTGTTAAAGCAACTTACTCTCAGGTACTCCTCAAACTTTGTCTTATTACAGTGTTTTATTATAAAAAAGAACCAGAACCATTCTTTCTTTCTTACTTACTTACTTACTTACTTACTTTCTTTCTTTCTTTCTTTCTTTCTTTCTTTCTTACTTACTTACTTACTTACTTACTTACTTACTTACTTACTTACTTTCTTTCTTTCTTTCTTTCTTTCTTTCAAATCTAAAAAGTGTATAAAATAACAAATTGACAAGTCTAATAACTTGTTTCTGTCACAGTGTGCTGGACCATAATTACACATCTCAGTGCTGTAATTTCCAGTATAACCTCATGATGTTTTTTTTCTCCCCCTTTTTTTGTCTCACCGTTACAATGCCTAAAGCCAGACAAAATAATACAGAAGTGTGTCTGTTTGGCTCATTGTCACAGTAGCGCTGCACTTAATCCCCTTAAGCGACCGAAGTCCGTGTGTGAACATAAATGTCCGACACAGTCAGGCTGGACATTAAACAGTCTTTAACCTGCCAGCTCCCTAGTACAAATTCCAAGTGATCTCTGATTATGCCCTTCTGTTTCAGATAGTTCCCTTGTGGTTTGCTTTAATCTATTTTACCTCTATGAAATAGCTAAATTACCTTCTGATACTGAACCTTTTACTAGGTCAGTATACCTTAAGCTGGCGTTTTAAATTATTCACTTTTTGACCATTACTTATCTATTTTACTCAAATAAGCATTACTTTTGGGGTTTTTTTCCTACTGCTGATTCATGACTCAAGTCGTAATTGTTAAGTCATGGCTAAGCAACTGCAGTCATTGAATTTAAATGTAATTTCAGTGTTCTTTTCTTCTTTTCTTTTTCAATTAGTGAAGCTAATATTTTCATTCCCCTGGCAACTGCAAAATTGCCCATCGGGGTACTTGTATCTCCGGTTGGAAATCACTGACATAAACTGCTCTGACCCTGCTTCTATAAAAGCCAGAGTGGTGTTTGTTTTGCCCAGTGACAATTTTGCAACAGCCACAATCACATGATTGTAATTACTATGCTGATAATTTGGATTTGTTAGCCATCACTACACAGGAAGTTACAGCAAGTGAAGGCCTAATGAACAAATTCATTTTAAAATGCACATTTGTCTAAAATGTATAAATAATCATTTTATAACTTCTGACGCTTATTCCTGTATTTTCTTTTGTCCTTGAAATGCTCTGAAGAGGTTACAAGAGGTTACAAGAAATATGATTTAATATGATATGTTTAATGATAACATGTGGCCTTTTCTGTATGTTACAGTGCTTTGAAATCAATGCATTCATTTGATAGTTAAACTAATAAGAAAAAGATCAGATGAAATAAGGAGAAACCTTTCCTGAAAAAAGGCTTTATTACCCATTGAATCTCAGGGCTTGCAAGCTTTTACATAAATCTCATCTGTCTTCATCATTTTGCTGTTAAGAATGTATAGTGATCCTGAACAGGATTGAGAAGAGATATATAATAGCATTGCATGCAATTAGATTCAAACCCATGCAAGAGCTGAAAATGGATGATTTCCCAGGGGGTTGTACTAATCCACTCAAGTGCCATGGCACCTTGTCATGCTCTCCTTTAAACAAATCATATTTTTATCCCGGCGTAAGGTCATGCATTCCTGCAGCTGCCAAAATTATTAGATTTGGCATTACTTCTTAAAACAGTATAGACTGTTCTGGGCCACAGTTTACCTTAGCTGGGCATTCATGATGAATCCGTTTCACATCTATAAATACACTCTCCTTGTGGAACGACAGCCCCACAGGACATTCATGTCCAGTTTGCGGGTCTCACAGTTGTACTGTAGTTGATGAATGCCTTTCGCAAGACTCTATCATCAAACAGCTGCCAGTGGAAATGAAAAGCATTACAACATCCATCAATACGTTTACATGTAAATGAAAGTGTGTGTGTGTCATGACTAAATAGATTACACATAATCACAGACACCACAATAATGCGATCCCCTGTAATAATGCCGATGCTTAACATGTGTTTACCTCTGCTGATACACCACTGTGTGAGCTGTATTAGCGGTCACACAGATTTGCATTGAAAATCTCGTTCCTTACGGAAAAAAAATTAAGCAACCTGATTTACAGGTTAACGTACGGCACTACGATAAGTGGCCTGTAAGAGTTCATGTAGACAAACGCTGTCATTATGAGGTTGAGAGGTTTGGCTCGCTGTGATATTTACCAGACTTGCACAGTGTTATGGTTAACCTACTTTTGCTCATTCAGACAGGGAGGGGGTTGCTGGCTGCTGCCTTTCATAGTTTTATGCCAGCGGACTGATCTCTCTCTGGGTGAAACACGATGATAGGTGGATGAGGATATTCTCTTAAATGCCTTATTTACGATAACAGTGCTTCTCAACAGGAGGTGTCAAAGCTGCATAAAATTTGCTTAACCTATATACCAAAGTACAGATAATCAGAGTATAAAAAGGTGCTTGAGTATGAAGGACAATTTCCATAGCCGTACTACTCCAAGTGTACCAGTTGCTTCAATGAGTGAACCTCTAAAGTCTATCACTAATATGTCACTTTGCTCATTACCAACCAACAGATGACCCAGAAAACTTCAATTTAGTCACAGCGAGACATGTTTAATGTTTTATTCGCTGTGCTGTATAATGTAATGACAGGCTTTTTTCATCCCTGGCTACTAATACAAGAGTTCTTCCTCAAGCATTAGAGTATACCTAAGGCTGTAGCAAATCAGCAGATTTGAAAAAAAAAATGAAACAGACTAACAACAAACACGTCAAAATGGCCAATTACTTTCAACACTGCAGACTATTAAAGACAGTGAAAGAAAAGGTGAATGAGGAATAATCCAAGTTCAAGTACTTATTAAAACAAGCAACCCCCAAAAGATAATAACAAAACTGTTAATTAAAATCATTTCTTTTTTCAGTTTTGCTATTTTCCCCTTAAAAGTCTCAGCAATTCTGTAATTTTGTTATATTTTACATGAGATATAAAACTACCTGGACTAGGAAGCCAATTTAAGTGAGCTTTGATCACTGATTTGCATTTATATCCAATTTGTTTGCGTGTCCGAAATGGCAAGTTTAGTAAGGCTCTGATGAGTAAGTTATTCCAATCAATCTCTTTTTGTGCAAAACTTGGCTCAGAATTACATGATGTTCCCACTGTCTGTGTACTAATAATCATAAAGGTCTAAACTGACTGACCCCACAGGTGAAATAAAACCAACAGGAGAGTGAGGGAGATGTCAGTTGAGTACTTGCCTGAACACACCCACACAGTCCTCTGGGGAGGTTTAATCAGCTAAAACAAGTAAAAAAAACACCTATGTGGGTGGACAATGGGTGTATAAGGGCTTTAATACTAGTGAAATTGCTGCAAAATGGTAAACTTTAAAATGTAGCTTTAGCCTATCCTTTTCACACCATCTGTAGCAGCATTTCTTTGGCTTGTGAGTTGATTTTTTCTGACAATACTCATCATAAAAATGCTCTAAAGGGAAGTTATATATACAGATTAACCACAATATTAAAAATCGGCTAAGATTGTATCGGTTCCCCTTGTGTCACCAAAACAGACCAAACTCTTGGCCCCATTAGGACACGGTCACAGGACTTCTGTGGCTATGTGGTGACTGGCACTGGGAAGTTGGCAACTGATTTTTCTGCACCCTGCAGGCTTGTGTGGGTGGGGCGTATGTGAAGCGGTCTTTGTCATGTTCTGTGAGTCATTCCTGTCGAGTTTGAGTGAAGAGGTAATCAGCTGCTGCAACAGTGATTACGTGGTTGATATGTGTTAAAGTAATATCCATATGATTGCCAAAAGATAGCAGAACTATAATGAGAAAGGATCAATATTATTCGTGTCACCTTTGAGAAATTTCAATGGTGCATGGCTAATACAGTCGAACATATGCAAAAACAAGTAAATATATACGCATTGCAGGACACATATTAAGATATCTGAAAGTTGTTTTGAGTAATAAATTGAAATGCAAAGAAAAATTGTGGTTTTCTATACAAAGAAAGGATCGAAAATTTTATGTAGTTAATGTGCTAATGTATGCATCCTCATGCAAACTTGAAATCTCCCAACTAACTCCAGCTAAAACCTCCTCCAGACAAGTTGGCTGCATCATTAACTTTCGAGTCCACTTCCAGTAAATGCTAATGAGATTTCTCCTTTTTAACCAACTGAGAAGCTTAACATAAAGTGGGTTTTATAAAAACAGCAAAGGTGACACCCGCACCTTTGCTGTTGCTTTACCCGTGTCAAACAGCTGAAAATTGTGAGGCTTGCTGGGTCTGAAAAGTCTCTGGATCATGCACTTATATCTGCATGACACTTAAATCTTCTTGAACATCTACCACTTTTGTCAGACAGCCAGGTTTTGCTACACCAAACTGTGTATTGATTTAATAAACTGTCTATTGATTCTAAAAGGCTGGGCAAGTTTCTGTACTCTGCCTGGTTCTGTCTAGTGCCTCCTTTCTCTATTTTCCATCTTATTTATGATGGCAGACAAAGCACTTAAAGGGTGAAGCTTTTTAGACAGAGAACTTTTGAGCATATGACAGAACGCATTAGCTTTTCCACTTTATGCAGATATTGGCCCACTTTGTCCCTAAAAAAGCATGTAGAGGACTATTTTTGCCCAATTCAAAGTGAGGAAAGTATGTCATGACCCAGTAGCACATAGCGAAACCTGTGTGAAGTCCTGCCGGATCGCTTCCCTTCGCTATACCCTTTCTTGGCGTTAAACATTAATCATGATTGACAGATTGGCGTGTATTTGAACTCCTCCCATAGGAGAATGTGTTAGTAACACCTTCTTAACAACCACTTAAAATGAAACGGTTGTGTAGTCGGGAATTTTCTGTCAGACGGGGTCAACAAGAGGAGTGTTAATTCCCATGAGTCTGAATGAGGACTCAACGCATTCTGTGGTGGCATACATCTTTTAAGCATGGGAGCAGAACAATGATTAAAGGACAGTATTGTGCAAATGCCTCCTTTGCTGCCCTGTCAAGTCTGTCCACTGTTATAAAGAAAAAATAAACTGTGAAATTGCTGTTGCTTCAACACATGCATATCATTACAGCACCTTGAATCCAAATTAAGGAAATCATTACTGAATAGTGAAAGTTGGCAGGTACATTTATTTCCATGTCACTGTGCCTGGTAGAAATTTAACAACACATTAATCAATTTGGTTAACTGTTTGGCTTTTTCTCAGTCTGTTTTCACAAGTATTTTACAATCATTGTGAGTTTTTTGTTTCTTTTAATCACTAAAAAAGCTCTATATTCTATTAAAAAATACAAGTACATGAAGAGACAGTCTGCATTTTATCATTACAGAGAAACATGCAGTGGACGTTTTAAATTTAGTGACACAGCAATGTATAAGCTGAAGTAGAAAATTGTATTCTCATCCTTGTAACTCAACAACTTTAACAACCTGACTTGACAGATTGTGGTAAAAATGTTTACTTACCTAAAAATGATACCCTGATCCATGCCGCTGCGTTAAACATGAAACTACAGTAAGCAGCAAGTTTAGCTAGCCATAAAAAATGAAGACAAAGAGAACAGCTAACCTGACAGGGGCTGTGTATAAAGGGGTGGCAGAGCCACCACCAATTTCATTCTTTGGAGAGTAGCTATCAATATAGTTGATATGACATCTCCAGTACCACTGCATCTAAGCCCGGACAACAGGAATGAACCACTGTGTTGAGAAGATTCGAAGGACATTTACTCTATTAGTGCAATTCTAATGTACATTTACCTTAAATAAGTATTTCTGTATTATCCTCTTTTCCACTTTCACCTTATTACATTTTGGATGGAACTTTTATGCAGTGTAGTTGCTAAATATTTTGTAGACATTGATTAATATAAAACATTAATACACTGATAAATGATCCGATATTATTACAGATTATACAGAACACCAACAGCTGTCATCTCCAACAATAATATTGTGTAAATACTAATAAAGCTACTTTCAGCTGCTTGCTTGTCACAAGGGTTTGCCACAGTGGGTAGCTCCCCGAATTTGATTTGTCAGATTTTTACTCTGAAAACACAAAGAGACGTGCCTGTTCTCTAAGCAGCTACACTAAGGAGCCACTAATAATAATTACTTGCTATTTATGTATTTAGAAATAAATAAAAAAAATGAATGAATGATGTGTATTTTGATGCTAATCATTTTGTTCTTTTCTTTAAGTTGGATTTTTGAAATGAACTATAGTGTAAGTAAAAACCTCATCTCACCATTTTATTTAGTACAAAATGATTTCAGAATTTCGAAATGTGGCGGTCTTCATCTAATACCATGGGCATGGTCTATCATGGTCATATCATTCTGGGCACTGTACATGAGCCTGACAGCTGTGCCCAGTTTTTTTCAGAGGCAGTTCTTAATGGTGATTTTATATCTGACAGTGTTTTCTGATTTTCTGATGCTGCACAGCTCCGCACCTCGACTTGTTCTTGATTAAAATCGAATTGCCTTTGCAACTGTCCGTATCCTCCAGGAAAACAACAAACTGTCTTTGACACTTTGTTTTTTTGTACAAAATAATGAAACAAGATATAAATTAGATAAGTGTAAATTAGTGAGCTTCAGAGATGAGGGAGTATTTTCCCCACTTGTAACTGATTGCTGGCTGCAGGGTCGCACTGCATTTGCCACAAAGATGTGAGAGGTTTCCATTTCTCATCCTACCTAACTCCAGGCATGAACATGACTTTTAAAGTTTTTCTTTTATTCCAGATTTAAACCTATAAAAATGACAGCAAATTTTATTCAGAAAACCAATTAGAGTCATCTTTGGATCGTGTCCCATTGCAGCACTTTCCTATTTTTTTTTTTTTTTTTTACTGGAAAAGAGAAAAGATTCTTTCAACATGACATAAATTCACTCACTATGTTTTAGGCTATATAACCATGTTATCAAATTAAAATCTCTTTAAGATAAATGCTCTGGCGTCTAGTTTACATTGCCTAATAGTGCCCTGTTTAAGCCGTTTATTTGCACGTTTGTTTTCTAGGTTTAAAATGCAAATAAACCTGAAAAGCAGCGTTTTGAAAATTCCCCCTAAAGGCATGCACGCTGTGTTCAACGACATGACTGAGTTAAAATGAAAACTACACTCTCAATATTGTTTACTGTTGTTTCCCCACCAACAGTTTTCAGCCAAGTGGAACCATCTCCCATAGAATTTAGTGGAGGTGGAAGACAAGCTCTTAATCGGCTGTGTTATTGAATTATTGAATTAAAAGCTTAAGTACTCAGGGTGAGCATGTCAATTTTTCACAACTGAATGGTACAGTGCTCATTCTATTTTCATTTGAATAGATCATTTGTGTATGTAAAATGTAGAAGAATGGAGGTATTACACATATCAGTTTCATTGTCTGTAATTCCCTTTCACTGTGACTGTAATCATTCTGAGAGACAAGTCATATTCATCCAACACTGCATGCTGGTCCTTAATCTGCATTCAGCTCCCCTCGACAACATAGCACTTTTTGTCAAACAGCTGTACTGTAGCACAGTGTTAATTAAGAAAAGGCTTGCTTCAAAGCAAATTTTGCATAATTATTGCAGAAGTGGAAGTTTAACCTGTATTACATCCTTAAGTGATATAGCGTTCAAAAGTTGGAGGAGTAAGAGTCGCAGCAAATGGTTCAACCCTTTTCCACTTGACATTCTGCTCACCTGTCTTCATCCCTCGTGTTCTGAAACCCTGGGACTGATACAGATAAAATGATGTGATGTTTCTGTCTGTATTTCAATGGGATGAGTTGCTGTGACCCACGCAATCTCCCTCTCAAAGAGTATTTCAACTTATGCAGATGAGCTCATCAGAGCTGCCTGCTGAGATGAGACATCTAGGTCTGGAATTGTGTCAATACCAGCACCAAAACAAATGCAAATCAAAATCCAAATTAATGTGTTTTCCCTGAGGAGAAACTGAGTCGTACTTATAGTCAGCTCTCAGTAGATGACAGGATTCTGTTATCCAGAACTCATGAAAAACAAGGCATTCTCAAACCGCTCACTGAGCCAGGGTACAAAAGTCAGTGTCTCCAGATGGAGAAACTAAACTAAACTAAGTAAAAAGAAGCGAGAGGCTTTTGTGTGATGGTTTTACAGATGAGAAAATAGAAAACACTTTTACATTTCCAGGATTCCAGGAAGTTTAGTGATCTAACTTTGTAAACATACATCCATGCTTATGTTTAATCTCTCCATACACAGTGTCAAGTGAGTATTTTGGCAGTTTTCAAAAATAAAAAGAAAAAGGAATAAAAAAAAATGTATATCCCTGTCTCCTGCTGCGATGGATAACCAGCAGCCACATTTGGAAAGCAGGAGAGAAATTAGTAAATGGATGGATTGCTGCAGTTTGTCTGTTTGAATATGTCTGCAGACTATGGCCTTCTGTCACTACACCTACCCCTTCTGCATTTGATTGAATAGTAAATAGAGTACAGTGCATGCAAACAGCAAATTTGCACATTTGGTCTCATAATGAGGTAGGGAGCAAATATCGAACATTTTGTACAGTCAGTAAAAAGACTATAAAACCCTGGATATTAAACGCTAGGTTCTCCTAACCTTGAAATCGCTACAGTGAAGATGTTTTATTTGTGCTTGATGCATTATTCTTTTTTTCTTTTTTTGCATATAGTTGTGATAACCTCTAATAGCACTATTTGTTCAATCCTTTGCTGCTGCAATGACCTACTTCCCCCCACAGGGATCATTAAACTTTCATTTTATCTAATCAAAGAATTCATTGCAAAAGTCCTTGCTTGTAACTGCTTGTTACTGCTGAATGTCATTTTTTTTCCTTTTTTTTTTTCTTAGAGTCGTGTCTCATCATTTGTCAGGAAACATGCATATTTAACAAACCTATAATCACAAGTAGCCCAGACTGACAGCAGCTCGGATGACTTTGAATTTAAAAATATCCCTGAAAATGTATCCATCTCTTCCGTACGATACATATTTTTAATAAAAGCATTGAGCAGAGGGAGTCAAGCCATCTTCTGGTGGGTGCACTAATACACAGTGCCTGTTTTTATTTGCCTTTATTAAATAGAAATAGCTGTGTAAAATGTTGATTGTGATTTTCTTTAGCAGTGTCTGTGACTAAGATCTTTATTACTGCTAGGTCACATGTGCTGGTATACAGTATATAGCTAAAGTTGGCACATTTGCAGAGTCACTAGTGCTATCTGTCATTAACACACATTAAGCACCTTGTAGACATAAAAGCACTTCTCTCACATAAACAAGACAGCTTCAGAAGTTGTCACCAGTCAAAAATAATTGCCTTCCATGCACGCACAGTGTATACAAATTTAATAAAATACACAACAAGTACAGTGGCCCACATTCACGTGTAAGCTCAGCTTATTTTCACATAAACTGCAGAGAGGACGACAATAAAATTACAAATACATTCTTAAAAAATTGTTTTTCGAGGAACCTCAAATGGTTTCATGAAAAGGGACATTCCCTGTTGCACCACCATTAACAGTTCATAAGACACTTCACTTTTTGAATGTAACGTCACTGATATGTATTTCAGTTGCTGTGATATTCAAAGAGATGTTCCTTATACACTAAATGGAGACAGAAAGCTTCACTGTACAAAAGCAGACAGGACTCAATAGCTTAACAGTAGCAATTTGTTCAACAGCCTCACAAAATTGGAGTTTGAAATGTGTAAAATACAGACACCTAAATCGACGGGTACAGTACACTATGAAAACACTTGTAGTCAGGTAAGCACTGATTGGCCCCCACCTCCCCCCCCACCCCCACCCACCCCCAAATCTTCACAGCAGTCAAAGACACATATTTCACTTGAACACAACAAGTCACAAACTCAAAAAGAAAAGACATACAAAGCAGATGGTTTTTGGTTACAATGCGTGTCTGAACACCTCTGTGGGTTAAATTAAATCAGCTCTTGGTCATTTGATCTGTGATATCATCATCATCACCCCTGGCAGGTGAGAGAGAACGGGATCGCGCCCCACCTGTCAGTTACCAGAGTCCCGAGGGTCGAGAGCACAATCTGACCCCCCACACTCCTGGCTGATGACAGAGCTGTGAATGAGACTGCTTGACAGGGACTTAGGCCTGAGCTCGCAGGTCAGGTAGGAGGGCTCCTCCAATTCTGTGTGCAGTGGGGAGCACTGGCCATCTGGAGGGCCATAGGCACTGCTGTCTGAACCCCCGTCCCTCACTTCTTTGGGCTCTTGGTTGGCCAAGTCCGGGGGCACACTACTCTTGGTGGGACTACTAGATGCAGATGGACTCTCCTGGAGCGGTGGGCTTAGTGCACGCTGCGATTTTAAGTAAGGTTTGACATTGGCCACAAGGATTGTACTGTCCCGCTGTTCCTTTCCAAACGTGCTGAGGGTTTTTCTGCTGTTGCAGCTGATGGTGCCATAAATCTCTGTCTCTACCATTGCATCCATTCCCACAGGGATGAAAAGGTTGGTGCGATTATCGGCGCTGTCTGCTTGGCTTCCTACCCGTAACTTTGGCATCCAGCATCTGTCAGAATGTCCCAGTGCACGACATTCATCGGTGCAGTGGACTGATTTGTCTTGCTCTGTAAAAACAGTTAAACATTTTGTTATTGGACCATGCTGGGGTGAGTAAAAAAAAAACAGAAGATGATGTAGATGGCATTTGAAGGATGAGCAGCAATAATAAAACGCCACAAACGGATGCAAATTTTGATGCTATTAAAATCCAGCTCATAGCTAAGTATCTTTGTTGATATAGAGTATGTGTCACCAGACATTTTCAGAATGAATAGCAACAGCAGCTTATTGCGACAGCAACTGTGAGGGTTTGAATTTAGCAATGCATGTTTTCAATTCTAAAAACTGCTTACGATGCAACCTTAAAGCACTGATACGCAAATAAAGTCATATAAAAAAAAGTTAATTTTACTCTTTTCTTTTTCCGTTATTGTACCAAATGAATGATTCGTCCTATATATGAAATCTTTTCCCTCTGCTATTCTCAACAACCTGTGTAGGTGTTTCCTGGAAAATATCATCTGGTGCAGAGGAAGTGATGTTTTTTTTTCATTTACATTTCCATCAGAAGATGTTTGTGTGAAATAAACAAAAAAAGAAAGAAAAACAAGCCTGAATTTGCATGACTGCATTTGCCATTTCTGACCAGAAAGTTTTGAAACACTCCGTAGTTGGGATGTTGTTCGACGTTGTGCGGGCTCATTATTTTCATTTTTATATATTTTTTCTAAAACTTCAAAAGATAGAATGTTTGGGAGGGAGTTCAAAAACTGTTATATTGACACTAAAATAATATATCCAAGTCAGTTGATTTTAGTTTGATTGTGGAAGTGCCATTTGACCTTGAGTGTTTCTTTTATTTATTTTAAAGGACTCTGGTGCATAGCCAGGGGCTCATTGGCACATTTTTCATCTTTTTTAGTGGATGCATATTGTGAACTAAGCTGTTCTCTGAACACTTGTGGACCTCTGCTGTAGTAAACAGTCATCAACAAGCTCCCTAAACAACTGTCTTTGGACACTGGCTAAAATTAAGATTAAATCTTTCTCATAAGCTTCTTTTAAAAGGCCAAACAATAAGCTTTACATATAATCCACACTGAAAGTATTGAGTACTGTTGATTTAAGTGGTCCGCTGGATATTCCATGGCTGCAGTAGATTCTGCTTGATTGGCTGATGCGGCACACCACAACACAGGACTGCACAACGTGTTCATGGCACTAAATGTCAGCAACAAAGGAGAAATGGACAGCGCTCTATATTTGGGTTGTAAATCCATCGTTTACATTTCACACCACACCCAGCCCTGGAGGGGTACAATAAGCACACAGAAAGCAACACGTACCACAGAGCCAATTTCCATGGTGTAATGATGTAGAAGGTGTTGTTTTTCCTGACGCCATTACACTTTGCTATTGAAATTAATTTGACAATGATGCAATGGGATGTCTTGCATGTAGCCACAAGAATAAAAATGTCAAACACGTCTTTGTAAATTGGCGGTAAATCCTACTTTTCTTTCATTTGCTATACATGAAAATGAAACTGCAATTTAATCTATAAAACTAATATTTCAAAGAATCCTCCAATTGTTCTGCTGACTGATTAAACTTATGTAAAAAAATAAGTTTTCATTTGTTGTGATTACTTTGAGGTTTTAAAGGCACCCTTTCACTAAATATGCAAAGAAATGCAAACAATGAATTGATTAGTATTTGATTAAATATTTAGATGTTGTAGATCCCAGAAAATTGATTCTGTTTACTTGGGGATAGTGTTTTCCGTTATCTCCAGATGAACAGAATCAACTTTCTGGCATTTCCTTACCTGGATGACTGAGCATGCATCAAGACATAGATGGCTTGTACGCTTATTGTTGAATGGGGGAGACATTAATACAGATTGGGACACAAACAAAACAGGACACAAACACCGGTAATACAATCTTGTTACATATGATGTTAAATCTTCACATCATTCCTCTCTCATAAATAAAAAAATCACTTTCCTGCAACTAAAATTCCAATCAAAACTTGTATTTCATTTATATAAATAACTGCAATATTTAATTCACACGACTTGATGCTACTCTGATTAGCTAGATAAGACTCCTCTATCTTGCTCCCATGTCATTCTGTGGAGCAAATGAGTAACCCTGAATGAGGCACTTGATCTCATTTTGAAACCCGGCTTTGATGAGGATGGGACTACACAGCCTGGAATAAGAGGAAGCTCCACATGAACGCGTTCATCCTAGAAGAGGTGGATAGATCCTCCTTTTCAAAGGCAACAGTACCTTCCGCATAAACTGGCCTCGACCAGTTTGCTGGAGGATACTGAACGGCGAAGAGGAAGTTCAAAATTTTAAAAAAAAGATACGTCCTCTATGCCAAAACCCCCAAAAGCAGTAAAAAGCAGCACCATGTGCCACACAGCCAGTGGAAGCTCATTTGCAAAGTACATGCCACAATTATCACATACCGCTGCTCAAGTATACGAACACCAATACACCCACACATAGCCATAGGATATAATGGAACTGTTATTTATAAGGACTGGGCAGATTTAAATGGGGTTGTTAATTTACATAAGAACTGTTTTACAGATTCCACGTCTGCAAAAATGTTGAAGGGAAAGATTTTTACATTTTCTTCCCAACAAATGTTAAAATGGCATTCAGTGTGCTACAGATTTCTTGAAAGGGCAACAGTCATTTCTTTGTAACGTTGTGTGTGTTTTATGTGCAAAGTAAAGACTTTTGGGAATAATAGGTGTAATTTTAAATCATGTCATCTCCTAATTGTATATGAGATGTGACTTTTGTCTGTTTATACAGGCCAATGTTTTTCACATTGAGGTTTTCTGTAGAAAGATCTCGCATCAAAATGAGTATAAACACAGACCTTGCAGATTTCACTAAATGAAAACCCCACCTTTTACCTTTGTGTGCTGCTAGTTGCTCTGCTGCTATTCCCAGCTAAGTAAACATAACAAACATTGTAGAACTGAAGATCCTTTATGTGTGATGTGAGACGTGCTCTGAGAAGAATTAAACCAGCCGGTGCACAGCTAATGCACACAGACTCACATTTTCTTAGCAGATAGCTCTAATAATTAGTCCAATGATCTGGAAATTTTGATCTTTTTATGATCTTTTTTTATATTTTGCTTTTTAACTTTTTTTTCAATTTATTTGTATATAAGACATAAGTGGAACATGTGCTTTATCAAGTTTTCTCAGGTCAATGATCATCATCGATTGTGCTTTTACAGTTTATATTAAGTTGCATGTGATCCAAGGTAAAGAACAGAAACCTTTGTGATTATTGTTAAAGTTGTATCTAAACAGTAGAAATAAAGTCTTCTCTTGGTCGCTCATATTTGCACTGGGTCAGTACGATGTGTAAATGTATCTTTGAAAACACAAGTAGATGCTTGTAGCAACTCTTAGATTTACTAAACAAATTTGTATTTCTGGGTTTCGGGCAGCAATGATTTTTTCCTCTCATGCTGGAGGTTGTAAGAACTTATGTTGCATTCTTAGCATAAACTATTATGGTGCTTTGTCAGGATTCAAAATATGCATTTGCTCAAAAAGCATCTTACAAGAGAGAACTAAATTATGGCTTTGATTTGGCATAACTGCAACACAGATCCTGCATATTGTAAGTGCTACACGCTTTGATGCATCTACACCCCAGATTACAGTTCTGTGCCCCATGCATTTGTGTTTCTCCATCTTCTTTTCTCCGCCACAGAGAAAAAAGTATTTTTTATGCACAGATACACAGGGCCAGAACAATAAGCATAAGCAAGGAGAAGCAGGGAGATGCTGAATTCATTTCCATGCTGCCTATCACTAGTGCGGAGGAGCGAGCAGATGATGCTGATGCAAAAGGATGTATGTGCTTAGAAGGTACAGCTGCAACAGGGTAAGGTATTTTTGCCGTTTGCACTATTGTGTGGTGCTAGAAAGCCGAGAGTAATTGAAAGACGTGTTTATATTATACAAGATTAAATTGTTACTCAGATAATACTTTACATTATAGACCTTTCTGCTTAGAATTTATTACCAGCATGTAAACATTGTATATATGGCACCTGTGCAGTTTTAAGCATATCTAGGCTCATACACACGAGCTTATAGTGTCTATCAAAAGCTATAACGTATTCTATCCTGCAATTAAGATTATTAAATAGTTTATATTACTACAGTTATAATATATATATATGTTTAGGGATTTTGCAGTCTCCACTTGGGTGCCAAAAAGAGTTGTTATAGCTTAGAACAAGCACATTCATTAACAGTTGAAGTGCATTAAAAGGCATATTTTAACTGTTTATATTGTCTGTTTGATTGGGAAGGTTAAGCTATTACCCCCTTTTTTTTTTTTGCAATTGTGTAAATTGCACCAAAATGATATTTTTCCCACTTTTATTGTCCTACACTACAGGTTTTTCTATAACACACAATATATACATAGGAAATTAACTAGGCACACTAGCTTGTATAGCAGTACTGTTAGATGTTGTGGGATTTTGATAGTTTAAAACAGGCTAAATGAAGTGGGAGTGCCTTCATCTGCCTGCTCTCCATTTTACATTTATCACTGAGTAAAATTTTGTTAAATGCGTGCTCTGAAACAACGGAGCACCTTTATGTATTCTGCTGCTGCTGCATTTACACCGCCACATAACAGAAACATGACAAAGTGACAAATAGCTGTGATCTTATGGGCAACTGTAGAATGCAACAATAATGTGTTCTCAAAAACAAAGAAACTGCCTGCCCATTATAAATAGAATCAGAGAAAGCCTAGCAACATACCCACTGTGCATCTGGTGTCTGTGAGAGTGAATAAATATTCAGAGTGCATGATGGTGGAAGCTGCACAGGTGCATATATTACCTGTATCAAAGCAGCCAGGAGACTAGAGGGATGGTAAAGGTAAAGACATAAAAGCAATACTACTTAACCCACAAGCTTTTGTGTTGGTGCATTTGGAACTAAAATTCTGAGGTGTCTCCATTTTGGATAATAGCACTATCTTGTCTAAATCTGCAAAACAGTGGCTTTGTTGTTCAATAAATGTACCTGCATGTTTGTGTGGTGTGTGTTTGTGTGTGTGAGAGAGAGAGACAGTGAGAGACAGAAGGAGTATGTGGGTTGGAGGGTGTTTTGTGTGTGTGATCACGTCTAAGGCATAATGCATAATGTAGACCTTCCAGCTTGTAGTCTGCGGACAGTGACACCATTTAATGTTCAACTGACCAACCCCAGGAGAGAGAACAGAGTTTAATCCAACCATTAGTTTTGCCTTTTAACTGCATTCCTCACATGCAAGCAGGGAAGCCATTAGCAAAACATGTTGATATTAAAAGCAAAGCCCGAATTCATCGCTTTTCTCTTATCTTATAAATGCAGGTCTATAAATTAACTGACATTCCTGTCAAGCGAAGCGTCAGTACTGCACTTGTAAATATTCAGTTTTGCATGTACAAAACATCTCCTTCAATATCTCTTCATGTGATTGGCCTTAGAACTTGGGTTGAATCAGATTCAGAAATGTGCTGCAAAAAAAAGTGATTGAATTTACACCTCCCACAGAGTCAAGTTTGGTCTACCATAATTCCTCATAGCACGCACACACACACACACTCACTCACTCACTCACACATATATAAAAGTGAGATAGATCGAGAGAGAGAGATTCGCACATCCTTCTGGCAGCCGCAAGAGTGTTTCCATCTCTGCCCTCCTGAGCATGCTGCAAACAAACAGTACATAGCAATGTAAATGGTGTGGAAAGTACTGCACAGGGACATGATGACCACAGCCATTCTCTTCCAAGGCGCAGACAAGGAAATGAGAAACATCACCACTTCACTCAAGTCCCCCATTATCTTTTATCTTACCACTGAGAGTTGCTCTCATATTTTCAGTTTATATCCACAATAGCTAAATATATCAGACCCTATCAGGTCAGCCAGGTTGAAACAGATTGACAGTCATCTATGATTATACTCCTGGCAGCGCCAATCGTTTCAGATTTGTGAAATAAAATTTAACATTTCTATTTCCAGTTGGAAAGCAGGCTCCTCTCAAAACAGTGCAACCACAGCAAAACCAATAACAGCTGAGAAAGTCTTTCCAAGCAAAAGGTGGAAGCTCTGTGTTGTGTTGCACCATAAATATCTTTCATTTTGCACCGCAAGTGCCGATCATGTTTCTTGTCTCTGTCATCTTATTCAGGACATGTATGTGACAAACCTGTATTAAAATAATGACATGATCAAAGAAAGGCGCCTACGGAGGTACACTTTGCCATGCATATGAGGTGGTTTGATAGCTAAATCAGACAGAAGATGTTTGCAATTTCTACCTTCAGCCAAGGAACACTTTTATCCTTTTAAACTATCATCTGCCTTCCTCTCTGGTGCCTTCATGTCATCTTTGAAACACAACTCAGGCTGCATGCAAGTTAAAGTGGGACAAAGTAACACTGCAGCTACAGCATCTAATGACAGTTCAGCTTCTTGACAGGAGAAGTGGCTGCATTGGCTGCACCCCCAAAATGGTAGACCCCCACTTAAAGATCAGTGAGGTGCATGCATGTTCCCACTGGATAAACTATAAATAATGTCTAGTGTAAGAGTCAGATAGGCATCTTCAAGATGTCCACTCACCCTGCTCGAAAGGCTGGCCATTAACTGCTGTTGCTTTCATCTTGAGGGCCTCCCTGGCAGACGTGTCGCAGTGTGAGCCTTTATTAGTATCCTGGTCACTATCAGCTTGGTCACTATCACCATGGCCACTGTCTCGGAGGCTTGCTCGTTCTGCATCCTTAAATGTTGAGCTGCAGCAGAACAGGAACAGGACAAAAAGAAAGAAAAAAAAGAATTTAACTTACCTCTTAACTCCTGTTTGATAGCCATAGTCAGCTGGCTTGATACAAAAGTGAAGAAGCTAAACGCACTGGTCAGACGTTTTTGGCTAGTGCTCTTACCTTTGAACAAATGGCTGCCTGCTGCCAGCATAATTGGGCTCTGAGGGAAAATTTTCAGTCTAAAAATGAAAGGAAAATAATATTTTACATTGTCCATGTTAAAATTTTAATTGACAGCGTAAGTAACATGAGATTAAGACAGGAAACGAAATTCCCTTATCCAGTTTTTAGATTCGAATTTCTTTACTCTAGCACGTGGAAAATCTGCTCAAGAAAATCTGCTGAGCACCTGGCAGTGACGAAATCACGAGAGGAACAAATCTCCATTGTGACCATATGTACTCTCCCTCGGCGAGGCGAAGAGTTAAGCATTAGCCACTGTCATCAGCATCCTTTCCACCCTATCTTGACAATAATGTGTTTGTGTTGATCACACCCACATACTCTAGTGACTGGTGACAGTGCCAGGCCTTGTCATCTGCGTTATCATCTCCAAATGAGACTGTCTGCGAGACTGTCCTAGATATTTACATCGTTTACAACACATAATTCTGCTGTGCTAAACTGCACTACAAGCCTATGCTGTCAAATTAGCATGTTAGCTGGCTCGTGTATTCAATCAACCCTGCCG
The DNA here is from genome assembly GCF_041146795.1 of Maylandia zebra. Taxonomy (NCBI): domain Eukaryota; kingdom Metazoa; phylum Chordata; class Actinopteri; order Cichliformes; family Cichlidae; genus Maylandia; species Maylandia zebra. The sequence continues at coordinate 19,153,168 of NC_135182.1, read as the reverse complement.
TCTCTACAAGGCATGGCTGGACCCTATTAATGGCCTTATCGTGCCAACTTTGGATACGGGCTGGTGGATCTGGCCCATATTTGCGGGGAGCGAAAAATGCGATTGTAAGGTTATGCTGTGTGCATCTCGCTGTCTGGTGCACATTGGTTCAGTAATGTGATCGGACAAGCTGCTCAAACACCTGTCCAATCCCACATTTCAGGCAAGGTTTTGTTTTCACTCCATAGCAGCAGATCTGGCAGGGTCACAGCAGCCTTCTTCAAGACTCACGCTGTTTGCATGTCTAACTGAGAGTGCTTTCTGATTATGAAGACCAACTGTACCATTTTCCAACAGAAGACTTAAGATTGAGCAATTTCGAAATGATTCTCAAATACTGCTATGGATAAAAAAAAATCAAAAAACCTCTCCTTAGTGAAATGCCATTTGAAGCACATGAATACGATTCAACAGTAAGTTGCCGTGTAACGCTTTATATGCAGAGAATGATTCAGAGCATCATAACAGCGGGAGAAAAAGTGAAAATAATGATGTCTGCTCACAGTGACAGAGTTTCTCTTTTTTCAGTCGATTACTTTTCTTTTGTCAGATCAGTATGGCTAAGCAGTGTGTACAGATAAGCAAGAATAAAGGGCTGATAAAGAACACAGTGCAGCATCCTTCTTACCTGTATCACTGACATCCTATTCGCTGGAGTGTCTGTGCTAAGCCCGGCAAAGCTGGAGTGGCAACCTGCCCTGGGGACTGTCAGGCTGTTTGGGGTGGTTTTCAGGTACATGACCTCTGACCTGGGCAGTGTGAGTGGCAGGGGGCTCTGGTAGTCAAAACAAATTGGCGAGGTGATGAGAGACGGGCTGCTCACCACGTTCATTCGACTCGCAGAATCTCTCTCCTCCATCTCACTTTGAACCAGCATGATGTCACTCTTGTTGATCCGTTTCTTTTTCCCCTTCCCCACTGGAGGATTGGAGTACTCAGCCATGCGGCAGTTATAATTCCCAGCCTCCTTATCTTGATGCTTGGACTTGACAGCAATGGCGGTCATGACTGCTAAGAGCATGACAGAGATAATGCAGAGGGTAACTATGAGGGGCAGGGACACATCCCAGTGCTGCTGTTCCCCACTCGCGCTGGATCCCCCTCCTGTTGCTGTGTCTGTGTTCGCCTTAATGATCAGCTTAGCCACGGCAGATAAGGGGGGCTTGCCATGGTCAGTTACCTTCACCACCAGCTCAACCACTGGGGCGACCTCCTCCCAAAGAGCATGGGCAGTTCTGACCTCTCCTCCCACTGGATCCATCTCAAACAGGTGGTCATCGTTTCCCTCTGTGATCTCATAGGTCAAATGTCCACTTTCTCCATGGTCATGGTCCACTGCTTTCACTGTAGCCACAATGTATCCAATACCTACATTTCTAGGCACCGGGATTTCCGCTGTATCATTCTGAAGAAGCGGTAAAATAATAACCGGGAGATTGTCGTTGACATCGAGAACACTGACTCTAACTGTAGAAGTGCTTTCCATGTGAGGTGATCCACCATCTTTAGCCTGAACTTTGAACTCAAATGATTTAGTTTGCTCATAATTGAAAGACCGGGAGGCATATATGGCTCCATTGGTGGGATTAACAGACACATATGTGTAGACTGAAACATCTCCTATATGTGATGGAAGAATGGAGTACGTCACTGTCCCATTTCGACCCACGTCTGGGTCGTGGGCCAAAACGGAGCCCAAGTATTCCCCCGGGATGTTGTTCTCAGGCACCTGTAGCACATACACTGCTTTTGTAAAGCGTGGTGCGTTGTCATTTTCATCCAAGATTTTTACAGTAAATGACCTAGTGTAATTCAAAGATGGGATCCCATTATCTCTGGCTACAATTGTTACATTGTATTCATCTTTCATTTCCCTGTCCAGAGGTCTATCAGTGAGCAGCGTATAAAAATTGTCATTGTTTTCTTGCAGTCTGAAAGGTACATTTCCTAGTACCCGGCACTGAAGTTGACCATTACGGCCGGAGTCTTTATCTGTCACTCTGACCAGCGCTATGACAGATTCTGGAGGCGCTGCCTCGCTGATGGCTCCCTGCCGGACAGAAACAAAACTAATTATTGGCGAGTTGTCATTTTTGTCAAGCACTTTGACGGTAATTTTACAGTGGCCTGGTATTGGGTTGGGCCCCAGATCCTTAGCCTGCACATCAAACTCTATGATTGGATTCTCTTCATAGTCAATCTCTCCCTGGACCTTGATGACGCCAGTATTGGGGTCGATGGAGAACAAATCTTGTATTCGCTCAGATGCATATCCAGTGAAGGAATACACCACCTGCCCGTTACTTCCTTCATCTTGATCAGTGGCGTTCAAATCTATAAGTACTTTTCCAGGGGGAGAATTCTCTGGAATCTCTAAAACATAAGAGGATTTTTCAAAAACCGGGCTATTGTCATTCGAATCAGTCACTCTGACGTTGATCTGCATGGAGCCCGATCTTGGATACTCCCCTCCATCTATTGCTGTGAGAAGGAGGGTGTGATGACTCTGATCCTCCCTATCCAGAGGTCTCTGAACCACCAGCTCCGGATATATAGTCCCATCGCCTCTCACTTTTAAATCCAGAGAAAATGTATTGTAATCATCTCTTGTGACCTGGTAGGTCTTTATCCCATTTTCCCCAGAATCTGAATCATGTGCAATAGTGAGAGGAAAGCGTGTCCCAGCAGCTGCGTTTTCTGAAATATCAATATTGACATGATCTGAGGGGAAACTGGGTGAGTTATCATTTATGTCCTGTATATCAATCTTGATCATGCATATTTCCTTGTCATTTGCAAACACTTCCATAGACAGCTGGCACTTTGGGTTACGCCTGCATAATGTCTCCCTGTCAATCCTTTGTTTGGTGAAGATTAGTCCACTCTCCGGGTCAACATCCACCAGATGTGGTGCTGAATTCTCCAGTACTCTGAAGTTTGATTTTTTCCCTCTCTCCATGGTCCCATATCCGGCATCTTTTGCTATATTACCTATAACAGTTCCAGGTCCTTGCTCCTCCGGGACAGAATAATTGAGATTTTTCAATGTCAGGGCTTTAACCCACAGCAGTAAGAAAACTGGTACAGAGAGACGCATCCCTTCAACCTGATCCGCAGTAGTGGCAGAGAGAAAAAAAAATCCTCGTTGACTTTCAACCTGTTGATTACGGCAAACCTAGACTACTAAAACCGAACCCGGCATGTGGTTTACGCCGATCTTTGGCTAATTAGGTACTAAATCGATGCGTGAACCGCTACCTCTTTTTAAATTGGTATTTTAACCTCTTTCATATACCGCTCGGCTATGATGAACTCTTTCTGTAAACAAAGATGACCGCCTGGCGATACCTGATGTATGAATTAAATATCAAATTCAACATCGTGTACGAGAAATGCTTTGGGTTTTTTTTTCGTTGTTTTTTTTTTTTCTCACGGGGGGGACTTAATGAATAATCGATGACTATAAAGTATTAATATTCCCTCCTGCATCCAAGGTTAAAGCGCTTGAATCTCTCTGGTGAAGGTTAGACCGTAGCTTACAAAAGCGCATTGCCCTCATGCGACATCTACACCTAGGCTACAGCAAATTCTGACATGCCCGTTCAAAATGCAGCATTGGCCGATGTTACCATTCGCAATGCATTTACTTTTTTCCCTGTGCGGCACACTGTTGCATATGGGTTCTGCTCGTGTAGCATATACAGCCTACCCATGCCACAAAGTAGAATAAAAGCAGGATATAGAGCTGCTACTCCTGTCCAACCTTTTGTGTTCCCGTCATTCAAGAGCATCTATAGCACGGCTGCGACTTTTGCCCGATGATTGTCCTATAATCAGTCCAGTAATCCCATAATCCAGTCCAATTGGACCCAGTGCTCTCGCATCCTTCATTCGGACAATGCTCATCTGCACTGCCCCCGTAAACGTTGCCAGAAAATGCAAAAAGAAAAAAAGGCTGCTGGAAGATTTCAGATAATCAAAATTAATCGCTTTTCCTGCGCTCAGTTCTCTCCGCGTCAACTGTTGAAACCTGCTCCCTTCACAGTGAGCTGATCTGCCCGGAATCCTCTCGACGCCTTTATAACAGACTCTGGTGTAGGTTGTTTCTTGGTGCATTTAACATAGTTTCTGATCGTCTTCCAGCAAATGAGTGAACAGTGACAGATCTTGCCTTGGGGGTTTCTCCAATAGGTCTGGCAAGATCGCATGAAGAAGGGCTGTTCTAGTGCTACGTGATTCATTTACTGATGTGCGCGCACAGAGCAGCAGCATCAGAGGGAAAACGTGCTTGTGGATGTTGCTCCTAATACATGTGGAAGTGAACTAGGGATTATGAAAAGATAGGTGAAATGTGTTTGGCTGGGAGGAAGTAGAAGCGGTGAGGACTTGACAAGTGATCATTTTTAAGGTGAATTGGATCAGATGGCCAACATGTTGTGGAAAATGTGAAATTAAAGTTGATAAAAATGTTTCAAGGTTTCTTCCCCTTGCAGTGCCATGTTCTTGGTGTCATTGAACATCTTTGGATATTCAGAACTAAAGATTCTTATTAATTATTAAAAAATAGCAGGCGACCACCTGTCTCTTGCATTGCACCTTGTTGTCGATTAGTGCGATTAGTTTTGAGAAAATCTAACCATGACATAAAATAAGAGACAGACTGTGGGTGTTTTCAGGATTATCTCTGCAAAGGACATAAGAGAACTGCTTATTCCTCTGAAAAAAAAAAATAACAAGGCTTATTTCCCAGCTCAAATATCACAGCTGTTGGTATAACCTGCCTTCTGCATCTATCACACTTGCTTTCAATAGCCTATCCACATCAATCTCATATCTCATATGGTAAAAGATGGACTGACATTTAGTTCACTCAGCATTTCAACAATATGACATTTGCATTTTTTCCCCCTCACTTGACCAAATCTTAGTGATGCATGGGGCTCCTTGATGATGCAGGTACCATACCAGAGTCATTCTGAGAGGAAGCTGTGTCAACTAGTGTGGCCCGGTTTCTCATTTAATTCCATGTTGCCCAGGATCTAAATCAACCTTGAGTTGTCCCCGAGTTCATTTTCATTGTCTGAAACATGGCTGCTTTCCTCCTCTGGGGAGCATCAACTTTGCCTTGCCAGGGTGCAGCCTGCATAAATTGGCCATTTCTGCAGGTAAGAGATAAGGACAACAAAGGGAAACTAATTATCATTCAGTCTATGTTAAAACCTCAGGAAAGAACTGCTATTGACAAATGTGTGTGCATTGTCACAGTCATACCATTTAATATGATCTGAACTTTGAATGAGAGGGTGGTTCATATCCATAATAAATAGGCCACATCCTAATGTGAGGCTTTGGCTGCCTTGTTCTTATAGAAGCTGATGACTTTGTCATGGATAAGTTTCTCTAATGAGACCACTGTCCCCGCCCTGGAGTATGAACCACGATCTCTGCTGCTTTTCTTGCAGTGAAAACACAGGGATGTTTTATGACGAATTGATTTTTACCTGGAAGCACAATATCTGGCTGGTGTAAAATCATACCTGTTGTATTCCACAGGGGTTGAAACGGCAAAACACTGCTCATTTAAGCATACTTGTAATATCTTGGCATCTCTTTGATGTCATTCACTTACCACTCTGCACAAGCGTGATTAGAGGTGAGATTAAATTGTTTATCATTCTGTTTTTGCTCCCGTTGCTGGTTGCACCACACTTCAAGCTGCACACCGGAATACTGATGGTGGTGAGTGGGAATGATGATCAAGTCAATGAATCTTGGTGCAGAGTAAACAAAGGGAAAAGCAGGTTCTTCAAACAAATTCCTCCAAGAGACATTTTGCAAGGATGTAAATTGCGCACACAAAATAATTTGTACAGCAATGGTCGGGACAGCATCCCTATTAACTGTAAAGAAAAAAAGTTACAATAGTGACAACAGTTATTATGTATGATGGTCAAAATAACACAGAACAGTGACATCCAGTAATAATTATTACTCTGAACTACTTAAACTACTATATTGCAATAAAAAGAAGTCTGTATTTCTGTAAAGTTTCTTAAAGCCCACTATTATGTGTCTTTTACTGTGAAATAATGATCCATATCCCTGCATAATCGATGTGTCATGATTCTTCAGCAGAGTACCCATCTTAAAGGGACAGTTCATTCAAGCACCAAAAACTCTTCCCCCTATTCTTGTAACCACTCATGCAGAAAATTTTAGTTTTATGTGTCAAGATTTTTGAGAAGCCTGCCTCTGAAACTTCTGCTGCCAATATAATACAAAAAAAAAAAAAGTTGTACCGAAACACTGAAACTGAATTTCAATGTACCTGCCGAAGGGATTAAAGGGAAATCTGTTTTGTACATTCCACACAACATGATATCCACATTTTAAGGCAGTGGTTCTTAAACTGGGGTTTATGCCATCTACTAGTGGGGCGAGGATCAGGAGAATGAAACTAAAAGTTGAAGGAAGGACATTGAGTTTTCCCTGTTTATGCAATAGGCATGCCAGAAAAAGAAGGAGGGTGAAGAGTCCATGTGATGGGTGACTGGGGTCTTTGATGATTTTCCCAGCCCTTTTCAGACACCGCTTCCTGTAGATGTCTTTTATGGCAGGAAGTGGTGCTCCGGCGATGCGCTGGGCAATTTTCACGACCCTCTGCAACGCCTTCCGGTCCGAGGCAGAGCAGTTCCCGTACCAGACTGTTATACAGTTGGTCAGGATGCTCTCGATGGTGCAATGATAGAAGTTCACCAGGATGTCTGAGGACAGGTGGTTCTTCCTCAGAGTCCTCAAGAAGAAGAGGCGCTGGTGAGCCTTCTTGACCAGCTTAGAGCAATTGGTCGTCCAGGTGAGATCCTCGGAGATGTGGACTCCCAGGAACTTGAAGCTGCTCACACGCTCCACAGCCGTCCCCTTAATGTGGATGGGTGGATGTGGGTCAGCATTCCTCCTGTAGTCCACGATGAGCTCCTTGGTCTTCTCGGTGTTAAGCAGCAGGTTGTTTCTGTCGCACCACTCAGCCAGACGATCCACCTCCTCCCTGTAGGCGGCCTCATCGTTGTCACTGATGAGGTCAATCACCGTGGTGTCATCTGTGTCTTGTTTATATGTAAACAAAGAAAACCATCATTTTAACTGACACACATAAATTTTGCCTTTCTCTAAAACACAGGATTAGTTTATGATCACCACCCATAACGACTTACACCTCAGAAGGTTAATATTTCCTCAGTGACTAACATACTGTTTTTGGAGAAAAAAAAGTTTGTTTTTGGTGACATGCAATTTTCTTTCACCACCCCAAAACAAATTCAGTTTGCTTCAGTTCAGTAAAGGTAGCAGCAGACATCTTGAAACTGCAGCAAATAAAATAAACATTATCTGCATGTGAGTCCAGTCATGTCCTATTTTCATCTATTCTGTTTTTGCACTCTTCTTAAAGCATAAGTCTGGCCATATTCCCTATTTTTTTCTTCACAACAAATCCTACAAAAAGACCAAATCCAACAATGCCAAAAAAATGATCTGACTGACAAGTGATGCCTGGAATGTAAGAGGTAAGGACGAGCAGAAAGATGGCACAAAGCATAGGACTTTGACTCTGGAGAGGTTTGCATCCTGAGCCCCATCTGTGGTTAGACTAAGGCAAGATTAGGAAAAGACTGTGGTCTCATCTAATGTTGATGACTGCAGTCGCCGTTCTGCATCGAGACACAACTGGAACTTACTCTAACCTTAACCATGTGCTTTCAGTGCATAATCACAACCATAACAAAGCTCAGTGACAGTGTGATTAGTTTTAGGTGTATGAAATGCGCTATTATATACTGTAATACAAACCAAACATGATAATAAATACACTGTCAGCAAACATTTCACTGAAATTTTTATGTAAAACATTTTTGTAACTTGCCAAATACCTTAGTTAACAACATTTCCTTAATATGTTAATAGAATATGTAATTGGGGCAGCTTTACATTTCCTTCAAAATATATTAAAATATTTGCTGCTGCTACTTGTAGAAATACAATCTCATAGGGAGACGGGTTGACACTGTTGCACTGGGTAGCATGTTTCTTCATTAAGATTAACATGGGAGCTGTTGTTTATTTTTAGTCCCATATACACAAGCTGTCATAATTCACTGGCATACCAAATGTGCATTAATCTGCTGCTGAAAATAGTCCCAGAGAAATGCCCTATTTGCCAACGAGTCTCCAAACATAAACAGCCATATAGGTCAGCTGTTCCTACCCAGTGATATGACCCGTAAGAGAATACCTGAAGCAGAAGAAATGCCACAGATAAATTGTCAACAACCTTGGCTGAAAAAAATAAAAAGCCATTTATGATATGACAGTGCTGTGGTGAAGGACTGGTTATTTTTAATTACTTTTTAGATTAGCTTTAATTCAAACTATGATCTTTTCAGGCATGCAGGCACTTATTTTTAAATTAGTCTCTTGTATTTACCTCAACCATGAAAGAGCAAGGTCGGCAGAAGAAAGATACTACTTCTCTGTAGGGTTAGAGGACTTTTTGTCATTGCATAAAAACAATATAGGTTTAATCAGCTTGAAACAGAAAGTAAACAGCAGCCATCCATGTTACTGTCTGGTGTTGTGTTGTGTTGACCCATCCATAAACCCTGACCACCTTTGTATTTAAGGACTGGGATTTGATCTGTTTCCAAGTATCTGTGTTTAACTTTTCATTAACTGGAACATGACCTCATCTAAAATCATCCATCTCTGATGATGTTTAACCTGACCCCAACCTTACAGCGAGTCTTGGAAGCAGATGTAAGAAACCTCACCTGATGTCCTCCTTTGGTCCTTCGATAATAATTCCCATAAGTGGACTTTGTTATTTGTGGCGTTTGGTGTTTTATGAAGTTGTCCAACAATTGAAAGGATTTTTTTTTCTAGTGCACTGACTTGTCTTATTTGAGCTAATCTAGTTTTCAAGTATCTCCACTAATATGTTACAGTTCAAAGCACACTCAAATACCAGACCATTGTCACGTGTTATTCCCTCCACTTTCTTGTATTATTCCCTAATTTATAGGTGTCTTTCTGTATATATGGAATAAAAACTTTTCTTGTTCATTTCTCGCAATAAATATAGCCAAAGGATAAAAAAATATGTTTTTGTTTTATTTCACTGGTTTTCTTTGCACAGCACATCCACATCTTGGCCTTTTACTAGTGGCCATTACTCTTCCATTTTTGTACTGCAGGTTGACAATTGTTATGTGGTTCTCTCATATCCACCTTTATAGCAGAGCTGCTTGCCTCTCTGTGGGTGCAACAAAAGGAGACTCACACATCTCACAAGCCTTGTTATCATGATACGTGTCGAATAAATTATTTTTGCTACAAACCAGCTGTGGATTTGCATGTAAATGCAAATCCTCAAGGGTCAGTGTGTCAATTCTCCAACATTTCAATTCTGAATCAGAACTGCGGAGTCAAGCCTCCCTCTCTAGAGTGTATGGGTTAAAGCGTTGATGTTTTTGCATTAGATTTTTAAAGAAGCTCTCCAGGGATCCAGGAGTTACAGCATCTGTCTGCCAAATTCTTAAAACATAAATTCTGAAAATCATTTTTGGAGTCTTCATAGCACCCAGTGCAGTTTTGGTTGTTGGTTCCTAATAAATTCTGAAAACAAATCTCCATTTTTTTTGTTTGTGTGTGGGGGGGAAGGAGTTAAGAATATGACAGTCTTTTTAAGAGTTTATGCAAATATGTACCTTAAAACCTCACAAATTGCCTGCTCATCAATCAGTCTGGTAAAGAAGCATGCAATGCTGTGCTGTGATCCAAACACAAAACACATTAGGATGGCAAAACTCGCAGGTACTTTAGTGGAGCTGAATTCCTATTCAGTTCACATTGAACATTTCAGACTGGAATCGTGAATGCAATTATAAGACACAAGGAAACACACGCCATAGCCTGCAATTGCACATTTCCAGAGTTTCTGCAGTAAATGAAAAACAGAGTTTAAAAAGAGCTCTGTTTGGGGGTCAGTGCTACCTAAAGGCATGTCGGATTTGGTGCTAATTGCCTTTGACTAAGCCAAAACATCAGTGAGTCAAATATATTAAATCATTTTAATTTGGCTTCACTTGGTCACAGTTGCTGGTTTTAAGCTTTGTTCACGACACAAAGGCTAACGTTATTTTTAAGCACAAACTACTTAACAGTCAAAGAATGCAGTCAAATAGAGTCATTAATTCATGTCTGCCTCTTGATCAGGTGTACATAAAAAATGGTAATATATATTGAAATAGATACTAACACTCGCGCATTATTAATATTTCAGTAAATCTATACAATTTACCATTCAGCTAGGCTTCATTAAGGGATCTGGAATTTGTATTTCAAATGAGTCCAATAATTGTAAATAGCCTGAGCTGTAAAGTATTGCAAGCATAAGGAAGAATCACACGCTCCTGAAGATACATTGATTATTCATTTCCGTAATGACCTAATGTCCTAACTCGTTAGACCTCAGCACTCTAAAGTCACGTGGCAGATTTTAGCGACTCCAGCAACAACTTACTGTTCAAATTTCAAAACAGGCCTGCAACACAACTGCTGCGTCTTTGATTATGTTGGGAATATCACAGATTTGGACATTTTGATTCAGGCTTTGAACAAGGCTGTCTGCTCAATTGAAGTCATTCTTTCCTATTGTAATGTAAGAATATCTAGTCAAAGTCTTGAAGCTATAAGTATCCTGCCAGCCTGCGCTTACACATTAACATCTTTCCAAGTACACTCCAAGGAGAAGATACCCCTTAAGTTAAAACTGATGTTTTTAACTCAAGGGATGGTGTATGAAAACCCTTGGGACAGCTGTAGGGGAGACTACAGGAAATGGTAAGGAGCCAGAACAAGAGCTGGGAAAAAAAAGAAAAGAAAAGAATAAGAAGAGCACACCTCTCCAGGTGCACACACACTCAAAATACGAAAAACACTACAAAGTCCAGCATCAAACTGCAATGTAACCAAGGTTTTTTTTGTTTTGTTTTGTGTTTTTAACCAGAAAGTAATAGATGAGTGGATAAAGCTTAAGAAGGCCATCATCAAGCATCTTACACCAAGATGTAATTTCTTCAATTACACGACAACTGAACCAGTATGAGAACTACGAAGAAAAGTGTATTGTATTTGCTAATAAAGACAGAAGTGAAAAGCACTTTGAAAAGGGCAAAAAGTTATGGAGTGCTCATAGATGGGCATATTACATAAGCGCATCAGTAATCCTACTGGTGCAAACATTTTAAGAGAAAAAAGAAAAGAAAAGATCAGTACCACTCTTATCGTGTCGATACATGTGGAGCAGGAAAGAAAAAAAAACAGTTCGGCTAGATCTGATATAAGCCTATCAAGACTTCTAAAGCTCAGGGAATAACACAATATATCTCATTTGTTTTATCTATACACAAAGAATGAGCTTAAAATTGCACATAAATTTTGTTGCAGGTGGAGTTGTATTGTGCGCAGTGTCCCTACTGGTTGGAGTCTAATCTTGATTGCGATGACAAGACTTCAGATAACCAAGCAAACCTTGCTTGTAATTACCAAAATGATTGATTCTCATTAGCAGATTTCATTTTGTGTAGATATTAAACAAACAAAATCTGATAATTAGTGGGCTTTAAAGAGGTGGCAGGCACACAATTTGCTTTGGTGATATCTAGGGCATCTCTTTCCCCAGTGGTAAAAGCCTTTATGCTAAGCTAATCTAACTTCCACCTGGCTTCAGATCCACTCTTAGAGCACAGACACGAGTGGTGAGTAAGTTTTCCTCTAACTCCTGGAAAGAAGTCAGATTTTTTTTTTCCAGGTTCATTCTATTTTTTCTAACTCCTATTTATTTAGTGAGACGTTAGAGGTGCATAGGCCCAGAATAACTTACAAAGACATATAAATGTTTAAATCTATTTGCATCTTTTTCCACAGACACAGAACTCAGTATCAAAGAGTGAATTTGAATCCTGCCACAGAAGAGCCATATATTATCAAGATAAATATAACATGTGTGCTACTTTATTTTGGGGGTCTCTGTCTAAATTTCACTGAGCTGAATCTAGTGCACAGTCTCGGGAAGGTTGTGCCAGATGTCTCATCTCACTCTTAGCTCAAGTGTCCCACATACAGTGTGAGAGAATTGCTGGTTACACTGCTCTTAGGACTGGCAGAGAAGCAGCAGGTTAGAAAAAAACACCTCCCAGGAGAAATGATTCAAGGTATTGGAGAGCCACAAAGGTGAATAAAGTGAATGCAATTTCAAAGGGGAAATAATGGAGGTCATGGTGTTTGATGTTCCTATGCTGGTCACGAAAATAACTTGGTTGATGATGGAATCAATCACACCTACACGGGAGTGAATGTTAATGAAGATATGTTTAGTAGTTGTTGTTTTTTTAATTCTTCTTCTTTTCTTTTTTTTTTTTTTTTGCATTTTTAATAAACAACGTTAACATCAAGCCTAGACATTGCTCCGTTGCTCCAGACAGAATGAAGCGCCGTTATCGGCAGCCATGACTGAAGCAATAATATTTGAAATGTGACGGGTGTTTCTTTTTTTCTTTTTTTTTAAATGCTGTTCTTCTCCTGTGTTTTTGTTGAGATGAGTGAACACAAGGTCAAAATGGAGTTTATCCTCTGATATCACCTGCCAGTCCAGACAAGAGAAGTGCTCACTCAAGGTGACATTACTTTGGTGTCTGTACTCAGCATGCCACTACATCTTTCATTTCCTGTGAGCTAAAATTTACAACTTATCCTTTGACAGGAGGAGTAAACATCTCTAATATGACCCAGGCTGTGATCTTCCTCGGTAAACAAAAGAAAACCTGCCTCAGCCTCTGTGATCTCTGAGAATCCAAAGCAAAACAATAAACAAACCGCTTTTTTGTTTTTATATATTTTGAATATGAGCCTAAAGCCCTTGAAAAATGAATCGTAAGTATTCAAATTCAGCATGCAACACTGCAGTGCATTTATTGTAAGATTAGTGGTTTTGACAGTGACTACATTCGGTATTCTGTGTGGGATTAAGGTGAGAGCCATGAAACGAACAGCGCTTACATAATTAGATTGATAATAGATAGCTACAATAGGGGAGTGATTTGGAAGAGCTCATAACATATTCTTATTCTTTCTGCTGTGGCACTTCATATTAGGCTTGGAAAGTTATTTAGTATGCAATGGATCAATCACCATCCTCAAAAGTCATTTAAATTAACTTCTTGGGCAGATATCTATCCTGCAAAGTGGCCGACAGAGGCAAGGGACTATCAGAAAATTAAAAAAGCATAACACTTTTCAGTGTGAAATTGAAATGGAACAAAACTGTGCAAAGCATAAACATGCCAAGATGTTCACTGACAGACTGTCTTTCTTTTATATGTGGATCTTTTTTCTTTTCACAAATCTAAACAATGAGGAGCGACGCTTTTTTTTCTTGCATTCACGGCTCATCATCCTCTCTCTCACAACACACTCGGCCTTTTTTATTGACAACTGGACTAGGATTTTGTGTCCTAGCATGCCACTAATATGGTAGCCATCAAAAGCATGACAGCTAAATTCATTTTTCAGTCGAGACACTGTCCAACTTATTAAAACTTAATAAGAACTGAGGGTAAAACCCCTGCACTAAGTCTCTCTCAGTCTCTCCTTTTAAATTAAGAGGAATCCAAAGTGAATGTTTGATTCTCACTAAATAAAAATAAGCCAATCTGTGTGCAGTGCATGTCTAATTGCAGATGAAGTATCAAATTAAAATGTCAGGGACCGGTTGGAGAAGCAGAGGCTGCCGAGCCTTAGTGTTTAAATTTATGTTTGAGATTATGCCATTTTCAAGGAAGGTGTAATTTGTGCAGCAGTATTACCAGCGCAACACCATGTTATTAGTTTCGACAATTCTCAGTCATGTTAATGTCGGGAAGGAAGGAAGACTGCGTGCCACCTAGTGGGATGTGAATAACCCATATATCTCGCCACCAATTAGTATTAGGCTGTACTGTAAAGTGACAGGAAACTAATTCATAAATACTGTAGCAACATGAAAGAGGAGGGAAGCCATCCGCAGAAGAAAAATAAACTGTCAGTTCCATACAGATTGGGGAACATCAACGGAGCCTTTCCAATTACTTCAAGGTTAACTGTGAACCAATAACTTCAGGGAACCGAAGAAACAAAACATTGTTAGCTAATTATAAGCAAGTCATTTAGACTGATTGATGCAACATATTATTCTGTCCTCTCCCTCTTGCACTCTCCCTCTCTCTCTCTCTCCTAATTTTCTCTCCCATGTAGCGGAGAATAGTATAAAAGCCGTGTTTCCTTTGGCAGCTGTCTCCATGACGGCCCACACTGACACAATGAATGAGACACTCTCCCTGCTCAGCAGTATACCACAATCAACTGGTGAACAACTGGCACAGATTTATCATCATCAGCACAGGACCAAAGCTCGATGTGTGAGCAGAATCAGTCTGCAGATACAGAACTGTAGGCAGGTCAACCACACAGTTTCTGAGGTGGCAAAGATGCAGTCAAGCCCTTGTGTGCATTTCCGTATTCAGAAAAAAACCTATTTGACTGTGCCTGTGGTTGGTTAGGTAAAACATTCTGTTTGCATAGATGCTACATAACAAAGATGCTTAAAAGAAGGTCCTTTATGAGAATGCTATGATCATTGTTTTCTTGAAAACGGATAATAACAGCTCATCCAGAATACAAGCTGAATTGGGATTTAAATGCATATTTTATATTGCGATCACTGTGAATATTCTCTGTAATGGTCTTTAGCGTGCTCCACTTTTTTCCCCTTAATCCATGAATAATAATTACAGTTGAAGCAAAAAGAAAGAAAATGGAATATATATTTATTTCTATATTGCGTGTAATTTTGATTTTCCTTTTTTGGGGGGTTCTGTTTGAGATAAAGGTAAAAGAGCAGAATATGGATTGCATGGTACTGGATTACTCTTAGATGTGCTCAAGCTTAAAATGAGCACTCAGTGATCTGATTGCAGAACCCCCTCAAAATGTACTCATCCTTTGTTTGTTCATCAGACTTGAATGCAACACGTTCGTAGCCTCCAGATGATGCCACATTGGACCGACAGATTTAAATCAGTGGAAGCTCTTAACAGAATTATGTAAACAGCACTGAAAAATCTCGAGCTATACAATGGAAAAAGATGAAATAGTAGTGGGAAAGTAAAAGTACTGACACATTAATGCCACGCTGCGTGATGTTACTACTGAACACAGGCTCCGTGTGAGACTAGAACTCCATTAAAAGCGGATGTTTTGTAAAAGCATAGCGAGAGCTCATGGATTACACTGCCCTGCTTTTGAAGAGAAACATTTTCTACTTTGAGTGAACCAGTCACAATACAATACATGAAAATACCTATTTTTTTATTTGATTATTAATATATTTTTTGAGACTTCATTTTAACAAGATTGCAGTACATAAATCTGCGCCCCATAAGTGTAAATGATGTTTGGGCAAACTGTAATTTCTTGAGGTTCCATAGCATGATGATTCCCCCTAGTGGTATAAGAACCAAAATAGAACAGACAGATACTGGCACTGTTATTTAGTGCTGCCATAAGCTACATAGAGTGCAGTTAATTATTCAGGTTGTAATAGTTTTATAGATAAAAAGCAAGGGTCTGTGTAAGATAACTTCATCTATATGGACTCAATTTCACCCCAGTTTGATTGAAACTGACAGAATTAAAACATATAATAAATCTTAACTAACCTAACTAACCTATGCCTGTTTACATTTATTTTCTTTAAATTTAAAGAAATTAGCTCAAGCATTCCTGTTTGTTCTTTGTGGTTCATGCTGTAAACATTAACCTCCTAAGACCTGGCGTCCACATATGTGGACATCACATTTTGGGTTATTTAGACCAAAATACTCAATTTTGCTCTACAAGGGCCTGATATCCACTTACGAGGACATTATACTGCTACTGTCCTATCAAAAATTTAAATGAATTTCCTCATATGTGGCTCTTATTTTTCTTTAAAACAAAAATAAGGTAAAAAAAAAAAATCTGGTAATTCTTTGTTTTTACATTCATCGGGCCCCAATATGCCCAAATATCAAAGAGAAATTAAAAATGCACGCCATCGAAGAGTTCAGGTCTTAGGAGGTTAATACATTTCAGATTCAACTAGAGTAATAATATAAAATCAATAATGACTGATGAAGGAGCCAAGATGAATTGATGACCTCTATATTGTATTATATAGCAACATTCGCCTTTAAAATGTGCTCCTCATGTAAAAATTCTGACACATATCATACATGATGGTACCAACTTCCTAATCTGTGACAAATACAGCAAATATTTCTATTTGTAAACCCACAGAGTATCATTTTGGTCATTTTTAGTAAACTTTGGGGAATATAATGACTTTCAGTGCACAGTTTCTCTGAACTTATGATGCTGTTTGCCAAATTAATCAATACATAAAAAACTGCACCAATTTCTTCTAACAAATTGGGGATTTTAGCAAAAAGGATGAACACATTATATAGTGAATACTATGTGCTTATCCTTTGTCCTGCAAGTATAATTTGTTTTGTTTATGATCTGTAAGTAACTGATGCTAACTTGAGAGAGTTGAAAATAAAGAGAGCGATCCAGGCTACAGCATCTTGCAGTAGCTTGCTGTGTTGGTAATAATTCTAATAAACTTGAACACAAGAGAGAGGAAGACAACCTACAATGAGTTGAAACATTCACTTTTTATTTATTCCTGCTTAAAATAAATTATTATAGATTTCAAATTTTTCTTTGGTTTTCATATGTACCTGTTTTCAGTGATATCAACTTTCATAGCAGGAATTTTAATAGGCAGATAATTCTTTTCTGTTTCTCATTTTTGCCATATTTTCTTTAAATAAACTATATTGGGCAACAGCATAATAAAACTGGAAATTCTGTTTTTTGGTGTGACACCCCAATATTCTCAGTGGCCCTATGAAAAAACCCCAGAGGCGCTACTGGCTGTGTGACGTAAAGAAGAAAAAAATAATAAAAGGTGTACTAATAAGTCGTTGTACCAGCATGTGGGGCTGTAACAGTTTCACTGCACCTTGGCATTGCCTTGACTGACAGCGCTCTATGCAGTCCTGTGAAAAACAAAGTATGTTCTTACTGTTTCCATAGGAATTAAGAGAGTGAGTGACAACCAGGGTCTGCTAATCAAATGCACTTGGCTGATTAAAGATCAGAAAATGAGTCTAACTGCAAAAGCAGAGCATGGTCCAGAGCAACAAGCGTGCATTAACAAAATACCACAATCTTGCAATCAGAGAAATTGCAAACAATCCAGGAGTTACATCTTAGACTATACAGGCCATTTTAAATATTGAAGTTCATGACAGTATAATTAGAAAAAGACTGAAAAAGCATGGCTTGGGAAGGACTGCCTGAAGAAATCTTCTCTCTGAAACATCATGGGAGCACAACTTAGGTTTGCAACGTTGCAAAGTAGAGGTATCTGGCCGCAATACATAGCGCCACATTTGGTAAAAGCAAAACATATCACATCAATATAAACACCTCATATCTATCAAGCATGGTGGCAGAGATGTGATGATGTAGGTTCGATTTGTAGCCACACCATGACTGTGCACACCTCTGTATAGCAAAGTATTCTAGAGTTATGAGTGAGTCTATCTGTCCTAAAGCTTGGCCCAAACTGTTGCATACAACAGGATAAGGATCTCAAGCAGAAACAGAAAAATCTACAACACAACGGCTGAAAAAGCAAGGAATCAAGGTGTTTCAGTCAAAGTCCAGACCTCAACCTGATTGAAATGCAGTGGCAGAAGTTTAAGAGAGTTGTGCATAAATGAATGCCCACAAACCTCAATGAACTGAAGCAACGTTGTAAAGAAGAGTGGGTCACAATTCCTCCACGGTGATGTGAGAGACTGATAAAGTCACAGAGAAAACAATTACTTCAAGTTATTGCTGCTAAAGGTGATTCACCAAGCTAGTGAATCATGGGTATACTCAGTTTTTCACAGGACTGCATAGAGTCCTGAGAAAATTTTCTTTTTCACATGACTGTATGTGGCCTTAGGCAATATATTCTTTATAAAAAATAAAAGGATACACAAACATGCACTGAATTGGATTTTTATGTTCTTATTTTAGCTGTTTTTAAATTCTTAAAATTGCCTTTTCTTTTCATTACATTGTAAATAGACACAAGGTTAGAACAATTTATGATTTATAACTAACAATTTATAATTAAAGGTTTGAATTAATAGTTAAAGGCTGTTCATTTAAAACAAAAGAACAACAAAAACAACCCAAAAGACCTTTTTTGAGAGGTATCTGGACTTATCGTTTAAAATAGACCCTGGATCTGAGCGATCCAGGGTCCCTGAGCAGTTATGGACTTGTATTATATTATATGTGTTTTTGGTGTTGCTGTCCCTTGTTCTCCCTGCTTGCAGGTATGTGTGTGTGGGTGTGTGTGTCTGGGAGCACCTGTTTACAGGCGCCTTCAGGCCTGGTAGGTGTGGCCCTGCCAGGTGGTTGACCACTCCTGAAGACCATCACACAGCTGATCAAGCCCCGTTGGAGGAGCTATTTAAGAGTATGGTGGAGCTCTCTCCGACACTGGATCATTGCGTGGCTTCACGTTAGTCTCTTGACCAGTTACTAAGTTTAGTCTGCTGCATGGTGGTGTGTCTGACGGCGGCCTCTCTGTTATTTCCCCAGGAGAAGCATGGAGACGAGAAGGCAGTGAGCATGGGGTGCTCAGACACTGAGAAGCGGAGACAGGGATACTAGAGGACATGTCACCGGAGTTGGGAACGCACTGGGGATCTATTGTTATGTTTTCCATTTTCACTGTAAATAAACGCACTGTTTGCATTCAGAGCTCCACGCCTGGGTCCTCCTTCCTCACATCCCCACGGTTGGCCAGCGTCAACCGTGGCAATAGTGTTTATAGGAATTGAAAAGTAACAAATATTCTGAGTCCTAAAAATATTCAAAAGCACTATTTCATAAGGTAAAGACACATATATAAAACAATACAGTCTAGAACTGAAAGAACACCTTGTATTAATTAAGGCTGAGTGCAGGAATGGCAGCAGTGCAACTGAAGGCAGCACACTGTGATCCCTTGTTACAGTCTGAGTGTCTGGCATTGGGTACTGAATATTACAGGTTGTGATCCAGGCAAGAGACCTAATCCAGAGCGAGTTTTTTTTTTTTTACTTCACTTTTCAAGACTCATTTTTATGCAATGTGTGATCAAACAGAGCAGGAAAGGGGGAGTTGGCTAGCTGAGCATTCTAGGTTAAGGTAATTGTTCCACATTTTTGATAAATATACTGCATTTCATTTTCTTTTTGCAGGTTACATAAAAGGTTAGATATGCCATACTCGTATCTGTCCATTCAATAATAACCGGAAGCCAGTAGCCAATCAGCTTAGCCTCGCTCCAAGATGAGAAATTGGGAAACGGCAATCCTGGCTCTGCCCTATTTTAAGAACATACCTTCGGCAGCAATAACATAAACGAGAATAAAACAATCTGCAGTCATCTATGTGAAGAAGTATTTATTGTCCCGGTATCCCACAAATACAGTTATCAGAGAATTTATCAAGTATCGGCTAATGACTTGCCCCTGGGGGTCTGAGGTGTAACCAGCAGCTACAGGAAATAAGGGATAACCTGATATTCAGGTCACCACTCCCTGTTCCCAATCGCTATTTGCTGTCCAACGATGGATGCTGAATAAAAAAAGCTATTAAGAAGCTAAACTGTCAGAAATTGATGGCTGATGGTTTCTAGATTTCATTTTAGACCATGGATTTCTCTTTCTCTCTGCACAGACAGTTATTCTGTATGCAAACTCAAAAAAATGACTGTTCTGTATTACTCGGACTACAAAATGACGACAGATGTAAACCAGAAAATGTCTGGTATGAAAAATCTTGTCCCTTGCATGCAGAGCCTGCATATTCACATGCAGATATCTGTTTATAGAGATTACAATTACAGTGACCTTTAGCAGTCTGGTTGCCTTGCAACCAAAGAGAAAAGGCTAACTGTTTCTCCCAATTTCAGCTCCTTGTGCTAAGCTAAGAATTGCCAGATGAAGGCCACATGTCAGCATGCATTGGTCAAGCAATAAATCTGTTCTGTTATGTGTTGCCTTGTTAAGCTAAGCTAAGCTAATGAGCTTCTGGATCCCACCGACTGATATAAGTGATATTGATCTTCTTATCTTATCTTCTTCAGCTCTCAGCAAGAAAACAAATCAGTTTTTTTCTTCCCAAAGTGACACACCGTCCTTTAAGATTGTTCATAATCTCAGTGTGGCCTGGATAGTGAGTCATAAAATCAAGGTTTCTGCTAGTCGGTGATTAAATTGAATCCATAATCTCAATAATCATAATAACAGTTTTTCATTCACTGTCACAATTTCAGGCATTTACTTTACACAGGAGTAAAAAGCCATAGTTTGACATAGGCTTACATGTAAATGATGCAGATGACATCTTAATAGTAAATGAACATAAACAAAAGTTTTGCTTCTAGAAAAAACTGTCAAGTGGAAAACAAATGGTGTTATTTTTTTTTCACACCAGCTTCACAATTCAAAGCATCCAAAAGTCAATACCCACACTTGGCAGTTCAGACAAAGATGAAGATGAGGTGTGAGACGTACAAAACATTGCATTCTGGGATCGGCCTGAAGCACAAAATGACAGTGATTCAAAAAAGCTCCATCTGTACATGCTGGGTACACTGGGGAATTGTGTCTCAAAGTTGAAATGCTAAGAGACCATAACAGCATAATCACAGTCACATAGTTAGCTATTTGTCAAAAATAAACCACAGGTGCTGAGGCTAGAAATGACGTGTGCAGATCTGACTCATTTGTCCGTAGACTACTGATGAGCTGAAAACCAGGTCTAAAACGCTCACTTTCTACTACTATGAGGAGATTTCAAATGCACTGCGAGAGTTGCTGCAGGACATTAATGGGAAATCCATTTGAAAATAAATGAACATGGTGCCTGCTAACAATGGCTTTTTCTGACAGACACGTAATTTATAACAAACTGTGTTTATAAATGTACCTTGTGGCATAAATTGTCAGGTCAGTGCACAACTTATTTGACCTACAAGGAGCATACAAAGCAATGACGAAGGGAACCATACTGTATTGATTGATAAATGCATTTTCTTTCTGTGTACAATTGGATATCTGTCAGACCAGTACACATCACTGGGGGCACAAATATGACCTTCTTTTTAATCGTTTGCCTTTTGTTTTGCATGGCCTTGAATAACTTAGCAATATTCGAACTGGAGTGACTTTGCAGAATACAAGCATTCAATAAAAAAAGGTGGCCATGACAGATTAAATATGGAATAAGGTTTGAACATTGTCCTTTATTCATGAGGCACATTGAGGTGATGTGTGAGAACTCTGTTAGTGCTTTAGGTGTTATGTAAAAGGCATCTAATCCACTCCATTCCAGCTTTTATCACAGCTATCAAAAACTAAAAAAGCAGGTATTTATGCTTATGCAAATGAGCACTGCCCTTAGCCCCCGCTTCCTGCAGATGAACAGAAAACAGGAAAAAAAAAAGTAATGGCTCAGGCTGTCATCAGATTCCACTGAGAGCTCTTTTTTTCTACAGCTTTTTTTCCACAACTATTTATTTCCTCTTAAGTAATGTCCCTTAAATGGCTGTTATGTAACTTGCCACAGCTTCAACTCTTGTCTCATTTGCCTCCATAAATCAAATGCTTATTTAAATCGACCTTTAAAATAACGAGGACAGAATATTGTGACAAATTTGGACATGAGCAGATGAAAATCAGCAGGTATTGAATACTGTTTAAAATGCTCATTTCCATGAGTAGTAAGTACAGTAACGCAGCTCAGAAGAAATTTTGGAAAAATGTTTATGAAAAGCAGTATTAAAATTGGCCCGTACTTTTGAAGTTGTTGATGAAAACTCAAGCACTTCCCCATGGACACGGTCTCTTGATTGAGAGATGTATTTAATTGATCTTTTTCCTGCATAATTTAGGTATAGGCTTTCTGGATTCCTGTAGCTGTCCTGGATTTGTACTTGTACTCACCAATGATGGGTCTTTCTGAGGAGACAAACAGTACAAGCATTACAGCTTTGAGATTGAAAATCATGTCAAGGTTGGCTAATTGTAGGCCAGGTTTCTGTATATCTGGCTTTTAAAAATCATCAGTGTTTCATCAATAAACTATTTGGGACCTGAGGCACTTCGCACTGTCACTAAATATTTCTGGTTGAAGTGAGCTGAAAAATAGCAACCAGTGTGGCAAATGTAAGAGTAGCTTGGCAAGAACATGGTTTATCAGTGTCAGAGGACAAGTTGCATGAGAAAACTGTATATTACTTGTATATTTATGTGCTATTTTCTGAATGAATGTACATGAATTTATATTCACGGGCTAAGGATTTGTCCCTCACAGCAATGACAGGCAGGAATTTGTCAAGCACCATAATACCTGTTGTTCTGTGTTGTGTACAGTGATGTGAATTATTTCAAAGCGCAAAAGCAGGTGTGACAGCACCCAGCATGAATTTGTAGGAATAATGGTTCGTACTTTATTTTCCACCAGTTCTACTCTCTCATTTGCATGCAAGAAACTCCACGGAGCAACCTAGGAGTCTTCAAAGCCAGTCTCTCAGGTAATGCAGCAGCATCAGGTTTTACATCTGATCATATCTGACTGGAGTTTTGATCATGTTGATTCAAACTGCGGGAACAGTTCTATGTGTTTACCAATTCAGGCAGTGGTTTCTGATGGCAAGGGGATACCACTTCATCTTGAAAAGCTAAATTTTGTTCAATTAAAATAGATTAATTGGCAATATTTTATTATGTTTGCCGTGTCACCACATTTGGAGAAGAAAATCTTGTAATGAATGAGCCTTTTTGGTATTTCAATCACACCTTTATTGGAAAAAGAATGAGCAGCGTGCAGAGTGCATTAAACTGAATTTCAAAGATGTAAAATAAAATTTTGCAGTTGTGAAAAAATGTCTTCTATCATAAATATGTCCATGTTTTAATGACCCACATGGACAACAAAAAATATTTACACTTTCTATGTACACTTGGAATAACCTTTTTTTTTAAAAGACAGTTGCAACTTCCGAACCTGTAGCCACAGTCACAATATTTGGGCTCTGCCTGACTGCACCACGAGCCTCGTGTTGTTGCTGAGGGTAGTAGGAAGGAAGGGTTCTGGTCCTGGAGAAGGTCTGCATGCTGCTCCGGGACTTGGGCTGACTTGTGCCATAACAAGAGTCCTTCCAAGACTCAGGGCAGCCATGAGGACTGTTGAAGACAGGCGCTGGGGAAAAGCCTATTGTGTATGCAGTGTTTCTAGGGGCTCGGAAGCTCTGTGGCTGTATTGCACAGTAGGTGCCTTGGCAATCCTCTGATAAGCCGTTAGCTGCACCTGAAATAGAAGCAATATGAATTTAATAAAATAATAATGGTGAGCATTTATAGATTAAGATTTTACATATATTTTAAAATAATTGATCATTTATATATTTCTGGTGAAGGTTTGCTTTATCTGAACTTAAACACATACAGGAAAACTCACTCTTTAGCCTCGGCTGGAAGGTTCTGAAGTTCTTTCTGACTCCATCGCCACTGATATCAGAGTCACTGTCGTTGAAGTCACTGTCCCCTTTACCACTGTCCTTCACGCTCAGCTGATCAGTGTTGCTCATCCCACTGCAAATGCAATCAACAAATACAGTATGAGGCACAACTGCATCACATTAGCTTGATTATTGATGACTTTTTTTTCTCTGCATACACAGCACGGGACTTTGTTGCCCATCTAACCTCATTTTGCATAGATGCCACAAGCAACTTGTATGTTTTGTGTCTGTGACTGTGTGCGCGCGTGTGTGTGAAGTACTGTTTTTTTTAAGAAACTCTTTTTAGTTTGATTTCACTGTTTGTAAAGCATCAGATCTGAGAAAAGACATTCATTTAGTTGTCTTACCTCACTTGCAAGCAGTATTTGTCACCTTGCCACACAGATGTTGGTTGGAAATGCTTGGAGGGCAGGAACATCTAAGAGAACAAAGTGACAAGAGAGAGCTTAGTTTCCATTTCTGGCACACAGATCAAAGCAGTACTAGGAAACATCCTATAAAAATATGAGGGAAAATAAAACAGAAAAACAAGACTAAATGTAGTTTACTCACCTTCGTCTCAGAGTCCCTGCTCCTCTCCTCATACAGGCAGGAATCATCGAGAGACAAAGAGGTCCTCTCGTGGAAGAAGCCTCCTTGACCTGTGTAAATGTTTGGTTCTGTTGAACTAAGCATGGGCAGGGGCCTGCCATCAAACAGGCCCTGACACACTTCTCTCTTGGCGCCACGGCTTCTCCCCCCACGTCTGAGTTTACATGTCACAGCTACAACCACTATTGCAATCAGCAACAATGCACAACCCCCACCGAGCATAATGATGATAATTAGTGAGCCATCAACGCCGGCGCTTTCTTCATCACTTGACCGCAGCACAATGACAACTTGGTCTTCGGAGGGCTCTGTGTCTGAGACGACAAACCTAATAGTGGCACTGCTAGAGAGCGGGGACCTGGCATTGTCACTCACTGCGATTTTCATTTCCAGCACGTCCCCAATTTCAGCTGTCAGCCATTGTTTTAAACCAATCTCTCCAGTGTCTTTGTTCATTGTAAAAAGCTTCAGATCACCTTGCACAATTTGGTATGAGAGTTCTCCATTCACTCCATCATCCTCGTCTTCAGCTGTTACACGAAGGGCAAGATAGCTAGGAGGTGCATTAAAGGGCAAAGGAATCTCAGCAGAGTCATTCACAAGGACAGGGAAGGTGAAATATGGATAGTTGTCATTTTGATCCACAACTCTGACCCTGATTGTTGATGTGCTTGACAGAGCAGGGGAACCTTTGTCTTCTGCTTGGATGACCAGCTCAATCTCCTGAAGCGTCTCATAATCAAAGGACCTTAAAGTATACAAAGACCCTGAGAGGGAATCCACAGAAACATAAGTGGACACTAAAGAGCCGCCTGGTACCTCTGAATCGAGGAGTTTGTATGAGACTTTGGCATTTTTTCCCATATCAGGATCTCGAGCAACAACAGTGGTCACATATGAGCCTGGGATGTTATTTTCCAGGACTGAAACTTCATAAAGTGGCTTACTGAACAGAGGGAAATTGTCATTCTCATCTGTTACACGGATAGTGTACTGTCTGATAGTTTTGAAAGGTGGGCTTCCCAGGTCTTCTGCAACCACAGTCAGGTTATACTCTGGTATCTTCTCTCTGTCTAAAGTGGTGGTGGTAACGATCATGAACGTGTCTCCATATGCCTGCTGGAGGGTGAAATGCACATGCTCGAGCAGACTAACGCGCACGTACCCATTGGAGCCAGAGTCTCTATCCGAGGTGCTGATCAGAGCCACGAAGCTCTCTGCCGCTGCAGCTTCCGTGATGTAGGCGACTCCATCACTGCTGGAGGTCATGGGTTTGATGCTGATTTCTGGTGCGTTGTCGTTCACGTCCACGATATCTATCAAAACCTTGCAGGTGGAGGGGACAGAGTTCGCGCCTAAATCAGACGCTTTGATGCTCAGCTCATATGATCTCCTCTTCTCAAAATCGACAAGCGCCTTCAGGGTCACGTCACCGGAGTGGGGGTCGAGGTGGAAAAGGCGCGCAGCTTCTAACGACAGCCCGTCGGAGAACGCGTACATCACTTCGCCATTTATGCCGTCATCGGGATCAAACGCGTGCACTCTGAGAACACGGTGGCCTACCGGAGAGTCTTCATTCAGCTCAACTTTCAGAGAGCTGTGCTCAAAAGTCGGGCTGTTGTCGTTAAAGTCCAACACTTTGATATTCACAGTCATTGACCCGGACTTTGCAGGCATTCCCCCATCATATGCGGTGACTTCAATAGTGTAGGAGTCCTCCACCTCCCTGTCGAGCTGCCTCACCAGCACCAGTTCAGCAAACTTCACCCCATCCTCCCGATCGCGTACTTCAACAGAGAAATGACTGGAGGAGGAAGTGTTGTAGCTTTGGATGTAGTTGTCTCCCACGTCCTGGTCGAGCGCGATTTGCAGAGGGAATCTAGAGTCCAGTGGCACATTTTCTACAATCTCCAGAGTTGTCTCGTTGAGAGGAAAATTGGGAGAGTGGTCGTTGATGTCTTTCACCTCGATCTCCACGTGAATGAGTTGAAACTTCTCCCTGGAGAAGGCCACGATGTCGAAGGTGATGAAGCAACGGGGAGTCCTGGGGCAGAGCTGCTCTCGATCAATTATTTCTGCGACACTCAGAAGTCCGTCGTTCTCTCTCATGTGAATCACAGAAAAGTTATTCTCTTGCATAAAGCGGAATGAAGTGTCAGGGTCATCAGCTGGATCAATCTTTAAATCTTGAGACAAATTACCTATTTCTGTCCCGGGTGCGTCTTCTTCATAGGTGAAATACCTTGTAGTTGTACACTGAGCAGTATTTAAAAATAAAACAAGCGCCACGCACAGCCCAGCTGCTGCAATCTTGCAAACTGTCATATTGAAGGGCTACTGAATGCTGCACAAAAAAAGTCATAAATCATGCAAGCAATCCGCCACTTGTGCTATGTCAGGTCGAATCACAACGGTGTTCAACTCTGACTTTGCTGCGGGACTATAAGCTCCGGTATATGCAAATAGGCTGCCCAGTCGACCAATGGCCTTCCAGTCCTGCACCAAACGGAACACGTTTGCCACTTCTGTTCACTGTTTGGGGTGCAAATGGTTCACTGAATAAACCAATTGTGGGGCTTTGTGCAGGCTGATAAAGTTGTTTTCTAAATAAATCTACATAGGGCCATTAATTAACTAACTAAATTACTTGGAGGACTGCATATAATAGGACTTCATGCCACAAGAGGAAGTTTAAAATTAACAACTTAGAATAAATGACTGGGCGAGTTTGTTGCCTCTCTAAAGGACATTATGCAGAAGCTAGGATGTAAAGACATTAAAGCGCAATGGACATATGCCAGTGAAATTATACATTGGTGGTAATTACTGAGAAACAGAAAAAAGTTAACAGGGGGGCATGACATAAGAAAATATTATGAGCATGATTGGCAGTCTGAGTGCAGTTTTTGCTTTGCGGGGAGTGATGCTTTTAAAATGTGAGGAATAAAGGTAGTGATGGAAGAAATGTAAGATGTTTGAAGTAGAAAAGCCACAATGCAAAAAAAAAAAAAAAAAAAAAAAAACCTCATTACACAAGGAGGAGCAAATGCATAAAGTAAAAAATAAAAATGTTGCAGAATGATTGCCTGCATGTGTTTTCTTATAAACATTTTATTACAGCAATATTACTGTGGATGTTTTAACAGTGAGGAGTAGGGCTGGGTATCGTCACTAATTTCTAGAATCGATTCAATTCCGATTCACAAGGTCCCGAATCGATTCGATCCACGATTCAATTTAATTCGATTCGATTCGATTTAAATCTGGGAAATTTTGACAGTCAGAAATATTATAATTCAGATCAGTACATTTACATATTTTTGTATCTATAAAAAGGAAGCTGACACATGCAAGACTTTATCACAGGTGTGAGCGTCACAGCAGATGCCTTTGTGTCAAAGTAGCTGAAGATAAAACACAGGAAAACATGAAGGTTTTCCTGGCCTGGGATTTATAAAAATATTCTGCAGTACATCAAAAACGAAAGAAAACCATTAATCAACATATGAACATCACCTCTGAAGTTACAGCAGTCTTATTAGAGACACGTTAAGTGTTGTGCATTTTGAATAATTTTGAAAAGTTTAAATTTGTTCAGTATTGAACAGCAGAAATGAGGTTTTCTTTTCGGAAGAATGTAAAAGGGAAAAAAACAGCGGCCGACAGCGCTGTAAACAACAGTAGACTTGTGCGTAACAAGCAAGCGAATAATGACGAAAGGGAAACTGTTCTTGAAGTACAGAGAGAGAGAGAGGGAGAGAGAGAGCTGTGCATCGTGGTGGAAGCAAAACAGTAAAAGTCAGAGTGAATTCATGACGATTTTATGTGAAGCGTTTGGATCTTCTTTTGCTGCTGGTTCGGTCAATATTGTTTGGGGAGAGATCAAACTAACAGCTTTAGAATCGGCTCATAAAGGGCGTGAACACAAAGCGCGGACCCGCCGACAGATCAGAATCAGCGAGCTGTCGGCTTTCAGCCCCGACTGTGAGAAAGGCAACATCTAACTGATTCTGATCCGCGGGGTCGCGCTGTGTGTTTAAGTCTATGTGCAGAATCCGTGTTCCTGCTCTCATTTACTGTCTTAACTGTTTGGTGGTTCTTGAAATTTTGTGAGATGTCACCAGAGATTCTGGCATTTTGGGCAAAATAAATTTATATTAAAAAATCGATTCAGGATTTTAATGAATTGATTTTACTATCCAAGCCAGAATCGATTTTCATCGATGAATCGATTATAAAAACCCACCCCTAGTGAGGAGCATCTTAATGTTGTGGAGGTGGTACTATTTTGAACACGTTTATACCTACTGGCTCTTTAATAATGCATTAGTACATACATATGCCCAAGATTATCATATGAGTATAGCTGTCAATTAAATGTGATGCAGGAAAAAAGTTCTACATTTCCCTCTGAACTAAGTAGAAATATAATATAGCGTGAAAATGTAATATATATACAAGCAGCAGAACACAATAGTGAGTTAATGTATTTAGTTATTTCCAGCCTGTCTTTAAAGGCAGGAGAAAATGCAAAATAGGAACTAGGAAAGATCTAATAATGGAGGGTCCCATCTCTAATGACATTCATTTATATTCATTTTCACACATATTAAAATCACATAGTGCTCATATTTTGACATTTAAACTTAATAAAACTCCATACATATTTATTTTTGCAGTTTTTTTCTCCTTCCACATTTATCCGTGTAAATGTTGCAAATAAACACGATGCATAAGGAAAAGCATGTGGTTTTTTTTATATTCTTTTTATTTTGGGGTGGAGCATCTGCAAATGCTGTCTCATCTGTTCAAATAGTGGAGGAGGAATTTCAGCGTAATGCGGTTGAGAAAACCCACAAAGCCAGACAAGTGTCATTTGATTAGTGCTGTGTTTTGGACACCCACAATGTTAATTACACATAGAATATCACTGCCAGTATAATCAAGACCATCTGTATTGTAATAAACACCCAGTCGTACTTAATTTACCCTTTTCAACAATGGTTCTATAACAGGAACTGTGGAAGCCTGAAAAATAAAGAAGTCATAAAGGACTGCATTGATTCCCAATCATACCACACACACAGAGTGAGAGACTTCCACAGACTCGCGCACACACGCACACACAACAGCAACAGCCCTCACAGTGATAACAAAAGAGCATGAGTCAACCAGGCCTTTGTCAACCATATGGGTGATTAGCTTCTGCTGATTAAAAGGCGTCTATTACCCTTCAAAGGGCTCTTGACGCCTCACAAAAGTTTGGGTTAAATTTGTCTGAGCCCCCCCAAGAGGGCACACACTGAAAGGTGCAAAAAAGCACGCAATAAAGACCCACAGAGACCGGAGATACTTGTCAGTGAGAGGTGATAAGGAGCTCTGGGCTGCCATAGTTAGAGTGTTATACAAGCCCAATTTTTCTTGCTAAATGTGAAAATTGATTTTTTTTTCTTTCAAATAACGGTGCCTGCTGTTCTTGGCAAGAACACCAGGCACCATTAACAAAAAACAATAACAAAATGTTCCAACACTTTGTAGCAGAGAAGGCTAATTTATAATGTATGGCACTGAAAGCTGCAGTATATCCATATTGAACTTGGAACGTGCCTCAGTCTGATCACATTACAACAGAAATGGATGTTCAGAACTTGCCCTCCAATCCATAAGGCATCGAGTCAACAAGTGGGTTTTCCTATATGCTGAGGTCTGTTTACTGCCACAAATGATTACATCAAGTGGTATTTTGGGCTAAACGCCAAGGCAAGCCAATGCAAATCTAACCTAAATGGTTAATCTTGCAAGTGTAACAGCATTGCGTCACCATTTGTGCTACTCAGCACTAAGTGAGAGATGTTATGACGTGGAGTTAAGCGTAAAAATTAAATGTAGCCTCTATATCTAGTCATTTTTGGCTATTTGTTAGTCCGCATCTCTATTTTCAACCTTTATTAAAAACAAGATCATGCTGAACATATGAACACTGAGCCAGCAGGGGCTCAAACATAAGATACTTTTCTGCCATTACCAGACACACAAAGCCTTCAGCACAATGGCCCCATGCTGGCTGGGTGTTAAAATCCAGGATTTTATGGCTATGAGGAGTCAGAAGGTAATACAGAATTATCAGGCAAATTAGTTGTTTGCCTCTAAGAGGATTATGCTTTAATCTTATCAAATGTCTCACACACTTACCACTCTGTGCTGCAATGGATTCAAGGTAACAACTGAGCAGCTGTTGATAAAATATTTTAGTCGGTACAGACATAGCGATTAAAAGAGCAGCTCCACAGGTTGTGATGATCTGTTCATTTGCGATTTTCTTCGTGCATCCTACAGTGTAAATGAGCTAACTGGCTCGATGAGAAACCTCAGCCACTCGTGTCCCGAGTGTTTTTTTCTGATCGATACATCATTACAAGGTCACCAGAGGTCTGGCCACAAACAAAGCCAGGCTAACACAGGAGTGATACTTGTTTGCCATTTAAGTCAGGTGATTAATGCAGATCACGGCTTGATTAAGATGTGTGTGGTGACAGTAAGAACATTACAGCAGATTAATGGGTTTTGCCATCTGTTCTCTCACTGAGGTGATTTTAATTAATGGTAAGAATATTGTTAATCTTCCCATAGCAGTAAGCATCACATTAATCACAATGATGGTCAGAAATCAATCTGATTGCCAGACAGTCTTCAACATCACATGAAAGCCATTTGAAGATTGCATCTTGCCCACTTCACACACCTCCAGGTATGGAGGCAGGAAAGGCATTTGGTGACACTGGAAGCAGTAATCCTGGCATATGCCACTGGGACCAAATGTCTCAAAAGCCCACCTTTTGGAAAACAGCCACAGCGTCACCCAGAGTTAGAAAATTCAGCCAATATTTTGCTGTTTTCAATAAAAAGCTGAGAGGGTATGTAAACTACTTTAAAAAAGTTTCTGTAGGGATTTTTTTTCTTAACAATGTTTTTGGTTTGACTGCAAAAGACGCCTGCACAAATACTGAAGACAAACAAAGAGGCACGGAAATACAGGTATGTGTATGGACAAACTACAAAATTGACACTTGGTAGGAAACACAAATGAGCTATTATGCGTAAAACTAAAGCATGACACAGAATAAAAAACACTAATCAGCTTGGTTTCCTTTGTTGATCTGGCTCGAATTCATGACAACACTTTGTGTTGTATTTTACATAATTGAATAAAATGACAGTCGTGTCATGCAAATTTTGCAACCACCAGGCGTTGCATATTGTCACAGACACTGCATGTACTCTAGCTTAGATAATTTACATTAATTAAAAGTTTTTACACCGACTTTGAAATTCTTATATGGAATCTCAAAACAATCATAACACGTCTTCCTTCTCCTAAAACTGATTCACATCTAAAAGAACCAGCTGTGTGAATCCAGAGTATGGACAAACGCTGTTCTCTGGTATGTTTACCCACCTGTAAATGTCCTGGCATCAGGTTGTTTAAACATTTACCCTGCTGCTAAGCGCCTCAGTGGAGTCTTCATTGATTTGTATTCATGACACAGCTTTTTTAAAATTTAGATAGGTGCAGACTTTTTTTTTTGCTACGGCTAGAAACTCATCCAGGCATTTTCAGGCCAGTCCCTTATCAGTTTCCTCATCTCACTTTAACCTTAGGTGCTCTAATAAACTGGGGGTATACATGTCAGTACCCTGGTCGTGAGGGTCATGTAGCAGGTTTAATCTCAGCCATTTGGGCTGTCTGAAAGGCAGATAAAATAAGATTATCCTGTGCTTGCTTGTGGCCCTTGGTGAGACGAGAGGGTGGAAGTATGTGAGCAGCAGCTGCAGAGGTGCCAAATACTCAGACTGGTTTGTGGTCTCTGTGGCTTTTGGCACCTCCTGTAGCGTTACAGGCACAGATAACCACCACCACCCCACCCCTCCCAACCAAAGCCCATCCTCGCAGCTCTCCAACCGATTACAACAGGCCAAATGTTTAACATACTGTCCCTAATCACACTTAACATTCTGTCACGATATGCTCCTAAACAGCTTTTAGGGCCATATAAATCACATAGGTACTTGTGGCCATGATTAGGTCTTTGGTAATTGTTTTCTTTTCCTGTTGGTTTCATTTTTTTTTCCTGTTGAAGCAGAGTGACTAATGCATTCAGATCATTTCAGGGGGGATGAAATCTCTTTAGTACAGCTGCTGAATTTAGAACATGTGAGAGGCAACTTAAAAGATATATTTGTAAAACAAAGATCAATTATGGAAATAAATGCATAACATAAGAAAATCAGAAAATGCCTTACTATTTTATGATAAATTAATTAGTCTGTTAGGGCAAAGCATGAATAATAAAGGCTTCCCCATAATTAGATCTCGGTGGACTCTACATGTTTTAAACAAATCCAGAAAATTAATATCAGTGCCGTGTAAACATGTTTCCAGGATTTCTTCATGTTGGCCACAAAGGCTGAGTCTATTAAGAAATTTGGAAAGACAGATTTTGTTGTTTAAATCTCCTAAAAGCCGAGGCAGATCAAAAGAGGCATTAGTATTCAAAGACAAATCATGTTTGGCTGAGGTTCCTCTACCCCCACTCAACTCTAGCCATTCCCCACTGTGTAACTAATGCTCGCTGCCTGAAAACGATTGGAACAACAGTTGCTAGCTGCACTTTATTATGCATAAGCATTTCTGAATAAGCTTTGACCATATGCATGAAACAGGTATGCACAAAGATGTTTGGCATTTCGAATTTAACCACAGAGAGGACAAAAAACTGAATACAGTATATCACAGCATTTAAGAAAATACCTGCAAGAGAATCACATGAGCAAACAAAGGAAAACAGGTTTAGGAATTGAGGCCAGTCATTTCAAAATAGGGAGTCACCCTAAAGGTTTAGATTAAAACAGTGGCTGAGAGTGCCATCTACAGGTTGAAATGCTGCCATGTTAAGAGAGACGACTTGCAAGCAGCAACAAATATTGAAAACACTTCAAATTTCCACACTTGTTCACAGAAAATGATAACAAGTAAATTAAAATAAAACATTATCACACAGAAACAGATTGTTTGCTCTCACTAATGAATAATAAATCTGCACCGTTTGCCTTTCGTTTGAGGGAACACACAGGCACAGCAGAGGATCTAAGATGCAAATATAGAGCAAAGATCAGGAACCTCAAAATAGAGAAGCAAACAACTGGATTCTGCACAAAAAAATCTGCTTTTCCTCTTTTAGTGTGAAGTGTGGCCCTGTGCGGGCTTTATATCACAGTAAAGACTCTACTATGAGTTTCAATCCAATTATGATGACTACTTCACATTTCATGCCTCATAGTGAATTTTACCACCCTAAGCGACATAGATGAACCCCCCCAAAAAAGATCAGTGGGCCTACATGTTAACCTCCAGTCATATTCTGTGCCTGCTGATTGCAGGCACATATTTGATGTGACAATATCCCTATCAAACTTTCACTCTGATTTTCATTTTCCACGTCACCATTTAAGCCGGTCATTGTAGATACTAAAATATTCCCCGTTTCAGGGTGTCTGCAGCCACGGTGTAAACACTTGCCATTCATATTTCCATGGCTTGTTGGCTTTTATTATCAGGTGAGGTAAATAAGAATTTGCTCGGTAGTCCCGGCTGTGATTTTTTTTCTCTCCCTCTCTCCCTCTTGCATGGTTATATTATTCAAAGCAGGGAAGATAAAGTACAGCCGCTTTGCTTGTTTCTACATGGGAGTATTTATATGGGTCTGCATGTGTGCGTATGTGTGTCAATGCTAATTTGTGCCTTTTTCAAGGGCCAGGTCCCTCTCCTCCTTCTTGAATACATTTCACATCTCCATATTGCCATCCTAGAATGTCAGCTCCTTGAAGCAATTTCCTCTCAGCCATTATCTGATGGGTGAGAACTGTTTCCCATTGGCAGGTGCGGATGACACTTGGGCTGTGCAGGAGCTGGCTGTTAAACGTAGCACTGGCTCCTTACCAAGCTCCAGTCTGCCTGGTCCTGACAGCCCCCACAGGGCTGGCCACTGGGGGCAGACTGTTGGGCCAACTGGCCACTGAGGGGTGTAATCACTCCCTCTGACATATTTGGCACAAGCCATCCATTTGCTCCACAACAGAAAGCTTTGAATGACTGCCTTGCTTAATCCTGTTAGGCCAGGAGATGGCAACATTGAGGTGGGAGATAAACATTTGAAAAACTCTGTATACTCCAACCCTGTAATGGTTCATATCATATAAGATAAGAGGGAAAGGAAGTAGGGATGGAAAAGTCATGGTCAATTTAGGCAAGGAGCATTATGAAATCCAATTTGAGAAAATATTAATATGAATTACACCCTGTGAGTTTAATAAGGCTTATTTTATCATTTCTATTTGTCGTCATTGTAGTAAAGGGCATTTTGCTGTCAAGATGATTTCTCAATTTTCCACCAGATAACAAATTAACAATATATGAAATATAATCACAATTCAGCAAAACTGCAAAAGACACTAATCGCCATGCAAGAGGGTATAGTGCATACCCTCTTGCATGGCGATCATAATCTTAAAGGTGCATATTCATAGACCAACAAGTCCTCCGACCAGTTAAAGGTTCCATATGGAGACAATAGCCCCTTATTTTTCAGCCTCTGCTCATAAGAGTCCGCAATTAGGAATGCAAAATTGTAACAAAGGCACTAAAGAGAATGCCTACGGTGCATAGCTTGTGCATGTGCGGAAGT
This sequence comes from Maylandia zebra, assembly GCF_041146795.1. Lineage (NCBI taxonomy): Eukaryota > Metazoa > Chordata > Actinopteri > Cichliformes > Cichlidae > Maylandia > Maylandia zebra. The sequence goes on along the minus strand of NC_135182.1, from coordinate 19,118,023 downwards.
GCATGAGTGGAGCAGAGAGATAGATTAATGTTGAGGGGCATCAGCTTAGAGGATGTTTTGTTTCCCCACTGAGTGCCGAGTGCAGAGGGGAGTTAAGAGAATCCAATCTGGTCGCCGAGTCCTGCGGTGCGAAGAATGTTTGGAGTATGCTCGGTGATAGCGGACTCCATTACAGCACGAGTCTCCGGGTAGCCTGCCATTGTGCTGGCAAGCAAGGAGGTTAATCAGATCCCTGCTCCATTATGAATGCTTGCTATTTCTAAAGGGCTCTATGAATAGAAAACTGTAAGCTCTCATAAAAATGAATCAAGGCTCTGTGCTTTTACAGAAAAAAAGGCCTGATAAAGAATAATGTTGGTGTATATTTGAAGTGATTCCACATCCTCCAGAGCAAAACCAAATGAGTGCTTTATAGAGCCCTAGTTAATAATTATCTGAGATTAAGAAATTCTCTTATAGCTCCGCCACTATGTTCCCCCATGTCTGCGTTGTTTGCTGTAAAGGGCAGATTAGCTTAATTGATTTTTGAGTATTAAATTAATTTTACAATGTGAGTCAATGACATCTGCTTTCACAAATTAGCTGGTACGTTATCGCCCTCCTGTCATTAAAGCAGGACACATTGCTAAACAAACTTTTCAGGCACTCTTTTGTTTTAGCTAATGAATCAATTTTCAGCTTGCCTTGTAGTAACTTATTAAATGGCTGTGTTGGTCTGTTGACAGACTTGATAGCACCATCTAAGGATGAAACCCTCATCTACAGCACAACCGAGGTTTGGCACTGGAAGTGAACAAGCTCCGGGATGTTTTAAAAGCCAAGTTTGGTTTTCTCGTGAGTTCAACTCAAGAAGATATCTGATAAGGCAGGCACTACTTGATAACACCACCAGCATACCCTAACTCACAACTCACACATTCAGCTGAAAACCTTACAGATTAGGAGGCTGCTGAATGGTGCTTCTTGTCTGATGAATCTGCAGATTTGTGACAGGGCAGTTGATGTCTCCTGTGCCTCAAATTTCAGGGTAGGATCTACTGCTGATTATAGTAACACAAGGGAATTGTATGTTATACTTGCTAATGTTTTATTACTTTTCCTACTTTATTATTATTATTTATTTTTTAGGTCCATTTAACTTCCCCGATCTCGTCTTTTATATATATCCGCTAAAGCGCTTTAAAATGCAATCTGAAAAAGTGCCCTATAAATAAGCGAGTGTTATGGAGTAAGATAAGATAAGATAAGATAAGATAAGATAGAACTTTATTAATCCCTCGGGTGGGTTCCTCTGGGAAATTCGACTTCCAAAAAAAGCACAGCAACGACCAAAGTTACAGTTACAGAACTGTGTGTATATATATATATATATATATATATATATATATATATATATATATATATATATATATATATATATATATATATATATATATACACACACACACACACACACACACACACACACATATAAATACAGAGACAAATATAAATAAAATATACAAAGGGGATAAATAGAATAAATAGGAATAAAAAATAAAAATACAAGTGAATTGCACATTTCAAATATTGAGTCAAATATACAAAGTATACAATTACATAATGTGCTTTTACGATTGAAAATATTTAGCATGAATCACAATCAAAGTCACAATGCAGCACGTCTGTGAGGAAAACTGAATGAACAAGACAACAGGACATGGCTTCTGTGAATAATGCAAACAGGATATTCAACAGTCTGCCCTCAAGACAACATACACTAACTGTGATTTAGAGCGCAATCAGCGCATGCCTAATAGGACAGTTCACATTTCGCACAATTTGTAGAAAATCTATTTCTTTGTGAAGGCTCAGGAGCTGAAATTCAACTAAGCTTTACAGAACAACAGAGAACTATTATGGGAGGAAATGTGTTAACAGGCTAGACAGCCCTATTCTGAGCAAAGAGGTATTTAAGTACTGAAGATGAAGTGAGATGGAAAATCTCATTTCCATAACAGAACAGGAAAAACAGTCTGGCAGAAGGTGAGTTTTTTTCCCCCTTTTTTTGCTGTTGAATTGTCAGAGCAATCACGGCCGAGCCACAGCCAGGGCAGCAGACTAAAAGGAGTGGGGGTTGGTCGGGTGGGGGTGGAGCCCTCTTTCCCAAAACACATACAAATGAACTTGAACAATCTCGTGCCTGCACACACACACGCGTGCTCTCTCTCCCTCCCTCCCTCTCTCTCTCTCTCTCTCTCTCTCTCTCTCTCTAGCACACAACCATAGATACACATAGATGCAGGCATGCACAAACATGGCTAGTCTCAAAGGAGCAGACAGCGAACACATTATGCAAACAGAGGCTTTTGTGTGTATGCTGTTGAACGTGCCTGTGTGTTGGAGAGAGAAATTAGACTGATTAAAAATCAGGAAAAATCACAAACTGTTAGATGAATCTCCTAGGGGCTAATTAGTATGTTGAATCCTGAGCCAAAAACACACTGTTTCACAAATCCGGAAATGTAGGTATATTCATGATTTGTTTTTCTGAAATCTGATTTAAACGTCGGACATGTTTACATTTCAAATACCGCACGAGAGCAATATCTGCATCGCATCGTTTTCCTCCAAGCAATCAATGTGCCTGCCATACAGAAGCTGAATGTGGAGGCTTTGAGGCTGTGAGTTATAGATGTTACTACCATACAGGGTAAAGTACGGGCCATGGACAAACAGCAGAGCCGGTTTACAATTTTCATGTGTAAACCCAGAAACAGTGCAGTAGATAAACATTGGAGTACATTTTTGGTGCTTCAGGAGCAGGAAATGAACTATTGTTAGCTTTTCCATTGTGAGTTATGCAACGGAAAATAAACTAGAGGAGCTTGCGAGAGCAAAACTGAAACGAGCATCTTTGCAAAGCACAATAAATATTTAATTCAACCCTAAGATTAGGTTAACACTGAATGTTTTGTCCTTGGCCATAAACTGAGCCCTGAAGATATTTGTTCAAAAGAAAGAACCATAAGCTGTGCGTGAGCTAATTCTGTTCACCTTATCAAGGAGAACTCTGAACCGTGCCCCTCTCTTCAATCATAAACTTTAGATTTTTATGCACCTGCTATCAGCACAGTCAGCCAGCCCACATGAATATATTCAACATCGCACAGAGACAGTGAACAGAGGGAGATCTGTTTTATGTTTTGAGTACAGGCAGAAATGTACTTTAATATTTAAACCACCTTCCACAGTCGGTAGCTCTCAGTATACTACTCACCCTGCCTTGTCGACTCCTCCTTGGTTTCAATGACACCCAGTAAGTTGAATGGTCATGACATGACAATCAATTGGACAGACACATGAGAAAGGCTATTGACTTCCATACATAATGCATATAAATCCTGCTTCGATTATCCAGTGTTTTATACTTGAAACAGAATGCATGCATTGTAGAATTTATAATCCTCATTTATTCTGGTTTTGCTGCACATACCGTGTAAATCTTAATCCAATAACCCCAGCTAGAGATACAGAGATAGGTTAACAGCAACATGCATGAACGAACAAAAGAATTACTTAGATTTTAGAGTACTATTAAATCAGTTGTGCAGTGGAGAACAGCATGGTTCATATTTCTGGAGAAAATCTGACATTTGGAGGCTGCCTCAATCTTTGCTGGGAGATGGTGGTCTTGGGTTAAAGCTGTATGGCCAGCAGGGCACAGACTGTGCTAAGGAAAGAGCCACCAGCAATCCAGCAGGTCAGCAAAGCACACCTGTGCCTAATTATGTTTTGTGCATGTGTGTCTGTTTGTGTAGAAACACACACAGAGACCTATATATCACCACTAACACAAAATATTAAACCCTAAGATCTGCAAGAGTAATTTTTTAAGTAATTCAGTAATTTAAGATACAATGGTATAATTAGTACTAGTTAGGAACCATTAGTGGCCAGAGAACCATTAGCCTTTTTGCAATTAAAAATACCAATTGGAGGGTTGCTACAAGCAAATTTACTGATTAGTTGAAAGTAAAAAATGTACTTCGAGAAAACTGGTTTAAAAAGAGTGACTCTGACAGGGAGTGTACCTACCACTACAAATCAAAACACTCATCTGTATGTGACCCATATTTACTACCAAACACTTCTCAGTAAATGCATGTGCAAGACATAAAATGGAAGCTGTCTCTAGAGCAACCACAATCTGCCACCAGGAAACCTAACAGAAGAACTGGCCTTAAAATATTAAAAACCACAGTGCCAAAAAACAATCTAGCAGATAATGATCTGCGCCTGACTGGAAATAAAAGACACTGACAGTTAGACAGAAGTACAGCATGAAAGTAAATTATTTCGCATGCCCTCTGGCTTGTACATACTGTCTGTTTCACAGATATTCACCCAGCAGAGGCAGCCACAGGTCTGCATGTCCTCAAGGCACAGCTCCGGTCTTCACAAATCACTATAGAAGAAGCAAAATAGTAAACCAACCAACACTTCATATTTGCAACATACTTCCGCGTATAGGCTAGATTGATTTTAGATTTTTATTACGGGTTAACACAGCCTGTTAAACAGCTATTATTATCTTTAAGAAGCTGCTGCAGGGATAATTAGCTTTTAATTCAGTTCAGTTTTAATTTTGTTTATGGCATCAATTCACAGCAACAATTGTCTTGAGGCACTATATTGTAAAGTAAAGCTCCTACAGTAATAGAGCGAAAACAAATACAAGTACAGAAAATTCCCTAAGAGAAACAGTGGGGAGGAAGAACTCTAGTTTAACAGGAAGAAACTAGACCACAAAAAACAAACAAGAAAACACAAACTATGTGAAAAAGTAAAAAGTCCATGACATGCAGTAATGGCATTTACAGTAAGTGAAAATACAGAAGTAGAAGAAGCAGCCCGAGCCTATGACAGGAGGGGAGTTTGATAAGCTCACGGCTCTGCCCTCCAGTCTGCTTTCGGAAAGTGCTGGAAAGCCTCTTTCTGAGAGCAAAGTGCTCTACTAGGATAACAGGTTGCTATGAGATCTTTAAGGTTTTATGAGGCCTCATCACTCTGAATTCTTTATGTTAGAAGAAATATTTGAAACCAAATTCTGCAAAGTCAATGCAGAGTACTTAATATGGAATAAATAGGATGTCTCTTTCTTGAGGCACCATCAATAATTACTTGGGACTCACTATGTGAAATCGGCAGCTTTCCTGTTGGGAATATGATACAAAGGATTTCTACTCATGCAGCATCATTTTTCTTGACTTGCAAGAAAACAGGTCTTCTTGACCTAAGCTTTGCTTTTACAGCTGTACTGAATCACTACCTCACTTCATCTTGTAGGTCTTGGATTGGTATTGATGTTTTTTTAATCTTTGGATAGTTATGGGTTGGCCTGAATAACATGCAAAGGGCACCAAAAATGCTCTAAAGGTGCTGTTGATATGAAATTCTCACCAGATGGTTGGTAACAACACTTCAATCCACACAAAGAAATCAAAACTGTAGATGTACATAAATTAGTTACTGATTACTGATCTTAGTTATGTGTAATAATGAGACAGGGTGAACGTATTGAACACTCTTGTTGAAATTGATCTAAAACTTCGTACAAAGGCCTTTGTTGGTGAGGACAACTTCAAGACACTTCCTCCATGGAAAAAAATAGTCACATGTGTTGCTCAGGTGTGATTTTGGTCCATTCTTCCACACAAACAGTCTTCAAATCCTGAAGATTTTCTGGGTCCCTTCGACGAACTCTGACTTTTAGTTCTTTCCCTGAACTTTCAATTGGATTCAGGTCAGGTGATTGGCTGGGCCATTTCCAGCAACTTTATTTTTCCTTCTCTGAAACCAAATGAGCATTTCCTGTGGGTTTGGGATCATTGCTGAAACTTCCACCTTTGTTTCATCATCATGGTAAATGGCAGCCATTTTTTCCATCAATCCTTCCTCCAATTATACAAAGCATACCAGTGCAATATGCTGAAAAAAAGAGCCTCACACCATGATGTTCCCACCTCCACACTTCAGTGTTGGTCTGGTGTTTTTGGGGTGATATGCAGCACCTTTTGACCTCAAAACACAGTGTGCATTATGGCATCCAAAAATTTCAACTTTGCCCTCATCTGTCCCGACTATGTTCTCCCAGTATTTCATGGGCTTGTCTAAATGTTGGTGTTACGACCCGGCTCAAAAGCCGCAACATAAAAAAAAAGGAGATGAATAACAGAGTGTGGGTGAGAAGAGGTTTCATCCTAAAATGGAAAACCAGGTTGGCTAGAATGGCTGGTGCCACCAAGGCAAAGACTAGTGCACTGCCGGAAAGCTTGCCTCAGGTATGCTTTTATCCACACCTGACTAGGTGTGGCCAATTAGCACCAGCTGAAAACACTGAGACGATTAAAAGCTGCAGAGGGACGTAACACCTCCTCCCTTAAAAGGGTTCCTCTAGGACCCTTAAATTTATTAAAAGCCCCTCTGAAGCCTTCAGTTCCTTGACCCACAAACCTGGAATAAAAGTTAAAGCTAACAGAAGCAGTGTTCACGTTATAGTTGGCATCTAAGCATGGATGGGCATGAGGATTTGAAGTTGCCACACTGAACAGACAAAAAGTAACATGTGACCAACACAAAGGAGCACAACAGTCAAACCCAAAATGATTACCTGATCTGCTACGACACACAACCAAAAGTAGCAACAAATAATCACAACTAAGTGATCTGTTGTCTCCACCACACAAACAGTCACATACAAGTGGCCCTATACCACAACAAGTTACTTTAATCCAAAAAGTTCAGTAAATCAAGCGTACTAGTGACCAACCACAAACTGGAGAGCTATGGCCACACAATGATCACATCAAGGGTGGCTCAGCACCCCACAGTGTTATTGCCATCACCTGGCCAACAACACTCACAAGTGATCCAACAAAATAGCCATATTCCCCACAACACTAAAGGTCACAGCACAAAACACTCACCTCACAAGGATCTCATTAGCATCCATCCACACTGACATATGCACACACAGGGTGTGCACACAATGCCAACTTAAAAACAGCCTACCTGCCTCAGCTACAGACCATAATCAAGAATGGTCTCAAACCTCCTACCAAGTTTGGTGCCACTGATTTACTATGTGCAACTCCCAGCCTAAAACACTAAAAACAACAAAACCCTTACTTTTCCTACCCTAGTCTTCAGTGGTGTACCAGGCTCGAGGCAACTTTAAACGCAAACTCAAGGATAGGCAGCAGACCGGGGTACAGTCTCCCACCAAACCCTGAAGCGTACCCCCACCCAGGATAGCCACCAAACACAATAAACTAAAACAATAAAGCAAAACAACAAACAAGTGCTTCGATGGAAGGGCAGCACAGCCACCCAGCTGAAACACACTAAAGGGAGTTTGCTCAATTACAGTGAACACCATCACTCACCCACTTAAAAGCAAAACAAACTGACATTCAGTCTCCACTAAAATGTCCAAATATCCCGGACGAGCCACCACTTATGTTACGACCTGGCTCAAAAGCCGCAACATAAAAAAAAGGAGATGAATAACAGAGTGTGGGTGAGAAGAGGTTTCATCCTAAAATGGAAACCAGGTTGGCTAAAATGGCTGGTGCCACCAAGGCAAAGACTAGTGCACTGCCAGAAAGCTTGCCTCAGGTATGCTTTTATCCACACCTGACTAGGTGTGGCCAATTAGCACCAGCTGAAAACACTGAGACGATTAAAAGCTGCAGAGGGACGTAACAGTTGGTCAGCAAATATAAAATGTTCTTCAGAAATGGAGTCTTGAACGTGCATCCAGGTCACTGCAGTTAAATGCATTACTCATTGTTTTCTTTGACACAATTGTACCTGCTGAATCCAAGTCTTTCTGTAGCTCTCCACAAGTAGTCCTTGGCTTTTGGACAAGTCTTCAGATAATTCTTTTCAGCTCTGTCTGAAGACTTGTGGGGAGCACCTGGTCGAGGCCTCTTTATAGTGAAATGATATTCTTTCCACTTCTGGATTATGGTCCTTAAACTGTTCACTGGCACCTTCGATTGTTTATAAATTCTTGGGCAACCAATGGCATCAGTATGTTTTACAACAACAATAAGGTTGGACAGGTCCTGAGAGAGCTCATTGGTTTTACCCATCATGAGATTGTTGTGTTGTTGTGTGACACCTTGGTAATAACATCTTTTAATGGGCTATGAGTTCAGTCTGAACCAGCTGATATTATTTTGCACTAAGTGCCAAGATTGCTTTCTAATTAATTAAACAAATGAATGGCATGGCTGACAACTCCAAACAGTGTTTGGTTTTGCTCTTTCCACATGGTTGACTGACAAAAAAAAAAAAAAACAGCAACATAATCAGCCTCAAAGTAAGAAAATGTATTTATGAGGCGAACTAACCCTTTAAAGCACCACATAGTCTGCTCATGTTTATATTTGGCAAGGAGAGCGCTTTGTACAAATAGTCAAAGCAAATTTCTCCACAATTGTTTCCTGTACACTGTGAGCACTGTCACAGCCTGTCACCAAAAAATCAAGCAGAAAACGCTCTTGTCAACCTAAATCACTTTCTCCGATGCTCCCTCATGTTCAGCATCTCTCTCGGTTGCATGTTTCCATACAAACTGCTGTGCGCAGCTAGACACGATAAAATCTGTGTAGTTTGCTTAGGCTATGTGGACAAACTGTCAACAGTGATGCGCTGCATCAAAGTGACAGTTCAGACATTAAAAAAATACCCCAAGATTATATGGATGAAGGGCTGATCATCTTCGGTTCTAGTTGGCATAAACGTTGATAAAGAGCTCAATTCAGGCTGGAAGACTAGTTGTATAAACTCATATCTATGTGCTTCTCTCCAGTGTTTCAGATTTTTGAAGAGCATGCAAATCTTCTCAACACCACAAGACATTTCAAATAAATTCTTCATTGGCCTGTCAAAATCCCTTTTCCTCTCCCTTCAACACCAGCAAGAGACTACCGCGAACTACTATGAAATGGCCTCATTGTGCAGGGCATCAAGGATTCTAAGGCTCCATCTCCGGGTGTGCTCTGAACTGTGAATTTCAGATTCAGACATCTCAAGGCCCAAGGCCATGAGCCGCCAGCGCTGGTGAAGCACTCTGTTGCTTCACACATTGGAAATTGGCTGACATGTTTAAATTTGCCATACCTTTGCTCAAAGTTAGTGTGATTGCTCTGTGGAAAAGCCAAGTGACTCAAGACCTACATGTGTCAGAGCAATGAAGTTCTCCCTTCTCTTATTTTAGTCTGCATTTCCTGAACTGCCATACATGCACATTTTGATGAGATTTATGGTATATGCAGAGGGACTGTTAGTTACATCCGCATGTGACACGGTAATCTGAGAGAGGATATTTGACAGAATGTTTTCCATTCGGTCACAGGATCCCACAGTGCTGTAATCCTTTAATATCTCACCAATAACTATTAAGGATTTAATGTCACTTGCTCTCTGCCGGAGTGTTACTTGATTCACTCTCAGTTTTCCTGAACTCGGGACGCAGCTGAGATTGACTGAGCCCATGAAATCTTTAAAGTCTCCTCTCACGGGTCACAGACTCACTCTCTGCAGGAACAGGATGTTCAGAGCCCGAGTGAAAGGAAGTCAAGGTGACCATTTCGGCTCGAGTCGGTAGTGCATCCATGTCAAGTTAACCTTTTTCGACATGCTTTAATGGAACACGCGTCAATATTACAAAGCAAATAAAAAAAAAATGTCACAAAGCACATCAAAAGGATGACCTTAATATCTTGTGTGGAATAAGTGTCTTTTTTAACTCACTTTGCTGCAGATGCGCTGATTAAAGCAATGTCAGCCAAATTGTTTGTATTCATGCTCAGACTCACAGCAGCCAAGATAGATGAAAAAATACTCCATATTTTAAGTCTTCTCAAAAATCTTCCACTTAATTTTTCATGGCTGTACCTTTTAAGAGACATGTCAGTTTGATTTAATGTTCGGCTGACAGTTATTGGTTTTTGGTGTTTACCTCTTATCACTTCAGCAAACTGGAGAGGCCAATTTATACTCTGGATGCACATAAAGCAGCATCAAAAATTAAGATCTTGACGCCCAGGAAACATTATAAAAGCTTTCTATAATGCTGCTCTGTGTGTAATTGGCTCTTTTTGTGAGAGTGCATTAAGAGGATAGCAGGCTTTTTTTTTAAATTTATCACTATTTTCTCTATTCTGTGTTTAGACTGACATACTGTTACATACTGTAGAGCCATTTCTAAAACCACTCTTTTCCTTTTCTTCCAACAGCCTCATCTGCAGCTTCACTGTCTTCACTCTCTTGACTCTGGACAGCGTGCATCTGAATGATGGAAATGGAGCTTGGAAGTTGTTTCACTCTATTTACTGATTTTCCTCTGTCGAGTTGGAATTTTTTCACCGATAAAGAAAGCGGCCTGCGATAAGTGATCATTGACACATATGCTGCCCCATTTGATGAAGAAAATCTTTCAAAGGAGGGGCTTACATTTAAGAAATTGTCTCAAAAGATTCAAGGAATTTGAAGCGGAAGAAGAGAGGATTGATGTTTACGCTGCAAGCTCCTGAGTAGAACTGGCCCAGGGTCTAATCAGAGACCAACAACATACCCCTCCCCGGGCCCCCGCCTTCCACAGTGCCATAGGATTTTCTCTCACTATTCAGGGGCTGATAGATGAGCCTCTCTCTGTATTTCAGCCATGCACTTTCTTAAATCTGAAAAGCCAATTCATCTTGGGCAAACACATAAGAAGGAGGGAGAAAAAGAAAAATTTCAAAACTCTTTTTTTTTTCACTCCTTGCCAGCACTCGATTGTCATTCACAAGCTTTCAGAGCACTCCTTCATTAATTGTCTCAGGGCTTCACATATGTCACGTGCCTTGACGACAACCAAAGCTGAGGCGCAATGGTACCTTGGTTGTGCCCCACTGCACCATTCTCCGTGTTGATAAGTTCACAAAGATAAGTAATAGGTGGGTGAGATATCGCACAAAAAGGGGAGAAAATGTGTTTCTGTTTCCTTATAGACTGGATTAATCTTTCCCTTTCAGGTACACTGCTTTTCAGACATTCAAGCAAAGTAGTTTATCTACACATGCTGTCAAATAGAATTCAGGCATTTAGTGGGCCAGACAAATAACCAGTGTAATAAATCATCCATTTTTGTGTAGCAGGGCATCAGAGAGACTGCCTCACGGACAGGCTTTTTGAAGTTTAGGCACTTTCATTACACACATGTCAACAGCATGTACAAAGTTTAATGGTCCTGCCGTGAACTGGAGGGCAATTTTTTTTACACTTCAAGTAGCAAAATGAAAGCCTATTTTAGGGAGAAGATCATTTTTCAGACAGCAATACAATATACACCCCGGTATTTTTTTAATCCCACCGCGTCTCTCCGTGCCCATGTGTTGAAAGAGAAATGGTGTCAAGTTTAATTAGCAAATTCTCACAGCGAATGTGGACACCTTGTTGACACATCCATTCCACATGAGCTATTGCTGATTCCTTTGAATGCAATTTACATAATTATACCTCATCCAGGCCTGTGAAGCACATGCCTTAAACACTATGTTGCTCGCAGAAAAATTGCACGAGGAAATAAAGACATATTAACGCTTTTGGCAAGAAAACACTGAACGCCGAAGCGCCTTCCTTCATCTGCATTGTATGAGACATGATGGTTTTGTTACATTAAAGATGTGACCCCCCACCATCAGCGCTCTCCTCCCCATATGCGCACACACATGTGTAACCCCATCCTCTTAAAACATACACACACAAAGAGAGAGAAAAAAATTCACAATGCCCGGGAAAGATGACCTACATTTCTACAAAGCTTTGCAGTTAGTGTACATATTTAAGTTGATCCGTCTTCAATATGCAAAACCCAAAGAGCACCACCTCATTCCAAAACATAAATTCTCATTTAGATGCACAATATTGCAAAAAGAGACACGCCACCGGTGAGTCCATAAGCTCTCTGGTAATATTCAAAGTCAAACAACACCCATCTTCCCCAAAGAACAATGAAGCATGACAGTCTGAATTGCCAAAAGGTACTGTCAGAGGGCTCCTCCAAAGCTCCCAGCATTGAATCTCCCCAGAATCATGTCTTGCTCATCTAATAACTTTGTTTATGTCTGCTATGGGACATGTCTAGAGAGACACCTTGAACACTGGGATACAGCTCTCAGTCTAAACATAAAGATAGAAATGAAATATTCACTTGCCTTATTGTCTCCAAACTCTAGGAGAGGAATCAATAAAACATAAAACCGTCTCCACTCTGAGTTTAAGACTTCCAGTGGGGTTTGAAACCCCCATGTGACTTTGGAGGCTTTATTCTCGCATATGAAAACACTGGAGTTTTATTTTGATGTTTGAATTAATCAGCAGAGAGCATCTTCAGAACAAAAAGATCTGATGTTGCCTGTGGGATCTGCGGCCATCAGAGATTTCAAAGCCTGTATTTAAAAGCGTGTTTTGAAGAAACGCATTGAAGAAACAGCCCATAATAACCTAAGATGATCCATTGTGCCTCTCGCATGTGGTGTGCCAAACTCAGCCTGTCTTTTTTTCCCCCCGATTTTACATGCCACGTGTTTTAAATGTACTGATCTATTCCCTTGGTGGACAGAACTGACTGACCTCAGAGACTTAAAAAATTAGTGTTGACTGAAATAGCCTCACTGCATAGCATGTTAAAACATCACTTTCATGTGAAGGTTAAACTGTGAAGTGTGTCACTTCTTGTAATAGAATGAGGCCGATCAGGTCAACATATGTAGCTACTACTAGAAGACAAAGGGAAGAGCTCAATGGGAGGGGAGCGTGACCCCATTGCCAGTGTTATCTCAAGGCTATATAAAAAATATATATATAAGTTCGAGGAACAAAAAGGGTAAAGGAAAGAAAGAACTCAGGCTTCAGTCAGCAAAGTGTCAATTAAAATATTGTAAAGTGATAAATTGTCATGTTGGTAGACTTGTTTTTTTTTTTAAAGCTGTCTTACAGAGAATTAGTTTGGATGATTGATACCAGTCTCATTCTCAAACTGTGAAGCTACAGAAAAAAATACAGGAAAACTAGCCTTGCTCTAAAAAAAGATTCTTCAGCCAGCACATCTTAAGATCATGAATTTCTAATCTGCAGAAAAAAAAACAGTTTCTTGAGAGCTCATCCATCCATACATTCATTCCCAAACCTTTATCCAATTGTGGATGGACTAGGGTGACAGGGTGGGGTACTTCCTGGACAGGTCACCACCTGATCACAGAGCCAACAAACGAATGAGGTCAGACAGTATCTGTTTTTGCTCTTACGTGTGGAGTTGTTCATAACTGGATTTGGTATGGACAGAGCCTGGCTAGCTGTCTCCCCCAGCCTTTTTTTTCTGCCAAGATAAGCTAACCAGCTGCTGGCAATAGTGGTATCATCTTATGAGTTCCTTGGCAGGGAAATGAATTAGTGTATTTCCCAAAATGTCAAATGATTCTTTAAGCAAAAGGAGTTGGAGAAAGAGACATATTCAGAGGCAGAATAGAGTCTGGTTCTCAAAGACTTTGAATATTGAGTTCTTTAAGGCAAGCGATCTCCCACCAGAGCAATATTCAGTTGAAGCTGAGCTCCACCACAGTGTAATTTGCCTCTGATTTCTAATCTTTGTGAAAGAATGCGAAGCTAAACGCCTTCACAAAAATGCACGCTATCATGGCATTTCTTCGGGCACATTATGGACCAGAGTGATTAGAGAACTTAAAATGCACAGGCATCCCTTGAAACTGAATGCATTTACAATCCCATTAAATATGGAATTGTGTCTGTGGGCCAACAGTAATTTTGAAATATCTTTGCCTGCAACAGTTTTTTTTAATGCATTTTTCAGTTTGCTGCTTGCTTCCTTCACTCTCTTGGTGAATCTGTTTGAGGCTGTGAATAATCCGTCAGTAACTTTAATGGAAATAGCTACGCCCGACATAATTATATAACATCAATCACAAAATTGCTATCACGATTTTCCAATCAGCATCGTGCAGACATTTGTTATTACTGATGATTCTTGACACTTGAATTGCTTTTACTATGGATAAAAACAGAGCCATTTGTACAAAGAAGTAAAGTCAAATATTAATATAAAATGCAACAAGAATTCAGAGCCTTTCAGTGCAATCTTTCTGCAGCACTGACCTTTTACTCATGTATTAGGATATACTGTAAAATCTCATTCTGCTGCCTGGGTTATTAATATCTAACCCTAAGGCAGAAACTCACATATCAAGCTTGAACCAGTGACAGGTCATAATTAGCAGAAAAGCTAGCACTAAAAAGAATTTAACAAACTATATGTTGTCTTTTATGTTCCCTAGGAAATTCAATTAAATATAATATGCAAATGAAACAACAACAAACTGCAGAATATTCAAATCACAATGAATAACAACCATCTGCTAAATAACCTTTCACAGACGTAAACAACCAATTACTTATATAGTCACATAAACTCCTCCGCACGCCACTTCAAATAATGCTGTATTGTCGTGAAATAATCCATCTATCACAACAACAATTTGAACTGGTTTAATGAAATCCAAAGAGAATCGCCCACACTGAATCCACGGTCACCTCTGTTCTCATTAGAGTAAAAATCAGCCTGTCCAACATGTGCCTCTGAATTGAGCTGAGAGATGGAACGACTTTATCAGCAAGTTCAGTGAACAGTTTGTAGTTTTTCACTCTTTCCTTTCTTGTATTAAAAATGCATTACAATGTTATTTTTTGACAGTTAACATTAAAACTGTGGCATTCAAAGTAAGAGACTAAGATTTGATAGATAATGAAATATTGTAAAGGCTCCAGAGAGGATAATGTGAGTCCAGCGCTCTGTCAGTCAGTTTACCGTATTGGTCTAAACTTATAGGTCAGGTAATTATGGATTACAATTCATAACAATTACAATATTTATGCAAGTGTTTGTGGTGGATGCGTGGTGGTAGAGGATTACAAACTTGTAATCTATTGCAAAGAGGCTACGGCACTAAAAACCTCATTGTGTTTGCTTTGGTTGTTTGTAGATTGCTGTGGTCGTCCATAGTTTGCATCGAAGTTTCCAACTTGTCTACACACTTGTTAACTAACCACCAAGCAGTAGTAAAACTTGAAAAAGAAAAAAAAATAGCCTCAGTACTGCATCCCAGCATGTTTAAAAATTTGAAGGTGAACATTCTCCAGTTTGCATTGCACTTTTCTAAGTTTTACTAGCACTCTGTTATTAGTTAGTGAATAATATTTTTTTCTGAACAATTACTTCTATCACCAACCAACAACATCGTACAACTACAGGAGTGGAGCAGGTCATTTCTTTGGTGTTGGTGGTTCGATTCCTCATTGCTCCAGTCTGTCTGCCAAAGCATCCTTGGATGAGATACTGACTCCTAAGTTGCTTTCTGATGTGAATGTTAGATATAAAGCACTTAGGTAGGAGAAGGATAGAAAAAAGTGGGTGCATGATTGGATGTGAACGGGTTAATGAGGTATGTGATATAAAGTGCTTTGAGTGTTCAAGTAGAGTATGATCAGTCCATTTACCACTGACCATTTAATTGCCAGTTGGTCGGGGAAAACACATACACGGGGGTTATCAGTGGGTCACTGACTGGTATATTTGTCTGCGTGACTGGGGCTTTAATCAAGTAATCATTAAGGAATAAGTGATTGTGAGCAACCTCCAGCAAGCACTTGCATCTGGTTGGGAAATTTTTCTAAAACAACCAATGGTTGCCAACCACCAATTCATATACATTCAAGTAAATTCAAGCTAATTTAATCCTCTAAGCAAACATACACAGATTAGCCATTTTTCAACCTTCTTATGCAACTTAGTGCATGCAAAAAAAATTGTTTTTGTTTGTTTGTTTTTTTGCTTTTGTTCAATGAATTAAAAACATACATTGCAAAGGTGTGGGCACCTTACCCACTTGTGAAGTCTCAGACACCCTTTCTGCTTTAACAGACTCGACTAAAAAGAGGTGTCATCCTGGACATGTTGTGGCAAAGCGGAGCCTGAATATTGTACTGCCAGCTGTTGGAATGTTTCCATATTACTCACGGAAGGAATTCGTCATTGTTGTTACTGTCTGAAACCAGTGTAAATCAACACAGTGTTTGGTGTCCTCTATTATCACATGAAAAGGTTAACCAAATGACTGTGGCTGTTGTGAAGGGATGTGGAGCCCTACACCATACCATTTACTGGACATGCAGCTGAACCCTTTCTCTGACATGGTCTCTAACATATTTTTTTTTATAATAGTTTTTATAATAAATAGTTTTATAATATATAAATTAATCACTTTTTTCACTTTATTGGTTGCTGTAACACAGTAATTTCTTCTGCTTTAACTGACTTGTTATGACTTATAAAGCAAATCGAGAATTGAGGTTAGGAGCTGTCAATTACTGAAAACATATATTACAAAATTCATACATTTATGGAGTTGACTGAGCGTCTAAAAATATAGCTAACTGATGTCTCCAAAGCAGAGAAAGTCACTAAAAAAGCTTTCAAAGTTCTTCCAGGTAGCAATTTCCACTGTGCAAAATGTCATAAACAAATACCGGTTAAGGGCAAGTGTGGAAGCAAAGAAAGGACCTGGAAAGACCTTTAAAACTGCATGCATGTCTGTTGGGCAAGCAAACCTCCATAAAACCATGAAGGACCTGAGGGAAGGTTTAGCCAGTACAGAAGTAATGGTGCATCATGTAAGATTGGCCAGAAGAAAGCCTTACCTGTGACCTCA
The DNA here is from genome assembly GCF_041146795.1 of Maylandia zebra. Taxonomy (NCBI): domain Eukaryota; kingdom Metazoa; phylum Chordata; class Actinopteri; order Cichliformes; family Cichlidae; genus Maylandia; species Maylandia zebra. The sequence goes on along the minus strand of NC_135182.1, from coordinate 19,101,206 downwards.
TCAAAAAACTCAATGTATGAAGTCTGCAAAGCAACATCTGGATCAGCCAGTGTTGTTTAAAAGTAGCAAGGCAACAATGCGCTGTTGAAAAAACAAGGTAAAATTAGTTTTGGACCATATCCACGGCACAGGCAGGTTTATAGAAAAGAAGAAGAAGAAACAGCATTTCAAAATGAGGACCTTCCAATTGCTCAGCATTGTAGTTTAAAAAATCTATTTTGAGTCATTTTAACTGCTAATAATACAAAAAAAAAACCATTATGTATCTAGGAGGAAGAATAACTTCTATAAATTCTCACAGATTCTGGATTCAAATTTAATGGAGTGAGTCAATAAAAAGGACAGGACTGTCCTACAAGAGGACAGTTAACAAATGCACACCTCATAGTCATAGCCTTGCATTAATATCACTTCAGCAACCTATTGCATTAACACCATACAAAACTAATATGGCTAACTTGCCACATCCTGTCAAGAAAATAGTTGTGACCTTTCTTGTTTTCTGTTATCTTGTTTCCCACCATGACAAATATAAGGCCACATGCACTTCCCTTTTAAATCTAATTTTGTCTCTTCCTGAAGGAAGTATCTGCCTTGTTTAGGGGTGGTCGTGGCTCAAGAGTTGGGCGTTCGTCTTGTAATCGGAAGGTTGCCGGTTCGAGCCCCGGCTCCGACAGTCTCGGTCGTTGTGTCCTTGGGCGAGACACTTCACCCGTTGCCTACTGGTGGTGGTCAGAGGGCCCGGTGGCGCCAGTGTCCGGCAGCCTCGCCTCTGTCAGTGCGCCCCAGGGCGACTGTGGCTACATGTAGCTTGCCATCACCAGTGTGTGAATGTGTGTGTGTGTGAATGGGTTGTGTATAGTGTAAAGCGCTTTGGGGTCCTTAGGACCAAGTAAAGCGCTATACAAATACAGACCATTTACCATTTGTTGGGGGCGGTCTTAAAGATCGTCTCTAACGTTGGCTGTTCATTGTGTGTGTGTGTGTATTGTTTGTTAGTAAAAACTATTACCTGATGTGTGTAGAAATGACATTATGATGTCAGGTTAAAAAGAATACTGGCAGCCTTGGAGTGAATCTGATTAGAGGATGGAGAAGTAAATCAGCATCTGCATTTACTGCGGTCTTAATAGAACATCTACACCAAAGCATGATATAAGCCTGGTTTATTTTCCAGTGCCATCTGCCTTAAGAGCGAAAAACATTCTGTCACACTTGTTCTCCCTGTGTTGCAAAGCGTATAGTATGAAATTGCCCATCTATCATTATTATTTACTATAGCCGCAACTATTTAACTGTGTCTGTGTGGGCTCTTTGCAATGTCTCTGATCATTATTCACACTTTTAGCATTACTGTATAAGATTATATTATAAGGAGTTCAACCATAGCCACTTGTGGACTCCGTAGCTGACTGATGATTTGTTATAAGCATGAAGTGCTATAAATTGTCAGAGACTAATTGTAGTTGGATGTCTATCCAGATGCTGGATAATAGAACAGTTGCACTGTGTTTCCAAGGGATCCTCCAATCAATGTATCCTCTAAAGAAATGCAAGAACATAATTATACTGCAAAAATGCACTCTATCATTCTAATAATTAATAAGGTCCCACGGGAGCTGGGCAGAACACTGAAAAACAGTTAATATGGTTGCACACATACTTAATGGAAACTAAATCAAAGTCATAGTTTACAGACTCAATCATAAAAGCTGACGTTTGGGGTTAAACATTAAAGTGTTGTTGTACTGTGCAAAACATTAGCACTTAAAATACTTACATAGTTCACTTCATGTTTAAAAATATGTGGATACCTAAAGAAAGCATGTGAACATCATATCAACAAGTTACTCACGAACAGTGGGGAGGGGCACATTGATTTTAATATCATGCCTTTATCTCCCTCTGCTCATCTGGAAAGGCTATTCACAAGGCTTATGGATTTGTTCTCATTCAGCCACAAAGTTATCGCTGAGATGCGACACAGATAGTGAGTGATAAGGTCTGTCTCACACTCGGCATTCCACATTCACCCCGAAGATACTGGAAGGGTTTGAGATAAGGGCTCTGTGCAGTCCACTCAAGTGCTTCCATTTCAGACATAGAGAAACACTTGCTTAATGGTCAGAAATTTGTGCAGTCATCTTGAAAAATGGAAGTCCTTTTCCCAAATTGTGGCCATAATGTTTGTATTGCCTTGTGGTCTAAAATACCAGTGTATGCTATAGCAATAAAATTTCCATTAAGTAGAACTAAGGAGCTGCAGCCTGTGCCATGAAGAGCCACAAACCTAAATTGCACAGAAAGTACTGTCTACAGTTAACTCTGTCTTTGTGTTATTAGAGGGAAAGAAATGAATTTCAAACGATTATAGAAGCAGTAAAAAAAAAAGAAGAAGAAAATTGAAGCCCTATCTAAATTGTTTTCTCTGCTTTGTTTATGACTTTGTGGTTATGTCCACTAAAATGTTGTGTACCAGCTGAAAATGACAGCCACTCTTCTAAAAGCATCCAACTGGAAGCACATGAGGCTGAAATGCTTTAGTTGCAATTTTAAGGAACATCTGCAGAGGTAATGTGACGCAAGTACCTGAATGTAGCTGCTGGCTGCCTGCAGGGGAGACAAATGGAAAAATAAATATTCCCTCCAAAATTATTTTTTCATAGATGCAGACATCAGAAGTATTAACATTATGCTTTGTTGTTCAGCACTTACTTAAGTTTTAATATTTTATATAATCTCACTAATCACAAAAATAAATGATAATAGCTAGCTAACTAGATGCAGAATAGATGCTCATCTGGGCCGTTGCTGCTTTTAGCATAGTGTAAAGTAAAAATAGGTCTGTATAACTAAACAGTGTTCCCATACCAAACAACTTAACAGTTATGTTTGCCATTATTGTTTCTAATATTGTGTGGGATTACTGTAATGTTCAGTTTCGACAAATCCCTGAAAGCACTGGCAAAAATTCAACTCCGAGCCACGACAGAGCCTCCACTATGTTTTACAGATAGCAGTAGAAACTCATTATTGTATCTCTTTTCTGACCTCCTCTGTACATATTGATGATGTTTCAAAGCAAGACTTTCAAACTTGAATCCATCACTCAATAAAACTTGTTAACACTGATTTTCAGCCCAGTTGTTGTATAATTTGGCATATCTAAAGATTTTCTCTCTGGTTCCATTGCTTTAAAATGGCTTGTTGACAGCTGCCTTTCCACTGAGAACATTTCTGATGAGCTTTCAGGGAACAATAGATGGATCAACTAAAGGGGCAGATGCATCTCTCGAGTATTATGTCAGGTTTTTTAAGGACATGACTTTAGATATTGCTCATCTCTGTAGATATTTTTAGATGCGATGCAGATATGCTTTTATTTCCCATTTGTCCAGTTTCCTCTGTTTTTTTTTTATACACAGTGCACACCATGTTGATATATGCCCAAGATATGCCGCGTTTTGACCTAGCAGATCCTTGGGAGTCACCTTGTTGGTGCAAAAATAAAATTTTATCCCTGTCAAACGGTGCTATCTTTGGCATTTTTGTAGATCCAATTAAAGAAATTGGAACAAATGATGTGTTTTTCTGCTAGCAACAAAGTGCCTGTAGATACAATTTAAAATGCTTTTGTTTGTTTGTTTTTTTTTGCTAAGATGTCTTTCTGAAGCAACAGAAAGAAGACTAAAGACCCCTAAAATGTATACTGGTATCTTTTTATTGATTGATTTGACAAATTTGAGGGGTGCAGGCGGTTGTATATTCCTCTTTTCTTATTTTCCCTTATACAAGTAAGATATAAGAAAAAGATATTTCAGCTCCTGCCACACCAAGAGATCAATATAGCGCCACCCTTTACTCAGAGGGGAGACGTAGACAATTTAATGCGGATTTGTTTCTAGATAATTAAACTGTTCTCGTGTTAACTGAGCCCCGAAGAAAAACCTTGCTCAGTTCACCAAAAACAATTGAGCTGGTCTTGTGAGTGTATGCAGACATTTGTGTAAGAGCGCGCACACTTGCACATATCTGCTCGCGCACAGGCACGCTCAACAGAAATACACTAGACATCAAAAGAAAAAGAAATAGGCTTTCGCTGAATAAAACCATCACTCGGTAATGGCTGTAATAAGACGATAAACACTACAGGAACTATCTTCAAGGACTGCCATATCTCTCTGCCCTTATTTCTGTTTTGCAACTTCCTTCAGTGTGCACTCTGAAGAAGAAAAAAAGAAAAGGCTCAGAGCTTTTTTTTTTTTCCTTTTTCATAAGGGGGTATTTTTAATTCTAAAGCGAGGGATTGGTCACACTTCGTCTCATTAGCATCAGCAGCTGTATAAACCCCGCCACTGCAGAATTTTGAGCTGTTGAAGGCGAGGCAACAAGCGTATCTGACTGGCTGCGCGCAAGGAGCAAGCAACTTTCACTTTCAGCACACTTCAGTTCATAAAAGCGGGAGCTGTATGGAGAGCTCGCTCCAGAGGTGAACTGCTCTCTCCTGCACACAATGAGGCTGCTTACCGAGAGGAAGATTACTACGAAGATGATAGGGGGCAAATTTAAAACTTATTGGCACCGGTGGATTTTAATATTCTCAATCCATCAATTTTTATTTGCCTCGTGGGTTCGGTCCGAGGGAAATACTATCAGATATCAGACCAATGAGGAGAACGCACCAGGTACGGTCATCGGAAACCTTGCCAAGGACATGTCCTTGAGTCTGTCTCATTCCTCCAAGAGCAATTTCAGGATGATGAAACAATTCAACGATTCATTCATCAGGGTGAGAGAAAGCGACGGGGAACTCACTGTCGGAGAACGAGTTGACAGGGAGAGAATCTGCAGACATTCTCTACAGTGTCTGATTACTTTTGACGTGGTTAATTTCTCAAAAGATCGCTACAAATTGATTCACGTTGAGGTGGAAATAAAGGACATCAATGACAACTCTCCGGAGTTTCCAAGCAAGGAGTCTATAGTGGAAATCTCAGAGAATGCAGCTGTTGGGTCCCGCATCCCTTTAGACCCGGCTGTGGACGCTGATGTCGGGTCAAACTACATCCAAAGCTATCAAATTTCCGTAAACAGTCATTTTACCATTGATGTGCTCCTGAGAGCGGATGGGGTTAAATATGCGGAATTGGTACTAATGAAAGAGCTAGACAGGGAGACTCAATCATCATACACTGTAGAGCTGGTCGCCACAGACGGAGGAAATCCGTACCGATCGGGGTCAACAAAGATAACTATAAAAGTGACCGACTTTAATGACAACAGTCCAGTTTTCGACCAAAATAGTTTCTCAGTCAGTTTGCCAGAGGACGCGCCTGTCGGCACTGTTATACTGGACTTAAACGCAGTTGATGCTGATGAGGGCTTAAACGGAGAGGTCGTTTACGGGTTCGGAAAACAGGTTTCTCATGAGATCCGACAACTTTTCCAAGTGGATAACAAATCAGGTCGCCTCACTCTCAGGGGCCCCGTGGATTTTGAGGACAAAAGCACCTATGAGCTAGACGTGCAGGCGACTGATCTGGGACCCAACCCCACCCCCTCCGTGTGCAAAATCATAATTCACGTCACCGACGTTAATGACAATGCCCCAGAAATCAGCATCACCCCTATGACCTCCATTACAACTGGCATTGCATACATCAGCGAGGCGGCAGACAAGGACAGTCTGGTGGCGCTCATCAGCACCATGGACAGAGACTCTGGAGTTAACAGCCAAGTCTACTGCACGTTATACGGCCACGACCATTTCAAACTCCGACAGGCGTACGAGGACAGCTACATGATAGTTACAGCAGTAGCCCTAGACAGAGAGCGGATTAGTGAGTATAACTTGACAGTCATGGCTGAGGATTTCGGGTCACCCCCACTGAGAAAAATCACTCAGTACACCATAAGACTCACGGACGAGAATGACAACGCCCCTCACTTCGCTAAAGCTGTCTATGAAGTTTCAGTGGTAGAAAACAACGCTCCGGGTGCTTACATCACCACAGTTGAGGCCACCGACGCGGATCTGGGCAACAATGGGAAAATTACTTACAGGCTTGTGGAGAGCGTTATCATGGGATCCCCAGTGAACACATTTGTGTCTCTTAACTCAGTGTCTGGCTCTATATATGCACTCAGAAGCTTTAATTACGAAGTTATGAAACAGCTAGATGTACACATTCAAGCAAGTGATGGGGGGTCACCACAGCTTCAGAGCAGAGCTGTCATCAGATTAAAAATAGTTGATCAGAATGACAACCAGCCTTCTATCATAGAGCCCCCCCTTTACAAAGGATCTGCTGAAGTTTTCCTGCCTAAAGATGCACCTGCAGGTTATGTGGTAACCCAGATAAAGGCAACAGATGCTGATGAAGGCATAAATGCACAGCTGTCCTATAAAATCACCGAGGGGGGACACCTGGGTTTCTCTATCAACAAAGACACAGGCAAGGTGCATGTGAGTCGACAGCTGACGTATGATATCGCAGACAATGTCAAAGTCACAGTGTCAGTCGCTGACAATGGATCCCCCGCACTTACCTCCACAGCTACAATACATTTCAGTTTCGTAGAAGGTGCTCTACCAAGTTTACCTTCCTCAGCTCAAAATGGCAATGAGGAGCCCTTTGAATGGGACATGTCCGTAGCCATAATCATTGTCCTGGCAGGCAGTTGCTCTGTTCTCCTGGTGGCTATCATTCTCATCACAACCATTTGCAGCCGCCGGAAAAAGGAGACAGGGGATGGGGGAAGTGATGATAAAGAAGAAATTCCAAATGTGGAGAAAGTTGAAAGTGGACACATTGATTCATTAAATCAAAACCACAAAGGCAAAGTGTTTGATGCCCATCCATTTCCAGAGAATCCTCCATTGGCCAGCAGCAACACAATGGAGACAGGCTGCGAGGATGGCAGACAGACAGCAGGGATGTTTGATTCAAACAACAGGGTTATGGAGGGTAAATTAAAGGTATGTCCATTTAAAAGGTAATCTAATTTGTTTTCTTGTTTTGTTTTCTTTTGTTTTCTTTGTATTTAGACTCAAAATCTCCATGAATGTGTTTAAATCTCTGCAGGGATATTCTACACTACCAGGATATGGGAAAGAAACTGTCAGGCCGATAACAATATGGAAGGGCAATTCATTCACAACAATCTCAGCAAGAGATCCCCACATCAGCGGCAAGGACAGTGGAAAAGGAGACAGTGACTTCAATGACAGCGATTCTGATATAAGTGGAGATGTGCACAAAAAAGAGTCACCCCCAACGAACAGTAAGTGAAACATATATCTAGAGAGAAAATAAGTCAAATAACAGCATATGAGAGCAGTTTCTTGAGGTACAAAGAAAAAAAAGGAGATTATGTGGTTTATAACTGGATATAATAAAAACATAACCTCTCTACCACTTCACTGGTAACATTTTGACTGATTTAACTGTACACTGGATGCATTGTGACGAATCATTTGGACTTGAGCTGAGATCTTTCATTTATCAAACACACTCAACTAGGTGAGCCAGCAACTGTATTCATATCACATCCTGACAGCACCACTGTTTTTCACAGGTCTCTGGGCATGTACGAATGAGTGCAAAGTGCTGGGACACTCGGACCGATGCTGGAGCCCTTCAGCTACAAGACCAAACACGAGCCTGGCCTGCGGTCCCCATCTGTCAACATTTTCCAAAACAGCTTCACTTCCCAGGGACACCAGAAGGGAAAACTACTACCCACCTCACATGCCCAAAACCAGCGGTCTTCAGAGTGTGTATGAAAAAGTTCAACACCAGGAATTTGATTACATTCTCGTTGGTCCACCGACACCAGCGAGAATACAGGAAACAGACGAAATTTCCATCCCAGAGTATACAAAAACTTAAGAAAGCTTAAATGACAGATCAAACAGTCACTAAGGGAGATTTTTTTTTCCTCTGTGCTGTCTCTATACTGTATAATACTTCTTAATCTTAATAGACTCTATGTTGGATTGTTGCAGTGTTTTGTAGTAAGTCATGTGTCTTTTGACTCATATAAGACTGTTCATTGTATCATGTGTAATATGCAAGATTTTTTTACATTATTAATAATATATTTTTCATAATGATTCAATGTAAAAAGGAATTTTATTATGAATTTTTAAAAGCATGTGTTAATATTTAAGGGGCATGACCTGTGGACATTTAGGCTGAGAAGGGCCTTTCTGCTGTGGAAAACAATCAACGTGAAAGATTACCATGTTTGTGGTAGATTTTATCACATTGTTGCACAAATAAACAGTTTCAATTTAATAAAGAGAAGTTGTTTTTTGTTTTATTTTTTTTGTTCAGTACTATTAAAAAAATCCTGGGCTTGTAGGGCCTAGCTGTAATCTTACAGGCAGAGTACAACCTTTTGTCCTATTCACAAAGCATACAGAATAACCTCAATTAGCCAACTGAATGCATTTAATTTCCCTTAAAGGCTTATAGGCTGCAATAAATAAAATGAGGTTCTCCAACCATCACAGCAAAATTGATGACAAGCACAAGCCAATGTCACTGTCTTGTCATTGTACACAATATACTTACTGTGCTGCCTCAATTAGCATGCAAATAATGCATTGCCAGTCAAATGTACTTACAGTCACTCGGGGAATTAAAAAAGCAACACCCCCATTATTCAGGTTGTTTTTTTAAAAATAAAAGTGTTATATAACAAACAATATTTGTTTTTGTGTAGATATTGTCAACTATTGTAAAGAACACAGTGATTTATCATTGTTTCTAAAGTAATAAGAGTATTTTTTCTATTCCGTGAGCGCATTATTTTAATGGTCAAATATTCCCCTCACCTTTTGTGATTGCCCCTCAGCTTATGTGGTTTTAAAACTGTGATTTTATCTTTTTCTAAGAAACAGCAGCACTTTACATTTAAATCTCTTTTCATGCAATTTTCTTTAAGCTGTGATAAAGACTACATCACCGCAAAATGTCCTTTCTCCTCTAGTCAGATGAAACAATTCATAATTCAGCAAAGGTTCTGTCTATGTGTGTGCGTGCATGAATGTGTACATTACTTCCAGTCTGTGTGCTCTTGTATCATCTCGTAATATAAAGACTTACAAAGAGCATGAAAGCTTCTCTATCCAAGTTTTACTAGAATTATAGTGCATTACTTTAATCTGGAATCTCTAACAGCCAAGCAAATGCAGAAAATCGGCAGCAAACACATACAAGAACACAGAACGGTGAGAAAAGGGGAGAAATTAAAGCTAAGACATTGTTCGGATATAAATTTCATCATTTCCATCCTGGGTGGTCTCTTCCAAAATGGCAATATGTCAGTGAATCGTTTGATGATTATAATATATTCATAGCATCTAAAAATAATTCTGCTATTTAGGAAGCAATAAATCATCAATGTGTTCTTGTTATGGCCAGTGTAATCACCAGATTTCAACTCAAATGAGCACACAAAGGAATTCTGATGCAACTGTGGTGTCACACAGTGTACCAACACCCGACTGAGTGACTTTAAGGCATTTTTCCCTCCTTTAATCTGTCCCTCATCTGTAGCTGTCGTGACAGGTTATATATTCTTTTCCAAACAATCACTGACTCAAAGGTCACATAACATCCCTTTGACCAACAATTGCATCCCTGTCCATAAAACACGGCACCAGTCCGTCTGTCGTGAACTCAGAGCTGCTTAAGCCTTGTTTTAGCTTGATACCACAGGGTGGCCACCTTGCTTTGAGCAATATGGAAATACAGGTAACATTCAGATGAAGAATTTTGCTCAAGTGAAGTAAATTAACTCTACGTCATTCACACCTAAGGGCTAGAAAAAACTCTTCTGGTGGACAAACCTATTCTCGGAGGAGAAGCAAGCAGAGAACGGTTCATACAAGACACAATAAGAGAGATTATGGAAAAAGTGCAAAATACAACTTGTGGATCTTGGTGTTTTGAGCACTGCAGGCCTCCGGTAAGGAAACCTTATTAGCTTTTTATTAGAAATAGAACTGACATCTGTGACATGTTAATAAAGCTGTCGACTCAGGAAAACCTAAAGCTTTCCAGGGATGTTTCTCTTGTCCTGGCTCAGTGTGTGTGTCACTTCTTACTTTGCTTACTCTGAACTTTCAGGGACAAAGCACCTGCAGCACACCAACCTCTGCTACACTCAGCCGTCCCCTGAGATTTGGAGCCGTGGTTGTCATTGTTGGTGCAGTTTTAATGTTGTGTGCATCCGTGGCTACTCTCTATCTGCAGAAGGGGAGCGATAAAAATGTAAGCGTTGAAAAAAAGGTAGTTATTGCATTGCCCCTTCAATAACAAATATCTGTGAGTGAATGTGACAGGGATGCTTTTGGTGAGGAGCACGCCGCGAGTACTTTTCAGAATCCTTTAATGATGGAAATTTAAATGGGCATGGTTGTTTTCAGCTCTGTGATATGTATATTAATCTCTTGGAAGCGCCGTCAACAACCATCACAATTCGGACTGTAAAAATGCATCTTTAATTTTGTTTGCAACACATAGAAACTACATAAATTGATCCTGGAATTCATTTCCATCTTATAAGAAATAGTGTAATGTTTATTTGTGTACTAATGAGCTCACCTGTAGGGCAAACATCCCCATCAAGGTCTGTAACAGCATCTCCTGTGGTGCTTTACTCAAATTCTCAGTGTGGTAAAACTACAGAGGATTTTGTGACTGATGACTGTGCTGGGGAATAACACAAGCAACGTGAAGCTTGTTTTCTATCTCTCGTGTTCGCTACTGTGTCATTTACATAACTCGACTAATCAGTCATTTTAACATCCCACTTTGAATGCTGCCAGGTTTATAATGTTCATTACAGTATGAACATCAACGGGGAGGTGAGGGAGGGCTCCATGGAAATTGATTCTGACAACAATCTTGAGAGATTTAAAACCGGGAGTGGAGCTGAGGAAGCTGTGGAAATTCATGACTTTCAAATTGTGAGTAAGTTTGTCCTTGTTCTCGCTTCCCAAGGTAGCTCAGCTGAGACCTTCTGTGTGCTTAGCAAAGTCGCAAAGCCTTGAGTGTAAACATGGCATCTCTGTGATTTGGTGCAGGGAGTGACTGGAATCCGCTTCTTTGGAGGAGACAAGTGCTATATAAAATCCCAAATCAAAGCCAAACTTCCTCCCATGGGAGCTCACGACAAAGAGATGGTGATGTTTGACCTGGTACGTGCAAACTACTTGATACAGACCGTTGTATATTGAAAAGAAAAAAAAGGAGAGAGATTACAGCTTAAATTTCTTTTTCCTTCTAAGTAATTCAAGGACATTGTCTGTCTTTTTTTCGCCCTCTGTCAGACAGATGAATTAATGCCAGTGAGCTTTGATGAGGAGTTCCTTATTTGGGTTGCAGCAGAGCAGCCGCTGAAGGACACCAGGTTTCTGAGCAAGAAAATTCTGGATCTTTGTGGGGAGCTTCCCATTTACTGGCTCAGACCGACATATCTAAAAGGTTTCCTTCTGTTCTGTTTAGTTGCTGTACACAGCATCATAATCTAGGAAGACTGGCCTTCGATCAATCTGCATGTTGCTCATTGCTTATTAAAACCTTAGTTATGTTTGCCCTGCTTATCTGCTGACACACTTGTAAAATTTACAGTCTTGTCTTAGAAGTTGGAAAAGCACTCGAACATCTTGAACATACACCACATTCAGAGCCCAACACCAAAAAAAGACTCGCAGAGTCTTGTATTAAAAAAGAATGATCTTGAAATATGCAAGACTGCTTGATATCACTGCTGCTAATTTAATTATTCAAGACATCTGAGACAGCTCCAGCTATGTAGGATTGAGCTCTGAGGACATGTATGGCTTCCTGTGTATGTTGACCCAATACTCTTGCCTCTTGCGACTGCTCTAACAGATGGGGAGAGGAAAAAGAGAGACACGCATCGAGCCAAGCGGCAGTTTAACATGGAGGAGGTTGAGGCAGCTGCCGAGGAGGGGGACCTGGTGAGTCACGCAGAGAATGACACCTCCAGAGTTGTGGAAGAAGAGGAGGAGGGGGCGCAGTCAGCTGTGGGGTCAGCAGACAACCCCGAAAACCCCTATCAAGTGAGTCTCTTCATCCACAGTGCTGTTTATGGTAAACAAGTCTCAAGAGTTGGTGAATTTTTGATCAAGAAGCTTATATAGAGCCTTGAAGCAACCCTTTAAGGCTCATTATGAATTTACGTCACTCTGTTTTGTCAACACTTTAATAGAGGACTACATCAGGACTCTGAAGATGGCAGCCTTGTTAAATGTATTTTCACACTGATAGAAGTTCAAGGCGTGGAAATGTGTTTAAGTGGTTCCTGTATTTCTGCTGGCTGTAGGAGGTACATACTTACTGCTGCTGTTGTTAAGGTGTCATACTGGCAGCTGTAATTACAGGTCACTTGGGTAATATCTGCCGTTCCAACTTGATGAACTTATGAACTGAAGTGAAAACTCCCACCGGTTATAAAAATTCATGCTGCCTTCAAGAACTGCAGTCACATACTTGAGAGGATGAGAAGTTCTTCAAAACATTTGAATTGCAAATGAATATTAAAAAAATATATATATATATATTTTTTTTTCTTAAACACGATTGCTATTAAAAATCAACATTGGTTCCTTTAAATGCAGCGCAGCAGAGGGGCCGGAGAGGAAAGCGCCCTGACCTTTGACACCATGTTAGACCACCAGGGGATCTGCTGCTCCGAATGCCAACGCAGCTACACTCACTGCCAGAAAGTGTGTGAGCCTCTGCGGGGCTACTGGCCTTGGCCTTACAACTACAGAGGGTGCCAGGTAGCTTGTCGAGTCATCATGCCTTGTCGCTGGTGGGTGGCACGCATTTTTGGAGTTGTGTAAAAGAACACACAACATATGTGAGCAAATGTGTGTGCACATGTGTGCTTTGCAGCTCAGCTTCTTTTTCAGATCTGCACACAAATATCAGATTTCTCTTTTTATTAGCATCTACCAGAAAGCTATGCCTGCTAGCGTGATATGCAAAGTGTTTCAATGTGACCATTTTTATTGTAGCATATATACCATCACCAGCCACTTTATTAGGTACACCTTACTAGTACATGGTTGACCCTTCTTTTGCCCTCAGAGGTGCCTTAATTCTTCATGGCATAGATTCCTAAAATATTTTTGGTCATATTGACATGACAACATCATACAGTTTGTGCAGATTTGTTGGCTGCACATCCGTGATCCCTTCTGTTACACCACATCCCAAAGTTGCTCTATTGCATTGAGATTTGGTAACTGTGGAGACCATTTGAGTAAACGTACTGTTCAGTTAAAAAAAAAAAAGAAAACATATTGAGATGATTTTGACCTTGCGACATTGGGTGTTATACTATTGGAAGCAGCTATTAAAAGATAAAGAAAGATAAAGATAAAGAGATTGGCATTTAAAGACCAGGTAGGCTCTGGTCTTTAATTGATCAGTTAAGCTCATTTGATACTACAGGGCCCAAAGTGTGTGAAAAAAACATCCCCCACACCATTACATCACCAGCAGCAACAGCCTGAACCATTGATTCAAGGCAATATAGATCCATGCTTTCATGTGTGCTTACACCTGACCCTATGATCCGAATGTATCAGCAGAAACAGAGACTCAGGTTGTGCATTTTCACCCAGAGAATTGATGCTCACTGGACATTTTCGCTTTTAAAAAAAAAATCCCTTCTCTGTAAATCCTAAAGATGATTGTGTAGGAAATTCCCAGTAGATCAACAGTTCCAGCCAACCTGTAACCAGCAACCATACCACATTCAAAGTCACTGCTCAGTTTAAACTTCATCAGGTCATCTTGACCATTGTTGCCATACTATTGGCTGATTAGAAATTTTCTTTAGGACAAAGCAGCTGAATGCATGTACCTAAGTGGCCAATGATCGTATACTATACATGACAAGTTTTTCATCTTGATAGGAATGCTACATTTTTTTTTAGATACAATTATTCGGAAATGCATACATGTAATGTTCTTATTTGCAGATGCGGATTCAGAAATCAGTGCATTCATTTTTGTATCGTGTCATGGCCAGGCTTAATGCACTGTACTGTGTTTGGAAGGCACTGGACTGAATCCAAAGGCTCAGCAGATCATGTACCTTTTCTGACAGGCTTCAATAAATTCTAATTACAGTATATGCTGGCTTTGATGTAGATGCTTTTTGTGTCACATGTTGTTACCATGGTTCCACTGCATGTTTTCCTGATAAAACTGAAGTGACAGCAATGGTTGCCATAACTTCCATTCACAGCTCAGAATCAGTTTGAGGGCAATACAATTTGTGCACACTGACATCTGCATTGATGTGAACTAATGTGAGATGAGTGTCATGGCAATGATGGAAAATGTTTCCATAAAAGTGACATTTTTTCTTTATTAAATATTTTTTTTCTATGAAAAAAGGCAGAATGCAAAGCTTCCAGAAAACATGATCACAGAAACTGTTTTTTTAGTACCTCTTTCTGGGACTTGTGGTGTAGTATCCTATTCCGAATACCTCAAAAATCAAAAGAAATGAGATTAGTATCTCTAAAGCCATATACCCACTTTCTAAATAATTGAGAGGAGCCATGTTGTGATCAAGACGATTTCACAGAGGTTGATCCAGGCACATCAAATTACAACAGATGTGAAATTACACCATATCTGCCACTAAAGCTGCATTGAAACTCAGAAGCGGTGTGCGGAAACAACACAAAGAGATGCTTGTCTTTTTGCTTGGAGATTTTTTTCCTTCTTTTTGGTTTTCATGGGGGTAGAGGTGCTTATCACATCTGCAGTGCTGATAAGACGGCCTCTGTGCTTCCGTAGGCAATATAATATTAATCCCTCTCCCACGTCTACAGATACACTTAAAGGAAGGTGACAAGCATGACATATCCAGGACCTCCTGATGGCTCGTGCTCTGGAGTGCAGCCGCTAAAAGAGCCCCAACTACCCTCAAGTGATGTAAATTTGCAGGGGGAGTCCAATTTCCATCACAGTGCTGTCACTGCCATGGTCATTAAACTAAATCATCCCGCTGTGTGTCACACAGCTCCCATTTTAAAGTCCCCTCAATAATGGAGTTATACTTGGACTGCAGATTGCTGCACAACAGTAATGTCTGACCTGACGGCAGCTGTAAGACTATCCTGCACATTATTTCATCCTTCGAAATCACAGGCAGACAGCACATACGGGTGTAAAAGACACCTTGAAATTATTAATCAAAGGAGGAACCTTTTTGTGTACTGTTTCCACCTGCTATAGTTCAATGCGGCAATAGATAATACGTATAGGCTTTCTACAGACAGAGGTACAGCAGGCGATGTGCATGGTATTTTTGTCATTTTCCACTGGTTTCACTCAGAATGTGTTGATACTGTAGCTCAATAAAAAGCTAGACAAATAGAAATGACAACCAAAGAAAACACACACACACATATATATATATATATATATATATATATATATATATATATATATATATATACATATATATGTATGTATCACACACACACACACACATATATATATATATATTACAAGCAACAACTCAAAATGGCATTTAAACTGAGAAAAATACATAGCTCAGAACAACAGCAGTTTTGTTATCCTCAGGCCCTGTTTCTAAAGAACTTGTTTCCTTTTGCCATTCCTCTCCTAAGAAGAGAAATGTACCCCTGTTGTGAAGAAAAGACGAATGTGTTGGAGATCACTTCAGTGTGCGAGACAGTGGTGCCTTTTTGTTTGTCTCCCCTCTGGAGCCAAGCTTACCCTGGGAGCCCTGCAGGCCAGGGAACAAACAGAGCTTTGTGAGCACTGACCCACTGTGCCCAGCAGCCAGACTGCAAACCTCCACTCCTGTGCTAATAGGAAACCACAGAGATGAGGAGTTGGTAGCTGACGAGGGAGGGGAGCTTTCTCGCGTCCACCTGCGCTTTCATCATTGCCCATCAAAACAAGTATAGGCAGGTGGGGTGCTGTGGTGCGCTGGTGATCACCGAATCAAAAGCTTTTTTTCTCCAACATCCTCTTGGCACCAAAATTGAACTGAAAAAAAAAATCACTTTGGGAAACCCAGCTAGTAATTTAGTTTGCTGCATGGATTTGTACTAATCAAGCCCGTGCGCTCACTAGAGCCCCCTATAAATATGTCAATAGCCTGTCATAAATTGCCAGTTGTTACCCAAGAGGCATTAGAAGTGTGAACAGGAGTGTGAAGTGAACCACTCTAGTCAACGTGTCCTACATTTGATTGCATGTTTTTTCATTACATGCAGACACGAATGAAATAAACAGTAGTGACAGCCCATTTTGCACCTTAACCAGAACACAGAAACCCTTTTAGGCTGGCTCATTATGTTTTTTCTCCAAGAAGGCACCGCAATACATTTATAGATGCTGGCGTTGTGAAAAACCTGTAACCCACAGTTTTGCACCAGGCTCCAAACATTTGTCTTTTCTTTTTTCCTGAATGGTCAGATATACACGGCTGGATGAAGTGGGGGTTGGGGTGTCCTGGTACAAGGCTTAAATGCTTTTTAATCCCATGGTTGAGTGACCACTTGCAGTTCTGCCCAGTAGGTCTCTCTGAAGTTTCCTTGCCATTGGCTACACTGTCTGCTTGCCTCTCTCCCTCTCTTTCAAGACACTCTCCTATGCAACTCCCGAATGGCTATTAATTAAATGCCTGCTAATATTGTCTAAAGAAGTCTGTCTTGCTTATTTCAGTAAGTTAATGTCTGTAAATAATGTCTGCAGACTTGCCTGCATTCCACAAATTGCTTTCTATGTAATGAAACATTACGGCAATTCTCCTGGGTCACTCGAGTACTCTGCACACATTGCAGGGATTTTCTTTTTTTCTGTGTATTGCACTTGGTTGCATGGTGTCCCTGTTACACTCAAATAGAAAACCTGTAGTGTGCTGTAGGTCTAAATTGGACACAGTGCTGGAGTTTGCACCAATGGTTTCCTGGGGACACGCTGTATATATGTGACAGTTAGTGCGGTGGTGGAGGCATCCAACCTGCAGTGGATGTTTCTCACAAGAGGTGGGCAGGTATCATTAAATCACAGCAGGCACGGGCTCCCTGAGAGGATCCTGTATAATCAACAATATAAATTAAACCACCTCACCCATATCACATTTTTTACCTTGTCAGTAAATTTTAATTTGAAATGCCATGCCAATGTAATAAATATTAAAAAGATTCTCAATTGAAATATGCCGTTTGTCTCAACTTCAGTCACCGTAGGATGTACCCCAGAACATTCACATTCTCTGGTGGGGTGCTTAAAAAGAGCTATAGATAGCTCAAAGCAGAATCAAATCAAGACTTCACATCTACAAACCACAAAAAAAAAGAAAAAGAAAAAAAAGCTCCTCCACAAAGCAATGTCAAGAGGCTTTCCACATGAAAGCAGAAGTTGTCTAAAGAGTTGCAGGAAGTACTGACAAAGTTTATGAAGAAAAAAGTAAATGTGTTTCTAATCCTCAGCAGCACGTGCAACAATGAAGAAGCCTGAGCACTTAGATATGCCACCCCGGGGGCAGGCTCTATACTTAAGGCTTACAACAGCCTCATTATCTCCCTCAACTCACATCAGATCCTAGCAGCAGTTTGTCACAGGCAGGCTCCTCTCTGCCAGTAGGCATCAGACCAATCCTCCTGCAACACTACTGTACATAATTGCCATATGGACAGCATTTTGAGCCAGACTGAAGACTAAAAAGCCCTCCAGGCAGATTCCCCAGATAACTAAATGAATATTTTATCTCATTTCCATCTAATTTGCACCACATTATTATACAGAACTGAAATTTTTAATTAATTGATAGAACAGATCAAACACAGGTTTACACTTTGATTTTCGGGAGCTGTTATTTTGATAATTTGCATGACTTTTTTTTCCCATGCCAAGCTCTTTTAATCTCTCGGAATTTCAGCATCTCTATATAGAAACATTATAATCAAACATACAGCAAATTAATAACTGTCAGCACACATGAAATGCCTGTCTTGGTTGCGTGAGCAGTTCCAGTGAGAAGTCCTTTTACCTGCCACCCCACTGATTAATTAATTTCACACTGTTTAATTAAATTCACAGTCTGGGGAGTCTGGGAAGCACTGTGGGGAGCCATATTTGAGCCGTGTGTGCACAGAGATTACTAAAGAAGGTCTGAGACTCGTGCTCTCCGGTTGATGTTGACACTGACGTCACCCTCCTCTGGATACCGGAGCCTGATTGTGTCAGTGTCATCTGGCAGTTGTGAGCGTTTACTGCTGGGAAATGATAGTAATGGCCCATTTGTTAATTATCTGCTGGCGTTTACATTAACAAAAGAGAGTTGAGCATTTGACAGCTTTGGACACAAATTAGCATTTGACAGGAGCATCTGATTGAGTGTGCTACTGCATATATGCAA
The DNA here is from genome assembly GCF_041146795.1 of Maylandia zebra. Lineage (NCBI taxonomy): Eukaryota > Metazoa > Chordata > Actinopteri > Cichliformes > Cichlidae > Maylandia > Maylandia zebra. Next base: position 19,082,741 of record NC_135182.1, on the reverse strand, counting down.
ACCTCATCGCCCTAAAGTTAGCTACCAGTACAAATAATGATGAATTATAATGGCAAATCCATTGCTATAGAAAGGTATGTGGAATTGAGGGGGTCATAAAACATAAAGTAAGAAGAAACAGGAGACCCAGACAGGAGTGATTTAAAAATGTGGGCCATAGATCAAAAACTGTACAAATTGGCTTCAGTATAAATGAGCATATTGAACTCCTGTGTCCTGTCCAATGCTGTTGCATCCAACAGTCAAAGCCTCAGAGACACGGTCTCTCTTATGTCAGAACAGAAAGAGATGCATGAGTGTATGAGCACAGCAGACACTGTGACTGTGTGGGCTGAAAAGCGTGTACGTTACTTTCTCTGTTCTCTTGAAGCATATTTTTGGCATCTCTAATCACAAACAAACACATTTTGAGTCAGATGGTTCTAATAAAGTGCAATTTAAAAATGAGGTGATCTTCAAAGATTACAAGAAATAAGTCTAAATAAGCATTTTTCTGATGCTCTATGTTTTTGCACACAGACAACAGAAAATATTATAGAAGTTAATCGGCTTTAAAATCGAAACCTGATTCTAATTTTTGATTGATTTATTCTAGTATTCATAGTTATTTGATTAGACACATAATGATGACAGCCTGCTGGTTTGAATGTATGTGGTGTGGGAATAAATAGTTGCTTGTGTTCTGTATATGATGTATTAAGAAATATTAAAGGAACACACTGTTAAAAAAATATTTTTTTTCTATTTTCAAAGTTCTGTGTGTAAGGATGTCAAACCTTTATGTTTTAACTTTTATATTGTGCTAATGGATTTTTAAAAAGAAGTACTTTCCCGACTTACATGGCTTTTTCTGACAGCCTGTAGACTGATTTCCTCAGACGGATAAAGAAAAAGTAAATAGAGAAAAAATAGTCAGACGGCATTTTGCTCGGAATAAACGTTAGGGAGCAGTTGTTCTACAGTGCACAGATCTGGCTTCGGTTAGCTGGCAATAAAAATTAGCACAAACAGGAGGATGCTGACCTCAGTTAATTGGTACCAGTGCCAATGTAATTAAGTTTTCAGAATTTTAAACAGAAATTTTAGAGTAAATGCCGAAACTTTTCATTTGTCTCTTGCCTGACTACAAAACAAACACAAAGCTTTAAACTGCAGGCTTTCACAAAAGTGTAAATATATAAGATACTCGATGATCAACATTAAACTCAGTTTTGAGCCATTGTGGTGTGGACAGGTGACCTCTGGTGGTGTCTCGTATTGTCTGAAATCAGGGCATTGGCAACTTATCCTTTGGGTCCTTTGGGTAGCTGCTCCATTCACATTCCAAGGATGCTTAAAAGGACTGTGATCTGGGGACTTTTGAGACCAGTTCAGTGGATTAATTGGTAAGTATGCAACAAAGTTCAGGTGAGTGACACATATCAAAGTAAGGGCCGTATGAATGTCTTGTCACTGTCCAAGAATGGTCAGGGTTGTTGTCCTTTGTTGCTCTCTCTCTCTCTCTCTCTCTCCCTCTCTCTCTCTCGTCACGCTCTTTCCTCTTCTCTCAGGTGGAGGGGGGCAGAGTAAACTCTGGGCTCCTGCTGGCAGTGCCTACTGGTTTCCTGCTCTTCAGCCAATGTGCTTGCTTCTTATCTGATCATCACTCAACAGTATTTAAGGACCACCTCAGGATTTGATTCTTTGCCAGACTATCATTGTTTGATTGTTAAAATCAGGCTTTCTGATGTCCAGGTTCCACCCCATCCACCCATCTTTATTTATAGAGCACTTTAAAACAACCACAGCTGACACAAAGTACTGTACATTGAAACTAAATAATAAAAACACATAGGATATAAATAATAAACAAATAGAAAAAGTCAAATAATTAAAAGGAAAACTGAGAGAAAAAACTAAAAGTTGCCTGAGCTAACATCATCATGCTGACTAAAGAGCTCTCCCCCTGTGGAAAATACTTACCTGATATTCTGGACTTGTCCGCTCCTGCACAAAGGAATTGTGGAATTACTCACCTGCCTCTCAACCCTCCACCAACACCTGCCTCCTGGCCGGTCACTTCCCTCACTGCCTCTTTGCTTAGAATACTCAAGTAAGAATCCAATTCAGTTCAAACATTAAAGGCTTCAGAACTTACCAGCAACACGGATTAACCTCCTTCGTCTTTCTGACAGAAGTCACTTCCTGTGTGGAGAACCATAATCCCCCAGCTGCAAGTCTTTGTTGTTATATTTGAATTCCTGTCAAATAAACCTTTTAAACTGCACACTGAGAGTTTGGGGTCTTGCTTCAGTCCACAATAATTGCTATCACCATTGGTTCTGACATGCAAGGACACACGGTTTTCAAGCAGAGCTTTGCATTATAACAACAGAATTTAAAAAAACAATAAATTAAAACAGATGCAGCTTCCAGTGGTTAACCCCAGTGATAAGTGGAGGTAAAAATATTGGTGGGGGTGCAGTTGGGTCAGACAGGACAATGTAAAGCATCTTACAGATAAGGGGAAAAAAACACAAATCTGACACCAATAGTAATATTTCTTAAACCGTTGCTATAAAAAAAACCTTTAAAAACACAAATCTTAAATAAACATGAACACTTCAACACAAGCAGCACTCGAAATTGCCATCCTAGCTAGCTAGCGAGTGCCTCTTCTTCCTCTACAAGACAAGAGTGCCTGTGCTGTCAGGATGTGTGATGTTAAATTGTCCAATCAAATTCTCAAACAAGGCAATAAACAAGGAAATCCATAAACGCCAATTGGTCACGGATGCACAAAATTGCGCCCCGACGGCTGAACTCCAAGCTTCAAATAAAACTCACCCTCAGACCCTTATTACTGAAAAACTTTCAGTCTGTCCTTTTTGACCACTGTCCGTACAAGCAAGTCGATACATAATTATATTATTCATAACACATAACGTGGTGAAGTTTGAGTAGAAAATCGATTCTGGCAGACACGTGAAGGCAACCACACATGTTATATAAACAAAATGTACTTATTTGTATTGCAAGTTATATTTTTGCAAATTATTAATTATTTGTGATGCGTTTTTTTCCTGGCAATATTTTTACAGGGGTGGCACTGTAGCAAAGGTCTGAAAGGAGATTTGACTTAAGCCAGCATTCTTCTTCATGTCCAGCAAGGGGCGACTCCTTTGTTTACAAAAACAAGACGAGCTGGATAGATATTGGAAAACAGCACAGCTCTATGACCTCAGTGAACACTTTCCAATGACTTTATTGGCTCAGTCACTAGTTTCAGGTCATATTGAATAAAACATGAAGTTCATTTTGTAATGCCATTGTTAGAATCAGACAGGAGGATAATCCAGGAAATGCTCTTTCGCTAAGGACTTGTGATTGACAAGCCCTTAGCCAAAGAGGACTTGTCAGTCACTTGTGATTGTGATTGACAAGTCCTTAACCAATAAGCGCGTCGTGTCCTCGGTTTAACACTGATTTTACCCATCACCTGTCACGTCCTGTTCAAAACACCAACATGGCAACTGCAAAAACACTCAGCCTGTGGCTTCATAACTCCAGTTATGGACAGTTTAAAAAATATTGCTTATGATTATATAGGATAATCACTGTAATTCATTTAACCTGTCACTGTTTTTATTATTTTTGCTGGTGTATACAACAGTTCAAAAAAATAAAAAGCATTCAGATAAAGGCTTTCTTTGATCAGTATGCACCTCTCTTTTGTATAAGCGTCACAAAGCATAACAAGAAGTCAGAAGCTTTTATTCAAACAAACGACTCCATTTTTGCAAACAGTCAAGTTTACTTACACGAGATAAACTTTTAATAGGCATTCCAGCACACAGCGTCGAGACACTTCTGCAGACTGATACAGCATTAGCTGGGAGAGCAGCACTCTATTTGTGCTTGCCTTGTCCTGTGACAGGAAGACCTATCAGGTGCCCCCCTCAGACTCCCCCCAATCCCTCTCTCTTCCTGACCTCATTCTGTCATCTTCGTTTTTCTTCTCCCCCACTCACAGGTCTTTCATAAAGTGTCTCCATGCATTACACATTTAACAATGCATTAAAAATAGGCCACCATCAATCAGTCATTCAGTAGTGGAGACGAAATCTACTTGTGGCACCAATTTGATATATTTCTCAAGGTTCATGCAGGAAAAGAATGCCATAAACTCTTGAAATGATGTGCGGCATATGAAAGTTAACAGATATGTAAATAGTATGAGATAATAATACACCGTACCTCATAAAACCCACCATGATAATTCTGAATTCCCCTTCGCTTAATTTCCTCTGGCATAGTGTCTTTCCAGAATCCAGAAACAGAATTAAGATAATATATATATGCAGGCGCTAAGCCGTGACAAGATTTCTGTTGATGGGTGCCAGGTTAACATCGTGCCCAAAACAGTGATTTGAGAACTGTGATGCATGATACAAGATAGGTACTAGGTAAAATCTGATGTAATGTTAGGGAGTGAGTCAAGCCTCGAGGGCAAATAGTCTGAACAGTCTGACTCCAGGTTGCTCATGCCAAAGCAGATGTTCAACTGACGACAGCATTACAAAAGACAGGGCTCCATGTTATTCAGAAGGTATTTTATATTATTAGGATGGCATGTCAAGGTTGCCGAGCTGCCGATAGAGCTGCCTTTGTAGCTGTTTTGATGGCCATGTATATTTAATAAAGATATATCGACAATCTCACAAAGTGTTTTCAAAGTGAGTTTTGTTAGCACAGTAAGGTGTTCTCCTGCTCAGGTTCAGGTACAGGAGTCTGCTTGTGAGCTTTGATGTTGCAGCTCTGCTCTGAGGCTTGATCCTGCATTCTGGACTTCAAAACAGACTGCATCTCGTCATGGGCAACAGCTTGAAGAGGTAGACACCTGCACAGACATGCCTGAAGGACCACCCGGAAAATTTGGTCAGAGGACAACAAACATTTCCCATCAGCTTCACCTGGCAAAAACTGCCTATTATGACGTTTTTATGTGAAGTATTTCCTGTCCAAATCTACAGTAAAGCAATCGCTAATGATCCACAGATTGAGTTTTCATTAATTCAGAGAGCGCAAACCTTATCGGGAATAGAAATGTAGTCTGGAAAGACAGTTGTTTAAAGCAAGCTTCAGCTTTGGGTGTTTCATAAATATTACATTAAACAAAATATGTTGCTATGAAGAAAGAAATCCATGTATTGTGCAGTGCAAAAAAATGTAAGTATAGATAAAATAAATGAAAGAATGTTTTAGGTATCTTCTTCTGAACTTGTGGTACAATAAAGGCTCTTGATTTTTTTTTCCCTTAAAAATTGCCTTGAAGCGATGTTTTCTTCTTCTTTTATAGCACGTCACTTTGATTCAGTGACCAACTGTCTGGTAGATTGCCAAGTGTCTGATGATGTGTTTTTTTCTCAGACCATTTTCACTTATTACCCCCTCAGGTTATTACTTGCTGCAGTCTGGCTATTTTACAGACATGACTCCATATGTCCTTAATGACACCCCTGATAGCTCATACAATGTGGACCAATATGTTTTCAAGATATACCCAATTTATTTAAACTAAATAGTGCCATCTATAAGAATAACAATAAGAGCATGACGCTTACCTTAAAGCATCTCTTGAATCTTTTGCTGACAATGTACAATGCAATAGGGTTGATGCATGAGTTCAGGGATGCCATATTTATGCCAAAATAGTCAAGGACAAGAAAGACGCTGAAAAAGAGTTGTCAGAAAATGTCAGGAAAGCTCATAGGCTGGCCAGTGAACAGCAGAAAAGAAAAAAAAAAAAAAAAAAAAAAAAAAAAATATATATATATATATATATATATATATATATATATATATATATATATATATATATATATATATATATATATATGTATATAAACTTTAAATTAAAGGTTCTTAGTACTTTGTGCTCACCTCAGCAGCTGACACCTATTAGGATCTTTTTCATCATAAATTGTTAATTTCAAGATTCTGCTGAGGTACAGAGGCAACCAGCAGAGTGCAAACACAATCACCAGGCAGAAGACAGTTTTTGCAACTTCTCTTCTCTTCAAAAGAAAGGACATGATCAAAATAAGCTTTAAAAAGGAAACATTGCCAGAATGATGCAAAATCTGCCAAAAACCACAATGCTACCTGCTTGATGTGTTCGCATAATGTAGTCTCAGTTTTTCTCAGCATTTTCCTGGTCATCAGCGTGTAGAACACTGCAGTCCAAACTAGTGGCATGCAAAAGTAGAAGCCAAAGAGCCACCAGTCTTTCACTGCTTTATAAATCTGTTGGTTGAACACGACAAGGCTATCAGTCGTGGATGCGAGAGCACCATTCAAGAAACAATATTTGACACACGTGTAGGTTGAAAACAAGCGTACTTTGCATCTGCTGGCTGAAGACAGAAGAAAAACTATGATAATTGTTACATTTTTTAGTTATCTTTGACAATTGACATGAAAACTTAAATGTTATGAAGACAATTACATTACCTGCATGAACCCCGTGGTTTGCATTGGGTGTAGTAGACATATCGTGAGACGCTTCTCTTTATAGTCCATTGTTATCATATCAAAGCCCACAACTTCAGGGACAGCCAGCAGGATAGAAATAACCCATATCAGACCTATTTCAATTGCTGTCCACACTGAAACCCAGATGCCTTTGATTTGATTCCAGGACACAACAGCTCTGTATCTGTAAAATCAATGAGAAAATGTTATGGCTTGAGGAACTTTTTGTCTGTAACAATGATGCATTTTCAGCTCAAGAACATTTCAAGGGCTAATGCTAAATAAATCTGTCTGCCTGATGAAATACAGATAGGAGGCACGGAACACTATTTTCTTGGAGGGCACAGGACAGTGCTGTTTATCTCCTTACCTGTCAACACTCAAGGCACATAAGCTCAACACAGTAATTCCAACAGAGGTTTTTTGTATGAAGGGAATGAGTTTGCAAAGTACTAAACCGAAGGGCCAATTTTCTGCCATGAGCTGCAACAAAAACAAAAGGGCATTTTTGGCAATTTAAAAAAAGAAAAACACCCACAATCAATTCCAGCTGAAATTAAGTGCAGAAAAGAAAACAATAATTGCACACCATGTGGTAAATAACTCACCCTGTAAGCATTGATTGGAATGTCTATCACAATGTGGATTAGATCTCCCAAAGCAAGGCTCGCAATGAGAATGTTAGGGCCACTTCTCATGCGTTTGTTTACGTAGATAATTCGAAGTAAGGCGGAATTCCCGACTATTCCAACAACGAAAACAACCAGGGAAACTATAATATTGACATATTTGAAGGTGACTCTGATTCCAGCTGACTCTGAACACATAGGAGGGTGTGATGTTTTTGGTCCTGCTACTTGAGGTGGATGAATTGAGCTGTTGGATTTCTCCTTTTCCAGTATTAAAAAACCAGGGGAGGTTGTTGCAGAGAGCTCAATTACAGGAGATGGTTCTGAGTCCTGGTTGTTGGCCGTTTCACCGACAAGAAGATTTCCCAAAAACAGAACCAGAGTGAAAATCCACATTGTTGTAAAATTCCTCAAAAACGCCTTTTTGCCAACTGTGGAATGGAAAAAAATGAAAGCTGTTATAATCAGCACAGCTAATTAGCTTTACGATTTAGTGCAATGTAAATGATTCATTTAACTTATTTTTATTTATTTAAAAGGGAAAAAATATTAATAATAGCATTGATTATGATTGCCAACTTACCTTCAGATGAACACATACACACTGCCTGCAGATAGTCTCTGTAATAATAAACAGGCTGTATGTTTAATACAAAGGACGGTTCTTTGTTGCCTGCTATAACCCGGCTGAGGAAAATCAGGGTTTTATAGACTAAGGTACTGTTGTCAGCATTAGTCATCGATCTGTCAGTAGTGACTGTAATTACTTCCCTTGATGCATCACCCTGAATGAAAGGATGGTGTTGAAGTGTATTGTCTGCTATCGCAGAGTGAGATCATTTTATAGGCTTCAGTAGGGATATTGTGTTACAGTTTTTCCCTCTGTTACTAAAACTTGTCCATTATCTTATTTGACATATCCTCACAAAATCTAAATGTAGCAAAATGTCTATTTTAGTGAAGCAAGAGATTTTCTTTGCTTAGAGCCACAAAGCCTTTATCACTAAGTCACACTCTATCGAGTCATCATTAATGAATGCAATGGGAACTGGAAAAATATCTTCTGCAGCTATATTACATTTTGGATGTACATGAGCTTGATGCACAAATACTGACAGGCAAACGCACTTGAATAATAACGAAAATGATGCAAATTTTAACTACAACATTTAGAGAGTTTCAGCTGACATTTTTTTGCCTCAGTTGACACATATCAATTTGAAAACATGACTCGGTCTCAGTCCTACCAGAGTTACTGCTTCTGCCTCTCCTGAGGGTCCCGGTGAAGGTGACTTCTCCCCCTCGACAGTCTAACGACAACCTGAAGAGCCTGGAGGAGCAGGAGACGTGACGACAAGAAAGATCCCACTGTTAATAACATACTTGACAACTACTCATTTCAACATTGAAATCTGTGCCTCGCTGCTCACAGATGACCTTGGGAAACTACATGCTGGCATGTTTTTTTGCAAGAAGTACAGATTATGAGAAGTGAATTGAGAATAAAAGACTGTGACAACTGTTCGCAGCTAAGTTTTCGGTATATTCCAAATAAATACAACATTTTTTTTGGTATCTTTTTCATGCAGGACCCATAGAAGTAATTATGGTAATATGTAAAGACTTCTAAACACAGCACCTTGCATTTCTGTTTCATTTGTCACTTTAATTAACTCCATTTTGAGTCAAACTGCTGGTAAAACTGATCTGAAACCAGCTGTTTTTTGGTCTTTGGCCTCAGTTGTGCTTTAATGGATATGACGGTTATCTTGGTGGTCGGTTTGGCTAAAGAGCTTTTTACCTGACAAACCCTACCACTGCTGTCAGATGTAATGACTCGCCAAACCCACCATTACCGCAGCTGCATATCTGCACTGGACACAGTTTAATTTGGAAACCAAAATGCTTGGGTTTATTACAGATTGCAGCCTCGGTATTTGCAACGATTATGGTCTAAGCTGTGAAATGTGTCCACGCTTACATGGCTTATCACAGCAGGTAAGTCATGTGAGCAAGAAGCTCTTTTGTAGCTTATCCACCAAAAATACTGAATAAAATTGCTCTCGTGAAGCATTTTTTTTTGTCTCCCATCGCTGTTTTCTTCAGTTCCACCAGAGTTCATGAAGGTTTGTTTGTTGGATGGAAGATTTATTACTCTGATGAGTACTCAAACACACACAGATTGGGAGTGGGTGGAGCAGAGCCCCTCTTTCAGCTGTCAAGGTAAGCTGTGTCATCAGTATGGCTAAGATTGGGTCACCTGTTCCAGCCCCCTCTTGGATCTCATGACTTAGACAGCTGTCAAAATCCTAATTATTTCTCTCTTGTGTAGTTCAAAAGGAAATTGAAGAATCCCGTTGATGCATGCAGAGGTGAACGTGGACAGTGTCCCCAATTAGCTGCTGTTGTTAATGCAGTTCTGGCTGATGGCTCTAACAGCAAAGCCATTCAGTATTGTGGTTTTGTGGATATTTTAAGCATTCCTGAAATCTTGAAATAAAATTATGAACCTAGATGGTAACTACTGACATTTTTAAACTGAGAAATTATGTTCTTAAAATGAACTAATTGCCAACACAGTCTTTCAAAGACAGTTGTACATTTTTCACCTTTTGTTGTTACCCAACTTTTCTTTTCTAGCACTTTTTTCACCAACACCATTTTTTATAATAATAATCATAAAAAAAAAAAAAAAACGTTGACATTTGATATGATATCTTATACAATTTTCTTCATATTTGCTTTAAGACACTGTAAACGTAATGAGATTATTGCATTTTATTTATAAACTGCAAATCTCTCTATATATAGAGCCTTTTTTTTTCTTTTTCGAAAAGTGCCCACCAGCATTAAAGCACTGCTTACATTGTATATTAATGCATCAGATATCACCACTGTCACCACTGCCAGATTCCTCTGCAAGGGCAGAGTTAGGAGACAGATGATGAAAAGCGTGTGGGTCATTCTTGTTTCCTAGCATACAGGCCAAAACAAACTTGGTAATGACAGTGATGGCTTTTTCCCCACAGTAATAGCTGCATGTGGTGGCTATAATATCAGAGGTGCAGAGGTGATTATCAATCAGTTTTTTTGCTGCTGGTTCCAGGTGTTGAATCTAAAAAAGATGGCCCTTTTCCCCCTCAGTCTGTCTATTGCCAGCACTTCTATTAGCCCTTCACATGCACTCACCAGCCACTTTGTTAGGTACACCTGTTCAACTGCTCGTTAACACAAATATGTAATCTGCTATTCATGTGGCAGCAACTCAGTGCTTTTAGGCACGTAGACAGGATCAAGATGACCTGCTCAAAATCAAACTGAGCGTCAGAATGGGGAAGAAAGTTGATTTAGGTGACTTTGAATGTGTCATTGTTGTTGGTGCCAGACAGGCTGGTATAAATATTTCACAAACTGTTGATCTACTGGGAATTTCTTACACAATCATCTCTAAGGTTTACAGAGAATGAGAAAACATCCAGGGAGCGACAATACTCTGGAGGAAAATGTTTTGGTGACGTTAGAGGTCAGAGGAGACTGGCCAGAATGTTTGTGAGCTAGTAGGAAGTAACTCAACTGTATCTCAATTAAACCGTCAACACAACCAAGATATATGGAAGATTATCTCTGATTACACAACACCTTAAACTATGAAGGAGACTGACTACATAAGCAAAAGACTCACCAAAGCTGGGCAAGCCTCAGTTTCTCCTGCAACATTCAGATGGTAGGGTCAGAATTAGACAAAGATCCAGGCTTGTATCAACATTTCAGGCTTTTGCTGGGCACACTATTATGTCCCTTGGTACCATCATTTAAATAAAACAGCCTGAGTGTTGCTTCTGATCACGTCCATCCCTTTATGACAACAGTGTACCCGTCTTCTGCTTCCAGCAAGACAAACGCCATGTCACAAATCATCTTAAACTAGTTTCTTGAACATGATGGTGAGTTGATCATGGTGGGCTCCACCTCACCAGTCTCAAATACAATATAGCATCTTTAGGATGTGGTGAGACAGGAGGTTTGCATCATTGATGTGATGTAAACAAGTCTGCAGAAATTGTACAATGCTATGACGTCAATACAATACCCTGTTGAATCTATGCCATGAAAAAAGTTTTAAAAAAAAAACTACTGGCAACTGCTAGAAAAAGAGGCATATTCTTAGAGTGTGGATGTAGTTTTGTTAATTAAAAGTCAATGAAATGGGAAGCACTCCGGTTCTGATAATATTTACAGAATGACTGACTCACCTGGTAAGAAAGGGTTCATGCCCACTGTACGAGTGGCTGTAGGAAGCTTTCAGAGCATAACCAAAACCTCCCCAATTGTTGGGGCAGGTTACAGTTCTTACACAAAAATAGGGTAAATTAATTTCACAATCACCACGTTGTGGTTATTCCACTCTAACAGTGCTTTACTCAAAAAGTAAGCTGCACATTCCTCGTTCTATAACTGCACCACTACGGCCTCTGGATGTTAACAGAATGGACGTGACTACAATCTGAGGGAGCTCTCTCGCCCTCCCCAACTCATCCCAACTCATTTCATTACAGATATTTTTGTCAGCGGACACATGAACCCACAGCAACCAGAGATGAAGACAAGTCTTGTAATTATTATTGAATATGATGTTGTCCAACTGTTGCCGGAAAAACGCCCATTAAAATCAAATAACCTTATTTCCGCACCTCAGTATCGCACAGTATTTGTCTAAAGAGTAATTTGAACAAAGAAACAAAACAAGAGCTTAACAAAATGTGACGTACGACCTCTTTAACTAAATGGTTCTGTCACTGCTGAGAGTGATGATGGCAAAGCGATTAGTCAAAAGGAAGACAAGACAGGCAGCATACCAATATAAACAATAAGAAATAAAGTTTTTGCACAAAATCCAGATGTTCAGTAGCATTTGGTGTTTAATTTATATTTTAAGAGGAAAACAAAACTCTATATAAATTAAAACAACATTAATTGGCATCTAGTAAGCTGCCCAGTACATTTCAGTGTGTTAAATAAAATAATAAGACCGTTGTTAAATCAGTGGCTGCTTTGACTGTCTTGTGTTGTCTGTGCTAAGCTACTTGATATCTTTCATTGACGACAAGTCTGATGGTGGTAGAAGGCAAAAGAGAAAGGAACACAGTGTCCCATGAGACAAAAGCACCCCAGCAGTTTCCTGAACCTTTAGTGCCACCGAGGACTGATGGACAGAGTGACAGACAGATGGAGAGACATCCATCTATCCAGTTCCACATATTCAACTCAGGGTTCAGGGTTATCTATGGCCAGCTAGCTCTACCTAGCGATAGGTTCTAGCTGTCTTGGTCCAGCCACCCCCTTCAGCTCTGGGTCCAAACATGTGGGAGAGGTAGCGGCAGATACAACATAAGTTTTTTATTATTATGTATTTGTTTCGCATATTTGTCACGCTTACATGTTTCAGATCATAAAACATCAATATTAGACAACCAGATAACCAGAGTAAATTTAAAAAGCTCTTTTCCAAGTTATCCAAGCCTACAGTACTGTAGGTTTTTCTCGCAGAAGAAGTGATTGCCTGTTACATGCCTCAGCGCACCAGCACATCTATCATCACTGATAGATAGATTGATATCATCATTGATTTTCTGTCATCCTTATTAAGGTGCTCTCTCCTCTTTGAGTCATCCCAAGTAATGATTGGCAGCAGAAAGCTGACTGCACTCTTATATGTAGTCAGAGAAGCTGGTGCATGAAGGTGGGCAAGGTTCACTCTCTCTTTCTCTTTCTCCCTTAAGTCCATCAACGGTGTTATCCCTCAGTTGCTTTTTCATTGTTGTTTATTAATTATTAGTTAATTTGGGAGTTTCTGGCAGTGCTGTTTTTGGCAGTCCTATTTTGGTTCTATTAGTCGAGTTTACTAATATTTATTTAGTGGAGAAGCTTGAATTGTGTAGCTGGCAAATTGTCTTCTTCCGCATATTTTTTTTTGTTTTGGTATGGATTGCTATCGCCACTATTTGTGTTCAGCTGTTGTAAGTAAAAATCATATGTAAAGTCCTTTTGGGATACTGAAGCAGTCATTTAAAAACATTTAATTTAAAAAAAAGACATCAGTGTTTACCCAACTACCAGAACCAACCAATTTGATCATGAAATTATAGGCCATAGGAATGTAGGACATAGGGAGAGGTAAAACTGTTTAAGAAGCTTTGAAAGCATTATCTATAGAATTAATTGTAGTTCTTGCAATTTCCTTCCCATTAGAATCTATCTGAGAAAGAAATTGGCACTTAATAGCTCCAAACTCGCAATATGATAAGATGTAACAGATTGTTGCCAGGTCCACACAGATTTAGCTGGACTACATTAAACCCTACTCATTTGGCCCTGCACTTAGCAACACTAGACCTGAAAGGTTCCTTAATAATTCTAATTGGTACAGTTTTCTGGCAACACCAGAGTACTATTTCCCCCTATCTGCAGATTTTTTTGTATTTTTTTTTAAGTAGGCTGAAACATTTGAAGCTCCATAGAAAACCCAAGACTTGTACAAAGGTATAATTATGTATTCAACCTCGAGACTTCTCAAGATAAATTACAGCAATATTAAGCATGTGGTCTTTTATGCTTCCCATGGAGATGATACGAATACATAGATAGTATCCTTTGTTTCTTAAGGTTGTATTAAGATCAAACAAACTCTTCAAATGGATGTCAAAAAAGATCATTGATGAGCCTCATCCCTGGGGTAATATTTAAAAACAAAAATTACTACTAGCATGTTTACATTGTGTCTACAAGAACAGACAGATGATGATGATCCAAAGGTATGCTCATGCATTTGTAATGACATTGCTGTTGTTGTGTTCCATCTTAAAGCATATGTGTTTGATCATCTGTGGCAAAATCGAGAAGAAAAAAAAAAAGGACATCACTGCAGAATTCAAAAAGCTCTGTACGCTTCGGAAAAGGAGGGCAGACCAAAGTGTTGAGCCGATTGTGTTTATTTGGCTTCGTGTCACAGCTAAAGGAGGCAGGCTAATTAAGAAGTTCCACAAAAGTGGGAAATGTTTTCTGACCTTATGCGTGAATGGAACGGATAATGTTTTGCATCCTTTTAAGCAGTGCTGAAAGTGGACGATCGAGGACAAGGTCAAAGTACAAATGAGAGACTACATTTGTTCCCTTTGATAAAAGGTTTGCACAGTGTTAATGATCCTTAATAGACAAAGCTGTCCTTCTGGGAAAGCAGCCATTATAATATCTTCCGCAGAAGCTGCTGACTTCACTTACATAATCCTGGTAGAAAGGACGTAGCGCCCAGCATCAAAGGCATTTTTGCAAAATAAAAGCTGTTCCACATGCTATCATCCCAGTGGAATGATATGGTAATTGTTACTCTATAAGGGTTATGAAATGGATTTAAACAGAGGGCTTTCTAAAAATGAGGCCTTGAGGTAATGGTTTGACATTTTAAGAAACATATTTGCTTTGTGGTGGAGAATTAGAAGAAGATGTGCAGATGGATACCACTCTCCTGTCTTTATAGCAAATATGCAGCTTCTTAGCTCATCTCAGTAAAATACTAGTTGCAACTTGCCTCCTGTCTCCAAATGTAGTAAAACTTCCTCCCACATAAATAGTCTGGTATATGACCTCAGTAAAAGATTACCTAAGCTTTCATCTAATTTATTTTATTAGAGGAGAAGTGCGATCTCCAAAATGTAAAACTATTCCTTTTAACCAAATATAAAATTAATGTTGAAAACCAATTCAAACCTGCAGTTTTTTTGATAGGTTTCTTTAAAGACCTTTGGACCAGCTGCCTCACTAATCTCTGTGGTATGTTTAAAGGTTGAATCTGACCCCTGGTAGAGGTCTCTGCTTTGGTGAGACCGGAGATCTGAGGAGGTGCAGGAATTGGCTGTATTTTTATCCACAAGTATGCAACCTTCCCTTCAAGCTTCTCACCTTCACTCTTGGGCTGCACATCAGTTTGTGTGTGTGCATATCCCCCTAAAAATGCACGTAACCTATTTCACCTTCGCACATCATGGAAATATTAAGCTTCATCTGAGGTCAAAGCTTAAAGTTGTTAATGGTAAATTTATGCACTACAAACTGTGCTTGCGATGATTTGATATGCCGCTCTTATACGTGAAAAATATACAGCGGGAGCCTCCATTATAAACCACGCAGTATATCAGAGCAGCCATTCATGATAATCATTAGTTGTAAAGAAAAGAAAAATAAATTTGAAAAGGGATAATGTGTCATTTTGATTTTAATGAAGCATTTTTTGTCTTTCGTTTCTAAAGAATCATAAAAAGCCAGAGCACAGTGTTCCAAATGACAAGCACAGAGACTTACTTTCTGCTTGGCCTGATGCAGACCTGCAAGTTCCACCACTCTGCAAATCTGCACCACATTAAGCCACATTACATTTTCCTTCCCCAGATGCAGTGGTTTAACAAACAAATGGAGAAGGAGAAGTGACCCGGAAAGATAAAGGCCGATGTAAATTAAGAGAGAAATACAGAATTGGCAAAAAGCTCGCCTCTTTTATGGCAGCGATGGCGTTTTACAGCATTGCATTATTTCAGATTTGTTTGAATAATATGATGCAAAGTCATTCACGGTTGCATTCAGATTGTAAAAGATTTGATCAGCAGCTACACACACACACACACACACACACACACACACACATTAAATGGTAAACACAGTCCATTCTGTCTTTCCTCGTTCTTCCTAGCGCTATGAATTATTCGCCATTTATACGAAATCTTTTAAACATAACAGATAACAACCGGTCATCTTGCAATAAATTGTTGACTGCTAATACGTTACCATTCAGCCGGACACATCGCAATACTATTTTTTTCACATTCTGTATGCTATTTCTAATTTATATGAAATGGTTAAACTGCATGCACTCTTGCTCTGTCTGCCCAGCTGTAGTGAGTCAGTCTGAATTAATTCTTAATAGGTCATACTTGCCAGTCTTGTGCAATTTCTTTAAAGTTAATAAACAAAAAAATACTAAAGATTTTATTTTCATCATAATTGCTATCCACTTAGGTTCCTCTCTGACATTTTTTTCATCTCATTTGTTATCTAGGAGTCTTTCTAGAAAGGTATAAGGGATGGCTGTTTTTGGTGCAGAGCATATAAAAATCAAACTTGTAGAAATCCTTTCATAAATTAATCATGTCCGTAGCATCCCAATACATACATTGTGAGGCAACTATAAACTTTTCAGTCTCCATACTACCATACATGTTGTGTCAAAACATTCCTGTAAATGTACACTGAAAATAGATGAGTCTCAAATTCGTTGCATTTTTTTCACTCTGTTAAAATGAAACTTATTTTTTCAGTAATTGAAGATTGATTTTGACCATTTCTTCTTTCGGCTGTTCCCTTTTGGTGTCGCCACAGTGGATCTTCTGCCTGTATTTCCTGCTATCACTAGCATTTTCTTCTGCCACCCCAGAAATCGCCATTTCGTCTCTCACAACATCCATAAACCTTCTCTGTGCTCGTCCCCTTTTACTCCTGGCTGGCAGCTCCATATTCAACAGCCTTTGCCCAATATATCCACTATCCCTCCTCTGCATATGTCCAACCCATCTCAACATTACCGCTCTTACTTTGTCACCAATCCACTCAACCTGAGCTGTCAGAAGGACAAGTTGTAGGGAAATTGTCAGATCCCACGTCTAATCCACGTCTAATCCTGTCCCTCCAGGTCACTCCCAGTGAAAAGCTCAGCATCATCAATTCTGCCACGTCCATCTCAACCTCCTGTTCCCGCTAATAAAAATGGCCCATAAGAAGACTGTCAATTAACACATTCCCCAGAGATTTAAATGGCATGTACTAACCATGACCATAACGCCGTGTTAACTTGTCCAAGTTGTACGGATCATGACACACAACACAGCGCTGAGGCAAAAATGTTGGTAGCAATGTCTTTTTCTTTTGGCTCTTCCCTCCTCTGCTTTGTTGGCATGAGCGTGATTAAGTACAGTAGTGTAAAGTATATTTAACAAGGTTTTCAGTGTCATTGGAAATGCACAACAAACTGGATCCATACTATCACATGTTATATTTAAATATACAGTATATATAAATAACTGGAAAAGTGTTCAGCATGTAGTGAAACTGGCATATCCTGTGCAAATCACTGAAATTGTAAATGAAAAATGTATCACTGTAGAAAAATCTTACACACTGACATGCCAGGCAGTGTATTCTAACTAAAATGTTAGCTTTTAATTACACATAAGACACTACTAATTATCTTAATTTAAGAATAATGCAGTTGTTGTGCTTTAGTTGTATATGCACATGGTTTTTGAAGACGGTAGGCCCACTCAGACTGACTCGGTTGCTTAGTTTCTTTGTGTTCTTTCCTACTAAGTAGATATTAAGATCAGACTTCTGAGAGGATCATACCATCTGTTGCATGCTTCGTTGTTTTGCTTGTCACTGACGATAGTCTTTTATGTCTCTGGCTGCGTGTTTGCCTTGTTGTCATGCAGCAGGATGAATTTGGAACCAATCAAATATACCAAGCTAATGGTACCTGTTTGATGGATAAGACTCTAAACATCTAAAGTCCGTAAAGCTTTTGATTTTGCTTTTATCCACACCATATACTGTGCACAGTCCTGTACACTAATGGCTGTGGCGAGAACAGGAGAGATCAAACAGAAGATGAGGTAGGATTTAAAGAACTTGAGGTAAAGTTTTTTCCCTGTTGTGGTGTCTTATAGACACAATTGCTTACACTAGCGGTGAAAATTGTTGTTTTTATCCGTCCATTCTGTGTCTGCTTCTTCCTTTTTTTGTGGTTTCTCTGCGCATCTCCAAAAGTATCACAGTAATGATGCAAAAACCTGACTCGCTAGGCAAATCAAGTGAGATGGAGACAACAAAAGAAAGAAGAAAAAAAAAAAATCAACATTTGTACAAAAAGGAAGGTTATAATCAGGATATATACTACGGAGAATGTTTACAACAATAATCTCTCGAGGAATTGTCTAATTTGCCTAGTGTAGCTAGATTCTAGTGTTTTATGCTATTAAACCAACATTTAAAAACACCCTTTTTTTCTGGAGAGTCGAGAAATAAATGGTGAATTGATACAATTAGCATACACGGAGGCTTTTTTGTGTTTTTCAGAGATCTTTTTCCTATTGCCAAAGAAATACTGAATGTGGGTTTTCAGAGCCTTGTCTATCCTTGTCACAGTGTAAGTTTTATCTTGTGAAAGATGATATGACATGGTATCCAGAGACCGAGTTTCACGGTTTTGATTTATTCATGAAGCACAAGTTAAAGACCTCAAAGAATTTAATAAATTATGAAGTGTCTTTGTTTTTTTTTTTTTCTCCTCAGAGTGTTCCTAAAAACACGAAATCTGAGGTGGAGATATCCCCAGATAATGAAGTGTTGGATTTGCTCAGCACGGAAACTCCCCCAGCTCCTCCAGCCTGCCAACGAGAAACGAATGAGCTGCTAACTAGTCTGGACAAGGTATGCAAGAAAGTACTACTTTTAAACTGCTGGTTTTCATCCCCTGCTATAAATGTGAATTCATTTATGGACCATGCAATTAGTGTGCATTTCTTTCTTTTTCTTTTTTGCATCAAAGCTTGCCTGTAGGGGCTTTTGCTTGTTTTAAAATGTGTCCGTCTCTGACCCTGTCTTTGAATACCTCATTAGCTGCTGGGATATTTAGATGCTGTGTTTCTGACAGTGTCTTTTAGAGACAAAGACAGAGAGAAGAGAATGAAAAGCATCTATTCAAATAATGTCTTCAGACCCCCAACGTCAAGTGGATCAGAGGCATTGCCGCAGACCGTGCTGAACATTTGATGTGAGTGCTGCCAGCCGCTGAAGAAACCCCCGGTGACCAGCGATCTGATAGTCAACAGCAATGACCCAAAAGAGGTAAGAATGTGTGTGTGTGTGAGTGTGTGTGTGTGCAGCTCATGATAAATAAAAACTGACTGAAGTGAAAATAAGTGATTTTGCTCACAGAAGTCACTGTGTGCAGCAGTGAGTTACGATTACTGGGGATATCAAACAAACCGAGGTAATTTAAAACATCAAATATCCAATTCTGATATATGAGCACTACTTTGTTTAGAACCTAGTGAATTTGTGACTTAACAATGAGCCTCAGTTGAGCTTCACACAGTAAACTGGGTTGGATAAGTCTTTCAGCTTTAATCCATCGGGTTTAACCTAAGTAAATGCATTAGCCATTTAGAAAAGACAACCATTTTTATACATCGTGCACTATTTCAGAGCCTCAAAGATGATCGGACAACTGACTAACAGTTTTATAGCCAGGTGAAGCCTGTTCCCCCATTATTCAGTGATACATTAAGCAGATCTGGAGTTTACTCCAAGTTTTGAATTTGGATTTGGCAGCTTTCGATTGGAGCACTCTTATGTAAGCTACAATGCCAATAGCCTGTGATTCAGGTTCAGAAGTAAGCTATCAAGGCTGAATAAGTCAAATTTTAGTGCTTTTGCGGTGTGAGCATGTCCTCTCAGTCATTCTCTGTGACCCAACCATCCAAATTCACTAAAAGACATGAGGTATCCCAAGAAGTTCTGTTTGAGTCTGCTTTAACCAAACAATGATTGTTAGATTAGAATTAAATCACCTCCATTTGTTTATCTTTTGGAATAATTTGGATTTGTCTGCCTGGATAAATAAAATCTTAAATCAAGCACCATTTGAAATTACTCTTAAAAGACAAGAGCTCAAAAAACATCAATCCAGATTCGTGGCCTTTAAAATAAAAACATTTCCGCTTAGATTTTTACCAAAACGCTCTTCTCTGCCTCTCTAACAAACAAATGATAATAAAAATGAGTGAATGAATAAATAATGACTGCTTCTGTGAAGAAGGCAGCTTGTGAGATATCAGAGGATTTCCTGAAGCCTGCGGTAGTTATTGCTGAAGAAAATGTGGCTGATGGGGACCCAGCGGTGTAGATAGATCAAAGGTCAGTACTGCTAACAATTCTGGTGGCTTCCAACATTACATTTTTGTATTACCTTTCTATGCATGAGGTGATTACCTCGACACTGCAAAGGAAGCACACACAGGTCCAACTCCTCCAAGAACGCACATCAATATGAACCATTGCCAGAAGGTTGTGTTGTGACTTCCAGCGATCCCAAAACCATGGAGGAGATTCCACAAGACAGTTACTCTAGCTCCTTAACCCATCAGCAGTCTTTGGTGCAAGGAGGAACAAAGTGAGCACTGCCAGAGGCACAAAATGTCTCTGACCAAACAATGAGAAACAGACTTCATGAAGGTGGCCTGAGGGCCTGACCTCCTCTTGTGGCTCCTGTGCTCACTGCCCAGCACTGTGGAGCCCAATTAGCATTTCCTATAGAATACCAGAATTGGCAGGTTCACCACTGGCACCCTGTGCTATTCACAGATGAGAGCAGGTTCACCCTGAATATGTGACTGACGTGAAAGGCTCCAAGGAAGCCGTGGAGAACATTATGCTGTCTGTAATATCGATCAGCATGACCAGTGTGATGGCTGGAGGGATGCATAGACCTCTATGTCCTGATTGCATGTATAAAAATTCTCCATATGCTTAGAACCTGGTGCAGAAGGTCCTGGGTTTCTCCAAGTGCATAACAAAGCCCAGTCTTATGCGAAGAGAGTATGGAGAAAGTTCCAGTTGGATAAAGGATTAGATACTGTTGACTGGCATCCATGCTTGCAAAATCTAAAGAACACAAAGCACCTCTGTGACATTATGTTTTACCATCCAGCAGCTGGAATGACTCTCCAGGAGCTCAGTGGTCCCCTGGTCCAGACCTGGGAGGAGATCCCCCAAGACACCATCTGTTTTCTCTTTAGGAGCACGTCCCGACGCTGTCAGGCATGCACACAATACACATACAATGAATGTGGGGCCATACAAACTACTGAGTTCCATTTTGTAACATGGAGTAGACTACTACATCGTTTTTTCACTTTGAATTTTTTGGGTGTGTTTGATTTCTGCTCTCTGTAGAAATCAAACACACCCATTTTCATTTTCATTCCCATCAGATGATGTGGCATCCTTTTGTTCCTAACACATTACCCAGTCAATATTGTTTTTTCTCCCCATTAAGATCTGATGTGTTTTCTGTGTGTTCCTTTAATTTTGTTCTTCTTTGATGAATAAATTTGGCTCATCAGGGGTTGCACCACTTACGAAACATTTTAAAAAAAATTTTTCAGATAGAAAATTCATGTGAGTCTTTAGTGTATATCTAATTGAAGATCAGAGATTCACCAAACAATCGCACATCCTTTTGATTACCAGCCTTAACTATATAAATACATATAAAATCAGCTATTCTGACAGCTGAATGGTCTTCTATGTGTGATCCTCTAAAGACAAAAATTAGCAGCTTCACACTGAAGCAACTTAGGACAGGTTACTGGTTACCAAGGAGATGGCTATAATTGGTTCTATAATATTTTTCCTATTTTTCTTCATAGTGGAAATGTAATTGGTATAAAATGAGCATTTTACTATATAATTAAATTCTGTTTTGTTCTCAGCATGTTTCTGTTGAAGAATTTCAAGTTTCACTGTTCAATTATTGACAAACTTGGCAGCAGAAGGAAATGACAAACGATCTGGAAGAGACAGTAAGACCCCTGAGGGGTTTATTGTTCAGCCGCTGCTTCTCTTTATAAGGGTAAATCTGACTTCATGTGGAGGCACGTACTGTAGTAACTCAAAACATTTTAAGGAAAACAAAACAAAAGCAAAACACCGGAGCTGTCTTGACAATAAGCATCATGTAGTGTTTCACAGTGACAGCACTTCTGCCCAACACAACTGCATTCAATCCAAAACACTGATAAAGTCAGTGTAAAGTTTGGACAAAACTGAAAGTAAGTTAGTGTGGCTTGTGTTATTATTATAGTTTTTTAGGAATTGCAGGAATACAAGATACGAAGAGCAAACCTAATTTTAGACCAAAGCATTGATTCTCCTTTCTACTGCCTTGCTGTCGCAGCTGAATCAAGGCAAAGGTCTAATGCTGCCAGAGCCTGACATGCTTCAGAGGTATCTGCAGCAGAAGAGTGCAGAGATCAATGTCCTGCTCCAGAACATCCAGTCCCTCATCACCTATCAAAAGCCTGTCAGTCCACAGAAGGTCAAGCCCCAGCAAAGCTTCATCTCTCACATGGAAAGACGGCAGCTGCCAGTGAAACAGCAACGGTCTGCCAAGAAGACCCCCTAAAGCCGATGATGTCCTTGAATGGCAGTTTCTCATTTGTTTGAAGTGACTAAAGCTGCAGTGTGCTCCGAATTTGAATTCAGTGACAAAGAGCTTTATAAAACGAGCCGAAGATCATCAACTTTTTTTTTTTTTTTTTTAAATCAGAATGTCCTTAAATATAATAACTGTACACATCATTTTACATCGGACAGAGCTACGCAAAAGTTACATGTATAATGTCCTGTTACTTTTGTTACCTTGCAGGAAACATACCCACAAGTCATGTGCAGGGCACAGCTCCCAACAGTCTATTATTGTGATAGAGTAGAAGTATATTTGTTTTAATAAACTTAGTTATAAAAGGAAAAAGTATAAAACATAACATTCCATTGTCTTTACACACTTGCAATAGAAATAAGAAAACAATTTGTAAGGAGGTGAAAAAACAGCTGCTTGGATTTTGCGTTGATTAGAGGGGAAAACTTTGTTGGATCTGAGACACACGTACTACAGGTCATCATATTTCTGTTAACTGTGTTACAAAGACTCTTACAGTTTAAAATAGATGAATAAAACATTTTGCAGCATTTTTTCTTACCCTTCCAAACCACTCAAGGGAGCTCTGAATGTGAGCCCCTTTTACTGGCTGTTAGCTACCTGCGCTGATGAGCGACTGCTTAGTGGCTCCATTCGTGCACCTGAAGCGCCGCTGCCTGCACCCCACCATCACAGAGTGTGCAAATTCAATTTGGTGTACAGAGAGATGCAACTGTAATCACAAATCCGCCCTTTTCAAAGTGGATTTGTTCTACAACAAAGCAACCTTAAAACCCCCAACACCACATTTAATTTTAGTCAAACAAAATGATCAACTCAGTAACCCACAGGATAATCTCCACTTCCCAGTTTGTGTGTAGACTTCACCTGAACCCCCTTCATACTTGTAGCTACTTGAGTTTCTATAGGAAATTCTTTGGCCCTGTGCTGATTTTTCTTTTTTTTGCTGTTGGTTCAGTTCTCCTGGTCCAGCATGCAGCTCAGGTGCAGTCATCTGGTCATCTCGCCCACTCAACCTCAAAGCTCCTGGTCATGGCCGGCGCTGGAGCAGCCCATCACTATCCAGAGGCAGTTAAATCAGAATCCTTACACCCCACATTACTTATTCACAGACAGCAGCAGGTTAATCTGAAAGAGAGCCGTGAAAAATGATGAGTGCTCACCGTGCCTTAGCTGATATACCTTATTTAATGTTTCTTCACTCAAGTTGCTTTCAGCAGTTTTGGATGCTGCAGCAGTGTTATTAAAACTAAGTCAGATGCCTTTAGGCAGTGCTAATCCCACAGTGCTGTACCTGCTCCATAGATGGACATGCAATGATTTGAAGGTCTTCTCCACTGTATTCCTCCTGAAGCAAAGCGTGCAGTCTTTGGAATACCTGCTGGATGTTATTCTGTGGAAAAAGCCATCCTATTACTGAGTGCTGGAAGGAAATTAAAACCGCATTTCCATCTGGCCTATGTCCCCTCGCTATCTTGTTTCCATGTCAACCGCTGAATTTTGTTTCTCTCTCATTCAGCCTCACCTGGCACCTTGACGCATAGTACACAGGCAGCACAAAGATTTCTCTATTAGAGTTCAATCTCACTAACAATTTACAGCTAAAGGCACAATCTAAAAGCCAAAATTTAAACAAGAGTCATTCCAAAAGTAGATTTCAAACGTGACCTTTTTCTATAGCTCTCGAAAAATGATACATGCAAATACAGTGTTATTTATATTATTAAAAACTGCTGATTGGACCTTGGGGAGCATAATATCCCTGCTTTGTAAAGACAGTCTTAAAGGATTCTTGGATTCCTCGAGCTTTAACAATGGCTTAAAAAGAAAGTGACTCATGTAGTAACATGCTATATCCTTGGTTTGCTGCCACCCACCCGGACAGGCTTGAAAAGGATGAACTCTGTGTCTCTATTGGCCAAGTACAAGGACATGCTCTGTAAAGTGCTTGGCAGCTTGCTCTTCATCACGCGGTAGGTAGCCATCACTATATCGTTGATCTTTGCTGAAAAGAGAGAAAGAAAAAAAACACTGACATGCCCTCTAGCATTTACTATACAGGTTTTGATGAATTACAGTACGATGCTTATGGCATTTCCTGAGACAAATCTTACCTGGCTGTGCCCAAGGTTGCTGAGACATACTGTACGTGGGACCACCTTGGATGGCCATAGTTTTAAGAGCTGCAACCTGAAAGCAGACGCAGCCAAGGTAAAACATGAAAATTTGAAAAGGCTTAAATTGTGTCATTTATGGTAAGAAAACAAGCACAAGAGGGTCTGCTGCCATTTAAACTAATTCAATCACAGCGGTATTTACATAAATAATAGCACAAAACAGAGTCTGGTAGGTAGAAAGAAGGCATAGGCAGTGTGTGACCTGGTAGAATTATTGCAGTTAAAGAACACAAAGCACAAGAACACATATATACACACGCTGAATTAGATTCTCTCGATGAAGAAAAAAAACCAAACTGTCATTTTATCTTCGCTTGTCAGTTAAGTACCGAGACCTTCAGTGATCACTGAATAAGCAAATAATGTTTGTAAAAGGTAAAAGCTGAAAAAAAATGAAGGTCAGGATGAGCCTTTGCTGCCTGAGGCTAACTCTGCCTTCGCTCTAACAGTTACCTTGGTGAGAAACTCCTCAAGGTTCCCCACAAAGATCTGAGTCTGCTGCTGAATAAACTGCTCACAGCTGAACTTCAGGTGTCGGTCCACATCCTTCTTAGAGTCAATGTAGTGCTCCTTTATCTCTGGTGTTCCCTGGGGGCCACAGAGAAAAAGGCTTTAGGACTATCAAGTGGCATTTCCCTCAGGCAGGGTGCTATCAAAGTACATAAAGTGTATGGTATATTTAGTCAAAAAAGGTGAAGAAAAAAAAACACTACCTCCAACAGGAATTCAAGTATGGCGTTGTGACTGTTAAGTCGGAAGAATTTGGGAACAGCCTTAGGGTTCAGGATTTTGAAGGCAGCATCTTAACCAAAAAAAAAGAAGAAAAAACAGAAGAGACGCTAAATCTGTGCTGGTGCAGAATTAGATTGCCCTCTAGTGGCCACATGTAATACTTTACTGACTATGAGAAGGGTGATGGGGGAGCAAATCTGCCCTGTGTGCCACTGGTTAATGTACATTATAGTGTTGGATTACAATTTCCACATTAATTGTTGCCACCGGTGCATGTGATAGGCACAAGTTGCTTAATGAGCATGAAAATGTAATGAGTGGCTTTATGGAGCTGAACGTCAATGTTCCCTCCACCTTTAATTATCTTACCTCGCGTTTTTTTCAGGTCCAGTGAGATTTCCTTGATGGCAAAATCGGTGTGAAATGGGGCAATCTGTTCACGCATTATCAGCAGGTGCTTGATCAGGAAAAGTTGCCCATCTATTTGTGTCTACAGAACGTAAAAGGCACACGGTAAAATCCACACTGCAGGCAGCCAAGAACAAAAGGACATCTGATGACTATCCAAACTACAGAGAACATAAAAAGCATGGGCTCAGTGACGATAAGGGAATATGCCTAATTAATAACTGCTGATTAACCATAGCCAGAAAGAGACATATTACTGTGAGGGGGGGAAAAAGGCATCTGAAATCATTTATTGCTCAACTAGCAACTAAAACATTGGAAAAAGACATCAACAAGGGGTGGGAATGTGTCCTCTGAGACTGATGCTGCTGCTTTAATTTAAAGCGTTAGGTTGAAATGGGCCAGTTAGCACAGATATTGACAGCAAATTTGAAGGTGAGAGAAGCCCATAAATAAGGGATGGTCTGCTGAACACTCTGTGGAGCATAATAAAGTACCGATTAAAATAAACTTTAAATGACATCCCAGCTGCTTTAGTTAAGGATCTTGTAGCCTGAAGGAATTTTTCATTAGCGGGGACCACATCTTATTTACTACGTAAAAAGAAAGGCACTTTCCAGACTATTTTTTTTAATAAAAATGCAATTTTAAAAGCTCAGAAGAAATACAAAGGCATACTCTACGCTGCATGCCAACCTTGTTTTTAAGGATGATATCAGAAGCTTTAAGCAGGGACTGGATGCAGGCAGATAAGGCTTCTTGAGATAAACCCTGGAAGACTGCTTTCTGGAAAAAGACCAAGAGTTGGAAATGCACGAATAAGAAATTTAAAAGCGTTAAAATAAACGCTGTACACGTTTCCATACAAAAAACAACAACTAATAACACAAAGAACTCACATCAATACATCTGTAGAGCTTGGACAGACAAACCAGTGTTCGTCTGACGGTAGGGTACCACATGCCATGCAGATCTGCAGGAGAGACGGATGTCTGGAGGCGAGATGCTTCTACTTTGCCTATATTCAAAAGAGGAGAAGCCATTGGGCAATAAATGACAGCAACACCAAACACTGTCAGGAAGCTAGTGTCACAATCTGGAAACACAGACCAGCGCTGCTGTTTCTTCTTCCACTAGAATCGTCAAGCTGTACATCAGAAAAAACGGACTCCTGTGACATCTGCTTCATCTGCTCTTCCTTCAAGCTCTGAGCAATTTTCTATTGAAGACAGGGAAAGTAAAACGCGAGAGTTGGTAGGCAGGAACATTTTAAGATTCTGGAAAGTCATGTTCTTCCACTTTTGCTTCAACGGGAGGCCCACGGGTTTCGAAAAGGCTAAATGAATATAAAATTTTACTTGCAAAACAAGTTTGTATACAAACAGGAAGTCAGATAAACATCTAAGAAATACTAAGAACATCAGGGTGATCTGATGTTAATGGGGGAAAAAAGTGTAGGTGCAAAACATTTAAAAGTCATTAAATAAAAGTTAGGACTCAAAGGCATATCTAACGGCATTTGAGTATTCACAAGACCAAAGAAATTCCACAGTAATAAATTTGCATAATTCAGCTTAAAACATTCAAACTTATTATGAAGCTGCAGACAGAAAGCGTTAGATGTCTCTTCTACAGAAGAAATCTATGGGTCTTTGAAAGTTTAACATAAAATAAAACTTAAAAAGTCAAAGAAGCGAGACAAAAAGACTCATAAATATCAGAGGAAATATCAGAGAATGTGTGAGTTTGAGAAAGTGTATGTATGCAAGACATTAGAAGATTTTAAGACATTAGTAACAATTCAAAGGCATATTTAACAACACGTTCAGACATTCATGAAACTTAAGTTTTCTAAGGCTTAAATTCACACTTAAAATATATTTTCATGGACCTGCAGACAGTGCTAATGGTGCGTATGAAAAAACACTTACGTGGGAGCTTGTGATCACCACTTTTCCTTTCTACTGACATATAATTTAAACTAGTGTATCAACAATAAAAAAAGAAATAAATAAAATACATACACAGTATATGAAAATACTATTTTTGCAGCACTAATTACATCGAGGTTGCATAGCAGCTAACTGCATAGAAGCTGAAAGTATTACAGCAGTATTTATTTATTTAAAAAAAGCATATGTAGAGGGACAAGTATATACTATGACACCACAGCACATAACAGAATTTATAAGTTAGAATGACAGTTCTGGTTCTTTGAAAGGACGTTGTATGAGGAACTCATTCACAGCGTATTCCCTACAAAAAAAAGGAAGCAAAAGCACTTTACTGCTGTGAAAGACATCAGCAGCAAAATGTGCTTCAGCCAGCTAACCCAAAAATTGTATCAGTTAAAGTGCATGCCGTATTCAGGAATACTTTCACCTCTACACCTCTTTTTGTTAGACAGGCCTTTCCAATCAGCAGCTAAAACAGCTGCCTCAGCTGTGATGTTTTAAAGGGTAACTCCTATGTTCTGCAAGGTGAAATGACTGTTTCTGACTGGTGGTTTTGAGGAGGGCACAGATGGTTAATGACTAATAATGACTTCAGTTCCACCAAAACCTTTTTAAAAATAGACCTTTAATGGAAAATTAAGTGGCAAAAATATCATAAATTATAGGGAGAGATACATTTAGCTTTATGCCAAAGGTTAGCACTGTGTTTAAAAAAAAAAGTCCCCACTCAGCAAGATGTTACCCAGACATCAAAGCACCAACTAGGTGAGCTCCAGAAGATTTAGACAAAGTTATACAAACACAAAGGAACCAATTTAACCTCAAGTTATTGTTATTTCTCAAGTATCTTTACTCTTAAGACAAAAAAAGTATAAAGTCCCAAACCAACAACAGTATATAACATGTTTGGTCACTACAAAAGTAATAAGACATGTCAAAAGTCTTATTTACTCCTACTCGTAATATTTTGAGCAATTGCATCTTTTAACACTCAATCACATACTAGGTGAACTGTTTAGGTCTTAGGGCACATATTTGGATTGGACCACTGCCTTTGAATAAGAACCAAACCAAATTATCCCTTAAAGCTTGCCTGCAAAACTACATAACAGAGATCTTAAAAAGGAACATATAAAAACCTTACCTCCATCATCTCCAGTTTTTCAGGGTAAGCCAGATCCCCTGGAGCTGGTTTGTAGCCTATGATATCGGTCTGGATATAAATGTGAGTCCTATAGACCAGCCTCTCCTGAACGTCCTCCAGCATCTGCTTCACAACGGCATCAAAGGCCCCCAGCTGAGCAGCTGCATGAAAGCACGCAGGTCAGTTTACAGTTCAACCACTACTTTGCTGTGAAAAGATTCAACAAATACAAGTCCCTTTAGGGTCTGAACTATAACCTGAATATTATGTAAAAAGATTTAAAATGTGTTGGTCTCGCACAAAGGGAAAATCAGTTGTTCTTTGCCCCATAAGCTTCAAATAAATCCTATCTTCTCTTGCAGCTCCTCCATGGGATGATAAACTTATTGGAGCGATAGCTGATTATTGCTCTGAAATGTATTTGCTATGATTCATTAATCCATTCGAGAAAGTGTGCTGTGCCTCCGTTCGCCTACACATCCATGTGCAGTGCCTCGATAGCGCAACAAATACAATCGAGCTCTGTGAGGAACAATACATCTCATTTAATAAATGCACCTAATTTGGTGTCTAATTTTAAAATAATTTACCGTTTTTAACAATGTGGATTTTCATTAAAGGGGATCTTTAATACTTTTAATTATTGTCTGTAAGATAGATACACAGTATGCAGCTGGAATGATGCAGGCGCTCATATTAAAACGTCAAATAGTTTTTAATATTTCAAATATTAAAAAGTTTAAAATACTAATATAGTAAGTTCAGGATGTAGAGTTGTGGTCAGATGTTTCCATACTCTCACCATGGGCATTACTCTCATGGTAATTTATTTGGGGCTTTTATTGATTTCTTTGAAGTGTGGTGGAGGTGGGGTGGAGTGATTTTACAGCAAACACCTTTATTTGGATTTTCTGTCATTCACACAGGTTCAAAACTAAACATAAGTGTCTTTTAATAGGTAGTACTGAAGGTTCTACAATGTCTTTTAACTTATCAAGGCCAAGTGATATTAATTTCTTATTTGGGATCATGACTGACTACAACTGTCAGTTTCTTTTTAACACTATAAAAAGAATTTATTTGACACTTCTCACTGGGCTGACAGATATAACAAAAAACCCCCGAAACAAAATGGAAAGGTCCAGTGAAACCCAGTGACGATCTAAGAAAGTGAATTATAGATTTATACAAGTTGGAAAGTTTCAAACTTCAACTTCACACCTCAAATCAAAAGCTAGATGACTGAAGCTTGGACAAAGTTGGGTGTTCCCACAGGACAATGATCCCAAACACACATCAAAACTGGGATCAGAATGGATAGAGCAGCCTAGACTTGAGCTTCTGGATTGGCCTTCCAAAAGCCCTGAATTCAACCCTATTGAAAACTTGCTGACTATGTTTAAAAGCTGGGTCGGTGTCAGGAAACTAAACAATATCAATCAACTCTACAAATCCAGCCAGAATTATCCCAGAATTTTGCAGACCTGGGAGTTTATCAAACTCACCACAAAATGAAGAAAATCAGGTCTGTTGCTACTCTACCTAGGAGTGGGTGTCTGGCAAAAATCAAGCCAAAAGCACAATGTGAAAAAGGACCCAAGGACCCTCACTCACAGCTCGCTTTGTCTCTGATCACATGTCCATAAGAAGAAAAGCAGTAAATGAAAATGACGGTAATGAAAGAACACTACAAAAAAAAAAATACCACTGCTCTCAAGAGTTTTTAAAAAAAGAAACATGTCTCAAGTTTGCCTCGGTGCTGCACAACATTTCTGCTGTGTTAGGACAGAAAAAAGGCACTCCACACCAATATCAAAACCTCATCCCAACTGTGGAGTGTGATTGAGCAGGAGCCAAGAGGCTTTGCAATTATTTGAAAGAAATTTTAAATTTTATGGGAGAATTTCAGCCAAGCAATACAAGAACTCTAGCTTAAGAAATATTGGGTGATGCAACAAAAACATCGATCCACAAGATACAAGTCTATCAATCAACAACACAGAACAGTGGCTGAAAAAGAGTCCTGACAATAACTCAGCTGACATGTTGTGATATGAGATGTGGCACTGAAGAAGACTGTCAGAAATATTGATGAGCTGGCAGAATTTAGAATTTATTTTTTAACTTCTCTTCATGACTGTGCAAGTCAAATAATCGCCTACAGAAAGAAGAAAAAGGAACCAAGTTCCAACATACCATTATTTTGAACATGATCTTCCAACATCTCATTCTTGAGGATGCTACAGAGCTCAGACAGGGTTTCCAGGTGGATGATGTGAATTATCAGAGGCCGGAGGACATCATACAGGGACAAACACAGCTTCTCCAGCAGCTCACTGTCAGATATTAAAAACTGTTTCAATGCATTGTAAGAAACATATGCGATACTTTCTGTCTAAGCTTCCATTGGCAGAATCAAAGACTTAAGTAATGGCATTTCGATATTTAAATATGCAAAAAAAGCCCTTAAACTACAATACAAACTGTCATAACACTGCACATAATAAGCAAAACTGGAAATGCCTATTGTTCTGTTTAAAATGCCACACCTTAAACAAACACACATTTCCTGCATGAGCTACTAAACACTAATGTGAATACCGCTCACTCTAGTTTAGGTGTAGGTTTGGAGAAGAACTCATTGTACAGCTGGTGTTCATCCTGACACACGTGAACCATAAAGGCACAGCCACTGCGAACCTGTACAAATACACATAATGATCACATGCTGTATTGCCTGCAAATACTTTGGCTTCACCTCAAACAAGCAAACACACATAAATGATACAGCCACCTATTACAGCAGTCATTAACAAGATGCATAACCTGAGCAGATGGTGCGGCTGTTATGACGTTCTGTTGCATGAAATGCTTTAATTATAGCATCCCCATCAAGCCAATTAGAGAAGTGCTTCAAATGCCATGATAGTGTCAAAATACTGAACCTTTGCAGGCTTCAAAACTGGATCGGGTTTGTCGGAAGTATGAAATTGGAGATGACTAAAAGAAAAAAGTTTTACTTTTATTGTGCCAATTTTTGGGTCTATTAAAATTTCAGACACAAAGCGTAATAATCAGCACTGTTATGGATGACTAGGGATACACTGACAACACCTAGTCTCCAAAGCAATCCACTTCTGAATAAAACAGGAGAAATCTCTGGACCCCTGCTGTTCACAACTTCAAGTTAAGGTCATTTATAATGTGCACAGCTTTGTGCTTCAACACAGTGCAGAAAATATCCCAGAGGGCCCCAAGCTGTCCATTCTTAGCAAACTCAAATGTCACCTTACTATATCTAAAGAGCCATTCCAGCCTTTAAGTAGACTTACCAAAGCACAGTGGTCTTTGCTGTTCTGGCTGGTCAAGTCAGTAATGGTGGATGTAATGCAGGGACTTAAGAGCTGCTCTCTTTGATCAAGATAACACTGATGAACTTCATCAAGAAGCTGATGGTATCTGTTTGCATAAATATAAATATAGAAGACTTCATTTAGCACATTAACTATAACAAAATATACATTTATAAAAGGTTAATGCTACCGCTGCCACTACTGCCTTTTTCTAAAGAAATACTCACTCTGGAATCTTCTCTGCTCGCTGCTCTATCTGTTCAATCAATGACTGAAGAGGGGAAAAAAGAAATTTTGATTTTTACTGTAGAAAATTATGATCTGCATAAATAGCAGGCAACAGAACGTTAAACTCACCCGAACTTTTGGTGAAGCTGCTCTGAACTTTACATAGTAAAGGGTAAAGGCGTTGTCTGCATTAGTTAAACCCATTGGATCCTGTGGGAGTCAAAAAGAAATCAAAATTAAACTCCACTAAACGCATACAGTGTGTGTACCAGTGGTCAATAGCACTAAAGAAAAACAGAATGCTTACTTACCCTTTTTGTTAACTGGCTTGTGAGGTTTTGCATAGTGTTTACAATGTGAATCTTCATGAAATGCATAGCTTTAGAGAGACATTGTTTAAATTTGGCCAAATAAACAGGATAGTCCTTGAAACTTGGCTGGAATGAAAAGAGATAAGCAAGTGTTAAACATCATTCATTCTGGAGTTATCACAGGTTATCATTTTGGTCTGCGTTTCCCTGATCCCCACCCCCTTGTCTACATCCCTGATTACTCACCGGTGCCCGATTACTCACTGTAAATGTACACTGAGCATATGAGGTGTGATTAAAGTGTTCTGAGAGCACCTCCATGATAATCAAAAGATTTGACGCGCTCAAGGTCACCTTGCTGGTCGTGTCCATGGTGCTATTTCTAGACTGTAAATCCTGTTCTGACCACATGCACTGTGCACTCTGCAATTTCACTTTGGACCTCAAACTCACACAGAGAGGAAGCACAAATTCCTGTTTCAACATGATTTCATCTGGAGGCTCATCAAGACATCTGGATCTCTGGGTATGAGCAAGCATTTTTTTAAGTTGATGACTCCTGAGTGTCCAAGCCTGAAGGCAGCTTATTGCTCAACATAAATTTTATCAATGCCGAGTTCTACTGTAACATCCTGAGGTGTCTGACGGAGAACATTTTGAGGAAACAATCTAAAGTATTGTGCACGGCGGGATGGCTCACAGTGCACTTTTTTGGAGGTATACCAAAACAATTTTCCCTCACCATCAGAACCACTCATGAGATTTGTCTCCCAGCAACAATGTCTGCAGTTTTGACACGCTGGTAGAGATCCAGATCACAAGTGCAAGGGACAATAACAAGACTTCCACTAAAAGTTGTAAAAAATACCATCTGCACTAAAAATGCTTTAGAGGTGTAAAAGAATATGACCTTTAACACAATATAGGGCATGTTTTTGATTTTAATGGATCTTTTTACAGAACTTTTCCATCACACGCTGTAAATGTGCATTCACTACATAAAAGGAAATTCGCTTCCAACAAAAATGTCACATCCTTCTGATTACTGATTACTCTATCCCTGATATTCCTACAAAAAGGTAAAACGAGATCTTCAAAGGCAAAACTGACAGCACAATGTACTTACATGTGATGAAACATATTCAATGCAGTCATCCAACTTAGACAGCATTGGTATAAAACCTTCACTATTTACAGACAAGGTTGGCGAGTTCAGTTTCTGCAAAGGCAAAGACATTCGATTTTAATTAATTAATACTTTTTTATAATTTAAAAAAAATGTTTTTGGTAAACACTGCTATGTGTGTTATTCATAATTTCAGATCAGTAAAAATTAAATCTATATCTAGAAAAAAAACAAGAAACTACAGATTTTACTTCGTCTTATTTTTCAAGATGTAAAAATTGAGAATAATTTCTTATTTAAAATTACAGCAACTGAGTGCGAAAATAAAATCTATATCTAATAACCAGTTAAACATATTTCAGTGCATAGTTTTAGTCATTTAACAAACGAACAAACAAACAGACACAGCCTACCGTGTTTATGTTTTCTAACTCATTAAAATATGACAGTTTCTGCTGTATGCTTTCTGCCAGGTCAACAAGTTCTGCCTGCAAACAGAGAGAAAACAAAACACCATTGTTAAAACAAGCAAAAATAGATAATAAAAATCATGCTATAAGAAGCTTAATAATTTCAGTTCAGCTTCTAACAACAGTCCAGTCTCTACGAGCCTGAGCACAAATCTCCAACACTTGTGGGGGGAAAAAAAAAAGAACAAAAAGCAAAAAGCTCGAGTTTATAACACATTTATAAGACATTTAACAGCAGACTCAACAATGTACTAATTTATTCCTCAGAGAACGGCGAAACAATTATTACCATCCCTGGTTTGGTATAGTCCATAATTTCATTTTCTTCTTTGTAGACCTTGACAATGATACATCCACCACCTTAAGAGTGTTGTTGACTTGGTTAGATATTTTGAAGTAGTTTTTCTTAATCATGGAAATAATTCTGTCATCACGCACTTAGTTCTCTGTGGTCTTTCAGGCTCTTTGGCATAGCTGAGCTGGCCAGTGCATTCATTATCTTTAAGAATGCACCAGTTTGCTGATTTGACCACTTCCAAAGATGATGTTATTTTTCTGGAAGGTTCATTTGTTTTGTTTTTTACCCTAACGATGATCTCCCTCCCTTGAATCATCATCATCTCTCTGACACCCTCATATTCCTTTGAAAAGCTTTTAATTACAAATTTAAAACAGCTTTTTTCATCTTCTTCATTTGTCATGAAATAACGAGGGAACAGGCTTCATCTTGCCATGAAATTACTTCTCAGGCAGTTGTGAGTGTTCAATTAATGTTGAAAACTGGGGACTTCATATAAATTTGACTTGAATTCATAAACAGTTAATACAATTTTATTGTAAAACAACTTGAATTAAAGCAGGAAATCAGTATTTCAAGCACATATTGATTAACTTAAAATAAGAATAATCTTTACAAAATGACACCAAAAATGGCTTTATTTAATAATTATATATGCTTTATATTGCATCAAAGTACATACAATTTCTGATTACCAGGGATCTTCTGATTTTAATAAAGGAAAGTGCTCACAGTCTGATGTGCCCGTGCGCATCTCACCTGTTCTTTAAGAAGCTGTTCACAGGCCTCATGTAGGGCGCCAGTCTTATTGGACACAAACAGGTACTGTTTCTGAAGGGAATCCAAGTGCTCAAGAGCTGTGTTGACATCTTTTAGTATAACATCACAGTGTTCCTGGTAGCAGTTTAGATCATCTCTGGTTTTCCTAAGTGGAAAGCAGACATTATCTTTTGCTTCCTTTCATTCAACTTTGACAGCATAGTGCACTGAAGCTAAATATTGGCTTCATGCTTTAGAAGATTTGACAACAGCAACAGTAAGGTGACACTTGATGGTTGCACTTTTTTGGCTGAGTGAAACTAACACAGCGGCGCATGCCTGATGATATGTGAAAGCAGCGCACACTGTGAGCTGTCATTTCTTACTTCATTCATTTTACTCTTGAAACAACTTTGCTGCAATTAAGAGATCTGAAAACTGAGTGAGTAGTGTATGATGGTGCATTTTATAAAGCACAGAGGTGGGAGAGAATGGTGATGCAGTGTTTAGCACCGTCACACATCTGTCTGCGTGGGTTCTCTCTGGATATTCCAGCTTCCTCCCGCATGGCGTTAGGCCAGTGATTCTAAACTGACAGTAGATGTGAATGTGAGCTTAAATGGCTATCTGTCTCTGTGTGTTACACCTGATTAATGACCTATCCACGGTGTACCCTGCCTCTAACAGTAGGATGGATCGACTCCAGCCCCCCACGACCCTCAACTGGATAAGCAGACGAAGGATGGATGCATCACAGAGCATCATGTTTGATTCTGATTTATTCTTTCAAAAACATGTAATTTGACCTTGTCCTCCTCTAAACAAACACCCAGTCAACGCACACACAATCTGGAAAACCTCTGGCTATTGTCTGCTGGCCTTCGCAGAGTTAGTGGATATCCGGGTCAAACCTTCCTGTTCAGTCTGCCAGTCATTGTTTAAAAATGCCAATGAGTTCTTTTATAAAAAGTGATTTTAAAAAACAAAACTGTTGGAGTATCTCCGATGGTTAGAAATCTCATTTCAATCGTTTCTTCTTTTGCTGCCCTCACCAACTATTAAGCTGCATGCAAATGTCTTCTCAAACATGACTGGTGAACATAAATCTGACTGTCTGACCGAACAGAAAGCTTGAACCTTGCAAATAGAATTATGCATGTTTAATAACGCCTTTAAATCAAAGCTGATGTGTTTCTCTGATTCAGAATGCAAACATCTGATACACTGTTCAACAAGCACTTTCACCAACACCTTTACAAATTTCACTTGCTGGTTCATGTATATGTTCTTTTTTTTAAGTTATTATTTTCCAAGTAGTCAACAACGAGAATGACTGGATAGAAAACTGAACGGATACTCGGTGACAAGTTCAAAAAGAAAAATGACACCAAATGAATCTGCAGCTTTGGAAGCACTGGTGCACATTGTCCAGAATTTTTGCAGAGCAGAGAATAACGCTGAGCTTATGGCCAACATGCTGGGTAGGGGGCCAGAATTTCACTGAAGATGCACGTTTTACATTTTCATCTCTAATTTTTTCCACCAAATTTAGGTTATGTCAGCGATGAGCAAGCAAAAAGATTTCATCTTGATATAAAAGTGATGGAAAACCGATATTAGGGAAAATTCAATCCAAGCATGATGGGTGACTAAAATTGTGATTTTAGACATGCAATGATGATTATTTAGATGAAGAGCTGGTTTGAAAACAAAAAAATGCCTGGTGTTCTGGAGCAGAGCAATACCAAATATTAAAATTTATGAAAAACACATGGCAGTGAAGCATATGCGAACCTCAGTGAGGTTATTTGTACTGTACACTTGAGACTAATACATAACTTGATTCATGACCTATTAAGGCCTATCTTTTTGGAAAGCTGATCAGGAATAAATTAGACAACTGGTAAAGGATCCAGCCTATAACTTGTATATAATCTTATCAATATCCAGCCCTACACACAGCATGACACTACAGAGGAGTATAAGATTTACATACCTGTATTTTGCATTCTCGTCCTGGCCCATGTTTGCCTGCAGCTTGGCAAACCAGGCAAAAAACTACAAAAAAAAAAAGGAATTATATTACACCCATGCATCTTATTAAGGTATGGTAAATCTGACTGGGTGCATAACTGCTTAAAGCTGACTGGGTCAGACACCTGTTGTGCAGTTTCTATTCTATTGTTTTCCATGTTGAGCATCTGAAATCCTTTGAGCAGGATGTTTTCTGTTGAATCGGGAACAGTCGCAGTGAAAGGGGACTGCAAGGATCTAGATGACAAGCTACACAAGTCTTCAATGGGTAGCTGCAAAACAAAACAAGGCTCCTTATTTCTAAGCTCCTTGATTTCAAGCTAACTACCTGGACATGTTGACGAGGTGGTGAAGCACAAATACATACATGCCAGATAAATTAACTTGTAACGTAATGAAAGGGGGAATTAAGGTCATACAGTGGCAGCCTCGACTTTTATTTGACATCACTTGCGTTTAGAAAGTAAGTTAGCAGCACTGCTAGCTAGCTAGCAGAGTCCAGAGCTCCAGCTCACCTCAGAGGGCACAGAGAGCTTTTCGGCCGCGGCTCGGATCTCCAGGACGGAGTCCATCTGTTTCTCCGTGAGGGGAGCCGTGGCATCGGCACGGCGGTCCCATAGCGACAGTTTCTCCCGGGTTTCCTTATCTGTTAAGTCCAAGAGGGACTGATCTGTGGACGCCATCGTTAGATTAGACAGCACCAACGTCAGCAGCAACGCGCTGGTACTTCCTGTTCCGGGAGTGTGGGCGGGGCTTGATAAAGAGGTCGGTGATCCCACTGCGATGGTGAGTTTCGCTCCGTGTCTTAAAACACTTTTGCAAATATATTTTAAAAGCATGAAAAGGATAATATACAGAACTTCTCTGTCTTCATTTTTTTAAATTACAAAATGACATTTTTTCAGTATTAAAAAAACGAGTTATTAAGCAAAATGGTACAATGGAAGATATTATCATATGAGTTTCCGCCCACAGTCCAAAGACATTCTCCTGAACTGGTTTAGATGTGGATTTGACAGTGAATTTGAGGTTTTCTGTCCGTAATGGATTCTGATAACCTACCCAGCCAGGATGCACCCCTGCTGCCAGGTGGGGATTAGCTGCTCCAGACATCCAGCTCCACATCCTTGAATTGTATAAGGGAAAGTAAATGGATGGATGGATGGAGGGATGGATGGAGGGAGGGATAGAAGTTATAACTACTCATGTTCAAGGACGTGGCTACAGTTTTGGGCCTCCTGTGTCACCTCTCCAAAGCTGTGTTGTCATAACATTGCAACACCATCATCTGTTTTTGAGGAAAAACAGTATTGTGCTCCTCAGTGAGTTATCGTAATACAGCTATATAACGATATGCAACTGAATAATAAGGGTGTGCTAATAAAAAACTGACTCATATATGTACTTCACAGTGACTTGGTCCACTGCCTAACATTACTTTTTTACCTTGCACAGGTTAACATAAAACAAAGGAATAATGGGAGATCTGTCTTTAATTCTACCACTCAGCAGAACAATAGACATTAATGGTTGCAACCAGACTGCAATTTGTGAGCTCCATTACCTTGGGACTCAGTGTTTAATGTTTTGTTTCAGTTCCATGGTCAAGGGTCACCCACATCCAATGCACATTTATTAAGGCAACAACTAAAGTTTTTCTAATGTGCTGAATTTTCAGTTTGTCTTTTAGTGATGTGGTTTGATATTTATTTCTCATAGAATTTTCTGTTTTCTCATGCCCCCTGCCAGCTGATTGTTGGTCCCCCAGTGCCACCTCATTTCAAAAAATCTTGGGAACACTCCTGTTTGTGTGTTTTATTGCATTTTGTTTCTCTGGGAAAAGTGTGTGTGTGCATGTACTGGTCATAACAGAACCACTTGAAAGTAACTGTTCGTGCATAGCTGGTTTTGATCGTTAAATAAATAAATAAATAAATGTTAGATGCCTAACCAGAAATTTCAGCTATCATCCAGGTTATGGTGAAGGCCCATTGTAGGTTTTACTAAACAAACACCACAAAACAAACAGATCAACGTGGCAGATGGAATTTGTGGGCGGGACAAAAAATGGCACCCAGCAACACGTTAATCTATCACAGAAAAAAATAAATAAATCCAGCAGGTGGAGCCCTGGGAAACATTTTTAATAGACAAAAATTCAG
Organism: Maylandia zebra; assembly: GCF_041146795.1. NCBI lineage: Eukaryota > Metazoa > Chordata > Actinopteri > Cichliformes > Cichlidae > Maylandia > Maylandia zebra. Next base: position 19,043,120 of record NC_135182.1, on the reverse strand, counting down.
GCTCCGGGATATTTTCACTCCGTTAACTCTTCTATGTCTGCGTCCATTTATTCATGCAGAAGTAAAAGTAAAAACAATAATGTGTCTACTTGTGTTTTTCATGCTACAGCGTTTCTTTACTAAAGTTGATGTATATAAGCTTAGCAGGTTTTACTATTTTTTTTTAATCAGTAGAAAAAAACTGTCCTTAAGTTAAATGTTACTATTTAACAGGAAGGAACTTTAATACCACTGTTTATTTGACAGCTAACAAATCTACTGACAAATTTCAATAATTAATTTTAATTTAACGATTTATTTTTTAATTGAGGAGGTGAAGTGACAACTGGCAATGTGTAGCATTTAGTATACTTCTGGTTGACTAGATCCTCTTCACAAATAGCTTCAAGTATTTCTTCCCACGCAAAAAATGAACACATCACAAAATCAAGCTCTGGTGACATTACATGGAGGAGGTAGTGCTCACTTATTATGGCTTTGTCTGCAGGGTGTCTCATGGGGAGGTCACAGAGAGTTCAGATCTTCTTTTTTTTTTTTTTTTTTTTTTTGCTCTTGTACTTTGTTGAAAGGAAACGCTGCAGAATTCAAGCCACGCTACTCCAATACAAAACGAAATGTCAGAGCAAATCTTGTCAAAAATTGTGTTGTGGCTCAATGCAGGTTAAAGTCAGTCCTGCAAAGCAACGTTGACACTTTTCTTTATGATGGCTGTGTTATCTTTTCATAAAAAAAAGCATTCCAATGTTAAAATAAAACTCAAAAATAAATGATGGTGCATTGTGTTAAGTTACAATTACTGATGTTTAAATGAGGTAGAAAAGCAGATATATTATAGGAGGCACACATTTTACAAAATTGTAAAGAATGGTGCGTTTATATACATATATACATATATGTGTGTGTGTGTGTGTGTGTGGGGGGGGGGGGGTTATCAGTCAGTCAGAAAGAGAGAGAAAAGTCAATGCACAGATTTTTAAAAAATTAATTGTTCTTTTCTTCAAAATTTCTATAGAACTTGCAGTGAATCCTTTATTGTCAGTTGTTTTTCAGTATGCTATTATCCTGTCCAAATCTGCTTTGGTGACAGCCCTACTGAAACACATTTGTGGATTGCATTATTCATGACACAAGGAGGATAGTCACGCAAATAATCATGCGAAGTCACTTTTATTAGATCTTGTCAGAGAAACTTAAAATGGCATAATTATGATGAAGATCCATTTTAAAACGGCTATAATGAGGAGATGAATATTCCCGAGATGCTAAACTTTACTAGAACATTTTCAGAAATAAATACATAAAAACCCCTGAATTGACTGATTTCTTATTAGAATTAAAAAAAAAGTGAAACCGTTCTTAACTATTATTCTTAGATCCTGCATTTACATGTTTTTTTTTTCTTAGAAACATTGACAAGTAATCATTTATATTATAATGACAACTTTATCAAAGTGCTACGACTTAAAAAAGTTCAAAAACACAAAATTTCCAATGGCCTCTAAATCAACCTTCCACAAACATATGAGCCCCCTTAATAGATGTCATTAAAAATTCGCCATTTTCCTTAAAAGTATATTAATAAAAAAGTGTGCAATATGAATGTAAAAAAATGTGGAGCCAGCTAGTGAATTTGGAATTGTCACCAACCAAAAGAGTAATGTACATAAATGTGCAAAGCAAAGAAAACATTTATTAAATAGCTCAGATTAGTTTTGGAAATCTACACCAATGTCACTGTATCCTTTTTTCTTTTTTTCAAAGGTGCACACTATCAAGTCCCTTTCTGGATACAAAAAAGAAAATCCAGGAAAGACGGGGCAGGTTTATCAGTTATTGTAGTCTGTTCCCTCTAAGTGATCGGGGATAGGCAGTCCACTCAGGATTGTTAGGCATCTGTTCCAAACATTGAACACAGGGCAGACTGGCTGAGCAAAGTCAATGTCAAACGTATACAAGTGCTGAGAACCAACAGCGTCATAAAAAGACAGAGATCCAGAATCATAGTCCAACAACACCCCGAGACGCCGCAAGTGGGGAGAGGGCTCGATGGGAATCTCTTTACTGTTGTGACGCACCACCCATGAGTTGTTGCAGCGAGACATTACCCAGGAGGCTGAGTTTTTGCCGACCCACTCGTGTTTCGGCGCTGACTTGTACGCAATTCCTACTGCAAACCTGCGTAACCAATGAGAGGAAATAATTACATTTCATAAATACAGGTTTAGTAGTAACATTCTAAATCTGAAACATCATTCACGCTTACATAAAAACAATACATCTACAGACTTAAGCAGAAATAAGAGCAGACATTCTAACTGTAGCAATGTAGCAAATTTCATGGAAATCTATCCAATGACTAGCGAGCCTATCTTTGTTTAGTCTTGAGTCCAGCCAACCAGGAGTCTGACACTGAACTACCTGTGAGCCATGCTACGAACTTAAATGTTTTACCATGTGCTTCCCCCAATCAGAGCCTCCCAGTAATGGCGCCCACTGTCGATGTAGACATTTCCCGTGACACCGTAGCTGCTGTGGCTGGAGAAGCGGTCCTGACTATGGCTCTTCTTGGACGATGTCTCATCCCTCTCTACTGTCAGGTTGTCATGGGACACCCTCAGCTTCCGGTGAGCAGACTTTGGTTCCAGTTTGAATGGCTGACCTTACAATTTTAAAAAAAGTATTAATTACAATTGTCAAGTATTAATAATTATTTAGTAACACAAGCATTTCTGAACAGCTGCTGACGTACTGTTTGTCTTGAGTTTCCCTGGTTCACTGCTGCGGGTTCCAGCCTGGTTTATTGCTTTCACTATGAAAATGTACTTGGTGCCACACTGGAGTCCGTGCACCGTGTAGTGATTTTGCTTGATGTTTGGTACTATCATCCAGCTATCAGCAGATTTACACAAACCTATAGACAAAGCACAAATTCACCATGAGAATTATTACTAAGTTTAAACTAAGGAGTGAGACAACACAGTATAACAACATGAACTCTTTCAATCTAAGGCTGCTATTTTTAATTCATCAAGTATAGTTGCACTGCTACTCAAGTGTGCTCGAGCGCTGAGGCAGATAAGAATAAATGCTTGATCGAGCATGTTGTGGCTAATTAGGGCGATCAATTCGAGCAGTCTGCTCTTTATTTCAACCTCGAGATAATATCCAGCTTACGATGTGCATCTGGATGTAAATCCAGTCTGACTGTTATTTTCCTTTCCCTTCTGAGATGCAGCAAAAATTACAGTGCATTTTGGAAACATCTCATTACCCACGAGAGCCAGGACAATGCTCTCCACTCCAGCAGCTAAAACACAATATTATGTTTGGATATTGTAGCATACCCCCTCGAACTATTTGAAAATCTTTCTCAGAAATCCTTTTCAAATCCCACCACTATCGTGTTTTCCACCCCAAACATTTGACTGTGGTTCCTTTAAAAAACAACATATGGACTTACTGACAACATTAGATTGGCTGGTGAAGATGGCATACTGTAGCTCGTATGATACAACAGAGAATTCATCATCTGATGTCCAGTGAACCGTGATCGTGTCATATGAAGCTGTACAGAGTTCCTCGCGGATTACTGGTGGATTTGGCGCTTCAAACACAAAACAAAAGGTAAATGTTGCCCAGAGAAAATAATGAAAGCAGTGTTGATTTCATTCTGCACACAACATCAAAATAACAAACAGAGACCAGTGATGGATAAACAGCACCAGCCCTTTGTGTGTATGCACGTGTGTGTTTGTGTGAGTGTCTGCATGTGTCCTTTATTCTGACAAGTGTAATTAATCTATATTGGAGTTCCTCCAGCTATTACAGCTACATCCCCCACGCTGAGTTAAATTCACAGTGCACAACAGGAGCCGTGCATAAACAATCAAACCTGTTTCATTCAGCAGCAAAAAAACTATTGCTGTAAATTATATGAGCTTTTTAGTTTTCTGCCACTCCTTCACAATCACATAGTTTAAATATGAACTCACCGCTGTTATGCTTGCCGAAGCCTGTAATTTTATAAATCCATAATTCACGGATAAGCTGTGGTTCATTTTAAGTGCATCTTTCAATAAAGGAAGCCGGCAAATCGTATGAAAAAGAAAGTTTTGGGGAAACTGATCAGGCGGTACTAAACAAGCAAACAGATTATAGTAATTTACATGGAGGATTCATTTCAAACAATTAAATGCTCTGTGCTTAACATGCGTGGCCCGACTCACCTGTGAGGTAATCTAAGCTTTCTAGCATTTTCTTCTCCCTTGTGAAGTCCAAAGCAAAAGTATCAAATGTGTCATTCAGGTTAATTTCTGGTAACAGGATTTGGGAGGATGCTGTTGCCATAGACACTCTGGTACAAAGAAAATATTAACATTAATATGTGGCGACAGTTTTACACACAGTTTCTATTGTTTGTTCCCGTGTCTGCCTTTCGCTGGTGTCTCACCTCTCGCAGATACTTTTAGCTGTCTGAAGAAAGCGAGCGTGGTCTGTCTCCTTGAGGGTTTGGTCAGCCTGGGTGATGAGCGAGGAGGACCTCTCAATGCACTGCTTGCAGCCGGCTATCTGCTGGGCTAGCTTCCTCAGCCTCACAGACTGGGCAGAAAATAGGATATGCAGACAGATGAATAGCTTAGTAAACTACCAACCGATGCATGACCTATGAGACGGCAACTTATCCAATGTAAAATTGGGTTTCACTTTGCCAATAAGGAAATCCTGCTGGGGAGAAAAAAACTCTGATTTTTCAGTAGTGTCATAGTCACAAGAGTCTGTCCTACAACCTGTTTTATAAGCAATACTTGCATAAGAGGGGTATTCATGAGACATCCTACACAGTATTGTCATAGAAACCAGACCCTTCTAACCCCCCTCTGTGGCTCAATGGCTTAGTGGCTGAAAGCAACCTCACAACCTGTGTCATGAGCCATGAGGTGTGGAAGGAAAGAGGCCCCCTCCAGAGTGGACCATCACAGGAAGCAAGACTGATCTTAGTCTGACACTGAACATGGCACAGCATGCTCCCGCTTCTCTAAGGCGGACAGGGGAAAAGGAAGGGAAACCATTCAATAGGCATAACACCTCCATATTAAAATTATGGACACCCGCTCCTGATACTGAGGACAAAACAAAGCAATAAACTCTCGTCAGTATAAGTGGCCATCAATATGTTGAAACACAGGTCCACACTGCAGAAGAGAACTGCAATTTGTTTTCTCTTTAGAATCCAAAGTCAGCTTTTCTTTTAACTATTCTATATTGTATTCTTTAACCTTAACATAGCCAAGTAAATTGTTTTTGTGCCTAAATCTTCCTAAACAGTGGCAAAAATATATTTGCTTGTTGCCCTATAATTGTTCACATTAACAGGATAGCAAGCAATTACATTTTAGTTCTTGAAGCATGTCTCTTTGCCACATATGTTTTTTGTTCTTTCCCTGAAGATTCTTCTCAGTCAGTTGCTAAAACAGCCCCACTGTTAGGCAGCTTGACTGAATACTCAATAAGATGTGAAGCAGGAAACAGTAAACATCACGGTAATGTGTGCTACGTTTTACTATTTGTATATTTTTGATAAAAGCTGCTTTTGAAAAGCTAGTGGTGATTGCTGGGGGGCAGGGGAGAGAAGCTACCCGCTGAGAACAACACATTTTCAGGGCCTGCCTTCTGTTTGCATTTACATGGCTAATAGGAACTCTGAAGGGACTTAATAGCTGACCAGTGGTGGCTACAGCACCATCCACGCTTTCTGTGTTCCTTTACTTTCACTTTCCCATAATCCTGTTTCAGTTTTCTTTATTTTTTCTCTACTTTGCAACACAGTGTGAGTTTCAATAAGCCAAACACTTCACAGACTGCTCATTTCTCCATGCATTGCAAATTTGTTAGACTGTAAAAAATTGTTGCTTGCATAGCTGATGTTTAGCTAATGTTCACTTTTTTTTGTTTGTTTTGTTTTATTGATGTCCACGGTTCCTCTTGGCAGGAAAAGTCCCTGCTACTAACAAAGAAAACACTTCTGAGAACCATTATGGTCACCAGAAACCGGAAAAAATGTCATCCTTCCTCCATGAATTATTAGAACTATACAAAAGTTTATGCTGCCTGGAAATCAAACTATGTATCAAGACCTGCTTTTATGTAGTGTAACATGTGTCCAGATGGAGCCAAATGTCACATTTAGAGAACTAACATCAGTACAGATTACAAAGCAGTATGTGTCTGCCCACATTAGCTAACACTGGCCACCAGTCAAATCAGAGGCCTACACTGTGAAAGCCTGATTTTGGCTTATCCAGGTAACTTCAGGGTTACCATGGGTTTGCTTTATGATAAAGGCAGTTCACTTTTTGCCTCTAGAGCAGGTTATATTAAAGATTAGAGATCAGCAGGCATGAAATCATTGCCTACTGACCAATCAGTTCCACTGACCAATCAGTTCTCTGGAAGATAGTATCACCATTCCTGGAAGATCCCTGGGACATCATTAATACAGTAAATCATAGTGTTTTTAATACTAAACTACTGTACAGTGCTTTTTCAATTACAATGCTTTTCCTACTGCTGATTTGTATTAGACAATACATATATGTTTAACTCTTCATATTTTTTTTATCTTCCTTTGTAGACGTTGCATTACATCACTTATGCGTCCTTCGTGCGTTACATACTCTCCCTTTGAGCAGTAGACGTGTGAAGAGTCTTTTTTTTACCCATCATCTGTGATTTGTTATTGCTGTATTCTAATAAGAACAGCAGCCTAGGGTGAAGAAGCAAGGTTATCAACATGGACGAGGTGATAAACAAACAAACAAAAGCTATCGAGATACAAAGTGTGATAAACGGTACCTTGCCCTCCTTTATCTTGGTAGCTATGATTTGTCTTCGCTGCTGTATGATATTAATCAGCAGGTCACACTCTTCCTGCAGCTTGTTTTCTTGTCGCGATGCATTTACCTAGACAAAACAGGGGTACAGGTAACATACATTAGAGCAGAGTTGCAATCAGCTGTCCTTGTTTACACACACACACATACACATATATTCATTTAAAGCACAGTCATTTTTAGATAACTGACATAATGCAGTATCTTAATCCTTTATTTGAAAGGCTTTTCAATGAATCACATGCTATTTACTTTATACATATTTATTTATTTATATCTAGACATAAATAAATTCATATTTAGCTTACACATGCTGTTAAAATACCAAATTTACAGTCATTTAACAATAATTGTTGAGCTTGTGAGTAATGAGCACTCAGTCTTGTTGACATGATACAATTCCACATTCGGATACAGTAATTCATCACGGTGTTAATAATTTAATGAGTTGTTGCCCACGGATTGCCGGGAAAGCTAAAACCCCCAACCTGAAAGGAACAGACAAATAACCTCACCTCCACATGTTGGCAGGTTTGGATAAGTTTGCCCATCAGACTTTCCAACTCACTGGTCCTCTTTATTAGATTGCTGAGGTTGGAATCCAAGGCTTGCTGCAAAACAAAATTGAAAGGGAACATTTCATTATACACTGCCTCCCCAATCAAACTGTAAACAGCTGAATAAATCCTGGAAGAGAGTTAGGTGAATAGGAACATAAGGACCATATCAAGTGTAATGAGCACGTGAGAGGACACACAAGGTTGCCCCTGGATATGAGTGGCCAGATTTGGGCTCTGATCAGTGTGAGCCCCCCCCCCCCCCCCCCCCCCCCCCCCCAAGTCCTAGCTTTGTGCCAAAGATCCCATCATACTGCCCACTGAGGCCATGAAGCTAAGCAGAGCATCTGCCAGTAATTTGGACAACTGAACCCAGGGTGTGCTAATCACCGAGTCAGATCAAAGGGTGATGTTTCGAACTTAAGCTCTTACTATAATCGGGCAGCATGATGATGGTGTCCTGTGACATTACAGAATGTCTAATATTATAAGCATTATTCAGAGGAAGTAAAAGATTAATGCATGATTATATTAAAATGATTTCAATTCAAACAAAACTGTGGTCTTGCAAAACCAAAAGCAGATGGGTGGAGAAGGTTGTAACTTCAAATATGGATGACAGATTTAGACTGCAAACTAAGGATACTGCACACCCATGCTGTAGCCACTTGTCAATTATAGTGTGTTCATGATCTCTATTTTATTCCAAATTGGACCATGATTTACAAATTTCCCATTAGGGAAAAAAAGCAGTTAAAAGTACTTCTATACTAGCATCATTTAAAAAACTGACACCAGACATTAAAATAAAATAAACCTGCATTTCCAGCTAAATCAAATACAAGCAGAACAACGTATTTCAATCTATTATTAAGTCTTCAGCAATACATGTGAATGGATCTGAAATTTTACAGTCAAACAGTTACAAACTGCCTTTGAATTTCACTGTTTGTAACTATAGCACCTGGTTCCTAAAACATTGATTTAAAAGAAATTATTGTAGAGAACCATAAACACTAATCACAAAAATATAACTCTGACTAACATCCCTTTATTCAAAAGGAAAAAAAAGAACCCACAAATACTTTGAGATGAAACCAAACAAGCACAAGAAGCCTGCAAAGATTTAAAGCAAATAGATGGTGGGAGAGGCTCTGTCATGTTAGTTCAGTCTCACATTGTGATTTCATAAGGTGTGTGAGTCACTGTACTAAAATAGCAGAGCCTCTGTTTTACTGCTCTTACAAAGATAATTTATTTATATGGAAAAGAAAATGTGATGAAAGCCATTTCAGATGATCCGTTGCAGGTCCAGGTTATGGCGGCTTTGAAACCTCCTAAGTGGTGTACGAAACATAAGATATTCAGCTGATGGTGAATACAGCAAAATACAGTATGACCATTAAAAACAACAAAGTAAAATCACCTCAGCGAAAATTTTTGCTGTACAGGCATTTTCAATTAAGCTAAAATAACTTCTCTTGCAGCGTGAATATTCTTCACATGTTTAGACAGCTCTGTCTAATGGAGGTCTCTTTCCTAAAATCATTTAAATCTGATGAGAGGAAAGAATAGTGGCTTCCTTTTGTATGGGAAAGCTTCTGGTTCCACACCTTTTCATTGGCTGGCCTCTCTTCCTTCCTCTTAGAGTCCTGAAAGGTCAACGTCAGGACTCAGACTTTTATCCTGTGTCAACATTAGAAATTTTATTCACTGTGCGACTCCTCATCCTGTGAGCAACACAGGCCGTGTTTTGCATTACTTTGCTGGAGAACACCGTAACTGTATTTGTACCATAGTGTGTGTGGTAACTCTGGTGTATACATACATGTGTATAATCTGTGCTGTATTTAAGTAAATGAATCAAAAATAGATGCAATTGTAATAAGTTATCAACTTATACATTTATTAATTACTTTTTGATGAGCTTGTAAGTAGAATCCATTTTTTGCTTTTCATTGTTCACTTTAGTCCTGCCTTGGAAGATTTCCAGAAAAAGCAGGTCAGCTGCCTCTACATCTTAACAGGCTCCATTCATGTGGCAATATGAAATCTTGAATGCTGTTTTTGATTGTTCTTGTTTTAGTTTTAAACCATCTCTTCTCTGCCAAATGTCAAATCAATGCGTACTGCTCCAAGCAACCGAGCCTGCTATGCCTGCGACCAGCCAACCACACCAAAGTGAGTGACCACGCTGGCGAACAAGAATGCCTCTCAGGGCTGGATATTGCTAAAAATTCAACAATGGTTTCCTTCTAAAATGAGAAACAGGCTTTGACACTAAACAGAATAAAGCTTCTTCACCAGCTGTGAAAGTGCTTTCTAAATCAAAATGCAATGGACTTGAACTAGTTTTACTGAAGACATCAAATGTAGTAAGTTAGTAATTAATACAATCATATTTATGTTTGAACAGGTTAACTAGTAGTCTTTATTCTATAACCTTTCAAAAAGAACTTTTCCAACACTGATTGTAATGATGCAGATTTTTTTTCCTCACAAAAAATACCACATTAAATATCAGTTGGTTTGATTTTTATAGAACTTTAAAAGTACCCACATACTGTGTGCGACCGAGCTGTTCTAGTATAAGTTCTCTGATGACAATGTTTGGAAATTTATATCACGAGAACATGCGAGGCGTACGTCAAAGTCAAGAGGTGAAACTAATACCTGCGGAATACATGAGTGCAATCTCTTTTTAATTAGGCGCGCACAAGGTCATAACAGTGAAATGAAGAAAATGTAACTTATCCATTTCCTACTATCACTGAAAATAAATATTTCAGCGCTGTGGTTGAGTATCCCACCGTCACCTCGTTATAGAGTAGTCCTGGGTCTTAATTTCATTTCCTCCTCTTGTTTTCCACGTGTTTACATGGGTTTCTTCCCACGGTTTTAATCTAGCTGGTTTGATCAGCTCAAGCTTTACAACGTCTGCATGACTGTTTCGTATGTTTACATATAAGCTCTGTGATTATCTGGCAAAAAAGGGGGTTTTCCTTAATGCTTCTGCCTTTCCTATGACTTTAATAGGAATGCAGCGATATAAGAAATTATAAAAGATTTATAATTATTTAACTGGGATCATGTCACATAATTAAGGCTGAAACACAGACACGCACACAAAGACGCACATGTGTGCCTTTACAAGTCACAGTATCCCTTTGTCTGGGAATTTGCGAGAAATGTGAGGCACTGTGTCTATAAACATGTGCTTGAAAAAAGCCAACAACTATCAACAAGCTCAGCTGCATGCCACCTGGGTCCTGTCCTATGCCATGAGAAAAAAACTATTTCTCTCTTTGTTGAAAATTGTCATTTCCTCTTTCACTTGGGCTAACAATGCAACTAACAGTGCATGTGCATCAAGGGGAAAAAAAAAGAGTAAACACATGAAATAGTAAAATATGAGATACGGCGATAGGATACCGAAAAAGGTAATTGGTTAATGTTTTTCAAGAGAGAAAATAGACCTTTGCTTATAACAGTCTGCAAGAGGATGAAAATGATTCGGTTCGCCTTAATTCACCCACAATCCTAATGTCTGCAAACATCTGCAGGATTTTATTCTCATTAAAAGGGAAGTAACAATGTCACAGCACACATTAACTACTTCGTGAAATAATTAAAACACACCAGGCTCACAATGCTGAGTGCTTTAACTCTAGCATTAATAACCATCCAGGCCATATTGCCATGCCTCATTACTTCATGTTATGCAGACCAGCTGCAACTAGCGTTTCACTTTCATTTCACTGGTCTTGATTTGGTAATCGATCCCTTCAAAAGTTACATTCAGGTCCAGGCAGATCTACGCAGTAAATCTGCCCCGAATGTGTAATTAAAGAAATGATGCTGATCACCTGCTCTGCCTCCTGGAACGAATGATCACGCCCCACACAGAGAAAGCGGCCGGGAGATTTCTGCACAATGACAGCACGATCAAACAAAGGAGAGAGGTTAAGGCTGGTCCTATCTTCCCAATATGTTGCAAAAAGATTGTTTATATCCCACTTCCACTGTGACCAAGCATTGTGAAAGAAAGGAATGGGGACAAAAAAGGCTTTCAGTGCTGCGTGTGATACATAAAACTATCCTTTTGTGAGTCATGCATTAAGGGAGTGTTTTGTGAAAAGAATAAGGGTGCTCTTTTTTTGTTATGCAGCCTATGCCATGCAGACAAACTTTAAGGTGAACTTTAACTGAACTGAAAAGCTTTTTGCAGCCGAGTTTAAGACTTTCCCAAATTAAAACAGTAAATGTTTGATGTTCCCTTGTGTATGGTAACTTTCTTTTTTGTGTTAAAGTTCCATGGAACAACTGGCTTATAGTGGACGATAAAATCATCCTGTTGAGTTTGCGAGTTACTTTATACACCTACCTAAGCTAGTTTTTTTATGATAGAAGCTTATTTGTGAAGAAAAGCCAAACCGCCCTTTTATACTCCAGCAAACAGCATCTTCTTATGTCTTATTCATGTCGGCCCATCTACTGACAATGAGCAGTACTACCTAAAAGTGTGAAAGCAGTCTCTGACTGGCCAAGTGGGAAACAGCTTCAAAGTAAACACATTATCGCTAAGCGTAATTTAGAGAGGAAGTCATTTCGTACAATTATTTATTTCACAATGCCGAATAAAGGAACTTTTGTAGTGTTTGCTAATTCGCTACAGAAAAACTCAACTCTAAACTTGCTTCACAAAAACACCCTTCTATCTCTCTTACTAGAACTGCGAAGTATTATTGCACTTATTCTTGTAAATCATCTGTATTTTTCGAGTAGCAAATCCGTCATGGAGTACTTTCTTGTTGACTGTCTGTTTCAGATAAACGACTTAAAAAATAAATCGATGAGATTTAGTTTCACATTCCTGTAATCAATACTCTTAATTTATCTCTGTGTGTTTGTGCGTTGCCAAAATCGAGCTGTGCAAAAAGCCCACTTAAGTTTATCATAATGTGGAAATTCAATATTTTCATTATCAGCTTGCCAACCTGTCATGCTGAGAAGCTGAAAGAGGTTTTTGAAAAATTCAGAAACCGTCTCTCAATTATGTGCTGGTAACATTAGTGAAAAATCTGTTCTCACTGTGTCCTAAATCCCTGAGCTTCTCTAAAATTATTTCTTACCTTGAGTTTGTCATATCGGTCACTGAGGGCTGCGACTTGGTGGTCTCGGTGTCGGCCAACTAGCTTACACAATGCGCAGATCAGCTGCTCGTCCGTCACACAGTACATGTTGACCTTCTCGTCCTCGTGCTCCAGACACATAAGCCCTCGTAGATGTGAGTCAAGCAAGGGCTCGATTAGACGGTGTCCCGTGAAAGGCTTTTTATTTGGATGGGTGGCCTTGAGACACTCCTCGCAGTATGACACCTCGCAGGTGACGCAAGTCTTCACGGCATCCTGTGGAGGGTCCTGTTCGCAGAACTGACACTGGACCCGGTTGCAGGGGGACGTCATGGCTGTGCTGTCAGGGACGGCTCGCTCACGCCGAGTCTCGTTAGGAGAGTTGGGTCCACTTAAAGAAGCTTTCTGGTAGCGGTCGATGATATTCTGCAGAGTGACGTTGCGTTTGAGTCCCTCTAAGCCCCTCTGATTGAGGGTGATGACATAGCGACAGGTGGGGCACTGAAAGGCGCTGATGGACTGAATTGGCTCGCTGGGGGTGCAGTGGGAGACCAGGATTCGGTGGGCGCAATTGAAACAAAGACTGTGAGCGCAGGGTAACAGCAGTGGGTCCTCGAAAAGCTCCAGGCAGATTGGGCAGGTCAACTCAGACTCCAGCGTTTCCATTTTCAAGCAAAACAAAGCGGGATGTTCAGCGAGATCCAGGGAAGCTGATCAGCTATCTGTAAAGATGACACAAAAATAAATCAGGAAATGCTAGCAGCAGCGACAAAGGTTAAAAAAATGATAGACTGTTGCTTATTAGTTTCTATCAAGTTATTTTTCTGAGATTAACTGATGGAGAAACAATAGTTAGCTGGAGTCCTAATGTCCACAATCAAATCCAACATATTCTTTGGAAGGAACAATAAAAAACACATTACGCATACCCAATCTAATTACCAGTATTTATGATAATAAAAACAAAGTTATTCATCTCTACTTGAGTTTCAGCATGCACCAGAAATCGACTGAACGTAAAAAACATTAATATTTTATTACATAAATATTTGTAAGAGATATCTGATTATGGAAATGAAGAATACTGGAAAAATAAAACAAGCAAGCAGGAGAATTCTCGGGCAAAAACACGTGTTTGCACATAATACATAAACATGTATCAGCTTTCAGTTTGGTCTGTGTGGCTCAACTGAGAACTTAAAGAATGCAGCAGCAGCTCCTTTTAATTTGGCACAGGAATAGTCTAGCCTGTCTATACTGTAGCCCGTAGGCCAGCAGGCCAGTGAGGACTGACAACTCAGCCAAGCAGAAGTGTATTGGCCTGCTTGCTGATGGCTGGGGCTACACACCATCACAGACACTAAGCCTTTGTTCCCGGCCAGTCAGACACCCCAGCTGCGAGTGGACACACTGTGCTCACAGCGTCTTTCTATGTGAACTCTCTACCTCCACTCATTATGTGTGAAGAAGGCAAAAGCTCATTATCAGGACAGTCGGGCACAAGTAGCCTTTTGAAGTTATGAGGATACAGCAATTACCTATGAGCTACAAACCTGGGTTTGTTCTTTCTATTCTATTCAAATCCTCGCAGACATTCAGCGATCCCACTGTACTGCACAAGAAAAGAAGCAATTGTTGCACGTGTCTCTTGTGACTCTGATGCATCTGCGGGCCTTTGTTTCAGTGCTATTTTGTTCTTTAAAGGCAAAGCAGCAAATGTAGGTGCCTAGAAATTGAGAATCAAGGGATACCGCTCCATTGTCCAAACCCCTCTGGTGTGAACAAAATATGCTTTCAGGAACAAATGTTATTTAATAACAATACTATATTATGTTAACTTTACAGATGATATGAAGTCATTTTTGCATTGTACTAAAGCAAATAAACCTCTACAGGGTAACAACATGATAGTAAAACATGGTAAAAAAACAACAACTTCTTGTTCAAAATTTCATCCACTTGTTAGATTTTCCGCAGCAAGAGAAAAGACAAAATCACACATTATATTTTTTTTAGCAAAGCAACTGGATAAACATAATGCTTTTGCGAGTTGTTATTTTCAATAGGATGCCCTAAATACAAACTAAATAAAGGGCTTTGTGTGACAAACACAAAGCAAAAAGACACTTATCCTCTGATGTCATCGCTTATGGTATAAAATATCCACACATTATAAAAAGCTTGTAAAACAACACTGTGGCAAAGAGCCCTTGCAAAGTGCGTTACAGCCCCAAGTACATTACGCACTCCTGAAAGTGCTCCCATTCATACACAGTTTACTTTACCCACCGATGGATTTCGCCCCACTTTGTACTGCCGAGACATTTTTGCTGAAGGAGAACTTCTGACTCGAATCATGAAAATATCTTTATACCACAAAATGCACCAGTCATTAACTCCAGCATGCTTGTAGAGATATGCATCCAGATGGCACAAGTTTTCAGAGCCCCATAAGTCCTGCAGCAGAGCTGTCATTAAGCAAGTGATTGAGCAAGAGGTAGCAAGCACAACAGGAAAAGTTGCCCGACAATTCCAGGAAAGCCAGCTCCACCTACAGCTGGAGCTCAGGCCAGTACTGGAAGAAGAGAGAGAGAGAGAGAGAGAGAGCAGGCAACAGCGAGAGAGAGAGAGGGAGAAAGAGAGAGTGCGCGTGTAAGAGAGCGAGAGTCAAAATCAGCAAATAAGCAGAGGCACAGTATCATGTAGAGCCCTAGCTCACATCCTCACAGGCAGGTCAGTGTCCCCTCAGCCCTGCCCATTCAGAAATTCAAAGCGTTCGGATCAGTTTCAGGTTCCCTTGTGTGACTGTACCTCTGCTTCAAGCAGCACAATGCTGAGGTACTTGGCAATTCCACCGGAGACTCAAAAAGAAAGGCTGAAGACACAAACACAGATGAGAAGGAGCCCGGGAGGCAGCGGGACTCATCTGTGATGTGGGACAGAGGTTTGGGATTCCCGCAGCATCCAGTCAAGAAAATTATGTGGAATCGCTGGTTCACCATCTATCGGAGTCTGTTATCCCTCCTCTCTGAGGCCATTGTTATTTAATATGCAACAAATCTGATGCAATGGATTTTTACAGGCTGCAAAATAACTGTAAAGTTGCTCAGCAAAAAAAATGCTGAGGCACGAAGAATCTGCCATACAATTACAAATAAAGACTGGCACTTTCTAACATTATGTGCTACATTCCAGTCTGTACCAGCTGGCCCTCATGTGGGAATCACTGAGGTACCATCTGCTTACCATGTGCCTCTATTTCCAGACACACCCCTGCTGCGCTCCATTTGAATTCTTCTGTCAATCAAAAGAGTCCCCAGGGTGACTTTTCTCTCTGAGAGACAGGTACACTATAACTATTAAAGGCATGCTACAGTTCGTACAAAGGACTGGGTAGAAGGTACATTGCTTGCGAGATACATATTGGAATGTCACTGGTATTGCCATGGAATTTGGTGTCTATCATAAGATCGCACAGAGAATTGATCAGTTTGAATAAACAGCGCTTAGGGAAACCAGGAGAAAAATGCACATTGATGACTGAAAAGATTCAAAGTTAAGTTTAAAAATAACCTCTTTTTTTTTTTTGCTCTTTACCAAAGTATTCACAAGTGTAAGGCAAAATTCTGACTTCTGTTCCCATTTAATGAGAAAAAGGGGAACAGTCAAATTCTGGTACTTACTGTCTGTCTATGGGGCATTGTAACATTGCCTACATAAAATTTCATTACCTTTTGGGATTTTTGTATTAGGTTATATCACATATCCACACCAATTGGAACATGCATTAATAATGACAGACATTGTATTGATATAATATTGCTATGGGAGTATTCTGGTGTTATGAAGTTACATACTTTGAGACCATAAAGCATTAAATATGAAAACAAATGAGATCCAAAGTTCAGTTCTCTCAACAATAATGGTTAAATAAGATGAGACCTTAAATTTGGAGAGTAATACGACCATACAACCAGAATACTACATAAAACCTTGTACAAAAACATCTGACTCTATACATCACTTTAACAGCTACGTTTGGCAAACTGATTGCTTTTGGATAAGTGCAGCATTTTCAGCTGACAGTTTCTCTTCATACTCTATACTGAGGAAGATGCTTAGGGTATGGTATCCAAAGAATCACAGGTATGGGAAATAAGAAATTAAATGTGTGATTGTCTTTAAACTGAAGTATTAACTGAACATGTGTAATTTTATTTGATTAGGAAGTCGCCTAATGGGTCACTAAGAGATGAAACAATTACAAAGTCTCAGATATGAAGACAATTTCCTGTTCAAGTACTGCCTAATCCCTTTGGTTATGGTCTTTTATCGCCCTTAATGATAGCTCTGAACCCTGTATTCGGAGTCTGAAAGAGTGTGATTGCTCTTTGTCTTCCTTCCTGGGGCACACACCTAACATATTTATCTATAATCCTGTCTTCACAGCGTAGCTGTGACCAATGTGTGGCCTGTTGCTGCTCCCTGAAGCAGCCAGCTCAGCAGCGGCCCACTCTGGCCTAATATGATTTACAGCTGCAGCAGCACAAATCAGCTGATTAGACTGACAAATCTACCTGATGTGCAGCTGCACACATTACTGAGATTAGCTTAATGGGAACTGGCCCTGACCAAGGGCTACAAATGCTGTTATTTAAATGATTACGGAGGACAAGTTAATTACAAATCTAAATATTTCGGCAACTGAATTCAAAACGCATCTGTCAAGCACAACTGCACGGAGAAGAATAACAGCGTTATAAGTTTTGGTGTTGTGGCTGTGCAAACAAAGCTTTAGCTGGAAACCAGGTCCAATTAATGTTAGCAATGTCATTCTCACAGCGTAAGAAATGGAAACGGAGGTGTAGAGGTCAGCTGAAATATGTTCATTCTTCCTGCCTGTCACTTCTCTGCATGTTTACTGACACAGGTCATCCCGGTCAACATCAGAAGTTGCACCAAACTCTCATTTCCTCTCGGCGGCTTGGCAGGTGGCATCAGCGGGGAAACACTGTATCCTTTCCACCACCACAGGAACTTTAGAAAATGTGACTTTCCAAGTATGCAGCTGTGGTTTTGTGACTCAAACGTCCACACAGAAGAAATGTCTCATTCACTTCGGATCTATCTCAATCTGCACGTTTTTGCTGAAATCATAAATAATGTTTAGACCTGCTCTTGTTTACCGTCTGTCCCCTGTGCAAGGACAACCAGTTTGCAGACGTCACTCAACAAGAATGAGTCTAACTGTTGTGGAAAACATTCAAAGAGCGACATCGTGTGGCTGATTTGTGAACTACAGCAAGCACAGTGTCCGGTCTGACGTTGAAATTAAATGGTGACCTATAAATTCCCACCAAAATAAAAAATAACTGCAATCTTAAGAAACGTGTAAAAATTTAATAGTCAGTTAATACTTCTGTTCCCAAAGCGTCCACCACTTGCAGCTCCTTCTCCTAAACTCTAATTATTATACATTATAAAAAGACCTCGTGAGTTACCATGGTAACAGCTTGATATCTATTTGTCACACTAGTGATCAGAAGCAGTGCTCTGGTGGGAAGATGTCTAACATTCCTCCTCAAGTGAATGAGATAAGTTACTTATTAACAGGGGCAACCACAGACTCAAATGCGATAACTCAGCTTCACTCTTCATTAGCTCTGCTCTGTTTTTATGTATGCAGGGCTGATGCAAATGGGCTCACGCATGCACGCACAAACACGCACACACACTATATAAATATATATAGAGATAGATTTTGCAGAGGGAAAATGTCTGTATCCTTTATCTTATCAGCTCCGTAAATGGTATTTTGTAGGTCGCGAGGCCACAAGATTGTGGTTGGAAGAGTGGCTTTATCTTCCTCAGTGCTGCAGTGGATCTCTAAGTCTGAGCAAGGGTTGGGAAAAAAAAGGGAAGTGGGAGGAGAGAGAGAGAGAGAGGGAGGGAGAAAAGAAAATAAGGCTAAAAGATATATTCTTTCAGGCAGAGGCCATGTAAAAGTGTGTGTTTTAGGAAATGCTACACTGAATTGCTGCTTTAACACTGGAAATCGACTTTGTCTGCTCCCACTCTCTTTGACGCTTTTTAATTACAAAATCCCTGTTGGCCCTCCAAGTTAGTCATCTTATTCCACAAGTTCTACCCACACTTCATAACATGAAGGAATCTGTGAGCACCACAAGGCCAAACCACCTCAGCTCTTGCACAGATCCTTGCCTACAGGCTTAGAAACATATGACTCATTGTTTTGGTAGAAAAATACAGAGGCACAGAAACACAGTGAACAGAGCTAAGAATGACCCTCTGACTTACCTGCCACATGATTACAGCAATAAACAAGCAGATAGTTAGGCTCTACCAAGCTGATCCACTGCAGCGGTCTGAACTTTAAGCAAAGTCACTCGCCCCCTGAATCTCTGTGAGTTTCTGACACTAACTCTTTCCTTCTAGCCTACTGAAAAAACAGCAGGAAGATCAAAACTTACCACCCTTTTCTCTTCCCTCACTGAGAACTGCACCTATCCCATCTACAAGTAGTGGGCTGCAAATTGTTGAGATAGCCAATCATAAGAAAGGGGCAGGCCTTTCACTGGTTTGGTCTGTCTCTCGGAACTGTTAGAGCATAGGGTGTTACCATAACTCCGGAAAGAGGTTTGCTGTCATCCTCCAATGGATTTTTCCCCCCAAATAGCTGAGCTGCATGCCACAAAAACAACATGCACTGCATTAATAAACAGATTCATTTCAGATTCATTGCATGTTTCGTACGATGAGATTTGCATATAATATAAACCAAAATTTGCAATGCTTTATAGTTAACCCTGCTAAAATTAGTCTAGAATAATGCAGCTTCACGCCTAAGTCACGGTTCAATGGAGCCAAATGGAATAGTGCCTCATGAAACACAGTAATCAATTATTAATCAACTGTTCAGATAGTACAAGAGCGACACTTTGCAAATGCTATCATGGCTAAGCAGAGGTATATTAATAGACTGTCAGTCATTTATGCCATATAACTATTAAGAATTGCTATCTTCATTATCTCAATGCTGATGAATAACATTGCTCAAGGTAGGAAGGTTACTTTATGTTAGCTTGGAAAACGCTCAGAAGAAAGCTTATTTCTTAAAGCAATAACACCTTTTTTTTTTTCTTCCTTTTTTTTCTTGTGAACACATTCACTGAAATGGAAACACACAGGAATGTAATGTGGCTGCGACAGCTGACTTAGATATTGTTGAAAGTTTTCTCAGATTGTTGGCATCTGTTCACCAGTCTCACAGAAACGCTTCCAACGCAAACATGTGCTGGCTGACAGGATTGGCATCCAAATAGTGAGACTGATAACATCAAGTTTGATCCGTTTATTAGCACTGAATTCGCGCTTACTTTTGAGGCAGGGCATTACCTGCAACAACCTTGTCAACAACATAAGGTCAGAGTGGTTTTTGTTCTTCTTTTTTTAAATGGCATCCATATAAAGCAGACGTTTATGTTGTGGGGTTAAACCACAATATATAAGGCATGGCTTGGTTTGGATTAACTCTAAGCCAAAACCCCGGAGGAGGAGCAGTGAGATCTTATTTTTCAGTATAAAAAAGGATCAAAAGAAATGTAGGGGAATGACAAAAACACTTAGATTCTTATATATGTTAACTCAAATAATGAGTTGAAATGCATCATAACTGCAGCTGCAGTTAGGTCAGCACCATGTGCAGTGTGGAAGCATGCAATAAAGTGCAAAAATATTTAACTGAGCACCACAGAAAAATTCACTGGGCCATAAAATCACCATTGATGTTTGTTTACATTTTTATATCTACATTTCAAACATGCAGACAAAAAAAAATATGCAGAATACCGTATTTAATTTAGCACACTAAAACTCCCTCAAAGCCAAACTCCAAAGTCTAAAAGAAACCTAAACAGCTTTTAAAGTGTCATCCACTGGAAATACAGATCACGCCTTACCTCGCTGTCTGTTACTCAGTCAAGCACACAGTTCACAGCCAGGGTGACAGATGAATACAGAAATAAAGCCCAGGAAGGGATTTTTCTCAAAACACCGGCTTTCCTCAGAAGCCTCCCTTCAGCTCCCACTTTCTGTCTGGGTTCTGCTGCTTCATCTGTCTCACTGCTATCTCTGAAATTCTCTTCACACAGCCTCTTTTTCTCTAATCCTCTATAAAAGAAGCCGAAACTGCTCCAAATGGTTCAACCAGGCGCCGACTTCTCAGGCTTTTCCCTCTTTGTATTATTTTGTTGGCTGGGATCATTAACTTAGTCCCATGAGAACACAAGGAGGTAAATAAGCCCCCTCCTTCCTGTGGGAGGCTGTCAATCACAAATGATGATGAGGCAGTGAAGGGGGTGCTTTTAGCCAACAGGGAAGAACTCCTGATTGGTCACCAGGGAACAGAGGTGCTCTGCATGACAAATGAGAGCTCTGGGATAGACTGAATTGTGAAGATGCTCAGCGAAGTTTACATGCTCTTTTATAATAGACCTTTTGCGTCTTATTCATTCACCTGTCAAAAGAATGTAAAGCCATGGTAATGAATAATCAAAGAGGGCAGCAAATGTCTATTTAATGCAGCTGAATTCAGGAAAATGTAATTTATGTTGTAAACGGCTAACTACTGTCAACACAAATAATCCCAGGATCTTTAAATGACTCTTTGGTACAGTCTGGACACTCAGCGGGGGGACTGCGAGGCAAGTATAAAGCTTCCGTTGCCATGACAGTGTGGCAAGAGCAACGGTGCATCTTGGCGCTCCAGCCAAATGCCACTCTAATCTTTTCACTGGCAAACCTTCAGCTCTCTCTTCACAGCTTGTTTGTTTCTCAGTCAAGCCTACTGCTGTCTGTCACTGTCCAGTTCCTTCCAGCAACCCATGCCAATCTAAAGTCTGCAACGTTTTGTAAGGAGCAAAAATGTGTAAAGACGCTGTTAGCGAGACAACAATACCTGAGAGAGGTCGCTCTCCTCCCGGTGACCATGACTAAATTGAGAAACAAAAGGCAAATTAAGCGGGTGACTCCTATGGCCATGTAACTAACATACTAATGGATGTGAAACTTCACAGGACAAATCAATTTAATACATAAAAAACTACCAAGCGGCATATAAAGATGAAGCTAATATGACTGTCACAAAAACCTAGTGGCATTTTAAGGCCGGCTCCCAAACCAAAGAGCAGAAATAAACACATTTATGGCATCATTTTTAAATAATTCACTTTATGGCTTAAAATTAATGGCAGGGCTGTTCTGGGTGGTACAGCGAGCTAGTACCAATAAGGCTGCTAGCTTGCTGTTAAGCTTTACCTGCGCTAATGTGAGTCACTGAACTTCTTCTTGACTTCTTGTTGCAGTTGGACAAATAATTTGTCCAGTTGGTGATTACAATTAAAATATTTTATTTGTATGTGACTGTGCGACCAGAAAGTCTGTAAAAGGACCTTGCTAAACAAGCTAGCTATTATTTCCTGAGAATTTAGCACTCTTTTAACACTCCTTCCTTACATTCTCTTCTTTCTGGGAGCAGAAAACAATAATAATGCTAAAGTTAAGTCTGGGTGCAAAACACAGCAAAGGTATTCCTCATATCAGTCCTTAGATGCACACGACCTTTTCAATAATTTCCAACAGCAAGAAAATCAGCAGGAAAGTGCTATTGCTCTGAGTACTATATATATATCCACAAATTGTCTGCAGAATAATTAGTTCACTGCTTGCTCTCATATTGAGAATCATATTAGGGCAGTAAAAGGCAATAAAACTCAGGACATTAGAGTCATCCTGACATTTGCGGCCAGTGCTTTTTAAAGATGAAAATGACTTGCTACTTCAGGGTCAGTCTAAAGTCACGCCCTATTCTGAACTGTAATAAACGCGAAGTGGAAAAATGTCTGTTTCTGTTTTACTCATCCCATAAATATAAAACTTGTCTGGGCTGTGGTTTTAACAACTGTCCCCACCTCACCCACTGGAAACCCAATCTGATCCTTGTTAACACACAAATTCTCAGGGGCTTTCAAGTCCAGCAAATTGATCCATATTTATTTTGGTATCTTCTTGTTACTTAGTAGCTCTGCTTTCCACTAAAAGCAGATATAATAAACTGTATAAATCCAAATATTTACCACGGATTATGTCATAATGCATCAACATGACTGAAATATAAACTGGCAGTTTCATTCTATCAAGCTGATATCAAATTGGACTCCAGATGTTTGAGGAGTAACAGAAGCAATTTTGTTTATGCTTTGTTAATGCATTTGTATATGTGACCTTTTGTGAACTGTTTTCTTAGTGTAATCTTACTAGAATTAAAAAAAAAGGTCATATTATAGCGCCCATATATTTCCTTATCAATAAATAACAGCATGGCTGGAATAATTATTTAAACAAATGAATATTCATCCTCACTAAATAAGGCCATTTACAGCCTGAGGCAGTTCTCTTGATGATGGCTGGCACATCAAGCTCTATAAATTGGGGGGGGAAAGCCCTGAAAAGGGCTAGAAATACCCTCCTGAAAAAGCAGATAAGAAGTTAGAAAAAAATAGGCTGTGAAATTGAATGTTACATAAACTTTGATGAGGGAAAAAACAGGATCTATCCAAGTGAACAAATGAGCAGACATTTTTAAACTGCATCATCATCATCATCATCATCATATGTTTCATCTTGGTGTTTATTCTTTCCCAAGTTCAAACCTCTTTCATACCTAACAAAGAAATTCTTAAATATACATTAAACAGAGAATAAAATTTAAGGTGACATTTTGGAACTAGAGGACAGACACCATATGCTCCAAACAATGCTCTGACAATGATGAGAAATGCTCACTAAAGCATCAGGACTAATTAAAGAGTCAGGGTATTTCATTAGCAGCCAAACAGTAACAAGTAAATCTGACTTACATGGTATAGCAGAATAATCTTCAAAAACGCAGAAGTAAGATGCAACTCCCACTGACAGCTCAGCTCTGTTTTTCAGCAGCACATGGGAAATTAAACAAAACATACAGTAGCATCCTGGCTAGTCTCTTTCCACACTCCCTCCCTCATTGGTAAAGCTCTCTACCCTACCCCAACCCCAGCCGTATGCTCATGCAAGCGTAAAACATGTCCAGGAAGCGTCACTTCCACTGGGCTATTTCATGGATACTGTCTCCATTAATGCCTGGGCCCACCAACCCCTCCCCTATTCCGGGGTTGAGCTCTTGCCCCTGGCACCCCACCCTCTCAGCAATGAGACAAAGAGGTAACAAATGGAGAGACAAAGGGGGGTCCACAAACCTAGGGGGACCACATTTTGATGAGTTTCTAACTAAGCAGCCAGGCCGTGAACAGATGGGATCAGTCTCCAGGGCTATCCTGCATGGCTGGCTTTAATACACAGCTATATACATCCTCACAATTGTTAAGGTCTGCTCACTAAATGGCACGCATCACCTCATAGAGCACATGCAAGTGAAAGGCAACACAAAGGAGAATATCTTTACAATGTTATGTTTGCCATTAAGCCTTCAGAAATGACGGTAATTAAAGTCTGAATGTACATGCCCAATTGAGTTAGCGCATGCTTTGGCATCCAGATTGTCCTTTTGAGTGCAAACAGTGATCTAAGCAGCAATAATTATTTTCCTAACTAGGACAGTCCAAAACACTTCTCATTTTGCCAATAAACAATAAGATGAAAGCGTAGACTGCCCCCGCCATGGCAAAGGTTCAACACTTTAATTGCTTTCATCCCCAAGGCATGATGCCCACAACAAAGCAACACACAATCAATCCAAACATCAACCAAATGAACGAGCCCGTTAGTACCAGGCCAATTAACACTCACTGCAGTTTATCTTCAGCTTTCAACGGAGGTGTTATTTTGTGCAATTTAAGCTGGTATCTCAAAGAAAATCTGCACGTCTTCATTTTTAGAGTGTAGGAGGTTTAAGGATATAAACTGTAGAAGATCCAGCATCTACATACGCACATTCACTGTGCTTTATGATAGACTGGCAGAACGTATAGAGCCGCTGTGGGCAGTGACCTAGAAATGATTCTTGTCCTCTTAGTTTTCTGCGGCTTCGCTGATGCTACGTTCAGTTATGCCAGCAACAGAATCAATTATCAGCCCTGTTCTGCTCTCTACTATAGTGTATCAAACGAATACATGCTGTGATCCTAAGTGGTGGGACTGAATTTATTATAAAATATTGACATAAACAGGCATATTTTAAGGGATTCCCTACAGAGCATGTCTGTTTAGTGCTTTTAAAGCAACGCTTTTAAGAGACTCTGTTAATGTTTGAATAGTAATAACCTTATTCGGCACGTATAAAGCGTATATTTACTACACTCCACCCTGAAATGATGAGCATGAAGTTTTGAAAATTATGACAAGGGATCAAAAGAAAAAAGTGGAAGAACAAAGGAAACGTTCATATATCATTTACAGAGGAAACTACTTATACTGCGTTGTTCAAAGCCTACTGTGTCTGGTGCTTTCTCATTGAATTGAAACACTGAGGATTTTTTTCCCCCCTTTTTTTTGGAAAAGTAAGGTCATGTTTTATGTTTAGTCCACACCACAGCCCCAAGGCCTGAAAGTCGTGGCTTGTATTTTATTTTATTTTTTATTTTTCCTGACAAAAATGTATCTTTCTGAAAGAGTGCATGGTGAACGCCTGCTACATTCTTGCTGCTTGGAGGAATCTGTAATTGCTTCCAGCTTCTGAGGGACCCACTAAAACTAGTGTCACGTCTTTATCATTATACTCTCACTGACAACACTGGAGTTATCTTATCAAAGATAGTGAAGCATTGAGCTAAATACCCCCACAAACACAAGAGGCAGCAATTAAAGACAGTACTTATCCAACACAGGAAGGAATAAAAGTGTACCGTCTACTCTCCAGTGAAGAGGTTTAACACTTATCTGTTCTCCAGTTCTCCGTTAGAGAAACAAAGACACAGTGCCACTGTGCTCAAACATCCTACGCCAGGATATGCTTGAGGAGCTCTGAACATCTGTTTTGGTGCACTGTGTTCATGCGTTCATAGAGACTGTTGGAGCCAAAAGCAGAAGTGCAGCTGTTGTGATCTGGGTCAGCTGCGTCTGAGCTGAGCGATGTTTTCAACACACTATCTTTGCGGGTTAAATTAAATTTTGACACTACCGTCGCCGTTTCATTTAGCACTGACCATGATAACCGCCGTCGTGTAGAGAACGTACACATAACAGTCTGTCACTGAGGTGTTACTGCTCCGCTGTATATGTTGGCTTGGTGCGGCCCTACAAAAAACCTTCACTTACACTCCATCTACATGTCAACAAAACATTCCTTCGAGACAGTTTAGGGCACATTACTCAACCCTGGCCTGTGAAGCACATTCTTCAAGGTTTTAAACTGGATGAACATTTGCAGAGGTATCACTGATAGAGGGATATGCTTCAGCTGCACTGTGCAGCGAGTCCAAACACATGCATGCGCACACATTACAATCACACGGGCCCCATTTCCCCACAAGACCCCATTCCCATTTACAGTTATTGGCTCTGACAATGAGAGTGACCTAGCATCAGCTCTCGCTCTGTCACAACAACGAGGCGCAGAGAATTCACAGCTGATGGAGTTGGCACTGCTGAGCCGATGGAGACTGTTTTGTTTATCATTTGGAGTGAGGACTGACGAAATAGAGCTATATAATGAAGGCGAGAGGGAGTTTTAAAACATATATTAAAATCAGCAGACATCCAAAGCACTCAGGGGAATAATAATACATTCAAGCTATCTTCTTCTGTGTCTTTATAATATGATTATTATTCAATACCTCAGGCACAAAAGATTGATGTTAAGAAATAGTTCGGTCGCTTAAAACTGTAGCAAGCAGGGTGTTTCAGAGAAAAAACAGATCCAGATGCTTGCATGTAGGAAAGTACTAAAATCCTAAATGAATTCACCAGAGTTCCCTATCCGCAGTTATTTGGCACAATTGCACATTCTGGTCTGTCTGAAACAACATGGCATTGCTTCACTTCCCACCAAAATAAAAGTTTGAGGGAGGGAAATGCCTCTCGTCGAAACTTATGAGCGATCCAGGAAAAATACACAAAACTGCACAAAACCTTAGCACCACATTTCTTCCTGTGAATAGCAAAAGATTTATTTATTTATTTTTGCCAGCTGAATAATTTACCAACAGTTGTTTTGTTCAGTTGTCAGCAGATTTGATGCATGTGCACGCATGAGTGAACTTCATATTAAGACAACATATCTGGCCTCCCTCCCTTTTAAATTAACTTTTATGTTGAGAAGCACAAACAACCCACACTTTTAGTGTCTTACGTCTTCTTCTTATGCAAACCTGTTTGTGCAATCCTGTGCATCCATGCGTGTATTCTCCTTCACTGTGCAGACTGCAGTGTGTAAGTTTCTTATGTAGACTATAGCAGATTCCAAGGAACAGCTGAAAAAATTGCCAGAAACCTTTTACGAAAGGATAAAGGCCCCAACTATCACCCTTTGTGACTTAGCACAGTGCTAGTCAATTTCCCTGCTGTTCAGTTTGAGGTGATCAGCACTGGTCATGCAATTAAAAAAAAACAAAATCTAAAGTCAAGACTCAGCACTAATTAAAGTCGCTTGATCCAGTCCCACTAAGTGTTTCTTTAACAGATCTTACCTGCTTCCCCATGGCTGCAGTGGTATGTGTCTCTGTCTGGTGAATAAATATTAGGCTAAAACTGAGTGTTACTGTCAGGCAGCTGGTACTTCCCCTGAGGTAAAACAGGAGACAGAAGGCTGAAGGTGTTCTGTCTGCATGTATACTCCCCTTCATTTGGGGTGTGTACCTACACATACCTCACTGACACTCACTCTGCTTCTCATCTGCTGTACAGGTTTGCACAGGAGCACGGAAAGCTCCTGAGAAGAAACTTAACCCTTTGATGAGTTGGCATTAAAGACACTGATTATCTTGAAAATCCAACCTAACCCAAAAGCTTGTGGACTCTATTCTTGGTCCATTAAGATAGTGGCAATGATATTAATGGCCGTTAATGAGTAGCATTCCAGCTTTCAAAAACAGAGTGTAAAGGGTGACCAGATATAGTGTAAATCAGCATCATAACAATGCTGATAAAGAGATCTACTTCTTCACCATGGGTGGCTTGTGTTGGCAAGAAGAGAAAATAAGTTTTAAGCTTAAGGATTTGCAGCAGCCAGCAGCAAAGGCAAAAAAAAAAAAAAAATCTTTCTCGCTATTAAGCAAGAGAGAATTGGTTTCCTCCATAATGAGAATTCATCCTTTGAGATAGATGAGTCAGTCTCAAAACACAATTCCATACTTGCAATAATGAGATCATATTTGAGGAATTGGGTGTACGGCTTTCAAGCAGGAAGAAAAAGTCAAGGGTTTGAGCTAGACCTCACCTTATCTTATGAAATTTTCACTTTTCAACTCATAATAAAATCACTGAGTATTAACATTCACAGTACGCACATGTCAAACAAGGTGCTGTAAGGAAAAGGAATAACAGGAAGGAAGAAAAAACAGAGAGAGAACCTTGCTTTTCTTCACCCAGTTCTACTGAGGTAGAGATTTTAAAGCGTGTGTGGCTAGGATCTGGTCAAGTAATAAAAAAAAGGCCACACAAAACAAAACTGAAAAATGGACTGGAAAGTTCTGGAAGCTGCCACTTAGAGGAAACTTAGAAACCTAAGACTGCAAGCCTACGCAGGTTATTTTGGATCAGAGAAAGGAAAGTTACAAATCATGTAGGAGTTCAAATAAAGTCAGAGTCGCTTTAGTTTTTGGGGGAAGTGTTCGGTTAGGTTGTGTATCATATAGAAAAGGATTTGGGAAAACCTAAAAAATAAGGCAGGGACAAAGGACTGATATCTGTCAATGCAACCACATCTCCTATACTTTGACCTGTTGATGGTGTGAAGGTGAGGCTAACATCCACGGTTTTAAGATGTCATTTTAAAAATGTTGTGTTATGGTAGATACCAATAACAGTGCGAGCTGATTCAATTTTGGTAAAATGGGTCAAAGTCAGGTTCACACCATATGTGAAA
This sequence comes from Maylandia zebra, assembly GCF_041146795.1. NCBI lineage: Eukaryota > Metazoa > Chordata > Actinopteri > Cichliformes > Cichlidae > Maylandia > Maylandia zebra. Next base: position 19,014,442 of record NC_135182.1, on the reverse strand, counting down.
ATCAGTAAAAACAACTTTTTATCAATCGCCTTCGAACAATATACTAGGCCTAGGGGACATGCTAGGTCAATTAAAAGAATTTAACCATGACCTTCATTGTTAGTGCCCAAGGTCAAAGTTGTTCTTGAAAACAAATTTCAAGAATCCATATCGAGTGTAATATATGATATATAAGGGCAAGGAGAGAACACACGTTTTCTTTTTTCAGTTTGACGCGCTACGACATCACAAACATGCCAAAGTTCTTGAAATAATCACACACTGCATGACTATGTCCTAAAAGCTAAAGTTTTTACAGCTTATAGAAGCCAAAGATTTCAGGCAATTCTGCTCCAATCATATAATAATATGAAAGATAATAAAAATACATAATTTTAGTAATGCTTCAAGGTCTTAGGTTAAAGGTCAGACATCACCGTGTTGTTATAAAAGCAGGCGGACATCAGCATGTTGTGATAAAAACTTCATAAAGCATGAACATTTTAGGATAGCCCTCTATGCCCTCTCTTGTTACCTACTGCTACTACTATATAGTATAATAATGTAATATATTCTGCTGTGCAGAACATAGACTGAATTCTTGCTCTGAATATGTTTACTAAGTCATCTGAGTTTTCAATCTTATGATGCATCTGCCTGTTGGTGATTTTAACAGCAATGATCCTTTTTTGAAAATCTTGGATCTGATCGAGACGCCTCTGATGAGGTTTTCAGTGACGACTGTGGCACATCAGACTGATTTCATTGTCTGTGTAACATGCACTGTGACTTTGTGCTTTCAAGAGGAAGCTTTTGTAAGCGCTGGATTACAAGGCAAAGGTTGATGCTCGGTCGAGGATGAGATGAACATGATCAGAGTTTGTTAACTCTGCCATGATCACGATGGAGAACACAGAATGATCAAGCTGACAGCTCATCAGCTAACTCAGCATCTAACAGAGTTGATGAATGAGTTGCTCCCCGAACCGGCACACCATTTAAATCTCACTCTTTCCATCTGTCATTGCTTCCATCTTCTGATTAGCACCTCATTCTCTTATAATTACCCTTCCTGTACGAAAGTGGCACTTATTAGAGGTGGAAAATTTTGCTGGGACGGATTCTTGTTCCAACCTGTGTTGATGTTCAGGAATTTTGAACTGGAGTTTCGTAACTAAATATTTAAAACTAAGTTTAGGCTCTCTGTAGTGAATTGATCTAACTGTGCCTGGTGGACTGATGGAATATTTGAATAGTTAGAATCATCATAAAGCTGGTAAAGGGGGAAAGGTTCAATCTACTTTGAAAACATCTACTATTTGTGTGCTTTTATGATAAGAGAGCATTTTCCACAGGCCAGCTGACTCCCTAGATCTGCCTACATATGATGAAACCAGGAAAAAGTTATAGGAATTACAAGGGACTTTTCACACACCTGTTGAGGTGGGATGATTACACCTTTATGATTTCTTTGAGCAGAATACAGTTTGATGACTTCACCAAATTTCCAGAATATAGCAGTGAGTGGGCAGGGATGCAGAACATTTACTGTGGAGCATCAGACATAGTATGAGACACCTGAAGTGTGAGATGGTGTTTCATACTGCTGAAAATTTGGTTTTAAGGTTACCAGCAGTATAGGATTAAAGAGGAGCTAATGTGCTTGCCTTTTGAGAATAAAATGCCAGAATGTTTCGGATCAAGATAAAAGATGCCACAATCATATTTTTAGTGAAATAAATAAATAATTTAAATAAAAACATTTACATTTTAGTATTGAGCTTTTTGCATCGAAGGACCCAGGATTTCTGGTCATTTTTAGAGTGGTCTTAAGCAACAGCTTTTAAAGGCTTTTTAAAGGTATTTCAAATCTTTTCTTTAGACATTGGTTGCTTTTCCACTCATTTTCAGTCCAGTCTTTGTACCTGACCATTTTCAGAAGAAGAGTATTTTTTGTTTGTTTGTTAATCCACTGAACACTGACCTATATCTCAGTCAAGCATAAAAAAGGGCACCCAATGAATGAATGAACCAGTTTTGCACATAACAGGCAAGTTAGCAAAGAGACAATTTTTAATTGCATCTTTATGTACTTTGTTAGTAATTGTTAGTAATAGTTGTATCCTGTTTCTTTAGTTGAATCCATGAATAAAATGACCAAAATAACACATTTTGAGAGGCATAAAATTGCATTTGTCACCAACAACTGCAGTCGATCCATCTACTATTCTCTGAAGCTTCATCAGAAATGATCTCAGTGGAAGGGTGGCAAAGACTGAATCTATGCTAATTTATAAAAGAGCTAAACTGAAAGACAGTGGGAGCACATCTGATGGCACCATGAACCCAAATTTGAATTATTTTGTTCAAATCAACTGATATATATGTTTGGAGGTCAATCGAGATGTAAAACAGTGAGTGTATACAGCCATCTGTAAACCACGGTGCAGGCTCTGACATCATTCGGGGTGCATTTCAGCCATTGGCGTGCACCACTGGGGAACACAGTAAAATACCATCAGATTTTCATTCACCATGCAATACCATCTTAAGCAATGACCTCAGACACAATGCCAATAAGGTCATGGATTGAGCTCTCTGGAATCCAAGCAATGTTACTGAAGCAGTGTGGGATCACTGGAACAAAAGACTGAAGACTACTCAAACAGTTTACATGAATGAGGTCATACTGCACATACTGCACTCCTGGATCTATTTCCCATTGAGGGGTGGTTCAAGACATTTTACAGTACAGTACTGTACAACTAACTAACAGTACAGTGACTCAGTGGTTGGCACTGATGTCTTACAGTAAGAAGATCCTTGGTTTAAATCCTCTCAGTGGCTGGGGCCTTTCTATGTGCAGTTAATGTGTACTCCTGGTGTCCACATGGGCTCTGTCCAGATAATCTGGGTTCCTCCTACAGTCCAAAGACATGCCTGTTAGGTTAATTGGTAATTCCTATAATTGGTAATTGGCTTTATACTTAGACTGGCTTTAGATGAATAATCTTGCCCTGTGTGCTTTGACATCTGGGATAGGCTCCAGTGCCCCTGCCACCCTGAATTGGATAAGCGGTTAAGAAAATAAATGGATGTTTGTTTTCATGTTTTATAAGAAAACTATCATCAATGGGTACTTGTTAGCAGCTTACAGTTGATAAAAGCTAGGCTTAGGAGCGAGGGAACATGGCTTTTATCCTGTAGTCTAGGAATAAAATAAGTATTAACATAGAATTTGTTAAACACGTTGGCTGTCTTTGTTTTCCCATTCAAACTCGTTTGGTTTGTATTTTCCACTATGTTTAAGGAAGAGAGCAGAATAGAGACTGTTTACAAACCGAGCACCTCAATCAAACCTGGAAGAGCTTAAAAATCAATTTTACAGCCTGACAGTGTTGGCGTTTGTTATTTGTTGCTGTGTTTGTAAGTGTCTGGTAGCTTTGGCTCAGTGTATCTGGCGGTATTGGTTGTTATTAGCTGGCTGCTAAGTTCCCCATGATGATTACTACAGTATTTCCACAAATCCTATACATCAAATGACTGCCAAACTGAATAACATATGAGATAGCACATTACTAGAATCTGCTATATCTGAAAATGAAAACCCGAGGGAATAAGGATGCAACCAAGACGACAAGAAAGAAAAAAAATCGTCTAGAAGGAAATAGGAGGACACGGCGATAAAAAAAAAAGCTGCAGAGAAAACTCGCCTCGGAGCTGCTGCTCCCTGTCATCTTTGAGACAAGAGTGCGAAACCTTAAAGGGTGCTGATTAAAAGCTCGGCTTCTTTATTGGCACACAGTCATATTACCAGGTGTTTGGATGTTTGCACTTTAACACTGACATTTTTGAAGTAATTATCACGGTCCATTCTCTGCCTAATCATTAACTGCTGGCAGCCTCTTTCATTCATAACAAAGAAAGGTTATATATAATTGAAGCTTGTTTTAACATGTTTTCTACACTCTGTGTGTACTAGCTTTGCCTGCGTGCAGCCTGTGTACATAGGGGAATTAAACAGAGCTTTAAATTGCCCTGCAGAGTATTGATAATGACCACTTTCTCTTCAAGACATTTTCTGGTACAGATCACTTTTACCAGAAAATAATTAGATTCCCCCCCACCCCACCCCCCACCCCCCATTTTTGCCACCTAAATAAGGATTACATATAAGACTATGATTAAAAATAAACATATTAAATGGAATCTATCTATCTATCTATCTATCTATCTATCTATCTATCTATCTATCTATCTATCTATCTATCTATCTATCTATCTATCTATCTATCTATATATATATATATATTTTTTTTTTTTTACATTGCAGTGGTGAATGCTCATATTAAACATGAGTCACATTTTCAAGTAATCCCTATGAGCCCAAAGCTCTAGCTTCAAAGTGCTCTAAACTCTCCAGTTCAGCTTTTTCTTCTCTTGGCTCAAATAACAGACAGACAATATATTTAATATGGTCATCTCAGACACACAGCTCAGACTTAAAGCAAATATTGTGTTTGCAAACTGCAGCTAGTCAGAAGTAAGAGGGCATAAACAGAGGTGAAAGGAGTTGGAAATTATTAAAATAGTTCCCCGTCTAAATTTAACAGTCACATGTCTTTCACACACACTCTCACACACACATATTTTCACCGAACATATGTTGTGAAATATCTCTGCGCATATGCTAACCGCTAAATGGCATTCTGACAGTCTCAAGTAGACTGTCAGACAAAAAAAAAGAGAGACAGAGATGGCAGTAATACTAATAAGCAGACAGATTCAGTATGTGTGTAGTTGTCCCATAAAACAAGCTTGATAACAATGAGCTATGGAGGAAAACATCTGGTTGCTCTGATGCCTGGTGTTGCATGGAAGTGGGTTTTTTTTTCCAGCCACGCAGTTTTCTGTTTGTTGCGCAATTTTGAAGACTGAACAAAACTGCCTGTGAAAACTGGATTTTGTTTCCCAAAAGGTATTGTAACCGCAGCTTCAACAATGAATCATTCACAGTCTAACACAGCCAAAGACCTGACTTGAACCCGAGCCCTTGTCCCACCCTATATACAGCTTGCATCCCTCTGCTGTGTCCTGTAGACCCAGGGAGTGAAGAGGAATCGCTGGTAATATGCAAACCAAAATCTAAGTCTTTTTCGGACATCACAAACAAATTCAGGTCCATGCACTTATTTGTTCGGGACAAACATGTATATAGGACTTGAATACAAACATCAGAATGAGAAAAAAAAGAAAAACACAAATTTCATCCATTACTCTAGGTGCAGTGTGGTCTCTGTTTCAAAAGGGGAAATATTAATCACATTTATTTCCAATTGGAGCATGAGGCAGAACAGATGGCAAGAATGAAATGAGATTTTGCAGGCTGCTCTTGCATTGCTTCACGGAGATTGTGGCAAACTGGAGAGGGGAAGACTTTTTCTCAGTATACTGGCCCGATCATAGCAATCAGACATAGATTAATTGAGTTGGAAAGCATTGATGTTAAATTAAAATTTTAGAAAAGTAACTTTTAAGCATTACTTCAAACAACCCCTCCACAGAAGATAGTTGCTCAGAATGCAAAGCAAGTCAAGAACTGCACAAAACTGCTTAAGCTTGTTTTATCAGTGACTCAGTTGGTATCTAAACCATCACATTTTGGTCATCAAGTGTGGAGGTGGACTAAGATGAGAGGCTTAATGCAATCACTGCTAATCCCTTTAATCTGGAACTTTTTCTTTTTCTTTTGAAATAAACTTCATTACCCAGTCAGGACTATGACTCCCATAAGCCTCTTTTTTATTGACATTAGGGCCGTGTGTAACTCTTGCATTTACTTACCAGTGTATTATCCATTTTTCCATTAGCTGAAATGCTGGGCATCATCAGTTATTTACAGTTCTGCTAAAGTTACCGAAATCCAAAGAAGTCGAATCATAAGTCAGCGCAAAACAGCTTCTTGCCTCACCTTCCTGGGAATGCAAATGCAGCACATTACCTTGGCACTGACAAGTGACTGAGCACAAGATTTGACTTCAAGGCACACCCTCTAATTTTAAGTTAAATTTCACAAGGAGAGAGGAAGCATTTACATTTACGTGTGCTCACGACTGCTTTAACAAGCCAGGGAATATCTCCTTTAGATGGCTTCAGATATATGGCGAATAGCTGAAAAGCAGTTAGTGCAGCTGCATATTAAGTGGTCCAGAATTGGTGCCTAAAATGACAGAAAAAGGACTGAGGACTGAGTGATTGTGCATGACTAACACTTTAATGAGCTCCACTGAGCTCTATTTTTCCTCTGCAGAGAGCTGTGTATCAATCTCGACCTTGAAACTGCAGGGCCAGGGCTCTCTTGTTTCTGACTGTTGAGTCTCATTTTGGTTGTGACCTTCTTCTGTCCTCCCTGCAGCTGCTCCTGATGCTAAGGAGCGGACTCAGAGAGGATGGGCCTCCTGTTGGGAACAGAAGCAGTGGATCAATTTACATCCAGTACTGCAAAGATAAGACGTGGAATTAAATATTTGATCTCAGTCGTTTGCTTCAGGAGGTAGCTGCGGTCTGTTTGTTTTTGCCCTTCAGTGTTTGGCCTGGTAGTGTTTAGAACAATGAATGGTTCCATTTGCAGCACAGATTTTTTTATTTTTAAGTCATGAAGACAAATGGCAGTGAGAGTGGATTCTCTGTGAAACACATCCAGACATCCTGTTCTGTTTTCTTGGTCTCATCAGAATTGGACTGCATGGCAGCCAATACAGCTTGAGTCCGACAGCTGTGGAGCCTTCAAAGTTTAACCACAAATCTTTGTATTGAGGAAATCTGCTGTCTTTGATGAATAAAAGAAGAGCGTGCTATGTAGGTGAGAAATTACCTACCACTAAACTTGATACGTGAAAACTAAAATAGGCAGTTCAAGCAATCACAATCATTCCATCATGTTACATTGACTAATCATAATGAAGCACAGCTGTCTGGAATCTGTGCCAAATTTCATAGACAGATGATTTTTTTGTGTCCAACAAAACATCCATTTAATGTTAAATATGAGCTCGTCTCAGATCTTATGTCCATTAGCACAGAGTAAGATTAATGCAAAATCCGTGGCCCAAGAAGATCACTCATCTTTTCCAACATGAACATAGCTCTACTCCAACACATGAAATCCCCACCACCAATCATAGTGGTGGAAGAAAAGCAATAGGAATGAAAGTTAATAAAACTCTATTTAATATGTAATGAATTGTTATAGCCACTGACAGATCCATATTGATGTTCAAGGTTTCGAAACAGCAAGGAAACCAACTATACAAAAGTTTCCTGGTCTTATGCTTCCCTCTTGTGGCCAGATTAGGAAATTGTTTCACTGTGCTCTGAACTCCTGCTGCCTACCAGTAGCCATTTTAGTAAACCTGAACCTAAAATAAATGAATAAATGAATATATACATATATTCATATCATATAATGTAATTTAATACTATATCTCAATGTTCGGTGCTGATACGTGCCACTTCCTGGTACAGCCCACAACCTTTGCTAGATAGATAGGACTCTGGAATCTGAGTGAAGCCAAATGTGTGAGGCAGGAAATGTGACCACAAAGAGACAACTCTTAGTCTGTTTATTAGGAGACACCTGGAGAAAGTTGTTTTTCATTAAATTACAAATGACTGTAAACTTATATTAAATATATTCATATCTGCAAATAATGCTGCTTAACAATAATTTCTTTTGTAGCAAACACAAAATTAGGAGTGTTGGTAAGCTGACGAACTTCTGTTAAAATGTAAGCATTTTCTTGAAAGAAAAAATACAAAAAAACAATGAGCCATGAACTCAAGACACACATATTATTGCAGCATTTACAGATGTGTCAAGATTAGGTTGCTATAAATTTAAAGAAATATTAAAAAACATTTTTTTATATTTACATTCAGCATTAATATAAAACAATATTCAAGTCCAATTATTACATTCAAGTCTACATACAAGTTTTTCATGGTTCTTTTTAAAAAAAAATACAAAAACATACACAATCATGCTTAAACTATATAGTTAGTGCAAAATAACAATAACAAGTATATATCATTTAGCATTTTATATTCAGTATAAAACACTAAAATCAACTGATAATGTTAACTGCACACAATGATAACCTGATGATGTGACAGGAGACGTGCACATGTTTTTATAAAACATTGATCCACAGTCTGCTTATCAGTTAAGAGTGGGTCACACCAACGTTTCTGGTAGAGCTTCTGGATTTTCTTTTGACATCATCTTCCATATATGCCACCTCTCTTTCTGCCAGTTTGAAGAATCAGGGCCTTTTTCCTCTCCAGGCCCAGTGGCATCTGCTGTATCTACAATCTTGAAGTCAGCGCTCTGCTGGGACTGTTGTGGGATTTGGGGGTCATGCTGAGATTTTAAGAGGGAGGGTGTGGAGTGAGAAATAAGAGTCTCTCTTAGAGGTCGAGAGCAGTTAAGGGAAGATAAACTGTCAGTCCTGACCTGGAGTAATGGACATTCAGTGCATCCTGTCCTTTGTGCTAAGTTGTCTGAGCTAACAGCTCCCGATTGGCTGCTCATTGCCTGATGTAATAATAACGATTCTGGATGTCTCTGCTCTCTTTGGTCATCAGGACCACTGCTGCAGCGAGTCACCGGAGGGTGTGGCCTGCATTCCGAAACGCCCAATGACATTTGTGTTGCACTGACAGGCAGCTTGTTGTTACCTTGGTGACTGCTCAGCCCCTCGGATGAGCCGTATGAGTCACATTCCGACACGTCTCCAAGGTATCCTGGGAGAAAACATTCATTAGCATCCAGCATTTATTCCATATCCAAAGACCATCTGGAGCAACATGTAAAATGGATTCAGTTACCGGCGATGCCAGTGAAATCCTTTCCGAACAGCTCATGCCAGGTGTCCCAGAAACTGTCAGCTGAGGTCTCTAACAGAAACAAAAGAACTAAGAGGATTACTTTCTTTGCTTTAATGCATATTATCTCAATGCAAAATATGAGAAGGTTAAAGCTATTTCACCTTTTTTAAGCCTCTTTCTGTTTCCTTTTGGCCTTGGCAATGTGACGTTTACAAAGAAATTATCTTAGATATATTAGATACTGGAAGTTATGGAAATGTTTAATGACATGTGACCATCTTGTCTTTTAAAGAGAGAAATAAACGCCTCCTTGGGAGTATTTCAAGCATCAAAATGATACCATAAAAAATAGAAGTTATCATGTTTTATTATTTGGAAATATACTGTCATGTTTACTGTTTTATGTTCATATTACAAATGTATTCATTATATCTGAACTTTAATGTGACTTTAATGTGACTTTAAGGCACTGTTGGCTAACATAGATGTGGGAGTGAACTCTCAGGAAGAAAATTCCACAGATCTTTCAAGTTACACTTTATACATTAAAACTATGGTTGAAATGAATTTTGTTCACCTTTGTCAGTAGAAAGTGTAGGGGAGGTACTGCCAGAGTTGTCTTTTGATTGGTCTCTGAGTTTGTCCTGTCTGGGAACTCTGTCTGAGAGCAGACTGCCGTCCTCTGTGTATTTAAACCGCGGTCGATCGGACAGGACGGGGGAGTTATTGTCATAGGGGGAAACCTCTCCACTAGATGGCTTGTGTGAGTCACTGGACAAGCGTCTGTCAGTCAGAGAGAACGACTCTTCTGACCTAAGGCTGGGCTCTCTGTGAAGACAAAGCAGACGCAATATATTAATGGATGGGTATGTTTGGACAAAAACACTCAATTCTAGAAAAACCTGTGACCACGAGCTATAATGTGTGCTTGATTCTGATCATTTAAGTAGTCATGCATGCGCATAAATGCACAATGAGACAAAAGGCAGAAACTCACGAGCATTGTGAGGCCTTTCTCCGCAGTAAATAATCCACCACATCAGGATCTGTTTCCTGCAAACTCATCAACAACTCATTCTGCAGGTCAGGGGGCACCTAGAAAAAAAGACATAAATTTGGTTTCTCCTTCATCATCACTCATTGATTTGGTGATTAATCGCATCAGAACGAAACTCTTCTCCATATTAATTAGATGATGCCCCCCAGAAGGGTTTAAAAAAAGCCTACACTGCTCGTTTATAGTGAGTCATTTACCAGATGTTTGCAAGGTGCACTGAGAAAATAATTAATGTAAATACATGTTTGATTGACTTCTACCCTGCTGATTTTCTTGACAGATAATTTTCAGATAGTTTAACTAAAGTGTGACTCGGCTGAGGTTTCAGTTGAAAAACAGAGAATGTAGATAATGAAGATGAGGATCCTGGCATCATCACACCAACAAAACAGAGGCTGGAATCATATTTTATTTGAAGTCGATTTTTATATCTAGTTGGGTGAACTTGCACAAGACACAACAGCAAACACTGACTGACCAAAGAAAACCTTAAGAATGTTTAACATCTTAGTTTGCAGTTAGAGCCCTTACCATAAACAGCGTATCATACGTATCGATCATCTTTTGGACAACGCCGATGATGGCTGCACTCTCCTCTGCACGGGCAAAACTCTCTACTGCAAATTCTTTGTCTGAGTTTTTTTGCTTGTGTAAGAGGTTGGGTCCAAAGACGGTAGCTAAATTAAGCGATGTCATCTTGTTGCCTGTAACCTAAACAAAACAGAACACAGAGTTCTCATAACATGTTTAAACTACTGAACAAACACATCCTCCAACTAAACTTTCATTATATCAATGTATTTGCACATATTTTGCTTTTGAGTTGATGATTAATAATCATATTGGGATAAGCTGATCACTTTAACTGTCTCGTAATTCTCAAACAAAGTGCTGCATAACATGACATAACAGTGCAAAAACATGAACAATCGCTGGTTCGAGTCCAGGAGGAGTCACAAATTCCCATTAGGATTATGTCAGGATGAGATCTACTGTGAAAAATCTGTCAAATCAAATATGCAGATCCATCTATATCAGGTTTATTGCAGGGAAAATTAGCTGCAATTGAAAAAAAGATGGAAAAAGAAAACACCTGTGGGCATGAAAGCTTTTGCAAGTGATCTACTAATAAGGCACTAAGTTATTCATGCAAACATAGCCGGCTCATCGCAGTAATGACCAACACAAGCTGCCAAGAGCAGAGCAAATTACTGAAGACAGCTTAAGGAGAACGTTTTATATATTTGTAAGAAACTGGTAAGAACTTTGTGGGAATTTGGATGCTGGGCCATCTGCTCTTTGGCTAGCTTTGACAGCTCAGGTGTGGAGAAAAACTGCTTTAATACAACCAAACCTATACGCCTGGAATCTGTAACAGCTGTCCTGTGAGATGTGCAGAATAACAACACAAAACACTGTTTGCCATCAGATCCTGTCTGAATATTAATGGAGTTACCCCTACTGTGTGTATGCACTGCTGAGTAAAGACATGTACAGGCTTTTGTACTCTCTGCAGTTATCACTGTATGGGCTGATCTCTGTGTAGAAATGTGACTTGAAGGACAAAATACTGGAAACTACCTTGTTCACTGTAAAAAGTACGTTTGCTGCCTCTCATACATCACGGTTTGTATCCATCTTCTTTTAGGAAACTATTGTCCCCTTCCACTGCGTGTCCATGTTAAGTTGTGCCCTGTTACACTGAAATACCAGTGTGATTGAGGACAAGAAATATGTGAAGTGCTTTTCTAAACATTCAGTGGGAGGAAACAGCGAAGAGCCAAAGGACAGAGCCAAAGTTCTGCCACCGCACTTACAACTTTGACTAATCCACCCACAGCAATTACGCACTCATTCTGATAACATCTCCTGTTGGCATTTCAAATAAATTAACGTTCCTAGCGGCAACTATCACAGCCACATCAGGCGCAAAATAAGACATGCTTTTTCCCGAGTTAAATAATGGTGTAATTTGCACTAATTTGCCTGCAACAGTCCTTAGTAAATCACATTTGTATGATTCATTTAAATAATCTCCTCCTTAATTTTTTACACTTATTGGCCCTTCCAGTTAGGTTTATTATTTGCCACGCAGTGAAAAGAGCATTTACCAAATTTCATTAAATGATGCTTGCCTCGAGGCGACCGTTGTTGTTGACTGTTGTGAAATAAACTTAATTGAATGATACTTATTCCACCTCAAAACCTATGAAGTTAATGCTTATGTTTTGTTCATCTTCTAAATTCTGAACCATGAGAGGGAAATTTAATCCACAAAATGTGTCCATGTTTTATAGCCACAAAATTGACACTGTGCGTATTAAGTAAATCCCAAGAGTAGCTTTTAAAAAGCCAATTGAGGGTTTTGCACAGAACAACAGTAAATCTGGCCCTAAGACAGAAGAGAATGATACCAACGTGCAGTGTTTATGTCCTCACTCAATGGTTATTAAAGAAACCATATTGTCCATAAAGGTGTTGCGTTTTGGTATGTCCCTTCCTTCAAATTAAAAATAAGAGGCCTCAGATGTACTGCATATCTTTTTGACTTCCCTCCGATGGCAGTTGGGATACAATGTATCAGCAGTTTGTCAATGAGATTGTTTTGTGATTTAACATATTTTTTCCTATTCAGCGATAGAATCAACAAGCTATAAAATGTGAGTTCTTGCCAAAAGAGGCAGTTCCTAAGGGTTAAACTCTGGGTGTCTTCTGGGAGCAAAGAAGACAAAATTATTAACTAAATTATCATCACCTCATTGTGTGCTACCTCACACTTATATAAAATTCATCACACAAAAGCTTGTGCTTCTTGGAAGCATTTTAGACTGCTGTAAAAACCGGCCTCTACCTTATGTCCCTCACTGTCCAGGCTGTCTTCAGCATGTGCAGACACAGTGGACAACAAGCTGAGGAGGCGCTGTAGCGTGTCGCTGTTACAGGGAGGAAGCATAAACACCAGGAGCTGGATGGCACTGTCTTGCTCTAAAAAATTCAGCACTGTAGAAGAAAAGAACAATAACAACAACAACAACAAAAAACACACAGTTAACATTAATTTCAAAGTAATCAGAAGATAGTGGATTGTTTATTGTGTGTGTCTTTTTCTTACACATTGTATTGATGAAGGCTGTATAAAGTTCTTTTGTCAGCAGTGACTCAGGCATGTCTCTTAAGAATTCTTTAAACAATGCAGCTACATCATGGACGCTGTGCTCTTCATCCATGTAAACCTCCCATCCCTGGTCGAATTCCTCACGAAGCTGGGTAAAATATTGTGACAACTGATATGGTTAAAAGGTTACCCGTGGATAAAGTGCAGAGGTGTTAAAAAGCTAAGCTGACGTCTTACTTGTCGTACTCGCTTCTTGGAACTCCCAACACGAAAAATTCCAATTGTCTGTAGGGCTAAACAAAGACAAAGATGCTCCTTTACTTCCAAGGCATTTGCATCGCAAGACAATGAACATTTAACCAAGTGTTTAAGGGGATATTCTGTACATTTTGCATCCATCCATTTTCTTCTGCTGGGGCTGGAGCCTATCCCAGCTGCCATAGGGTGAGAGCTAGGGTACATCCTGGACAGGCCCCCAATCTTTCGCAGGTCCAACACAAAGAGACAGACAACCATTCACACCTAAGGCCAATTTCCAATGACCAATTAGCCTAGCCCCACTAACTACATGTTTCTGAAGTGTGGGAGGAAGCCAGAGTGTCCAGAGAGAACGCACACAGACATTGAGGGGAACACAAATTCCACACAGACCCCAGCCAGATGGTGGATTAGAACCCAGGACCTTCTTCTGTGAGGTGCATTACTGTACATTTTATAGAATTTAATTTGGTATTCTGCACTGTGTTTATGTACCTTTACTTGTGCACTACGTACCGTATTTTTCCAGGTGCTGGCAGCACTGGTCCACTATCTTGGGCACCTGTCTGTAAATAGGGTTAAGGCTGAGCTTTTCGTCATGGTGCTTCTTCGTGTTGCCAGCTGCCTCTTCTGGCAGAGACAGCTGGAGTGCCTCCAAGAGCCGAGACTGGTTGTCATCAAGGTCAGTGATGCAATCCACAGACACTCCGCCCTGTTAAGCAGATGGGTGACAGTATAATGACTGGAAAAGCAATTGATCATATGCTGTGAATGGCCACATCATCAGCCTCCGGGGGAACATCTAAAAAGGTCACAAATTCTCAAAGAAATCTCGAGTGCAAGCATAATCAGACAAATAACTTGTTATTCTACATCAGTGTATGTAAGGTTTGTTGACAGGGAAGCCTACCCGTCTGCGTGTCCGTGGGGCTATGTCTGGTGTGCTGGGCAGTGGTGATTCATTAAGGGTCTCAGAAGTGGAGCTCAGTGACGAGTTGCTGCTGGAGAGCTCTTTGTTAGCCCTTTTGTAGCTAGATGTAAGATGAAGGAAGGATAGCATCAATTCAGTGGGGTCACTGTGCTCTTCCCGTGGGTGATCGTGCCGCAGCTTGTGCATGCGGTCGTTGGATATGACATGCGACAGTGGTATGCCAAACGCCTGTGGCGTGGTGTCTATGTGAGGGGGGAAGAGCAAGACAGCGAGACTTAAAGTTCACATATAAGTCAACAGAAAGCTTCTCTTTAGATGTGTCAATCACGGCAGCGTATTATCCATTTTACTCTCTGGATTAGTTTCCGTAGAAAGCATTTAATATATATTTTTAAATAAATCCTGCTCAAGATAAATGCCAAGAACACTGTTCTACAGCCACACTTAATATTCAGAGTGAGGGAGCACATACTTTCCCAAGTGCTTTTGTAAACAAAAAGGGAAAAGAGGAAAGAGGGGGCTGGGCATGCCTGAGGATAGGCTGTAACGAACAAGCCACCACTTAAGATTGTTTTAGTTATTTCCCTCGACTGCCTGTCTGACAGAGAACATCACTTTCCTGTTGGATTGTTGCAGCGGGCGGGGCAGCGTGGTGGTTGGAGATCACAGCCCTCTCTGTACTGATTTTGATCGCTCAGTGCTCCGTGGGTATAAAAAGCTGAGATTGTCGGCTTCAGTGAGTCGATACAGCTTCAGCCAAAAGGGATAAAAGAGTATTTTTTAAAATGTCACAGGCTGACTAGACTAGAAACTGGAAGGGAATGAAAGTCTTACAAGACTCAGTGGTTCTCCTACAGACCTAAAAGATAGCTGTGTTTATCTTTAAGAAGTGCTTGAAAGCACCAAAGTTCCTGCTATGCTGCCATTACTTCATGTTGTAAATAGAAAATTGGGAGAAAACTACCCTTTAAAGCACCAGAATTAAGACTATATCCTGATCATGTTACCTTTGTCTTTACTCTTCTCTTTAGATAATGAATCCAACTTCCTCCTGAGTGTCTTCTTGTGCTTGTGGCCATCTAAAAAAAGAGTCACAGGTAAAAAAAAAAAAACAGAGGTCTAGATAATATGTTTCTGTTTATGTCTGCTCCACTTGATATTCTCAGGATCACTACACAAAAGAGCTAAGAAACAAACTATATAAAAAATGTCAAGATAATGACATGCAAAGCAAATCTTAATTCACCGTGAATTTACAGGACTGTTCCGTTTCAGAAAACAGCACATTTTTCACATGTACTCTATTTATGGCGTTTTCAAAGCACTACAGACTCCAGGGACAATTTTGAAACAAGAAAAACCAAGACAGCTCACCAGAAAATAAACAGTTTTTAAAAGCTTTCTTTATAGAGGGCAGCAGTAGTGGAATCCAGAAATGATTCAGCCTATTACTGGAGAACGTAGATGAGCTCACGTCATTAAACCAATGAGTTTATGAGTATGATGCCCTTACACAACAAAAAGGAGAAAAGGGAGAGAGGAACATTTCCCATCTGTTGCTCAGCATGTGTTTTTTCAGAACGTTTCTTGCCTGAGACAGAATAACAACTTGGGAGACAAGAAGAGGCCTGTAATTGTGTGTGTGTCTGTGTGTGGTAATACATTTAGGGATGGTGATGTGGCAGCCCAGGTCATGACACCGAAGCAATCGCTTGAAGGCCACATCCTGGAGACGAACCCTCTCCAATTCTGAGAGGCTTTGCAGGGGGACGGGCTTGAGGCCAACAGTGCCTCCTGACAAGCTGTTCCAAGTGAAGTCACCCTGAGGGCAAACACAAACATGCAGGTTTTAAAGCACATCAGACAATTACATCCATAATTTGTGTCATACGTTCATGACCTGTCACACTCTCTGCAGATGGCAGTGTGCATCAACTGGCAAACACTTGCAGTTCTGCTTCACTTGGCAGCTGAAAATCATCAAAACTGTTTCCCACGAGGGAAACTGACAGACTGCACGGGAGAAACAGGTTGCAATGTGCAAATGTTATTCATTTCTTGTTGCGATTGTATTAAACACTTTATGTAATCCATCGCAAATGTTTTTTCTGCATGTCGAAACAAGAATTATGAGGTGTTGACATTAGTGATGCTGCCTGACTGAACTTGTGCCCCAGTAATGTGAGGCCTTTTGACCGTATGCCTCCACCATACAGTGTAGTTACAGATTGCATCCATATCTGTCCACACACACATGCAGTCATGTGAAAAAGAAAGTGTTCACAAGACTCTATGCATTCCTGTGAAAGAAAAAAACCACTACACTCCATCTTTCAATAGCATGCACCGTTAGCAGCAATAACTTGAATTATTCATTTTCTATATGACTTTATAGTCTTTTACATCACTTTGGAGGAATTCTGGCCCACTATCCTGTACAACGGTGCAGTTCATTGAGGTTTGCAGACATTGTTCCAAAGTCTGAACTTTGACTGGCCAATGCAACACCTGGCCCAACTTTTCTTTTTCAATCTTTCTGTTGCAAATTGCTGCTGTGATTTTGGATCGTTGTCCTGTTGTATGACTCAATTTTGGCCTAGCTGTAGCTGTCGGACAGACTGAGGACAGAGCACCCCTCCATCACTGTGCTTAACAGCTGGTATGAGGTGTTTGTTCTGATATGCTGTGTTTGGTTTTCGTCAAACATCTTCACTTAGGTCTTGCCTGACAAAAGGAGATTGTTACAGAGCTCCTGCGGTCTGTTCAGATGCAACTTTGCAAAGATAAGCCGTGCTGCCAAGTTTTTTTTTAGGGAGAAGAGGGTTTCTCCTGGCAACACCTTCCAAACAAGCCGTGTTTGTTCAGTCTTTTCCTAAATGCACTGTCATGAACTATAACATTTAGCATGCTAATTGAGGCCTGTAAAGACTGACATGTAGCTCTTAGTTTTTTTTTCTCCAATTTCTTTGACTCTCTGAGTCTGACCTTTGGATGAATTTGCTGGGACTTCCACTTCTGTGAAGATTGCGGCATTGCGCCGATTACACCAGATCAACAAAAACCTTAAAAACTTAGGCTTTAATAGGGGTGGTCACACTTGCTGATGACAAATTAATCAAGTGCATGTGATTATCATCATATACTTACTCATACTGAGTACTAAGTACTCAGTTTTTCACAGAACTACAGAGTCCTTTCTTTTTCACAATAAAAGCCTCATGGCATAACTGTTTTTATCTGAATGAAACAAACTGACATATGGATTTGTGCAACACCTAAAAACACGCTGCCATAGGGCACAGCTGCTGGAAACCAAACAAAAAGCAAAAGCTTAACTAGATCAGCTGAACACCAATACTGACTGTGCAATAATAGCTCCCCTTAAATGTGAAATGCATCATCTTAATTTCTTTTTAGCTCAATTTAGTATAGTGTGTACAGTTTTAGCAGGTGCTTGTCTATCGTCTAAAAAGCCATTTCACAAAAAATGCTTCATTAGTAAACACTGTTACAGATATTCTAAAGGTCTTATACTGGAGTAGTGACAAGGAAAATAATCTGATCTGAAATACTCAACCTCTGAGCATCTCCATCCCAGAGATTACCCTGCTTTGATCCAGTACAGTCAAGCCAGTCATATGAGCCATTTTCCAAAGAAGCTTAGTAACTCATTATCGGGATAAGGCTTACACTAAAGTGGCTCACTCCCATTAAATGAGAATTAGGGCTGTGTAACAGTAGCATACCATTATCTAGCACACATACAGTATGACAATGTGCAGTATAAAAGCAGTGAAAAAGTTTAAGACGCAGGCATTTTTTCAGAGAGGCATCTGACTAAGTCTTAATTCATTCACCAGCATGACACCGAGCCCAAACCTTTAGCCACAGTCACAAGCTATCCTCAGTGACAAGAAGAACAACGAGTCCTGCAACAGATCGCCTGGGCCACACAGATTCTCTTGATCCCAACATCATCGAGTCAGTCTAGGATTATATCAAGAGACAGAAGCAATGCAGACAGCCTAAAACCGCAGGAGAAGTGTGGGAAGTTCCCCAACATGCTGGAACAACCTACTTGCCAAGTACTTAAAAAAAAACAGTGCTTAAGTGTACCAACTAGAATTGGAACAGTTTTAGATATCCTCCTCTTTACAGCACATAATCTTGCATAATTCTAACTGATAAAAAATATTAATTTATGGAACTACTATAGAAAGAAGCTGCTCTTTAGCATCTAATCATTTTGTAATGCACGGGCAAATAATATTCTATGACAAACATATTTTCTTTACTGTGCAAAGAAAAGTAGTCAATAACCTGTATTTGGCATGTATCACAATAGATTTGTGACTCTTTTCTGCTGCCAGCTTTAAATGTTAGATGCACGTTCAGTCTCGCTTTTAATGTGATAAGCTTGGATTTTTTTTTCTTTTTTTTGTGTACAACTATATTCCATTAAAAAATGTATGATTAGTGATTCCTATAATCATTACTTGCCATTTACAACAGTTCTGATCAATTGTATATAATATATACATGAAAATAAAGGGCTTTTCTTTCAAAGTGGCAATGAGCAGGAGATACTTTTGCCCTGTGGCAGCCGGGATAGACTCCAGATCACTCACAACCCTGAGATGGATGAGTGGTAGATAAATATTATCTTAGCTGTCAGCATTTTACAAAGCTTTTTGGCATTACCTTTTTGACCATTGGACAGAAACTACACACTTAAAACCTTAAATCATTAACACTGCAGTTGCATAAATGCCATGAGTAAGTCACATTTGCAGTTATGTCACTTTGTTCACACATTCCTCTTTTGTGACTGTATGGGAGTGGAAACGCACTCCATGTATCTGATGTGATGGTGAGCTGGGTTCCCACAGTCTCTCCCAGTTGTTACAGTACTCAGAAACAAAGAGCCACTTATTTGCTTTGTGCAGTTCCAAGCACCGTCCTCTTTTATGCAATATCTCTTAGCCAATAGGTTCAATTCTGTCATGTCCAAACATGAACAGATTTCATTCAGTGCTTTTTCATATCATTAACAGGTTGTGACAATTACTGCCTTTTGTAGTAGCCTTTTGTAATTTTTCAAATTAGTCAGATTACAGTGACCTCAGAGCTAAAAAGCTGTTTTAAGATGCTACAGAAGCTGTCATCATAAAGGTGGAATTACCGTTTGCTCATGTTTGTCCCTGATGGGGCATTATCCTCAATTTACTGGTACGTTAATATCAAGTGATTAACTTAATCCATTTATATGCTCTTATAGCAACTGATCTGAATATCTATTTAAATTTGAAACACTCCAGCTTCACTGATACACAGCTCTCAAATACAGGTGCACCCGGTTGTGCAGGACCTAAATTTAAGTCAAAGCCTTGCTGAAACACAATAGCGCTTCCTCGAATACAATGAGAGGAAATGTGCAAGGTAGTTCATACAATATGGCTAGATTGAAAGCTCAGATTACACCAATCAACCACCCTTAAACAAAATCCAGAGGGGTGATGAATATTCTTTAGTGCTCAGGAAGCCATTGAATGGGGCATTACAGGAAGAGCTTTCTATGGAGCCCTTACACTGTGTCAACATTATTTGCTGGAGAGTTGTACAGTGAATTCTGCATTAGATTTGAATAAGCAATGAAACAACTACATTCAACACTGGTATACAGATTTTTGCACGCAAGGGTGGATGTCAGCTGTTATTTCCCTTTGTGTTTGTAGTTTTTTGCAACCATTATTAAACCTCCATTATTGAAAAACGAAACAACCAAACAAAAAAATACATTTATTTAGAGGACTGAGCCATCATAAGATAAGGCTAATAATATTGACGCATAATGTATGCTGAGTAAAAGTGCAGGCGCATGAGTGGAAATATTGTGATGCTACCTCTATTAAAATCGTACGGATCAAAAGCGTTAAAGTCTGTCGGGCATAAGCGCACGTCCTGAGTTTATGTCATTACACTAATGCCTGCAAATGTACTCTGCAAACTGTTTAGGAAACATTCAGAGCGTCAACAGCTCAGATCGCTAACTTTCTGAAACATTACTCACAGCGTAAGTGATGCTTCGCTCCAGATCCCCCATCACAAAGTCTCCGCGGACGAGAAGTGACCCTTCAACTGCGCTCAGAGCCCATTAGTGCCAAATTAACCGATTTCACACCATCGTCCCTGATATAAGCAACCCACATGTTTACAGCCAGCACTGCCCGGCCTCACGTCTACTGGCAAGTGACACAAGTTCTGGGTACGATTTACATTGCTACAAGCCTCATAAATAAAGTTAGGCCTGGCAGGGAGGGGGCGACAGGAAGAGTCAGCTCTCTTTGTGTCAAGTAAACAAACGAATCCCAAAGCACAGAAGTGCATACCTGCAGGTACATCAGAAGCACGCACGGTTAGCCAGTTTGTCGCTTTGCGCGATACTTCAGAAGTGTCAATCATTCTTAGAACTACATTACCCAAAAGGCCGTGCCAGGCACTGTTGCTACTGAGAAGTTTGGGAACCCAATTCTAATAAAATAAATAAGTAAATGAATTTAAAAAAGCAAGTAAAGAGTATATTAAAGTATAATAATACTTTAATACTTCGTTCTTTTACTTTACTGGGCATTTTGCTAGCTGGGATATGCTCTAGACCTATTGGTATATTAATAATATGCCATTTTGCTTGGTGCACAGTGCTGCAACCTTTGGCTTGATGAGTTCACGTTTCCTATATCATGTAAGCTTTTACACTAGCCGTTTGCCAGAGAACATTAACGCTAGAGTTAAATAGCTTGAAATTAAGGGCTAGACTGTTAAATCCAGCAGACAGCTGTGCTCGCTGCAGATAGGCTTCATCTGTATCTGCACTCAATATGAGTCTTTTATAAAGGCATCAACCCCACCCACAATCCTGAATTGCACAAGTAGTTGAGAAAATGAACCCTACAGTCCCTTGACTCATGTCCTCAGGAGCTGGGTTGAGGTACTCACTTCACTAGAACTGGGTCATCATTAGTGTTGCTTCGGACGTCTCCACTTTTACCTGCTACTGTATGATAAGTCAAAACTGTAGCAGCTCCTTAGGTGAAACCCGTCCACACTGACATAACATGACAGCAGCTGGCGCAGTCTACCGTTGACATAGTGCTGAAATTAAAGCTTCTGAATTGTGTCTGCAGAACTTGGTAGTCAGAATAAAGGGCCAGCAGCTACAGAGATGAAAAGCATGTGAACCGTTTTCGGTTATTAGGTGTGATATGATCTCCCGAAAACTCAAGTATTTATTACTATTAACACAGTAATGTTCTGATGTTAATACACTTAAAGAATTAACATGCTGAGCTTCAACTCATAAACAGCCACTGTGATTTTATCCTGTAAAATTAATGTAATTTCCATGTGGGTGATGCCAAGCTGTTATGGCCCACAGGCAACAAAGCAGTCCTCCAATGTACCACACCTTTGTAGTACCCATACACTTCAACGTCAACATGTCTGTTCACTGATTTGTTCGCAGCGGAGAGTGATGAAAAGAGATGTTAACAACATCTACTTAAATGAGCATTCTGCTTTGCGTCTTTGGAGTAATCTTACATAAATGCTCACTTCTACCAAGAATAGCCACAGTACTTAATTTTCTCTATTTACAGACAATTGTGAGTTAATGAATATTTAACTTTGAAATTACTTTATAATCCCAGCTTTACCAAAGTCAACAAATCTAAGCTCTCCTTTCTGGAAAGCAGAGGCTTCTTGCGAGAAGCAAACTCAAAATATTTGAGTGTTTTAGACAAAGTTTCATTCTCATCTGCAATTCCAAACTTTTTCCAATCTACAGGTTTGCTTAGTTCAATTACTTCTTCCACAGGAACAATAAAGCAAGGCTTAAAACCTGTAGATCTCTTTGTACTAGAGTCATGCCTCAAATTTCTTTTTCTTGTTTATTTTTCTTCCACATCTTCTTGTAAAGTGCGCTGAGACTTATTCTCTGGAAATGAGTTTTCTTAATGCTTTGGGATGATAAACAGGAAGCAGCACGCCAGACAGACACAAAACATTTTGATAGCAATGTTGGGTGGAGAAATCCTCCATCACTTTGAGAGCTCTTCGGACAGCTTAGCAGTAATAACTGAATCACCGGCAAGCTCTTCCACAAAACTTGAGAAACAGCTGAGATCAATCGAATTTACTCTAAAACGAATATCATAGTAGCAGGTTAATCATTAAAGTGCTAAAAAATAAACAGATAGACGAACGCTGTGTGTGCGCTCATGTGTTAGTTAAGCAACTGTTTATTGTACACGCCACATTAGGTAGTTTCGGAAAAAGACGTGAATACAGGGATTCACAATTAAAAAGGGTGGTTTATGACATTTTGTTACACTGTTTTTAACAGATATAACCAATAATAATACATTTAAAGGCTTTTTTCATATCCACTGGAACATATTTTGACTGATAATCATATGTCTGTGAAGGTTCTCAGTCATCCAGGTCATCGTAGTCAAAGGAGCTTGGAAAGAAAAGCGTCTGGACTTCTTTAAGTTGCTTGAAGACGTTTCACCTCTTCTCGGATGAGAGGTGAAACGTCTTCAAGCAACTTAAAGAAGTCCAGACGCTTTTCTTTCCAAGCTCCTTTGACTGATAATCATACTGTCATATCATTGGGAACACAACAGCTGGAACAGCTGGAATTTTTACCCCGCTACAATACGGTTCCTATTAAGTTAATGCAACAACAGTCAAAGTTTAAGAGCTAATTTTCAGAAACCACATGTTCCTGTTGAAAGCGCAACGCTTACGTGCACACTGAAAGATTACGACAATTTGGTGAGACACCTCGTACTCAGTTGTGAGTCACAAACGTGACTCAAAAGGGCACTTTATGCGCTCTAACTGCAGTCATGCTTTCAGCGCTATTGTTAGTTCTATATTTTCTAACTTCAGTGTTCTGAAAACAAGCTCGATTTCACTTTAAATATGCCTCCTCCAGCGTTTAATAAAGTTAATTCCTTTTAGTGAGATTCGAGAGTGCAGTTTTGAGTTTCCTGCAAGCTCTTTTTCTTTTCTTTTTTTCCCCCTTCAGGCCATCTCTGTGCTGTGATGCTTAGAGGAATGCAGATGACGCCAAAGCTGCACTGTTTCTTTTTCTACATGAAACAATATACCCAGCGCGCAGGGCTCCATTCTGATGTGTTTTGAGGCTCATTGTGATTTCTCATTTTCAACTGCCGCAAACACTGCAGTTTTAGAAAGCTTGAAAATTGCTTGCATGCTTGGTGGCTTGTGAATTGAGGCTCTATGTCAGTATCTATACATAAATAATGATGCAAAAGGCCTGAATAGATTAAGAAGCTCTCTAGTCATCAGAAACAAATTTGCTTTAATGTTGTTGACAAAATCTATCAACCTATATATTCAGCCTCCTCCTACTTGGCATGAAGTTAATAAATAATGTGACCCAATAGCCATGCTGCTTAAGCAAATGACGGACTAATGATCTTGTGTATGAACAGTGCAAGTATGAAAGTTGATAACAGTATAATTGCAGACATTTTGTAAAATATATACTAATAAGTAACTAATTAATTCAAGATGAGTGTGGATATCATTTGGAGATTATCTCCTAACAAGCCCTAATCATTGTTCCAGTGATGAATATCCTCATTTCTTCGCTACATTACTCCTGCAAAATGATGCATGGCTCCCTCTAAAGGCTTGATAAGCAATAACCCAGTTATAACCCTGCCATTTACCATGTTAGATCTAATTTATAGCTGGATATCTAATCTGGCTCTATTGAGTCATTCAAGTTTTCAAAAGCTCTGTGACTTTCCATGTGAACGATATTAAAACTGAGTGCCAAAAAAGATACTTAATGATTTCAAATATGCAGTTTTTCACATCACCGATTTAAAAGTCAGGAAACATTTTTCAGATATCTCCAGTCCAATTGCAGCCAGTAAAAGGCAAAATCAAAAACAGCTCAAATGGATGCTTACCATGACTGCAACTGAGTCTACGTACTTATAAGGACATGAGAAAGAACCAACACACTCATATTAAAAAGTTACAGACTTAGCGTTGGGCAGTCATACCAACTGTCATGATATTGAAGCGCTGAGCACACTTTAGATTTTTAGTAAATTATTAAATTATTTAATTTAATAAATCTTTCAGTGCTCAGTGTCCTGTCTTCTGAGAATGTGTTGGACCATGCTGTTCTCATTGGCACTCTTGAGCACCATACACAGATCAGAACTGGGGAGGGGGGGGGAATCCCTGAAACTATAATATAAACAAAAAAACAAACAAACAAAGAAGTGATCCATAAGCTTTTAACAGCTCATGGAAGCCAAGATTATGAATGGGTTTTAGTTATTCAGTGTAAGTATCCAGGAATTTTGGCTGAGAATACAGTTTAACTTACACTAAGCAGATCGTAACTTTTCTATTATGTAACCAGTGGAAAGATGAATGTGAGACAAAATGATATAAAACAATGATTTTGCACATATGTTTACATTGGTTTCCATTTATCAGACACTAAACTTGACACTATAGTGCTGCAGTTGTAAGCCAGCAGATTTAGCCCCATGCCATGCAGTCTCTTGTCGGACAGTCTCTAGTGGGAAGAAATATGTGCCTGAGGGACTGTAGCCAAGGATCAGGTCATGCTGCTGTACTGTGAGAAAGAGAGGCTTTCTTCATGTAAACCAGATGTCTCTGCTTTCCATCTCCACTCAGATTGTTGAGATTCTGAGTGAGTACACCACTAATAAAACACAATGATATTCAACCTATGGAGCTAGCAAACCACTTAATAACATAGATCAAAAATACCGTTCTGACACATCCCTTTAAACAAGAAAAGATTGTGTTTTTTAATGTCAGGATCACACTGACGGACCAATGAGTTCCCAGTCATCCTGATCATTTGAATCATGTCATCATTAGAAAGCAGTGTCAACCAGTGTTATATTTTTTATAAGCCCTCTGTTTGCCTGTGTGATCTTCTCTTATCCAAAATCAATAGCGGTTGGCATTTAAGTAATTAAAAACACTAGTAAAAGCAAAGTTGGGGAATTTAGTGGGTGGAGATACAGCAGTATTTTGTGGAAAGGCGAAAACACTGTCAGCCTGCTTTTACTAATATTTCTGCAGAAGACTTCGACTCTTTCCGAATGAACCACTTGTCGGACAAACTCAGAAAATGTGACTTTGATTTGTGACCTTGAATAAAGTTTGCATACAGTAAGGCACTTGTCGCTGCAAGCTAACACCAGTCACGTGGGTCTCTAGAAATGATCTCAGACTTCAGATTTCAGCTCAAGGGACTGAAGTTCTTCCTAGTTTTGCGCTGGAATTGCACAGCTGCACTTTCTATAAATGTGTAAATACTTCCTTACATTCTCAGTTAAATTAATATTACTAAAAGTAACTCTGTTATTTGCCTGCACGTCTAAGCTTGTTATTGCAACACAAGGAACATTCAACAATGCTCAGTAGAAAAAAGAGAAAAAGTGCATGCTAACTCATGCACACACTCCAAAAAGTCATAAATCACATTAAAGTCTTCGCTGACAAAGGGTGTGTCTCCAGCTTAGATCAGCTTCATTCAGATTCCCTGAAAACTGAATTTCTGAAGGCTCTGAGGCTCTGATTTGCAAGAGAGACCAGATCTGGCATTTATTGGAAGCCTATTAGAATGTCACATCTGTAATGCATTTCCATTATACAATACAAACAGTTACCATGAGTTCTTAAGTAAGAACAGGGGTGTTTTTTTTATATAGGATGCTAAATAAAATATAATAGCAAAATACTAATACTAAAGAAACGTCTGTCCTTTTATGTGCTTCGACCCGATTTCCCTCACTGTGTCAGATTCGCCAAATGTGTCAAAGTTCAACGAGCTGGTTAAGACAAAGACTTGTGCTGACATCACTTTGACAAAAGCAACCAGCTGAATCACTTTTACTGTCCCGAGACACACAGACTGCATCAAAAGTCTACACATCTCATCATGAAACTAAGAGCTCTGTTAGTCATGGACTTGGTGATGTTGCAATACTGAGGATTTTCCTATGATATTTAGCCCACCTGAAAATCAAAAATAAATCAAATAATATAAATGATAATGATGATGATAAATTTGTTGAAAGCGAATTCCCAGTGTTTTCCTTAAAGGCAAAATTGAGATAAAATAATAAATGGCTATATATCATCCATATGGGAATTTCAACTACTTCCTGAATTTTGCAACAGTATAAACAAGTTCTCTCTTGTGCTTCGCTCTTGCACGCTTAGGTACAAAAAACATTTTTAATATTTCTCTGTATTCTAACCTAAATTTTAGGACACGTGCATCTCCACAGTTTAGTAAAACATGTCAGCATCAAAAACATTTCACACAAAAATCGCCTACAAACATCATCACTGTCTGCGACCTCTTCTAATACATTTAACACCAGAGGAAGTACGCCGAAAATCCGGTTAGCCTATATTTGTGGTGTCAGTCAATCAAACCTGGCGAGTCAACTGACCTTAGTCGACGTCTCCTCCGCTTCGGTACCGCAATGTCGCATCAACGCCGAGTCCAAGCTCCTGGTCTGCCTCAGTCTCCGCTTGGCAATACTTTTGGGGCTTAGCGAGCATGAGAAAACAGTGCTTAACAGTCCTTGAGCGGACATATCTTCTTCACTTTGTCAGGTTGTGGAGAAAAAAGTGGAAAAACTGATTCATAATCAGGTCCAAACTAAACGAGCGAAAGAAGGACTTTTTCACAGCAGCAGCAGGTCCCCCAATGCGTCACCATGTTCCGTATTATGAATTATGAAATACGCGCCTGGAGTCCCAGGTCGCCTCCTCCACCTCCCAACACTGACTCACTGCTTCCTGCTTTCATCATTTAACATCCATTTAAAGAAGTTATGTTAATTCCCCCCCGAACACCAAAACAGCCAATACACTCAGGAGTTAGAGTAGGCTGTGACTCAGAAAGCGTGCATTTAAGTTCCTCCTGCGGCTCAGCTGAATTTTTATTTTTATTTATTTATTTATTTTTTATCGCGTACACAAGCGTAAAACACAATG
The DNA here is from genome assembly GCF_041146795.1 of Maylandia zebra. Classification (NCBI taxonomy): domain Eukaryota; kingdom Metazoa; phylum Chordata; class Actinopteri; order Cichliformes; family Cichlidae; genus Maylandia; species Maylandia zebra. The sequence continues at coordinate 18,987,115 of NC_135182.1, read as the reverse complement.
CAAAAATAATAAATCACTAAAGAGACTCCTAGAAAGCTGGAACAATCATTATTGTAGAATAAAAATGAGACTGTTGGACTATTTTACACCTTATCCAAATATTGCTTGCATATTTATTACATATAGTATAAACTCATTAACTTAATTGAAAGAGTTGTTAGAAAGAAGCTTAATTTATCTTCTTTGTAAGACTCCAAATGTACAGTATATGTCTTTCTGTGATCTGGTAATATGGTGAAGTCCATTTTACACTAACTGGGCCTGTGTTGATTACACTGATGTAAAGTGAAACTGCCAGTAGATGAATTTTCTGTGGGACACATTCACACCATGAATACAAAGACCAAAGTATGCTTTTGGCTCTCTCTTGTGTTAAACCTTACATCTTAGCAACAATAAAGACAGAAATATTACACGGATCTTTTCCCACCTCATGATCCTCTCTTCCATCACCCTGAGCTCAACATAGAGCAGCTGAGATACATGGCATGCAGTGCCCTCGGAACAGGCTCTTCCTGTGGGAGCCCCGGGGAAGGGACCTGTGTGATAACATGACATGTGAACCAGCACTGTATGGGCACGATAAGGACTGATCAGATACCAGAGCCCACCAAACAGACAGGGGAAGTGGTGATAAGAGAGCGGCCCCGCGTTTGATCCACTTATTTGGTGGTGGCGTGGTTTGGCGTAAGACTCCCTGCAGATTCTCATCAGACTTCCCGTTCTGTCATTTCTCAGAGGGATAGATGCAGCTTACACTGACCTAGCCTTGTAAAGTATAAGTGTTTAGGTCACACACGCTGTGTGGACTTTTGGAATACCTGGCAAAATACAGTTTGGTTTAGGTTTTTTTTTTACATCCATGCACAGAAGAGCAAGTTATATCACTTCTTTACTTAAGTCACGTGGGTCACTGAGATTCTGTAGTACTGACTTCTCCGATTTGTGATGAAAATATGAAGAGCACAGTGCAGATTTTTTTAAACTCTAGAAACATATGTGTTGTATTTTGAGGCTTACTGGTTGTTTAAGAAAGACTTTCAATGGGAAGCATTTGAATTATGTGTACAAGAATGTGCCACATTGTATGAGTCAGCATGGCAAGAGCTGAGAGATTATATGCTTTATTTGGTTTGAACAAACAAGAACTTTACAGCAGACCACTAGATGGCATTAAATTACTCACTTTGTCAAATGAGTAAAGGCATGGTATGCAGCTCTATGGAGATTTTACTGTTTTTGGACAGACTAGCCATCTTTGCATTTAGTATCTGCAACTTATTAGCAACCTTTTAGCCACATGTGCGCATTGTATAGAATATTTATGCTGAGATGTCACATAGCCTCAGGTTAGCTGAGGGCAATTTGATTAAACACAACTGAAAATATTAATATGCAGTTAAATGAAATCTGTTCTCTTTTCAAGACAGAAATTTATCAATATAGCCGCTCCTTAGGGTCCTAAATATGCAAGAGTGTATTCTGACTTAGTGGCGGTATTCAGATGCTATAAAACACAATACATCACAATAGCAAATGAATATGCATTTAGAGGGCTAATAGATTCTGTTCAATCTAATTCTTGAGAAGCAGGGGTTCAGCGCATTTTTGGCATTTATATTTTGCACAGTTTTGCATTTTGTTAGAAAAAAGGCAAATGTGTCTCTTTTTTTGTCTGCAATTACTTTATGATATAACCATTATGGAATCAAATGCACTGCAGAATATGGCATTGCTGCAAATTCCTGCATGATAAACTCTGCACATTTGTATCTAAGAACCATACAAAAACATAAACATTGCATAATAAGTCTAATTCAGCTTACTGCAGTAACTCCTTTCTGTCACTTGTCTGTGCTGGTGGACTGTGAAGCACATGTTTAATTCAAGCACCCAATGGCATCACTGTGTTATGAACCTTTATTAATCCACATTAAAGTGACAGCCTGTCCAAAAGGGACAAACCAAAAATAGAGTGACACCTTTTGAAATGGTGCGTTTGCTCTTTCTGTTTATGGTAACTATTGTTTAGCTGTCAGTGAGCATAAACGGGGAGACAGCTTTCTAATAGTGTCGAGGATTTTTCTTTTTTTTTAAGCCTGTGATGCAGAGGGGAGAAACTATGTGATTATGTTACAGTTGTGCAGATCCAGTTTCCTTTGTTTAAGGTTAAAACACAAAAATGGAGGTTTCACTTTAAAGCTGCAGCATGCAAGAGTTTCATCCAGTCATCGTGGACGCCCCAACATTTTTGAGCTGTGCTCTTCAAGATTCAAACGTGTACATGGCACATGGGTAGGCAGCCCCAGTGTTGACGCCTTTGGCACAGAAGTGAAGCAAAATTCGTTTGTCTTCTGAAACGCGAGAAGGGAAGACAAAACCCTGTTTTTAATCTCTTTAGAATAGTGCATCTATATCAGATTGGAGGCTTTTATTATTTCTCAGATTACCATCTCTTACATTTAATAGCGCATCTTCTCTACAGCGAAGGGAGAAAATGGGCGTAATGGTGAGAGGAAAATGCAATCGAGATGTCAGACAAGCACCCGATTAACCACTTACAGAAGCAATCTCTGCATTACAGCTACACCATGCCATCTCACTTTTCCACTCGGCCTGATCCTTCAAACATTACTGGCCACAAGGTATTGATTTTCCATTCTTCTCAATATCGTGTTGCTGTTAATAGAATTTACGCCAGACTATCAATGTTTCAAGGAGGCCTGCCCCTCCCTCCTCTTAGCGTACAGTCAGGATCTTGTCACCCACAGACAGGGCACACTCACACTGTTCCAGTTGGGAGTTCATACCTGAGAGAGAAAACATGGAAATTGGCAAAACAGGCAGACATGAAATTTGTTTTGGTGGCAGTTTGGATAGATACCGGCAGCAGAAGAGGTGAGTCAAAAGCTGTTGCACTTTTTTTGTGATTAACAAAAGATACATGAGTTTATGTGCAAATTATTTGGGGTTGAAATATGTCACCTACTTGACTGTGGTATACGTTTCTTACAGAAAATTGTGTGTCAAATCAAATCAAACCACTCTGCTATAGACAGTAAATCTTGTCAGGTGTAACTTTGCCTGCAGTAATGTGTAACTTCTTTTGGACTGAGGCATGAAAACTAAACTAATAATTCCCTAATATGCATAGCATTCAAAGTACAATGCATATTGTTTATTTGGAACAGTGGTGACAAAATTGAAAAAGTTGCGTAGGGAGTTATATTTCAAACTAGTAACTAATGGCTGAATTTCTTTTTATTTTTTTTGATAAATTTCTATTCAGCCATGATCACATGCAAAAACCAATTATGCTGCATATTGTCGGGCTAATAATACCCTAATCCATGGCATTAGAAATGATGCGTGCGCTCACAAATTCTGGCCAAGAGGCTTGGAGCCCAGCCTGCAGCAACACTGAGCTCCTGATTCAAGTGACAGCGTCGGCTTGGTGACCTTAGCAGCTTTCCATGGGCACATTGATTTTTCTCCCACATTACAGATAATTGCTGGATGCTGTGAATCCTATCCTCCCCGGGCAGCAGGGAGGAGCTTCTGTAGTGTGTTGACACAAGAGTGGCTATCTGATTTGAGGAACGTGATATCCTGGGATCTTATTGAGTGCGATTGACTTCTGTGTACTTCCTGTCTATGGCATGAGTATATTTAACAACTTGTTTTTAGCTGCTGGTGTTGTAAATGCTCTGTATTACTGACAAGGCACATTGGTTAAATTGTGTAATTAAAATAAATAAATAAATACAAGACTGTCTTTTAGACTTAATGAGAACAAGGGCTCTGTCCAACTGCCTTTAATACCATTTCAATTTGTTTAATTAATTATGATGAATTACCTGTGGCAAGGCAATATGGCAATGTAGATAATTATAACGAATAAGATTTGCAGGCAAATAGTGTAAATCACATTATCGCGAAAAAATGAGCTTGACAGCTTTTTCAAATAGATTTGCAACATAAAGGTTGAGCCAAGCAGTTGCTTTTATTATATCAATATGATTTTTGTTCTGCATGGAACCACTCTCATCATTTTATGCAAATGAATGCATCTACTGTTTGTTCTGCTCCACAAAGTAATGAAAAAGTCACTTTTATTGTTATTATGTGAGGCAAAATCTGCTTTGATGGACTGGAAACCAACTTGTGCCACTTTCGGGTCTTTTGCTTGTAGATGTAACGGCACCTTTTGCTTAGTTTGAATTTTATTATTTGACTTTTTGTTTCTTACCTATTTTAGAGCATTGCACTTAAGTCTGTTGGACTAAATAACTAGAAGGACACTAGCAGAGCAAATCTCCTGCCAAGGCCAATGTCAATGCAAAGATGCATTAGGCTTTTTTTTTGCCCGTTAAAAACTAAATGTTGCAGTCATATAAGATGCCAGTGCAATTTGCAAAGGAGCATGGCATTTTACATTGTTCTAAGAAATCAGATTGGCTAGCCACCCACACTCAGTGAACAGCACAATAAATCAAATGAGTACAGAAAGCACACTGCCTATCATCAACATCTTAAATCATCCCTGTTATAACCCCAAGACAACATGCTAAATGTGATTCTTAGTCATGTACACTGTGCAGGGTCATTGCACTTTGCACATCCCCTGTCCCCACTCTAAGTGCTGCGGCCTGTTTGTCATGGAAAAACAGGCCACTGATGCATGGCGCTGTGGCCCAAGGGCGAGCAGTCGGCCACATGATTGGATGGATTCATGTGTGGTATTTATCTCACAGAAAGGTCTGCTTTTGTCTGCTTTAACTAGACACAGCACTCCTTCCTGGCCATATGGCCGTGCCTAGATCCTTGATATACATAAACAAAAACTGTCCTCAGTTGGCAATGTGCACACATAACTACAGCAATAATCTGGTGCAATATATATATATATATATATATATATGTGTGTATAAAGAAATATTTTTTATGAAAAACAGGCCCAGACTTTCTGTTGCACTTTCTTGTTGTTATTTAGGAAGCTGAACTTTCACTTGTAGTAGACCACTGTGTGTACTTGCCATGGGATGTGTTATGCAAGCAGCTCCATTTGCTTGCAGAGGCAAAGACACGTGCCTCGGTTCATAACTAATGGAAGACTGTGTATGCCATTCATGCATGAGAGAATCAACATGGTATAATCCCGCGTGAACTATCATGACAGCACAATGCAGCGGTTTTGTGAGAAAATGCCATAAAAGCCTAAAATGTTAACAAAGAGGGACTCATCCAGGCTGGAGAAACTGATCAGGAGGGCTAGCTCTGTGGTCGGCATGAAGCTGGACACTCTGGTGACAGTGGCAGAGAAAAGGACATTAAAGAAACTGATGGACATTATGGACAATGCTGGGCATCCTCTGCACACGGCCATAAACAACCAGAAGAGTCTGTTCAGTGACAGGTTGCTTCTCCCCAAGACAAGAACTAACAGACTTAAAAACTCCTTTGTCCCACATGCCATCAAACTGTTTAACTCCTCTCTGGAGGGGAGAGGGAGGGGAAACAGGAGGACAAAGGAGGGGGGAACAACTAAGCTGTAGTGCCTCTGCACCTCACTGTACAATACCTTGTGCAATACTTTTTGTAAATAGTCAACAGTGCAATAGACTCAATACTTGAAATGTGCAATTCACTTGTATTTTTATTTTTTATTCCTATTTATTCTATTTATCCCCTTTGTATATTTTATTTATATTTGTCTCTGTATTTATATATATGTGTGTGTGTGTGTGTGTGTGTGTATATATATATAACAGTTCTGTAACTGTAACTTTGGTCGTTGCTGTGCTTTTTTTGGAAGTCGAATTTCCCAGAGGAACCCACCCGAGGGATTAATAAAGTTCTATCTTATCTTATCTTATCTTAAAAACACCACGCATACACAGTTTAACAGGCTACATTATTGTACTTTTTTAAGGAAAGACTAGTATGAATAATGAAATAATGGATATATTAGATAAAAATAATACTGTATTGTGCTACTGTATAATATTGAGGTTAAGATCTAATTCATTGGTTTATATAGGATTTAGGTTAGGCTCTGTTAGGGGTGACAGTTGGCAGGCAGCTAGTGATAGAGTTTGGATTATGCTTGAAGCTTAATTTTTAAGCTCTCATGGATGATAAAACACATGCCATTTCCAAATGCCTCAAACAGGGATAAGATAAATATTTCAGATAATGTAATTTCGTAGTAAGCTGAGACTATAGTGCAAGCAGTGATGTTTATAGCAGTCTGAACGGGAAAAACTGGAAAATCTTAACTTGGCATGACGAGTCAAGTAAGGATGAAATATGAAAACACCACAGGTGTGATCACCCAAACGAAATATGTTTTTCATGAGAGCCTTGCTCATCGATGCAGCTTTAACCAGCACAGCACCCCATTGGAGCCCAGCTGTTCAGCATTGATCTCTCTGTGTTTTCTGGTGCACCGGGCCGGAATGTGATGTTATTTCATTACTGAGGCAGAAGCGACAAGCTCGGTCTCCGCCTCCAGGGCACTGGCCACTCACTTGGACAGGGGCACTGTATGTAATAATAACTGAATGGCTTAGTCAGGCGGAGTGCAGTTGACTATTAAAAATCCAAATCAAGCAGCGAGAAACTCTGGAGTCAGGAGGAAGGACGGGAGCACGCATCAGTGAAGAAGGCTTAAAAGGCCTGGACAGGAAAAACAGAAACAAGCACTGCTTTAAATTTGATTAGACTTGTCACCAGCAATGGACCCAGATGACAATGAACTCGGCATCTTCACTGTTATTCAGTGAGTACAGTGCTGTGGATTGGTGTGTTTTTTTTAGTATTTCATATGTCAGTGAGAACTAGTTGGTGTAATCATAAAGATAAACATATTTGTATGTTCTAGAGGGCATTTCATTACCTTTTAGCTTTTTCCTTGACTTAAGAATTGATTGTGGTTGTTGCTGTGTATTGATTTAAGGTCATGGGTTGGCCAACTTACTTTTTACCAATACATTGCAATCATATTTCTGTGGGTGTGAAAGACAAATAGTGTTTACAACTTATATAAAAACGTTTTATTTTACATCTTTGCATTTTGTAGTAGAATGGTGACAGTAGGTGGTTGAGGTTATCCACTCAAATGCCAGTGTATAACAGGTGCTACACAAAGTTATGTAACTGCAGTTTCCTCATAGATTAAGATAAGATAAGATAAGATAACCTTTATTAGTCCCACACGTGGGAAATTTGTTTTGTCACAGCAGGAAGTGGACAGTGCAAAAGTTATGAGGCAAAAATTAGAATACAATAAGAATAAATACAGTAAACAACTGTACAGAATAGAATAAAATACTATATACAGTAGAATAAAATAAAATAAATATACAATAAGATAAAAAATAGAATACAAATACAAATACTATATACAACTGAGTAAAAATACAACGATGACAGAAAGGATTATTGCATATGTATGGATGTATGTATGGAGTCTGACAGCAGTGGGGAGGAAAGACCTGCGAAATCTCTCCGTCCCACACCGTGGGTGCCGCAGTCTCCCACTGAAGGAGCTGCTCAGTGCTGTCACAGTCTGCTGCATGGGGTGGGAGATGTTGTCCAACAGGGATGACAGCTTAGCCGCCGTTCTCCTGTCACTCACCACCTCCACTGGGTCCAGAGGGCATCCTAGAACAGAGCTGGCCCTTCGGATCACCCTGTTCAGTCTCTTCCTGTCCCCAGCAGAGATGCTGCCGCCCCAGCAGACCACGCCATAAAAGATAGCAGAAGCCACAACAGAGTCATAGAAGGTCTTCAGGAGTGGGCCCTCCACTCCAAACGACCTGAGTCTCCGCAGCAGGTACAGCCTGCTCTGCCCTTTCCTGTAGAGGGCGTCTGAGTTATGAGTCCAGTCCAGTCTATTGTTCAGATGAACACCAAGGTACCTGTAGCTGTCCACAGCCTCAATATCCATACCTTGGATGTTCAGTGGTTGCAGTGGAGAATGCTTGTGCCTGCGGAAGTCTACCACCAGTTCCTTGGTTTTACTGGCGTTGATCTGGAGGTAGTTCAGCTGGCACCAGTCCACAAAGTCTTGAGTCAGTCCTCTGTACTCCTTGTCGTCCCCATCAGTGATGAGGCCGACTATTGCAGAGTCATCAGAGAACTTCTGCAGGAAGCACTGGGTGGAATTGTGGGAGAAGTCTGCAGTGTAGATGGTGAAGAGGAACGGAGCCAGAACCGTTCCCTGTGGGGCCCCCGTACTGCAGACGACCCTGTCCGACACACAGCCCTGAGTCCTCACATACTGTGGTCGGTCGGTGAGGTAGTCCAGGATCCAGGTAGTGAGGTGATGGTCCACTCCAGAGTTCACCAGCTTGTCCTTTAGAACCGAGGGAAGAATGGTGTTGAAGGCACTGGAGAAATCAAAGAACATGATTCTCACAGTGCTTCCAGCGGTCTCCAGGTGAGCGAGGGAACGATGTAGGAGGTGAATGACGGCATCATCCGCTCCAATGCCAGGCTGGTAGGCAAACTGAAGTGGGTCCAGTGATGAGCTTATTAGGCGCCGAAGCTGAGCCAGGACCAACCGCTCCAGGGTCTTCATCAGGTGGGATGTCAGAGCCACCGGCCTGTAGCTGTTGAGGTCCTTGGGGCATGAAGTCTTTGGCACTGGTACAACACAGGAGGTTTTCCAGAGCTGTGGGACTCTTCCCAACCTCAGGCTCAGGTTGAAGAGGTGCTCCATCACCCCACACAGTTGGTCCGTGCAGGACCTGACGACCCTCGAGCTGATGCCATCTGGACCCGCTGCCTTAATAGGGCTTCTTTACAGCCAAACTTTAGTATGTTTGATGAATTCAGTCCACACAGCTGAGAGGTCATGTTATTATGGAAGCTTACTCACTGGCTTTGTTTACTGAAAAATTTAAACCTGCAATTAGACATTTTTTGGTTACTTGAGGGTAGTCATTGAAAGCAAGCCATGAACGCAGTATCGGAATATCGTGACTTTGGCTAAAATAGCAATTAATAACTAACATCATCCAGCACTTACAGAGCAACATTACCATTTTTTAAAGATAAATTTGAAGCCTAAAAGTCCAAATAATGAGCTTAAACTTACTGCAAAGCTCCATGAAGTTGCAGAAGGTTTAGGTGAGGATGTTCTGTAAGTTCAGTGTCATGAATTCCAGACACGTTCACATTATTCTAGTAAAAGTAAAAATGATGATATTAGAGCCATAGTGGCTGAAAGCAGCCTTGTCATTGGTATCCGGACCCTATGAACTACTAAGTGATACTGCAAATAAGAGATATTTAGACATAATGAGTCTACAGACAAGTGTTCAGTGTAAGAATTTTCAATAAGGTGTGATGCGTGCTTTTCTCCTGCTGTTTTTTTGTTTTTGTTTTTTTGGTATTTAGTCACACTTCTTATCCTATGACAGAACCTTGTGCCTGTGAATTATTGCCTGGGACTTCAGTTGTTTCTGAAAGTGCTCCAGTGATAAATACAGTGGGGCAAAAAAGTATTTAGTCAGCCACCGATTGTGCAAGTTCCTCCACCTAAAATGATGACAGAGGTCAGTAATTTGCACCAGAGGTACACTTCGACTGTGAGAGACAGAATGTGAAAAAAAAAAAAAAATCCATGAATCCACATGGTAGGATTTGTAAAGAATTTATTCGTAAATCAGGGTGGAAAATAAGTATTTGGTCAATAACAAAAATACAACTCAATACTTTGTAACATAACCTTTGTTGGCAATAACAGAGGTCAAACGTTTACTATAGGTCTTTACCAGGTTTGCACACACAGTAGCTGGTATTTTGGCCCATTCCTCCATGCAGATCTTCTCGAGAGCAGTGATGTTTTGGGGCTGTCGCCGAGCAACACGGACTTTCAACTCCCGCCACAGATTTTCTATGGGGTTGAGGTCTGGAGACTGGCTAGGCCACTCCAGGACTTTCAAATGCTTCTTACGGAGCCACTCCTTTGTTGCCCGGGCGGTGTGTTTTGGATCATTGTCATGTTGGAAGACCCAACTTTCATCTTCAAAGTTCTCACTGATGGAAGGAGGTTTTGGCTCAAAATCTCACGATACATGGCCCCATTCATTCTGTCCTTAACACGGATCAGTCGTCCTGTCCCCTTGGCAGAAAAACAGCCCCATAGCATGATGTTTCCACCCCCATGCGTCACAGTAGGTATGGTGTTCTTGGGATGCAACTCAGTATTCTTCTTCCTCCAAACACGACGAGTTGAGTTTATACCAAAAAGTTCTACTTTGGTTTCATCTGACCACATGACATTCTCCCAATCCTCTGCTGTATCATCCATGTGCTCTCTGGCAAACTTCAGACGGGCCTGGACATGCACTGGCTTCAGCAGCGGGACACGTCTGGCACTGCGGGATTTGATTCCCTGCCGTTGTAGTGTGTTACTGATGGTGACCTTTGTTACTTTGGTCCCAGCTCTCTGCAGGTCATTCACCAGGTCCCCCCGTGTGGTTCTGGGATCTTTGCTCACCGTTCTCATGATCATTTTGACCCCACGGGATGAGATCTTGCGTGGAGCCCCAGATCAAGGGAGATTATCAGTGGTCTTGTATGTCTTCCATTTTCTGATGATTGCTCCCACAGTTGATTTTTTCACACCAAGCTGCTTGCCTATTGTAGATTCACTCTTCCCAGTCTGGTGCAGGTCTACAATACTTTTCCTGGTGTCCTTCGAAAGCTCTTTGGTCTTGGCCATGGCGGAGTTTGGAGTCTGACTGTTTGAGGCTGTGGACAGGTGTCTTTTATACAGATGATGAGTTCAAACAGGTGCCATTCATACAGGTAACGAGTGGGGGACAGAAAAGCTTCTTACAGAAGATGTTACAGGTCTGTGAGAGCCAGAGATTTTCCTTGTTTGAGGTGACCAAATACTTATTTTCCACCCTGATTTACGAATAAATTCTTTACAAATCCTACCATGTGGATTCATGGATTTTTTTTTCACATTCTGTCTCTCACAGTTGAAGTGTACCTCTGGTGCAAATTACTGACCCCTGTCATCATTTTAAGTGGGGGAACTTGCACAATCGGTGGCTGACTAAATACTTTTTTGCCCCACTATATCTTGCTGTATTATCCTCATTGAGCTGAAGTAAGCTCTGATTATTGCTGAAAAAACCCCCCATCTGAATGGAATCCGTATAGTGTCATGAGAAACAGCAATGTAGAGTTGGGAATCATCGTCATAAATCTAAAACTATTGGCATGTCTTTTGATGACAACACCAGAAAACAAGCATGAAAAACAGTGAAAATAAAATGTCCCAGGATCGAGCCTCGTGTCACTATGGAAGTTTGTTTCGAACACTGAAAAAAAGAAAGAAATTGCAGGCTAAGTCATCTAAATAAAGGTGGTATGGTATGGTATATCAAAAAAGTGTCTCGAAATGTAGACTTACTTTTGTAGAACTCTGACAGACAAAAAAACGAAAGAAAAAACAACAGTGGTGGAACAATCTTCTATATGTCAGTTGATGGGTTTATTTTTTTGAGGCATATGTATTTTTGGGGCACAATGAAAATGCTATCTAGCTGTGAATTAGGACCTGTTGTCTGTGGGCCGTCTATGACAATACAGTCAACTGTGACCTGCACTGGGGTCAGGTAGAACAAGGACAGGGATTTTTATTTATTTATTTATTTATTGGTCTATTCAAGTCGATACCAACACCATTTACAATCTCTATCCCTACTAAAGCCATTTCTGTGCTCTGATGGGCCCAAAGGCCTGATTGGAAGTTTTCCAAAATATAGTATGAGTAAAGAAAATAATTTAGTTGCTCAAAAACCTCTGAGCCTAAACGTTTAAGGGGACCGTTGAATTAAGCTTGTTTTTCTTTAGCTGTGTTACCATAGTGGCCTCATATGCAGTTGTTTTTAGGCTAATATAACATATCACTTCTCGTGTTAGTGATAGCAGGCCTGGAGGTGGCTATCTAGTCCCTGAACATTTCTAACCTGGTTCTTAATAAATGGATGCACCAAAACATGACCTACCCTTGACCCACAAAAACATGTTTTAATAACCTGCAGGTTAACCACTCACACAGATAACTATGGTGATGAGCTTACTGGCAGTATCCCCATTATGCAGCTTTATTCACTCCACACAAAATAGGCGACAGCCTCCAAGTATTACTTTGAACTTTATCAGCAGGTGTAGTGAAACTGGCAAACCAAATCCGTAATCTTTTTAAAGCGTAGCACAACTCAGCCAGGTAACACTTCACTTCTTAGCCCAATTAGTCACACCACTGAATATTCATAGCAAAACGGCGTTCAGATCTTTAAACTCTCCCCTAAAAGCTGTTTAATTCACTGAATAAATCATCCGCAGCCAAGGCGTAATTAGTGTCGCACTAAGAGACTGCGAAAGTTGAGGTTCTGAGGTGGCTCACAGGCAAACACTCACAAACAAACCAAACTCTGCAGATGAGGGCGTTGTCTAAGGGCAGTTTGCTGTAGTGGCTCCTCAAACACATGTTGTGATCCAGAGGGCACTAATGCGAAGTTCAGAGGGTAGCGGAGGCTACACAGTCACATCACTGCACTGTACAAAATGAGAAAACATGAAAACATGATGTCACAGCAGGCGTTACCTTGTATCCAGAAAAAAATGTATTCTGAATGGGTTTTTTTTAAAGAAATCCTGTGTTATCTAGAATCATTTGCAACATTTAGTGGTTTTACTTTTATTATTTTTTAAGGCAGTCGTCCACAGGCAGTACTTACAAAATTAAAGAAGTGAAGGTTTTAAATGGCCAAGTGTGCCAGAAAGGCTGAAATCAGCTGTTTTAAAAGGGACTCAGCGAGGGGGAGAGCAAGGGATCAGTAGGGCAGCGGGGCTTTATCGGTCAAAGCTTCAGCCATAGTCGCCTTATATCACGCTTCTGTCTGACCCTAATATTCTCTGCCACTCGTGTTGGCCTCTGGGCGACAAACCCAAATGGACAAACATAACTGTCTAAAATATGCTGAGTCTCTCAATCTTTGTGCCACAGGACACTGCAGTTGAATTTGAAGCAAATTGTCAGACACGCTCTCTGTTCTGCTCTTCAGTGCATCTTTACCATCTCATCCAAAAAAAAAAGGACTGGCTGTATTTTTTCAGACATGTATCATCAGCCAAATGTTGTTCGGATTGCTCAAGATGCTTCAGTCCAACAATTTAGAATCAGATTGTAACAGTAACATTTTCGAAATGATAGCTAGATAGATCAAAAAATCATAGGCAAAGCACTTTTTTGGGGTTTTCATTCTTCTTTTCTTTGTTTTCTTTTAGTTGGATGGTTTATGACAAAGTAGCACAAAAATGCCAAAGGAAAAAAAACAGCTATATGGATGTTCAAATCTAAAACTCTTAAGTAGATATTCAGATCAACAGCAGTTCACCTGGGCTCACGCTCACTCACCGGGAGGCTCACCCATTTTTACCCATTAAGTTGTATCTTTTCTGTGGCAGCAAACATGCCTAAGCCTGACCCTGAGTGGAAGTGACAACATACTTTATTTTATGTATCACTCTCAGCAAAGGCACACTGACTCACTCTGAAGAGCCTTATAAGTTGTGGCATTTTAATATAGGATCCTTGGTACTTGATTGTGGAAACACAAGTTGTAGCTTGAATGAATTTTTTCAACTAGAATCAAACACTATTTGTATTCTGTGTATGCATTTATTTATCCTTTGCTACCTGCCATTCTTATTACCTGTTTTTTATTCTCCGATTCTCTTGTTCATGTTCCGAGCAGTGAACTAGATAAAAGACTCTCCTTTTAACTCTTGGATCATTTTGCCTATACTGTGATTAAAATGGAAAATCTGAGAATTGGGCAGTTTTTAGTTTATTTACTTTTGTCGAGCTTTTATTCTCTTTAATGCCAGCAGGTGTTTATATAATATATTTGATGTTGGTCTTGTCTAACATCAAAAATGCATGTTTTACTGATCTCGATAACAGCAAATTGTGCTATTTTCTTTTATCCAAACTTTCAGATCCACATGAATAAGTGTGAGGCCTCCCTGGATCAGAGAGAAAGCTAATTGGCTCTTGGTGGTTTTCAGTAGAGGTGTTTGATCTGAGGTATTTCATTTATGAAGAGTAGTTCTTCCTCCTTGGGTTACTAGACCTTGTGGTGATCTGCGAATGCAATGGATATGTGGCATTGAGGCATTTTTTAAACATCTGAACCATTTGAAATTCCAACAGCCTCCTGCTTCGGCACTCTGGGCATTACTAACAACATAAGACAGATCCTGTTATCATGACATGTTAAAGTCATGCTTTTCTTTTAAGATAAGTGCATTAACTCTTTATTTATTTGAATTGGACGATACTATTAAAATGTTTGACCTCACATGAATTGCATCAATTAGAGTGAGCATTTAGCTGCCGAACTGGTTTGAAAGGTCAAAACAAATGCACTGTACAGTATAGGAATTGTAATGTGCAGCTGTGATGCAGAGACCTCATCTGGGGAGGGGACACATAAGGTCCTCACAACTCTTCAGCTGCTCTTGCTACTCCTCTGTTGCATATAATGTGCACATGATGCGTTGCCAGCTTTTATTTAATCCTTCCTGCTCTTTTCAACCTTTTCTCGCTTTATGGAAAGACCCACATGTAGCTTGATCAGACTGTTTTTCGAGCAATTCTTAGAATCCAGATCCATCCTTAACTAGAAATTCTTGTGCCTTTGCTACTAAGCACACACACAAACATCACAAATCCTCTCACATTCCTCTTTCCACTCTCATCACCCACAACCACCGCCATACATGTCCCTCCCTCCCTCTGCCCCTCGCTCTGGCTCTCTCTGCCTCTCTCCAAAGCTGTTGTTACTGTGCGGCTCCTGCACATCATTCCAGCACGATGGAAATTAAACGAAGGTGGCTTAACGCAGCTAACAGAGGCATGCTTTGAAGGATGTAACCAGGGGAAGCTGCACTGCCAGATCCTTTTCCATGGGCTATGGATTTGTGTTGCTGAGGCGAGGACACGGGAATCACTCAGCCATGCAGAAGCACAGACAACAGGACTAATCTCTCCTCCTGACTTGTGGAAGCTCCACTTTTTCCCCCTTAAATTATTTATTCTCTATTGCCAAAGAGTGTGAGGGATAATGGGGCCGGAGTGAAGTAGATGGTGAATCTGTAGCCTTGACTGCAGTCTGCAGCACACATGGATGTGTTCAGCTTTGTGAAGATGCCAAAGCTGTCAGGGTGAGTCCAACGAATGCTGCTATGAATTTGCCAGTCTGTGGATTTGCCTGTTCGTTCTGTAGCAGCCGGCGTTTTGTATGTTCAAAGGCATGATTCAGATCACATGTTGAAAGTGTTATTAAAAATGCTGAGTTATTGATTTGTTCAAGAGAGCAAGTTGTGCAGTCACGTATGATGTGAAATGAATGAGCAAGTGAGAGAGATGGCAGTGGGGGTGGATGCAATTGGTGATGCGATTCATGTGTCTAAACTGTACGTATCTAAGTTCATAAATATTGCAGACAGTGGACACGGTTACTGCTCGAGTATTATGTAATATAAGGTAACCATAGATATTATGAAACATGAGAAGAAGCAGCAGAGGATGTTGCAAAATTTCAGATTATTCCAGGAAATTGAGTCATAGCAGTGATTGCTAGTTCTCAGCAGAGTTTTAAGTCATTTTCATTTTGAGTCAGTTTAGGGTACTGATCATAGCTTTCTCAAATGTTTTAATTCTGCCTAGAGTTATGACATATGAGTGGTTTTTTATCTTTAAAATCAAAATACCTGTGCCCTGAACAGGAAGAACATTTACAGTTGCTAAAGAGCCGTTTAAATCATGACACTTTGCAATTAAAATTAAAAGACAGCACATTTCGGTTTACACATTTACTTCCTTCATGTGGGTCATTTTCATTTGTGACAGATTCATAGTTTCATATTGGTTTTGTTTTAGAAGAAGTCATTAGAAGCAATGATAATGCAAAGCATAGATTAAAATAAGTCCTGAGGAATTCATTCGTCGACGGGGCTTACACCTCACCTTGCGCGCACATGGGTCTGCTAGATTGAGTTGATCTCCCCCAGTGGACATTAATCCTCCTAGGGGATTTGGCTCCATTAGAGGCACCACGGACCACTGATGAGAAGAACAGCTGATCACAAACAAGATACATTAAACAAGCTACTGTGTGTCACAGAAATGTATATTAGGAGCGTATCATTTCACTTATGAGTCATCACTGAACTGCACTGGCAATTTTTCATTAGTTCTTTGTTTATGGAAAAAGACATGCATCAAAAATACTAGCGTTGCACCTCAGTATTCGGTTTATTTACGAAGCCCTTTTTCATAACATTTCAGCTGGAAATCAAACAGGTAGCAGTGATTTTCCATCGTCGTACAGAAACACTGCTTTCTATTTAGTATCCCTCCATGGCAGCAATGATGCGGCTCCCAGTGGACCACCACCATCACTGCATCCTGTCACTGTTAATAATAATGCCACACAATGCTAACCCTGACTATGAGTTACCACTTCTACAGAAGCATTCCCCTCCCTTTGTTGTTGCTGATGTTTGTCTCCCTCTCATCTACCATTAGGAATTTAAGTCAGCACGAGTCTGTATTTCACAGCGAAACCCACTGTATTTATTCAGAGAGCTACAAGAAAGGCAAGAAAGGCTCCCCTCATTGTCTCTTCTTCCTGCCTTGCAACACCCCCAGATGTGTCTGCTATCAGAAACAAAGGGTTGATATAGCTTTCATTTTCTTCTTTCTCTGTTGTTTTAAAAATCAAGCTAGCATTTCCACTTGTTTAAGGTTTTGTAACAAGATACAAAGCAATGATGTCCTCTTTGAAGTTGCTGCTTTTCTTTAGCTTTTAAGAACTTATTTTCCTGGAAATTACAGTTACACTTTTGATTTTCTCTAAATATAAGCAGCAGCGATAGGCAGACAGGGCTTTCCTGAATCAACTGGGTTGCTAAAAGGTGTACAGCAATCTGTAGCTGTTTGCTGAGCATGCTCATATATGAAAAAAACAGCTAGAATATTGTTCACTGCATCTTGTTGGAGCTATATTTAGTCACTCTTATATAAATGATGGCTATGTTCATTAAATGTGCATGTTTTCCCGCAACCAAGTAATGCAGAACAACAGCTAAAGCTAATTTACTTGGACTGTGTGACTTCATGCTTGTGCTGCTCACTTGGATCATTTCTGGCTGTGTTTTCCCAAAAAAAAATCTATAATGTGAGCCATTGTTCAACATGTTTTGACTGCAAACTTTATTCACAGGAAATCACTGGTCTGGACACAAATTGATTAGCCTAAATGTTCATCAGAGTACACACAGACCAAAAGATCTGTCATACTTAGCGTTCAAATCAGAAGCTCTCAGGGAAGAGTAGAGCAGAAAGGACTCTGGGTCAGAAATGGTAGCCAGCTGGCTGGTGGATGAGGTCTTAGGCAACTATTTATTATGTTGCGTGCTGTAGAGCTTTTAGCGTAAAAGCAGTGAGTAGCACAAAGAGGTGCAGGAGCATTCATGTCTAGTTCAGCACCCACAGGGTAAGTTCATCACTATATTTGGTTAATGCTTTCTATAGAGAGCTATAGCACAAAGGATGGCTGGGGGAAATGCAGTGTAATAACAAAAAACACAGATTTCTTTGTTTAGCTTTGAATATCTTTTACTGCTGGATTTATCATTTCAACCAATTCAATCAAATGTAGTAAGGTCTACTACTCGGCTGGGAAACGCATTGTGTGTATGCAATCATGCACATTAAGATTCTGATTAGATATTTAGTGATATGCTCTGTGTTTCCTACATTTTAAGTGCTACTGCAGACTATATCCAGCTTTCAAATAGTAGCTCTTTTGTAAGATAATGGTGTTTTGTCATTTAACAGGTAAACAGTGGGACATCGAGGTTCCTTTACTCACTGTAACATAGCAGGGGGATCACAGTGGGTGGGCTGTTTCCCAGATGCTTTTTTATACCCACCCAGAGGAGATTAACTAACCAAAAAACATTTCTATATAGAGGCACCAGAGAGCTGCTCAGGATAGTGCGGTTGCCCATGGCAACAATATCAGTGCTTACGAAGACAAACACAGAAATACAATATTCATTTAGAGTAATGGGGAAAACAGACACTCTTATTCTGGAGTGAGTGTTATTGTGCAGACAATTTCAATATTATTGTATAATGGCATTATATGGGACAGAGAAGAAATTTTAATCACCCAGGCAGTTTGATTTTTGGCTGCGTTAATGCGATGTGGTCATGGGAAAGTCATTTCTTGCAGAGTAGAAAAACAGTGATTTCTTCTGTGACGTCAAATAGATGCAATGTGGAGCAGCAAAGAAAGCATTTATGTACATAAAAGCGAGCAGTTTGTTCAAAGATTAGTAGTTCCGTAGCAATAGCCTTCATTTTAATTTTGGTGCGTATACAGCAGCACACAATATAAATCACAGGCTGGACCGTGCTCTTTTGTGCTTTCGTATCGATCAAAGAATTAGAGCCAAGGTGGTGGTTTGGCAAGTCGAGCAGAGGGCAGATGTTTACTGAAACAAGAGGCAGTCTCTAAAAGAGGAGCAAAGGAATAGGGCCTTTAATCAGAGTGGTTCCACTCTGTCTGAGCCACTCTGCTCTACTCCCTGGGCTCTCTCCCAGGAGATGGTCATCTCATCTGCTGTCTCTCCACTGATTTCATATCCAAACAGAATCACATTAGTGGTCTATCTATGCATAACTGTCTGTTTAAATCAAGAGCACTGAGAAAGCAGAATCAGTGCCTCTTCACAGTGTGCCTCGAATCATATTTGTAACACTCCCCTTTTTGTCAAGCAGGTAGAGTTGAACAAAAAGACCCACTTATTGTTAGATTGACCCCACTGTTGACCTTAGAATAAGGTGATGTCAAATTTTAATAGCTATAAAATTGTTTTAATGCTGCTAGCAAGGTCATTTTGATCGTGGGAATATATGAAACTTGTGTCTTTAAGAGTCTTTGTCTGGCAGAAAATGCTGAACGGTGTGCTGAGAGAAAAATGCTTTTTTAATACAGTAAATGCTGTAAGACAGAATCCCTGTATCACACTAATCTGGCTGCTGAACAATGTGATGATTTATTCAAGATGGCATATGCAAAGGAAATTAGTATGGCTCTCTCAACCTGGGGATATTCGCTTTCTCTTGCCTGGTGCATGCTGGGAAATGTGTAGGAAACAAAAAGGAAATGCAATAGGTTTGGGCCCCCTGGGAAATGGCACATAAACATCAGTAAAATTTGGCTGCTGCTTCCAAACAGGAATCTTTGTTGCAAAATAGACTTGTGAGAGCAAAAACACATCTATATGTATATCTATATCTATATATGTGTGTGTGTGTGTGTGTGTGTGTGTGTGTGTGTGTGTGTGTGTGTGTGTGTGTGTGTGTGTGTGTGTGTGTGTGTGTGCGTGCGTGTATCTTGAATACCACAAATACCTCATGAATAATTACTTTTCTTTTTTTCTCTGTATGCATAATGGCCCACGTGTGGCACCAGAACGTGGTTTCACATAGCCAACCCTCATCAAGATTGTCAAAGTAAATTATTTAAACTAACTGGAATGCCTGTGTTGGAATGCTCTTCTTAGTTGTTGCTTGTTTATAATGCATAGTTACTCCCTACATAAATAGGACTTCAGCATTCATATAACACTGGATTGCTTCTATGAAGTGAAAGTGAACTCCTGTGATTAAGCAAGGGTCACACTGTTCATGCTTTTTTCCTATGAGGCACTGAAAAGTGATCTTTTTGCCATCACCAGGACAGAACAATCCAACTGCTGACTGGAACATCTGCTCTTTTAATTTCTGAAAACAAGGCAAATTCACAATTGAGCAACATTCTGTTGCATTTATCTAGTTTAGATTATAAAACCCTGATGTTATTTTCTGTGTTAGCAAAGTTTTTCATGAGGAGAGCCTAATTTCCCTATTCCTTTTAAGTGTTCCTTTGGCGCTCTTTTAAAAAATGTTTTTGGCTGCTACATGAGCTCAATCTAATAACATGAGCTCAATCCAAAAGCATGCACAAAATACAAAAAAGGCCTCTGTGCATTTTGTGGTTTTAGTGTAATTTATGCTCTGAGAAAGCCTACATTTTGCCTCCCAAATTCTTGTTCTAATTGTCCTCACTCTGACTCTTGGGTAACCTGTTCATGAATTGTGCAGCATGGCTTGCCTACTTAGCGCTTGATTACTTAGTCCGATGTGACTGTGGAGGCATTATTTATTGATGCTCACTGAGGAAGATCGGTTTCACTGTCCACCAGTGGGTGAACCTTTTCAGACGCTTTGTTAAGCTGGAGCGCTGCGACGTAGTGGCATAATGGTCCTCCTGTCTGCAGACAAAAGAAATCAAAGATCACAGTATCTATCACTATGCTGCTGATACATTGTGGCATAGAGTTAGGAAATGGATTTTTTGGAGCAAATCATTACTTCAGTCATATATTTTGAAGGCACCGCATCTGGAACTGTAAGTAATACACTTAATTGTGGTGTAGACCTTTGGAAAAAATGTCAAGCAGATCACTGCTGACGATGTAGTGTTGGGAAAAAATATCATAATTTTACAATATTATGCACTTGTTGGATTTTTTGAACATCTCCTGAGAAAAATGTATAAATCTTCAACATCAGACAATGCCTGTGTTAAAATGGCTGCTAGTACAATGGTGGGTACAAAGAGGACTCGTCAATGAGGTGGCTCCAACAGCGTCAGACAGTATCTAGTTGTGTCCACACACATCATATGAGCTGCAGGAAATGTTCTAAATATACACCATCGAGGCCTGTTCCCAGCTAATGTACTGTAGGTCAAATAAATCCATATCTGTGTGGAAACACTAATAACGCCAAAACACACCACTGCATTGTTAAAGTAAATCACATTGCTTCACAAGCAGACGTAAAATGTGGTACCCAAAGGAAAAACACCATTTTCACTGCAGAATTCAATTTTTGAAATGAATTAAATATGACTTAATGCATCCAACAGCACTCAGATGTGTTTTTATTAGGGTAGCTGACTTGAGAACTGTGCTCCAGCTTTTATTGCATTACTTTGTCGTGGACTACCTGTTTGCACCAACTAGCTTTGCAGTGTTTTGTGGCCTTTCTTTCAGCTTACACGTGTTGATGAAATGGTAATACTTTATCAAGATCTCATGAAATAGACATGTGCATACACACACACGCCCACTAGGACGCACTCTTTCATACAGACACAAGCACACCTCGCACGCATTTTATTATCATTGGTACAGTAACTGGGGAAACATTTAGAGGGAAAGAAAGAGGGGCTTTGAATAATGAATGCGAAGAGCCCTGTTACACGGCAGACAAGCCTTTGAAGTGACACAACTTACTGCCACTGCTTTCATACCATCACCAGTGTGCAGACACAAAGACAGAGATAGAGGGAACAAAAGAAATGGGATGCAGAGGAAAAGACAGATGGAAGCATTTTGACCAATTACGGTTCTCGTGAACACCTTCACTCTGCCAACTTCTAACTGTGCAGAACTTTGTTTTGCTGGTAAGAATCAGAAAATCAGCTGAAACCTAGATTTAGACTGCTGCTGTCTTCCAGATAATAGGCTAAAATGAACTGTTTTGAGGATGGCGGTGGCTGGTTATATTCTCCGATAAACTTTATCAAATCGTCTTGGCGTTGAGCAAATCAAATAAGTACTTCATGACAGAATTCCCCTGGGCTTCTTTTATAAAGAATGTACTGACATCTAGAAATAAAACCAATTTCATGCCTCTCAAAGCACAAGAGTGAGCCATGACAACTCCGCCTGTGTGTCGAGCTTACGTAATTAATTTGATTTGTATGCACTCAGTGAACAGTGACTATGGAACATTGTTTATCGCGCAGGAATCGGACAATCTCTTATCACTTGGGCTGAATCGCTTTTTATCTGTGCAATTTATTTATTCCATTAAGATTCAAAAATCTCTGTTTTTAGTTACTCTGCCGTTAGACTAGCCGATCTGACCATTTTTGCACAGGTTTTAATGAAACCACAAATGTTTACAAAAAGTGGAGCTAAGCTTGATTTGACTCCTCTTTCTGCCTCCGCAGCCACAGGACCAAATCCTCAGGCTGGCCGCCCCCTTCAGGGACCTGGAGTGCTTCACAGGGACCCCCAAATGGATGGGACATGGGCACCAACAGAGAGGGGCGTGACTGCTACATCAAGTAAGTGCCCTATGTTTAAAGAAAGTGAGGGGGAGCTCGCTCTGTTCCAGATGTTTCAGACGCTTTGCCAACCTGTGATTATTCCAGCCACGTCACTGCCTCCACACTGTCTCCATCTGTGCATTCAGAATACTGATTTTCTGCTCCCTCCGCTGCTGCGCACACTCTGCCCCTGCCTACTCTCACTCTCTCTCACGCTCTCACACACACCCACAATACTCCTCATGCAGTCTCCCAAATGCAGAAGAGGGCTTTTGAGAGCGCAAGTGTGTGCATGCTGCTGTTGTTGTTGATGATGACGATGAAGAAATTCACCTGTGCATGGGCTTGTTTTGATCTGAGAGTCTTCACATTCCTCAGAGGATGCAGGGTTATAGTGTTATCAGCGTAATTGATCCTTCTTAACTGGCACTTGTGGAAATCTGTACTGACAGGTAAAAAGAAACTCTTCACTGGCTCTTCGTGTGTTTGCGTGTGCAGTAGTGTAACAAGTGTTGCTGTTATGTTGATTTGGTCGGGATTTTTACTATTTCGTCAAAACACAAATTAGACATGCTTTTAACAACCTAATCTATACTAACCGTTTCTGGAAAAATATTCTCTGCTTTCATTTGTTCATAGGAGTTTTAATTCTTCTTATTGAATATTATGGGATGTAACGAGTACATTATTAGCACAGCAGGTTTTGTAATACAGATACGTCTTCCAGTTGTGGTAAAAAAACAACAACAAATGTTTATTTAATATATGAATAGGAGGTATGCGCTTGTCACACACGGGTTATGGCATGAGAAGCGTGATGTCAGAGGAGTTATATAAGAAGTAAGGAGCAGTGAAAGTGCAGGATGCAGAGTGTGTCTGCAAGAGGCAGATCGTGGAGGCTGTTTTGGCTCCAGCCTTTCCTTTCTAAATTTAAGGAAGATTCATAAATAATCAAGTGGCTATCTTAGTTTGTCAAGCCTCTTAGCTGCCTATGCTAAACTGTTGTATTTCTCAGTGGAATACATGTCTAGTCTGTGTGGGATGAGCACATGAATAAAGCATTTACCAGACAATATGAACAGATTGACATACAATTATTAATGTCGTGTCATTTAAAGCAGCTACAACAATATAGAGATATGTTTTGACACAAGTGGAGAGTTAAATGAGTTACATTAACTCATTCATGTAACTGAACCTGAGATGGGAGGGTGTTATTGGGATTTTTGTTGATGACCTTTTAGGCCAAAATTAGACTGCAATAGTGAGAATCGGCCCAGCATTTCTTCCTGTCGCTTTTTGTTTAGCTCACAGTGCAGCTTGTGCACTATGCGGTAGAGCTACACTAGCAGCTAATGGGTATGATTACAGACCAGTGGATGCATGGCTGTCCGCACAATGGGACTCTAGCCATGTTTAGCAGGTGGCCATGGAGAGGAGGCGGCAGCATTCTTCCTGAATGCACAGGTCCATATGGTTTTGATTTGTGCACAATCTGCTGAGGTTGTCATTCCTGAGATAAAACTGACACATAAATTCAAACTAAATGTTCCTTTTTGCGATACAGTATGTAATAACTGTAGTTGTCATATGATGACAGACAAAATGTTTCAGTCAATGCTTTGGGGTATTAAAGGCAGGGACAAAATGCATGACTTTAAGAGGAAATTTCGAGGTTAAGAAGCTAAGGAGGCCAGCATACGGTTAATTCGTAAGTCTTGTAAATGCTGCAGTTTATAAAAAGCTTATTTGAATTTCTTTTAAATGCATCACTTAATAATTTATGGAATATTCTATACTCCTGAGTCGTGGGAGTACACTGGAGGTAGTATATTAATTTAAGATTATATGTTTGCAAACTGAAATAAAATGTATTAAACAATCTGTACAAAGAAATGTAATATCTCTGTTTAAAAAGACTACCTATCTAGGGAAGTAGATGTGACAGATACATTTTCCTAATTAGCTATAAAATAACCGAATACATTTTGCCCTTTTAATGATTTTAAGTAAACGTGGAATGATTGTGCAGAAGCAAATAGATTTTAGAAAAAAATGGCCAGGTCCACGATACAAGTAGTTGACATAATGGGACTCATTATTTTTAACTAAGCTTCGGTTTTCAGTCTTGTTACATCAGACTTTGCACATTCTGCCCACAGTCGTTCTGCCTGCCAATACTACTGTATCACACCACCAGGACAAGAGGTCCCTGTGTTTGTTTGGTCATTTAATCAATTATTTTTAAAATGTAGATGCAAAATGGTATTCAGTCTGTTGATTTTGTCGTGTAATATGGGATAACTGTATGTTGGTTGGCTTTGCAACTTTTAATTGCCAGTGGAAGACTTGAAGCTGTAATTTCTTTTTTTTTAAACAAACACGATAGTCTCCTAATTGCAAATACATGTATAATGGCCACAGCATAATATAGCACAGTCAATGTTAATTAGTATACAGTGCATACATACACAAATCATACAAAAATCTTGACCAACCGTGAATCAGTGTGCCATTGAGAATGATTTATAGAACCAGTTTATAGACTTTTATATTAGAATTACAACTTCATGTAGAAAAATATCCTCTATCTGAAATGTTGTGTAAAGGTACACGAAAGAATTCAATTCTAGTTTAGGACTAGGCTGCTACTACTAACAAACAAACAAACAAACAAAGAAAAACACAAAACCATTTTGGTTTTCTTTTGTTATCCGTTCAGCAGCTGAATTTCACCCTAATGGAACATCACATGTTAATTAGCCTGGGAAGAAGCGGCTGAATCCTCCACTTCCAAAATATCAGTTGACAGTCATTTAACATCTTTGAACTTGTCAGCAACTTGCTGTTGCTGCCTTTTCATTGCATTGGGAATGCAACTGACAGATCTCACTGTGTCTTTGTGCCGTGAAAGATTAATTGTTAGTATTTACTGGTGAACAGTACATGTGTCAAGAATAACTGTGAATTACACACTGTCTGCCCACAGCTTTAATTAACCAACATTGTTGGCACCATATGGAGTTGCTGCCGCTGCTGCTTTTGCAGCCAGGGAGAGCAGAGAAACACTGTAAAAAAAATTAAAAAAAATCTGATCACAGAATATGTGAAACGTACATGCTGGCTTTTCACATCTTTTGAGTTCAAAAAGCTAATATAACGATGATTCTCTTACAAAGATTGAGAAAATTCATTTTACCATGGTAACTGAAGCAAAACGTTTGATAAGGTTAGAGTCTTGATTCGCAGCCAGCTATCAATGGTAGCAATATGAGTAAATCTTAAAAATGAAACTGTTTTACTGTGCGCCTGTCATCTACAACAAAAGTTTATTGCTCTAAAATGGTAAGGTACTGCATCTATGTAGCTAATCAAACACCATTTCTCATGCTGAGCAGGTTCACAGCCTACATGTATTCTGAATTAAGCTTTTTTGGATGCACTGCAGAGCTACAGCAAACTATTTCGTATAATATTTTACTGTAACAACCCCTGTGAATAATGAAAGCAGGCTAGATTAATCACCTCAGCACTCTCGATCATGGTGGCCCATTAGCTAAACCCTAACAATGTTCTCAGCCACACAGACCATAGAAACCGCGTTCACAACGTGCATCCACAACAGTATAGATCTAAACATCATGACATCATAAGAATAAATTCATGTTTAAGCCTAAACCCTTTAAATTTGCATGAGTCTTTGCAGGTAATAAACGTACTGGCTGCTACAGTATTTCATGCTCGAGAGAGGTAATGCAACATAATTCTGCCAGACGTGTAAGTCCCCACTCATGCAAAAGAATGAGACTCTACGTAAGACCTAATATTTTGTTCTTCGAATGCATCAATATTTACATTGTCCGACTGTATCACAAAGGATGGAACATTGCTGTAAGAAAAAAATGCAATGTCTGGAGGAAAATTCACTGACATGGCACTCTATATTATAACTGTCCTGGATCTTTATTAGTCTGGCAAGGAAACACATGCCTATTATTTAACACATTTAACACAACGGTGTGAGAAGTACAGATTCTTTGTGAGGCATTACAATGTGAGAATACAAACATTGGAGCCTGATTAGCATCGCCCACACGCTCTATTTCTGCAGCATTGTACACGTTCGTTATTCTGAAACAATATGTGGCATTTTGTTTTTAAACATTGTGGGTATTTGGAAGAAATTACAGTTTTGTATACAGTGCAGTTGATGTCTGTCCTCCCATTTTAATTTTTCAATAGCTATCTCTTGTAAGAGCTGTCATTGTTTCTCAGAGGACATTCATTTTAGTGGTTATATTAAGCATTTAACAATTAGAGACGCTGCTATTAATCTACTGGCTTATTTTTATGGTCTGTAAATTGCATTTATTTATTTTTATAAAAATGTCAAGATTACTAATAACCAGCAAAGGTTATTTAGGATCAATCAAAACCACCCTGCCCTGACAAAAACAGTTAATATCCTTTTTATCCCCACAGCCACGTCTCCCAGAGCAACTCCCTGGAGGAAGTTCGTCTGGACGGAGACAAGTTTGTTCCGCCAGCGCCCCGGAAGGTGGAGATGAGGCGAGACCCAGTGCTTGGCTTTGGATTCGTAGCAGGCAGTGAGAAACCTGTGGTGGTTCGCTCAGTCACGCCAGGTAGCACAATCCAGCTACACAGTGGACTCTACCACAACACAGTGACTCATTCAATCCATGACTGTTACTATATCAACACGAGATGAAAGCCTCCTAAAATGTGGCTAAGAGGAAAACCCAGTGAGACTGTAGTTTACGTTGATGATTCATTGATTTGAACAGTCCTCAATGAGAAAGCATTCATTAGAGCTTTGAGGCCCAAGACAGGAAAAAAAAAAAAAGGTAGGACCGTGCAAAGTTTGGACCATTAAGTCTTTTTTTGGTGTGTTTTGGCAGGGGGTCCATCAGAAGGCAAACTGATCCCAGGGGACGAGATCATCATGATTAATGATGAGGCAGTCAGTTCAGCACCCAGAGAGAGGGTTATCGACCTTGTCAGGTAATACAGCACTCTTAATTAACTTTAATAAAAACACCCAAACATCCAAAGATTTAATACTTTTTGTACAAAATGACATATTGTAGTTCATTGCACTGTCTTTACTTAAAATTTCTGCTCTAAAATATATAAAACAGTTTACTGCCTATGGAGATACTGTTGATAACTGCAAAAAACATAAAGCACTCTAAGCATACCATCACTGTATTTCTTTATCTTATTCTGATATGCTCAAAAATCAAATATCATAGCTGGATAGATAAAGCAATATAACATTACTCTAGCCACCTGCTTCATTTAGCTGTATGCTGGTGTTGTTGTTTCTTCAAGCGTCTCATTAGATTAATTTCATTCACACAGCTGAGAAGCTGGCACTGAGCCTTTGGTCCTTGCGTGACCTGTGCTGCAGTCTGTAAACAGTACATTAGTACAGGGAAAAGTGCCCATGTGGCCACTCCTCTACAGCTCCCGTGGCCTTGAATAGGCTTCTTCTCTGCAGCAAAGCTCAGCACAATGGTGCCAAGACAGGACTGCCAGGTGCACCACTTTGAAACTGTGTTCGTTCTGCTCTTTTCTGACTGTATTAATTGTGTTGTTCATAAAAAACTTCTAAATTTATTGAAACTTAACCTTTCATTATTTTTTTTGTTGCTTTTATCCCGCAGGAGCTGCAAGGAGTCCATATTGCTAACTGTTGTTCAGCCGTACCCAGTAAGTTTCCCTGTCCTCCTTATGAATGAAATCCGATACATTCCACTTGGCTATGTGTGCATTTGGAGGTGATTATTTTGTTGACTCTGTGCAAACAAGCCATTAATCATGCCATATGTTAGTTCTGGCACAGCATCGGTAATGCCTGGGCTAAGTGTTAGAGCCCAGTGAACTCACGGGGAGTCTGATTGCTGCAATCTTTCCAAGTTTTCTCGTGTTGTAGTGTTAGATCCTCACAGAACCTCATGTGAACCTGCCACTCCAGCATTTACTAGAGTTACAGAGCACCAGATGGCGGTGAACACACAGTGCCAGGAGCATATATTCAGCCTTTGTTTACAGTTCACATAATAATTCAGTGGGAATGGATTTATGCTTGGATTCCCTCCAAAAATAGACCAAACCGTCAGTGCATGTTCACAACAAGGGAAAGGAAAAATCAAAATATAAACTGTATTTTGACACAAGACCTGTGCTATGTCTTGTGTGGTAGAAAACTGTATACAATGAAACAGTAATCGTAATGTTTATTATAGTTCAGATTTCATCCAGTCATCATGCATTTTGTTTATGCACTTTGCTCAGTCCTGAACACGACAAGCCTTTAGGAACAGCAAGGATTGCGGCTGCAGAAAAGCAGTGTACAATACTTTGAGGACCGAGCTCTTATAATCCTGTCTGTAATTACTTCTGTTTACCAGGGGTTTCTTTGCAGGCTCAATGACATGAGGGTGTCCTCTCTCTTATCCCTTTGCACAGTGCCACCTTAATTGCATCATCAAAGAGAGAGTAATAGGAGGGTGTCATGTTTCAAGAAGGAAGCATGCCCTTGAATTTTGTGAAGTGAAAAAAACCACACACATTTTAATGCCTGTTTTTCCACCTTCTTTTCCTCTAAAAGTCACCCAAATCGGCATTCATCAGCGCAGCCAAAAAGGCCAAGTTAAAGACTAATCCTGTTAAAGTCCGATTCGCTGAAGAGGTCATCATCAATGGACAGGTCCCAGTAAGTCACATTGAACACTAATTCATATGTTACACATTGGCGCTTTGAATAGAAGATGGCAGAAGCAGACTTGAATTCTTAAGGCTGGAAGGTTTTTTTTTTAGAGATATTAGAAATCCCAAACCGTAAAATGAAATTCTTTATGACTGAAAGACAGAACATTGACAAAAAAGGGGAAACACTGTTGGGTTAGGGTTAGGTAAAGTAAAATGTCAGTATTATTCTGACTCTAAATGCCAGAACTCTGTTGGCTTAAAAATGTTATAGAAGAGAAAATTAAATGTAAACAAACATCATTAGTCACATATTTGTTACAACAGCTGGCACACCATTTTGAAATAAAAAAAACAAAAAAGTATTAGGGTGACTGTCATGCATATGCTTGTGAGTGACATTTAGCTGTAAATAAGAAGCTCTACCTTAAAAAACAATCTCACCAACTTACAAGTTACCTCCTTCTTGCTTTAAATATTCAAAAACTACAATGTAAAACTGATACATTTTTTAAAGAGCGTTATGTTACACTTCATTTCTTTGTTAGGAAATATTCACCTCCTGAAGTCTTTGTACTATTGCGAGATGAACAGCGAGCTATAGAAGTAGGTGGAAGAAGTTGTGTTAGCATTGCACAGAGCCAGGTTTACTTTTACCACATTTAGTCTTTACATAAAGCTAAGTCAACTGTCTCCTGGCAGTACATTCATTCTATACAGTGGTGTGAATCTCTTTTTATCACCTCATAAAAGTATGTTTCTCAAAATGTTTTATCTTTTCTTTGATTTCCTTGAGTGTGTCTTCCAGTTAAAAATTTCCCACCCAACCCCAGCTAATGCACCACAGTGGATTATCAAATTAGCTAACTTTCACTTAGAAAAAGTCAAATCTGTTAATCACGTATGTTATATTATATCCTCAGGAAACTGTGAAGGACAACTCCCTTCTTTTCATGCCAAATGTTCTGAAGGTGTACCTGGAAAACGGGCAAACTAAATCATTTAAATTTGACAGCACCACATCCATTAAGGTAGGTGGTGGAAGAGCGCCCCTTCACTATGAAATGCTGTTGCGTAACCTTAAGTGATGTTCATTTTAAATATTGAATGTACATTATAAAGTGGAAAATCCTCTCTTCAGCACAGCCTTCAAAACCTTTCAAGTGAAAATATGATTCCAAGCAGAAAATGTATTTTAATTAGCTATTTTTCCTTTTTCCCCAAATTACTTTTCTTCTACTTCAGTTAAAAATTCTGATTGTTCAATAACACTCATGTTTTTTGCATAAGCTAAGCTGTGAAAATGATCTATAGCTATGACACTGAGCTGCGCATGAGAAAGCTGCTGCATCTGCACAGTTTGCTTGTTGTATTAACCATGACATTGTTTATATGACAGGACGTCATTTTGACCCTGCAAGAAAAGCTATCTATTAAGAGCATCGAGCACTTCTCTCTGATGCTCGAGCAGAGAGCTGAGGGATCTGCCAGCAAACTCATGCTCCTGCATGAGCAGGAGATGCTAACTCAGGTGAGACGGGTGCCATTAAACAGAGCGTCAGTACACAGTCCAAAGTGTATCTCTTTTATAAGTTAAAAATAAAGATGATAAAACAATCCTAGAAAAGAAATTGCAACACTTATATTTGTATTGATTTAACAAAATGTGTTCATTTGGTCAACTTCATAGTCTTTACACCAAACTAAGCTAAACATCTCCTGGCTCCACTTAAATATTTTACGTATAGCTATCAGAATGTTTTTGACCAAAGTCTTTGACAAAGACATATTTAACTTTTTCAAAAATGTTAAACTATTAATTAAATGACTGTAAATGTTACATAGTACCCTATTGTATTTTATTTTTTGCATGTAATGGATTTTTTCACATGTACTTATCTGAAAGTACAACAATGTACTTGGGGAAATAAGCACTTAATGACTAATAGGACCTTCCTTATCTTTGACTTGTCCTCTAGGTGACGCAGAGGCCAGGGTCCCACAAAATGAAGTGCTTTTTTCGGATCACTTTTGTCCCAAAGGATCCCGTAGACCTGCTTAGAAGAGATGCAGTAGCATTTGAGTACCTATATGTTCAGGTAAATATCAGGAGATACACATAATACATAATAATTAGATTGAATTAAACATTATTTATGTTATTTTAGACAATATTAGGGCCTTGTTTAAGCATGACGACAATTGTGACTGAAGTGTAACCTCTCCCTGTCTGTGTCTTCTCCAGAGCTGTAATGATGTGGTATTAGAGAGATTTGGGTCAGAGCTGAAATACGACATGGCTCTCCGTCTGGCTGCTCTGCAGATGTATATACTAACCATCAATACCAAACAGTCCCAGAAAGTTTCCCTGAAGTATATTGAGTAAGTAGATTGGGTTTTACATATGTTTTACTACATGTCATCTAATTGAAAGCCTATTTTGCTTCTACCAGCTGTAAATCACACTTAAACTTAAGCCCACTCAAACAATAAAATGATATAATGACCTCACAAGCACTGCTGCAACATCAAAAGATACATCTCTGGTTAGATGATCATTTTGACTGCACCCTATCCATAAACTCCCGCACCGCCTCTGGGTAAATCAATCACAGGAAAAGAATGATTAATTGACTGTTTGTCGTAGTGGATGAGTGACCTTTTTTTTCATTTTTGTTTTTGCGCATCTGCAGGAAGGAGTGGGGTCTGGCGCTGTTCCTGCCTCCCGCAGTGCTGTCTAGCATGAAAGAAAAAAACATCAAAAAAGCTCTCACTCACATCCTCAAGACCAACCAAAACCTGGTGCCGCCTGGTAAAAAGGTAGACTGTGCTTCTGCTTTCCTCTTTTTGTCTATTCTCTGCAAGTGTATGGCTATTCATCTTCCTCTTTTCCTTGCACCAGATCTGACTCTTGGCTTCCACCTAGTGGAGTATTAAATACTTGAAATAAATCATTCGGGGCTGTTGTGTAGATCAGACTGTGTTGCACTTTTTTTTAACCTAACTAATTTAAGCATTTTCAGCTTGTGCCTTATACTATTTATTTTTTACTCCATTCAGCTAACTGCTTTGCAAGCAAAGGTCCACTATCTAAAGTATCTCAGTGATTTGAGGCTTTATGGAGGACGCGTCTTTAAATCAACACTAGTCGTGAGTAAAACTTTCTTGTCACCTCTCACTGGTTTCACCCTTTTCCACATTGTGCTAATTTACATAACGGCAGTGGTAGTTACGGTGCCTCCTTCTTCCTCTTTACAGCAAGGCGAGAAGCACACAGAAGTAACTTTGCTGGTGGGGCCGAAATATGGCATCAGTCATGTGATTAACACCAAAACCAACTTGGTGGCTCTTCTGGCAGACTTTAGTCATGTCAACCGCATTGAGATGTACACAGAAGATGAAAACAGGGTTCGAGTGGAACTACATGTTCTGGATGTAAAGGTTAACAAAATTTCTGCCTCTTTAAAAGGAGAACAATATGTTGTTTCACAAATACTTTCTGCTTTAACCCTAACAACAGCAAGCCTGCTCTGCAGTCATTATAATCTAATTTTACCACCAACTAGTGCCATTTATTTTGTTCCCTTTGTCTGATTGTGTGCATCTTTCACAGCCCATCACTCTCCTAATGGAGTCTGTTGACGCAATGAATCTGGCCTGTTTGACTGCTGGCTACTACAGATTGCTGGTGGACTCTCGACGCTCCATCTTCAACGTGGCCAAAAACACCGACAGCATGGAAACAAGTATGCCTAAAACTGATCGCAAGATGACTCATCAGAATTGGGTGTTTTTATATAGACTTGTATCAAGTCTTGCTTCCTCTTTGCAGGTCACGCCACGAGAGCAAAGCAGAACTACCAACCCATTGAGTGTACATATAGTACACCCCACAAAGGAGGCGAGGACAGAAACAACCAGAGATGCAGCCAAGAATATTCTGACCAAGAGTGCGATTACCTCGATCGTGGCAGATGTGAAGGCCAGCCAGTCTACATAACTGAGATCCACCAACCCCAGCACTCAATTCACCATGCAGAGAGAGTGGAATGCTGCAGAGTCTCATGTTCCCAAACATATATGAATGTCCCGAGACCCAAACCCCAAGACTCCTCCAGAAGTGCAAAGGTGTCCTTCATTTTTGGAGACCCACCCTTGGACAGCGTAAACCCCCAAAATCTGGGCTACCAGAGACTGATGGATGAAGGCCCAGAGATTTTAGACAATCACAGCCCCATGTACAGACGTCTCGAGGATGACTATAGGATGATAGAGGATGGGTATCAGTACTCTACCAAAATCTTTGGTCCTACTGAGTGCATCGAGGAGCCACTGCTGCATGATATCTGCTACGCTGAGACAACAGATGACGCAGAGGACGAGGATGACATCAGCTGTGAGGAAGACATGGTGATGAGTGACATTGACAAGCCTACGTTGCTCTCGCTCTCAGGGTCCAGCGATGACATCATTGACTTGACCTCCCTCCCTCCCCCACCGGAGGGTAATGACGAGGAGGACAATGACGTACTGCTGCACTCTCTTAACATGGCCATTGCTGCTCCTCCTCCTGGTTTCAGGGACAGCTCTGATGAGGAGGAGCAGCAGGGGGCTGGGATAAGGGCCCATGGGGCCTGCAATGATATCCCAGTGTCCCTCATAGATTCAGTACCCACCCATGGAGCAGAGGGGCCCGGGAAGCCACTGGATGATGCAGTGGTATCCACCTTACAGGCACTCGAAGCCCTCGCTGCATCTGAGGAACAGAGTCCAGCACAGTCAGAGAGTAGCACAGGTTCTCCTTATACTATTGTAACATTCATCCATTAACATTACACATGTTCCAGCCATTCATTTTGATTTGTTGGTCTTTTTTTTTTTTTCAATAAAGCCCATTTTGTTCTATGTTTCCATTTGTGAGTATTTCTTCATTCATTTGAGAGAGAGAAAAGACATTTGTGTTCATTATTGTGTCAGTTTGAGATTCATTCCTGTTTTGTGGACCCATTTGTTTTCACAACTGCACAGTACACAGCGTGAAAGCTTTGTTGGTTATTAGAAATAACAGAAAATAGACGTCACCAAAATTATTGGTACCCTCAAATGTAAAGACGATTTTTTTTTAATCAGTCGAGATTGGCAAATATATCAATTTAAGTCAGCAGTTTCTTTTTTTGGCAGGAACTTTTTGCAGCCTTAACACTTCTCAGCAGTTAGTTTCGATTTCTGTTCCTGTTCTCTTAGGTTTCACAGGTGCTTTCCTTCAGTTGTTTATTTTATCTGTGGATGTTCAATCAGCTTACCATCAGGACTCTCAGCAGGCCGCTTTAGAACAACCTAATATTTCATTCTCTTTTATGTTTTACTTTTAGATGCATGTTTTTGAGCCATTATGCCTTCGAAAAGCCATGACCTGGGACTGAGACAGAGCTCTCTGATACTGCTACAGCTAATGTTTTGCTCCTAAAAGCCTCAATAATCTGCTTTTTTAAATTAGTGTCAACATAACTTGTCATGGTAGATGTAACAAAGCAGCCTCATATCAAATGTCTGCACTGGACCCTTTCCCATACCTCACAATGATGATGGTGCTTTTTTTTCTTTTAAAGCCTCATCTTTTCTTTTGTGAAAGCTGTAATTTACTTCCATTTGTCTAAAGGAAATCCCCTCGGAAACAGTATGACTCGGCATCACTTAGAAGCGTTTTAGCAAGTTCCATGTATTTAAGTTTCTCTTTCAGAAATGGGGCTTTCCTGGGTATTCTTCCGTGATCCCCCACTTTCAGTTAGAAAATCATTTACATTTGACCAGATACCATTTTACCTGGAAGACAGCTTGTGTGTATGTTAAGTTTTCTGTGGTTTCTCACCCACCATACAGACTACTCCTTCTGTTGAGTCGGTTTTCCACCTGCTGCCTGGTTCAGGGTGATTGGCTACAGTCCCATAGATCTTAAAGTTATTAATAATAATTCCAGCATGACATTAACCTGCTTGGAAACAGTCTGGTAGTCATTGCCTATACTGACACAGTTATTCGTGTCTCATCTGACCATTTTCAAAAGTGCTATAAAGCATCAAACTCTGAAAACACGTATATGCTTACAATATAAATATATTGCAGAATTCCAACAATTTAAATTTTTAAGGGGTATCAATAATTTTGTCATTTTTAAAAAATATTTTTAGAATTGTAAAAAAGCATTTTTCACATGACAAAAAAAATACATGCAGATGTGTATATTTTTATAATTCCAGTGCTGTTTTGGGATTAACTCATGTCTTTATTGTTTGAATGATTGATTGATTGACTGATGTGTGATTGATTGAATTGATTTATTTATTTTTTAATTTACTTTCTTACTTAGTTTTTAATTAGATGCATAATCAACACTTGAATATTTTAAAGACTCTTATGTGGAATGTTGTTGTGTAATGATTTATATTTATTACTAAATGTGTTATTCCCGAGTTAACATTAGCTATCATTTACACGGTAATTTACACTATCATCCGTATAATTATTTGTTACTCTCTTGCAGGCTTGTGATATATTCCATTTGCCTCAAATGAATTTCTTAATGAGGTTTTTGTCTTTCTTTTGTACACAGGTGTAGAAATATCGAGAGCATTTAGTCCGGATTCTTCTGATTCTGGCAATGAGACCAACTCCTCAGAGATGACAGAGAGCTCTGAGCTGGCCACTGCTCAGAGACACTCAGAGAACCACCTGAGAATGCATGTAGCCATGGCAGAAGGATACCACGCCATGAGTGAGGAAAAGACAGAGGTGAGTGCGCCCAGTGATGGTGGAGCAGGAGCTATGCAGTACAAACCCCAGGAGCAACAGGAGGAGGAGGCCAAATCCTCCTCTGTCACCTCCTCACAGATATTTCACTCGAATGGCGGCGAGATGGAGCCAGAGACAATGGAAATAAAATCCGTGAGTGAATACTTCACTAAGATGCACATTGGCTCTCTAATGAGCAGGCAGAGAGGAAAACAGAGAGAGACTGAGAGCAGAATCCAGGGAGAGTCCTGCGATTCTGACAAATCAAACACAGCGTCTCAAGACTCAGCGAAGGAGGAGCTCCCTCATCTTGTTGGGAAATATAACGCTTTCACTGTGAGAGATTCCTATTACATGAACCAACTTGATCTGGGGCGAACTCATTTTAAAGACAGGCATCAAAAATGGCACCAGAGAGTGCCTGGAAACAAAATGGCTGAGAATCTCGCTCCAGAATGTGTGAGTGACTCACAGGCTTCCCACGCAGACAGGTTGACAGCAAAGGGAGAGAAGCAGGACTTAGATGAAAGAAGCCAACAGTTAAATGCCCATCTCATCTCCCCATCCAAAGGGCCCGTCCCTGCACAGGGCGACGCTGCTTCACAGGATAATGAGCGGCAGCAAACGAAGCTTCCACAGTCGGAGCCAGATGTCTCACGGTTATATGAATACCACGTGAGCAAGCGCATGTCATCAATTCAAAGCGAAGGCATTCATTCTCTCCAAAGCTCGCAGTGTTCCTCAATAGATGCAGGCTGTAGCACAGGGAGCAGCAGCTGTGTCACCCCTATGGACTCTCCCCTTTGTGCCACAGACAATATGCATGTACTGTCCGAATCTTCGCTCAAGGGGCTGAGTTATGTCACTGCGGAGGAGAAGGCTTATGGGGCCCACGGGCAAGGGAAGGTCAGCCACCCCATGGACCCCACCCTGCTGAGGAAGATCCATGCAGCTACCAGTGCTGAGCCTGGGTTTGGAATTACACGGGACAGCAGTCACAGAATGCCCAAGATAAAAGAAACCACAGGTAAACTTAAACAGGAGGGTGAACCTCTAATCTGTAACCTGGTAAGATCAACATTTAAGACAGTTCATCAAAACAGGCAAATCTAAGGTTGAGAATTTGTTTGAAATCCTCAGGTTACACAAATTACCAAAATAACAAACAAAACTTTGCCTGACTTACTTTCAAGGCAGATGCCTATAGATAGATTTTGCTTTTGTGTCAATGATATCTTTTTCTACCCCTCATCTGTATAACCAGAAGGGAATCAAATTTTGCTTATAACACACACAGCACTAAGAGATTGCAATATATAAATGTAACAAGAAGCAGTCTTACCAGTGTCTGACAATACAGGACTTCTGGGTCACTGCAGGTTTTTAATAACTTTCCCCTAACATATTTGACAAAATAGTTCGCCTTTTACTGTGATGACACTCTTTGACTCTGCATATCCGCTCAACTGTGATGACAGTCTGCTTCATGTGCTGCAGTCATTGCTGAAATTATGGAGTCAGAACAAACTTGGGTGTCTTGACACCAAATTTCTGTGGGCATCTTTTCGGCAGTATTCACGTCAGTCCACTGGACAACACACATGCTGACATTGATGTAATTGTGATATTCCATAACAGCCCAAGATATCAGTCAGGATGATCTATTAAAAACTAAACTGGATAGTCCATAGGCCTTTAAAGGCTTTCCATGGAAATACATATGAGATTTTACAGTATTTTTTAATACAAACACTGATATCTGTGAACTGCTTGGTGTTATATGCACTTGCTGATTTTAATTTTCCTTTTAGACATTTATTATGGCTATGAGAACAACACACATAATCTATTTTGCCTGTACTTTGGACTGCAACATATAAAGATGTTTCAAAATTTAGGAAATTTGACAATCAGATCAATAAGCATAGCTACATACAAGCAGAGGATAAATATGTTGTTGTTTTTATGTGTTTGAAATTACTTGCCAATATACATTGCACTTTTTTCTTAAACGAACCACTCGACATATTGGGTATTAATCTTAATCGCATTCCGCTTGCAGTAATATTACAACTGATGCTACTCTTATATCTGTTGCTTCACATCGCTTTGTTGGCTTAGCTTACCGTAAAGATCGGAGACAAGGAGAAAGTATGAATACATCTATAAGTTATTGTCCTAAATGTTACCTCTTGACTTTCTGCACTTTGTACAGCTTCATCAAACAAGAAACAAAGTATTAATGTAAGCTAAGTTTTTCATGATTGCTCATAAGTACATTTTGTTGCCTTTGGACTGAGCTTGGTGAGCCAATTTCCTTGTCTCCAAAGTCTTTTGCAATGCTAAGCTAACTAGCTGTTATGATATTCTCATATGGACTAGATTGATAATATGTCTCTATAACATTTTCCATCAGTTACACCAGGATTAAGAGATTCCTTCTTAATTGTGCACTATATGTCTTTTCTATCACTGGAACCAATAATACAGTGAGACTGAAGAACATTGTGTTAATGTTAAGGTAGATGCTTAACAGTTCTCTTTGTTTTCCTACTACCCCTAGTGTAGCTTGCACACAGCTGAAGAAGGCTGGGAAAGAGTCATCTTTAGCTCTCTGTAATGAGACCAGTACCACCACCACAATCATGTCACCTTCATCATTACAAAGTAGCACAGAGCCCAAACGGCTAACACAGGCCAGCCCTGAGCCTGACCCACACACCCTGGCTTTTCCCTCAAGCGGATCTTCATGTGACCCAACAACAGGCAGCCTCCGGAAGCTGCGAAGGGTTCGGATGCTCAGGAGGAGCTGGAGTACCTTAATGCCAGGTTCCAGGAGCTTAGAAGTACTGTTTGAAAAGACCAAAGCCATACTTACAGGGAAGAATGATAGTCAGAATTTACAGTTTCAAGATCCCCCAAAAGAGCAGATGACATTTTCTGCCAAAACCTTACCCACGAGCTTGTCCCAAGGTTCAGTTGCCTGTAATTCAACTGGTGAACAGCTGCTAAGAGGAGCCTCTCTGTTGATGCCCGAGCAAACAGCACCGAGGCTGGATACAGGTGCATGGAAGTGCCGTGGGCCGTTCAGTCACTGCTTCCTCAGGAGAAAGTCGAATACTCATGCCGGTGATGAAGGTGGAGAGATAACCTCACATGATCTGCACTTTGACAGCTCAGTTTCTTTCTATGGCAAGGAAAACACTATCTTGAGAAACTACAAAGCTGAATGGAGCAAAATGGCCTCATATATGAAGAACATGAGCCTCAAAGATCGGCTTGCTCACATTAACTCAATGAAAGGAAAAACCTACAGCCTTCACACGGGGTTCGCACTTGCACGGAAGGATGCCTTAGAGATGATTGGTGTGTTGCGTTCAAGTGTAGGCCAGCCTTCCAGAATTGCCATGCCTGAGGTCAGCGAGGCTGACATGGAAACATTCGCCCAGCTGCTTCTCATGCAGGCCAAAGTGCTGAGCAGCGCCTGCAGTCAGATGGCGGTGGAGTACAGTAGCCCAGAAGAGCTGCTGCTCACGCTGACGCACAGCTTCCACACTCTGTGCTGCCTAACGCAAGCCTGCATGTCACTAGTAGAAGGCCTGAGCACCGACAGTGAACGGCGCGAGGTGGTAGCCAAGGTGGATGAGGTCGTCATGAACTACGTGTGTCTTCTGAAAGCTGCTGAGGCAGCTTCAGGAGGCTCCCCCGGTGACCAAAGTGTGAATGCATTGTCACATTATTCTGCCACCATGTCTGCTATTCTAAACACACTAACTCACTCACTGAACACACTGCTAAACAAAAAAACTGTTATTTTGTCTTGATTATTGATTTCAAAGCCATACATAAGAGACATGGGTTTAACAACCAATGTGAACTGCTGTGAAAAAAATTTAAAAAACTTGCCTTGTGTATACAGTATTTTATTATGTAAAGAAAATATATGATTATACGAATAATTAAAGTTTTAAATAGATTATATTAAGGCCTATATTAAAAAGCATATGACTCTCTTCTCAAATATATTATCTAATATTACTTCATAGGGATTATTTTCAGGATTTATTGGTTTTATTGACAGCTTAACATGTAGATTGACACAAACTTATTAGTATCTTGTTTATAACTTGTAAAAAAAGTACACAGCTGAAGAAATGCATACACTATATAAAGCTCTAAACAAATCGCTGCACAGGACAAGAGATGATAAAGCTGAAGTAACGCGTACAATATTTTCATTTGCTTGAGTCACTTAATTTAATGAATACTTTACACATAAACACTGAGAACTTTCCTGTTATTTTTGTCAATGTCATTAAAGAAATTAAAACTTTTTAAAAAGTATGAACTGTTTTGTTGTCTGTTTCTGTTTCACTCTGCTCGCTCACAGTTTTGGTCATTACCAATCTCTCGGCTACAAAAGTTTGTTACTGAAGTTTCATTCAATAAAGCGTCTTTATTTAGTTTCAAGTGTGTTCAATAATTAATTTTTTCTACTTTTCGCTCAAGCTTTAGTTGTGAAAGTGCTTTTTGCATTAAAGATGATGATGGCCTATTTCACTTACAGTACAGGGCTGGAAAGAATGTTTTTGCACAGCTTGAGAACGAGTCACTGTGCATTATGTGTATGCATCTGAGTAAAACGAAAAAGACAACAGCCAGCAGCTCAGTGAGGCTATAAGCATAAAGGTGCTTAAATGCCAACATAGTGAACTCCTGGTCAAAATTGACCTGATGATGCTCACTGATCACTTCGATTTAGGATGACATGCATGTTTATACTTGTTTTATGGCAAACAACCATCTAAACTTAAATTGCCAACCTAGTGAGCAATGAATTGAAAAAACATTAAACCAATCCATCTGTCCATCCATTGCTCAAACCATGTTCTAAACCACTTATCCAGCTCAGAGTGTTTACGCCAAACCATTTGAAATATACGGATATTTCCCAGGATACATGGAAATTTGAAAATGTTAGTTGTGCTTAAGGAAAATACAGATAATGATTGAAGTTGATCTCTGCTTCAAATGTTTAAAGCACTTCATCGGTAGTTCTCAAGACATTTTTCTATAAACCCAAATTTAACAAGAGGTATGCTGACCAACAGGAATACCTAGTATTGCTAGAATAGGTGTAGTAAATCACACCATTTCACTGTAAAGACAGACAGCTAAACAGTCTAGCTACTGTAAATCGGTAGGAACTGTACCTAAAACCACTGAACATATTTATTTATCTTAAATTTGGGTAGGTGAGACTGAATGTTAGTCATATAGTCACAGATAACAAAAAAAAAATATTCTGCTTGATGTTAAAATAACTTCACCACCATGTACAGTGGTAAAACCCAAACCACACCACAGGTTTCATTTTCCCCTAAAATTTAATGAGAAATGAAACTCTTCCTTTCACTGGTTTCAGTTGAATAATAACTTGTAACTCATCCAGCTGTGTTTTATAATACCATGGAATATCTGCCATACAACAAGAGTCAGAGTATTAAACTTGCTGTATCTTATTAAAGGCACCTCTTTACAGTAGCAATAGCATAAATGCACCAATAAGCCTTTTCACGATGTAGTAAAAGATGAAATATTTGGATGTTTGTGGTTTGTAAGAAAGTAGGAAGTGATGCCGGCTAATTCTACACACACTAGGCTAACACAGACACCTGTTACTTTCATCGACCACCTCAGGAATGTTTGTTAGTGTTATACTTCTTTCAGTACTCCATCGAACCAGACAAGACAAGTCAGAGCTGGACTCTTTTTTTTTGTTTTCTCACATAAACAATGTTTCTCCACCTGGTGAGTATGATTTTTATATACTCTATAGTATCAGAATTCATAAGCTGTCAAATGTAGTTTGGCTTAGAAGTGCTGTTAACTGTTGAGAAGTAGAAAATCAAATGCGAGAGAATGCTATTTCCTAATTGTACAGTAAAGTAAAGTATAATATGCTGGCCATGATTACTAAAGTTGCTGATTTTAGCGTCCCTTGTTATGATTTGCATTTATAATGTGCTGTTACAGTATTATTAGATTTCTACTAGCAAACCTTTCTCATGTTTCCGTGCAGATGTGTGTGGCACTGCTCACCCTGTGGTCTTGTCTCCCTATTTTGGCAACTGGCATCTATTATCCGAAAACTCTGCCATGTGATGTTAACGAGATCAACAATGGGAGTGAAGTGAAGGTGGACTGCACTGAGAGAAGCCTCAAAAAAATCCCCCATGGAATCCCGAGAGACACAACAAACCTGACGCTCACCATCAACCATATTCCGAGTTTAAACTCCACCTCCTTTTACGGTTTGGAGAACTTGACTGAGATTGACATGAGGTGCAACTGTGTGCCCATCAAAATCGGACCCAAGGACAAGATGTGCCTGAAGAGTGTGACAATTGAGGAAAATACTTTCAGCAGACTGAGCAATCTGCGAGCGCTGTATCTAGATGGCAATCAGCTCTACAGTATACCTAAAGGCCTGCCTTCAAATCTGATCCTTCTGAGCTTGGAAGTGAATCATATTTATTATCTTTCTAAAGCAAACCTCTCTGAGCTTAGATATGTTGAGGTGCTTTACCTTGGTCAAAACTGCTATTTTCGTAACCCCTGCAATGATTCCTATGATATAGAAGACGATGCATTTTTACAGTTTAACAATTTAAAATTGCTATCTCTTAAATCAAATAACTTGTCTTTCATTCCACATCAGCTACCCACTACTCTGAAGGAGCTGTATCTCTATAACAATAACATTCAAGAAGTCACTGATGAAGACTTTAAAAATTTAACTAATCTTGAGATTCTAGACATTAGCGGAAACTGCCCCCGGTGTTACAACGCTCCTTTTCCATGTAGCCCATGTCCAAATAACGCACCATTGAAAATCAGCAAGACAGCTTTTAAAATGCTGACCAAACTAAAAACATTACGGCTGCATAGCAACTCCCTTACAAGTGTGCCTTCTGAATGGTTTGACACCACAACTGAGCTCAGAGTGCTGGACCTCTCATCAAACTTTTTAGCAAGGGAGCTAGAAATCACTGCTTTCCCCAAATTCCTGGGTAAACTAGAAGAACTTGACCTTTCATTCAACTACGAGCTTCAGAAGTACCCTCAAACGCTAAGACTGAGTTGCAGTTTCTCCTCTCTGAAGTCTCTCAAAATTTTCAGAATGAAAGGTTATGTGTTTCAGCAGTTAACTACAGAGAGTATCGCTCATTTAAAACCTCTACCGAACCTGGAGGTTGTAGATTTGGGTACAAACTTCATTAAAATGACAAAGCTTAGTATTCTGATGGAATTGAAAAGCTTTAAAATAATCAGCCTGTCTGACAACAAAATATCGTCTCCCTCTGATGGCCAAATTGAACTTGGTTTGTCCGGAGGAGAAACCTCGGACTGGTCTCCGATGTCTTCCGCTGCTGAGTACCAAAACAAAGACGTGAGAGAGATTCATTATTTCAGATATGATGAGTATGCACGAAGCTGCAAATACAAGGACAAGGAACTTGGAGTTATTACATCCTTCGTCAAAAAAGAATGCAGTCAGTTTGGCAAAACCCTGGACGTCAGCAGAAACAATATATTCTTCCTGCATTCACGATTTTTAAACCTTACAGAGCTAAGATGCCTCAATCTGTCTGGAAATGCAATGAGTCAAAGTCTGAATGGTTCTGAATTTACTTACCTGGCTAATTTACAATATCTGGACTTCTCATGGAACCGTTTGGACCTGCTATACTCTACCGCGTTCCAAGAGCTGAAAAATCTGGTCATCTTGGATATAAGTAACAACAACCACTATTTTGAATCAGAAGGTCTGACTCACATGCTTAATTTCACTAGGCATTTAAAAAACCTCAAGGTACTCCTGATGAATCACAACAAGATCTCTACTTCCACTAACACAGAGCTGGAGAGTCAATCCCTAGAAAGGTTAGAGTTCAGAGATAACCGGTTAGATGTACTGTGGCGAGATGGGAACACCAGATATGTCAACTATTTTAAGAATTTAGTTAATCTGACTGTCCTTGACATCTCTCATAACAACCTCCCTTTTATCCCATCGGACGTATTCAGTGGTCTACCAGAGAAGCTATCTGAGCTGTATATCAAAAATAACAAACTAAAATCCTTTAACTGGAAGAAACTGCAACTTCTACACTCATTGCGAGTCTTGGATCTCAGTGGAAACAGCTTGACTACTGTTCCAGATGTGTTATCAAACTGCACCACATCTCTTGAGAAACTAATTTTACACAAAAACCAAATCCTAAAGCTTACACCAGATTTCCTCAAGGGTGCCTACCACTTGAAATATCTAGACCTGAGTTCTAATCACATCCAGTACATTGAAAAATCCAGCCTTCCAGATGATGTTCTTAATCATATGGACATGTTACTTCTGCACCAAAACAGATTCTTGTGCACTTGCAATGCCACCTGGTTTGTCACATGGCTCAACAGGACTACAGTAACCATACCTAGATTGGGCACGGATGTTACCTGCGTTGCCCCAGGGGCACAAAGAGGTCGTCCAGTCATCTCAGTGGACCTTTTGGCCTGCCAGCACCACTACCTGTCAATCATCCTCTCCACCCTAATGACTTCCCTCGTCCTCATCTTGGTCACGCTGTCCATCTCCAGCCATCTCTTCATGTGGGATGTCTGGTACATCTACCATTTCTGCAGGGCCAAGCTCAAAGGCTACCGCCGCCTGTATTCCCAGAGCGCTGTTTACGATGCCTTTGTGATCTATGATAAGGAGGATCCAGCAGTATCAGAGTGGGTGACGAAGGAAATGTGCGCTCATCTTGAGGAGTGTGGAGACCGCCGACTGACGCTTTGTCTTGAGGACCGGGATTGGATGCCCGGATGCCCCCTGATTGACAACCTCTCTCAAAGCATCCACAGGAGCAAGAGGACTGTGTTTATTCTCACCAAAAAATACATCAAAGGGGGAAACTTCAAGACGGCGTTCTACATGGCTCACCAAAGGCTAATGGATGAAAAAAATGATGTTATAGTGCTTATATTCTTAGAGAAAGTGCCCTGCAATTCAAAGTACTTGAGATTACGAAAGAGGCTGTATAAGAGGTCTGTGCTAGAGTGGCCAACAAATCCTCAAGCCCAGC
Source organism: Maylandia zebra (assembly GCF_041146795.1). Classification (NCBI taxonomy): domain Eukaryota; kingdom Metazoa; phylum Chordata; class Actinopteri; order Cichliformes; family Cichlidae; genus Maylandia; species Maylandia zebra. The sequence continues at coordinate 18,942,171 of NC_135182.1, read as the reverse complement.
CATACTTTTGGTTCAGCCTGAGGAGTGTATTAGCAACCGAAGGTCACAAACAATACAACAATCTCTTCAAAGAGACACTGTAAAGAGAACAATATGCTGGAAAATGCAGTTTCTTCTCTCTAGATTGCTTTAAATGTACTCCTGTATATGAATTATTATATGTGAATACTGAACTGTTGTAATGGGAGCAGTTTTATTACTAATGAAATATTAATAATTAATGATGTGCTAATTTTAAACTCTGTATTCAAATTATTTGGGAAATTCATTGCCACTCTTTGCGATGCCAGTGGGGGATTCTCAGACTCAGTTGGCAATGAAATGCAACATACCATGAAAGAAGGAAATGAAACAGACATATTTGTTCAATTCACACGCTGCTCCCCCCCACAGCTCATTCTGCTGTGTACAACAGTCCCCTTCCTTATTTTGATGGGTGTATGTGAGCGTGCAGAGATGTTTAAACGGCTAATTCGACTTGATGATATACAAGACATGCACCTTATAGATTTTTAGCAACTTGTTGGGGGGTTTTTTTGGTTTTGGGTTTTGTTTTTTTGTTTTTTGTCTTTTAACCACTACCACTTATTTTTAAATGGTAGAGGAGAAAATCTGAATTCAAGATTGTCATTCAGGGATTAATACAGTACAGGCGCAATGGTAAGTTACTGAGTGTGTGTATAGTTACTTTTAACTTACTTATCAGAATAATCTGATTTTCTGCATTCTGATGTTATCTTTGATGATTTTGTCATTTTATGATTTTGTGCCAAAACTTTGTATAGATATATCTGACTCCAAAAACCCAGACTGATCATTTTATTGTGTTTTGCTTTTAAATCTGTTTTGCTTGTTTGGAAATGTGTTGACATATTCAATTAAAAGGTATAATAAAACTTGCCAGCCAATGTGTAGAAAAACATCATGGCATCATTATCGGCATTTTATTTAACTTGTTTTAGAAATCAGCACTTGGCGATCTTGAGAACACAAGCTATGAAGCCACACTTTATCTTAAACTGTCAAAGATACATTTAGCAGTCAAGACTTTCTTTTCGGTAGCACTTTATAATAATGTCACACTATTAAGCATTATTACGGTGTTAGTAAAGTATTAGCAAGTGCTTAATTCATCATTTATACATCACTGCTCTTCCTTAGTATGCCGATGCAGATATGTTTATCCATCTGTTACTGTTACGCCATGTACAGCTATCACTGCTGGACATGGTGAAATCATGTACAGCTATAATTGCTACTACATAGCTGCTAATAGTAATCATAATCAAAGTAGTGATAATATACCTGTATTTATAAATGGCATAACAGGAGAACTGATGCTATATAAATGATGAATTAACCACTTGGTAAAACCTTAGTAATACCTTAATAATGCTTAATAATGTTACATTATTTTAAAGTGATGCCCCTTTTTTTAGGTATTTCAATTCAATAAATTGCACAGGTATAATGAAGACATGGGACAAATGTATTTAGAAAATTTATGGGATATTGTATGTCACTTATCACTAAGTATGTGACGTGCTCCCATGAAAAGTACTTTAACAACAACCTGAAAGATTTTTGATATCTCCTATTTTTAAAATTATTTCTAGGCTGGTAATTGTACATTTTACATGTATCGTTTTACATTTCATACCCCTTACTTGCTGTTTTGATAAGTAAAAGAAAGAACAAGATTTTTTTTTTCTCACTAGACTTCCAACCTACTGCCACATGCTGCAAATAGGACAGGTTTACAATTTTTTCAAGATTGCCTTACAATCTCATTGTCTTTTCCCTAGCTGATATTTTAACATGTCAAAACAGGAAAAGCAGTGGTGTAATAAATAACTGTGATAACATTAATAAGGGCTCTATTCGGTTTAGGTATATACAGTTTAAGTCAGTAGACAAAAAAGTTTCACAAAAAGTTTGGAAACCAGTAATGCACAGAAAAAATTACATCGATTTTTATCCATTAATATGTCACATAAGGAGTGAATAGAGTGAAGTCGAGGAGAAGTGCTCACTGCATCACAGGAAGGCCCACAGATGTCCGAGCCTGGTAGGGATGAGGGAATGAATTTGGGTCAACCTTTAACAACTGTCAGTAGATATATTAACAATGTAATATTAATACACTTTGCTTTTTGGGAAGTCTCGTAATCCATTACATGAAAATGAGTTATGAAGTTGCATATTTATTGCAAATTTAAAAAATTTTAATTTATCAATCTGAGACTTTTAGTCACATCTAAAATATAAGCTTTAAGCCGATTCTAAAAGCAAACCTAATCTGCAGACCAATATCACTGTATTTTGTGAACCCCTAATTGACATGATAAAAGTGTTATAGTAATATAATATATAACATTATATATAGTACAAATAGTGTTCTTTTATCTATTTTTTTTTACCACAATAATCATGAAAAAGTGTTATAATTTTGTAGAAGCCCTTTTATAAGCTTAAGGTTATTTCATTCAACTGATTCCATCATTTTTCCACAGATTACCAAATGCTGGATGCTGTTGTTCTATCTGTGTTACCATCATGAGATCCTGCCGGCTGCATTTACACCTACCTGGATGACACGGCAGTTCCCTTGTGATGTTATATCCAACAAAACATCAAATACAGTCAAATTTGACTGTAAAGGCCGCCATCTAGAGGAAGTACCAGAAGGGATAACCAGTAATGCCACACATCTCGACTTATCAGAAAATTTTATTAAGAGTATTAAAGATGAATCATTTTCTAAACTGACAAATCTGACTCAGCTCAATCTCAACTGGGCAAACAAATCCAAGGACGGTTATGGATGCAGACTGTTGAACATTCCTGCAAATGCTTTCAAAAATCTCACAAAAATCAAGCAACTGGAACTGAGCGGCAACTGTCTGACTGAAATTCCACGCAATCTCCCCCACAGTGTGGAAAAACTTGACCTAAACATTAACAAGATTAGTTTGGATAAATTGAACAACAGTTTTATTGGCTTAAAAAACATAACAAACCTGTTACTATCTAAAAACTGCTACTTCTGGAATCCCTGTGGGAAGTCTGTTGCTATTATGGAAAAACCCTTTCAAATACTGGACAAACTGCAGGTTCTTGACTTGTCTTACAACAACTTAACACACATTCCTAAAGGACTACCCCAGTCAATTACAATTTTAGGTCTGGATTCCAACAAAATAGAGAACATATCTAAAGATGATTTCCAGGGGTTGCTAAATTTAAAGGTTCTTGATATAAAAGGCAACTGTCCAAGATGTCACAATGCTCGGTACCCTTGTGTTCCTTGCCCTAATGGTTCTATTCACATACATCCTGATGCATTTCAAAGACTGACACAGCTGGAGATACTGGACCTGGGAGGAAACTCACTAAATTACCTTAAGCCCTCTTGGTTTCAAAGTCTAAAGAATCTTAAAGTATTATATCTGGCATTTAATTTTTTACTAAAATCTATAACTGGTGAGGAACCATCTTTTGAGGCATTTAGTTATCTTCACAGGCTAGAAAAACTTGACCTGTCGTTCAATTATGCTCTCGGATTGTACCCAGAAAAAATAACACTTTCAAAAGACTTTTCACAGCTCAGGTCACTGAAAACTTTGCATTTGGAGGCTTTGGTATTCCAGAGTATTGGACCAGACACACTCACACCTCTGTACAATCTAAAAAATCTATCTGCTTTGAATTTAGGTACTAACTTCATTATTTACAGCAACTCTACTTTATTCAGCCATTTCTCCCACGTAAAAATGATATATCTCTCAGAAAACAGGTTATATCCCACAACAATAGAAAGTCCACCAACTCTAACAGACAGATACAACCAGAATTCAGACCTTTCTATTTCATTTTCCATAACAGCTACTCCAAAAGACTTTAGCTACGAGATATCGGACAGGCTAATAAAGCAAGAGTGCTTTGACTCTGGACGAGTGCTCATCCTCAGCTCAAATAATCTGTTCTTCATTTCTCCAAAGCTATTTGAGGGATATGGAAATATTTCATGTCTCAACCTCTCCAGAAATGGATTTTCACAGGCACTTAATGGCACAGAGTTCAAGATGTTGCCTAATCTGACATATCTGGACTTATCTTTCAATAAGGTCGATATGGCCTATAACAACGCCTTCAAAGAACTAAAGAAATTACAAGTACTAGACCTCAGTTACAATCCACACTACTTTAAAGCATTTGGGGTAACGCTCAATTTAAATTTTACACAAAATCTACCTGTGCTAAGAGTCCTTAATATGAGTCATAATGAGATTTCCACACTGACAACAAAAGAGATGTATAGCAAATCATTAGCAGAACTTATATTTGCACAAAATCATCTAGGGAAACTTTGGAAAGACAGGGATAGCTCATACAAGAAACTTTTCACTAATCTCTCTAATTTGACAATTTTAGATATATCCTTTAATGGCATTGCAAAGATTCCAGATGATGTTTATGAATATTTGCCACATAACCTCACCACACTGCGCATAAGTCATAACTCACTCAGTGATGTTAATTGGGACAAACTGCCTTTCCATCAACTTCAAATTTTGGACCTAAGTTACAATTCTCTGTCTACTTTAACAACTATTAACTCAAACATCACACAAACTTTGACTTTCCTTGACCTGAGTCATAATCACATTTTCCATGCAGACAATTGTTTTTTAAAGAGTCTAAAAAGCCTCACGACTCTAAGCCTGAGTAACAACAAATTGACTATTGTCAATGAAACTACCTTCAAATCAGGACCTGCAAACCTGACTCTGTTCCTACAAGGAAATCCATTTGAGTGTACTTGTGATTCCATAGACTTTATTTTATGGATTGAACAGAATGATGTAAAGATCCCAAGACTGACCACTCAGGTGACATGTAACACACCAGTGAACCAGAGGAACAAAATACTGATAAGTTTTAACATTAGTCAGTGTGTAAATGCGAAAAAGGCAAAGCTGATCTACGCTCTAACTTCTATCATTATTCTTTTCATGATTGTTTCAACAGTTGCTCACTTATTTTACTGGGATGCTTCCTATGTCCTACACTATATGAAAGCTAAGCTGAAAGGGTACAGATCCTTGAACTCGCCAGATACTATTTATGATGTCTTTGTGACATATGATACAAAAGACCCACACGTCTCTGAGTGGGTGATGAGCAATCTGCGGGTGCAACTGGAGGAAGAGGGAGACAAGATACATCCACTGTGTCTGGAAGAGAGGGACTGGCCCCCAGGAGTCCCACTGGTGGACAACCTCACCCAGAGCATCCAGTACAGTCGCAAGACTCTGTTTGTCTTAACAAAGGGCTACGTTAAGACTGGTGCTTTCAAGCTAGCAATGTATCTGGCCCACCAAAGACTGCTGGATGAAAATGTGGATGTGATAGTACTGCTAATGCTGGAGCCTGTCCTGCAGCATTCTCACTTTCTGCGCTTGAGGAAGCGACTGTGCGAGAGCAGTGTTGTAGAGTGGCCGCGTACAGCAGCCGCAGAGCCCTGGTTTTGGCAAAACCTGAGAACTGTCATAAGAGTAGATAATCAAGTGATGTACAACAAGACCTATTCAAAATACTTCAACACCAAATGAAGAAGGATAATAACATGAGCTTGTTATATAACCAGTGCTTTTATATATCATTTCTTGTTTGGTCTTTTTAAAGTGTTTCTTCTTTGACTGAACTGTTTTTAAGAACTAATTTTCTTATAGTTGTTGAGTTATTGACTTATTCAAAATGCTTCACCACCAAGTGAAGAAGGATAATCATCACTTATCTGCCTGGGACTGATTTGTAATTCTAGTCTGCAGACAATAACATGGTCCTGCTTTAAAATCACTGTTCTTTAGAGCAATGCTTATTTGGTTCTTTTAAACGATTTCTTCTTTGTCCGAATCTAATAAGAAAACAATAAAAACCAAATTTTCTTATATTTGCTGAGAAAGCATAATAAATCTTGTGTAATCTGTCTGCAGTGCATTAATAAAAAAATAAAATAAAATAAAATGTGTGGCATTTTGCAGATGTAGATTTTATACTCTAGTCTCTGGTTTCTATGTTAGAAAACATCTGTGCTGAGTGACACCAGTACCAGGTTTAACAGTTAACAAAAGAGAAATTTAGTACAAAAGTGACAGATCCTAAATTGCAGTCCATTATTAAAAATCCATATCGACACAGTATGTGTAATATAACTTGCATGCTTTCATCTGTTATTTCACATTTGGAAATTTTTGAGATTGTCCGTAAGGTGGTGCAAGTGACACAGTTTTAATACAGTGCATTTTGCAAATTAGCCCTAAATTCAGTGTCCCACTCAAAAATAAATCAGTGTGTGAGGCCATATATTACTAATGTCATATTAATGTCTAAGAAATATGTCATTTTTAAACTCCATATTACTTCACATAATCTGAAGAACTGACTGGCACTATCCACTGTTGCTGTGTTTACTGGCATTCCAGTGTTCATCTTGGCTGACAAATAAACTGGCATTTTTGAAGGAGGGAAATGAAAAAGATGCAGTTCTTCAATTAACGGGCTACTTCCCTCACACAGCTTATCATGTAGTTTTAACAGGGTGTTTCTTTTTTATTTGTCTTGAAGGGAACAAACAGGGTCATCTGTAACGAAATCATTAATAAAAGACAAGAAACTTTCAAGTCTTACAATTGAGAAAAAAAATTGAAGCACACTAGCATAATTTTGCAAATTGTCATTCAGGGATCAATATAGTGGAGAAAAAATGGTGAGTTTTATTTTGTTTCTGTTCTTTATATTAACTTACATTTTTACATTTTATTAAATTTCTGATTACCTTTATATGCTATAATTTCTTTTATCTGTATTATTTTTGATTATTTTTCTAGTTTCAGGATTTTGGTGACAAAATGTTTCATAGATTTATTTGATTCTAAAAACCTGTACAGTTGACTTAATTTACTTTGGAAATGGCCTTTGGTATTTGGGTTTTTTTGGTATTTGGTATTTGTTGGACAATTACATTAAAATGTACATTAAAAATTACTCACAAATTACACAAACTGTTCAGTAATTTTAATATTTAATATTTTTCCCAAGTGTGACAAAAAACAGGAACAGTCTTTCCAGCTACAATTTGATTTACGATTTATTGGCACCTGCTGGGTAGAAGTGATGCCATACTTACATACAATTTTCTTCAAGCTTACTTTGTAACATCAATGGGCCTCATTCACTTACACTATATATCCACAAATCTTTTATTCCACTGTATTTTTTGTGATTAAACCTGTTTGCACTTGAACAGCTTTAAAACTGCCCAACAGCAAGCGTTCAAACAAATGAGTTGTTGTTTTCTTTTGGCCATCCAGATCTCCAAATCATCATGAGCCAAAAAAGAAATGCCTTTTATCACAGTTAAATAAATAACAATTAAAAATAAACTGCATATAATGAATGTGGAATGCGAGTCGGCTTCATATTTTATTTCAAACAAATACTATAATATATAATAGGCATCTTATTTTATCTTATCAATATGTTTTCTCTCAAAACATCTCTGTAGTTCTTGGATGTCATGACTTACAGTCTAATTGGGCCAAGAACATCTTTTGCTGCAGTGAGTGTATAATCTGGGGCTCACAGATCAAAATATTAGTCTGAACCTTGAAGTAATTTAGAAAGGCACAAACTCAACAAAATTAGAGCAAGAACCCAAACAAGCAGACAAGACTCTATGACCAAGGACTAGGTAAAGGAGGGAGGGTAAACTAGGCTAAAGAAGCAGCAGCCATTTGCTGCTACTGTACTGCTTGAGGGCTGAGTGGAAGGGAGAAATATGGAGAGGCCACAAAACAACAAACAGGACAAGAGAAAATACTGAGAAAGAGTAGAGACAAACTTTATGCATGCAGAAATGCAAGGCTAATAAATAAATGGGAAGTGAAAACAATGTAATCAAGGAGAAGCGCTAGTATGGCACGAGGGGTCCTGGAGTAGCTTAACTGATTCAGGGTCAGTCCAAATAATATGACCAAAAACAAAAGCTTTAAATTATTTCAGTTAACTGATTTCATCAATTTTTCACAGATTACCAAATGCTGGATGCTGTTGTTCTGTCTGTGTTGCCATGATGAGGTCCAGCTGGCTGCACATAAACCCTTCTGGATGACACGGCAGTTTCCTTGTGATGTCATATCCAACAATGCTTCAAATACGGTCAAATTTGACTGTAAAGGCCGCCATCTAGAGGAAGTACCAAAAGGTATAACTAGGGGAGACCGGGGATAGTTGTAACATTTCTGACATTTCTGTCTGTAAATTGGAGCTCTTTTAAGGTAGTGGATTCAAAATGTAATGCAAAGTATTTACATGTCTCTGCTATTAAATAGTGCAGCTATTTTCTCTGCAGCACAATTACCCATTGCATGGTATGGCCTCAAGCACAAAGAGTGAAATGTTACAATTAACCCCATAGTCTGGGTTAGTTGTAACATATCCTGGGGTAAAATGTAACACAAAGAAATAAGGGTACTAACAAAACATTAACATGTAATCTTTGTTTATTCAACACATGAATGCACTTAGAGCCATTAATGTAGCTGTGTGTGTGTGTGTGACAGAATGCAGAAATCTAGCTTGAAATCTAATGAGAATTCAGAAGTTTCTATGTCACCATTCGTAAAACTCACTCCAAAAGACTCAATTTATGAAGTACTACACAGGAATACAAAGCAAGAATGCGCCAATTCTGGACGAGTGCTCATCCTCAGCTCAAATAATCTGTTCTTCATTTCTCCAAAGCAGTTTGTGGGCTATGGAAATATTTCATGTCTCAACCTCTCAGGAAATGGATTTTCACAGGCACTTAATGGCACAGAGTTCAAGATGTTGCCTAATCTGACATATCTGGACTTATCCTTCAATAGGGTTGATCTGGCCTATAACAACGCCTTCAAAGAACTAAAGAAATTACAAGTACTAGACCTCAGTTACAATTCACACTACTTTGAAGCATTTGGGGTAACGCTTAATTTAAATTTTACACAAAATCTACCTGTGCTAAGAGTCCTTAATATGAGTCATAACGAGATTTCCACACTGACAACAAAAGAGATGTATAGCAAATCATTAGCAGAACTTATATTTGCACAAAATCATCTAGGGAAACTTTGGAAAGACAGGGATAGCACATACAAGAAACTTTTCACTAATCTCTCTAATTTGACAATTTTAGATATATCCTTTAATGGCATTGCAAAGATTCCAGATGATGTTTATGAATATTTGCCACATAACCTCACCACACTGCGCATAAGTCATAACTCACTCAGTGATGTTAATTGGGACAAACTGCCTTTCCATCAACTTCAAATTTTGGACCTAAGTTACAATTCTCTGTCTACTTTAACAACTATTAACTCAAACATCACACAAACTTTGACTTTCCTTGACCTGAGTCATAATCACATTTTCCATGCAGACAATTGTTTTTTAAAGAGTCTAAAAAGCCTCACGACTCTAAGCCTGAGTAACAACAAATTGACTATTGTCAATGAAACTACCTTCAAATCAGGACCTGCAAACCTGACTCTGTTCCTACAAGGAAATCCATTCGAGTGTACTTGTGATTTGTTAGACTTCGTTTTGTGGATTGAACAGAGTGATGTAAAGATCCCAAGACTGACCACTCAGGTGACATGTAACACACCAGTGAACTTAAAGGGACAAGGATTGATACATTTTAGCATTCATCAGTGTATAAATCCCAGTCAGGCAAAGCAGATCTACACTCTAACAACTTCTATCATTATTCTTTTCATGGTTGTTTCAACAGTTGCTCACTTATTTTACTGGGATGCTTCCTATGTTCTACACTATATGAAAGCTAAGCTGAAAGGGTACAGATCCTTGAACTCGCCAGATACTATTTATGATGTCTTTGTGACATATGATACAAAAGACCCACAGGTCTCTGAGTGGGTGATGAGCAATCTGCGGGTGCAACTGGAGGAAGAGGGAGACAAGATACATCCACTGTGTCTGGAAGAGAGGGACTGGCCCCCAGGAGTCCCACTGGTGGACAACCTCACCCAGAGCATCCAGTACAGTCGCAAGACTCTGTTTGTCTTAACAAAGGGCTACGTTAAGACCGGTGCTTTCAAGCTAGCAATGTATCTGGCCCACCAAAGACTGCTGGATGAAAATGTGGATGTGATAGTACTGCTAATGCTGGAGCCTGTCCTGCAGCATTCTCACTTTCTGCGCTTGAGGAAGCGACTGTGCGAGAGCAGTGTTGTAGAGTGGCCGCGTACAGCAGCCGCAGAGCCCTGGTTTTGGCAAAACCTGAGAACTGTCATAAGAGTCGACAATCAAGTGATGTACAACAAGACCTATTCAAAATACTTCACCACCAAGTGAAGAAGGATAATAACGTGTTTGTTTTAAAACACGTGTGTTATATATAATTTCGAGTTTGGTTTTAAAGTGTTTCTTCTTTGACTGAACTGTTTTTAAGAACTGGTTTCCTTATAGTTGCCAAGACAGCATAATGAATTTTTGTAATGTGTGTGAAGTACATTAATAAATGAAACCATATAAAAATGTGAGGCAATTTCTGAATGTAAATGTTACAGTCTACACTCTCGTTTCAACCTTAGAAAAGATCTGTGCTGAGGGACACCATTACCAGCTTCAACAGTTCCACAAAAGATCAATTTCGAGCAAAATTGACACATCCTAAACTTTACTCCATCACAGAGTTTCCCAGAATCCACACAGTATGACTGGTTAGAACTAGCATGTTCTGTGTTTGCCTGCTATTAAATTATCCACGTGGTGGCAGCAGTGATGCAGTTGCAGCTTGCAAATTAACCCTAAAGTCAATATCCCACACAGAAACAAATCAGTTTGTCAGTAGATATATTAACAATGCAATATTAATACACTTTGTTTTTTTGGAAGTCTCGTAATCCATTACATGAAAATGAGTTATGAAGTTGCATATTTATTGCAAATTTAAAAAATTGTAATTTATCAAGCTGAGACTTTTAGTCACATTTACTCCATCGTAACGATGCCTGAATGGTGCTGGTGTTACAGGCCCCACTATGATGGGCGCGTAGCCAGATTACGATCCTGTAAAACAGGAGAGAAAGTGAGCACAGGAGACACGCTGCCGTTCGCCTGGTCAGTCTTGCCAGAATTTATTCATACAACACAAGCATATCTGCTCCACTCTTTCGTTAACTCAATTTCACAATAACTGCTCATTCCCTCACATGGCTTGTTTTCCACCAGTACATTTCAATATTAGTCCACACTACTGGCATAAAACAACAAAGGGTTTAAATGAATGAAACAAATGAAAACTACGCCTCTTTTCCCATAAATGAGATAAACAAAATAATTCACATCATCATGGTAATGTCTCATCATAGAAAGGAAACTCTACTTTCAACATTACTGCACTACTTTCCTTGCCAGCATTTTTGTTGGCCGTACTCTTATTAGCGCTCTCGCTTCATATGTCCTTTTCAGACCAGTTAGATTCTAACACTGAAACAGCAAGTTTACACATGACTTCAGGCGAGCTCAGAACACTTTACACACGCGTTATACAAAACATTTGTCATGAACACAAAGCTACAAGTTTATCAGGAACTGTAAACCTAACTGGGTTGGTGCTTCTTATTATTATATGGAGTATTATACGCAGTTGCAACAGCTTGCTAGCGTTACCCAGGCATATAGCCTAGCTATAACATCTTACAGAGCTAAAGTAGCTCACATAGCGACAGTATAATACATCACATATCACAGACCCGTCTTATGTCATGAAAGTTTAAGTATCACAGTGTCCAGCTGTGTATTTCTTTATGTTTTTGACCACGTTACTGACCTGTAAAACAGGAGAGAAAGTGAGCACAGGAGACACGCTGCCGTTCGCCTGGTCAGTCTTGCCAGAATGGAAAACTTACGGCAGCTATGCACCCGACTCAGTTCCCAAAGCACGCTGCTGCCCCCTACTGTCCAAAGTGTTATACACTCTCCTGGCAACAGGGAACTTACATGACATTGTGGCTTTAAATTACACCAATAAACCAGCAAAATAAAACATGCAAAATAATCTCCATATATCACGACACTTAACTCACAATTGTGACCACATTTCTGTGTGGATCACATGCTCCCAAACAAAAAAAAAGATGGCTCCAGACATTTCAAGAAAATACACAAAAAGTTCACACTTCTTAACACTTTAACTCGCTCACCTAGAAACAGTTCTTGATCTTCATATTTCAGAGCGAAGGTATTTCGTCAGTGTGTGTATCAATATGGGTTTGTGTATGGTACAACAGTGCAGGGGAATGGTTGGTATGGGATGTAGTGTGGCACAGTGAGGGGTGGCATTCCCCAGACTGGCAGGGCCTGTACTGTACAAAGTCCAGCGGGGTTAAGTGACCCGTGTGCTCGGTAAGATGGCTGGCCCAGGGACTCGTATGTGAGAACCCGAGGGGGTTTCCTGCCCCTGGCGGATCTCCTCACTGTGACTTCCTGAGGAGTCAGCGGTCGAGCCTCATCACCCTCAGTCATTGTCTCTGGACACTCCTCCGCATCAAGGTGTTCTGGATCAGCAACAGAGCAGTCTGCAATTTGGTTTTCACCTTGTTCTTGTTCAACTTCTCTTTCAGGAGAAGTGCCTCTGGGTTGCTCTGCCATATGACCTCCTGACCGTGGCATGTATATTTGTTTTCCAGGGACATTCTGGGCTCCTTCAATATTTCTCTGGGACTGATGCATTGGTCTCAGATTCTTTGTTTGGCGTTGAGCCTGTGGTGATACTCTGAGCCAGTACTGCACTCTGGGTGCTTCACTGTCTGAGTTTTCAGAGTTGCTGCTTTCGGGCGTCTCCATCCCATCATGTCCCACAGCAGGGTCACTCCTTTTCCTTCGAGACCCTCTGGATGGCAATGGCCCCCTCTGCAGGTCAGGTAAGTCCACAGGTAGATTATTTACAAGGTGTAGAAGGTTTCTGTGAAGTATGCGGGTTTTAGCACCACCTGCCTCAGAGCATACTTTGTAAATGGGACTGTCACCCACTTGTTCCTTGACGACATACACAGTTTGCTCCCAGTAGGGTCTCAATTTTCCAGGTCCTCCCCTCTCACTCATATTACGGACTAGGACCCTGTCACCAGACTGGAGAGTGACTGTGTTCTGTATGTGACGATCATAATACTTCTTACCCTTTGCACTGGAGTGCTGGCTGTTCTCAGCTGCAATACGGTAAGCCTCCTTCATCCGTGATGCCCACTTTTTGGCATAACTCTGAGGTGTTTCAGATTGATCTCTGGTTAACAGGCCAAAAATTAGGTCTACTGGGAGGTGGGGGTGCCGACCAAACATGAGGTAGTGGGGTGAAAAGCCTGTGGCCTCATGCCTGGTACAGTTGTAGGCATGCACTATCTGGGGTAGGTGCTCCTTCCAGTTGCTCTTCGCCCTCTCCTCCAGCGTCCTTAGCATTTGGAGCAACGTCCTGTTAAATCGCTCGGCTGGGTTGCCCTGTGGATGATATGGTGTCGTCCTCGAGTGAGCAACCCCAGCCAGGCGTCGTAGGGCCATGAACAGGTCATTTTCAAATTCTCTGCCCTGGTCATGGTGTAGCCGCCTTGGAAATCCAAACCTGGGGATGAAGTCATTGAATATCTTCTCCGCCGCCATCCTTCCCGACTTGTTTTTCGTGGGGTAGGCCTGAGCAAACCTGGTGAAGTGGTCGATGACTACTAAGATGTACTCGTAGCCCCCCCTACTGGCTTCTAGGTGCATATAGTCCACAGACACCAGTTCAAGCGGCGCAGAAGTGGAGATTGATCCCATCGGGGCTCTGATCTGTTTGACCGGCTTCTTTTTCTTAATGCAGGGGCATTTCCTGGTCACATACGCTTCAATGTCCCTCTTCATAAAAGGCCAGTAAAAACGGTCCCTTGCCAAGTGAATGACCCTCTCTGCCCCAATATGACCCAGGTCATCATGAAGATGTTTCAGCACTAGGGGGTGGTATTGTGTTGGAAGCACAAGCTGTCTCCGCTGTCCTGCCGTGCGATACAGTAGTTGGTTTTCGATATTGAGCTTTCCCCACTCGTGCATCAACTTCCTCACAGGGCCACTGGCTCTCCTTCTGTCGTCATTCGTTATTACTGTTTTTGTTTCTTTCAGTTTGATCAGTTCGCTGATAACAGGATCCCCCCTTTGTGATGTCACCAGATCACTGTGACAGACTGTAAATGGTGATCCGTTCACCGGTGGCTCCGGGCATGTTAAGCTCAGGGCAGCAACATATGCAACGTCCTCTGTCTTTGCTGACTCACAACCCTCCCAGGCAGCATGGACAGTGTCTCCCGTGAGCTCTTCCGTACACTTTGTGAGATAGGTGTCGATGTCAAGTGGGAACCGGGAGAATGTGTCCGCATCTATGTTCACCTTCCCCGGCCTGTACTTGACATCGAACCGGAAATCTGCCAGCTCACCCACCCAGCGGTGGCCCACCGCATTAAGCTTTGCAGTGCTCAGCACATAGGTGAGGGGATTATTGTCCGTATAGACTGTGAAATGGGGTGCATAAAACAGGTAATCCCTGAATTTCTCACATACCGCCCACTTAAGGGCGAGGAACTCCAGTTTCCCTGAGTGCAGGTTATAATTTTTCTCAGCAGGGGACAGAGTTCTCGAGCCATAAGCGATGACCCTCATTCTTCCACCCTGGCGCTGATACAACACAGCGCCTAGTCCCTCCTTAGAGGCATCTGTGTGGAGTACAAACGGGAGTTCAAAGTCTGGATACGCCAACACGGGTGGGTGCGACAGAGTGTCTATCAGCTGCTCTAATATCCTCTGGTGCTCATCTGTCCACACGATAGGTGTCTTTGATGGCAGCTGGGCCCCCTTTCCCTTCGTGAGCTTTCCACTTGTTACTGCTGGGGCGGTTTTCACATTCAGCAGCTCGTAGATTGGCTTAGCGATGCTAGAGAAGTTTTGGATGTACATTCTGTAATAGCTCAGGAACCCAAGCAGCTTCCTCACCTCACCCACTGTATTGGGTGTTTTCTCTTGCAGCAGCCTGATCGCATCAGTGTCTTTTGGGTCAATCCTGACACCATAAGCTGAGACCAGCCTCCCCACATACCTGACCTCCTGCCGGAACAGCTCACATTTTGTGGGCCGAAGCTTGACACCATGGGCTTTTAGAGACCTCAGGACCTGACGTACTCCCTCGACATGCTCGTCAAAAGATTTTGCGTAGCAGAGGATGTCGTCGAGATAAGGGATGCAGCAGCTATCACGCAGGGAATCTAACATCTCCTCCATGCTGCGTTGAAAAGCGGCTGGGGCATTGGAGAGCCCAAATGGGATCCTCACCCATTCATAGAGACCCCAAGGAGTGATGAATGCTGTCATGTGTCTGGATCCCTCTGCCATGTAGCCCTGGTGATAGGCTTTGCCTTGATCCAGGATGGTGAACCAGCTGTGGCCTCCTAGTGTGTCTATGAGGTCCTGGATGCGAGGCAGTGGGTGGCGGTCTGGTACAGTCTTTTGATTTAAAAGCCTGTAATCAATACATAATCTCAATGTTCCATCTTTTTTTCTGACACACACGACAGGTGCTGCGTACGGTGACTTTGACTTAACTATCCACCCTTTGGCAAGCAGATCTTGGATGTATTCTTTAACCTCTTTGTAGAGGGGTTTGGGCACTGCAGCATAGGTTCGCTGTACTGGGATGTTGTCCTTTAAATTTATGGACATTTGCAGGCTTGGAATACACCCTATGTCTTCGTCATCACAAGCAAAAGCTCCTGACTCCTCGTATAGCATTTGTTTCACCTTTCTCTGTTGCTCATCACTTAGGTGACTAACATCCACTGGCGGGTGCCACAGTGTAGTAGGGGACAGGTCACTCATGGAGCTTGGTGGCGGGTCAGTGTTGCCCCGGGCTTGACTGTGCTCGCCGCTTGGGCTGCCTGTTCCTATTACTCCATCAATAGCTTCAATGGTGCCTAGGACCGTGGAGCTGGGCAGGACCACCGTCTCGGTAGAGTGGTTGGAAACTGGTACCTTCACGAAGGGTCTCTCATCCTGCTGGATTGCCAATAGCCCTTCACCTATACTCAGTGGCAACAGTGGTGTGTCATCTAGGTTAGGTTCAAACAGCACGAGTGGGCTAGAGTCACTAATGTCTAAAGATACTCCACACCTAATATACGCTACTTGACCAGGATTAATAGTGGCACCTTTCCTGCCCACCTTTACAGTCGCATTCTGTTCTACTTTTGGTTTGGTCTGTATGAAGCTTACAATAGCCTCTGCCTTTGCACTGTTGATCTCTAGGGCACCAGTCAGCAGGTTGACGAGGATGGACATGATTTTGGGTCTGCTCTCGTTACTCTTGATGAGTTCTTGGATGACATTAAAACCAACCAATGGTCTTTCTAAATCTAGTCGACTAACTAGAAAAGGTACTCTAATGGATAGATCTGGATCGTTGTTGCCTTGCAGGTTTACCACCACTTCCATCCACCCATCATATGGCACTGCCTCCCCCGTGACAGCAGTTACACTGAGTTCCTCATCCATTAGTTCACTCAGTGGGCGGATCTCTTTTTCAGGTAGGTACTTGTTCTTCCAGGCGTGGTCTATGATGCTCACATTTGCCCCTGTGTCTAACATGGCAGTCACTGCATAGCCGTTCATGCTGCATTTCAATAGGGATTTTCGGCCAATCAGTGGGGCAACTTTCTCAGGTGGGGGTAGGTGGTTACCCATCTGTAAGCTCATAGACTGGTCCCTCTTTCCTAACTCTAGTACTGTGGCATCATGGGGCTGGGATTTGTCCCTTGGATTGGTCAGGGGTTGCCCCTCAGCCCTGACCGGCACTCGTTTCCCGACTGCATATTCCTTTTCAAGCAGCCAATAGCACGATGGCCTACTTCTCCACACGAAAAGCAGTGGTTACAGCTTGGCCTGCCTTGGGCTACACACTGTGGACACCCATATGATCTTTGTGTCTTTCTGTCCGATTTGGTCTTGTCAGAGGCACTCTGTTGGACAATTTGATGGGCAGCCCCGGGCACCAGGGCTGGAGCAGTGAGCTTTCTCAGTGTCTCCATGGCCTCCGTTAGAGCCTCGACCTGAGCATTCAGTCTCTGAATTACATTGTCTTTACCTTTGACTCTAGTCTCGCCCACAACGCCGGTCATTCCCTCTGGCTCTGCAACTGTGCTGTGGGCTTGTGTGAACTTCCGGCTGGCGCTACGCCCCAGTTGGCGTTTTCTCTCGTTGTCCTCCATCGTGGTCTGGATAACCTGTCTTAAGAGAGCTTCATCAGAAACAGTGGGGTTAGCCAGGAGCGGCTTCAGGTCCCGCCTGAGGTCCTCGTGCCTTTCTCCCATGCCTTGATAAACTGCGTTCAGGAACACGCCCTGGAGTGTGGAGGCATCATACTTTATGATTGAACTTGCCTGCTTGGATGTGAACGTTATTCTCTGTTTCAGTCCGATCATGCGATACAGGAATTGCTGTGGAGATTCGTTCTCGTGTTGTTTAGCACACATCAGTTCCTGAAAGAGCTCGGTGCTGGTTTTCTCTCTCAAATGGGACTGTAGGAAACTTTTCAGTTCTGTAACTGTCAGGTCTTCCTTGTTCACAAGCATGTCTTTAAAGTTTCCACCCTTGATTATGCGTAGGACTCCTCTAATTATGTCGTCATCTGTGTGTTGTTCCCTGCGACCGTCATCAATCTGTTTGCAGATACTGTTAAAACTAATGTCCGATGCAGTATCAGTTATTTGCCCACCATGTATTTTGAATTCCTTCCTCTGTAACAGGGGCAGGTCGCGAAGGGCAATCACACTCTCGTGGGCTGGGGCAGGCAGTGCTCCTGCAGCCATGTGGTGTTGCTGGGGAATCAGTGGATGTCTGATGTCAGTTGGTGGTGAGTTAGTGGCACGAGGCCCGCTGATGTGACCGCAGCTACCCGTCCTACACTGTGGTCCCTCTGGGTCAGGTGCGTTGATGCTGTGTCTGTGAGATTTGTTCTGCCCCTCCCCTGAATCTGTGAGCAGTTGGTGTATGTCAAAGTTGGGGGTTGCCACTTCGGGAGCGTAGCCACCCATGGGAGATATATGTTTGCCATTAATGTTATCACTGGCTGGTGGCATCACAGGCGTCCCTTCACCACTAGCCAGATCTTTGGGGGGTGGTCTACCCTTATCCCGGTTAGTAATAACCAAGTCAATAGTGTCTTGTAAACATAACAACATGACCAAGCCCTCATCCTCTAGCTGTAGGAGTGTGGAGCTGTTCATATAAGCAGTGATGTACTCAATACAACCTTCCTCATCGTCCTTGTTTAGCCTTTCTGAGTCCAGTTCAGCCACCGGGTCAAGGTGAGTTGCAATGTTGTATGCTTCATCAGCCGTTAGCTGGTAGAGTTTCTTTTTGATGGACCAGCTGAGTCTTCTCCTCTCGTCGCCTGACATGACTTTTGTTGCAGCCTGGTGGCGTTACCGGTCCCACCCTCTTTAGCAACACTGTCACTTTGGGTCCAATGATCACTGGATCAGCCGGACGTGCTCCTCAGACGCCGCCGATCCTGGACGAGCCCCCAGAAATCTGTTACAGGCCCCACTATGATGGGCGCGTAGCCAGATTACGATCCTGTAAAACAGGAGAGAAAGTGAGCACAGGAGACACGCTGCCGTTCGCCTGATCAGTCTTGCCAGAATTTATTCATACAACACAAGCATATCTGCTCCACTCTTTCGTTAACTCAATTTCACAATAACTGCTCATTCCCTCACATGGCTTGTTTTCCACCAGTACATTTCAATATTAGTCCACACTACTGGCATAAAACAACAAAGGGTTTAAATGAATGAAACAAATGACAACTACACCTCTTTTCCCATAAATGAGATAAACAAAATAATTCACATCATCATGGTAGTGTCTCATCATAGAAAGGAAACTCTACTTTCAACATTACTGCACTACTTTCCCTGCCAGCATTTTTGTTGGCCGTACTGTTATTAGCGCTCTCGCTTCATATGTCCTTTTCAGACCAGTTAGATTCTAACACTGAAACAGCAAGTTTACACATGACTTCAGGCGAGCTCAGAACACTTTACACACGCGTTATACAAAACATTTGTCATGAACACAAAGCTACAAGTTTATCAGGAACTGTAAACCTAACTGGGTTGGTGCTTCTTATTATTATATGGAGTATTATACGCAGTTGCAACAGCTTGCTAGCGTTACCCAGGCATATAGCCTAGCTATAACATCTTACAGAGCTAAAGTAGCTCACATAGCGACAGTATAATACATCACATATCACAGACCCGTCTTATGTCATGAAAGTTTAAGTATCACAGTGTCCAGCTGTGTATTTCTTTATGTTTTTGACCACGTTACTGACCTGTAAAACAGGAGAGAAAGTGAGCACAGGAGACACGCTGCCGTTCGCCTGGTCAGTCTTGCCAGAATGGAAAACTTACGGCAGCTATGCACCCGACTCAGTTCCCAAAGCACGCTGCTGCCCCCTACTGTCCAAAGTGTTATACACTCTCCTGGCAACAGGGAATTTACATGACATTGTGGCTTTAAATTACACCAATAAACCAGCAAAATAAAACATGCAAAATAATCTCCATATATCACGACACTTAACTCACAATTGTGACCACATTTCTGTGTGGATCACACTGGCAGTCATGGAGTTTGCAATTTTAGCCATAAAGTCATTGTCCGACTGAAAAATACATCAGTTTGTGAGCAGATGGATTATTAATTTAATATTAATGACTAATACAGTGTTAATTTTAAATTCCATTTTTATTCACACCGTTTTAGAGATTTGACTGGCACTCATTGGTATGCTCACTGGAGATTTTAACGTACAGCTCAGTTGGCAATGAAACTGTGACAATGTTTTGAAAGAGAGAAATGAAACAGATGTAGTTCTTCAATTCATCAGCTTCCTTCTTGGGGACATAACAACATGCTACTTCCTTCACAAACGCTATCATGTTGTTAACAGTTTGTTACTTCCTTATTTGACTTTAGTTAAAGAGTTTTCTTTAACTGTCTAGAGACAAAGAGCAAAAACTTCAAACAGACTAAATTGTTATAAATTCATGCTTTAAAAGACAAGCAGTATTTAACTTTACTAAATCTAAAGAAAATAAACTAATTTTTTTTTTTCAACGAATGACTGAAAGATTTTGAAGTACTGGAGCATGACAAAGGTTTTCCAGATTGTCTTTCAGGGAACAATACAATAGGAACACAATGGTAAGTCTTTTTATTTTCTCTGTTTAGTAACTTAGATTTTTACTACAAGTAAAGAGATCTGTCTTATCTTTGATTCTTTTCTAGTTGTTGTGTTTCATAGATTTACTTGACTCCAAAAACCTGGATAGTTTGGTTAATTCAATTTTGGAAGTGGCCCTTGCTTTTTTGAAAATGTGTTAGACCATTGCATTAAATTGCACATTAAAAGTGACCCAGAACTGTTTAGAAAAATGCTCCATCATGATTATGTCTGTGAAGGTTCTCAGTCATCCAGGTCATCGTAGTCAAAGGAGCTTGCAAAGAAAAGCGTCTGGACTTCTTTAAGTTACTTGAAGACGTTTCACCTCTCATCCGAGAAGCTTCTTCAGTTCTAAGGTCAAATGGTGGAGAGTCCCAGATATAAACCTAGTGGGAGTAACCCCCCACAGAGGGACAAAAGGACCCCCTGATGATCCTCTAATCACCTGAGCCAAGGTGTGAAATTGGGTGTGGGTCCCAATCAGCCAGAGTTTCGGGTGAGCTCATTGTGAAACCTGGCACCACCTTATCATGCGAATTCCTGAGATCAGATGGCCCAGCGTGTGAGTGGGCGTTAAGGCGTCTGGGAAGGGATCTCAAAACTGGATTATAGATGGCAGAGAGTTGGTGTCGTAAACCCCCGCCTCTGTTCAAAGATGGTCGCTCACAGTGGACATAGATGGCTTCTTTCACTCCTCTTTCAAACCATCTGTCCTCTCTGTCCAAAATGTGAACATTGGCATCCTCGAAAGAGTGTCCTTTATCCTTAAGATACAGATGGACTGCTGAGTCTTGTCCTGTGGAGGTGGCTCTTCTGTGTTGTGCCATGCGCTTGTGAAGTGGCTGTTTGGTCTCTCCAATGTAGAGGTCTGGGCATTCCTCGCTGCACTGTACAGCATACACCACATTGTTAAGTCTGTGTTTTGGCGTTTTGTCTTTCGGGTGAACCAGTTTCTGTCTGAGCGTGTTGCTGGGTCTGAAATGCACCGGGATGTCATGCTTGGAGAAAACCCTCCTGAGTTTTTCTGATACACCAGCTACATAGGGGATGACAATGTTGTTGCGTCTGTCCTTCTTATCTTCCCTCGCTGGTGTCTGGTCTTCTTTTCTGTGCCTCTTTGCTGACTTTAAGAACGCCCGTTTAGGATAGCCGCACGTTTTGAGTGCTTCCTTTACATGTGTGTGTTCCTTCTTTTTTCCTTCAGGCTTAGAGGGAACATGTTCTGCCTGGTGGTGTAGGGTCCTAATTACTCCAAGTTTGTGTTCAAGAGGGTGATGGGAGTCAAACAGGAGGTACTGGTCCGTGTGTGTGGGCTTCCAGTAAACTTCGATGTTGAGGTTGCCGTTCTCTTCAATGTGCACAGCGCAGTCCAGGAACGGCAAACAGTTGTCCTTTGTGTTTTCCCTGGTGAACTTGATATTTTTATCCACAGCGTTAATGTGCGCAGTGAAGGATTCCACTTCTTGTGTCTTGATTTTGACCCAGGTGTCGTCTACATATCTGTACCAGTGGCTGGGTACTCTTCCTTTGAAAGAGCCAAGAGCCTTCCTTTCCACTTCCTCCATGTAAAGGTTGGCTACAATAGGTGACACGGGGGAGCCCATGGCACAGCCATGTTTTTGTCTGTAAAAGCCTTCGTTGTATTTGAAATATGTAGTGGTGAGGCAGAGGTCTAACAGTGTGAAAATCTGATCGGGTGTGAAGTTGGTCCTGTCCTCCAAGGAGCTGTCTTCTTGTAGTCGTTTTCTGACAGTCTCCACTGCCTGGGTATGCAAGTGAAGAGAGAGGCTACATCAAAGGACACCATGGTTTCATCTGGATCCAACACAGACTTAACAATGTGGTGTATGTGGTACAGTGCAGCGAGGAATGCCCAGACCTCTACATTGGAGAGACCAAACAGCCACTTCACAAGCGCATGGCACAACACAGAAGAGCCACCTCCACAGGACAAGACTCAGCAGTCCATCTGCATCTTAAGGATAAAGGACACTCTTTAGAGGGTGCCAATGTTCACATTTTGGACAGAGAGGACAGATGGTTTGAAAGAGGAGTGAAAGAAGCCATCTATGTCCACTGTGAGCGACCATCTTTGAACAGAGGCGGTGGTTTACGACACCAACTCTCTGCCATCTATAATCCAGTTTTGAGATCCCTTCCCAGACGCCTTAACGCCCACTCACATCCTGGGCCATCTGACCTCAGGAATTCGCATGATAAGGTGGTGCCAGGTTTCACAATGAGCTCACCCGAAACTCTGGCTGATTGGGACCCACACCCAATTTCACACCTTGGCTCAGGCGATTAGAGGATCATCAGGGGGTCCTTTTGTCCCTCTGATACTCCCACTAGGTTTATATCTGGGACTCTCCACCATTTGACCTTAGAACTGAAGAAGCTTCTCGGATGAGAGGTGAAACGTCTTCAAGTAACTTAAAGAAGTCCAGACGCTTTTCTTTGCAAGCTCCTTTGACTCCATCATGATTACTCGATCAGTAGCCTCCTTCATTTTTAAAAACAAAGTCACATATTTATTGTAAATTTTCAAAGGTAAGCTCAAACTTTTCAATAGGGTCTTTACATCTTTAGCAAGATGTAAAGACCCTATTGAAAGCATATAGCATATGGCATTTAGCATTCCATATGGAATGCTAAAGATAATTCAGCTGCAATGAAGACCTGCGACAAATTGATGAATACTTTTAGCAAAAAAAAAACTGAAACTGCTTAAAGAAAAATGAATACAACTGTAAAAATAAGTACTTTATTGATGAAGAAGTTTCACTTTGGTTTTCAAAGTTAAATTTAGCAGAAGAAAAAAAATTATTGCTTGGCAACAGACACCCAGTTTTGCTCCATGACTATGTGCTGTTCTAGTGTGGGCAGTACCTTATAATGACTGAGGAGGTAATGTTAATGAAAACAGAGTGTTGGAGAGTTGGTAGAATAACACAGGAGGTCCTGCAGCGGCCTGAGCCTATAGTAGCTTAATTAAGTGATGATTCAGGGTCAGTCCAAATAATTTTACCAAAAACAGAAGCATAAGGTTATTTCATATAAGGGATTTCATCAATTCTCCACAGATTACCAAATGCTGGATGCTGTTGTTCTGTCTCTGTTGCCATCATGAGATCCTGCCGGCTGCATGTAAACCCACCTGGATGACACGGCAGTTTCCTTGTGATGTCATATCCACCAATACCTCTGAGGTCAAATTTGACTGTAAAGGGCGTCATCTAGAGAAAGTACCAGAAGGAATAACCAGTAATGCCACGGATCTAGACTTATCTGAAAATTTTATTAAGAGTATTAAAGCTGATTCACTTTCTAATCTGCTGAAATTGACTCAGCTCAATCTCAACTTTGCAAACAAGCCCAAGAATGGTTATGGCTGCAGAAAATTGAACATTTCTGCAAATGCTTTCAAAAATCTCACAAAAATCAAGCAACTGGAACTGAGCGGCAACTGTCTGACTGAAATTCCACGCAATCTCCCCCACAGTGTGGAAAAACTTGACCTAAACATTAACAAGATTAGTTTGGATAAATTGAACAACAGTTTTATTGGCTTAAAAAACATAACAAACCTGTTACTATCTAAAAACTGCTACTTCTGGAATCCCTGTGGGAAGTCTGTTGCTATTATGGAAAAACCCTTTCAAATACTGGACAAACTGCAGGTTCTTGACTTGTCTTACAACAACTTAACACACATTCCTAAAGGACTACCCCAGTCAATTACAATTTTAGGTCTGGATTCCAACAAAATAGAGAACATATCTAAAGATGATTTCCAGGGGTTGCTAATTTTAAAAGTCCTTGATATACAAGGCAACTGTCCAAGATGTCACAATGCTCCGTACCCTTGTGTTCCTTGCCCTAACGGTTCTATTGACATACATCCTGATGCATTTCAAAGACTGACACAGCTTGAGACACTGAACCTGGGAGGAAACTCACTAAATTACCTTGATCCCTCTTGGTTTCAAAGTCTAAAGAATCTTAAAGAATTATTTGTGGCATTTAACTTTTTACAAAAAGCTGTAACTGGTAAGGACACACCAGTTAAAGCTTTCAGTTATCTTCACAGGCTAGAAAAACTTGACATGTCTTTCAATTATGCTCTCGGATTGTACCCAGAAAAATTAACACTTTCAAAAGACTTTTCACAGCTCAGGTCACTGAAAACTTTGCATTTGGAGGCTTTGGTATTCCAGAGAATTGGACCAGACACACTCACACCTTTACGCAATCTAAAAAATTTATCTGCTTTGAATTTAGGTACTAACTTCATTATTTATAGCAACTCTACTTTATTCACCAATTTCTCCCACTTAAAAATGATTTATCTAGCCGAAAACAGGTTATATCCCACAACAATAGAAAGTCCACCAACTCTAACCGACAGATACAACCAGAATTCAGACCTTTCTATTTCACCGTCAATAACAGCTACTCCAAAAGACTTTAGCTACGAGATATCACACAGCCTAATAAAGCAAGAGTGCTTTGACTCTGGACGAGTGCTCATCCTCAGCTCAAATAATCTGTTCTTCATTTCTCCAAAGCTATTTGAGGGATATGGAAATATTTCATGTCTCAACCTCTCAGGAAATGGATTTTCACAGGCACTTAATGGCACAGAATTCAAGATGTTGCCTAATCTGACATATCTGGATTTATCTTTCAATAAGGTCGATATGGCCTATAACAACGCCTTCAAAGAACTAAAGAAATTACAAGTACTAGACCTCAGTTACAATCCACACTACTTTAAAGCATTTGGGGTAACGCTTAATTTAAATTTTACACAAAATCTACCTGTGCTAAGAGTCCTTAATATGAGTCATAATGAGATTTCCACACTGACAACAAAAGAAATGTATAGCAAATCATTAGCAGAACTTATATTTACACACAATAATTTAGGGAAACTTTGGAAAGACAGGGATAGCACATACAAGAAACTTTTCACTAATCTTTCTAATTTGACAATTTTAGATATATCCTTTAATGGCATTGCAAAGATTCCAGATGATGTTTATGAATATTTGCCACGTAACCTCACCACACTGCGCATAAGTCATAACTGCCTCAGCGATTTTAGCTGGGACAAACTGCCTTTCCACCAACTACAGAGTTTAGACCTGAGCTACAATCATCTGTCTACTTTAACAACTATTAACTCAAACATCACACAAACTCTGACTTTCCTTGACCTGAGTCATAATCACATTTCCCAAGTGCACAATGGTTTTTTACAGAGTTTGAAAAGCCTCAGGACTCTCAGCCTTAGAAACAACAAACTTACTATTGTCAATCGAACTACCTTCAAATCAGGACCTGAATTTCAGACTTTGTTCCTACAAGGAAATCCATTTGAGTGTACTTGTGATTCCATAGACTTTATTTTATGGATTGAACAGAGTGATGTAAAGATCCCAAGACTCACCACTCAGGTGACATGTAACACACCAGTGAACCAGAGGAACAAAATACTGATACGTTTTAACATTAGTCAGTGTGTAAATGCGGAACAGGCAAAGCAGATCTACGCTCTAACAACTTCTATCATTATTCTTTTCATGATTGTTTCAACAGTTGCTCACTTATTTTACTGGGATGCTTCCTATGTCCTACACTATATGAAAGCTAAGCTGAAAGGGTACAGATCCTTGAACTCGCCAGATACTATTTATGATGTCTTTGTGACATATGATACAAAAGACCCACAGGTCTCTGAGTGGGTGATGAGCAATCTGCGGGTGCAACTGGAGGAAGAGGGAGACAAGATACATCCACTGTGTCTGGAAGAGAGGGACTGGCCCCCAGGAATCCCACTGGTGGACAACCTCACCCAGAGCATCCAGTACAGTCGCAAGACTCTGTTTGTCTTAACAAAGGGCTATGTTAAGACCGGTGCTTTCAAGCTAGCAATGTATCTGGCCCACCAAAGACTGCTGGATGAAAATGTGGATGTGATAGTACTGCTAATGCTGGAGCCTGTCCTGCAGCATTCTCACTTTCTGCGCTTGAGGAAGCGACTGTGCGAGAGCAGTGTTGTAGAGTGGCCGCGAACAGCAGCCGCAGAGCCCTGGTTTTGGCAAAACCTGAGAACTGTCATAAGAGTAGATAATCAAGTGATGTACAACAAGACCTATTCAAAATACTTCACCACCAAATGAAGAAGGATAATAACATGAGCTTGTTAAATAACCAGTGCTTTTATATATCATTTCTTGTTTGGTCTTTTTAAAGTGTTTCTTCTTTGACTGAACTGTTTTTAAGAACTAATTTTCTTATAGTTGTTGAGTTATTGACTTATTCAGAATGCTTCACCACTAAGTGAAGAAGGATAATCATCACTTATCTGCCTGGGACTGATTTGTAATTCTAGTCTGCAGACAATAACATGGTCCTGCTTTAAAATCACTGTTCTTTAGAGCAATGCTTATTTGGTTATTTTAAACGATTTCTTCTTTGTCTGAATCTAATAAGAAAACAATAAAAAACTAATTTTCTTATATTTGCTGAGAAAGCATAATAAATCTTGTGTAATCTGTCTGCAGTGCATTAATAAAAAAATAAAATAAAATAAAATGTGTGGCATTTTGCAGATGTAGATTTTATACTCTAGTCTCTGGTTTCTATGTTAGAAAACATCTGTGCTGAGTGACACCAGTACCAGGTTTAACAGTTAACAAAAGAGAAATTTAGTACAAAAGTGACAGATCCTAAATTGCAGTCCATTATTAAAAATCCATATCGACACAGTATGTGTAATATAACTTGCATGCTTTCATCTGTTATTTCACATTTGGAAATTTTTGAGATTGTCCGTAAGGTGGTGCAAGTGACACAGTTTTAATACAGTGCATTTTGCAAATTAGCCCTAAATTCAGTGTCCCACCAAAAATAAATCAGTGTGTGAGGCCATATATTACTAATGTCATATTAATGTCTAAGAAATATGTCATTTTTAAACGCCATATTACTTCACATAATCTGAAGAACTGACTGGCACTATGCACTGTTGCTGTGTTTACTGGCATTCCAGTGTTCATCTTGGCTGACAAATAAACTGGCATTTTTGAAGGAGGGAAATGAAAAAGATGCAGTTCTTCAATTAACGGGCTACTTCCCTCACACAGCTTATCATGTAGTTTTAACAGGGTGTTTCTTTTTTATTTGTCTTGAAGGGAACAAACAGGGTCATCTGTAACGAAATCATTAATAAAAGACAAGAAACTTTCAAGTCTTACAATTGAAAAAAAAATTGAAGCACACTAGCATAATTTTCCAAATTGTCATTCAGGGATCAATATAGTGGAGAAAAAATGGTGAGTTTTATTTTGTTTCTGTTCTTTATATTTACTTACATTTTTACATTTTATTAAATTTCTGATTACCTTTATATGCTATAATTTCATTTATCTGTATTATTTTTGATTATTTTTCTAGTTTCAGGATTTTGGTGACAAAATGTTTCATAGATTTATTTGATTCTAAAAACCTGTACAGTTGACTTAATTTACTTTGGAAATGGCCTTTGGTATTTGGGTTTTTTTGGTATTTGGTATTTGTTGGCCAATTACATTAAAATGTACATTAAAAATTAGTCAAAAATTACACAAACTGTTCAGTAATTTTATATTTAAAATTTTTCCCAAGTGTGACAAAAAACAGGAACAGTCTTTCCAGCTACAATTTGATTTACGATTTATTGGCACCTGCTGGGTAGAAGTGATGCCATACTTACATACAATTTTCTTCAAGCTTACTTTGTAACATCAATGGGCCTCATTCACTTACACTATATATCCACAAATCTTTTATTCCACTGTATTTTTTGTGATTAAACCTGTTTGCACTTGAACAGCTTTAAAACTGCCCAACAGCAAGCGTTCAAACAAATGAGTTGTTGTTTTCTTTTGGCCATCCAGATCTCCAAATCATCATGAGCCAAAAAAGAAATGCCTTTTATCACAGTTAAATAAATAACAATTAAAAATAAACTGCATATAATGAATGTGGAATGCGAGTCGGCTTCATATTTTATTTCAAACAAATACTATAATATATAATAGGCATCTTATTTTATCTTATCAATATGTTTTCTCTCAAAACATCTCTGTAGTTCTTGGATGTCATGACTTACAGTCTAATTGGGCCAAGAACATCTTTTGCTGCAGTGAGTGTATAATCTGGGGCTCACAGATCAAAATATTAGTCTGAACCTTGAAGTAATTTAGAAAGGCACAAACTCAACAAAATTAGAGCAAGAACCCAAACAAGCAGACAAGACTCTATGACCAAGGACTAGGTAAAGGAGGGAGGGTAAACTAGGCTAAAGAAGCAGCAGCCATTTGCTGCTACTGTACTGCTTGAGGGCTGAGTGGAAGGGAGAAATATGGAGAGGCCACAAAACAACAAACAGGACAAGAGAAAATACTGAGAAAGAGTAGAGACAAACTTTATGCATGCAGAAATGCAAGGCTAATAAATAAATGGGAAGTGAAAACAATGTAATCAAGGAGAAGCGCTAGTATGGCACGAGGGGTCCTGGAGTAGCTTAACTGATTCAGGGTCAGTCCAAATAATATGACCAAAAACAAAAGCTTTAAATTATTTCAGTTAACTGATTTCATCATTTTTCACAGATTACCAAATGCTGGATGCTGTTGTTCTGTCTGTGTTGCCATGATGAGGTCCAGCTGGCTGCACATAAACCCTTCTGGATGACACGGCAGTTTCCTTGTGATGTCATATCCAACAATGCTTCAAATACGGTCAAATTTGACTGTAAAAGCCGCCATCTAGAGGAAGTACCAAAAGGTATAACTACTAATGCCACTGATCTAGACTTGTCAGAAAATGTCATTAGGAGTATTAAAGCTGATTCACTCTCTAATCTGCTGAATCTGGCACATCTGAATCTCAACTGGGCAAACAACACCAAGACTGATTATGGATGCCGAGCACTGAAGATCGCTGAAAATGCTTTCAAAAATCTGACAAAACTGAAGCAACTACGACTGAGCGGCAACTGTCTGACTGAAATTCCACGCAATCTCCCCCACAGTGTGGAAAGACTTGAGCTAAACATTAACAAAGTTAATATGGATAAACTGAACAATAGCTTTATTGGCTTGCAAAACATGAAAATGCTGTTGTTATCTAAAAACTGCTACTTCCGCAACCCTTGTGGGAAGTCTGTCGCTATCAGCGAAAACACTTTTGCACTACTGAAAAAACTGAAATACCTGGACTTGTCTTATAACAACTTAACCCATGTTCCTAAAGGACTACCCCAGTCAATTACAATCTTACGTCTGGATACCAACAAAATAGAGAACATATATAAAGATGATTTTCAAGGGTTAGAAAATGTCAAATTCCTTGATATACAAGGCAACTGTCCAAGATGTCACAATGCTCCGTACCCTTGTGTTCCTTGCCCTAACGGTTCTATTGACATACATCCTGATGCATTTCAAAGACTGACACAGCTGGAGACACTGAACCTGGGAGGAAACTCACTAAATTACCTTGATCCCTCTTGGTTTCAAACGCTAACGAATCTTACACAATTGTTTCTGGAATTTAACTTTTTACAAAAAGCCGTAACTGGTGAGGACACATCGGTTAAAGCTTTCAGTTATCTTCACAGGCTAGAAAAACTTGACCTGTCTTTCAATTATGCTATCGGATTGTACCTAGAAAAATTAACACTTTCAAAAGACTTTTCACAGCTCAGGTCACTGAAAAGTTTGCATTTGAATGCTTTGGTATTCCAAAGTATTGGACCAGACACACTCACACCTCTGTACAATCTGAAAAATCTGTCTCATTTGTACTTAAGCACTAACTTCATTATTCACTCTGACCCTACCGTGTTCAGCAAGCTTTCCCACTTAAGAATGATATATCTCGGAGAAAACAGGTTATATCCCACTACAGTAGAAAGTCTACCAACTCTAAGAGACAGAAATAATGAGAATTCAGAAGTTTCTATGTCACCATTCGTAAAACTCACTCCAAAAGACTCAATTTATGAAGTACTACACAGGAATACAAAGCAAGAATGCGCCAATTCTGGACGAGTGCTCATCCTCAGCTCAAATAATCTGTTCTTCATTTCTCCAAAGCAGTTTGTGGGCTATGGAAATATTTCATGTCTCAACCTCTCCGGAAATGGATTTTCACAGGCACTTAATGGCACAGAGTTCAAGATGTTGCCTAATCTGACATATCTGGACTTATCCTTCAATAGGGTTGATCTGGCCTATAACAACGCCTTCAAAGAACTAAAGAAATTACAAGTACTAGACCTCAGTTACAATTCACACTACTTTGAAGCATTTGGGGTAACGCTTAATTTAAATTTTACACAAAATCTACCTGTGCTAAGAGTCCTTAATATGAGTCATAATGAGATTTCCACACTGACAACAAAAGAGATGTATAGCAAATCATTAGCAGAACTTATATTTGCACAAAATCATCTAGGGAAACTTTGGAAAGACAGGGATAGCACATACAAGAAACTTTTCACTAATCTCTCTAATTTGACAATTTTAGATATATCCTTTAATGGCATTGCAAAGATTCCAGATGATGTTTATGAATATTTGCCACATAACCTCACCACACTGCGCATAAGTCATAACTCACTCAGTGATGTTAATTGGGACAAACTGCCTTTCCATCAACTTCAAATTTTGGACCTAAGTTACAATTCTCTGTCTACTTTAACAACTATTAACTCAAACATCACACAAACTTTGACTTTCCTTGACCTGAGTCATAATCACATTTTCCATGCAGACAATTGTTTTTTAAAGAGTCTAAAAAGCCTCACGACTCTAAGCCTGAGTAACAACAAATTGACTATTGTCAATGAAACTACCTTCAAATCAGGACCTGCAAACCTGACTCTGTTCCTACAAGGAAATCCATTCGAGTGTACTTGTGATTCCATAGACTTTATTTTATGGATTGAACAGAATGATGTAAAGATCCCAAGACTGACCACTCAGGTGACATGTAACACACCAGTGAACTTAAAGGGACAAGGATTGATACATTTTAGCATTCATCAGTGTATAAATCCCAGTCAGGCATTTCAGATCTACACTCTAACAACTTCTATCATTATTCTTTTCATGGTTGTTTCAACAGTTGCTCACTTATTTTACTGGGATGCTTCCTATGTCCTACACTATATGAAAGCTAAGCTGAA
This sequence comes from Maylandia zebra, assembly GCF_041146795.1. Taxonomy (NCBI): domain Eukaryota; kingdom Metazoa; phylum Chordata; class Actinopteri; order Cichliformes; family Cichlidae; genus Maylandia; species Maylandia zebra. Next base: position 18,910,552 of record NC_135182.1, on the reverse strand, counting down.
AGGGTACAGATCCTTGAACTCGCCAGATACTATTTATGATGTCTTTGTGACATATGATACAAAAGACCCACACGTCTCTGAATGGGTGATGAGCAATCTGCGGGTGCAACTGGAGGAAGAGGGAGACAAGATACATCCACTGTGTCTGGAAGAGAGGGACTGGCCCCCAGGAGTCCCACTGGTGGACAACCTCACCCAGAGCATCCAGTACAGTCGCAAGACTCTGTTTGTCTTAACAAAGGGCTACGTTAAGACCGGTGCTTTCAAGCTAGCAATGTATCTGGCCCACCAAAGACTGCTGGATGAAAATGTGGATGTGATAGTACTGCTAATGCTGGAGCCTGTCCTGCAGCATTCTCACTTTCTGCGCTTGAGGAAGCGACTGTGCGAGAGCAGTGTTGTAGAGTGGCCGCGTACAGCAGCCGCAGAGCCCTGGTTTTGGCAAAACCTGCAAAGTGTCATAAGAGTAGATAATCAAGTGATGTACAACAAGACCTATTCAAAATACTTCACCACCAAGTGAAGAAGGTCTTGTTTTAAAACTATTGATTTATGCATCATTGCTTGCTTGGTTCTTTTAAAACTTCTCTCGACTTATAAACAAAGAAACTGCAAAACTTATTTGCTAATAATTGCTGAGAGAGCACAGCCTACCGAATATTTGTAAATGTGAAACTGTTATGTGCTGTATATTATCAAATAAAGCCTTTTCAAAATGTGTTCCATTTTGTGGATGTAAATTTTGGCAGACTACCATCTGGTTTTTGTATAAGAAAATAAATATTTTATGGGTTACAAGTTGAACTTATGCACAGCCTACTCTTTCATTTGGGTTTTTACTGACATTTTAGGACTTAGTAATTACTGTTTAGGGGGAAAAAACAACAACAAAAATACAAATTCTTGAAGCCAGGGAATCTGCTACACCACGTTTGGTTAGTACCTACTTTGTCCATACGGTGTCACCACTGATTCAGTTTTAATGGGAGTGCCGTTTGCAAATAAACCCTCAAGTCATTGTTCCACTAACTGTCGGCTACATTTATTTTTCCTTACAAGAGCAAACAAGGCGCTGTAGTGATGCAGACACCTTTTGTAGAGTTCGGAGAAAATCAATAAACGACGTTAATTAAGCTAATGGCACACAGCTGTTGCTAATGGCCACTCGATTTGAATGAATGTTCTGAGGTGTTTGTTTGTTTTTTGTTTTTTTTACTTGCGCTATGGTTTCGGGATTTCAGCGTTTGTTTTCAAGACTATATATAAGATTAAAAAATGTTCACTTTTTCTTTTTTTATCGTTTGTATCGAAGCAGCCTTGTCGTGACGTCAGAGGCTCATTTGCATACGGTATTGTATTTATTGTGTGATTGAGGCTGACGCTAGCACTCTGCTCCTGCAACAACCGGACGCGCAGCCTGTGATTTCTGTGAGTCGTGCTCTTGTAAGTAAGTTCCCTTTTTTTTTTTTTTTTGTTTCTTGTTAAAGTTGACCGGCGCTTAAATTTAGCTTTATGTGCCCTTATTTCCTCTGGTTTCAGTTTCTTGGCTCAATGACTACATCATGACGTTTAACAAAGTAAAAGTGTAAATGACCTAAGCTGCGGAATTTATGAGCATACTGCTTTGTGGGGTTTTTTATTATTATTTTAAACACGAATTTGTAGAACGCCTGTTTAAAATTAAAGTTCACTGTGGAGTGCATTCGGCGTAGCAGCATCCGTACTTGAAAGTGTTGTGTGCATCGAGATCGCTAGCGACTGTATGAGTCCGGGGGGGGGGGCGGTATTCAAATTCTCAATGCCTTGAAATTTAACTGTCTGACTACACATGCTCGGGTGTGCTGATTAGCCTAATAAGAAGGGTCTCTTTGTTTTAGAACCTTCTGCAAACATGTCTGACAAGCCTGACGTCACTGAGGTTACAACCTTTGACAAGACCAAGCTGAAGAAGACCGAGACTCAAGAGAAAAACCCACTGCCAACCAAAGAAGGTAGGTACTACACCGTCTGACTTTAATCCAGAGCATGTCTGCTATGCTGGAACTCTGAGACCCTAACCTTCTACCTCCTGTTGCAGTCATCGAACAGGAGAAGGCAGAGTCATCATGAAGACCAGGCCTCCTACGTGCTGTACATTTGACAAGCTTCGTCTCTATCAAAATGCATTTCAAGTTTCATAACCTACTTGGGAAATGGCTGTACAACTCACACTATTCACTTGGCTTGATGACCCTCTGTACAGTATGGCAGTGTGGCTTTATATCACCTTTAGGATCTGGTCATCTGTGTGCATCAATGAGCAGGGGGGAAACAACTGACAAATCTGCACTTGGCAATTTGTAGCCCTACTCCGGTCACCTGTAATGCTCACAAGCAAGCTGTTGTAAAACCTGAAATGCGCAAGATTTGTTTAATATGCACAATAAAAAAAAAAATGTAAATTTCACGTGCATGTGGTGTTTTGGTTTTTTGGGGGGGGTGGCGGTGTAACTTTTGCTCAGCCTTGGGAGCTAACATTGAATGCCCTTTTATCCTGAGCAGGTTTGACTGGATGGAGGCTCTCTATAGGCGTTTCAGCTTGTCTGCTAGCTAAACTGAATCTGTACCAACAGTTGGAACTAAAGCTTGACCAGCCGGTTCCTTTTGAGCACCGGTCCAACAGAAGCTGGTAATATATTGGCTCTGTCTCTTTTTTATTTATTTTTTTATTTTTTTTAAATTTAATTGTGCATCTTAAGCACTGCAGAAATTGTATGTCATCCCAGTGGGCTTCAAAAACACAACTTTACAATGCAGAACTTTTCGGAAGCCTTCGTCAACATCCAAAAAAGCCAGTTATTCAACCTTGTGGTCTGTAAAGGTGTTGTGCAAAACATTGCTGCCCTATCTGCCACAATTGTACTCAAGACTAGTCCTACATAGTTCACTTTTTTGGTTTTTCTACCTTGCAGCTGCACTAGGCCCCTGTGTTAAAGTATGCAATAACGCATCCAAAGCCACTAGCTGATGGACTAGTTCCTTTAAAATGCCAGTTTGGAATAAGAGCCATGGCTCTCTATTTTGTGACATGCAATTGAAACTGTCCAGTTATTTACACCTGCAGATGCAAAACTCTAAACTTGTAGGTCCAGTTACTAATCTCTACCTTGCAAGAGAAGTTTAATACCGGTCTGTGCGAAATGGGTGTTTGAAATGAAGCTGCTGCGCCTTGAGGTGCACATGAAAAAGAAAGCTTTAGGATCTAACAAATGCTACATTTAGCTGGAAACCATATTCAAGAACCCTTAATCATGGTGACGGTGTTTAATGTGTTAAACCACAGTACTGGTGCGGCAGGTGTATTTGGAGATTGTCACCTCCAAAAAATGTAAAGGGTTTTTTTTTTGTTTTTGTTTTTTTTCTCAAATTAACTGAACTAAAACAAAAAGGAACTAATTATGCTGTTTACACACATCAGTTGTCTCTTATGTTTGGAAAGTGGTTACATAATGCAATGTGTCTACAGACCATAACAGCTGTGCTGAAACAACAATAGGCTTTGCTGGGGGATTGGCACAAGTTCATCCTCTTTCCCATAAGGCCATATTCAGGCTACATTTGTTTTTAATAAGGGAACAGGACATGTTAGTTTATTTTGTATTTGCTGTTTTTAAGGAGCTCATGTAGACATTTGTGATGCCAGGCCCTCCTCTTCACCATCTACCATCTGTATGTGCAGTCTGGTCTGACAAGAACTCTGTCCTATAATAGTGTGTACTGTGAGACAGACCATATAGAATTTATGGATTTCAAGACAATACTCTGTCACTGGACTGTTTCATGTTTTTCTTTTTTTAAACTTTCTTAGACAGACAAAAGTACTTTATAGCGATAAATTGTAAGGGTTTAGCACTAGATCGAATGTTGGAAAAATACAAAATGTGTCCGTTTAATAAGGAAAGCACCATATTTATGCGATAAAAATCTAAGTCTTTCTATATTTTTACTAATTCTGCCTTTATGGTTCTGGTTTCCATGACGGTGTCTGACAAGTTGAGACCTGACGAAGTCTTTGAAAAGGAATGCAAGTGACATGAAATGGCTGATTGAGTTGAACTTGACGTAAGAGACCAAACTGCCATCTGCCACTGTTGTGATGGACACCCTCTGAAATGGCTGTGACTCAGGGGTAACTGACAAAGAACACAGATATCCCTGAGACTGCTTATAGCTGCATACTGTACATAATGTGCTAGGAGGATGAGACCACTCTGACAGTGTTCCTGCTCCAGTAGCTGTATTGTACAGTGCCAACGACTGTATTGTACTGTTGGACTGAGTGGATATGAATAACTCGACAAAAGATATGCAGGATTGTACAGAATACACAAAAAATAAGCACATCTTGCCCTTGTCTCATATAGCTGGAAAACATAGTATCATGAAAGGGAAAAAAAAATCTGTTTTATAAAGATCACATTTTTTTTCCTATTTTATTATGAACTGTGAAGTCTACTTTCAGACAAATATGTTGTATTTATGCTTATTTTACAACTAAGCAGCCAATTCCATTATCAGTGCAGTCAGAGTTGAATGACTTTATTTTTGTGTGTAACTGATGCACACATTTGTCTCAAATGATTCCTTTGATACATTTTAAGAGACGCAGTGTATGCTGCTGTCCTTTGTAAGTCTATATAGGCTGATGAACCTCGAAGTAATGGCATGGGAATAATCACACCTCAGACAGTTACTAAACAATGAGACATCACAAGGGAAATAAAGCAAACCCCATGAAATCATTTTACTTGTCTGAACAGTGGACTGGTTTAATTTTTGGAATTTAGGCAAAGCACTTAGCTTTTACTTTAAAAAATATTTTTCAGTGAATATATAATATTAAAACCAATGTAACACAAAAACAACACAAATAATGAACACCCCTTATTTGTATCACTTAGGGAATTATCACCTAGGTCCCATTGTGTTTTTAAGAGGAAATGCTAAAATAGTGAAACAAGCCTGTTCCTATAAGTTTTATTTTTACATTCAGGAGGAAGTGACAGAATTTCAGCTGTATGGTGAGACTTGTTTCTGTGTTTCTGCTGCTCACAAAAAAACCAGTCAGGTTTAAGACTGAACTTCTACTTTTCTCTGTGTTTCCATGGCAGCAGATGAGATTTTCCACTGTGGATCAAACAGTGTTGTTCAAAGCTCTAAATCTATTCAATTCTCAAGAGGAACTAATTTTTGAAAAGTATTGCTTGATCAGTGCAAGCAATTGTGATTTCAGGAATTATCTTGTTCATGTATGATGGTTTTGCTCTATGTGTTGTTTTTCACACTACCCAAGCTTTATTTTACCTTTCTGTTTTTTGCATTAATATCAGAACTGAAAATAAATGACCACACCTGGAGGTTTTTATTGTGGTGTACCAATAGGTTATAAAGGATATTCCTGTAGGAAATGAATGCCCAGCTAGGAATATAATGAGTCGACTCTGTTGAGAACAGCTGCTACGGACAGCAGACATAAAACAAGACAAACTCAACTCCACAGTGAAATATTTTCTGTTGTGTTCACAGCAAACGCTCGACTATCTTCCTTCAGGCGATGATGTAAAAATGTGTCTACATGCCACAGCATGTCTCTCATGTTAAGACACAGCCTTGCAGTTTTTTAGGGCTTCAGGTATGAAGCAAAGCGTAAACACTGTTTAGCACAGTTTAGCACAGTTTACCGTTGCGCTCTTATGTAATACATTACCTACGTACACTGCTGTCAATATATAATTGTGTTGTATTCCACCAGATGAAGAAACAAACATGATTTATTTCGGAATAATGATAAAACCTATTAGCAGTCAGGAAGACAAGCTTACAGGCAATAAAACTGTTTATTATTGTCAGTATGGCACAAAGTAAAAAGAAGGGTTTGGAAAAGTCAGCCATAAAGTGATATTATGAGCATATTAAGAGTTAGCCATTATTTAAAGTAATTTAGATAGTCCCACAGTAGCACCAACCTAGTATTGTTTTTTGAATTATCATGGATGTCTTTCTCTTCTGGCAGAATACAGATACTGGCAAACACAGCAGATAACACCAAAGTATCTGAATTGTTTGATTCATTTTCTTATACTGTTATTTAATATCAGAAAATCTACCAGTATAACCGACAGAAGACGTTTTTATTTCATTTTTACCATTGACTATACAAAGCCGAAGCTGGGACAAAAGAGTTTGGTCATCTGCCTCGTTGTGTTGTCAATTCAGAACGCATAAAAGAGGGGACAATTCTTCTTTGTCTTCTTTTTTATACCCGTGGTGGGAAAAAGCAGTTGTGTGAAAGGTAGACACAAAAGCTGAGGGTGTGAGCTGACCGAGGCAGTGACACACAATAATGGTTCTTGTGCGTGACAAAGACACCCACAGAAGCAGTCTTGTGCTATAGCTGTAATCAAGAGAAGATATCTGTCTGCACATCGAACAAAATAATTGATTAACAATGTTGTGGAAATAGCTAAAATATCTTGCAGAATTTTAGAGGAAGGTCAGGAAAAAGAACGACTTTTTACTCATTTATTTGAAATCCTTTTGAAATAGAGCACATAAAATGGCAAAGAGTTAAAAAAGGGTATTGGGATAGTTTACAATTTCTTATAGGCTTTCTATCATTAGTTTGAGTGTATGTACATGATTAGTGAAGCACACAGACTCCGTAACTGAGTGCAGGTAGTTCAAATGTTGCAAAAATATTAACTGACATTATATTTAAAGATTCTACAAACAATTAAAATATACAGGTGGGAGGAATGGAAAGGAACACTTATTGATAGCACGAGTGAGTAATCATATGACACAGCAAAATTAAAAATCATCAGAGGAAAACCTAGAGGTTTCTCCTTTATCAACAAGAACAAACTAACAATAGTCACTATTCCAACCCCCAGTGCCTTACCCATCCCCTGACCCCTGAGATCAACTCATTTCTCTACTAGTTCAACAGGCCTGTGTACAGATATCAACCAACAGTTTACAAAGCAACGACATCATATGACAAATGTATGCTCAAAATAAGGAACAGGAAGTTGAAATTAACCTGCTGGCAGTTAATACATCCAGCAGCCTATTTTAAAGTACTGAGGTCAAGAGCTGTCAAACCAATGATAGATCAAAAGCTGTCAATCCAACTGGTGAACAAGCAAACAAAAACCCCTTCAAAACAGTTAACATTTTATTTAATTGTATAAGTGGTTTCAACCGTCTTCCCCACAACTGCATTCTAAATGCTGCTAATATAGACATCTGTAAAGTAACTTCTGGTAGATAAGTAACTTCTAAAACAGATGTAAAACATCAACACTAAAATGACCACAATATATTAATTTGTTATTTCAGAACATTTAAAGATAAATACAAATGTTTTAGGCTGAGCTGCACAAAGAAAACATAAAACCAGCTCTAACTAACTAGTGACTATGCTAGCTTGCAGAATAGTGTCTGCAAACAGATTTGGTGCAGAGATGTAGGGAGTGTAGAAGTGATTCAATGTGACATGTGCATGCAACCCTGCAGCTGTAGGAGAGTCAGCCTCTTGTGCATAGTAGCTCACCAGATGTGAGTCTGTCACTTCAAATGTCGCCGCATTCAGCGGCACTATCCTCGTGGTAAATGCTTATAAACAGAAAGATTTCACTGTGGTGCCAGTTGTGACTTTAGCCCCACCAGCCCTATGTGACATAAGCAGAATAAATGAACAAGGTGAGGGTTTAGGCTACTATGATAACTGTAATCAAGCTAACTTGTGGTTACAAAATCATGTGCAACATCTGAGACAGGAAGTGAGAGGACTAAGTATAGAGTGAATGCCAGTTTGCATGTTTTTAAAGAGGGAGACAGAAGTTTTGCAGCACCAATAGTGGGATGTAAGCAGAGGAAGTGAGTGTTTTTGTTCAAGGGGCAAAAAAACACAACAAAAAGCAGCTCCTGGACAAGTTGTAGTCCAGATGTCTGCAGATGTGTGGCCCGTCATGGACCAGCTACTTGATAACACATAAAAAAGCAGAGTAAGTCCCCTGAGCTCCACATACCAACTTCTACGTCTTACACAGTAAATTAAGCTTCTGTAACTTACATTGTAGCTTTTTTAACTGGTGAGATTCGCATTTCTCTGAAATGGTTCAAAGTATGCTTCTGGAAACCTGCAAGGCACCTGTTATTTTGTGTCTGTGGTGACATTTGATACTGGCCAAGCAATCGCACTTTAGGTGGCAAAGAAAGATCACCATCGAAGACAGAAACGTCTTACCATACCCAAACTGTTAAATCTCCTTCGCATCCCACGTTGGGCAATTTATAGCTGTGTTAAAGTAGCTCAATTGTGAATTTGTCTGAGTTTCAAAGGTGTGTGACAGGATGTGGTTAAAGAGCTGCAGCACCAAACTGAAGAAGCAAAACTCCACAGTTGAGTTAACTGAGCTGATGGGCTTAAAGCATAAATACACTAATATAGTGTTGGAATAAAACATAAGCTTCAACTGACCTGATTCCTCTTTGCTGAACTTTGTAATTATTGTTTGTAAAACAGGTCAGTAGCTATAAAGTATTATAATTTTTAAAAATGTGCTTGTTTGCAACTTCGACATGGGCTGTGAACACTTCTGTTCTCTGTTCACACGAGGTTTAAGACAGAGGCATGTGCAGTGACTTAAAGCCATTTAAAGTGATGCCATCAGGATGTTTACTGTGTGCACTTCTATTTTATACTCTCTACCATGTCACAAACTGCCCCAAATGTCAGACAGTCATAAAACTATTATGTCCAGGTCAGTGGATCATACCAGGAAGTACAATGATCTGTGAAAAGTAAAGTCAAAGTTGATAACTCATTAGCAAAAGCTCAAATGTTTGGAAATTCAGACAGCATCTCTGAGGAATGTGCATAGTGTTCCTATAGCGGATGCACAGTAAAGTGGCTAAATGCCTGGATCGATATATTGATTTTTCAAAAAGCCTCACAGCTGTTTTAACATTTGTGACCATGTCATATACACACACAAACTCTCAGGAAGTTTAATGTATAAAGTACATATAAAGTACAGCTATGTAGAAGTTATAACAGCTTGTTGAGAAACAAGGCATCTGAGGCCATGGCATTCAGATTTGGTCTAGTTTAATCTCCCCTTAATTAATATGGATAAGCTCTGGTTGTGTGTGTGTGTGTGTGTGTGTGTGTGTGTGTGTGTGTGTGTGTGTGTGTGTGTGTGTGTGTGTGTGTGTGTGTGTGTGTGTTTTTGAGTGTACAGCTCAAAGTGGGTCTGAGGAAGCTGTCAAGACAAAGCAGGGTTTAAGTTTTTGCGCTGTAATTTCCGACCTCTGCTATTTATGACAATGTCTCTCTTCCTTTTTTCTCTGTTTCTAGTGGGCTGTTTCCACGTCACGCTGTGCACCCCTGCAGAGGAATCTGCATTTACATAGAGTAACATACAAGCCTCACCTCTTTCTGCACATATATCGAGCACTATTAAAACATTTACCACTTAAATGCTTAAACGGCTAAAAAAAAAAAAGGGAATGAATGAAGTCTGCATCAAATGAATGTGTGTAACAATTATATTATATACAAGCCCCCAAAACTATAATTAAAAGTGTGCTTAAAAAAAAGAAAAGATCCATGACTGGATTTTTATTATCCCTGTCTTTTCTGCATACGTACAGCAACAGCTTTAGAGCTCATTCTAACCAGAAACAGGAAATGAAATCTGGTTGTTTTCATTTTCATAGACTTTTGCTGATAGCAACAAAAGTCTGTAATAACAGCACAGCCATTTTTAAGGTATTATCAGTGGCCCTACCATAGTGCAGGAACATTACAGCTTTTGTACAAAGACATAGCAGGAGGTAAAAGTGATACTGCAGCATGTCCTATCATGTTAGGCATGCAGTTTACATAATCACTACACCAAGGTGAGGCTGTTGTCTTCTTAGGGTACATAGTTGTGTAATTATATCCAGCACAAACCTCCACAGTTAAAAGGAATAAAGGAGAGCTTTAAACTCTGACCTTTAGGGTCAAATGATTTAACAGTAAATTAACTTCTTACTAGCTTCAAAGAATAATGCAAAAAATGGATATAGTACAAATCCGTATTATCTTGACAAGAGGTAACTATCATATTAACATGTGCCTTTGACTCCATATGTCTCATATTACAAAGAGAAAACAGCAAGTATGACCTAGTTTTGTCAATGGAGTAATGTTTAGGGATTTTTGCTTAGAAAAATCTGTTGTCAGGGGTATCACAAAAATAAATAAATAAACACAGCAAATGCATGAGTTATTTTAAAGTATCGAATTATTATTTTAGAAGGTTAGAAAAGGCAGTTTAAAACAGTGTTAAAATATAGTTACATGGCAGGAAGTGCAAGAGGAAAGTTCCCCATTAAGTAACCACAGATTTTGAAGAACAACTCAAAAGAACATAATGCAGCTTCTGCAGGCACAGTACAGGTACATACAGTTTTCATTCTAATGTTGTATGTGGAGTCGGCATCTGCCAAGGAGTGAGAAACACTGAGAAATGAATTTCCTACATGTCTGGCAATATGCAAAGCACCTCCATCAGGTCTGCAAAAGACTGTGGCAGACTTACTATTCCACTGCAATGTTCTGAACAGGCAAGCCCATTAATAAATTATGGTAAGTCGCACACACTGACCCTCTTGAGACATCTGGTGCTACCCATCAAGCCAGCCTGAGAGCATGGCACAGCTGCGTCTGCTCCTGCATTATCGCTAAAAGGAGAACAGGAGGTGTCCAGCTGAGGTCAATACTTGCATTTACCTCATCCTGCTAATCAAATTGAGGTGCATGAGTGAAAGTGTCTCCCAGACAGCTTGAATTCCCTAGGGTCTGTCTGTCTAGTTGTACTGGGTTCAAACTCCCTTAACATCAGTTCATTGTTTATTCTATATGCAGCCATCATTTTAGGGGGAACACCTGCACCTAAGATCTTCTGTCTGCAAGTAAAAGGAGATTTCTGTCAGGTCGCAAAACAAACAGTGCCATTAAATTACAGCTGCAGCAACAAAATATCAGAGGTGGAAGTTTCTTTGACTAAATGTTTGAGTTTCTTAAGCTACTAGTTGGAATGTGACCATCAGCAATACCTCCTAGATTTGTTGTATTAGGTTTCTACTCATGCAAGGTGATACTTTATGCACAAGCTCAGTATTAAGTTTCAAATTTATCACACTAGCCCTGCGAATAATAGGTTCTCTAATCAGAACTCTACACAGCCTGTCAAAATGATTTCTCAAGATCGCTTCGTTTACTGCAGGGGGAAGTAACAGTTCCCTTCCTGAACCGTGGCAGAACTTCACAAGTTATCAGATTTGATGAGTTTTAGAGAGACCACACTATAAAGTAAGCAGCTAATTAAGCTATTTTAAAAGGAAGCAAATGTTTGTTTTTAAACATGACTCATATATAGACTCTGGCCAAATCTGGACAACAGCGCTCAAAGATGTATTACCTCAAACTACATTAGCGCTGTGGCAGCGGCCCATTTCTACAGCAGTTAGTATTGTCTGCAGTGCATTCATTGCTCATGGCATCTTCCACTCAAGGCAGGATGTGGTTGTGTACACACATCACTTTCAAAATAACTCTTCAACAGCCTTGTCTCTCCTTTTATAGTAAAGGCCGTGCTTATTGCACCATAGCCCACAGTGAGGGACTCACTGGATGAAATGTGCGTGCCCACATAGAAGCAGCTGATTTTCTCTAAAAGTGGCATGTATCTTACAGGCAGAGGGTCAAACAGGGGTTTGTTATGCCCTGTACTAACAGCACTAAAAACTTCTAATGAGAGGGGAGTGCTGGCCTGAGAGGTTTTTAGGAAGTTGGGAGGTGCACTTCCTGAAAATCACCGATGCTGAAACAAGGTTCTGCATTGCATGAAGCAAGATTACAGAACCACTTTTAAAACACTAAGAGACAAACACATAAACAAAGACAATATGTAAAAATAATTCAGGTCTTTATTTTCTGTGCATGATCTAACACATGCGTTTGAAATGATCAAATTAATGATATGCTGCAGAGATGGTCCTGTTATTAGTAAGAGGGAAAGATGAAACTCCTGATCAACCGATAACTGTCCCTTTTTTTTTAAACTGCCTTAACTTTGTATAATGCATCTTACTTCATTCCAAATCATATACAAACAGAGACTTTAGGTAATGGTTAAAAAACAAAGGAACACAGATAACGCATTTTAACTTTCTGATTACAACAGTAGACATAGGAACTTGTCATCTTTTTTCAGTTCCTGCTTCTTTATATTAGTAACTGGCTCCACCTTCTGGTAAAACCTGTGTACCTGAAGAAAGGTTTCAATTTTATATCCTATAAATAATATTGTCTATACTTGTAATTTTTTTACAAAAGGAAAAAAAAATAGCCAGTGTTTGCAGGCCTTATAGTAGTTTAGTATAATTTCAATAGCATAAATGCGCTGTTATTATGTAACAGCGTGGTGTGTTTTATTTACCAAACACAAATGAAGCATTTTATGTGTTTTTGTTTTTTCTCTCTCTCCTGTGTTTTTCATGATAAATATATTCACATCCAGCTTTTCAGAGAAGTGTTTAAAATTTCAGCCCCTAAACTTCCACTAGATTAATTTGGTGTCTTGGGCTAAACTTCAGAGTTTTTGCCAAGACAGGTGAGGGCGCTGTTGTCACGGAAATGCCCGCTTTATCAAATTAAACACAGAGTCAACAGAACAGCACCAAAGAAATAGCACTAATGTCCTGTATAGCACGCATGGCCTACATGCCTGACATGTGAGTCACATTTAGAGTCACATTTCACACTACAAATGAAAGGCAGTGTGTGTGTGAGAGTGTGTGTTATTGGACAAGGTCTAATCATTAACTACTGTATCCACTGGAGCAAACTGCCAGGTCTTCTACTCTAAGCAGTCAGTTCCAGATTGTAACTGATCATCCATCAAGCTTATTCATCATACTTGGACTGAACTTTGTGGAATTGATCACAATCAGGGGACGCCATCAGTGTGCCAAATTTCAAGCCTTTTTTTTTCCCTATACAGCAATAAAGAAGAAGACTGTTGAAGAAGAAGAAGAAGAAGAATGATAAATGATGAGGAATGATGAAGAATATGTATGAAAAACTGTACTGGTTCCTATCCAGCATTGCTACTTGGCCTCTTGTTAATCTTGCGTATCCTCTACTCTGTAATGGATTGTTGTTTACATAGATATGTCTATGTTAAACAGCCACGCTTACCATGAATGTTTATTATTTTCATAATAAATCTATGCAACAACTGGAGAGTCCAGACTGAATTTATTTTACCCTTCTCTCTATGCAAGCTAAACGAGCTATAACATCTATTTAGCAAGCTGAAACGTTTCTCCCTCCTGACATGAGTACCAAATGTCTGGAAAAATAATCACAGGCTTCTATTGTTCGACCACAGTATTTAACTGCACACTTCCTTCTCATCTGAAAGCTATTTCCATTGCAATTTTCAAATCATGTTAAACCTCTTTCCCCGATGTGACTCTGAGCAAAAATCTAAAGTGTAAATAAAGCAGATTTTGGATTTACAAGAAAAACAAACCCCCTCAAATGAATTTCAACAACAAATGTAAACTAAAGCCTGAAGCTCCAAAAGGAACAAGACCTTTTCATTTCCAAGCAAGCAGACGAGCAGGACCAGATGTTAGAGCGTACCCTGAGAGTGTGCAAACTCATTAAACACTTTTATGGCTGAACTTGAAATAAACGTGTGTGAGAGAGCAAAGCTTTATGTGCTACCTGAGAGCAAGACACCAAAGGGTACAGAGCTGCTAAGCACAAGCCTGTGCATGTCTGAGTTTGACAGTTATTTGATACAGTTGATTATTAAATAAAACAGAATCATAAAAAGCAGCTAATGCACGTAAAATTCATCAAGGAAAAGAAAAATAAAGTTCATTTGATTTTCTTTTCTTTTTTTTCATTTGAGCTTCTGCAGGGTTTGAGTAAAGAAAGGATTACCCCTTAACATTTTCCCCACCCCCCTTACAAACCCACTCCTACCTCCAGAAGTCACCACCTCATCCGTCTCAGTCCAGTGTCATTTCACAGTGACAGCCAACCTCTGGAATTTCAGTGCAGAAGAAAGAGAAGCAAATCATGGGGCACAGAGTATAGCAACAGCATTGAAAAGAGTATGACAGAGATATTTTTTCCCTAGAGGAGATTTTGACTTTGCACTCTGGAAATACATGAAATCTGGTGTGTCTTGTGAAAAACTGAGACTTGTTTCTGTCTAGGCAATTTAATGAGCGTAATCCCCCTGGGAGGAATAGTCAGAACGCAGAGCAACCAAAGTCAGCCCCGTGGGAAACAAGGCGTTACGGCTGCTCACTGTGACAGACATGCAGCCACTTACTTTGGTCGGTGCTCTTTTTCTCCTGCTCCACATCTCTGCTGGTAGCACAGACGCCTATAGGTAAGTCAATCAAGTCGAGCAACAGGCCGTGTGATGTTGTATGGTGTGCTTCTACTCTGAAAAATCTGCAGCAGGTGAAAACTTTGCTAAGTCAAGATTCAAAAATAAGTTAAAGTATGATGTCAGACAGATGTTTACGTACCAAAGAATTCCAATCACATTTCAGGAAGGCTGAATGCCAAAAATAACACAGCAATGTTAATTATAGTATCGGATAATATACAATTCAACCTGCTTCCTCTTAAAAAAGGTGGAATCTCTAACAACTGGAATATTAGTTTCTCCACACACTGTTATTTTAAGTGGGGCTTAAGGAATAACACAAATCCCTCTATTTTGCAGTGTAGAATATACATAAACCTTTAACAGTCGAAACTGTTATTTTGAAAATATGTACACACAACCTTGCCCCTGCTAACAGAAGACTAAGAGAGTGCAACTTCTAAATATGGCACAGCAACTGTTAATAACTGAAGAGCACCTGTCTCTCTTAGGAGACCGTCTCCTGTGGGCTATTCTGGTTGATTTCTATAAAGACACGGATTCCTCTTGTCCTGCCTGGGATTTAAGCGTTTGGCTGTCAGCCTAAAAGCAAAGCTAACGATGCTGAAAGGTGTAGTCAGATTTGAATGCAAGATTCTGCTATTTTTGGAATCACTTGCTCAACTAAGTTATGGTAGAAATGTTAATCGAATTTACAAGTTAAAATGTACACATGCAATGTAATCTATATGTACCACAGGTTATTTTGAGCACACCGCTGACTCTTTAACCACAAGTCAGAATAACCTTCCAGTTGATATGCATCAGCCTCCAGAAACAAGACAAAGATCAAAGCCGATTTTTAAAAGGAGGAAATATAGTGTGAGGGTGCCAGTGTCTGATTAGTATGTTTTTCTCCATCTGTAGCCTACATCCTGTCAGCTGGCTGTTGCACCATGGGGAGCCCAGCTTCTAGTGCTAAGCAAGCCTTGTGAGGAGACACTTTATTTAGGTTGCTTGTTGTTTGGACCATAATTAAAAGTGGATGCCAGAATGCCTGCAATTGAGACATCTCAGTTAGTGTGTGTGGGCCTAATTAAACATGATTCTATAATAACCTAAATTCATAATCAGTGGGGGTTTTATTTTTCATTTTATTTTTTTGCTTCCTGACATGAGATTTTGTTTAAAGGCTTAATTTGCTTATATATATATATATATATATATATATATATATATATATATATATATATATATATATATATATATATATATATATACATACATACATACATACATATACACACACACATATACACACACAGTGGGGCAAAAAAGTATTTAGTCAGCCACCGATTGTGCAAGTTCCCCCACCTAAAATGATGACAGAGGTCAGTAATTTGCACCAGAGGTACACTTCAACTGTGAGAGACAGAATGTGAAAAAAAAAAAATCCATGAATCCACATGGTAGGATTTGTAAAGAATTTATTCGTAAATCAGGGTGGAAAATAAGTATTTGGTCAATAACAAAAATACAACTCAATACTTTGTAACATAACCTTTGTTGGCAATAACAGAGGTCAAACGTTTACTATAGGTCTTTACCAGGTTTGCACACACAGTAGCTGGTATTTTGGCCCATTCCTCCATGCAGATCTTCTCGAGAGCAGTGATGTTTTGGGGCTGTCGCCGAGCAACACGGACTTTCAACTCCCGCCACAGATTTTCTATGGGGTTGAGGTCTGGAGACTGGCTAGGCCACTCCAGGACTTTCAAATGCTTCTTACGGAGCCACTCCTTTGTTGCCCGGGCGGTGTGTTTTGGATCATTGTCATGTTGGAAGACCCAGCCTCGTTTCATCTTCAAAGTTCTCACTGATGGAAGGAGGTTTTGGCTCAAAATCTCATGATACATGGCCCCATTCATTCTGTCCTTAACACGGATCAGTCGTCCTGTCCCCTTGGCAGAAAAACAGCCCCATAGCATGATGTTTCCACCCCCATGCTTCACAGTAGGTATGGTGTTCTTGGGATGCAACTCAGTATTCTTCGTCCTCCAAACACGACGAGTTGAGTTTATACCAAAAAGTTCTACTTTGGTTTCATCTGACCACATGACATTCTCCCAATCCTCTGCTGTATCATCCATGTGCTCTCTGGCAAACTTCAGACGGGCCTGGACATGCACTGGCTTCAGCAGCGGAACACGTCTGGCACTGCGGGATTTGATTCCCTGCCGTTGTAGTGTGTTACTGATGGTGACCTTTGTTACTTTGGTCCCAGCTCTCTGCAGGTCATTCACCAGGTCCCCCCGTGTGGTTCTGGGATCTTTGCTCACCGTTCTCATGATCATTTTGACCCCACGGGATGAGATCTTGCGTGGAGCCCCAGATCGAGGGAGATTATCAGTGGTCTTGTATGTCTTCCATTTTCTGATGATTGCTCCCACAGTTGATTTTTTCACACCATGCTGCTTGCCTATTGTAGATTCACTCTTCTCAGTCTGGTGCAGGTCTACAATACTTTTCCTGGTGTCCTTCGAAAGCTCTTTGGTCTTGGCCATGGCGGCGTTTGGAGTCTGACTGTTTGAGGCTGTGGACAGGTGTCTTTTATACAGATGATGAGTTCAAACAGGTGCCATTCATACAGGTAACGAGTGGGGGACAGAAAAGCTTCTTACAGAAGACGTTACAGGTCTGTGAGAGCCAGAGGTTTTCCTTGTTTGAGGTGACCAAATACTTATTTTCCACCCTGATTTACGAATAAATTCTTTACAAATCCTACCATGTGAATTCATGGATTTTTTTTCACATTCTGTCTCTCACAGTTGAAGTGTACCTCTGGTGCAAATTACTGACCTCTGTCATCATTTTAGGTGGGGGAACTTGCACAATCGGTGGCTGACTAAATACTTTTTTGCCCCACTGTATATATCTTACCTTTGACTTCTCTTTTTCCTCTGCAAAGGCACTACAGGCAAGTCCTTACTGGAAACCAACCAGGTGTGTGTCGCTATGGTAGGAGACTGGAGTGTTGCTATGGCTGGAGGAAAAACAGTAAAGGGCAGTGTGAGGGTAAGAACAGTATGCATTCAAAGGCCAGTTTATAATCAGTAAGATAAAAATCATTAAGGCACTTAAAAAGCAAGCAGGCTGAGACATTTAAACTAACACGAAAAGCTTTCTCAATAAACAAATATTTAGAGAGAACAAGCTTTACTGCCAAAAAACTGTACCCTGACTATTGTTAGTCTTTTCATGGGGGATATTTTTCTAACCCCCAAAAATGTGGAGGAAATTACATTCTAGATTTAAAAACCTTGCCTGTACAATAGAAATTTGTGGTTTTGACTGCAATCCATCATTTTCCACCACTGATATTTCTGGTGGTATTTTCTTCATCTTAAATGTTTTACCAGCCCAGTGTGAGCACGGGTGCAAGCACGGAGAGTGCGTTGGCCCCAACAAATGCAAGTGTTTTCCAGGATACTCCGGAAAGACATGTAATCAAGGTGGGTATTTGAGGTCATTAAATAATGTCTGGAAAGCAAACCGGGTACACAGACTAATTTATGGAAGGATTCACTTTTCCAGAAAGAAAATGTTTATCTGCTCGATTGATTGCTTTACAAAAAGTAAAGATCTTTCTTATTCTTAGACCTGAATGAGTGCGGCCTGAAACCTCGTCCATGTGAGCATCGCTGCATGAACACCTATGGGAGTTACAAATGCTACTGTCTCAACGGATACACCTTAATGGCCGACGGATCCTGTGCCAGTGAGTCCCAATACACTGAGTGGAAATGCAGAGAACAGCTGCATATCAGGATGCATATCTGATAATTTGTGTTATTTTGTGTTTGGACATGTAGATTCTAGGACCTGTGCACTTGCTCACTGTCAGTATGGCTGTGAGGAAGTACAAGGAGAGATTCAATGCCTCTGCCCATCTGCAGGGCTGCAACTGGGGCAGGATGGAAGAACTTGTGTAGGTGAGCGGTAACAGATCATACGTGCAGAAAAATGAATGTTTTAAGAAGTTAGTCTTATACAAACAATGTGTTATATGAGGCAACAGCCTTTATATGAAATAAGAAACACAGAGACTCTTTCTATGTCACACAGATTGAAGGTAACTGCATACTGGACACACTGTGTGAGGATTATATTACATGGTTTTGGCATGTTTTGCTTGTAAATCAACTGAATGCAATTTAGTTATATATCTTCCAACAAAACTGCTTGAGCTGTGGCTGCACCAGTCTGTCATGATCACACAGGGGAGGTCATATACAAGTTCAGCGGCATTAAATTTCACGACTGCCACGAATGTAACACATTCAGAAACAGATTTACAACAAAAACATACTTTTTATTCCAAAAGCAGCCAAATTCTATTTTTACCACATGTACTGTACAAAAAATGAATTCTGATGAGACACATTTATCCTGATTGTATTCAATGTGACATTCCATATACTTTATAGACCCCAACTGGCTTTAGGTCCACACTTTCAGTTGCTAACCACAAATATAGTAGAAACATTTTAAGCCATAGCAGTAAAAGACAATCATTTGTCAAATGTAAGCAAAAGCAGAATAGAATTGCAAATAATTTGCAGAATGTCTATGCCCTATATTTGATTAAACATAGGGTATAAAAAATCTAATGTAAAACATTTTGCTTTTAGTTCAATTTTGCACACTTGCCTGAATTTTGGGGAATGAGGTTTTACATTAATTACTATTACAATTTAAAATAAAACCCTTCTTGTGCATATGTCCTGTTATGTTGAGCTGTTAATAATTATATGCTTATTCACCACAGACTGCTGCTTAGCTGCTTGCTGAGCTCCTAATCAAACACAATTCAGCAATGCTATAAGGCTTTGAGAGTTCCTATTTACGATTATCAAAATGATAAAGCCCCAAAAACAGTAACTAAATCTATAGAAATAACTGGTAACACACCCCTGGCAAAGCAAATAGCGAAGAGGAAGTGTTATTGACCAGAAGGTACTGGATATGACTGCATGTGAAAAGGTTTTCGAAGGACTCTATGCAGCTTTGAAAAACTAAGTATGCCCCATTATTAAGTGGCTTTTTTCGTATGATTTTAGCAATCTCTCACATCATTGTGGAGAAATTTGCTACTCTTCTTTGCAATGTTGCTTCTGTTTTTGCACTGATCTCTTAAGATCACTCAAAATTTCATGTAGATTGACTTTAAATGGGCCATTGCAACACGTTGATTCTTTTCTGTTTCAGACGTTTTGTTGTAGATTTGCTGCTGTGCTAAGGATCACTGTCCCGTTGCATGACCCAGTTTTAGCTAATCTTTAGCTGTCGGCAGATGCCCTCACCTTTGACTCTAGAATACTTTGGTATACAGTGGAGTTCATGGTCAACTCAATGATTGCCTTTTGCCCAGGGCAAATGATTGCAAAAAATCCCAAGTCATCACTCCTCCACCATTGTGCTTAGCAGTTGGTATGGAGTCTTTGAGCTTGTATGCTATGGTTAGGTTTCATGAAAAATAGCACTATGCATTATAACCAAATATGTTCACTTTTGTCTGATCTGTCCAAATAAGATTATTCCAGATGTCTTGTGGTTTGTTTTAAACCTAAACTGTGCTGCCATGTTCTTTTTAGAGAGAAGGTGTTTTTTCTTGGCAGCCATCCCAAACAAGCCATATCTATTTAGTCTTTTTCTCATTTTAATGTTATGAACTTTAACATTTAACATGCTCAGTGAGACCTGTAGCTCTTGGGTGTTTTGCAGTTTCTCCTACATTGAACCATCTGATCTTGGGGTAAATTTGCTTGAACATCCACTCTTAAGAAAACAGGGGCATTCTGTTAACACACACACCTGAATGGTCCAGACCAGCAAACTGCTAAACCATCTGCTTTTATATCAGTGGTCACATTTAGTGATGAACAATTAATTAAGTGCATTTGATTAACAGCCTTTGGCTGCTAGTTACCCTCTTGATTTTTATGGAATCGGTAAGGGTGTACTTAGTTTTTTCACAAGACTACAGAACTCTTGATAATTATAAAAAACATGGGCTCTTTATTTTTTCTCCTGCTTTGTTTCTCTTTAGATATTGATGAGTGTGTAACTGGGAAGAACCTCTGCCCATACAACAGACAATGTGTGAACACCTTTGGCAGCTACTACTGCAAGTGTCAGGAAGGCTACGATCTGAAATATGTCAACGGCAAATATGACTGTGTAGGTAAGGTATACATGATCATTAAGGGGAGTCATCTCCTCACTTCAATTCCTAAAGGTACAAATAGGCTTCTTCCAATTCCAGACCTTGATGAGTGTGCAGCCGGCACCCACAAGTGCAGCCACCACGCTGTCTGTGTGAACACTCAAGGATTCTACAGGTGCAGGTGCAAGTCTGGCTTCAGAGGCAATGGCTTTGAATGCTCTGGTGAGATCCGAGATTCGCTGCGGAGAATTACGAATAAAATAATTTTAGCAAAGCCTTTCATTTCTACTGAGATTTGTCAAATTAAGGCATTCACGCTTGATTTAAAAAACAGACGAGGGTAATCAGTCAGGTAGGTCAGGAGAAGTTTTACAGCCACATATTTCATTTGGACTCTTTAAACATCTGCAAACAGCAGTCCTGCCAAGGCTAGTTTCCTGCCTTCAGACTCCCCTCCTCTTCACAGATGTTAACACCAGAGAGGCACAGATTGAAAACACACCTGTGTAAATACGACACTGCATTGTAGCTAGCCAACTGAAAAAGGAGAAATAAAGATAGTGCTGTACTCTTTGAACCAGACCCAGATAATAACAGGTGAAATCTCATGCAGCCAAATAACAAAAAAGAGGTCAGGGCTTTCTGCGTAAATGAAAATGCCTTTATTTTCTGTAGTTAAGCCGTTTTATCAGAGTTCGTGGGATGGAGAAAAAGGCAGTGCAGATGATTCCCTGAATGGTGAGATTGTATAGAATCCAAGACTCTGTTTCTGCTATTCACTCCCTGCCCTGCAACCCCATTCACTCATCCCTTCCTCTTGTCTATATATAAGAGCACCTCCCCCACCTCTCTCCCCTGCTCATGGCTGAAAATGTATGTCCATAGCACCCGCAGTCTGAGACCTTAAATCCTCAGCATGGCCTTATACAGTAAATTGCTTGAGCATTTAAGAAACTAATTTAAGCTATGCCCGCTTATGTCTTATCTGCATGCAGTAGGAGGATCTGTTGTCTTAGCATGTTAGTTTGTTACAGCTCTGCTCCTGTGGAAAGCATATTATCAATGGCCTGGTAAGTCACTGCAGGGAAATAATAAATAAGAACTGCATCTGCAAAATACATGACAAACAAGAAAGACATCTGAAGTCAAATACTATGTTTGTCAGTCATGATTGCAGAGCCATATGTCTATTCTGATTCCTCTTCCTGCCTGCAGCCATCCCAGACTCCCAGGTGAAGCCTAGGATTCTGGGAGGTAAACTGACTGACGAGGACATCAAAAATGTAATCCTCGAACCAGTCGCAACGCCACCTCCCAACATCCCCCTGCAACCTTTTGACTATGACGGGGAGGTCTATGTTGGCACTACGACTAAAGGAACGCAAGAGGAGGGATTTCCTGAGGAAGAAGATGAAGGGGTGGAAGAGGAAGACAACCAGCTCAATCCAAGAGGAGACGTTTTCAGTAAGGGGCATATTGTTTGGCAGCGCTATGATAAATGAGTTCCACTATTCTGGGTGGTCTGCAAAGTAAGTAGTAACCATAAACAGACTAAACAAACTCAGTGTGATTCAAAAGAGACTGTCCCCTCATGTTTACATGACATCTGAATGTAATTATGGATTTTCAGCTGAAATAACTGTCTGAAAGGGCAGCTCTGGATTAAGGCCTTGACCAAAGAAGAAAAGGGGGTGTTGCTTCAGATCTGCTGTTAACCTCAAACCCAGAGTTATCCCAGTCTCACTGACTTATCTATAAAGGATCAAAGGCACTATGATGATTATACTGGTATAAATAAAATAAATTGTCAACCTAATTTTTTTTCTCAAAATCCTTGAATTCTTACTTACTCTGCTATATTAAACTATTGGTCACAACAGACTGAATGTAAATTCCCAATAATAACCCAACACTGTAAAATCAAGACTTACCAGCTTACATTTAAAACCTTCAAATCCCCATGAATGAGGTTGTCTTTCACTGATAATCTTGAATTTTATGGAAAGATCAGAGCCTGTGTAAGAACTCAGAAAGCAAGAGGAGACAGGCCCCAAGACATCCATCACCTCCAGGGAGGAATGTTAGTCTGCTGGCATGTGAGAGCCCAAGGATACAACTCATCCTGGGCCTGCTTCCCCATCCCTCAGGTGGAGGGGGAGGCGGGATGGGAATTTACAAAGCCCCTAAACCTTTTATTATGTTTTCCCCAAAACAGCTGTTGTGCAAACAGACTTGCCTCCTTGTAGGAAGGTCTGTCATCAGCACTCTAGACTTCTCTAAAACAGGCCTACTCTGACTGAGCAGCTTCAATAATCCCAGCTGTCACTCATCAGACTGTCTGTGGCTGCATTTCATGGGGGTGATTTTCTGCTAGAGCTTTAAATTGCTTGGAGGGGATATATGCTAAAGTTGTAGCTCCATTTTATGGTATGAGTGACAGCAGGGCAGGTCTTTACCTGTTGGTTAAAAACCCCTTTCTACCTGTCATCTTGAAAAATCTCTTTGCTGTATTATTTATGCATTAAGTTCTTTCCATTGCATATTTTTTAAGAGTAGTATCAGAGTTGTGTCAGTTTTTGCACTCATTATCTTAGTCTAGTTCGAGTCTAATACAAAATCCATCAGGAAATCACGCCATCAGCTAAAGTTGAAAGGTATAATCTAAATGAATTTAGGATTTAGAGCAAAACTTTTGAACCAATGAATACCAGTTTAACTTAGGCATGCCTAATAGCTGAAAGCTTAAATGTGTATATTAAGATGAATTCACTCCATTTTTTTTTTTAATTTAATCTCTAAACACAGTATCAGAGGACTTTGAGTCAGTGTTCGGACCAGCCACAGAAGTCGAAGAGATCCACATAGCGCCAGCTCAAGAAGGTAATCAAAAAGTGTGTTCATGTTTCATTGTTCCCAGGAAGTTGATTTTGTTCATCACATTGCGTTTTCATTGAGAGAAAAGTTTTGTCAATAATTCAAGTGACTTCTTTAGTCTCAAGACCAAAGTCGTCCAGATGAACAGAATTAATTTTCTGGGATTTCCTTACCTGGATGATTTAGCATATATTAAGACGTGTTATTGTTGTATAATCGCTACTCAGCTAATTTAAAAATGTGTTCCTAACATTTACTTTCTAGAGTATTTCATGGATTGCAACTTTGACAAAGGGGCGTGCGAATGGATCCAAGACAAGTCTGATGACATGGACTGGAGTGTAGCATACCATGACAATGGTAACGACCTGATGAATGTTACTTTTTCAAAGGAGAGGTATTCATTTTTGTGCATTCAGATACTGTAACTTACATCAGCTACAAACCTTCTCAGGTGGTGAGTACTACATGGCTTTGAGCGGGCTTGTAGGGGAGCAAGAGGATGTGGCCAGGTTGAAACTGCTTCTTGGTGACCGGTCCCAGTATGGCAGCCTCTGCCTTACCTTTGACTACCGTGTGGTTGGCCCTGATGTGGGCACGCTCAGGGTACTGCTGGACAACAATGTTTACCCAGTATGGGAGCAGAGTCAGAGCAGGGAGCAGGGCTGGCAGACTGAGTTTCTCACAGTAACCTGGAAGGAGAAGGCCCCAGAGTCTGTAAGTCATTTACACACATTTTAGAACATTATATTTAAAATCTTCTTCAATACTTGTGGCTAGCTATGATGGGATCTTGGCCTAAAAAGTAAATTCCTTTGATGTTCTGAAAAGGCAGCCATCACATTACTAATTTACTACTCAGATCAACAACCTTAATGTACAACTGTATGTCGGTTTGTGTTTCAGGTTATCTTTGAAGTTCAGCGCGGGAAAGGTCTTGGAGGTGAGATTGGGCTGGACACTGTTGTGCTGACATCAGGAACGTGTCAAGAGGATCCAGTCTTTTAAGAACATATGCCTTGACATTTATCCATGTTATGGTGTGTTTCTTGTGGATTTTTTCCCATTATTCCCTCAGTGCAGACACACAGTCTACAGGGAACAATACATAAACTAAGTGCAGAGAAATTCATGTCATCACAAAGCTGCTACATAGAAGCACCCTGCTATAGTTTTTTTGTGATTTTCAAAATCATCTTTTATGGTACAGATAACTCAGATCTCAGGAAAAGGTGAAAATGCTAACTTTGTTAGTCTGGTCCAACAGTATTGTGCTTAAACCTTTGTTATGTTTGCAACAATGCATTTCTGAAGTTAATAGTTAAAAAGTTAATAGTCCACAATATGTAATGTGAATTGTTAGGTTAATTATATCTGCAATTTTAATTGATCAACGTTTTTGAAGGCTGTTTAGTTTAAACAATTAAAAAAAAACTATCAGTGCATACAATTGTGTAAGATTTGCTGTATTATTATACCATGTTATTACATTAAATGTTTTTTTTCTAACTTCCTATCATTTATTTTTTTCCATGTACAGATTCCATAATGATGATTATTTTACAGTACCAAATGTTCAAAAGGTTTTGAGCTGCAACTAATTTCTTTACAGTTTGCTTCAGGCTCTGGCTACTTTTTTAAAACAAATTTAAAGTCCAGACCTTGTACCTAACCATTTTTAATCAGTTACAAAAACACATCATCTACTCCCATATATTTAGTTACATCTATGAAACGGACAACGCTAACACGGATTAACGAGCATACAATATAATTTTAACAAAGTTATTCCCAAAGAACTATTATCACAAAATCCGGCATAACCCAGCAGGGGGTGTAGTGTCCTTAAAAAAATGCACATTTTCCTAGTAAAATATAAAGAAACGAGAGCCCCAAACTCCTATTATCTACTGCAGGTTTCTACAAACTGGGTAAAAGTATTGTGTGGTAACAGATGACAGCTACATGTGGCCCTCTGTTGGTGTAGCTTAACTACTGCAAAGATGTTGCGGTTAACTACCGTAAAATAAAGCGATGTTACGGCTTACTAATCTCACTCAAATAAAGCAAAAAAACGAATGACTTTAAAGTCTGTGATATTTTGAACATTAAGAGTCATGTGTACGCTGTGATAAAATATTAATGTACATGTTGTATAAGTAGTGGTGGCCTGAGAGCGTATCTCGGCGCTCGTTGGTTGTTTCGTCCTGACCAGATCACATGACCCGACGTTACCAGCTTGTTAGCAGCTAGCTACGTTAGCGCCAGACTTTACCAGGAAACGGAGAGCCCTGACGTTACCTCCAGACACGCCAAGGGAAGGAGCTGCCAAACAGATGTATTAAGATCATTTAAGTTATCTGGTGGCTTATTATTTTTATTCAACAGCTGCCTGGATCTAACTGTGAGGTACGTGACTTACACTCTTATCTGCATGAAAACCAGGCTAGCTGATCTGGTACCCTACATTAACCTAACTCCAGCTGTTATCTTGTTTTCCTTCTTCACGATAGCCAGCTCAGCTAACTGGCTAACTGGCCGGTAGTACCAACTTGGTGACTCTGTTATGTTACAGCACGTTAAAAATATGTTTCGTATTGTGTACCATGTAACTACAAGCTAAACTTTAATACCTTGTTTGCATCTTAATGTAACGTTATCGCATGTTTGGTGGCAGATAATACGTTATTGCAGTGTACCTGCTGTCCCGGGCCAACAGAAAAACTGAGCTCTTATCTCTGTATTACAGCTAGCTGAACGCTACCTGAATGGCCTGACTCTTCAACATTAAAGAAATGAGCATGTGACCAGGGACTGGGATTTAACAGCACATGATCCAGACCAGTGGATGAGCTCAAAATCAACCTAGGGTGAGAACAATATGTTTTCAATACCACACTTCTTCTTGCTGCAACTTTTTTTGTGTGTGTAATGGTGTACAAATACTAACAGTATCCATCACACACTCTTTCTACTAGGTAAACTATTTCAAAAGTGGTGGATTTGGGAGTAAATAGCCATGACAACAAAGACATCCTTGTTGAAAGTCATTCTGCTCGGTGACGGTGGTGTAGGAAAGAGTTCCATCATGAATCGCTACGTGACCAACAAGTTTGATGCACACCTTTTCCACACCATCGGGGTTGAGTTCCTCAACAAGGACCTGGAGGTAGATGGCCACCAGGTTACCCTCCAGATCTGGGACACAGCTGGCCAGGAGCGCTTCCGCAGCCTGAGGACTCCTTTCTATCGTGGCTCTGATTGCTGTCTGCTCACCTTCAGTGTTGATGATAACCAGAGTTTTCTGAACTTGGGCAACTGGAAGAAGGAGTTCATCTACTATGCGGATGTCAAGGAGCCGGAGAAGTTCCCGTTCGTAGTACTGGGCAACAAAGTGGATGTGACGGAGAGGCAGGTGTCTACCGAGGAGGCGCAGCAGTGGTGCAAGGAGAATGGTGACTACCCCTATTATGAGACCAGTGCCAAGGATGCCATCAATGTTGCAGTGGCCTTTGAGGAGGCAGTGCGTAGAGTGTTGGCAGTGGATGAAAGAACGGACCACCTCATCCCTACAGACACAGTCAAGCTTCACAGAAAGCCTCGCTCCACTGCCACTTGCTGTTCGTAACACCCATGAATTCACTATTAGGCCCATTAAATGAGGATGTAGGTGTACAGTTCTGTAGTAACATCTTATTTAAACAAATTACGCTACTGTTATACTGTTGATGGTTTGATAATGCAAAGTGTTGGATTTGTTTGGGGGAGAAAAACAATGAAAAAACACTAAATTAATGCTAGTGGCATTACAAATACAATTAAAAGCACTTGACTCAACACTGCCAAAGGCCATTAAGTCAGGCTTACGGGAAAAAAAACAAAACATTTTGTGTTGACCCAAGACAACTTATAGTTATAAATTAGAGTATTTTTCAAAAGGTTAAATGATTCCATTTTTTTTTATTTGTTTAGATATGTGCAACCTGGAGAGTGCAATTACTGTAGGGCCTCTACACTCCACTCCCTAATATTGAAATGCAGAATGGTGACATGATAGTAATGAAATAACTGCAGAATTGAAATAACATATCTACCAATAAACTTATTTCTGAAAATTATGAGGTAGCTAAGGAAATTCTTTGTATGACTAACAAATGGAAGCTTGTTATTAATGCACATTTAGGTCTTGTTTGTGCACATTCTGCATTGTGGATAGATTATGGCTGTGTGTTGAAAGCAATGAAGGATGAATTAATTCCCTGAAATATTAAAACAGATTTAACATGCATGGCATTTGGAATATTTCTGTTTCTGGAAACTTTTGTATTTTGTAAGCTCTTTTTATCATTGGAAAAAAACATGAATCTAACTATAAGCAGAATAAATAATGGAGTAGTGACATTTTTTTTCATTGATGGGATTATTTAGCTAATGAATGCACTTATTTTTTAAATATATTTTCAAGTTGAAAGTCTCCCCATAGTTATTTAAAACTGTGAACCATATGTTTAAGTGTCTTTTTTTTTTCTTTCAAAGTTGTACTACTGGCATGCCAAGTGATGAATAAACCCCCTGAAAATTGCCTGTTATGCATGTTTTGTAGACTGGAATCTAGCTGATAAATCAGTTTAATATTTCCTGTGAACGTATTGGACTATGCTCTGCAGTAACTTACAGATATTTTCTTTCTGGATATTTTTGCAGTGCACATGAAATTTGAAGCCATAATGTTACACAAAGCAGCCACATCCACTCTATTAAAAAACAAAACAAACACGCACAATGCAAAACACTGTTTATACAAATCCACTTTTGTTCTGAACACATTGAAGATTTTTAAAGAAGAACAGAAACAACTGTATTAACTATATACAACATAAAGACACTATTGAAATTTTTGTGTGAAGTGATTAACTCAGGAGATGCTTCTTCCCAAGGAACTGGACTTTCCTCTCAAAAGCAGTTGAGCGGATGGGCGCGTTGATTTCATAGAATGGATTCATTGCAAACTGAAAGACAGAGCAGGATAAGATTAAATGCTAAAAGCAAAATATACCAAATGTCACATCATGCTAAGATACTCTTATCACCTGGATAACGACTTACCTTGATGTATAAATCATAGACGTCGTTAAAAAAGTTTTTGATTCCATCTTCTTGTCGCATGTCGTGCAGCATGATGAATCTTATATGTGTTGCAAATAGTTAAAGAAAAGGAAGACATGCCCATACACTGAATCTGCCCGGAAACAATGATAACAAACTCATTAAGTCCCAAAATAATCACACTGGTGGCCCTGATTTCCATATTTATATTACATGTTAGATCATAGCTTTAAATCCCAATGATTTAAATGAATTAACATGTTTTTTAAGATGTAGATTAATAGAAGATTCAAAACTTGTGCTTGATTTTGGTTATTCAACTTGCTGTTTCAATTACAAATACTGTGTATAAACTACACCACTGAAATGAGATTATTTAACAAACTTACCCCTTTCATAAGTGTACAGCCCTTTGTTTTCAGCTGGGAGTTGTCTGAAGGTGCTATATAAATAAATTGCTTGCTCGCTTGCTATCAGTCTAAAAACAGTAATATCTTAATTAATGCTGAGCAAAGAAAAAATGTGTTTTCATCGGGCAACTGACACAGCATCAGGAAATAATTATCACATGAAACAGAACAAAAGGATATGTCCTGCAGTGACAAATGCAGAAACAAACCACTCGTTGAATTTGTCCACAGTTTTCAAGTACATATTGTTGGACAGCCACATATTTTCATCCACCAAATCCAGGGCTGCATGTGCAATGAACTGGTTTAGGTGACGATGATCATCCTGTAAGTATGATGTAAGTAAATGTAAGTAAGAACAGTTGTTTCATGATTTAATTAAGAGGGGGGCAATTATTTTTTTCCACATAGGGCCAGGTGGGTTTGATTAACTTTCTTTTTTCCCTTTAATAAACAAATTAATCGTTTAAAACTGCATTTTGAATTTACTCAGATTAGCTTTGTCTAACATTGAAACCTGTTTGATTATTTGAAATGTGTAAGTGTGTCAAATACACAAATAGAGACAAATACTGCGCTGTAGCTCAGTAATTGAGTGATTAAATTAAGCGAGGTTACCTTTGATTCGGGCTTCCCAGCTGGCAGGAACTCCATCTCAAACACAGGATTGTCATGATGACCAACCATGACAAAGTAGAAGCTTCCAGACATCGTCTTCTCCTCTCAGCAAAGATAAACTGATCTGAAATTAATCCCTCCACAACGAAATAAGCAAACTTATAAGTAGAAAATAGTGACAGCGTAACCTAAAATGACTGTAAACCCTCTGGATAGCAAGTTAGCACTAACCGCGGAGCTCCACGGATGCTTAAAGAAACTACATGACTATTGTAAGACCAAGATAAGCATTATATGAATAGAAACAATAGAAAGGTATGTCATATATCTGTTTTTAAAGGAATAAAACCGGTGTTTGTTTACCTGTTAGTTGCGTTTCCTGGATCGCAAGAACAGCAGTCGCAAAATGATGACATAATAAAGTAGCGAAACTTTTTTGTACTAAATCTTTTAAATGATAATTATTTTCTAACGCACTTTTAGAAACAATGCTATATGAAACACTGAATGCATATAATTAAATTATAATAAATACATTTTTGGTTTTTCGACGTGACGTCATAATTATGCGCATGCACGGAACCAAGCTTTTCCGTTGACGGTGGATTTAAATGTTTCAAGAACAAGAAAAGAGACGCGAAGGTTTGTGGTCGTCAGGCAGGTGAGTATTCTTCTTCTTAAGATACACATGGTGCACATGTTGCGAAGATAGAGGAATACAATTTTGATAACAACCAATAATACTTGGGAAAGTTTTTGAAAGCGAAGGTTTTTATTCTCACACTCGTCGTCCAATTGTCTGCTTCTGTTTGTTTTATGTCAGGTCTCGCAAAGATCCCAGCTATGTCCTCCTCTAAGGAAGATGCGTTATCCCCTGACGAGCTGAGGAAAAGACTCTATCAGACTTTTAAAAGTAAAGGAGTTCTTGATACACTCAAGGTAAGCAATGTTAATAACGGTGCTGTTATTATTATACATTGCTGTGAAAAAGTATTTGCCTTTCTCGATTTCTTTCACATCACCATGGAGGACTTATAGTGCACTCTTATTTGCACAATTGTTAAATTCATCCACATTGAAAGGTTTTTAAGCATTTATGGACTGTTTACGGTTATGTCAAAGCAATTAGAATTTAACATTCATCTGGCATTATTTTGAGGCATCCAGAGGTGGACTTCCTGGCAGGTTTCTCATCATCGTCCTGCTGCATAACCCAGGTGTGCTTGAACTTCAGGGCATAAACTGATGGCCAGACATTTTCCTTCAGGACTTTCTAGATCATAGACCATTACACTACCACCACCATGTCTGTTGGTATGATGTTCTTTTTATGAAATGCTGTGTTAGTTTTAAGCCAGATGTAATGGGACTCAAACCTTCCAAAAAGTGAAACTTTCGTCTCATTATTCCGCTTTCTCCAAAAGTCTTGAGGATCATCAATACGTTTTTTTGGCAAATGTGAGCTGAGCCTTTTGCTCAGTGGTTTTCTCCTTGGAACTCAGTGACATCTTGAATGAGTTGTCATTTTGCTTTTAGAGTAATTCTGGTAGGCTGGGCATTCTTCAGAAAGGTCACCACTTTTTATAGCTCTAACAATTGGATAGTGAGACTGGCTTTAGTAGTGGTGATGTAACTCTTTCCACACTGATAGCGTGTTGCATGATGTGTTGCTTTTTGGGATCTTTTAGCTTACTTCACTTTGTGAGACAGCTTCTGTTTGAGTGATTACTTGATTCAACAGGTCTGCCAGTAATCAGCCAGGGTGTGGATAGTGAAATTGAGCTCGACTTTACAAAAAAAGGTGTTAAATTACAGTTAATCAAAGGGGCCAAATACTTTTTCACAGCACTGTAGCAATGTTCAGTGTTTGGTCTTCATCCTTCTCTTTGACTATTCGGATCTTATTTAGGCACAGCTGCGAAATCAGCTCATCCAGGAGTTAAAGTACCCAGCTTTGGCAGGCCAAGAACCAGTTCCCAGGCCAGCACATGTGAAACATGAACCCATTTTAGTTTCAGCCTGTAACAGCATAGTGGCAGATCATCTCCAGAACTCTGGGTATGAGTACACACTTTCTGTGTTCTATCCTGAAAGCGGATTATCTAAAGACAAGGTGTGTATGACTTTTTATGTACATGTAGCTTGAGGTGTCAAGAAGATGGAGATGAAGGTCTCTGATCTACTTTTACAGGTTTTTACAAAAGAAGACCTTCTTCAGCTTCTTAAAATACGCCCTGAATCAAACCTTTACAAGTCATTGGTATTTATAATTATTTTGAACCTCGAACATCTTTTTGATATAAGTATTAAGACATAGTGTAATTACTAATAAAAGCGCCATTATTATTTTCTTACAGTCTTCAAATAAAGAAAACCATGATAGGGGTATGTACAGTGTCCTGTTCCTTCTACTTCTAATAAAACTGCTTTTGTTCGAGAGTCTCTCCAGTGATTTATTATGTCTTTATTTACCAGGGTTCCTGATCAGCCTTCTAACACAGCTAACAGATCATTATACTCGGAACCTGTGCCACGATGCCGACACTCAGACAAGTTTATCAAGTTATGGAGAGTCTCTTGGTATGAACTGATGTCTGACGGTGACTGGCCTTTTTATATTCATGCCCTCCAACAAAGAGTTTTAATGTGTTCTCCCTGTCTTTCCATTCACAGTAGAGAAGATGAAAACAATAGATCGGGAATACGAGGGTTTGGGGTACAATGAGGACAAAGTGTTTCCATTACAGTCAAAACTGTCTGCGTATAGAAAAGACATTGAAGTGCAGATGGAAACAGAAATGAACTTAAAGGTACACACTCGTAACAAACATGGTTTATTTGGTCACATAGTTTTCCTCCAGGTTGGGTCGCCTCAATGTTGTCTTTTTTTCTTCATCTTCTTTTGTAGATAGAACATTTTAAAGAAGTTGAAATTGCCAAGGTGAGGATGGAAGAAAAATCCAAATTTCATAAAGAATTTGAAAGGCTGAAGCAGGAGCTGGAGAGGACTTATGAAATGAAGACAAAGGCCCTGATGGAGCGAGAGAAAAATGCTATTGATCGGTTGCAAAAACAGCAAGAGGTAAATGGCTGCTACAATGAGGTGCTCTTTTTCTCATATAAACCTTGAACATGTAATGTAAGATTTCAAAGGTCTGACACCCAGATGAATATTTTACTAATAATATCACCTTAAAGTTCTGGTGTCAGTTTGAGGATTCTGGCCTTCTTACCTAACTTTCTTTTACTGGCTATCACTTGATCTTTTTAAATTGTTCTCAGTCCTCAAACCTTGCTGCTCATTTCCTGAGCTGTATGTATGATTTGGCATCAGGCTTCTATATCCCACTGCAATTTGATTATGGGTGGTTCTGAGCATTACAGTTTACATTCAAATTATTTCTCCTTAAATTTAAGATAGACTAATTATCTCTTATTTCCACTTCGCTTCTCTATAGATTGAAGAAAAGAACTTATACATTGAGAGACAGTCAGTGCTGAAGGAAATTGAAACACTACGTAGCAGAGAAAATGAGCTGAGGATGAGAAGAGAAGCCTTCGAAAAGTAAGAATTTTTTATGACTATTTATCTGAGTGAAATGATGCTGCACTCTTCCATTGTGGTCACAGGTTCATAGTTATTGCTGTTGTCTTTTTATGGTAATAGGACTTGTCAAATCCATGAGGAGAAGATCAAGACAGCTGAAGAGCTGCTGAGGAGGAGAGAACTGGCTGTGAAAACCATGGAGGACACGTATGACCAGAAGCTGAAGAATGAACTTTCCAGGTACTTGCTGTCAGTACTGTGTGTATACTATACAGTATACATTATCATCATTATCTGTGACATAAAAATCAATACAGTAATCCTGTTGGTGAATTTCAAATATTTTCCTGCTAAATAAAGCAGTAAATATATCTCAATGACACTGAGTTAATTAATGTACCAACCTTTATTTAACTTAAGTGATTTTCTTTTTATCAAAAGAATAGAGCTATCAGCAGCAACAGCAATTAATAGAGTAACATACACAAGAGGACTTTACCATGTATTTGACAGAGGACAACATTGCTTTTGCAAATCTGTAGTTGATCACTAGGTCGAGTATTTGCTTTGTGTAATGTAGAAAGAACAACAAGTCACATTGTCTTGTACTGTTTAGTTTTAGTCCTGCTTTTAAATGTCTCATCTTGTCTTTAAATCAGGTATCAGCTTGAACTAAAGGAGGACTACATCAAGAGAACAGAAAAGCTCACAGAAAGTGAGAACAGAAACAAAGGCAAGTATGTCAGTCAGTGAAGGATTTATGACTAATTTTCTGTTGCCTGTGCTTTGTCTGCTTTCACATCTTTGTATTTTTCAGTGGAAACTGTCCGTATCCAAAAGGAGTCAGCTGCAATTAATGCCAAATTGGAGGACCACAGTAAAACGTGCTCAGAGCTGAAGCGGCTGCAGGTAAAGACCCAAATCCATCCATCCTTGTTAACTTCACCCTTTTCAGTGGACGTGAGGCAAAATGATAAATAATTATATTAGCATTCAGTTTAATTCTGTGATAAATGCATGCCATCCAGTGCGATTCGGTTCCCATGCTTTTAATATCCCTCGCGGGATTGTTTTTCCAGATCGAGTTAGACACAGCACAGCAGCAGATTTCTCTGCTGACTCAACAGAAGGAGCTGTTAAGGGAAAGAATGGAGAGCATGAGTGACTACCCCCGCTTAACAAAAGAGAAAGCAGAGCTGCAGGGGCAGCTGCAGCTGCTAAAGAAACAGCTGGAGGAGGCCCAAGAGGAGAAACGGCTTCTTCATGCAGGTAGAGAGTGGTGGTTGCTCTCGAGTGTCTACCAGGAGAGTGTCCCTATTCAGTTAAAAACATGAAAAACACAATCAGGCATACTCTGTTTATAATAATGCACATCTGATTATCTTATAGCCTGGGACTATATAACCAGATTTATTGTGTCTAAAATGCAATCCTAGTTTTGGTAAGTCTGAATATTTGCAGTCTTTGCCATAAGCGAGGTTCTTGAAGTTCCTGTGTTGCATTCAGAGTGCATGAGTATAGGCTCATTGTGAACTGTGTAAGGTGCAGTGTACTGTGAAGCATTTTTGGTAGTCTTATCCCACTGCCTCTGGCTGAGCTGAGTCTTCTTGAATGTGTCTCGCCTGCCAAAGTAGGGCCTCTGTGTCTTGTTTGTAGCTTTGCAGACAGCCAATGAGGAAAGGGGGATGAGTGAATGGGAGCAGAGACAGAGGTCCTTTTACCCATGGCAAAGAAAATCTTACCTCTCTCTGAGGCTTACAGTATTCATCTTGTCTAAAGATGGGGCAAAGGAGCAGTGGGCCTCTCTCCTCAATGCTAACAAAAGGCAGTGACATGATAATGGGCCCCATGTGCTGTAATGTCATGCTGGTCAAGAACTGCTCCATACAAAACCAGATGCTTTTTCATCTGACAGTTTTCCCACTGAAGACAAATGCATTGGGGGAAATGAGCTGTACTTTTATGTTATGTTTTAAGTCGTATATATCCTGTCTCAGATTTGGGCAAACCATCCAAAGAGCAACTATCCTTGCAGTTGGAGCTTCAGAGGCTACAGAGTGCTCGCAGATTGGATGCGGAAGAATTTGACAACCAGAAACAGGTGCTGCAGGCACAGCTCCAGAGTGAGGTCAGCTACATCACAGCTCCTTGCTGTGGGAAACAATTTTTCTTCACCTTGAAGAATTTGTGTTCGCAGTATGCCCTCAAATCTCTGGTTATCAAAAAATATACATGTCGTTCACTTTTGTGTCCATTTTTTTCTGCAGATGGAGCAATGTGCCCAGTTCAAAGCTCAGCTGATAGAGTGTAAAGAGAAATCCCAGTGGATGGCTAACCATGTTGAGGACATTAAAATGCAGCTTCACCAAACTCAGCAAGGTACACTTTGATGTGGCATCCCTGTTAATGTGGCTAATCACATCAGATGATCTTGCTTTAAGTACAGTTGACTTTATTTTTGCTTTTCATAAGCAGGCTTGCTTTCTTTTCTAGCTCATACAGTTCTGTACACAGTTACACATTGCACATATTGATTCATCCTTTTATTTGTATTTTTGATGGTCTTTATAGAAAACTGAGTAAAAGCAAGAAAGAAATCAACACTCTAGTCTTAACTGCCTATTTCTGGTGTAGCCCCATGTAATTATTTCTAATTAGCTTTGGGGGGGTTTCTGATTTTTCATGGTGGATTGTATTCTGTAGTAGTACTCAACATTCATCGTGTTTGCCTTTCCCCTTTCTCTTCCTTTTGTGCGACTCATGTGATCCCGGCAGCTCTTGAAAATGAAGTGCTGCGTAATCCCAAACCATCTCTTGTTGATCGCTCTGTACTAGAGCTCGGCGCTGACAAGCTGGTTCCTCCTGACATCTATGTGGACAGAACTCTGCTGAGGGCCAGGGTGGGTTATGATGTTTGTGAAATAGATGGCAATCTGGGAGGAAGCAAATCGCCTTGGAGTGATGTACCAGATTCTGATTTGGAGTTGGTAGCTGAAGCTAAGACTCGGATCAAGGAGCTGCAGAGGGAGGCTGAGACTTTAGAGGAAGCTTACAGGAACTACCAGCAGAGGGCAGTGCGCTCCACCATCTCACACATGCTTCCCCCAAGACCTCTTTCCCCACAACAACCACATCCTTCTCATTTCCCTGAGTCTCCTCTTAGAAAACACGACCCTCTCCGTTCACACAGTCACTTAGCCCACAAACCAAAGATCTCACACAGACCACTGTCTCCTCAGTCTATCCAATCCCCCTCCAATGGCACCAGAAAGACTTTACCATCTGCACAATCAAGAGTTACCTTCTCAGAAGATCATAACCAGCCACAGGCCACATGTTTTGTTGACCACAGTCTCTATTCGCTGACCGAGCCTTTGTTCCTAAAAAATGGAAACGCTCCAGATGAAAGCTTGGCTCTATCCAAGCACCCATCCCCTACAACACAATCTTCCTTCAAGAATAATCTTCAAAGAGAGCTTACAGAAGGTAATATGTCAAAAAACTGAATAATGATTTATGTTCTCAGTGCTTATATGCTGCACACATGCATGTAAACTGTATATTTTCTATGGAAATTATTTGAAAATTCAGGTCAGTCTGTCCAGATCTTTACACATCAGTCTCTGAGCACGTTTCTACCTCAGATGTGTTTTTTAATATTAAGTCCTTCCTTCTGTTAGGGCCAGTCGTGTCTGCAGTCCTGCTTCCACAGCTGTCGTCTGACAGGCAGCTCTCTCCTGCCCTCCACAATGAGGTGGTGACCTCAGAGGACTTGTCCTCCGAGCTCAGTCCACCTCGCAGTCCTCAGCTCAGGAGCACAGCACGCGACCATTCCAGGTATCATCTGGCATCACTTTCAAGGACAGTGCAGTGTTTCGCATACATTTTATGATGAGACAGTGAATACCAATGCCTATGTTGCCACTGTGTCCTTCAGTCCACCAAAGCTACAGCAAGTCTTCTCCAGCTCAGAGTCTTCCCCACAGCCTGAGAAGATAAGCCTTGAAGATCTCACTGGAGGATTATCAGGTACTCAGTGTTGTTCATTGTTGTTAGTTGATTTTTGTTTAGTATTTTCCCCTTATTGTTTAAAGCATAATCAAATAGAATGTGGTCATGTATTTCTGAAGCCAATGTTTGCAGTGTACGTGACTCATACAACCGACTTTGAGCTTCAGCAGTCTGGTCGCGTCATTGCTGTTGAGGAAGAGGTTCTGGGCCATAAATTGTGATCAAAGGGGAACTTTTAAACTGTTAGAACATAAAGTTCTTTTATAGTAGTGCTTCATGCTGTTTGACTAGCTACAAGACATTCAGTGGAGATGACAAGTTCCCTGGGGATCTATTGTAGAAGTATAGCTCTCCTCTTATACTGGAAAATCTTCACTGTATCCCAGGATAAACACTCATAGTTTATGTGCTGTTTATTTTAATTCCATGACTGCTGTGCATGATGCGAGTGCTGAAAAGTGTGCTGTGTGATTAATTTCTGTTTGCTCCATCTGTCACTAGAATATATTTCTAGAAAATGATTAACTATATGTTGATAGTGTTTAATCACTAATGTAACAAAATGTGTAATGTATCCAGTATGGAGGCCTAGAATTTTTGGATGGCTGTTTTTTAATGAGTGTGTGACTGGCCTTTCAGTGGCCCTGCACAATGGTGAAGATGAAGGACCGCTGATTATGTATTCTGTGCTGGTCCTCTGGCCCTGTTGCATTATGGTGGGGCATAAAAGATCTCTTTGTGCATGTCTCCCTCCAGAGCCCGGCCACATTCCAGAGCTTCTCCTGGACACTGCTGTCCCTCTCTCCGAGGAGGCCCCTGCTGGCCCCCACCCACAAGACCTCCCAAAAGACCTAATAGACTCACAGGGCCAAACGGGTGAGTCTTAGTTCTCTCATCAACGATTCATAATCTTTCTTGACTTCCAATGACAATACAAGCCTTTTTTTTACTGTACATCATAAGTCAAACTGTAAAAATCAGTTGGCTCATTTTGCCGCCAATTTTCAGTAAACTGCTCTTTAAACCCAAAGGATCAAATTGACAAAGGATGACTCATGTTATTTCTAGAACTCCCACAAAGTTTGGTTGAATCTGAAAAGGAAGAAGATGAAGAACAAAGGTGGGAAAGAGAGCGGAAAGAAAGGGAAGAAAAAAGACAAAGGGAGCAGGAAGAAGCCAGAGAGAGAGAGCTGCAAGAACTTGAGCGACTAGAGAAAGAGATGGTAATGATTATCTTAGACCCACTTCCTGCAGAAATCCTTTTTATAAGCTAAACTATCTAAACTTCTCATAAAGGCGACCTTAAATGAATGTTTAATGTGATAACATCCCATTCTAATCAGCTTTTGCAAGAGGTGGAAAATCCAAAACAGGAAGAAGAAGAAGAAGAAACCGGGGTTAAGAAAGGAGTAGATGAAGAAATCAGTGGAGAGAAATATGAGTCTAAAAGTGAAAATCCACTGGACAAATACATGAAGATGGTCTTGGAAGCAAGAGGGAAGCAACATGCACAGGTAAGTTGCATCCATGTTTGTCTGAGGCTTCTGTACAAATGAAACAGGAGACTCGATGCAGACTGGAGTTCTTTGGGATTGTTTTTTTCTACAGAGCTCTCGAAGAGAAGAGGCAGAATATGCAAGCCCAGAGGCCAAGAGTTTGACTGAGGATAAAGAAGACAGGTAAATTAAAACCGTTGACTTGGCTAGACAAACTATTTCCGCTTTCTAATTCAAAAGCTGTGCAGGACTTTAATACATACATAAGCCTCTTTCAATAACATTTAATTGCTTTTGTGGTTTATCATGGTCGTACTTTATACTTGAGGGTTTTTTTTTTTGTTGTTCTGGATTCATGTTGTTAATTTTAAACTGTTTTACTTTTTTCTTTTTTTCTTTTTTTTTTTTTTAACTCTGTCCCTCGAGGCTTTCACTAATAAACTCAATTTTGTCTCAGCATTGCAGCATATTCACACAAGGATGAAGATGATGATTTTTGGTGAGCTGACCATCAGTTTGTGGCATCATAATCTGAAGTGTATAAAAACAGATATTTCAAGAATTTGCTTATCAGTCCTACATGTTTTCTTTTTTGTATGAAATTCAAATAAATGCATTTTTTAAATCTGTATACCAATCAATTCTATCATGCAAAGAACAAAAGCACCACAATTGGAAGAACGTTTTTAAAAAAAACATTTTTATTTATTTTCATAAAAACAGTCAACAGGCCGGTGAAGTTGTTTCATAAAGGGGTTTCCAGTCAGACAGGATGGTTTTTGTTTGTTTTCTTTTAACTGATTACTGTCCTCCTGGTGATTGATAGATAGCCTTGTATTTACTTTTTTGGTTCATTTAACAGGAAACACAACATACAAAGACAAGATGTGGCGTACATTACCTTCATGTACATCTGTCATCTATCCGCTCGACCACACCTATTGCCAGTCCTACATAAAGCACTGTAGGGTCTGTACCACTGTATCAAACAGATACTGTTTAACACTGGCATTCATACTTTGGCTGAATTTACCATTTATAATTTTATACAACTGTTTAAAGGACTGTTGTTGTGGCTAATTGTTGCTTGACAGTTGGAAAGTTAAGTATCAGTTAATCATGAGGAAGCCCTTGACATACATAGAAAATACAGGCATACTATCAGGCAACAAAACAATAAAGTATACTTCTCAAGTGATTAAAAGAACCTAAAAAAAAGATTATAACTAATGTGCTACATAGCTTTATATTCTGTTAGAAAAACAGGAAATGGGCAAACACTGCCAACTACTGAAGTCAGTGTACATAACTGTACATCACAGGTCACCACAGAAGTGGTCGTCTTTATACAACAAAGTAACATCTCGAATTATCCCTGTAACTCAGCTAATAAAGATTACAAGTTGTTATTTTAACATTGTGAAAATTGCACATTAATATACAATTATAGAAAATTGTGAAAAAAGGTAAGAAATGAAAAAATTTGACCTGTAATAAATTTAACTGAACTTCTTCAGTTCTGTTTTCAAATTGTAACAAACACATGTGACATAGTTATGCTTATCAATAGGATTTCTGTTAAATCAAGTCATTTTTGATCATATTGTGCATGTTGCAGATAATCACTGCTATATTATTAGCCATCACAACTCTTCATTGGCAATTACTGATGTTTTTGTTTTTTCCCTCCTATGTGCCTAAATGAATACGTACAGGTCAGAGTAAGTTTTTCTTGTAGCATTATCCAAAGTCTATAGTACTGTGAATCAGTTGAACTGTTGTGCATGTGTGGGGGTGTAGCTACACAAACCTATCTACTATATCTTTGAGACATCTTTTTACAACTGGAATTGGTTTATTTTACACCTTGCAATGGGAATTGTTTGTCCATAGGCTCTAGTGCTCACCTGAGGTAGAGGTAATGTAGGCTATGACTTAAGTAGCTGTACAGGAAAAATCCATAACTAATGAACAACATTCAGACAATCACCAACTGAGATGGAAATGCAAGTAAATTCATAATCATCAAGGATTATAGATTTATAGTGCATGTATTACCAACTATTTTATAAAAGAATCTGGTTTACTTTCCCTAAAAAGGTCAGTATGGTGTGATGCACAACTCTGGATGTAAGGCTGTTCATTTGTATAATACATCTGCAAAACAGAACAAAAACCAAAATGTTTCATCTTCCTTAGCTGAAAACTAAAGAAGGATCGAGCAAGACTGTGAAACACTGGTGTGCTGTGTAGGAATAGTGCAATGTCACAAGCTTCACCAGCAAAAAATACAACAAAGGTTATAAAAACACACGAACATCAGAACTCAGATCACTCTTCCCTACAGAAAATGAAAAATAAAAATTAGCATGAATGAAACTTCACAGAGCAGTTGTGAAACAATTAGTGCAGAAAGCAACACTGATGCATTAGTCTGTTAGGAGCCTGGTTAGTACTGCACAGTGTCAGTTGGCATGTTGTTTTAGCTGAGAGTCGCCTTGGTCCAGAGGGCCCACAGTGGTTGGCCACAGTGTCTGTTATTGTAAGTATGTGTGCTTATGTATGTGTGCGTGTGGATTGTAAGCTTGAAATATCCTTATGTGTAGGAATTGAGGCATTCCTTTGAGCGTGAGGTGATGTCCTGCAGCTCCCGCTCTTCCTTCATTTTGATGTCTTGGTAGGCATGCATATGACTGGCATCCTTAAGGTAGGCCCAGTTTGCTGAGAGAATCATGAGGAAGTGGATCTGGAAGAGAAGGGTGAGGTGGATGGCCGGTGAGCATGTCAAAGATGCAAAGCAAGCTACAGGAGTCAGAGCTACAGTACGTACATTACGGACATACACGAACGTAAAGTTATGCTTTTTTTTTTTTAACAAAAAAAGGACACTGTGGAAAAAGAAATGTTACGGGTATTGTAACAGTGCTGTTACAATCATTACTAATACTCGGCGTTATTACCTCGCTACACACAATACTACAGAAATGACACTTAAAAGATGAGGTGATGAGTGGAGGAAGATAGCGAGAGGCTGTACATGCAAAATGAGCAGAGCTGTAAAAGCTTAGGTTAGTGCAAAGCACAAGATTCTGAAATTTGCAAATCTGAGCTGTAGGATATATAATAAATAGACCAGGTGGGGATTCTTTTTGTAAACAAAGATTGTTTATTTTATAAAGAAAGTAAAAGCTACAGTCTTTGAAAAACTTAGGAGAAATTTAAATATATGAAATATGGAGTATAAGTAACTATAAACAGATCAAAGTATCTGAAAACTGTAAGCATGCAGGCTCAGTGTTAAGATAAAAACAAATGGCTCTTTAATGGCACTTTGAGAAAGAA
This sequence comes from Maylandia zebra, assembly GCF_041146795.1. Lineage (NCBI taxonomy): Eukaryota > Metazoa > Chordata > Actinopteri > Cichliformes > Cichlidae > Maylandia > Maylandia zebra. Next base: position 18,868,430 of record NC_135182.1, on the reverse strand, counting down.
TAAAGGAAAATGTATGAAACAAAACGCCAACTTCGTAGCTGGGGTAATATCAGGATCAGCTTTCATAGAAAAAAAAAAATACTGTACTCTAAAATAGGATCATTTCTCTTTTTATAAAATACATGGAATTAATCCGAGTAATAGGGCCTCATGCAGATCTATATGCACGGTACTGGCCTAACCCTTTATTTCTGCTACTTTCCATATGTGCAGTTACTTTGAATTCTACAATACACAGCTGGTTGTGGTAATACTCATCAGCATAACACATTGAATAAAACATTTTAGTTCAGTTTAGAATCTAACTCATGACCCAAAAAATTAATAATACTGAAGGTTTTCCGTGTTTCACACATCGGTTCTGAAAGATTTTAAGGCTAAGCAAATAAACCAAAGAAATACAAGGACAAGGCACTTTTGCCGCCATCACAGCTCATTTTACAGATTGTTTGTACTAAAATCCATCCACACCAAAATGCTAATCTGTCAATCAAAAAATATTAAGCCTGAGAACACCTTCAATATTCGTCATCAGATGCCCACGTGTTGTACGTCTATATGAGCCACGTGCAGTCTAGTGTATTTATCAGATCTCAGAATGGCAGCTTTTTTAAAACCTGCACACTTGTTTTACAAGTGTCTCAGGAGTTGAAGCTCGCCAGCTAATGGAAGGTGAATAACTGCATTCTTAATGCTGCGTGTGTGTCTTTTTTTTTTTAATCTAACTTACTCATGTGGTTTGTGCAGGCCAAAACCACCTTCACAAATTACAAATATAAATAACACTATTGTGGATTTCTAGCTGCGCACATTTCTATTTAAAAAAAAAAAAAATTCTGCTGGTGACATATTTCAATAAGTAAGTATAAAGGAAAGCAGAACAAACCAGTCAACTAAACACCATCATCCCACTCTGAAGACAACTCTCATCAGGTGTCCTCAGACGAGCATTATCCCTGGATACCAAATGCTAAGAGAAGTATACAGTCAGCTATTTACATGTCTTGTGATTACTAATGGAGAGATGTTGATTTTTTTCTATTCTCAGATTTTGTTGTTTTTTTTTTTAGTTCAACTGTTGTCAGTGGCAACGGTGTCTACTCAGCACAGCCTTGAATGGTGCACTGTGTTCCTAAAACGGTTTAAAACTTAGTGCAGCAGTCTTCTCGACTCTTAAACTTCAAAACAGCAAAGTTATAAGTAGTAGCCATCATGTAGATCAGCTGGTGGAAGAGAACAGAAAAGGTGGTAAGAGTACATGCCAGTGACCTCCTCGTCACTAATATTGTGACAAGTTAGTAAAGTGGCCAGTAAGTTTGCAGCAGTAAAATGTTAAAGATCATGAAGTATAATTTTATAGAATTCTAACAGTTTTTTTTAAAGTGTCATTTCTAAAAAAGAATCCTAATCATGGCACAAAAAAGCAACTGTTCAAAATAGGGTCATGTCCATCTAAGCTGAGGGTAAACAGCAAAATGAAGTTGGAGCTTTGGAAAAGACTATGTTATCATCATTGGTTTGGCTACATTAACCATATGGGAATGAGAAGAAAAGCACTGGACACATGACCTGCTAATACAAACCATGTGAAGATGGACTAAAACGTGAGGATGGAGAGACCAAACGGAAGCTTACCAGAGCGATGACAGTGGCTCCTGCCCCGGCGCACGCTACGATGTACAGGTGATAAGACAGGTAGAACTGAAAAAAGACAGGCAGCGTTAACAGTGTTTAGTCTTCAATAAACAGAATCCTATGTCACCCTGCTCTGTGTGCCACTTCCGGGATGAGTGATGTTTGCACAAGCACGCCTTACCTCATTGGTGTTGCAGATGTCACCTAGCGTTGATCCACAGGCCTTGCCTGGTGTGGCATTCCACGGGATAATTCCTGTTGTCATAAAATTAAAAAGCACCTTTACACCTGCAACCAATAGTAGCCTTGTCTCATGCAAATCATGATCAAACCTAAGAAACACAACGCCGAGCTGCAGTACTACTAAGCTGATAACAATTCAGTGTTTCAGAGACATGCTCAACTTTAAACATGAGGATTTCCTCACCATCATAAGAACTGCAAAGACAGCAGTCATTAGGCTCAACTTGTGCACTTAACGTTATAATGGAAACATATTATAACCCTGGGGGTAACCTACCTAAAATTATATATAAATTATATAGTTATCATGTGCCATTTGAGAGTATGTATAAGTAGGCTATATTATTTTATGCATTTATTTGTCTATTAGTCTGAACTTTGTAGACTAAAACAAAAATAATAAATTTGGCTAATTTTTTATCAGTACTGTCCTCTTACCTTTTTCTTGTAAATAACTGCATAAATGAACCTTGTAGGACCTTTTAAATGATAATGAGGCCCCACACAGACCTGATTTTCTTATAAGGAGTAACAGTGGTGTGTATAATACGGTATTGGTCTGTATACTAACAGGAAGCTATTCACTGAGTATCTCAATGAAGAAAAACAGTGCTGTTCTCTCACCATACTGACGGGCATCCACGCAGATGGAATCAATGTTTGTGAAGTTGGCCATTGGAGACTTCATGGCAGCACAGGTAGACCACATGTTGTAGAAGAGGAAGACGGGCACAGCAGAGAAGCCAAACACACCAAGCCATGCCACACCCAGGATGTATGTGAGGAACACAAACTAAAGACACAGGAATGTCACAGTGTCATTAAACCTTTTTTAAAGTGTGCTCTATTTAAAAAAAAAAAAAAAGTGTGGTATTTACATACCATTCCACTGATGCATCGTCCACAGATGGTGGTCTTGAACTCGCTGTGCAGTTCCTTGACTGCGCTAGTTGTATAGAAACCCTCAGCAAGCAGAATGATCCCATAGAGGAAGAAAAATGAAGCAATGCCGTAGATGATATACTGCATCAGCTGTATTCTGTTAAAGGAAATATTACATATGAGTTTATTTGTGCCAATAAAGCTGGGATAAGTTTCAAAACGTTGGCCAAAACCGGCCTTTAAAAAAAAAGAAAAAAAAGAAAAGAAGCTAAAAATAGTTCCATACAATGCATATGCATGTATTCTATACAGAGAAGGTTCATCTTTATTGTTGTGACAGACAGTTTCTCAGTGTGGACAGACAATAAGCCCAAATGTGGAGACAACAGGTGATGCGTGTCTCTGCAAATCATCTACCAAGAGACAGACTGAGGACGTCTTAAATTAAACAGTGCACTCTAAATCCACCCAAACACAAAACATATGTGCAGTCCTGTTTTATGTTATTCGTCTTTTATTGTCAGGACTAATGGACTGCATTGTAAAAAAAAAAAAGGGTCCATATTAGGACTGCTCTCATGGATAAGGTAAATGTGGGAGACAACGTCATCTAAAAATAGCCTACATAAAGTCAACCTCATTAAAAACGCTATCCATCTTATGGTTTGGACTTGTGTTTACTGCAATGCTTATGCAGAGACACTTTTACCAGTGAGCATGACGTACAATACATCTGATATTAAAGGGGAAATAATATTAAAAGAGAAAAAAAAAATCAGACTAACTGCCAAGTAAGTAATCCATCTGTCAGACTCTGGCAAACATTTGATGCAGCTATTTAGAGCACACAGAGTATGAGGCCACTTACATGTCAGTGAGCATGGCATTATCGCTGGTGACCTTGGAGAAGTGGTTTTCCAGGATGGTCACAGTGCCAGTGAGGGCCACATGGCCACATCCACAGAATAGGGCGACACCAGAGAAGCAGAGGATCGTAGCCACCAGAGATGCATAGGGCACGCCGCCTAAACATTTGATGCAGCACTCAAAGCAACCTGTGCAAAAAAAAAAAAAAAAAAAAAAAGAAAGAAAGAAAAGCGGGTGTTATTCAGCATCATGTTTTATTCCAAATCATTTCACTTTGAAAGGCAATGAAATGAATTAATGTCAGCATCAGACCCCACTTCCATAAAAGGGAGCGTGTTTCGCTTGTGGAATACGAATCAAAGAAAAATTAATTATGAGATGATTCGTTACATTAATCATCCATTCATCCATGAAGCCTATCCCAGGGCACATTACCCAAGAGGCAGCGCATACTCTGAACTTATTACTGGTCTGCCACAATCATTTTGTAATCAATTACAATTTAAATTTTCTAAATAACGATGTTTCATCGTCATTGCTACAAAAGGAAATGGTGCAGGCAGTCCCAGCACATCTGTTCAAAACAACTTTCAAAACATGTTCTTGTGGTTAATGCACTTCCTTCAAAAACAACTGCAATGCAAAGCACATGAGGAAAAGGAACAGTTTGCTCGGTGCCACTGAGGGGTTGTTTTTTTGTTGTTTTTTTTTTTTAAATCTGCACTGCTGTAACGTTTCAGTTGACAATTCATCACTTCACTCACAGGCCACTAATGGCTATCCAGCAGGTCAGGGCGATGCATGTGTATCAAGCTTTAAAGGAAATCAATGGCAGCTAAACATGAGGGAAATGAAGTGACCTAGATGAGTCTGTTTGATCCTATGTGCTCTTGTGCCTTGTGAAACGGAGCCCAGTCATCACAACACACTGTCTGTGGAAAAACGCAAACAAGCCGCAGCCTTTTTACAATCAGATCCACATGTGTATGACAGGATGTTGTACAGCCACAGGACATCCAGGTCACTGTCTGTTCATGTTTTGAATCCCACACCTGGGCCTATGCCTGATTTCCCATCTTTATTTAATACATTTAACGCTGTTAGAAAGAATGTTTTTACAGTACCGATCACTCATTGGGCATCAAGCAGCAGCAACTAACCAGATTAGTGACTTGCTGATGAAACCAGTAAAATATTTAGCAGCTAACCAGTCAAATTTTTCTGGACATCAAACCAGATGTAGAAGGAATTTTAGATTTATATGTCAGGTAACCACAGACACATGTCCATGTTGCTATGTGTCCAGTGTTAATAACAATAAGCAAACTGCACTGTCACAAAGTCCCCAAAACAACAATTCTGTATAAACTGTATTAACACTGTCTACATTTAGATGATTAATTATCTTCACAACAATGTCCATTAAATAATACCAGTACATCAGTTGACCAGTAGCATTGGACTGGCGGATAATTAACTTCCAAAAAATACATCAGTCTTAGACCATATGTTGCCTAGAACGTATCAGTATCAATATATGCAACACATGCTTCGGGGAAACTGGGTATAGTGTCACCATATTGTGTGTGGTACATGGTTGCCCTGATTTCTTTAAGCACTGTTTGCAGATCTATTTTTTTTTCCAATATTAACATTTCAATCAAATTCATCAATTATACTGGCTAATCAGAAGGAAAAAACAAAAACAAATATGCCCTCTGCCCTACAATCATCAGATTTCAGTATTTGCATAGGGAGATAGATATGAACAGGATAATGGCATGATGGTAAAATGAATATTGTGCCCAGGCAGACAAATCTATCCACTGCTGCGAACACAACACCAGCTCTACAACGATCTACAAAAAACAAGCTAGCATAAAGCTATAACCTCACACCCAGAATGATGTTAAAGCTTAGCACATGGTGACCCCAGCCAAAAAACACAGTCTACTCGTACTCATTTCTGCAGTAGAATTGCAATTGTCACATTTTTCTGCAAAGTGTTCTTTGGGCTGGTTTTCACCAGTTAGCTTTCGTATTTAAGCTAATACTTATAAACGATAAGAAAGCTCTTATATGTGCATTCATTAGAATAGGGATTTATGCCAGTCTGTGAGTATCTGTTAACTGTAAACATCCAACAACAGAAAGGCAGCAGTAGATGAGGTGGCAGAATAGGTCAGCTGCCAGTGGGAAGGTCACTGGAGCAATCCCTGGCTTCTCCAGTCCATATGTCAAGATTCTGAACCCCGAGTTTCCCCCGATGCATCCATTGGCGTGTGTGAGAATATCAGAGAGAAAAGTAAGAAACGCTTTGAGTGCTCAACTTGAGTAAATAGGTGCTATATAGGAACCAGTCCATTTCCTTTTTTATCTTTTTCTTGAGGTAAGAGACCAAATGTCTATTGGGATACTGAAAGCTGATTTGTGTCCATGTGCTTTGCCTTCCTTGACAAAAGAAATTTACAGATATATGGCTGCTAGGTCAATACTTTTGCAGTCAGACTGTTTGTGTAGTACAGGGCGATTAAAAACATTTCTATCCCACAGTGAATGAATAGGAGTTGCCATGGCAGCATGTTAACCACAACTCAATGAGCATACCCCACAGCAGAGTCGCTAGCTTCCCCCATAGCCCACATTTCTGTAATGAAAATGTCAGGCAGGGAGAGTGGGTTGCTGGGAGTCAGATCACAAAGCTCGACAGGATATTGAGCCCAGCTGCAAAGTAAATACAGTCCACTTAAATAAAGAAGGAGAGGGTACTGTCAGGTAGCTCTGACACACTGGGAAATGTTGGCTAAAAATCAACTTCCCGAGCCCCAATCAAGACTACGTAAGTCTCTATTCACAACTATGCACCACCCTATTCTTTTGTAATGTTTACAGTTCTGTGGCATGCAGGTGTTTCCAAGTGCAAAACCAACTAAATACTAGAAACAAATTGACAAAAGTAGTAGTAAATGCCATATTGTGAACCTTTTTCTCCCCATATTAGATCAAGATCTGGCAACATACCACCAGATGCCATGGTATAATAGTTTTATTAATTGCCTTACTAGATCTGAAAATGAGAAGAAAGTCCAAACACATAAGGAAATCTGAAATTATAAAATGCAAAAAATCATATAGGCATATCATGGCAATCTTCAGTCAAATTAATATATGCAAAAGGTTCATATTAACCTGACATGGCCAAGGCAGGAATCTGCTTATCCAACTAAGTGCAATTAAAGAGAGAAAATCTACATTATACAGTCTGTTTAATCACTGTCCTTAAGCAGCTATCCAACAGAACTGACAATGTTGATATGTTTAAGCTATCACTTAAGTTATGCTTAATATGCGATCGTGGCTCAAGAGTTGGGAGTTCGCCTTGTAATCAGAAAGCTGCCAGTTCAAGCCCCGGCTTGGACAGTCTCGGTCGTTGTGTCCTTGGGCAAGACACTTCACCCGTTGCCTACTGGTGGTGGTCAGAGGGCCCGGTGGTGCCAGTGTCCGGCAGCCTCGCCTCTGTCAGTGCGCCCCAGGGTGGCTGTGGTTACAATCTAGCTTGCCATCACCAGTTTGTGAATGGGTGTGTGACTGGATGTGTAAAGCGCTTTGGGGTCCTTAGGGACTAGTAAAGCACTATATAAATACAGGCCATTTACCATTTAATAACACAATGAATCATGGGTGGTATTTACACAGCTAAACTACTTAGGTTGTCATTTATGTTCTGTCTGACTGTTATAGTGCTCTATTTCTCTATTCACAAAGGCTTCTGTCAAAGCTTTACTTATTAGACAGAATCCTGAGATAGTCATTCCAGGTCAAACTGTATAACAGCCTGTTAGCATTGTTGACGCAGTAGCACAGCATCAGTTCAATAATGTATATACACTCACCGGCCACTTTGTTAGGTATACCAATGCACATTGATCCAAACATCTAATCAGTCAATCACAAGGCAGCACCATGTGGCCATAGATGACCTGCCGAACTTCAAACTGAGCATCAGAATAGGGGAAAAAAGGTGATTTAAACGGCTTTGAATGTCACGTGGTTAGTGACTGGTCTGAGTATTTCCCAAACTGCTGGGTTTTCCCAAAACCATCTCTAGTGTTTACAGAGAATTGTTTGGGGGAAAAAAAATCCCATGAGCAGCAGTTCTCTTGGCAAAAGTGTCCTTTAATGTCAGAGGTCAGAGGGGAATGGTAAGACTGCTTTGAGCTGATAAGGTAATAGTAACTTAAATAAACACTCTTTAAAACCAAGATATGCAAAAGAGCATCTCTAAATGCACAACAGGAAAGCATGGCTCTATCCTGCCTTTTGTCAAAGGTTCAGGCTGGTTTTAGTGGTGAAATATTGTTGGTGATATTTCTTTTATCTGAAAAATGCAAGCCAATGGCATGCAAGCAAGCATCCCTGTTCGTCATCACTGGAGATTTATGTAATCACTTGTTATTATACACCTAATTCATCCTGCAGAGTGGGGAAAAATGTGCTATGGAAATGTGAATTCATATTGTTTTATTTTGAGATAACTATGTGGAACTGCTGTGGAAAATAAAATATCTCGGTTAAAGGCTTGAAACTGAGTCTGCTTAAAGGACATTTATGCTGCTAAATATATAGTAAAATGCATTTTAAAATGTAACCACTTAATCTATTAAGAAGGCATTTCATGGTGGTTAATGTTAACAGCATTTCTAAAATATCTCTAAGGAAACAATGATACTGGAAAATCTATTATGAGCTTTCTCAAGAAGTAACAACCATTAAGTCGGGCAAAGTAAACAAGAGTCTCACTATTTTTAGATGTTAAACAAGTACTTGTTTTCCTTTTGTTTACTGTCACTAGTTAGTAACCAAGATTATGATGGAGATGCGTGTTGTGGTGTTCAAAGGTTTTGGTCAACTGTACAAACAATAGTTCTTGGCTGGGAGCAAGAAGCAGTACTTCTTCATAGCTACAACTCCTGTTTAATGTTATTGGACAGTTTAGAGGATCATTGCATCTAACTCCATGAAAGAAGTCCAAAGGCCAACAAACGAATCACACAAAACTTTACAGAGTTCTGTAATCTGTGTATCTTATTGTAAAATAGATTGTTATCTGAGAGTACAGTGCGGGATTACATTGAATACAGGATGTTACAGGATGTTGCAAATCCCTGTGTTAGCTAAAGTCCTCCTCCTCCACAGGGGGATAACAGTAGGAGCTGGTGACTCTCTAAACAACAAGCTTGTAATGAAGGGATCCCACTGGCTCTGGGTGGATGACTTTAAATGAAAATCACATTGGACCCTTTTCCTCTGATGACTTTCACATGCTCCTGCTCCCTGACTAATACTCCTAGTTAGGCATCCAACCACTTCCTCTCACTCTATTGTCCATCTCTTTGCGACAGCAGTAGTAGTCTGGCCTTACAACAGAAGCTATATTTGACACATTTGTATCACGAGGATACAGGGAGAAAAAGATGTTTGTGTGATTTTTCTTTTAAAGTGTCTGTGTGGGTGACATTGTGTGAGAGAAATAGAAAAAAAACATGAAAAGAAAGAAAAAAGAAAGCGAGAGTCCAAGAAGGCTGGATACAAAGAGCCAGTGTGTGCAGCCCCAGACTGTCCATCACACTGGACTCTCAGGGGCCATTCAGAATAGCACTAAACCACGGCCTTGCTCTTCCGGCCCACAGGCTGCAGGCCCAGGACAAGCTCACCACTGAGCTCCATCCTGTGTGCCCCTCCAGCACTGTACACAGCGTAGTCACAATGGGCCACAGCAGCCGCTTCACACTCCAGGAGGATCCTGTTTGTCAAAGCATCTCAGATTGTCAGCGTGTGAATGAGATAGCATTTTAAGACCAACATGAGTTGCAAAGCAAGCTGGAATCTGAAGTTCTAACACACCGAGACGAAGACAGACAGAGACATACGGCTAATGAGAGTAAAGTGTGGAACTGCTTCTGGGTCCAAGACCTCCAGGGGTCCAAAAGCACCACAATTTACTAGGTGTCAGTTTTGTTATTTTGTCTTTTTGCTTGGGCGTTTTTTACTTCATTTTTTGAGCATTTCATTCCTTTGTTTGATAGCCAGCAGTAGCTCGAGACAATAAATGAGAAGAGAAAGAAAACTTGGGTGTCTCACTGGACTGGCAGATTCACAGATTACCCTTCAGGTTGATTCTTTATTTTTTTTATATTTTTTTCTTATTTCATATGTTTGTTTTTGTTTTTCTGGAGTTGGATAACAAATAATTTGATCACTTGTAAATTTTGTTAAGGGATTATAAAGGGCAAAATCTAGTTTCATCAAATTACCACACACCAGTAGGCATACAGGGAGTAATATCATTACCAGTCTTTCCTTTATTTATCTGTCCAATGAAGTTACCACACACTGCCCACTGAGATCTGAGTCATCACTAACCCCTTCAGCTAACCTTGCTGCATCACTGCCACCCTCAATCCCTCAGCCACAGTCATCAAGCCAACATAATCATAATCAAAATCTTTAGCTGGGATGCTTGGTAAATGTGGAATAATGCCTATTTTCTGCTTTAGCTGAACAGAGAAATGTGCACCACATGTGAGCGGTGTTTTGGAAGACTTTTCTTTTTTTTTGGTACATACCAGACACAAACACAGTTGCACCTATCCAAACAAAGAATAACACACAGCACAAGCATAAACAAGCACTGCATAATCATATGCACATAGAAAAGTATGCATATGATATACAAGCAAAACCCCCACAGAGATATAAACATACTTGGATACACACAATTTATAGTGAACAGTTTGCAAACCCTCAATTTCTTCCCAGTTCCCCAAACAACAAGCTGGCTTCCAGCTCCATTAAAAACACCATCCAGTTTCAATTAAAAAAAAGAAGAAAAAAAATCTAGGCTCATTGCTAACAGATGTGTTTGTTTACAGCTAATGCTAAGTATTGTTGTTTGTTGCTCCATTGGGGCAAACTGCCAAAACACCACTTATGAAAAAGAATCTTATTTTTCCACACTCTCTGCTGAGTGGAGCGATAGTTAAAATTGCTCTAATGGCTATAATGGTAATTCTCAAGAGATGAGGGAGCATGGAAATTCGTTAGAGGTGGTCTCACCGTGCCGATTTCAGAAGAGAAACCTAAAGACTGATTGCAATTCCCCTGACTGCACATGCTAGGGGAGACTTACAAACATATAGGATGTGTTCATTAACGCTAACAGGCAGTGCTGACTGTAAAGGCTCATCATTTTTTATGTACATGTGGGGAGAAGGGAAATAAGGAATTCTGGGAAGCTCTGTCATCTAACTATAATGTCATTTGTAGTGTCATCAGTTTGAGTCTCTTTTTCTTCATTCTTTAACTGGGTTAAAATAGCTAAGCTATGCATCAACCAAAAATACTTTAAAAAAAAAATGCAAAGGCTAGTTCTTGTTTCTAAAAAAACATGATAATTTGAATCTGCTTGCAAAGCTACTGACCTCATCACATTGTCAGCAACCTGAGACATATGACTGTATTTTTTTTTTTTTTAAATTGCTTGTCTTATTTCACAAAGCGCGACAGAAAATTCAAGGAGTCCTGTTGATTCCTACAAGAAGGTGATGAGCAAGTTAATGACCCGCTCTCTCTCCCCCTTTAGTGTACAAACTACTCAAGGCTATTGATGTAACACTGCTAATGTCAGGTTCATTTATCTTTGTCCTCGCCCCTCATCCGCCTCATCCGCCTCATTAATCATCAGTCCTCCCCGAAAACACAACTCAAACGCACCCTGTGACGCTAGCGTGATGATGACCTGCGGCAACACATTGTCCCTCCTGCTGCAGGAGTGGAGTCTGCTGAAAGCAGCCCACAGATTTAAACTACCGGTAATTAGATCACACAACATGCACAGGCAATTTTGCAAATGAACTGAAAACTTTGGTTCAAACAAAACAGTGAAGCATGGATGTTGGTCTAAAATTTTAAAATCCCCCAAAGAGCAAAAGCTGAAACGAAACCAAGCATGCTGGAGAAGGTTAAAGCCCCAGCAAACACAGCAATGAAAAGAACTGAACTGGCTCTTTGTAAGTGCTCATTGGTACCTCTTTTGTCCTGCCTCTGGTCTTGGTTTTCGTCTGATTGAGTTTCCATGGTTGTTTTTCTTCTACCCAGCAAAAATGTTTGTTTTTTTTTCTTCTTCTTCTTCTTTTTTCAGCAGATTCTCTCTTCCTTTCTCCCCCTGACAGTCTCGTTTCTTGTTCTCTTTCCTTCCTGCATGGCTCTGCCTTCTGTATCTCCGTCTCTCACTTGCCTTGCTGCTATGTTCCATCGTTTAATTGTGTCCTGCCTTGTTAAGGCAACTCGCCACAGTAAATCACAGCTTTTGTTTGAGATCTTGTCAGGTAAGCACTTTCTTGAGCTTACTACATGCCTTCCTTGACCAAAACTTTTATATATTCTCTTTGAATAAATCAACAGTTTCTTAACCGACAGTTAAATTAAAGTTTCCTCATAATGACACAGAAATCTTTGCCCATGCCATGAACACACTCCTCATTCTCCTCCTCTTGGGCATCTCTGTCTCAGAAAGAAAAGCAATGGGAGGAAATCTGGTGACAACAAGAAAGTGGAAGTCACTACTTTAGCTGTGGGTGAAAACTATAGCTTAGGCTGAAAGCATATATGCACACAGTCATCTTTGTCTATCTCCCATGTGACCAGAGTCCAAGAGAGGGCGAGAGTGCATGCTGTGTGGTTGTGTTGTGGTCAAGGGTAAACCCTTCATCTTCTGATTTGCACCATATGCCCTCTTTCCTGCAGCATACATTAGCAACCTCTGACCGGTCTCTTCCCTACATCTGGTGGTTTCTAAATCATAAAGAGGACACATGAAAGGAAGGCACGTCTACATTTCCTACACGGGGACGCAGAGCATCCTCTGGGCTGATAGAGACAACAGAGGAAACAGCATGTGAAAATTGAAGAAACAGAAAATCACAAAGAAAAAAAAAAAGACCTGTAAAAACTTAAAGAGGGAGAAATTAAAGCCAAGACGACGACACCATGAGAAACAACTCATGAAAATAACAGGGCCAGGCCAAAATGAATGATGAGAGATGACCAGAGGAGACAGTGAGGAAGATATTGGCTGTGTTTGTTTGGCAACAGCAGGCCGAGAAGCCCCAGGGGCATGCTAATGAGAGAAAGGCCTTTCAGCTGAGGAAGGGGGGGCTGGTGGAGTAGAGTTGGAGTGGGGTCTTCTCACGGATACCAGACCTCAGAGATGAGGGGGAACAACAGGGGAGGGGAGCCTCGGGGGTCAGGGAAGTGAACTTAGCAGGGATCCCACAACAACAAATGCTGCACTAATCTTCAAGCGTTTTTACCATCAGCCCCATTAAAGCAAGAAGAACCAACATGTTCCTTATGTTTGAAGTGTTTGATCTCTGCATATGTGCGTTAACAGCTGATTCAGTGGATTCCACACTTGTGATTCACATTAGGTATAACAGGAGCTCAAGTAAAGCATCCAGTGAGCCTGATTATGTGCAGGACTAAATGTACTGGAGTGGTCGACACTGGATGCTTCATGTTACTGAGAAAAAATTAAAAAGTCAAGATCAATCCAGTGATCCATCTGCAAACCTTTAAGAGTGTTTGGACAACAACATGTTTATATCATTTGTGTGAAAGGAAATTTAAAACATGTGATCAGAACAGGTCAAAATGTGCTTTAGGACTTATTTTAATAAATTCTCGATTTTAGTACCAAAAACATGTGCCTTTCATTAAAAACTCTGACTGTGAATAAACTTTTGTTTTGGCATAAAGATCATAGTTATCACAGCAAATGCATCCATTACTTGGGTGAAAAAGTGCTATCGGGCAAAAAGTAGTATAAATAGTATTTACTGACACATGTCTTTTGTAATGTTTGTTTGTTTTTTGTTTCTTTTATCTAAAGCAGGACAAAAAAATGAAGCAAAGTGCTAAAAACTCCAGCAGAAATGAACATATCTAAATTCCATCTTTTTGAAAACTGTACTCACTCATTTAAATTTAATCATAGCTTAAAGTTATGTACTATTGGGGACATGGCCTCTTCAATAGGAGGATACCAAAACAGACAGTACGTGTGAAATCTAAGGAAGCATGCTAACCAAGCTTAGCTGATAACTTATCAAATTTGGTCACTTGTGGCTCCGAAATGGAGCCTAGATGTTAAAATAGAGGCTTGAAATACAAAGATGGTGTGCAAAGGTCTTGAGGTTCACCTCATACTTTTACATTTTGCTTCCAAGGAGCCAGACGTTGTCGTAATTTTTAAAGTGGTCTTGAGCCATAGTTCTTCAGGCCTTCTGAAGGCTTTTCTTTGGACATTGTCTGCACTTTTTTCACTCATTTTCAGTCCACTCCTTGTACCTGAGCATTTTCAGAATGTTGACAGAGAACAGAATAAATGACAACCAACATCCAAAGAAGACATTTGAATGTCCTTAAAGAAGCTGGGAGAACTGGGCGATGACCAGTGTTAAGGTGCCATAAGGTCATTTAGTTTGTCCACCAGATACCGGTACTGGAATTATGACATTACAAAGTGAGTGAGATACGATTAGTATTACTTAAATACTGCAGTTATCATCAGAAACGATATAGTGTCAATCCTTTGAATGTTGACTGGTGGTGCTTTTACAGCAATTAAATTTAATAAAAAAAAATGTCATACAAAGTAGAACTCAGTATATGAGCTGAACCAAATGAATAAAGCCCAGAAGAAAGGCTGCACTCAGCTTTACCTAAAATACTAACAGGCTGTGAGAATAATCATGTGAAAGCCTGAGTGCTGCAAGCTCAGATTCAGTGTGGACACAGCGCCACGCCCCTACTTGAGGACACAATCTGAATGATGATGAAGCTCATACAAATGTGGGAGGCTTCATTGTGGGTCAACCTTTCATGGTGTGAGACTCGGATCGTGAATGCTCGCCAGTGTTCAGTCACCCATGAAGACCTGCACCCCTGCTTGGCTCACACTATGGAAGGAGTTCTCATGGAACCAGGTCTGTGCCCAGGCTCAAGCACTACTTACACCCATCAAAGGCCTGAGAAAGCAGGCTCACCACACGAGAACAGAGGAAGACAGTTTAAACCAAATGGGCATGTGGCATCAACTATGTCAGAAATAACTAACTGTGAAGGTTAACATCTGTTGTAAAGGTGAAGAAAAGCAAAACCAAATGGCGAGCTGGTATTTTGTGGTGCTCATGGAAAAAACTTCAACAATCAACATCTTTAAGCTTGAGATTCTTGTGAACTTTGTTTTGGTCATTTGTTGTAGTCAGTGAGTTTCTCTTTTCTAGTGGCATTAGTGACCTAGTTTTAACCGCAGTCCCTCTTCGTATCTCAATCTGGTTTGTATGTGTGCCTTTATGTATGGCATGAATCCAGGTTATTGATTGGTACAGAAGCATGGCACAGCAAACCCATTATGCAGATCCATTCATTTGTTTACTGACCCATTTTCATCTGCTCTGGGAGTCTACAGAGAAACAAAAGCCATACAAATTCTCTGACATTTACTGAACAATCAAACATATGATTTATTTGAAAATCCAAAGTTTTGTATCTAAAAGTACATCTGCTCCTGCCATATTATGATTACATGAGACAATTCAATCTATATAAGGCTCTGAGTTGTTTTACTACTACTACTTCTACAAAAAAAAAAAAAAAAAAAAAAACCTCAGTGGAAAAAATGATTTTAACCAAAACTCATTATAGAAAGACATGCTCTCCACAAAACAGGGAAACCACAGTGGTTTTTTTTTTTTTTTTTACTTCCTCTTGGCTTTTTTGAACAAATGAAAATCAATTTTTTCCCCCCTAATAAATTCAGTGTTTGAGCAGGTTCAAATTTGAAAGTTATCAAATTCTTTAATGGTGCAATTCTTAAATAACATCTTGGTCTTGGATGTTTTCTGTCATTCCAAATGTCTGTAGTAATTAGTAAGATCCAAAGACAACTTGTGTCTAGGGCTTTGTATCAATTAATCCTTTGATAATAATCCAAATCCTGGGGTTTTTAAATGTCAGAAATGGCACCAATCCATAGGTTCCTTTAAACACAATGACTGATAAACAAAGATACTCTGCAATCTCATTTAAACAGCGTTTAAGATGATATTCTTACCAGATGTTGTTGAAGTTGAGCCTTAATTTGTTGACCTTATGAACACAAGACTTCGTTTCTGTAACCAACCATTACCCAACCTCAAAAATAAGGTCTTAAAACCAATCCCTGCATTCATTGGTGGTTTAAAAATACCATCCCATGGACCAATGCATTGTTCCTCACGCAGGAATTCCACCACAAGAATACAGCTGTTCATATTTTGTGCAGCACGGTAGCAAAAACTCAACCATGCCATTCAATTTATAACACTGTCAGAGACATACTTAATATCTTGGTATAAATGCCATCGTACAGATTCCAGATTTATTTTTTTCTCTCTGTATTTATTGCAAGCAAACAATGTCCATTGGTCTTTGACTCAGCACTTCTCTAATTGCATGTTTGTGTTACTATCGTGTCAGGGCTGGATATGGAGCAGCACTCACTCAGAGAAGCCTGGCAGCCATGTTTTTCCTCTAAAAGTGACTACACAACCCTGACTCTCTGGCACCTCCGTAGCCTATGTGGTTTTGGCCTAAGTGTTGGAGGTAGAGTAAAAGACACAGATTCTTTGTATTATCCAGGCTTTCTAGCGTACAGTACTTTGGCTACCGTTATCTTGGCTTGGCTGCACAGACAACAATTTCCATACAGTATCAAATCCTTAAGAATTTTATAATTTCAGTCTGGAGTCAAAACAGTAAATCAGTGCCAGGAACCTTAAACCAATGATAAAATGATACAGAAACACATACACATCATATTTTAACGATATGTGCTGGCATTACTGTTTGTTCTTCTTTCAGCGTGCACTAAAACTTTTAATGATATCTGTGGTCTGGAAGAGGCTTTGCTATCTTTGTGTTCTGCCTCAATCAAGTTATGAACCCAGTCAACCAACAAGAGGTATGTCCAGTCTCAACTCCAACCTCCATTATCTAGTTTCCTAGACGGATATTCCAGGGAGTAATGAGAACACCAAGAGTTCCCCAGAACATTTTTATATGACAAAAAAGTTTTAAAAAGCTGTTGAGGTTTTCCATGTTTTCAAATGATACAATAACAACACCATTAAGCAATTTGCTTTGACACTAAAGTAACATTTTGTTTAGTGCATGCCTCTCATTACCTGACTCCTCGGGAGGAGGTGAAACAAGCTGTTGTGATTTAAGAAATAATCATTTTAATAGTTAAATTCAACTCAATGTAATCTCAATGACATAAATTGATGTTAGCATTAGCATTAGCATTATAACATGGTTGAAGGGTGTTTTTCCCAGTCCGTCTTTACTTCTTTTTTTAAACGTCAATTTATTGGCTACTCTAAATGCCGGTATTAACAGATTAGCAAATAAATAAATCTGTCAGGCTCTAATTCGAAGTGCTTTATATACGCAAAAATCTGAACTATTCAGAAACTAAAAATTACAAGAGGAAATTACCATAGAAATCAAGACAAAATAAAACAAATAGAAAAAGTTAGTTGAGGACCAAGAGCAGTTGGTAGTAGTAGTTCAAGATGCCCCAGTAAAAAATAATGATTCTAATCACAATATTTGATCTACTTTTCAAACTAATTTTGATTTCTGCCAAACCTTAAGTAAAAATGTCTACATGTTTAGTTGTTAGCTACTCCTAATCAAGTCTTCCAGGCAATCTTTTGCTGCCATTTGCTGAAAATGGCAGTATGCTAGGGCAGAAAACCACAACCAAAATCACTGAGCTCATCACTTAGGCTTGAGCAGCAGCTTCTTTAAGATTCTCCTTATAGACTAAATGCAGTTATGGCTCCAAAGGTGTATACTACTAATCTTATCGAACCAAGCTAGTTGAAAGGTCCATTAAACTGCGCTAAGATTAAAAATAAATCCCACAGGACTTCTCTTAGGGGTGTTAATCCTTTAAATACAATGCCTATCACTGTAAGCATGTTTATATTTAGCCTAGAATAAAAACTACTAAGATGCTTTCTTTGTTACTTAAGTGACTAGACAGCAGTTAAGTTTAATTATAAGGAAATTAATATGGTAGTGAAATTCTGGAACAATTCTGCTGATGACTGATGATACTTCTTCTGTTTGTTTATTTTGTATTTGCTGTCATCTGCATGTGTCTTTGTACCAGGAAATAATGAAATCCCCGTTATAAAAAAACCCCCAAAACGTTTCATCTCTGACCATTTAGTCAGTACACAAAACATGCAAGACATAAATATTAGCCAGACATTGGCAAATATCATTTTATTTGTAATATGTAATATAATATGATATGATTACAAGTAGTATAATTGAATTATATGAATTACATTAAAATAAATGAAATTATTTTTCCTGAAAATGAACAAGCAGCTACAGTTATTTTAGTTATTGACGATCAGATGCATGACTAAACTGACAAAGGCATATCTTTTGAGATTAATGGAAAATGCTGATGCACACAAAATTTAGAGTATTACTTCAAAGGATATTTGTCAGGAAAATCAAGCCCATCTTGTAAGGATGTCTAGAAGCAGCAATAGATTTTCCCTTTTGATGTTTCACGGTCCATATGTCCCTCTTAAACTGGTGAGGACCTGACAACACAAACGTTCTCACACTTCAGCTGCTGTGATGCAAATAGCACCGTGGCTGGAGACTTTCGTATTCCTACTTGTTGCATAGAGCATACGCATATGAACACACGCACATGGACACAATAGAGACATAAAGAAACACGAAGACAGCAGACAAGACTCTACAGCTATTTCTGGGGTTGCCTCCTGTGCACAGTTCCTACCCTCCTCCATGTCTCCCCCGGCGGCTGGGACCTCTTGCTTTGCATCACTCCCACCAATCCTATTGTCCTCCGCCTCATGCTGCCAACCTCCAACCCCTGACCCAAGACTTTACCCTTTTCAAACTCTCTTGCTTCGCCCCCTCCAACCCTTATTAGATGGAACCTTCTTCTTTCAGCTCATTCAGACCCCTTCATGTCAGGATTCACTGTGAGCACTATGACAACAGAGAAGCCAGAACACATACTACTTTAATACCATTGTTACATGAGGCTCCTCCACTGTCTCAAAGTCCCACATCCTAGGCTGAATCCTGGAAGGATGTGAAAGTTGGTTGCAACCTGAATCTGATACTTCCAGCCCCGCAGAGATGTGTTCTTCCTTATGTGGGCTAAGTGCTTAACAATATGCAGTAAGTACAGAGTATCACAGGAAAGGAAGAGAAGTTAATCTCTCTAGTAACTGTATACACTCCATTCTTGCTGACCTCTGTGAGCAAGGGTCAGTCCATTACTTTATTGCTTTAAGCACTAATTAGCAGTTTTCCACCAGCATCCTGCAACATCCTGTTGATCCAACTGGACATTACAATGCGTCTCAGCGTATTATCTATGGCACCATTTGTGACGCTATCTTATTATCTGTGAGTAAACACTAACCATTTCCAATGTTTTATCCCATGATTATGTTTTGCTCTATGCAAACCAATAATGCATAATGCTTTGGTAATTGATCATTAAACATATTGCGCTTTTCATTTCTATAACTTTGCATTATTTTAGAGATTAATAACTGTCTAAAGTGCTTTTCTTGTACTTTTTTGGCACCTTGTTTTTGGAGATATGAGAGCTCTCAGTGCAGCAGGAAACCAGACGAGTTACTCACATGTTATTGAACACATTCAAGTCAAATTACAACAATAAAAGCAGAAATATTGGCTATGAAAATGCAACACATATAAATGTGATCCATGTGACTAGGGGGTCTAGTTCCAAATATGAGGCATGTTAAGCATACACCAAGTATTTCATAAACTTTTCACACATAAACACATGAGATCTCATAGGTTCAGTTGCTTAAAGTTTACTCTGTACATTAAATAGGATTTTTTTCCAACATTATTTCCACTTTCTGCTGCTCTATGGTTACACTACTGTTTTCCCATACGGTAGAGGCCAAAAGCTAAGATGACTTATGAGACCTCTCAGTGGTGTAGCTATAATATTCATACAGCGAACTGATCTCTCCTCTGGTCTGCATGTGGTTATAAGGTCAAGCTGTTTTTCAGACAGAAACATCTGGGATTTCCTCTACCCCAAAGCTGCTGTTCTCTATTGTTTTTCCACATATAGTAAAGCTACGACTGGCTTCTTGAAAAACAATGAAATGTGCACATGGTAAAAGACTCAAGTTGTGTAGTTCAAGTTAAATTAATGTCAAATCTAAACTTCAGTAATTTAGTCAAATTGAAATCCATCTTTTCAAACCTTCAATCAGTCTGAGTGTGAAAAGAAAAAGCCTTCCCCGACATTCTCCCCGAGCTACTGGGTTTCCTGCAGCTGTCGCTTCATAAAAGATCAGCCATAGCTGATTTTCATTTGCTTGGCAGAAGTGCCTCTTCCCGTCTATCATGCCTTTCTCTGGAGGATAATAAGCAGACAATGCAAACTCTCACTTGGAAATCTTTCACTTGGTCAGGAAAATGATTCCTGGCAGTAAAGAATGACTCCTCTTATCACATGTGGCACCCAATCAAAACAACATTAGCAAAGAGGAGTCATGTGCATCTCCTGCATCTTACATGAAAGCAACAAGCTTTGATAATCAGCTTGAACAAGATTTTCTTCTGCAACAGCAGCACGATGGAAAAATCTTAATACCGGTATATTAAATATGACTTTACACATAATTCTAAAAGGCCAATAAAAAGTCATAAAGGATTGCATGAGTATTCATTTAAATTCCTGCTTAATTCATCCCAAGCGCAGCACTTGGCTGCATCCCAGTGGTCCCAGGCTGTCTGGCAAGGCTCTTCATATGGTGAGCATTTCTCATTGGTGTGCTGGGGTACCCCAGATGCTTTTGTCTTACGGTTGTTTAGCAGCTGCGTAAAAGCACTGAGGACAAAGGCCTATCTGTGGAGGGTTGAATACACTCAGTGGGCACACAGCCAACAGCTCAACCCTATAGGCTCCCACAGTTGAAAAGCAGACTAATATATTCAACTCTCACTCCTGACAGATGATCTTACGGTGAAATTAGCTGGAGGCACCTTTATTTCTTTTCAATTCATCTAAGTAGTTTTACATTTAAACCGTGGCCCACAAAAGCCTATTCCCAATTGCTTTCCAAGTTTAAGAGAAGTAAAAACACTGAAAAATGTAACCAATGTCATACCTCTTCACTAAGTTCCACAAAATTTGGTTTGCTAGTTTTGGCACAATCTAGGCAAGCAAATAGCACTAAAACCATACATTGGCTTTTCCCCCAAGTGATAACCTCTGTAGGTTGAAAATCAAACCTAACGCAGTTCCTCTAATGACCACAACACTGGCTCAAAAAGTCAACAAATGCAGACTTCAAATGTTAAAATGGCCAAAGTTACAGCATTTAAAAGCAGTCAATAACTTGAGTTTTTCATGAGTTAATTTCTAGTATTTTATTAGTTGTTATTTAGGATTAAAATTATCAGGTATGTGTGCCTGTGCATGGCATCCATATGGTTTATGGAAACAGCTCACCAACCAAGCTCACTAGCTAAATGATAACTTCACCCACTCCTTCAAATATGGTAACTTCTGGCTCCAAGACAGCAACTGTGAGGGTTTTAATTACAGAATCACTAACTAATGGGTGTTTTATAGTGATCGCTCCTTGGAGAGAACATAGAAAAGGAACTTGCACTTAAGTGTCATTAACTGGTACACTTTCTAACACTTGCTAACTCAAATCTTTTATACACTCAAGATATAGATCTATCTATATATATCTATATATATAGATATATATATCTATATATATAGATCTGAAGTTCAGTCCCCCACTGCCACCTTTCAGTTAATTGTACTGGTTTGGACAAATGGAATGGAAATAGTATTCCAAAGCTACAGCAGGCTAAGACACTTGTGATCAACCAAACATGTCTACATAGTCCAAATATCTTATTAAACAAGATAAATTTGTTTAAACCACAAACTCAGTGAGCCTGGAAAAATCCAACATCTCTCAAAGGTGGAGTGCTCAAAGTAGCTATGGCACCTGAAAGCAAACTGTTTCTAGCCGTTCCAAATTTCCACGAGCAATGTTTGGGTGAGAAGTCACACTTTAGAGACAAGACAAGAAGTATGGGTTTCACATACTGTTTGGAAAATGTTCATGCCTGAAACATTAGTTAAGACAAAAAAAATAGCCCTCTGTCAAAACAACTCAAGACAACCGTGTTTTGCACGCATGAGCCCTCCGTTTTGTATGTTTGGCATCTCCATATTTAACTGCCAATACAGCTTCTAAAGCACAGACTGAATTTGTCCTTCGAGTTCATGTCCTGCTCTAAAATTTCATTTTAGTGATCAACCCATGGCTCCAAACACCGAGCTCATTGGTCACCGTTCAGAGCTAGCGTAGATATCTAGGCTTAGTCATACTATTCTGTGTAAAGTAATCAGTCACCATTCCACCTCACTTGCATTACAATCAATTCACTTTTTTACCCATAACTCGCATTGATAATTGATTATTCTGGGAAAGCATTGTTGACTATTTCAATTCCCTGCTCATGTGACACATAGAAAGTGTATCAAACCACATGCAATGAGTGTTTTTGTTTTTAATGTGCTGTGGAAAATGTGGCCATCTAGAGCAGTATGGTGTGGTTTACTGTAGATAGCAGAAAATGCTGCACTGGGGCCAAATGCCTACTGGATCAATGAGTAAATGTTCATCAGCTGCAGCGTCTCTTTGCTTTCCCCGAGCCATTATCTCCCAAAGGCCTTCTGGAACAGTCATCTGACTCTGAACAAAACACTGATACAGATTGCTACTCCACTGGCAAATATCTCCTCTACACTCTGCATACATGCACTAATGCCAGCATAATGCATTTCCAGTTTAACTTTGTTAATCATGGGTGTCTTTCTGAAGTCTAGCAGAATAGATAAAGGCCAGATTGTATCCTTGGCATATTTTGTTTCCAACACTGTTGCTTGTGCATATCTTAAAAGCTGTTTCCCCCCCTGCACATAGAGAGTATTTTCAATGCCATAGAGTTTTTAAAGCATATGGCAGAATGACACACACATACACTTGCCTTCCCCTTCTGTTTTACTGTGAATAGGCTTTTAGCAAAAAGTGGCGAGGGACATGCTTGAACAAGGATCCCCACTCATGAACGTCTATTCTTAACATCTAGTGTCACAATAGTCAATGGCTCTCTTTGTAGTCGAAGGACTTATTAGCGCAACAAATTAACATGAGTGCCTGGGCTAACCTGGCTGTCAGGAAGCAAACTAAAAGCAACTAAAAAGGGACATAAATGGGTTGAAGATGAGAAGAACTGGAGATATCAGAGGGCACAAATTAAACCAGGAAAAGGGGACAACAGATGGAGTCTTGGTTGCACTAAAAAGGCATCTTTTGTGAGCTTCATGGGCCTCAACCGCTGTACAATTACCAAAGATGCTCAGTCACATGCGTCGCCAAATGGAAAGCAGCCCAGAAATCATGTAACTATGACAGCAACTGCCTCATTATGCAGGGTATTCACAGTAATTAAAGATTGAAAGCTGAAGACAAAGGGATATTTAATTTCTGATGGTGATATAAAATGTGGGATTAGTTGTAATGTTTGAGCAACAAATTTTATATAGACTGAGCTGCACTTCAGACAGTGAAAATCTATGGGAATTAACAGCAGAATGCTTTGGCTTACACAAGCAAACACAAAACAGCAAAGTTCAAATTTGCTCTTAGCACTCTTTGAACATCTTTGCGGTGACTCATTCTCACAGTCCTCTGGGGTTTTTTTTGGGGGGGGGGGGTTTTCTGTGCATATCTTGGGAATAGAAGGATGTGTATATGACCACCACCACGACCGTGACTCAACTAAAATTAGGGGCAAAATAGAAATCTAACTTTCTGTTATTGCTCAACCATCAGTTGACAAGTTTCTGGTTCAGAAAGTGCAAAAAAACATCTCTGCTGGCACGGGATTAGTAGTTTAAGGGTCTTTTCCCTCCTCAGACTCCGGACGCAAGGTCACAGCGCACACAGTTCACCACATGGGTTTGTGACAGTATGTGTGACACTGCTGATGTGTAATTAGACACTTTCCAAACAGCATCCTAGGTCTGATGTAGACAGAGCACACACAAGTCACACCCAGCTCCCGTGTTTTTGGGTCATCAAAACACAGGATCGATTCTGTTTAAGCCTGGAAACTTCCTGAAAGCGTTAAATGTTCATGTGAGTCAGTGCAAACTGAGCCATGAAAGTACAGCAAAGAATTTAACTAAAGACACATTTAAAACTGTCTGCTATGATTATCTCTTCTTTTCTTGAATTTCTCAATAACAATGACGTAACATTTGGATCTGTTTAGCGACCAGCCTTGATGAACTTTTCCACAAGGCCTCCACAGTGAAAACAGGACACGG
Organism: Maylandia zebra; assembly: GCF_041146795.1. Lineage (NCBI taxonomy): Eukaryota > Metazoa > Chordata > Actinopteri > Cichliformes > Cichlidae > Maylandia > Maylandia zebra. The sequence goes on along the minus strand of NC_135182.1, from coordinate 18,844,222 downwards.
AGACTAGAAGCTTCACAAGTTTCCACAAGAAGGAAAAAAAAAAAAAAGTTGCTTTCTTTTTTTTTTTTTGCTATCAGGATCAGGCTCCAAGAAGAACAGACACTGTGTTATGTTAATCAAATAAACTGCAAAAGCGAAAATGTTTTTCCAAACATGTCTTAAATCCGACCAGTAAATTTAGTGAAAAATAAAAATAATCTTTGCTTGACATACTTGTTCACAATAGCTCAAGGCCTACAATCTGCATTAAAGAAAGTTTACCGGACATTTATGCATGACATGCTTTTCTTGCTAAAAACAAGTGCGTGTTCATCACATGCGTGATAGACGTCTGTCATCTTCATGCCAGCACTCTTCTTTTAGATGTTTGGCTCAATGATAAATAATCAGCAGAGCCAACACTACAGTTTCTTCCTGTTTAGTTATCAAGGGAGCTAATAGCAGCCAACTACTGCTCGCTGGGGTAATAGTCACAGAACTAACACCAAGAACTTATCAAGTTATTTGCGGAAAATGTCTTCCTGTCTTCCTCTGAATAGAGCTGGAGGAAAGCCAAGTCATCCTCCCACAGTCTTCACACAACCCAGTTCACTGTTAAAATCATTCGGGGGCAAGGACAGAGGAGGATCTCTCTGAAAAACTTGTCAGGTGGAGTTCACCAGAAAAACCAAATTAGACATTTAGTTACACAACCACTCTATGACCGCTACACTCCGTAGTCTTACACACATTCGGTTCATGATATCTATTCGAGGCTTTTTACATGTGATCCTTTTTGTGTTTGCAATTCTTCTTGACACGAAACAAAGCAAATCACTGAGAGGAGCACAAAGCACTTCTCTGATTCAACCAAAGGGGACTTTTTACAGCATCTAACAAGTCTCCAAATCAATCTCCTCATGCGCACAACAGGCTGTCGTGTATTTTCTGAAAGGGCCACAGAGCATATTTGAATATAAAATGAGAGCTTTAGCTAGTGGACAATGCATAAAGGTTGATTGCCATGCAGAGTAATGTCCTCTGTGAGACACTGAATAAGGGTCTGTGGGGAATTAGTTCACAGGGCATCCGCTAGGCAACTTGCAATTCAGTGAACTTCTCTCTCTACATTAAGAGCCACTGAAGTCGCACAAAGGAGCAGCTCCAAATTAGGAGCACAAAGGCGCTTCTGTGATAGCTTCATAGCGAATTAATGAGCACTGATACACATTCTCACACAGTGTCCTTCCCTGGCCTCAGCTGCACTGTGACAAACAACACATGGTATTAAATGTTACACAGACCCAATCCAGCAGCTCAAAATGGCATTAATGGCCACAATTATTTAGCTGTTTAATATCCAGCGCAGTGCAAGCTGAGAACATTTCATAACTAACATTTAATTGTTTTGGATGTGTTACCAATTTATCACAGTTTTAACGTTATTAAACATCCATGGCATGAGCCCCTCATTCCTCCCTGGAGCCCCGCACCCCCAGGTTGCGAGCACAGATGGCAAACACTTGGTACCGTCTCAGCTCAGCCCTTCAGATAGCAATTACAAGCTCTGGCACAACACAACAGCCGATCATGGAGCGTCTGACAAATGCAATATGCTGCTTCCAGTACATTTTAATCAAGCTTTGCCAGTAAAACACGCTGAGCTGTTTGGATGGGAGACGGGACAACAATGACAACCTTTCACCTCAATCAGCGCAACGTGATCAATCACCGCTGACCAATGTGATAATCGAGGACTGATAATGAAGGGCGTGGCCAAGTGAAAACTTTTAATCAAACGTTTTCCCCAAACAGTTCAGCCTCTGTGGCCCTTTTTTAAAAAAAAGTTAAAAGAGAAACAGTAAAGGCAGAAAACTGAACTGGACTTAACACCTCCGCAGACTCGCTCAGAGTTGACTGCAGGAATCCTGACAGTCCTAATCTGTCTAATCGCTTTCCACAAGTTGCTTCAGCAGGCTGCTCTAATGCCGATTCTCATGCAACCGGGTCAGGTAAACAACGTCCTTCTGTGGCACTAGTAGCAATAGTAAAATTTCACTTATGCGTACTTTTAAACAATCCGTGCACCTCGAAAGTTAGAGCCAAGTGTGATCTATGCTGTCATCACAAAAACAAAAAAAAAACAACAGGCGTTCATTACATCCGTCGCGAACATCTGTTGGTAAAACTTACCCATTTTTCCAAGTTTTCCTTGGTTGTCTGAAGTTTCGCTATCAGCTGAAAGTTGAGCCCCAGCTACACTGATGTTGCGTCCTGGGATGCACACACTGACCGCCTGGCTGCTCCAAAACTCAAGGCTGTCCCTCTGGAGACAGCCCGGCTTACGTCACCACAGAGGGGATTACTGATGGGAGGACGGAGTTCACTCAGCCTGCCCCCTCCCTCATCTCTCCTCAGTGCAGAGCATTAAAAAAAAAGTTAGCTCTTTACTCTCGGTGAGCAATTTTATCTTGACGTATTTGTGCGCATAAAGCCCCATATTGCGCATAGTGGATGGGTTATCGCCAACGCTGTCGATTAACTGATTAAATAAATAATTGAATCATGATAACAACCTACTCTTGAGCCCCAAAATACAGAATAACGAGCTATTAGGACGCATGAGTCAAAATGAGAGGCCAGAGGTCACCAGAGGGGAGTGATTTCCTCTCCCGTACCCTGTTACATGGCTAATCGCTTGCTTTACAGACAAGGGTACTTGTAAGGTTCTTGAAGTATACCCCTACGAAATCTAGAGAACCCATGGTCTCTTTAAAGCTAATGGGTAGTTATTTATATCTTTATTTGGGGGAGAAGATAAAAAAAGAATTATGATTAGCTCACTGACGTAAATCAAATTGTTCTAAATGAATGTTTTGTGCATCTTTCAAGCCAGCCCTGTGACACAAAAGCATTTCCGACTTACCCCAACACCTCTACTAAAAGACAAGAAACACCCTAATTTAGTTCATCTATGGCCAAATGCATATAAAGCCTGCATGAAGAATTAAACATTGTATTTGTTTTGCAACTACGCTTGGTTGCGTGAGACTTCTGATTTTAAAGACACAGGGTCGGCTCAACATCAGTTCTGTGGATGGAGATAAACGGTGGCCTCTCAAAAAGACAGGGCCTTTAAAAGAAACAAAACCATCACCATCACTCCAGCAGACTGGCATCCGGTTTCCAAGGAGGTCTGAGCAGCCCCTAATCCAATCCAGTCTTTTCATTGGTGGCCAAGTGGGCAATTCTCAATGGTTTGTTTCATGGTAAACAGGGCATCTTCCCATCAAGGAAAACAGAAAAGTAGCCGAAAGGCAAATATTTAACTGGTCAGCTTCACATCTACAAGGAAAATATCATCCTTCTTTTCTCACTTAATATAATTTATATTCAATTCACCATCCACTTTCTTTTTCTAAAGTGCACATTTACTGAAAAGCTCCACTAACCTTTAAATTTTTTTCTTTATGCGTGCACAGTTATGGTGAGTAGTTCTTCAGCTCTACACAAAACATTTTTGGCTGATATGACATGAGTTTATTGTCATTAATCTGCATCATCATAAACGACTAAAGTGCCCCGATCACTTTGTGTGTGTATGGGTGGTGTGTTTGTGTGTTTATCTGTGTGTACATGGGCTGCACGTCAGTGAATAGGTGATCTGCATGGGAAACTTCCAGCACTGTGCTGGCTGTTACAGCAGGCACAGCAGCTGGCAGACAGTATGCCGGCAACTGTTATTAGGGCTGACTGTATAAAAACAAAGCACACACACACAATGCCCTTTTATTTGACATTACAGCCATGCCACTAACAAAGTGATCCACACACCATATGAAATTTGACTTTGTAGGTGGATGATGTAATCTTCAGAAACCCTTACTGTTTATTGGGTTGTTTAACATCTCCTATTTCTGAGGGGGTTGTTTCGTGAATACTAACTTGGGCTAAGCACATTTTAATTTGAAGTTACATTCTGAAAATACTTTGAAAGGTAATTTGGACATGAAGTAGGTTTTTCTGTTCAGCACCAATGACCTGGATGTGTGACAATAATACCTCAGATATATGTTACAGACAAAACACTAAGGTTTTTCTAACCAGCAAGGCAATGTAAGGAATTACAGCCCAAAACCCAAACATTTCTTAAATCTTGAAGCAATTTTCTCTGCTCTAATTTATGTTATGTTCCTAATTAAGGATAAGCACAGTGAAACAGGGCTGATAGCAGTCAGCAGAGGCAAATTGAGGTAATCCTCGAGCGTCTAATTGCAAATAAAGAAAAGCTGCTGAAGCGCTGTACCAAACACAACAGCCACCATGGTTACAAACCGCAGATAAAATGGCAGACACTGTGAATGAGCTCAAAATGAGAGGCGGTTTAAAGTGCTCCGAGAGTGAAGCTGGCATCAGATCGCCGGTTACATGACTTGGTTGAACAATCTGGGTCTGCAAGGCGTTCCTTAATGTGTTGAATATCACAACTTGAATGGCAAAACTCCCTGCTCAAATTTTCAAAGGATTACAAAGTTTCCCCTCTGTGGAGAAAGACAGTCTGGTAATGGATGTTTGGTTAAGACAGTTTAATTGATTACATCAGTTTTTCCAAATTCTTTTCTGAAGTTATTCAGCTGGTGAGTAAGCTTTAAACATTCAATTCCAGCATACACTAAAAAAAAAAGGCTCAATAACATTAGTGCACAAAAACTTGTTCCAGCTGCAGAGTTTTGTGGACTAATCTGCAGTATATGGACACACCTGAGTCTTTTCCCAGAATAGTCACGCTTCAGCGAGCAGATGAAATTTAAGCATTTTGAAAGTTACACAGGATCTGTTTTTCAGCATGTTCACTTTAAAATGGTTTGAATGTCTGCACCATTAAAGTGCAAAGTATCAACTCCAATTTGGATTGGTTTATGTCAGTGCTGAAAGAACCGTGTGTGAGACATAATCTATTTAACACACTAAACGTTTTACTGTTAGTTCATGTATAAAAGACGGAGAAGGGTTTGCATATCACATGCTGAAGACTAAACTGAACACAGAGACCGACAGCATTGTTGTCCAGTTACTCTTTGAAATTTGGGCGCTGTGTGTCATACACAGTCCTTTCAGTGCTGACACAGACTGAAGCGAAGACTTGGCTCTTGACACAAAGTGTCTTTGAGCCTTAAAATAAAGACTGTTTCAGCTGTTGATAATGTTGACTGAACTCTCTCTCTCTTGTGTACTCTATGTAGCTGTGCACTTGGAGTTCATGTTTTGGAATAAACGGAAAGATTTGTTACTCTGGTGAGAAATCCAAAGATTCTCCTTCCAGCTGTGTGAATGATGTTAAAGCTCTGATCGCTTTAGAAAGTAGATACTCACAAACTCTAGTGCTGTTCCTCAGACTTTAACCTGGAACTGTAGTGAACAACATATGAGGTTTTAGTGTGGAGTCAACATCTGGTTTAGTATTTGGAAAGCAGTGGAAAATAATGTTCCATTGCCATCTGAGGGAAAATACGGAGGAAGAATGTTGTTTACCTCTACTCGCAAAATGCTTTCAAGAGAATCTAATCTATTCAGCTTGCCTATAAAACTAAATCCCACTTGCAAGTTGGAAGCATGCGCACTTAGAGAGAAAGCATGGTTCCAGCAAATATGCCCATGCGGGCCCACAGTGGGGACAATCCCGTTTGTTTGTTTTGCTTTTTAAGTGTCCCAGTGGGTAAAACTACTGTGGGGCCTGCATGGCCTAACCCACAGGTGGAGCAGTGAGGTACTCATGTAGGCTAACCCATGTGGGACCCATAAGAATTTTGCTCTTTTGGGTCGTCATGAGTGTTTTCATTATAGGCTTGCCCACAGAAAAGCCATATAAGGGGGCTAAAAGGCAACACTTCTGTGGGCCTTGTATGGGTGATGAGCCTGGGTTTTCCCTGTCCACACAGCCCCACAGTTCAGCCACACCTACCTACTGTGGGCTCACATAGGCATGTTTGCTGGCAAATTATTTAAAACAAGGAAACATGATACAGAGACACGTGACTTATGTGTTTTAGTATACGTACAAAAATTTGAGGGTGATAGAGGTTAACTGATTCAACAAACAAATCTCTTGGGTTGTCAGGAAGAGTATGTGTTATAAAAATCCGTCAAATCAAGTAGGGCAGCCTACGCCTCGAGGTTGCTGACATTTTATGCCAGTATTTGGGTTCACTTGGTGTATTGGTTTACACATTTGGCTAACAGCTAAAACATCCCTAGTTCAATTGTGGGAGGAGTTACAAATCCTTTTCAAGATGGACATCCAATATAAAAAATCTGTCATATGAAATATGCTGAGCTACCTGCTGTAGTGAACCCTTGAGGATAAGAGGGCAACCAGAAGTAGCTTTAATAGGGCCCACAGTGATCCCACGTGTGCCCCAAGGGGTGAATGTTTGATGGATTTTTATCCAGTGTTTTTATTTTAAACCACAGTCCCACGTGACCAGACACTTTCTGATTATATCTTGGTCAAGTTTAACAAAATAAAGGTCTTGTCTTGGGAGTGTTTTCTAAGCATATCAGTCTCTGCAGGAGGCTCTGCAAACGCAATGCATCACCAGTGCTTATGAGCCAAAATAGACAATGGCGGTGACCGACCCCAGCAGGCTGACGGGAGTGAAGAACATGTAAGCAGCAGTGAGCTCATGTAATTTATCGCTCCCGAGGCCCCAAGCCTGAGGGTAGCCACAAAAACAGCTGGGAGTAGAGCAGGAAGTTAAACCCAGGCTAGTTTCGCTCTAAGCCCGTGTGTGGAAGGAGAGAATTAAGAAACAGGCAGGACAAACTGTGTTGCATCTGCTGTCCTTGATTTGTGGTGGTGTTAGAGGGTGAGAGGAGTGGCTAGATTTAGTAGACAGCTTTAACTCAGGGAATGGAAAAACCAAAGCAATACACACACCCTCGTGGCTCTGCCTCCAGAGATAATTGGGTCACTGTGGCTCAACAGCATTCCTCATAAATTAACTACCAGCTGTATTTTCTGATGTTCAAAGCTTTTTAAAAAAAAAAGATTGCTGCACATATGAAATAGGGATAGCACAATTATGCCAGGTAAGAAGCGCAGACAAGCATAAAATATGAGACCTATTGATTCTGACATGCAAACAGGACCTTAATACTGATGGAAACTGTCGCTGAATTTCTCCACCGCTCCCATCCTTTCTTGGCAGTAATGGCCATGGACAGGAGCAATATCACAGCATATTTTTGTGAGCTTTAGACCACATGTTACATGCTATTTGAAGCTCTTTAAAAAAGAAGATTTGTATAGGTAAACCTTTGGATTTCTTGGTAGCTGGGTTGATGGCGACATAGACGACAGCTTAACCCAAGTCTATACAATGCTGCCATCTAGTGCGTTATTTTATGGTGACTCAGAGACACAAAGTACAGAAGAAGAAGCCAAAACATAATGTAGAATTTCTCCTAAATCTTGACATGTCCATTCTCCTTGTTGTGATAAAAATCCTCATTTGTATAAACTCAGCAGTTTATGGGCTGCCCCTTTTATTTATTTATTATAACTGCTTCAAAAAAGGCATGAACCACAGAGAAGACATCCGATTTCTTAAGTTTCACATTAAAGTCTGTTGTTTACAAAAATGTCACACTTGACAACAAATCTGTCCCCTGTCTGCTGACTCATTTACTGTGAAAGTCTCTCACAGTGAGCTTGAGTTTCGGGGTCCCGGTTCTGTGCGTGCTTGTCACTGTCCCACTGATTTCCTGCAGAGAGGAAAGTGCTTTTATTTCTGTTGCACGATCAAAACTGTCTGGTGAATTTTATGCTGCAGCTTCACACCGGGATAAGTAAATAAATAGTCTGGTTCACCGTTTAACTGTGTCATTGCTCAGTGTCTGATGTTGTTGGAGTGCATGTTTTATACACCGAAGTCAAGGCAGCTTGACAAGTAGGAGATTATCTAGATAACAACGTGGCTTTAGATGTCACTTATTAAGAAAATAATAAAGCACAGACAAATAAGAGTTAGTAAGAGTTAAACCTCATTAATTTCAGTGTTTAACTCCAACAGTGTTCCTCATTAGTTTGATTGTATAATAGAAGCAGACAGCTGCCTTTAGAAATCACACATATACAGCCCTACTGGCCATTTATCATTCGTTTATTAGGCATTTTCAATTAACACATTACATTAATAAGATTTCTTTTTCCCATCACAAATATTGAAAGTGAAATTTCTCCAGAGGACTCCTGTTATGTTACTTGACAGATTAAGTTGAGTGCTCGAGTTTACCTGAGGGAAATTATCAACTCATTGGATAACAGGCGCCTTATGCTACTTGAATTGTATCACCTCCAAGCAGCCGCTCTCCTGTTGTCTCCCCTGAGTCTGGAATGAAAGCATGTAGTTTTGTGCGGGCAAGAGTGCGTGCTTCACATCTCTGTCCTGCTCTTGAACTCTTCCAAAATAGATTAAAAATAATAATAGCAATAATAATACAAATCCATGGAATAAGAAGCTGAAACTGGATTGTGAAATGCCAGCATTTAGTTTTACGTAAAATATTAATTTATATGTAAAGAAAATACCCAAAAAATACACAGGAAAATAACAGGTGATAGACTATTCAAAAGAAAGTTATATCCAACCAAATGTGTAAAATGCAATCAATAAATAAAGGAAGAAAAAAAATGGGTATTGGATGTGATCATTTTTCTCACACTTGGCTGATTCAAACAGTGTCAGCTGCTACATTTGATCAAAGCCCATCTGCTGCCAAATTGTTTCAACTTCTTTCTTTTTAAATAATTGATTGCTTTTGTGATTACGTTTACATCTTTTATGATCACTGCAGATTATATATATACAATTTTCCTCCTTCCTCATTCGAATAAACGGCCCGTGGTGTATCTTTGAAACTATTGCTGTTCCCAAAGGCAATCATGCCAGAACTCAATTGCAGCGTCTTTCGAGATTTATATTAAAATAATGCCTCATAACACCCTGCTGTATTCAACAAACACAATGCCACTCCTAATTAGAGATAAATAGGTCTACATTTTCTCATATGTTATTCATCTGCAGGTTTGGTGACCTTCAAATGGCAATGTGTCACTCTGGTTTTGTATTTACCTCAACAAACGAGACACGATTCTCAGAAAAGCCATCAGTGCTGTGATTACTTCTTTGCCAAACGGATTTTCATCTGAAAGGTCTCCGTGACGTTACCGCAGCGTTTATTCTTTGGTTTGGTTGGGGAAATCAATCAATAATCTATTACATTAGAAAATACTTCTTCTCCTTTATTATTACAGTAAATCAATATGCCAGTGTTTGCATGAATTTGATTTGCATACTCTGTAAATTTGCCACAGTATGTTGTTTATGTTGGTGTTTCTGGGGGTTTTGTATTCTTTCCAGCAGCTCATCTTTACCATGGGAACTTCAGGTTTCATATGATGGACACAATAACACAGAAGATTGTGTGTATTATATATCTGACTTATTAGTAAGGAGCTGAAGCTTTTGAATGTAGCTCTCTGGCATGCTTGAGCATTTTGACCCAAATTCCTTTGATTTAAATATGGTAATTTGTTATAGGAAGTGTAAAGAGTAAATTATCTAATCTTACTTATCACGCCTAATGCATGCATTTATTTTGCTGCCTAAAGGGCTTTTTTTCAGGATGTTTGTGCTCCTGAATCATTAACTATTATATAACTACTCTAGAGAGGGAACATAGCGAGCCTCTGCTCAGTGACAGAGGCCAGTAGAGTGTCATTACTTTCCCTGGAGGCCCTGTTTCATTAGAAAACAGACCCATCAGACTGCCAGCGGGGAGCGAGTTCATCACTGAGCCTCTCCCACATTGATCCACACTCAATACGGCCACAGAATGAGAAATGTACGCTTCTAAGATGTGTCAAACCTTTTTAGACAATTTTTAGGAAAAAGGTGTCATGCTTTATCTGTGCTTTAACTTATTTTATGTCACTGATGAACATTCAGAACAGTTTGTCATTGTTTCGGCTCACCTCTACACCTGTACACCTTAATCGGCATGCTGTTGATGAAGCTGTGGCATTCTCCGAGCTTTGTAGGAGAAAAACAAAAAAGATGTTTTGGGGTCAGTGCTCGTGTATTTTCTGTGCAACACTTTTAGGACAACAGCCACAGAGGGAAGATGTGCTGCTGTCAGGCAAAGCGGCTCTCATGACACCATCACTCGCACTGTTATCAGGAGGTTCTCTCCAAATGTCCTCTTAACAGCTGAGACTCAGGTTATTACCTTAGAAGACATAGCACAGAATGTAACTGTAAGCTCTTCATATAAAATATTCTGTGTGTACAATATTAAATATATGGAGAAGAGTACTGGTCAAGTAAAACAAATCATTTAATAAACACTATTTTAATATTTCTATAGATTTATGCATGAATTATTTAAAAAAATATCTATCATTAATTCCTTGTGTGTTTATTTTACTTTGTCAAATAACCCAAAGTATTTATTTATTTATTTATTTATTTATCACATTTTACCCCTACTCACTTCATTAAATGTAATTATTTTTATATTTTATTTTAATGTTCATAGATTTTTATTCTAGTATGCAAATGAGGAGGCTCTCATGAGGTCAACTTTTTAAATTTTATAACATGAATTGAAATGGACTGCCTCCAGTCCAGAGATTGTTAACAAAGTAATCACTCAGATAAAATAAATGACATTTGAATAAATAAATGTGCACATGAAGACATAAATATCAATGTCATAAGTGTCTGATAAAAACAAAAATGCCTAAACATGTTATTTAGAATAATGTTTTAGGTTTTTAATGGCATATTTATGTATTCACTACAAGATATTAGCTATTTTTGATGGGCAGTTTTGATCCTCCATAGAGCTTCTCCTGAAATGTAAAATACTCTTTATTGTTTCATTAAAATTATATATTTATACATTATTAAAAAGGGCTGGAAAGTTTTCTCCTGGGAAAAAAAAGAACAATAATCAAATACTGATCAACTCAGTACAAGATGTCTTCAAGATAAAGAGAAAACTATCATTTTGCAAAGTGAAGGTCAAACATTGTAGGGTGACAGTAAACAATAGGTATGTTTAATTCTGTGGCGCATCCTCCCACAAAGTGGGCAATATAATCAAATTATTCCTGCTAACATTTGCACGATCATTGTACTCAGTACTCGCTTAAAACAATTCATAATGTGATTTCTGGGGAGGTTACTATTTTAAAAACACGCCTGACCTTTCCGTCTTCTCCTCCATCTGGTAAAGACAATTGACTGATGCCAAATTAAACTGTGCTTCATTGTCTCTCCCCAGCTTAATGAGTGCAGCTACAGCAGATCAATATATCATTTGTAAAGTAAAATCTAATTGGAAATTGTTTCCCATTTGCTCCGAGACACAGAAACCAGACCCGCTGGCTGGATTTTGGTGAGACGAGGCAGGCAGAGCCAGAGGGTGCTTTTGGCAAAACCAGATAAGAATAATTTGTTATCTTCCTCATAACGACAAATCAAACAGATTCCTCTGCTTATGTGGTTCCCTCTTCCCCAGTATACGGGCTACTGTTTAATTGTGTTTGCCAGCTGAAACCCTCTCAGCTTTTGAGGTTTCATTCGTCATCAGAGAAATACAGCTGCTCCAATCCGCTTATCAATGTGTGTCTCACTGATGTTTCCATGGAAACTGTGTTTACTGCCTCACAGTGTGCTAAAAATGGTTCCAAAGTGATAACGGTGCCAGAGTAGTGAAAGCGGTGTAAAGACGTTATGAACAATGACAGTCATAGACGTTGTGGCATTATAAATGTATACGTGTAAGCCATTGTTTATTGTTTAAACACGATCAGGGAAAAAACCTCTTCTATCGTGTTCTGAATTTCAAAAATGTCTCATCTGCCAATTTTAATCCTACTGATTATTTCAAGATTTGATAAAATGGGAAAATGCAAAAATATCCTTTTTCCTTTCTTCCTCTTCATCACTGTCTCCCTTTTCCTCTTCACAAATCTCACTGGCAGCTCTGTGGAGGTGCTAAATATCTCAGCCAATGAGTACAATTTAGACATAGAAATTACAAGTTGAAATTGAGTTTGACCTTGTGGCAGTCCAAACCGAGTGTGAAGTCCAAATAGGGGAATTACAGAGCCTAACTAATGTCATTATTTTCCCTTTCTTCTAATAATAATATGGATTTTTTTCTCTGGCACGTTACCAAAAACCTGATCTTTTGTGAGCCAGATTATGTTTTGGTTTCTGCAGCTGTGGCTCTCATTTCATCCTTATGATTATTCTCCACAAGTGACTGACATGACTACAATTTTCCAAGCTTTGCCTTTTCAAAATGTAGTGCAATTTAAATATATATATATATATATATACATATATATATATATATATATATATATATATATATATATATATATATATATATAAAGAAAATCCAACAAACGACTTTTATCCTCGTAATTATTTGAATCTAATTTTCTCTAAAACATCACTGTAGCGGTTTCCCCCACATGCACGCACAAACACTGTGAATGCTGTAAGATTGCTTTTGAAGAAGACAATAGTCATGTGTTGTAGATAGAAGAGACAGTTGGAGCACTGTTCCCATGGCAATGGGTTTAGAGGAAATAACTTTGCATTCATCAAGTTTAAAGTATTTTTTTTTCCTTTTTTCTGAAAAACTGGAGAGAAGCCGACTTTCTGCAAAGCTTTATGATTTCATTTTTTTTTCTTAAAATTTGTCTTTTCCCTTTTATATTTCTTCTGATTCCATCAAACTTCTGCTTGCTAAGATCCATTTTCACTTTTCACTCTTTTTTAAACCATGAACAGAACAGATAACATTTAATTTGTTATTTAGAGCAGGATCTGGAAGAATGTAACTCTGGGGTTATGTTTCACATGTGATTAATGGTTGGGAATGAATTAAAGTGTAGGTAAAGATGGCACTGATAAATTTCAGACCATATTATGAATCTTCTCTCACCGGCTTATGTAACACTTCCAGATCAGGCCCATCACTTAAACTAGTATCATCTTTTATTCCATTAGAAATAAACGTCATAGATTGTGACACTTAAAGTACATTCTCTTAATAATTTCTAACTAATGACTTGATTACAAAGTGAATATCTTCCACTTAACCATTTCAGGACCTGGAGTGTATCCTGGCGGTAATCGGGCAGAGGCTTACATTCATGCCAATTTAGAATCACCAGTTAACCTAGCGTGCATGTCTTTGGACAGATGGAGGAAGTTAGAGTATCCAGAGAGCAATCGCCAGGACAAAATGCAAACTCCACACAGAAATGCTCCAGCCAGGATTCAAACCCAGGCTCTTCTTGCTGTGAAACAACAGTGCTAACCACTGCACCACGTTGCGTTTAAATTACTTATAAACTGTAGAGCAGTTTTAAATAAAAGAAGGTGCACCATATAAAGCTTTTATTGAGTGTGATTTATTAGAAGGCATTCACAAAGCATCAAGAATAGATGAGTTCAATTTGGAATAATAAAGCATACCTGTCCTATCATTTCATTTAGTAACAACAGAAATACATTTGCAGTGACAGCTTCATGTGGGACTTAATGCTCTTTATAGATTACTATTAACACAGTAATAGGATAGGCTGTGTAATGCTTTATATGCCAGATATGACGGTGAGTGAAGAACAAATGAGATTAAATAAAGAAGAAAACTACAAAATGTGGATGATGTAATGAACTCAACATAAAGGTTTCTTCTGCATCTTTACATCCTTTATAAAGTAGATCAGCCGTAGTTTGTTTGAATACATTGTTAGTGTGCATATTCTGTCATGGATTTTAAAGCAGCTTTCGGGTTTTGGAACATGTGAGAAAATTCTTTAAAAAGTGTGAGGAATTGGCTGTTAACCAAACCCCGTCCCTAGATTAGTCAGGACCTTGATGATTGTTAGCAGGCTTTGTCATTGATTTATAGAAGCTGCATTATTTATTTCCCACTGTTTTCCTGAGTTACTTGCGGTTTGTTCCAGTCCTTCAGAGGAGGCTGAATCTACGGTGGAGTTGGTTTAAACACAGAGGTCACCCAAATGGACTAAACCATCTGCTGCAACAGCATAGGGGAGAATTATGTTTCTGTTGTTGTTTTTCTTTGATATAGCCATTGTCCCCACTTTGCCTTTGAAATGTTTTCTCCACTAGAATACAAAATATTTGTTTAGGAGAGCCTTATTTTTGAGTAGGTTTGTTTAGTTTACCGGCTTATTTCTTAAACAAGTACAGAAATAAATAACTATTTTTATGGTTATGTATGTTGATATTATTATTAATCTTTTTGGGGTATAATACAACCCACATTTTGAAAGTTATACTTGTGCCTGGATATTGATTGTCCTTAGAACGGACATTTTTAACATTACTACCAAGAAAGCTCTGATTCCCTTTAATAGTGTGTTTATCTGAAATATAGCAGTAAAGGGTGAGCTATAATGTAACCAATCACATTAAAGCATCTGCTAAAAATGTTAGTGCTTAATAAAGAAAAAGAAACAACCGATATAGGAAAGGTTTGGGAAGTGTGGACGTGAACTCGAGCATGAAGACATGCTGGGCAGTCGTCAGATTTGGGGACCGCTTTGAAAGAAAATTCCAAGGTAAATTCAGATGTGGCCCAGCTGTGACAGAGTAAACCTTTCTGGTAGTTTTACATCAAGACACACATGATGAGAATGAGACGAGACGTGACACTGGTTCAGTCAGAAAGACACTGATGCTTGATAATGGCAAACAATGTTACTGTGGGCTGTCAGCAGTCTTTTGCCTCTTTGTATTTCTTCAACATTAAGCAGTATTTAAATTTAAAATTCCCGACTGGGGCAGGAAACATCACAGACAAACCTCTCCGGAACAGTATGCTGCTCAAATTGATTCTGAATGTGACAAGCAAGTCATCTTTAATGCATTCTTCCATTTGACAGGCTGCATGCTAATCATTTTAATATTTGTGCGAGCACATCAAATCTTGTATTCTGCCAGTGAGCTTTTAACTGTATACCTTTACACACACCACTAAATGGCACATGTCATAATGACACTATCTCTGCCACAGAAGTTTTCCCACTGAGAGAATACTGAGAATACTCAGTAGAGCACTCATCGGTTTTCTCCATAAATATCTTTTTTTAAAGGCAGTGAAAAGGAAAATTTGATTGAAACCAGTTAAGCAGCTGAAATTGCATTCAGTCTTCAATTTATTCTTGCATCATTTTGACAGCAGCACAACCAGTGTGACAACTCTCGGCGAGACAAGCCTACAAGCCAGAAATAGATAAATTATGAGTTTGTGTCAACATGGAGCAGACATTGGCCAAGAAAAAAGTACATGTAGATGAGCTGTTTGATGCTCGGGTGACTGCACAGAAACTGGAACTCAGGGGAGATGTCCCGACATGTAGATCTAAGTAAAACACGATGGAGTCACTGTTGCTTAAAAAGTAATTGCTTAAGAAACTGAGCAGCGCATTCGATAAGATGCGTACATCCTGTAGAAACATTGTGGCATTTTATTGTTTCTTTTAATCTCTTTAAATGTGTAGACATGGAGTGACTGTGGAGGATGGATGGGGGTCTAGACTGTGGATCAGTGGGTCTTCAGTGCTCAGTGATGGAGAAAGGCTCTCTGGCTGTCAGTGTGCTCCTACTGATGAAGCAACGCTGTGATTGACAGATGAGTCTTAGTGAAGACCACCACTGCTCTCTTCACTCAGCTTGAGGGATAACACACCCTATAAGGAGGTGCATCCTTATGAGAATTTAGGCTTTTTATTGGCTTGGGGTTCATATGAATCCATAGCTGTAATACCTAGAGAAGAGTAAACATTGTTTCATGTGACCGCGTTGCAGACAAACTGTTTGCACTGTATAATCTAAATGACTTTATCATTCTCTTGTGTGGAATGTAGGAACCTCAAAATAGCTTCATTTCGCTGTGAGAGAGAGCTTATGATAATTGTGTTGGGTGTTTTGGCACTAGAGAATTCTCAAATCCTTGCTTGTCTTCAAGAATCCCCTCATTAAATCCTTTGCATTCTTCCTCCGGCATGTTGTCTCTCTAAAACAGCTCCAGCCACAAGTTACCTCTCCGTATCCCTGCTAGGCCCCGAGATCAGCTCCATGAGTTGAATTATAGAGCAGAAAAGTCATTAAGTGGGATAAAGATACAAAGAATCGATGAGGCAATGGATACTCCGAAGCTCCCACTTGTCTTCAGTCCAGTGCACATGAGCATCAGGGTGGTGTAAAGTCTGCTTGTTGTTTCCAGGTGAGCTCTCCAGTCAGTCTACAACTCCGCAGTTACTGATGAGGATCAATAATGACCACCTACCCAGACAACACAGAACTTGTTCTTCCTAAATAAATAGTTGTATGGACAATAATAAATGTAAACAAGTAAACAAGCATTAGTTTTGGCTGCAATTCTATAGGAGAGAGATTATAAAGTTGAAGCCCCTTCGTTTAATTTCATAGTTATAAATTGTGCAGCAAATCCTTATGGACATCACAATAAAGCTGATGATGTAAAACCTCTAATTCCCCAAAGAATAACAGGCAGCAGCAACCAGTCTTTGTTGTTGTGGGTGGGAAGCTTTAAAATAGCGCCTGTCCCGAGCCTGTAATTTTTAATAGCTATGTGAAAACTGCTGGATAAATGAGACCGACAGGCATTTCTTGTCTAAAGGATTGTCCTGTTTTATTCACAGAGAAAGGCCCACATCTCTCTCTGTCTCACACACACACTCTCTCGCCTCAGTGACAAGCAGATCTGACTTGTTCTCCTTTAATTATGTGACCCACCTGGGCTGAAGTCTTTCCTTATGGAAACTAATGGCCAATTGAAGCTCTGGTTTGGTGTCATTACACAGACATGCCAAGTGCACCTGTCTCAAAGATGGGAAATAAAGGGCGTGAGTGCAAAGACGATTTTGGCTCTTACCAGAGAGAAATGTATTCATTAGAGAAAATACCGGGTTTTATAGGTGTTATTGCCTTGAACCAGACACGCTCACAAGTGGAGTTATCCACATAAATGGTTGACACAAGACAAGACAAACTTTGTTTTTTTGTTTTTGTTTTTAACTTGAAAGTATTTATGAAAAACAGTACATGTGCCAGTTGTTCAATAATTCATGCAATCATTCAGTATTTATAATACTTCAGAACAAGCCATACGCAAGACCTCTGTTGATACATCAATGTTAAATCTGCAGACTATGGCAAGCCATGCCTTCCTGAGCATAAGATACAAAGTGACACTTTTATGACAGCATTAAAGGGGTTGGCGGTGGGGTGGGGTGAGGGGAGTGACGGCTTGACCTGAGAAGGGCTAAGATGATCTGTTAACTGGTTAGTAGCCAAGTGTCGGGCTAAAGTGCAATAAGCGTGTGATGTGCTGGCAGTAATCCTACAACAGGAGTCCTGCACTTGGCTTGAAGTGAATGAAATATTTTCTTTTCTCACTAAGTTTAGCTGCTTCCTCCTCACCACATGCCTGTGCGTTCATGTGGAATGAGTCATTCATGCCTGTGGTCCATAAAGCCTCACAGCCCACTCACATCCTCAAACTGCCAGGTCCCTATCCACTCTCTGCATCACCACCAGCAGCTTATATACATATATATTGAACAGTTATCACCCAAATCTGTGTGGCGGCCTTCTAAACCTCAGTTCCTCCACCCTCAGGCTACAGCCACCCTGTAGTAGCCTTTATTTCCTGCTGTCTCCGTCTGTGTTTGTCAGTCAGCTTCTCTTCGGTCTCGCTCTGGGAGGCCAACCTTTCAGCATTTCCAATGATGTGCCTTGGAAATCTGTTTCCAGGGCAACCGGGGTACCAAATACTCTCCCAGCAGCATCTCGCTGGTGCGTCCTCCTTTGTTTACACTCTTGATATCTGTGAGGACGTAGGTTGCTCTAAACACATTTGGGTGGGAACAAAAAAAAAACAACAACACTGCAAATATATAGACAGAAACGGAGTGAGAGTCACACAGTCAGTTTTATGTTATACACCCACAATATGTAATATGATAATGGCAGCCCTGAAGAATAGATCTGCTTTGTAATAAATCAGATCCTAAGTAGATGTCGATTTAACTAGAAGCCCACACCACCGTTCAGCTTAAACGCCGTGCATCATCTCTAGAAAACACAAGAAATGTTCTAAAACCAGTTGATTCTTACGCGCAGCTGCGCGCTCCCAGAGTTCCCCCATTAAGCCGATCTCGTGAGGTAAATGCTATCATTTAAAAGCGTCGTCATTTAAAGACAATGGAGACAATGTCTGAGTGTCTTTCAAGTGATTACCTTCCTCGTTTATTTGACTTATTGAAAACCAACTCACGTCCGCCACTTTTAAGCCTTGCGCTTGCGCGTAACTCAACCGGGAGCTGTCCAAGTGCTGAAATGAGAAAAAGGCGTTCCTCTCTCATTCCTTGACGTTCCCCCCACCTGAGAAAGATCTCACTTCATGAGTAACAACGCAAGCCAACGGGCTGTTCTTCTCAAAGCCCGCTCTTACATCTCAGCCAGCGCCACCGAAGCAGAGCTTCCAGCTGATGCGTCTTGGAGTTTCAGCTTCTCTACGTCTGGCCACTGGACTGATGTCTCTTCACACCTACGCTTCGACAAATCTGTTTTCGGGAGTTTCATGAAACCGCGTTGAGGAATGTCTCCTGTATATTCCTGTGACAAAAGAAGACCCAAACGCCCACGACTTAGTCCGGAAAAAAGCGGGGTCCCTATCTGGATTATGTGTTTGACTAATGTAAACATATGGAAGAAATAGAAAAGTGAGCACATGGGGAAACCACCAGGAATGAATCGCTCCCTTATTAAGGTTTTAGCAGCTTTATTCATATATGTGATGGAGACAAACAACTTCAGGTAGGCGAGTCTATTTATCAAACACGTTTGATTCAATATCCGTGAAACACTTTGTCTCTTCCAAGTAAAGTTTGGAAATTTAGATGTTAGAAGTTTTCGATGTTAGGGAAACGACATGAAAGCAGCGACAGTGAAGAAATTTCTGAACAAAGTTGGTAATTGAATATGATGTGCTTTTATTTTCAAAACTCTTTCTTGATTAAGATTTTAATCATCGATTGTTTTGTCGAGATTATTCTCTAACTAAAATATTATTAATACAAATAATATTCGTATTGGGAAATTTGGTTTGTACTTAAATGGTGACAGAGACGTTTACGCGTGTGATGGTATTTTCCCTTCCCCTCTGGCAACTCAACATTGCGTTAAAACATGGCTACAGCGTGGTGTGGTATCTGTGCGTGAATCTTTATCAACAGAATAATCCTTTCTTAGAGGAGAAGCCCACGACGTCGAAATCCCATCCGATACGTTTGTGCGCATTAACGCATTTTTTCTGGTTTCGCTCTGCGTGCCCACCACTGCGAGGCAGCTGCTAGGGGAAAGATAAGGTTTAACTCCCGATTCTGAGCTCTGACTTGTGTGATCCAGTGATTTTTCTCACCATGTGTGCGTTCCAGAGTTGTGGACGCCAAGGAGCACGATTCCAGATCATCCTCCAACCTGTCTCCATCAGACTTTCTGGACTCACTCATGGGTCGCACGTCTGGGTATGATGCGCGAATAAGACCGAATTTTAAAGGTTTGTTTGTCACGATCTTTATGTTTTAACATAATCTCCACACGCCCCACAAATTTCTAGAAACACAGCAAGTTGGGCATCTTTACTTATATGATTCACTAAAATGACTCAGAACACACAATCACTTCAGTCATCAGTAACATGATTGTTCCGGCTTGAATGAAACCACAAATTAATTCCTCACTATATCATTGCGTGCATGTTTTCATTTCCTGAAAATGTGTAAAGCAGAATCCCCATCAGGATAACATCATTTAAAAGGGATGCTTGTAAATATCTCCGTCACAAAGAAACAAATTGGTTCTTGCAGTAGACAAGGATGCCACCATGACAGGCCAAATGATGGATGGTGCCCCCGTGGCAAGGCTGCAGGCTACTGACTTCCTCTGTTGTTGTTGCTGCTGTGATGCTGAGGACAGACACAGCATCACAGCACTGGAACAGAGCTGAGTGAGAAGATGCTAGCCCAGCGGCGTTCAGGCCCACTCCAGGCTGGGTCAGGTGGACAGGGACTTGTTGGATAGCTGAAGCAGTCAGACAGTACACCACAGGAGCTAATCAGACTCAGAGACACATGGCCCAGATCTTTCCTTCCCATTTGAGGCAAAGGGAAAAAAATGTTTATTGCTGAGATGGACTCAAGATAAGAGGAAGATAGCCTGCTTAATACCAGCTGGCATTTTTTTTCTTTTTTTTGCCGAGGGATGATGCATCACTTCTAGCCTTCAAAAAGAAAAAAAGCCTGATTTTATGTTTCCGGTTATTCTTTATTCTGATCACACACACACACACACACACACACACACACACACACACACACACACACACACACACACACACACACACACACACAGAGTTCTGAATGCACACGCATACATTTTCTGGCAAGAACCCTCCCCCCCAACATTTGCATGAGCTCACTTCATCGTAAATAGATGATTTTGCTTCTGAACCTGCTAGTCACACTTTGAAGAGTGTTGAACTCATTTTCTGAAGGTTGCCCTAGATTTCCTTTGCGTGAGTTTTGTTGTCAGCAGCAGGTACTGCCATATTTTTCTGCTTCCACTGTTAAATGTAGCAAGCTAACGACAAACTGAGGCAAATATTAATACCAAGCTCCATGCAATATTGATGAAGAAAACACAGGGGAAGGGCACTAGGAAGGGCTTACAGCTCCACTTATCAGAGAGAAAAAGAGAGAGAGAGAGCGAAAAAAGATTTGCTTTGACTTTAAATGGCACATAACCTGCCAAGCCTCGCAAAGAGATTTCAGCTCAGCCTCTTCTATACAGAAAAAGATGACACTATTCATCAAAGCATGCCGGGCACTTCTTACTCACAGTGTTGGAGAGAAACTGCTCAGATTTGATACAAAGAAGAAAAGATTGTTGTAGAACTGCAACCAGAGAGTGTTTTCACTTTAAAAAAAATACTCTAGATGACTTTCCCAGTTGATTAGAAATTAATTGTTTAGTAAAAAGAAAGGGAATGTCAGTGACAATCCCAGCTTCATCATCCAAATCAAAATTCGTCACATAAAATAATCACATTTCTGAAGCCAAAACCAGTTATTTTGCGATTTTGTTTATACTGAAACAACTCTTAGTTAATAGAGTACTTAACATTACATTTTGTGGGGATTTCTAATTGATTATTCAGCCAAAGGTACTTTTGTGTTTGTGTGCATGCTCCTATCTGCATGTGCATGTCTCCTCTTGTGTTGTGTAGACACAAGAAAAATGTGTTTACAGCACGACAACCTTGAAAGATTGCCTACATTACCCTACAAGACATCACTGCATCATTATAACATTAAGCTGACACAGTGATGCCTTTACTAATTAATAGATTTTTCCTGCCCCGAAGCTCCCTCAAAAACAAAAGTTCAAAACACCGTTTGTTCTGTGAATGCATATTTTCCGTTTTCCTGTCAAAATATCTTCCCCACCTGAAACCCAGTCATCCTTTATAATACGTATGGTTTAAGGCTTTTTCCTGTCATGTCATTGTCATTCCATTTCACAGGTCCCCCTGTAAACGTTACATGCAATATTTTTATCAACAGTTTCGGCTCTGTCACAGAGACAACTATGGTGAGTTCCTCTGGTATTTGGTTGATTTTTGTCCTGTACAATGTGTCAATATGTTATCTATTCCTCAACTTGCAGGTCCACCAGTTAATGTTACCTGCAACATATTTATCAACAGCTTTGGTTCTATAGCAGAAACTACAATGGTGAGTTGAGCGTTGTGTTTGGACATGTTTTAAAGCCCTGACCTCTCCTATGGAGATACGACTGAATCATCCTATTTTTACTTAGCCTTGCTGACCTTTTTTAAAACATCCTTCCATGCCATGTCTTCCTATTCATTAAATAAGATTTAGTTCTTTGCCATCAAAAAGTTTATTGGCGGGCTATCCAGTCAAATATTGGTTTCTGCTCCCATGAGTCTGGTTTTACTATTTCACACAACAAATCCTGACAAGTCACTTAAGCAGAGCCAATAATTAACAGTGGGGGGCTGGGGCTTTCAAACAAACTGATGTGCAATGCATGAGGTGTGAAGGCATCCAGCCCCTGAAGGGTAAAAATATAAAACCTGCAGGGTTGCACTGAAACTAATCAGGATCAAATCGTAATGAGTGATAATAACTACTTAGATCATAAATGGAAAATGATAATTTGCGCAGGAGGTGGAACATGTATGGTTGCCAGGAAATTACACAGTATTAAGACGGGCATGCAGATATTTGGAACCGCCAATATGCTGATAAAATGTCAAGCAACATAAGGGCTTCTCATCATCGTGACATATCAATTACATTGAGCTGTGTGACACTCAGTCTACTGCTAACGGTGCTGTCAGATGCCTCCTCTTCAGGCTCTGCATCTGATAAACACCTCATTTAGCTTCTCTTGCATAATTTTGAATAAGAAAGGTTATGGTGAGGTCAGTGGCTTGTGAATGCAGCTTGCAACAATACGTAGTCATGAAAGTTGCCATGAGAACAAATGTATGATAATTAAGATTAATTTTGATGGTATTGCTGAATGATATAAATTTTGCACATTTGTCACTCATTTTCCTTTTATTACTTTTCATGGATTATTACTGATGTTACAGGATTGCTTTCGATCCTTCTGCATTGCAATAAAAGTTTTAAAAAATGATCATCAAAACACACTGGAAGCACCAAAAACATTCATTACTGTCTGGTCTAAAGATGCATTTCATTTATGATTTGTGTATTAGAAAATAAATACAAAATTTCCTGTATTTACCTTGTCAAAAAGAAGGTTATGTAATATTAAAAACTGATACCAGTGATTGACATTTTTCCATCAGCATGCATTCTCATAACCCGAATCGCTGCGCTGCAAAATATGCAAAGCCGCCTGTCATCTCCGCAGGATTACAGAGTGAACATCTTCCTGCGGCAGAAGTGGAATGACCCTCGGCTGGCGTACAGTAAATACCCAGATTCCTCCCTTGACCTGGACCCATCTATGCTGGACTCCATATGGAAGCCTGACCTCTTCTTCGCCAACGAGAAAGGAGCCAACTTCCATGATGTCACCACAGACAACAAGCTGCTGAGGATCTTCAAGGATGGGACTGTCCTCTACAGCATCAGGTGTAGTACTTCACAGGTTTTTAAAGACAATTTTAAAAGGCTGAAGAACTGCACTAGAGCATCATTATTTGAAAATGTTTTAATAATTATTATTTTTTTGATATTGGGACAAAAAAGTTTCTGGACATTTTTTCACCACCAATGTTCTCTAAAGGGACAAAATGAGGAAAATAACTGGTAGATTAGGAAGCGGCAATAATAACTTGCCTTTTACACAGTTTGATATTAGTGTAGCTGAAGCAGAAATCTCTGCTGAATGCTCAGATTACCGCAGGACATGTTCACTTACTGCCTTTCTTACACTTTCTCTTAAACATCAAAGACTGTCAATCTGCAGCATGCAATTTGAAACAGATTTTTATCTCACTGTGATCATTTCTTTGAAACTGTATAATTTTCTGAACCGCAGCACATTCCCATGTGCAATACGACTGCAAGAGGACAAGTAAATCTCAGGGGCGCTGGTGAAAATCTAAAGTAAAGCCCAAACTTAGAGCTGAGAAGGAAGGGGGTATTTTTCTCCATGCTGGTCTTCTATTAAATATGAAAAGATGTTTGAAAACTTAGGATCCATACCACCACAAGTACAGGCCAAAAAGGGAAAAAAAAACTTGTAAAATGTGTTGCATTTTATTACAATACAAAAGCCACATGCAACATCCAATTTTCTCTGCAGCGATGCGATATAAAGCAGATCAATTCTGAGTCCATTTAGAAAGCGGCTCAACTCTGAGTGGTGCTCAGGTGTTAAGGTATCGCGGGCCAAGAAGAAAAATGAAAGGTGGTTAGCTGCAGTCTCCATTCATGAGAGAAATGACAGAGTGAGCAGACTGTGGACCACAATGCATCACAGAAACAATAAGTTGCAGTAATGAAAGTGTAATAGGAACCTGCTGAAGGGTATCCTACATGATATGTTGGAGGTTATGACACAGGAGAAAGAGCAGCCAATACCTGATACAACTAAATAAAAGTACCAACTGTAATCTAATTTTTCGAGATTTTTTTCAATACGCATGTCGAGCTGCTAGTTTGAGTGTTAATAAGCCTTCTTTTGACATCAAATAACACTGTTGTTTGTTACATTTTACATTGTGACCTTGTGTCATGTTACAGGTTGACTCTCATTCTATCGTGCCCGATGGATCTGAAGAACTTTCCAATGGACGTCCAAACTTGTACGATGCAACTGGAAAGTTGTAAGTGCTGATCTTTTCCAGATTTTTGCTACACTTTCTAAAATGAGAACCTACTTACTAAATTCACCCGTTCTTCTCTGGCTCTAGTTGGATACACCATGAATGACTTGGTGTTTGAGTGGCTGGAGAACGGTGCAGTACAGGTGTCGGAGGGACTCACCCTGCCTCAGTTTATCATGAGGGATGAGAAGGAGTTGGGCTACTGTACCAAACACTACAACACCGGTCAGCATTTATGTCTATGTTTCAAACAGCTGACATTTTATCCCAGGTTGATGGCTGAATTGCATTTTTAAATATGTTTTCTTGTTGATGAACAGGGAAGTTTACCTGTATTGAAGTTAAATTCCACCTGGAGCGCCAAATGGGCTACTACCTGATCCAGATGTACATTCCTTCTCTCCTCATTGTCATCCTCTCATGGGTGTCTTTTTGGATTAATATGGATGCTGCTCCAGCCAGAGTGGCGCTGGGAATCACCACTGTGCTTACCATGACCACCCAAAGCTCTGGGTCCAGGGCTTCTCTTCCAAAGGTAAAACCTTTGTTTGTTTTCCTCCAGCAGATAAGCACAAGCCTTGTATGTGGCAAAAACATATGAAGCTTGAGTCCTAGGTTTTGTTAGATATTTCTCATAAGCGTCTCACGTTGAACCATGTTCCCACAGATGTCTTTGCTGTTTATAGTAATTTGTACAACTCACCTGATCTGGTCTGAAAAGACTTGTGATTAGCCAAAGTGTTTCATGTCATATCACAGGGTAAATTTTCTAAAGCAAGAACGGAGAGCACACAGGAAGTAACCTAAGAGATTAATATTTCTTTTAAAAGTGAAAGTTTGTTATGGATATGCAAGTTAAATATATGTCTGCTGGCAAGATTGTCTCCAGGTGCTCCGACTTTTTCCCACAATCCAAAGACATGCTTGTTAAGTTAATTGGATGTATGTCTCTCTGGGTGAGCCCTGTGATAGACTCGAGGCCCTCCCTCTGACTCTATGACAGCCTGGACAGGTTTTAGCCGCTCAGCTAGGAGAGCGGAGGATGGACAATGCAGTCAGTATGAAGTCAAATAGCAGTTTAAATATTAAATATCAAATGTTGTTATTTAAGACTGATCGCTGGTACATAAATCCACTTCTGAGTTTTTACATTTTTTGTACGTTTACATCCATTATGTAATTATATTGTTTGAGTGGTTGTCATAAATATTTATCATTTGAATTAATGCAATCAAGGAAAAAATAGATTTTATAACCATAACTGTAATTGGCATTTGAATAAATTCTGTCTGACACTGCTAGAAAGCATTCATGGTTTATTAAAAAGATAGTAGGTCCCTGCAGTTTTAATGTAGCTGTAGGCACCTAGAATCCCAGCTGTACCTTGAAACAAAAGCAACCAGTGGATCAAACAGATTTTACTATTTCTTCTTTAGGCAGTCAGTGCAATGAGCTGAAAATGGGTGCTGCTCCTTTAGTGTGAGACTCAGGCATCAACATTTCACACAGAGGATGGATTTATAACTCAAAAATAAACACTGAACCAATTGAGAGAACAAACAAAGCAAATCAAAGCGTTCTCCACAGTGGACTGTTTAAACTACAGCTCAGAGCTGTTGTGAAAGCCACTGTAATACATCAGAGAATAAGATACTCTATTTTTGTGTTTTTGTAGAAGCACAGCTGGGCCTGATACAGTTCACAATATGTAACATTTTTGTCATAAACTGTGGTCATTTCAAGGCGTAACAAAAAAAATTGTATCAAGTGTTAAAGGTACTGCAGAAACAACACGAGTCAGATGATGATCAGTCACACATCAGTCTGCACATGAGCACTAAAAGGCCTCAGCCCTGTCAGAGATTCTCATATGAAAGACACGTATGCTGATGAATATTTAAAGGCAAGCCTTTGACAGCCTCAGTGCACGGACAACAATTCAATATGCCTTAAGTGCCCTCTAGAACCAGAGATGTTTCTCCACATGCTAATCAGCTGTCATGAAAGGATGGGGTCACACTGATGAGCAGAAAAAGGTTTCAGCCTCATCTTCACTTTCTCAAAAGAACCAGATCAAAGTCAGGGAACTACAGGTACAAAGTAATGCCACAGTTCTCTTTCTTTTAGCGGTTGAGACATTAATTATTTGCTACTGTTAAAGCCACGCAATCACTGACACTGCTGGCAGCTCTGACACACTTGTTAGCAAACATTATCTGTAATTACAGCTATTTAGAGGTCACAATTAACTGAAGGAGCAAAATAAAATGAAAAACACAGAAAGTGGCTGTGGAACAACTGATAGACAACAACACATAGGACTCAAGTTTAATATTAATAAAAGAGAAATACAAAAATTAAATAGCGTTCCCAGCTAAAGGCTACATTCACACTTTATTTTAACTGTTAGCCAATGCTGTCAGCTTGAAGAATCTAACAAAAAACATCTGTTTTCTCTCCCAGGTCTCCTATGTGAAAGCCATTGATATCTGGATGGCTGTGTGTCTGCTCTTTGTATTTGCTGCATTGCTCGAATATGCTGGGGTTAATTTTGTCTCCAGGCAACAGAAAGAGTTCCTTCGCCTGAGGCGAAGACAAAGAAGGAATCACAAGGTAGGCTTTCGAAGTCTTCACATGGTTGCTCTTCAAACTTTTTAGCCACATTAGCAGCTTGTCTCTGGGAACCCAGTGACAGGTGGGGCCCACAAGCCATTGAACTCCTAGTGCCGTTCCCAAGATGGGATAAATAGGAAGGGTTGTGTTAGGAAAGGCATCTGATGTAAAACCTTTGCCAAATCAAACATGCTGATTATCATAGCTAAGATGGTTTGGACGTGGGCAGAGGAGGGATAGTGGATATATTGGGCAAAAGGTGTTGAATATGGGGCTGTCAGGCAGGAGGAAAAAATGATGACTACAGGGAAGACTGATGGATGTAGTGGTGTGAGAGGTGCCAGTGATATGGTGAGATGAAGGCGGATGATCTGCTGTGGCAACCCCTAAAGGAAGAAACCAGAACAAGAACAAGAAGATGAAGAAGAAGTAGTGTGTCTCTGAGGATGAGCATCAATAATACCTCTTTGGTCTGAAACAAAATTTCTCATTAACTATTGGATGGATTGCTTTAAATTTTGTAAAACATTTGTATGGCTCAGAGCATGAATCACAGTAGATCAGGTATGTAAAGTCTCACGCCCTTTTTTTGTTTAAGATGCCAAAAGTCAAAATTTTCACTCATATTTCAAAATTTACCAAGTGAATTACTTTAGAATTTGGTATAAAGCTCATGAGTCCAGAAAGATGCAGCCTAACTATAATGTGCTCGAACCAAGGGCAGACTCCAATGCAGGAATCGGACAGAGCTCTGGATAAAAGTCTATAAATCTTGTTTTAATGGGCAGAGCAGGGGTCATACACAGGCAGACTGTCCATGAGAAAGGGGGCAGGCAGTAGGCTCAGTCGGAAAAATAGTCCCAGAATAAAATCAGCCAAACTCCAGGGATTTAACACTCATGGTGATCGGCAGGCAGGAAGCATGAGGTCATATAAAGTCAGTCAATAAAACACTGGTTTTATTTGGACTGTATGACAAAAAGGGAAAAAACTTCAAAAGGAAAGGAGAAATGATATTTCAGAGTCTATGTAGGTCATCATACTGTTGACTGTGGCCACCGTGATACTGGCCTTTGTGATTTCAGATGTGATGGATGAATTTCTACCAAATTTTGTCCAAAGAGCTGGATGAATTGTCAGTGTGAGTCAGTTTAGTTTTACATCACAAAAAGCACATATTCTAACTACAAGTATGTGGCAATTACCATCTTTCAGCTGTTGATTTGAATGACAATCTTTTAAATGGAGAAAAAGGAAGTCTCATGTGCAACCCAGGAGGAACTGCTATAGTTCCTCCAGAATAAAAGAATACAACATAATAATAATGGTCTTGTTTTGTTATCCCAGTACCTGCAAAACTGCTGACTTCCTATTAGCTCTAACTCTATTTGCTATCATAGCCATAGAAACTTGTCAGGGGCGCTGAACACATGCACCTTTATTGCTGTTTGTCTGAATTAAGATTCACCCCCCTGTGACCCTGTATTGAATAAGCAGAAGGAAATAAATGGATGGATGGATTAAGATTCATCTCCCGAAGCAATCTCTGTAAATGTTTTTTCGCCACTGTGCATCAGGTTATCTTGGGAGTTTATTTTAAATTAATTTGAAAGTGCAATATCTCATGATTAATGTTCATGTTCATGTGGGTTTGTTGAAAAACCTTCAGTCATTACAAAGTAAAGCCTAACATCTGAGCTGCAGGCTTTTAAAAAGCTCTAGCAAACTCATCCACATGTGCATGTCACTTTTCAGGATGACGATCTGCGTGAAGGCCGCTTTAATTTTGCCGGCTACAACATGAGCCAATGTCTGCCAACAAAGGATGGCTCAGCTGTTAAAAATGCTGTTCCAGCTCCCAACCCTCAACAATCAGCCTCAAAGGACATAGACACCATGAGGAAAAAGTTTGTGGACAGAGCCAAGAGGATCGACACGATCTCACGGGCCGCTTTTCCTCTGGCTTTCCTCATCTTCAATGTCTTCTACTGGGTTACCTACAAGATCATCCGGCATGAGGACATCCATAAAAAGTAAAGACTTTGCCGTCGGCTGAGAACATATATTTTACATTTCTCAGATTGAGAAATGCTTAGAAAGCACAGGGAGATGAGAGGGTAAACTGTGCATTGAGAGGCACCATTGTGGTAATGGTGGTGTTCTTTCAGGGATAACGTACAATATTTATGAATCGTACAGTAATGTTCATGATTTGATAATGTGAACAGTTGTTCAGACACAGATGCTTTATTTGTTCTTGTACTGCTGCAAAATATTTTCTGAAGATTATAGAGAAAAGGTCTTAGCTCAAGACTCACTAACATGCTGGAGAAGATGGACCAAATTGATTCAGCCTTGAGGTCTACAACCAAGAAACAGAGGAACATTCCATGAATCCGTAACTCTAAGGTAACTCTAAGGTAGCTCTGTCAAGCCCTCAAGACGTTTTGCAAATTTTCTTACCGAGGTAGCATAGGACTGTTTTATAATGGACTTCTGTCATAGAACTTCCACCCTATTTATACAAAACATAGCTCTCACATAGCATTACATAACTTTTGGGGCCAGGGACCTCTAAAAAATATGTTTCAAGAAGCCCTTAACAATCGTAACACCACATTAGCTGATGTGGTAGAATCGCTGGATGATGTTGAATAACTCAGTTTCTTAATGCTTGTCTGCTACTTAGATGGCTAACAAGCCAAGCTAAACAGCACCCCGTCCTTTTTTTACACAGTTGTCACACTTACATGTTTCAGATCAATATTATTAGACAAAGACAATATGAATAAATACACAATGTATTTTTCAAATGCTGATTTCATTTATTAAGGAAAAATAGTTACTCAAAACTTTGCGATGATAGCCAAAACCTGATGACTGGTTGTTCCAGCCTTGGCAGTAAGAACTACAGTCAAGAGTTTGAGATAATTATTTGAGCCATTCAGATTTTAGACATGCTGGTGTGTTTCAAATCATTGTTCTGCTGCATAACCTGCTGAAAATGATGGCTGGGCATTCTCCTTTAGGATATTCTGGTACAGAATTCATGGTTCCATTAATTACAATGAGTCATCCAGATCCTAAAACAGCAAAGGAGCCTCAGACCATGACACTACCACCACCATGCTTGACCGTGGGGATAATGTTGTTTTTATGAAATGCTGTGTTAATTTTATGTCAATATGTAACACAACAAAAAACCCTTCAATGAGTAAATAACTTGGTTTTTTGTTGTGTTACATATTGACATAAAACTAACACAGCATTTCATAAAAACAACATTATCCCAACGGTCAAGCATGGTGGTGGTAGTGTCATGGTCTGAGGCTCCTTTGCTGTTTTAGGATCTGGATGACTCATTGTAATTAATGGAACCATGAATTGGTTTCTCATCCGTTTCTTTATATTGTGGCATGAGTGTCAAGTAGTCAACTTCACCTGGTCAGGCGAAGTTGACTAGTTAATGGGATTTATTGATTCTGCAGGTCTCACAGTAATTAGGCCTGAGTGTAGCCAACTAAACTGAACTTCAGTCATTACATCTCTTATATTAGTCCATGTTTTATCCTTTGAATCCCCTCTTGGATTTGCCATTAAATTGGAAAAGGAGACACAACAGTGTCAGAATGAGGCTCTCTGTGTTGTTTTCCAAAAATATGTGGTTAATCACAGTTAATTCATGATTTAACATGGGGGACAATTACTTTTTCACACAGGGATAAGTACGTTTGGTGAGCTTTTTTTCCCTTAACAAATGAAATAATCATTTAAAAATAAAATTTTGTGTTTTCTCAGGTTATTTTTTTCTAACACTAACATTTTATTTGATGATCTGAAATATTCAAGTGTGACAAATATGCAAATAAAGAAATAAATAAGGAGTAAGAAATCAGAAAGGGGACTTTCTCACAGCACTGTAAGTGGTTTCACATAAGATTGATATCATCTGTCATAATCATTCCAGAGTTTCTATTGGCCCAAATATAACATGGGGTGCACCCAATTTAGTGCTGCAAATGATTCCAATCCCTTTTAAATGATAGAAAACAATCTATCTGTCTTTAGCTCATAATTTCGCCCTTGTGGATCCCCTGGCTTTACTTTGAGAACCACTGTTTCGAACTATACGAGCAGAGCACCAAACTAAGCAGCAGTAAATGTCTCAGGCATAGGTATGAATAAATCAGATGAAAATCTGGAATCAGGAATTGGGTTCTGCATTTTTACTAAATCCTGAGGCCTTAGATGTCAACAATTTGGTCGGATAAAGTGCTACGCTTCTCTGTTTTCCCCTTTTGGGCGGTCTATCACAGCTGAACGCAGCCTTTGAGCTTTTCTACCAGTGGCCAGACATCCAAAGGTACTTAACAATGTTTCCTTTTTCTCTAAGTGAATTATAAATATTCGGAAATGATGTCACCTTTTTGTTGATGTCTTTAACTTTGCTTTTCATTCTTGTGCAGTTTATTTAGCAAAATATCATATATCTCACATGAAAAAGGTATAATGGCTTATTTTGAGCAAGTGTATAGGTAAGCCCACAAACTGTGAACATGCACTATGTTGCTAAATGTTATCACACGCCCGTATTCACGTGAATTATTTTAAATTCCAGGGTTAATACCCCCAGGTATGTAAGGTATAGTTTTAGAATTTGAGCTATGTTTTTGTAGATTTAGACAAATAAAATATTTATTGTAATGGGAAAAAGTTATGTTTGTTATAAAATAATATCTTTCTGTATACTTCCGCTGTGGACTGTTTCCCTTCACTTGTTTGTTGCTGGCTGATGATATTTGTTTGTAGATGGACTGAAAAGTGAAGGACAGATCTGCATAACAGTAATGGTACAAAGCAGCTAATGACCCTTGCACTCCTTATATACTGTGGTGACAAACTCTTTTCTTGAATGCTATTCATGAAAAAAGGTTATTTATTGGTCTGTACATCAATAAAATTGACCGTGCACCATATTTACTTTATTTCTGCGTCTCCTGTCATTTATAAATAAGTGACCAGTCCTCTGAATTGACATTTTCATCCATTTGTTGATGAGAGTATAGTTTGCATTGCTTTCTTCTACAACAATAAAAGATGGATGCCTTAAAAAAAAAACGGCACAAACACGCAAAAATACTTTTTTGTGCTCGGTTGCAGATCTAAGAAAATGAAAACACTGCCACTTCTCTTTGCCAAGCTGATAAGTCAGGGTGATGACACATGGCATGGATCACTGGGTGGCCTGAGGTGACATAGATATGATCTGACAGTAGGTTTCCATTAATGCATGATAATGGACTTCACACTGTAATACAGAGATTCCATCAGCTGGTGCGTGCCTACTAGCTGAAGGGAAAATACTGGCACGGCTCCAGAGGCATAAAACGGCAATTATATACCTAAATGTATTTATTGTTTACAAACAAATATGTCCGTTAGATGGTTTACACCTGTTGTTACAGCATTTGTGCTCAAACAAATGCAACCACTACCCTAGTCCTATATGTACAGATGGATATACAGTCGTGAAGGTTTTGTGTATCAGGACAAAAAAAAATGAAAAAAACCCAACTATCTTGTATTTCCCAGGTTTAAGATTATTAAAACACCACCTCAGATAAGCACTGCGATTATTTATTTTAAAAAAACTGAGAGAAAATGGAGAAGCACTGGGGTTCAGGAGGTTATAGAACCCTTTTCAGCAGCAACTCGAAGTATTAATTTGGGGAAATTTTGGTTTACTCTTTTTTACAAAATTGCTTCAGTTCATTGAGATTTGTGGCCACTAAATTATGCACTACGCTCTTAATGTGCTGCCACAGCATTTCAATCATGTTGAGGTCTGGGCTTAGACTGGGCCATTGTGGCACATTGATTCTTTTTCATTTAGGCATTCTTTTGTTGGTTTGCCGCCATGCTCAGGATTATTCTCCTATTGTATGACGCAGCTTCAGCCAAGCTGTACCTGTCAAACAGATGGCCTCATTTTGACTCTAGAATACTTTGCTACATAGAGGAGTTCATAGTGGACACACTGATCCAGGTGCTGTGGCTGTAAACCAGCCGAAATTAGCACTTTTCCACCACTGTGCTTTACAGCTGGTATGAGGTGTTTCTGCTGATATGCTGTGTTTGGTTATCGCCAAACTTGGCACTGTGCATTATTGTCTGAGATGCAGCTCTTGTGTTTGTTGCAATCTCTCTCTCATTGTATGATCTGACCTTGCAGTTAGCTGGGATGTCCACTCCTGCGATGATTGGCAACTTTCCACTTTCGCGCAATAGAATAACAGACAGAATAACAGACATAAATTGCCTAGAAAATGTTTCATAAACCTCCTCCGATTGATGGGCAGCATCAACTCTTTCTCTAGGTTCATTGCTCGTGTTCCTCCTCATTGGCATTGGTATCTTTCTTCCATGTTAACACACATCTAAATGTTCCAGACCAGCAAACTGCCAAAAAATCTGCTTTTATAGATGTGCTCACACTTACTGATGATCAGTCTGCTACTTACCCTCTTAAATTCAATGGAACAGTAAGCATGTACTGTAATTTTTCACACAGTTTCTGGATTTTGTCTTAAGTTTTATTAAATAAAAAAAGACAGTATGATATGACATGTTGTTATTCATCTGATGTTGTGGTTACTGTGGTTATTTAAAAAATATGCTCTGTTATGCAAAACTTTACAAGTAAAAATGTGTGCACACTCTTTTTCACAAGAGCATACTAATATATTAGGTGTCCAATAATGTTAGTAATTGCCATTCTGTTGACAGCGCTAGCATCCATTCAACCCTGTTTTTTATTTAGTGCAGAATACATGGGCTGTGGTGGGTTTATTGAGAAGGTCACATGAATCATCCAACTGCTTTTTAGTGCTTAAAACACAGGGATTATAAACTAATCAGCGATACTAATCCGCACTTGGAAACACCAGCCATTACACTGCCAGAGCTCTACACCACTGCCCAGTGTTACTGCTGTTTGAATATGCAAGGATGAAACAGCCCTCGTGCGATCAAGTTCAGTAGAACGATTTATGAAAGAAAAATTATTTGAAGCTTATAATTTATAAGAGGAAAGAACTTTCCATCATCCGCAAGGTTTACTGAGGCTGGTTTGTGAGGTCTGAGAGGCATTACATGAAGGTTGCCATAGTAACTGCACCGGTGTTGATATGGCCACTTAGAGGAAAGCAGGAAATTAATGAACTTAAGAACACTTGTGCCTGGTTTCACCAATGGTGCCTCTTAAGCCTGGATATAAATACTGCATTAAATCACAAACACAATTTCTACTATATTCTGGTAAGGCGGAATGAGTTTCAGGGTTTCTTCAGAGGATTATGCTTACATGATGCTCAGATTACACTTAAACTACAAACAGGGATGGTTTTGTGAAGACTTTGTTGCATATGCGGTGTCCACTATTTTAAATGCGAAATTGGATCAATGGGAGATGTGACAAACTGCTATTGATCTGTAGTCTTTTTTCTCCAGTGTGTATGAACTGACACTGCAAACTGTTTCTATAAAAAAATAATAACATGACATCAACTATATTCCTTTCAATTGCTTATCTTAGGGAAACATAGTATTGAACAAAAAGCTAACAAAAAGTGGCCAGATGATGTTCACATGATATAAATTCAGTATTATTCCTCTCTTTAGCATCATTTAATGTTTTTATGCAGAAAGAGATATAAGAAAGAGACGAAAAGGAAAATCTACAGCATTGTGACTATGTTTATTTAATCAGTTTTATTACTGTAAACTGGCCATGATAGTCACTCCTGGTGGACCATTCTAAAGCATGAAAACCCTATAAAGACTGTAATATTAGGCCTAAGGGCTTAACAACAATGGGCCTGCTATGTCAGCAATTTGTATGCAAAAGGTGCAACCTCAACAAATACTGTTAACTGCAACTGGTTTTAGAAATCTCTAATTATCTGTGGTGAGATGTTCCAAAAAAAGACTGTTTGTAGGTTAAATATTTTAAATATGGAAACAATAAATGCAAATGTTGCTAACTCATGAGAATTCTCCCTCTTTGAAATTGAGTGTCATTTCACATGGGAGCTCACTGGATACAGAATGATATAGCCTGTCTGTGTGTGTGTGTGTGCACGATGCATTATGTTGTAGATAATCAATGCCCTTCCATACCGTTTGGCTGATCAAGTGAGTTCCAGAATCTACCAGAGAAAAAGCCCTGTGACCCCGGATCAATAAGTCGACTGCAAACATAAAATCAGTGCCTTCGTCTCAGAGGGCCAGTATAAGCATGGTTAAAAGCATCATTCATCATGGGGATCACGTCAGCTGTAATTCAGATGTAAACAAATGGCATATCCTTATTTGTTATATATAGTTGTGGCAGATATAAACTCACCTGAGCTTAATAATGCTTTCCAGTGCAACGGTATCTTTATGTTATTGCTTATTATCCACAAAAATACTTTCAAAATTCAGATTTTAAAAAAATGTGCTGACTTTGAGCGCAGAGTGTAAAACATTTAAATAGGATTACAAAGATTAGATATGGAATCAAGCATGAAAATTATTCTAATTCGATAGCAAAATGATGGCATTTCAATTCCAAGTAACGTTCAAAAAAAAAAAAAAAAAAAAAAGAAAGAAAAAGGTTAATTTTCTTAATTAATTTTGGTAGAAACTGGCTTCCACGCTAAAATCGCTGTAGGTGGGAGGCGTCGGCACAGGTGTCAGATAATGTAGGAATCTGTTCGTTATCAAT
Source organism: Maylandia zebra (assembly GCF_041146795.1). Classification (NCBI taxonomy): domain Eukaryota; kingdom Metazoa; phylum Chordata; class Actinopteri; order Cichliformes; family Cichlidae; genus Maylandia; species Maylandia zebra. Next base: position 18,808,323 of record NC_135182.1, on the reverse strand, counting down.
TTGTCTGCAAATTGCCTCAAGATGGGTCGCATACATTTTGTTTTCCCCTTGCCTGATAAGTTTGATAACAGCAGAAAATTTTCTGATTAAGGTGAGGAGGAGGAGGAGGCCAGAAACCCTGCAGAGGTCCTGTACCACTCACAGTAAATAGAATTTAACAGGAAATAATAGGACGACAAACCATGTTTTTTATTTGTGTGGCAGCACTCAGGGCTCTAAGGGAATACCAAAACAATTGAATTTTCCTTTCCACATGTGGATCCGTTTCCCTCCAGCCATTTACTGGTGTTATTTACTGTAGAGGATTCAAAGTTTTTCTTCGGGGCTAGAAGTGACAGAGGTGTTTATATCACAGACAAAAGGGGATGGGCTTCCTTCTGTATGTGAGAGACTACGTGCCGGTGTGTATGATCAGCCTGCATAGCAGCTGAAGTTCGAGGATTATTTTGTACCATAAAATAACAAAATAAAGGATTTTCAATTAACAATTCATTAGCTCACAGCAGTCTTACCATCAAATGGTAGGACATAAAGAATCCCTCATAATCTGAATCTTTTAAATGTGATACATTATGCTTGTCCTTATTTTCTGTATACTGTGCTTACAGTGGTTAAACCTTTTTAAAAAGCTAAACGCTCAGACTCTTTTCTCTCTCTCTCTGTATGATGTTAAAGATAGAGGGAAGCTCTTAATATTATAATTTAAGGCACAAGCTCACATAATGGCTTGAAGGGGAGAGTTGCCTTATAAAGAAATGTCCAGTATAAGACAGTTTAACTCCTCTCTGGAGGGGAGAGGGAGGGGAAACAGGAAACAGGAGGACAAAGGAGGGGGAACAACTAAGCTGTAGTGCCTCTTCACCTCACTGTACAATACCTTGTGCAATACTTTTTGTAAATAGTCAACAGTGCAATGGACTCAATACTTGAAATGTGCAATTCACTTGTATTTTTATTTTTTATTCCTATTTATTCTATTTATCCCCTTTGTATATTTTATTTATATTTGTCTCTGTATTATATATATATATGTGTGTGTGTATGTGTGTGTGTGTGTGTGTGTGTGTGTGTGTGTGTGTGTGTGTATATATATATATAACAATTCTGTAACTGTAACTTCGGTCGTTGCTGTGCTTTTTTTTGGAAGTCGAATTTCCCAGAGGAACCCACCCGAGGGATTAATAAAGTTCTATCTTATCTTATCTTATCTTATCTTAAACAAGCATTATTGCGAACTGTGAATCCTGCCAATCTCGTCTGGTTACAAAAATGTTCACAATAGGCCCACTTTAAGTAATTATGTTCCCATTCTGTGACAATGAATCCTGCGGTAGCATTTAACGCGATGAAGCAGAGAAAATAAAGGTGTAAAAAAAAAAAAAAAGTACTACATACAGATGGAGTAGCTCCCAGAACAAACTAAATTAAATTCCACTGGGAGGAAATAACCTCTTGCCCTCCCTTTTAGCCAACGCTACTATTCAAGCTGTCACAAGCCTTAAGTATCGAGCCGTTTTGAGTACGATTTGATGTTTACTTGAATGAATGGCATCGTAACTACAGCACTGACAGGCTGTGCAGCATCGCAGCAGAAACATCTTCCAAGGACTTCTTTTTCTTTACATCCTTACGCATCAAAAATAACCGAACCATGAGGGGAAAGTACCACTAAAAGCTTTCAGTCAACTATGTGAGGAGAAACAGTGAGGAGAAGCATAAAGCATCGCAAAACCATCATGTGGTGTCTTTATTCATAACACAAACTGTTTCTGACTCCTGGATGAAAGTGATCTCTGTCTAGCATGTGGCTGCAGGCAGCAACAGACATAAAAGGGCATTTTTGAACACATTAGTCTAAAAGGACATAAATAGAAAAATAAATTAAACAGAGGGCTGCATCATAAAGGTGTCATTTTAAGAATCCCACATGGTCCAATTGAAATGGGCTGAGGCTTTTATCAATAGACACTAGAAAGGCATAAATACAAAGAGGCTGTGCAGAGCGGCTAGGTTCTCATTTGTGGTAAAATGTATCTTTTTAGTCATTACACCAGACACAATAAAGAAATAAAGAGCTACTTAGAGGTGGGATTTTTAACCATGAAAACCACTGCAGCACATTAGTGGAGAAAACTGAATGTCTAAGAGTGCTGCCAAATCCCCATTAAGTTGGATTTTCGACATGCTTTGGATCAGCCTACGATACTGCCCCACATCCACCAGGGGGCTCAACTTCATATTGCTCCTCTCCAAGTCCCTCTGGCACATCGCTCTACACTTCTGGAGCCCCTCTACAGAACCTGCATCAGGGGTTTCTTTATATCCAAAGCACTTCTCCTTTAGCTTCTCTTCATCTTCTTCGCAGAGTAGTAATGAGGCATACTCTCTGAGAGACACCAGCTCTTTTTCCAGCGCTAAGGCAAACATTTTAGATGCACCCTTACCTCCAGCACCTTTGAGAGGCTGGATGGAACAGGACTCGGGGAGGTACGCCAGCAGAGAGTCCAAGAACTGGAACATCTGTAACTGGCTGCATGTGAACAAAAAAAAAAAAAAGGTGACATTTCACAAGTTATTACATAATTCATGTCACAATACATTTAAAGAAGTTAAGTTTGTTGAAATCTTTTTTTGTCATTTGTCAGCTGATTCACAACCAGCTGCTAGTTCAGAGTTTATTTTGGGGATTTGTAATTTTAAGTGCTCTGCTCTCCAGAGAATCTTAATCTCTTTGATATTCAGTGGTATATCATGCTGACATACATCTTAGTCAACTTCAAAGCTATTTCAGCTTTGAATCTGTTAATATAAATTGAGCAGTGGAGGCTTCTACTCGTAGAACTATGCTTTCTTTTTCTTTAAATAAAATTTAATACATCACGACAATCCCTAGTAGAAGTGGCTCAGTGCACTGAGCAGTGATATTACAGGTTGTAATATCTAGCTTTGGATAACTAGAAAAGAAAATATAAGGAATAGCAGAATAGAAAGACTAAATGTAATAGCATAGGACAGATCCTTGTGGGTAACAGATGTTCTTTCTTCTTGTTTGTTTATTTGGTCCATGCGGTACCCTTAAATTCTAAGATTTACAAGAAATACTCCTTTCAATCTCCAAATTGATAATTCAATTGTAACTATACATCTCAGAAGTCAGAAATACAGCCTTACTGGTATCAGCCATCAGAAACTTATTTACCTGGAATGGACATGCAGCTCTCCCTGGAAAGGGGTTATCTGATGCCAGTTCAGCAGCATGAGAGCAGATGGTCCTGAAGAATTTAATAGTAGATACTGAGGGCTCACTTCTATCTTCTTACAACCCACTCTTTTTTGAATCCAGCCATTTATGTCACCTAAGCTGTATTCAGGAGAGTCTATATGGAAGACCCAGTGATCCAGCACAGTTAAAAGACTCAGGAAGTCCTCTCTAACCTCATCTGGAGAAAATAACAAAACAATTGTTAACATCTACATGTCAGGAGTAAAATCACAAGTCGCACACCTTTGTGCTTTTACCTGCTATGAGTTGGGGAGTTTTAAGCAGCTCGGTGTGCAAATTGTTCTGAATGTCTAAAGCAACTTGGCCACAGTGCAACACAACTGGTCTTTGGTTGCTCATGAAGGAAAAAGCATCTGGTGTCTGGATGTAATGGAGCATGACATGGCACTTGACACGGCCAGAGTTCAACAGAGGTGTCAGCTTGGTCACCGCAGTCACAGCCACTCTGCATGCGTTGAGATCATTGGTGCTGATGGCGTTGTGCTGCTTGCTTTTTTTGGCTGGGGGCTCTGGGAATGTGGAGGCAGAGAAGGAAGAGGAGGAGGATGATGATGGCGAGGAGCAGGCCGCAGGGAGCCAGAACACTTGGCTCTGGGTCTGGATGACTGCGGGCCTTGAGCACTGGCCCGTGTCTGTCAGGATGGATAAGCTCACATTGGTCACTGGTCTGGAACAAAAATAGCACATCACTAACAATCAGATATCACACAGATAGTGGCTATTCAGAGTGGAAATTGATATAACAGTAAAGACGATGTGTGCGTGTGTCTGTGAATTGAATGTGCGACTGCTTGTGAATTGATTATTTCCAGGCAGTGAAATTACATCAGCTGTACAAGTACACCAATCAAAACAGCAATGTGTGGGACTTAAATGGCACCTGAGACCGTCATGAAAGTAGCTTTCCTTCACATGTTCTCAAATGAAAAATCGGTAACAGGTGGATGGAGGAATCTGATAGCTTTTTGTTCCCACATAAGGAGGTTGGAAAGATATTAAAAACTTGTTGCCATGGTGACCACCTAGTCACCCTGTATCTGCCTTGTAGTGAGGGGCAATCAAAGAGGCAAAAAAAGGATCTCTATCCAGTTAGTGCTGACTATGTTTAGAGTTTCTTACTGATTTAATCGAGCGCAAAGTAATGTGATTTATTCCACATTATTTCACAGCAAACAGCAACTGTTTAAGTTCAGATAAATCTAATCAGACAGCAATGATACCGTCTGACAGCTGGACTGTGGTTCTTGTCACTTGATTAAAGCACAGAATGCCATGTTGTTTGTTGTTGCCTCTGTCTTCACCCTACACTCATGGATCCACTCAACCACACGAACAGATTATGAGTGACAAGGTATCAAGCAGATTAAGATTTCAGAGGCGTCACTACTAAATGTTTAGATAATGCGTTTCAGAACCTTGGACCTTTGTCCATCAAATAATTTTTAAAAATGTAACAAAGAAATCATGTTTACGCTGATCTATCAGTAGTTAGTATCACTCCCACAACCATTCGGCCCTCAGTGGTGCGATGCCACAGCTTGTCAATTCGAGGTTTTGAAGACACCGCTGGGATGTCGTGAATCTTGTCATCCAAGGCCTCGTTCTTTGACTCATCATCAGAGTCCCACAGAGCAATAAGCCCTTCCTAGACGGAAAGTGCAAAGACTATAATCAGCAATGACAAGTGTGTGACAGCACTGACAGCAATAGCACTTTATGTCAGACGTTTCAATTTGAACAACAGGCATTTAGGCACAGACACAGTGGACTTTATGAATGTTATTTAAAAAGCAGACTTCAGATGCAATGATGCAGGTAAAAGAAAAAAAAAGGATGTAAAGTATTTGAAAATTTTCTTTGAAAAACATTTATTTTGGGGAATACACTGCATTTGTTGTGGGTGTTTGTTCGATTTAAGAGGCCAACAGTTTGTTCACTTCAACTTCCTGGAGATCATATTAAAAGAGAGGGGGAGAGAGAGGGAGAGAAAGGGAGAGCGAGAGACAGATTTTGTGTTATAAGCTTCATGTTATGGACGCACAGTGTGAGCACTCAGGTCGCATCAGAGCATCGGGCCGTATAATGTGGGACCCTGCATCGTGACCTACAAACTTCTAACCCCTGCGATTCAATCGTACAGTTTGAGCAGGAGCTGAATAACGTGACTGAAAAAAATTGCACAGTGTATGCCGAGCTTAAGTTTAACAATTTACTCTCTCAATACACTTCAACAAAGCATGCATGATGTGTTATTACTGTAGTACCTGCTCATGCTGTGTGAGAACAGGCTCTCTTTCTGAGACCACATCAGTAAGGGCTTTGACCGACTGCCGTAGAACGCTTTCCTTCACTGTCACTTCTCTCTGAAGCTCTTGAAGCACAGTCAATCCACTCTAAATTACAAATCATATCTGATTGACAGGGCACATTATAAATTTAACACACAGTGAGTAACTTAAATTAGGTTCACGAGGGGTCAACATCTCATACAAATACCATCATCAGGTCTTTAATTATGCAGCAAATGTGACTGCCAGTATGGATTAAATCAAATTAGCATCACAATAAACTGTGTGTAAAAAATATTTTTCTAATTTTGATATACAAAGGACGACAAATTAAAGGAAAACCCCGAACCCTTGACCCCTACAGTGACGAGATCTTGCTGCTCTGTTTTGCTATAAGGGCATTTTGCTGACACAGCTTGAGTCCAATAGTCCCTTTGGAGGGAAAGACTGCTGAAAATCAATACAATCAGTACAAAGTGGGAGTGGTCACTTCCAGGGTGACAAGACCTCCATCCACAGGGCCTGAGGGTTCACTGAACAGTTCATTAATAATGAAAAATGATCTGAATCATATGACATGGCTCTTGCAAACACAGTGGGATTAGCATGTGAAATAGCACTCTGAACCGCCATTATGAAAGTCACCAATTCATTTTTAAAGAATGGTATGTATATGCCTTCAGTAAAGTTTCAGAGAATTGAAGAATCAATGCATTGGTGCAATGCAGCTGTTCTGATGGCAGATGAACCTAACCCCTTATTAAGAGGCTTTAATGTTGATTTTTTTCCTTTAATTTGTCACTGCTACTTTGCTAGATAACAAATGCATATAGAAATACATCCAAGTGTTACAAACCATTAGACAACACTGACTTATCACACAACACATCAGAAGTAACTCAGATGAAAAAAAATAAAATAGAATGCTGTAACCATCATTCTCGTATGGTTAAACTAAAACATAAAGTCTTCCATTCATCAATTTGCTCATTTTCTTAAACAGTTATCCAATTCAGTTATGTATTGCTGGAGCCTATCCGAACTGTCACTGGGTGTGAAGACAGATAGATCAGCAGTCCATCACAGGGCTAACACATGATAGAGACAGACAACCATTCTCACTAGGATTCACACAAACATCTAATTTAGAATCACCAATTGACCTACAATGCATGTCACTGGCCTTGAGAGGACCCATGCAGGCACAGTGAGAACAAGCAGACTCTATACATAAAGGCGGGAGCCAGCAACTGGTTTCAAACCCAGGATTTTCTTGCTGTGAAGCGCCATTGTTAGTCACTGCACCACTGTGTGACCCCTGAAGGCAATCTATTACATACATAAACCATATGGAAAAAAGTACTGGGCCATCTACACATTACACCTACAGGAGCTGCTCGGTCTTTGAAACCCATGCCATGAAGCTCCCGGTGCACAGCGTTTATACTGGTGTTAATGCCAGAGGAGGTGTAGAGCTCTGAAGTTTTTGAGTCAGCAAATTTTAGCAATAGGCGACCCCACTAAATGTTTCCACGTTGCAATACATTTTGCAATACAGTTAGCTCTTATAGCTTATTGTAGAATATCTACTAGGGAAGAGATTTCACAAATTGACCTATTGCAATGGTGGTATCCTATAACAGTACCCTGCTCACATTCTATGAGGCCTTTAGAACCACCCCTTATTCACCCACATGTTTGTAAAGGGAGACTGCATGGCTGAGTTCTTGATTTCATACACAAGTGAAATCAGTTGCAATGAAAAACCCTGAATTCAAAAATTAAGAGGCCAATTTGACCCAATACTTTGGACCATATAATGTATGACCATTAGCACAAAAAAAATATTACTGCAGTGCTTCTACACCTACTCTATTAATGTGTTATAAAGACTCACCTGCAGTCTTGATTCCAAAGCTTTAAGTGTAAGGAGATAGTTCTCTGGTGGAGGAGGGGATGTCTTTGGTGCTTCAGTGTCCTGGCCATGCTGAAACATGTATTTTCAGTTAGACATACTTAAAAAAAATCCTAAAACTCCTAAACTAAAAACTCCTGTAAACTAAAACATTAAGTCTTCCATTCATTCATTACATTTTTTAAACGCTTATCCAATCAAAAGTTGTGTGTTGCTGGTGCCTATCCATCACAGATAGATCGGCTTGTCACATTTGCCCCCCACGCCCCCGAAAGGGAAATTGGTGGAAATAGGAAGAAGAACATCACTCATAAGAAGAAAAATATGCTTACAGAAAATGAAACACCACAAAGGTCAGTGATGAGGAATTCTTCCAATGCTATAACTCGATCCTTAAAAACCAGCAGCATCTGGTCTGTTCCACACCCCAGGAAGTCATCCACATGGATGGAGGTGACACTTGACCAGAGGGCAGCTATCTGGAGAAGATGGTTTAACAAAGTAGACTTTATTAAAACTTTTAAAGCACAATGAGGGGTAGACAAGAGACTTGGACTGTAAAAAGATCATGAAACCTACCTGAAAAGTTTCCTTCCATATGGTGCAAACATGCCCCTCACAAAAGGATACAGCAAACAGAGAACCATATCTTCCTGTGTTAACTACCTGAATATTTTCAGGTTGCTCAAAGGGTAACTGACAAACATCTTTTACTACTCCATTCTCAAAATAAACAAGTTGCCGATTAGATGTTGCTGCAACTACATCACATTTAAGCACACCATCCACTCTGTCAGCCGCAACCACCAAGATGCACTGTGTGATGCTAATGTATAGATGAGGTAAAATCACACTGCCATCAAACACTTGTCCATCTTCAACAAAATAGCCAAGGGTTTGGCTAGTGGACTCTTCTGGAAGCTTTTGCAGTCCGAGAACAAACACCTGTCCTTTATGGAGAGGGAGTTCACCTACAACACAGTGGGAGAAATGAATGGGAACCTGTCTCACTCCTTCTGCCTGCGGGGATGTATAAAGGACACCACCTTCATGCCTCCACAACACAGTTGGACCCTGGAGAATATACACAGCCCCCTTCATTTGATAAGGGAGTTTAAACTCCACACAGGGCTCCAGTCGGTTTGAAGAGCTCAGTGTGAGAAGACTGTACTGAAAACTGCTTCTTTTCTCACTCTTCTTTATCACTAAAACACATGGCGCCGTGGCTCTCTTCTGAGCGTCCGTGACGCTTTTACATTTCACAATATCCACATGAGCTAATCTTTTCCTGCTGATGACAGCCGCTCCGTCAGCTGCCTTCAGAAACGTGTTCCCTTCCCGTTCAAATGAAAGACTGCAGAATATTAACTCGCTTCCTTCGTTGTCATTTGTGCCCGGAGCCCGTTTGCAGTTAAATGAGATAGTCTTTCCACAGTGGGAGAGCCGATGGGGATTTCGATACAAATCTTCCGAGAGCACACTCTCCATCATGCAGCAGAGAAGGGTCCGTTTCCGCCTTCTGAGACCTTTAGTCTACGTTAATGTAAACTTCGAAACTGTCACTTTCATTACGGTGGTGTTACAAGTTTAAATACACGCTAATTTTACTTGTGTCAACTTTTGTTTACACCGAGGTCACACTCGAAGTAGCGCGCCAACGGTCTCTGAACGCTTCCTGTCAGACGAAATGCATTGTGGGTGAGAGTTGTAAGCGAAACAGCCATGCACCGACACGGAAGTTGAAATGTGTCGCTACCTGGAACATTTATCTAAACAGACTTGTTGTAGGAGTAGTTAGGCTTTTAACAGGTCTTAGACACAATTCAACACTCCCTCGGTTACGAACAAAGAGCCACGCGAAGAGGTGTGGCTAAACCGGTAGAGCCAACATGGCAACGACAGGGCGTCAGTTTCCCAGTTAGTTCGCACTGATTCATACAAACAACAGTCAGCTAACTCGCTTTCAGTACACGGAACTGCCAAAGACCAGTGGACAGCTCAACATGGCTGAAGTTGAGCCACACGAAGGAGAGCAGGTATCGCTGATAACCGTTATTTATTTATTTATTTTTGATCACTTATTGTCATAAATGACTATACGATTAAAGCCAAAGACGACTCTAACCTGAACCAACTCTGTTTTGACAGGACCTTGAAAAGAAAATCGAGGAGACAAGGCAGAGATTCAACAATGAGTTGCTCCAAGGTAGCACAGTTATTGCGGGCAAGCTGACAATAACATATCTTGCTTTTGAATGCATTTTGGTTGCTGTCATCTAGCTTGCATACATTCAGATATTGTACATTAAATAGTTAACTGTTACTTTACGCCCTGTTGCTTAAACGTTGACCCGAATACCCAGAGCCCAGATAAGCGTTAGCTCTTTACTGCCCCGAGTAGCAGTTTAGTTTTTAGACTAATTTTAGGCTAAGCCGTCACACCATGGCCTCCTGGGGGCTTTATTTGAGTTTGCGGCACAATGTGGACATTGTGGGTCTATGAGAATTTTAAATGGGAAAGTTTAAGTCTTTGAAATTGAAACCGATTTTGAAGTTGTCATGTGATTCAGTCTGCGTGTAAATGTTTTCAGATTCAACAGAGAAGTATGACCCCAGGGACGTGGAAAGGCTTCAGACAGATGACAGTCTGGTGGAGGGCTACCTGACATGGAGGATCTATAATGTTGATGATGCCTTGAAAATGATTGATGAAAGTCTTCATTGGAGAAAAGAGTATGGGGTAAATGGTAAGGTGCTGATATGATATGCAATATGTCACAGTATAACAATGTAACCTCACTGTTGTTAATGCTTACAATTTATAGTTTCAATACTAGGAAAATATTCGATTCCCAGTGCTACATGCATATTATATTTGAGCCCCAAAAATCATAAGCCCTTCCTAAAAGTGAAAATATTGACATTACCATTTTGAGATGTCTATAAGCCCGCAGTACAAACCGCTGCTTGTCTTTGTGCTTCCCTGGCATTAGTTCAGACAGAACATCATTGTTTGGGAAACGCCAGTTTCTCCACACACCCAAGAACAATCCCCACTGTTTCTTGTGAGGAACTTTTCAGAGTAACTGTCTGTTTTTTAAATAGCAAATTCTATTTGTCAACAGTTGTTTTTAGAAAGTTTCCTTCAGTAAAGTCTACAAGGTATTCAAGGACTTCGCCTTTTTTTTTTTTTTTAAGGGGGGGCTGGGGTGAATTTATATCCATTAACAGAAAATTTGCTATTTTCCATCAATTTTGGAAGTTTTAGAAAGACCTACTTTTGGGAATCTAGGTCCCTTAATAGCAAGACTTCATAATACTCTTAAAATGTGGCAAATTAGTGACCTTCTTTAAAGGACCATGCAGTGATTCAGAAATTTAGCACAGTATATTTCATACACTTTATGCTGTTTTATTTGTTAATAACTAGGGTAACACAAAATAATCAAATTAAAGATTTTCTGCGCCTTGAGGCAAAGAAATTAAAGGCAGCAGTAGTCTAAAAGATACAAGACAGATTCTTCCCTTTGCCTAAAATGTCATGTTGCATATTGTTATTCTTTGAATGAGAGCACTGGATAACAATGTAATGAGTGTCCTCATGTGTGTTTCAGACATTAATGAGAGCACTATTCCCAGATGGATGTTCGAAACTGGGGCTGTCTACCTCCATGGCTACGACAAAGAGGGCAACAAACTCTGTATGCACTTGCTCTATTAAAAGAGATTCTTCAGCTCAGCCTTTATTTGTTAGAAACTTTATCTTTCCCACTAAAAATGTTTGATCCCAATTTGAGAAAAAAAAATACAAATGAAATATGATAACTTAAAATTTGTTTCCTGTGTTTTAGTCTGGTTTAAGGTAAAGCTGCATGTCAAGGATGCAAAGACTGTCATAGACAAGAAAAAGTATGTTGCCTTTTGGCTGGAGAGGTATGCAAAGAAGGAACCTGGGATGCCTCTAACCGTTGTGTTTGACATGACGGACTCTGGCCTCAGCAATGTAGTAAGTCCATAAAGTTATTTTTAAGAGGAAGTCTTTTGTGTTTAAATAATTTACAGTTCGTGCTCTAGTCTAATCCAGGTCTTCAAAACTCACATTATGTTTTCAGTCTTTTCCTCTAAGGTATAAGTCTGTTGCTTTCCTGTTACTGTCACTGCAATGTTGTTTACCTTCCTCATACTTCTTGTTTCTTGAGCTGTGGACTTGCAGGGGCTGATACTCCTCAATGGTATTACACGTTAGAGATTAAAGTAACCTTTAAATCCTGATGGTCAGCTCGAGCGGGCCGTCTAATCCTTAGGCTCGCTGTGTCACAGGCATTGGCTCCTTGATGGAGGGCTCTGTCAGCGAGTTCATTTCATTGGCTTGGCTCTCTCCTAGAAAAATTGCTCAATTAAAGACGAATAAACCAACACAAACAAGGCAAAAAGAATGTATAGCTATGCAGCTCCTGTATAAAATGAGTAGATTAGATGATCAGTTTGGAAAGCAGCTTTATTGAGGCCCGTTGAACCACAGTATGAGCCAGCGCAAAGCTAGCCAGTATGATCTCATTATGGGTTGGGAGTGAATTTCCTGCATAGCAATGAGGCTTCTAGCCAATTGTAAAGCTGAGCCGCGATATAGGGGTTATTACTATTGACGTATTTGCTGTTTGTCTGATAATTTAAATTATCATAAAACAATGAGGTTAAGATTTTTCATATTTATCTAAAATTGTTTAAAACGTGACTGAACATTTGACTTGGAGATTAAAATTTGTGCCTGTCTCAGGGGCTTTAATCAGAAGCCCTTTTATTATTTATGTTGAGAAAATGCACTGTAATCTGAGCCATTTGGGAGCTCTTTTTACGTAACTTGATTTTAGCAGGATTGCAGGATTGTGTAATTAAGGCATTGTGTAATGATAAAAGTTGAGGGTTAAATGTGCGTGTTACCATTAAGTAATGGCAAAATGGCATAAAAAAGCTAGATGGAAAAGATTCAATTTTTGTGAAAAAAAATATTGCCGTTCAGAAATGGAGAAAAAAACGTGCTTAAGACTTTCTCTGACAATGGTTGACAGAGGCTGAGCAGGGGATCACTCAGAAGGGGAGCATGCAATGAATTTCCATATAATATTAAGTGGGTCGCTTCAGATGTAGAGGCTGTTAAGAGAGGGAAAAAAATTTCCCCAGCAAAAGGGGTTTGTTGATGCATATTTTATTTTTTAAGCCTTTTGTGTGGTATTAATCACAAATTTCTTTCTTCCACTTTGTGTTTCAGGACATGGAGTTTGTGAAGTACATCATTAATTGCTTCAAAGTATATTATCCAAAGTTTTTATGTAAGTTACAAAAGTCATGTAAGTCATCTGGATCTTTTGAAACATTATTCTTACTAACTTGTTCCTTTTTTTTTTAATCATTTCAGCCAAAATGATAATAGTGGATATGCCTTGGATTCTGAATGGTAAGACTGTGGCTTCCAAATTTCAAGCAGTCCTTACTAGTTTTTACGATTCTGACGTCTCAACAATAAAACATTTGTGTCTGCTACAGCTGCGTGGAAGATTGTGAAGTCGTGGTTGGGTCCAGAGGCAATCAGCAAACTTAGGTTTGCATCCAAATCTGAGGTCCAGACATACATAGGCCCCGAGTACTTGCCACCTCACATGGGTGGAACGGTATGTTATGGCTTTTTAAAATGGTTTTAAATTATGCGTTAATTAGTTTAACAAAAGATGCATTAGCAATGGAATGGTCAATACTCCAGTGGGATTATAGTGTGATAAATATTAAAAACTGGGGTAGGCCACATGGTTTGGGTGTGATTTAGCAAAAGAAAATCCATAATAATCTTTCAGCAGGTTGTAATTCAAGTCGTCTGAGAGGGAATTAGAGTCTTCTACCCCCTCTGGGCTCTGATTTTAGGCTTTAGAAAATCTAACATGTGATGGGAAACTTCACGAGTCACAAGTCCTTTTCAGAGCAGATCAGGTGAATGCTACCATTTTGTATAGAATCTAAAAAGACCTATTAGAAAGTAACAGTGGAACATGTTAAGTGGACCATGATGTAGAAGATTAGGATTCAAATGCAGTGTGAAGCGTTAAGGTCAACACTGGGTTAAATGTTGTTTTTTTTCCCTTCTGTATCTGCATTAGTTTTCTTGCCAGTGATGAAGAAATCTAACTTTTTTAAATATTAAACACAAGTTTAGTTACTTTGCTTCTTTGTTTACATAACCAAAATCATATTTACTGATTAATCTGTTAGAAAAAGTGTTACTCTTTAATAACCATGCATGTGGTGACCTAACCTATTTGGCTATGTTCTAGGATTCCTTCAAGTATAGTTACCCACCTCTTCCTGACGATGACTTCCAAACACCCATCTGTGACAACGGGCCCATTGTTAGTGATGATGACAGGGAGAGCAAAGAAGGTGACTTGGATGTTAAAGATGCCCTTGAGTCCAGCTTCACTTCAGATGTTGTAGTAAAGCCCAAAAAGGTACATTTTCTTTCCATTTTAGTTATTAATATACTTTTTTTAACAAAGGAAAAAAAATAGTGGATAAAAATAATTTCAACTTTGTACACAATTTAATTACACAACAGTATAAAGTAAAACTGCTCCCTGGGTGTTGTGCAAGTCTGTACTTTGGCACTCAACACTTAGTATATGTGTAGTTAGTTTGATCGCATCTGATTGCCTATAAATAAATGTGATCTTTAATGCTGATGCTAATATAATTGGCAGGATTAGTGTTTCTGTTGTTATTAGAGTAGCTGCTCTCAAGTTCAATTCAATTGAATTTTATTTACAGTGCCAAATCCCAACAACAGTCGCCTCAAGGTGCTTTATATTGTAAGATAGCCCCTACAATAATACGTACGCGATGTCAGCTGAGACTGAGTTCTGAACATTTTTTAGATTTGGGTAGTGAAGCATTCTGCTTCTAGGGAGATTAGGTGAGGTTTGGTCACTGATTATTTCATCCTGTGCCTTCTTTCACTCAGTTTCTTTAAACTGCACACAAGGTAACAACATGTAATTGGGTTCCTTTCCAGCAGGTAATGGTTCTGATTTTTGTAAACATTGAGCTGCTACCTATTGCCTCTGTGAAGGTGACTTGTAATGTAATTGGCAGCAGGCATATCCAAAGCTCTTGCATCACAGATGGACCACTCAAACTCAAACTCAGCAGTCTTTGTCAACCACACAAGGAACTAAAAGATTGTTGAGTTTGTTGCTTAAGCCACTCCATGCTGGAACTGGATTCCTTCTCCCTGGCAGGATGGAGCACCATCGCTGAAATGCCCCAAAGACTGAATGTGTTGGAGCCCTCATCACCTCCCTCTCCCTCTTGTACAGCACCTTTTGCAAATGAGTGTTAAGTCCACCCTTCCAAGTCAACCTTGCTTATTTTCAAGTGAGCAGCATGCAAAAAGTGCCTGGCTGGAAGAAGATGGGATGTTATCAAAGGGATTACTTTAGCATATACTCATTATCTGAAAGCGCCTGTTAAAGAAAGTTGCACTTACATTGTATTAGTGTGTTTTAATAAATACCACACTGGTTTAGATTTTCAGAGCTGGGATATACACATCAGACAGTCATTTCCAGTCACAAGTTTGATGCTTTTTAATGTCCTTAGTGTAACAAGTGAGATCACCTCAAACTCTCAGCCATTGTTTTGACTAGAGATGCCTAAACTTCACATAATCAAAACGTGCACAGATCCCATGAATTGCGTAATGTTATTTCCCAAACGTTGGTATTGTACTGCAGGCCTCTGAGGTGGCCGGTTTCATATCAAAACATTTGCGTCAGCTCTGTGGAAAAGTTGAAGATATTTTTGAGGCTTGCCTGACAAAGTAAAGTTACACAATCACTCTGAGATGACACTTTACACACACGGAGGAAATATCTGAATATGGCTTCTTAGGTGTTGTGAATATTCAGGGTGAGAGAGTAGTGGTTCCACTTTGACAGGTAATTTGTTGTAATGGTAATTAAAAATTCATGTAAGCTGTTGTTAAGCATAATTTTGACACTCGCCTAAGGTTGCAGACCCCATTAGAAATTAAGTCTGCAAACGTTATTCACCATCGCTCCCTTTTGAGCCTCGGGCATCTTTATTCAAGGTTTGCATATTATCCACAGCACCTGCATAATAACCACTTAGCACTTATTTTTGTGTTGCTTTATTATCCTGTTGGAAAAAGACCAAATTGGGTAGATAAAGGAAGCACAATAGAATAAAAGCAAAGCACTTGAATGGGATCAGAAGTGGACAATGTTAAGATGAGAGCTTGTGCATCAGCAGGTTGCTCAGTAGGGTTCATCATGTTTTCAATTCTGCTACACCTGATTTCTGGTAGTCCATACTATGAGTGAATCACTGTGTTTTTACAGTTGGAAACTCTTGGAATTTCAAGCCCGTCTGAGCGCATTCCTTAGTGCTTGTGCAGACGTTTCTGCTCCTCAACCGTCTTGTGTCACTATACAAGACTGTTCCTCCATCAGCACCATGCACCTCAACCTGCATTCTTCTGGATACCAGTAATCACTAGCACAACTTTTTGGCCTCAGAAAGCTAATTGAGTTTCTTTCTGTTTTGAAACAAGGGCTGGATGTGGTAAGGAAGTGTAGGATTTCGCCTACACAAGGAGCTCAATGTCCGGAAGATTTCTGCAGGCTGGAAAGGCAGGTGTACTCACGTGGGTCGAATTATTGTGAGTGCACCTCCCTCACAGTCTCCTGATGTCATCACCACCCCTGGACATGTTCATCCCTTGACCTGTCCTGGACCTTACATTTCGATTTGACCCTCCGTTTGAAAGCATAACATTTCTGACCTTGTTATCAAGGCATGTCAGCTTAATAATGAGAAGCTTATCATTTGCACTATGTCCTGTAAACGCCGAACCAAGTGGGACAGTCATTTCACAGTTTAATTAGCTGTGGAGAAAGCGTAGCACACTCACTGCTG
This sequence comes from Maylandia zebra, assembly GCF_041146795.1. Lineage (NCBI taxonomy): Eukaryota > Metazoa > Chordata > Actinopteri > Cichliformes > Cichlidae > Maylandia > Maylandia zebra. The sequence goes on along the minus strand of NC_135182.1, from coordinate 18,791,855 downwards.
ATCATTAGCAGTTTCACATTATTTGTATCTTCTCAGTTGAAAAAACTGCCAAGGTAATTACTGTTATATTACAGTAGACCAACTTATTAACCCATAGCACTAAATCTTTAATCCTGCCTGCCTTTGAGGCAGCTTTTCACAAAAGCCGTCTGTGTCTTGTCCTCTAACACTATCTCTTTTTAAGTTTGTTATTTAGCATTGCTAATCACACAGAGAATCTTATTTTGTGCCTTGATATGAACTGTTTCACCAAAAAACACTCCGATCAGCTCTTACTTTATTATATTTGTCAGTCCCTTCTGTGCCTTACAAAATGTGTAGAAATCACATATTTCTGTAATTTTAGTTTAATTCCTTGTACCCAGCTATGGCAGTGTATTCCTTTTAAATGTAATTTTCAAAATTAATTACCTTTTGTTTCTTTTTAACAAGTAATGAGATTTTGTATGAGTATGGATCTAGTAGAAATAATGCCAATGATATTATCACTAAAATAACTGTTAAACACTATCTGTATGAGACAGTAAAACATTTCACTTTTTAATTCAAACTTGATTATGTTTTACATTTTTCTACTCGCATTTCATTTTGTTAAGCTTGCTCTTTAAATGGATAAATAAATTGAGACATTTCATCAGCGGTTGATGTCTTCATTCTGGCAGTTGCATGATGGTCAGCCATGAAATTAAGCTCCCTTCCTCTCTGAGTCACAGAAAATACTGTCACGTGTAGAGTCTGCTCACTTTTGCCCCTGCCCACCTTCCTTTCCCCCCTCGATTCCTCACCTGCTGTGCTTGCTGCACAAACTGTTTTACACACCATGAAGCATCCATTTCCCGAACTGACCTACTTTAAAATAACTACCATTTATGCAGCCATTTTGAAACGTCTATCCTGTCAGCTGGTGTGTGGTCTTGAGATTTGTGTGAATAATTTGGGTCGAAGTTTAAGCAATTTGCTGACGTTATGAGCTGTATATGAGTCATCTTGTGACTCCTCAGTTACTTTCGTTTGTTTTGTTTTGTCAGAAGTCACAAGTTTGTGGATCACTTTTGGTTCCTCATCTTCATGGACATGCTAATTGTGGTTGTGTGTTCCCTCTGGAGGCTAAGTGGAACGACGGTCAGGGATCATCATAGGAATTTCCCATGCAAAATTATATTAAGTTGCGTTATCTGAGCATTTAAAAAAAACTATTCATCAATGCCAGTACATGAATCCAATGACGGCTTTCTCTGTATGAATGCCAAAAGTCACACATTTCATTTTTAGGGGAAAAAAAACAGATAATGGTCACTTGACAAAAATTGTGTGTCTCTCTAATCAAATGCTTTTTGTTCTTTCAGGTAAATTTTCTGGAACAAAGTTTGAGGTCAGAGGACAACGATAAAGGAGATGCAAGCGCCAGGACCAAAGGTGCCAGGAAGCCGCTGACCACCTTCAAAGGTTCTCTGTTAGATGTTAGGTAGGTTATAGCTCATCAAGATTGCATTAGTTTGGACACCTAAATTTAAGGTGGTGGTGGTCAGAGGGCCCGGTGGCGCCAGTGTCCGGCAGCCTCGCCTCTGTCAGTGCGCCCCAGGGCAGCTGTGGCTACAATGTAGCTTGCCATCGCCAGTGTGTGAATGTGTGTGTGAATCGGTGAATGACTGAATGTAGTGTAAAGCGCTTTGGGGTCCTTAGGGACTAGAAAAGCGTTATACAAATGCAGGCCATTTACCATTTAAGAGTTCCCATAACTTTGTCACAGGCAGGCGACATCTGCTGTTTTTTCCCTTTGTATTCTAATACTACACTGTTCAAGACCATACAACATGTGAGATAAAACCCCAACAAGACGACCCCTTATGAGCAGCCACTTGGCTTTTGCGCTTATACTACAACTGCCATGCTCTGCTGCTGCTTTTCGTCCCTCACTCTCCCTCTGCGTGATGCGCACATGATCACTGGTGCGCTCATTTGGGTGCGCTTGGTTCTTGCCTCTAGACATCCTGAGGCCGAGTCAGCAGGGAATTTGCACAACGCCCATCTCTCTTTGCGAAGAACCAACAGAAGTCACCCATCATGCTTGTATTCAGGTTTCCATGATATTGTTCGTTCAAAATGTTTTCACACGCTCAAAGCCAAATTTGGTAGAAAAAAGTCGATATGAACATGTAGAAAGTGTATTTTCAGTGGCAATATAGCACCTGCTTTCAGATTAGGAATCACCAAATAAAATTCGTTAAAATACAGGTAACAGAATCCCAGTAGCTAAGTGCTTGCTGAGCAGTGTAATAGTAATGACAGAACAATTGCAGCCATTTAGTTGTAGATCATTTCATGTTCAAACTAGCTTTTTGCAAACACACCTTAAGGGAGTAACCATGAAGTCTTGCAGACTGACAAGTAACTTATGGGTTGGAAAGCTTTTTGAATGTCACTCTGCATCATCAGTGTTGTGGACTACATGGCGAGATCATATTCAGGGAACAGCCATCGGGTCATGCAGCACTGTAATGCTTTTTATGTGTTTACATTTACTGAATGTATCACACAAAGCTCATGGGAAAAACCTAACATAGAACTAATATTCTATGTTCTAATATTTTTATTAAAAAATGATGTGCCTCAGCAGCTCCTCCTTTCTTTGGTACCCTAATGAAGATCACCTGTCAGACAGGCCTTTAGAGCCCTGCAGCGCTTCCTTTTTCTCTTTTGATGAATAATACCATAATTATTGGTATTATGTCTTGGAGGGGGTTACTACTATGGGAATTCCACTATCAGCTACTTTTAAATGGACCTAATGAACTACTAAATTTCATTGAGTAGGATACTGTCCAGCAATGGAGCATCCCCACATTCATGTGCTAATAGGCATTCCTGTTTCCATGGTTAACATTTCTGCAGAAATACAGTCCCGATCAAAAGTTTAAGACCACTTGAAAAATGGCAAGAAATCATGTTTTGCATGGTTGGATCTTAAGTAGCACTTCAAAATGCAACAACAGTGTTGTCCTGTTGAAAAACCCAGTTGTTACCACACAGATGAGGGCCCTCAGTCACCTGACAGAAAATGACAATGAATCCACATTTTTGCACAGATTTGGCCTTTTAAAGGCATGTGGTCCTAAACTTAAGTGTTGTTTTCAATAAATTGGATGCTCAAAAAATGTTTTGTCTCACTCATATTTCTTCTGGTTGCATGTTGAAGCTCTACTTGGAACCTTGTTCAGATCCAACCATGCAAAATAGCATTTTTTTTGTCATTTTTCAAGTGGTCTTAAACTTGATCAGGACTATATATATACATATACATATATTGCTTTTGCAGATTCCTTCCCTTTGTTACGGTAATACTAGATATATTTTTTGTAATTTTGTAAATCATGCTAAATTCCCACCTCTGCTATCACAAACTCCACACCACACCAGAGTATACCAATATGGACCAATATTAATTCTATTTGTTTACTCTGGACCACGATTCAATTGCAGTTTCACACAAGCTAAACTAAAAATATACTAGCTTTAGAAATGAACCTCACCCTAAACAAACACGTAAAACATTCTTGGGGTCTGATCTGCACCTAGCATACTCTGCTTCTCTGCAGGTGCACCCAGCCTAGTTGTTTAAGCTGCTTCAGAATTTGCTTGGCCTTCTTCCCTGCAGCCTGAAAAAAAAACTGCACTAACCGGGCAAACATGCCAGAATCAGTTTTAACTGCAAACAGCAAAGGTTGGCTGTGAATGCATCAGTCTAGCTGATGTGGACCTGGGTTGAATACACAGACCAGCCAGCTTCTTTGTTCTGCAACGACAACTCTATTGTGTTTGGGAGACCTAAAGCCAGAAGTGTTATCTGGTCACCAAAAGGTAACTGGTTTGATGTTCTACACAGTTTACATGGGTTCATCTATGAGTCTGTCCCATGTTTCCAATATTTCTGCCAATTCCCTTTGGGTAAGACATGCCAAAGCTTGTTCAGGACCCTTACATCAAGGAAGATTTGCTGTAATATACGTGTAACTAGGTATAACCAGTTGACTCGCACGTCTATGTCTTGAAGAGCCATATGCAAAAAGATTAACTGCATCTGAAGTCATTATTGATGTTTTGTACCTTTATAGCTCAACTGATCTGTTCAAACAGAGGCAGGAATTAAGGATGCTGACAGTCAATTGCTCATTGACTAGAGATGAATTGGTGTTATGCTAATTAGTAAGAAACACTTCAAGAAAGGTGTGCTAGTCCCCCTCCTACACATTGTCAAACAGAACATATATTTTAATTGAACCTTCATTAAATTGCAAATTGATTGCTGAGTTCAGAAGATATGCATTTCAGTATGGAGTACAACAATCCCATAATGATCTGGTTGTTTCGTGGGTAAATATTTTGCGTATATAATGTGTACTCTTCATGTACTCTTCATTTTCATGAATAATGTCTGTTGATTTCTGTGTTTACAAAGCTAAAGCTTTGATGTGAGGATTTTGACAGCTCTGGGCTGTGAATTATACTGATAAACAGATTAAAATGAGCCTTAAATGCAATTATGTTTGGGAGTTGTGTTAGCCTTCATTCGAGACTGGGGGCTTTAGGAGAGAGTAGGGGTCTTTGATCTTGTGTTTGCCAGAGGTTTGCAGAGCCCAAAGACTCACTTTGAGATCAAGCATGCTTTACTCTTTTTTTTTTTTTCTTTTTTTTTTCTTTTTCCCTACCATAAGGGACATGGAAAAGGAAAAAAAGGGAAAAAAATCTTTGTTCTTAGCGGTCTTAGTTCATAAAACAGCCAAGCTGCATCATTGAGAAGCTTTATACATGCATAGCAGATAATATGATCCCGCTGTAATAAGTATGCAATGTGCACCAAGGCCAAATTCATCAAATCGCATGCTGCATGTATATATATATATCACCAAGTTAGACTGTGTGAGCTAACGACAAGCAAAGCATACGTGACCCCTTACAGGTTTCCTATGGCTCGTTCCTTCCTTTGCAACGTTATACAAATCTCACTAAATCAAATGCTAGAAGGGATTCATTTTATTTCATATTTTTTAATCCAAGTCATAATATCAGGAGGTCTCCCTCTAGTAAGATGGACAGCTTGATTCCGGATACTAAGTTAGATTGCTTTATTTTAAATATATTTTCCTGTAGCAGTAACATCAGTGTTCTTGATATTCTGGTACACAACAGACTTTGGAAAAACAACCCATGCTGAAGTCTCCTCCTTATAACTTACAAAACAGCCGGATTTTGCCCTGCAGCTAAGCTTGTTGAACAAGTCATAAAACTTTCAAAAGGGCTGTAGCAGAGCGCCGGTAACATAACTTGTTTAGGTTGGCTAAAGAGGACAGTAAACAAGTAAAGGTTGGTTTAGATGTACCATGCTCGTTCAGTACCACAGTGTTCTGTTATTATGTTTCCTTTTTTAATTCAATGATAAAATTGTTAACAATTAATTACAGTGAATTATAGAAGCAGATTCTTCATTCAGTTAAATAAAATCCTGGAAAAGGTAATTTGTTAGAGGTTTCCATTGTCAAAACATTTGGCTACATTTTTAATAAAAAAGAATAAAATTGTGTCTCAGGTTTCCACCTATGTAGCGGTCTAATGTAGTTCCTGCTACACTCTGAGGTTTTTTTTTACTCTTTATCTCTCTGTTCAGCCCTGCAGAGGAGCTCAGCTTTGGTTCTGGAGAGACTGAAAAGAAAAGCTTAATTATCCTGAACAATGTGGTCAAAAATCAGGTGGCCTTTAAGGTGAGTCTGAAAGCGTGTGGCACTTGCTACAGTTAATTCATGCACCAGTTCCCTTTGATCTCACAGTTCACAGACTAACTATTGCGTTTATGTATTCAATAAATTGAGGAGACAGAAAAAAAAACATTGTTAAATGTTCCTCTAATGTCTTCACAGGTGCGGACCACGGCGCCCGACAAGTATAGAGTGAAGCCGAGCAGCAGCTGCTGTGAGCCAGGAGCTTCAGTAGACATAGTTGTGTCACTGCATGGAGGTATTGCACTTAAGCTCTGCACTCTTCTCACAGCAGATGTTTCTAAATGCTGAACCTCAGAATAATCAAGAGGTTCAGTGTATTACCTTCCTAAAGTGCAGGCAGCCACTTTCTCCTGCCTGACATGCATATTTCAAGACTGATAAAAGAATCATCTCTACAAAACAAACCATCAGACAACTGACAGTGCTGCGTGAGTTGAAACAGCTTGTGCCCTTCAAGCACCGAAATGTCAGCTGTAGGTTATGATGTGCTGAACATAGCTCGCTCAGAGGAACCAGTGCAGCTTATTTTGGGTTACTTTTTTTCCCAGCTTTTATGCTGTGGTGGGGGGGGGGGGGGGGGGGGGGGGTTTCTTCTCCCCAAAACTGTCACATCTAACACTGGCTTCTGTGAACATAGTCCTTCTGTTTCTGTGTCTGAACCAAATCAGTCAGCTGCACTAGTTTTGTTGTTGATTTTAAGAGCAATTTAAAAAAATTTTTTGCATTTTCTGAAACAAAAATCGAATTATTCAGTTTTCAACAGCTGTCTCGGTGAGTTGTGCTTACGTTAATGTTTTTGTTTTTTTGTTTTTCTCTGCCTGATTTTGTGCAGGTTCTCAGGCCTCTCCACAGGACAGGTTTCTGATTATGGCTGCAGAGATGGAAAATGCTGGATCACAAGATCTTTCACAGTTCTGGAAAGAAGTACCGAAAACCAAAATCATGGAACACAGGTCTGCAGTGACGTGTTGGCCACACGTAATGCCAAGCTTTTACTTTGGCATGCCTCCCAAGTATATTTGGCAGCTTATTTTAGATTCTGTGCTCGTTTAATTCGCTGAGAGAAAGAAGAAATCCTTGTCTGACTTATTTTTTTCTAGTTAATTCACAACTAACCTGCTAGTCCCAGCCCTTCCTGTCTCATTTTCACTACCAGCTGTTTCACTTGCCAGTTTGCTAATGTAACAGCCTCAATATCATTCAGCTGCTTCCCTAAAGTGGATCCTATCCCAAAGGTGGTGGAAGTGGAACTCCACCTACTTACACTGCAGCTGGATATCAGCTTTGAGCTGTAGGGCCAGTTAAGTTGAAAACTAGTTTGTGTGCTATTGTGACGAGCTCAAAAAGGGTATAGCGCAGAACAAGGATTACAGCTGCTAACTGAAGTCTAAAATGATGGAAATAAATGAAGATGGACTATGTTTCTGCCACACAGTACTCCTGTGGACCAATGATTGCATCCTCCTGATATCCTACACTAATTAGATTGTCTTTCCTACAGATTGCGCTGTCATGTTCTGGAGAGTGCTAAACCAGCAATTAAATCTTTTAAGGATAACCCAATGGAGACAATGCCAATCGAGCAGCAGGAGTTAAATATAGCGGTGAGTTTTGGTGTAAAAAATAAATAAATACAGAAATCTTGGTCAGTTTTTAGACTTTTCAGACTCTGGCTCCATTGGTAACCATCTAATGAATATACATCCCTGTCACATGGCAATCAACAGTATCTTTCAAGTTTAACGTGGGAACAGTTAACTGTTAGTTTGCTAACAGTGCCTGTATTTTGTTGGCATTTCTTGGTCTTTGGTCGCCACATGTCTACCTGTGTGTACACCACTTAAGCAACAGACACTCATCCATCCATCCATTTATTCAGTTCAGCACAGACTGGAGTAGGATGAAAAGTTGGGTAAATCCACTACAGGTCTCCAGTTCATCACACAAATGACTAACACAGAGAGACAGACAACTATTCATGCTACATTCATACCTACAGCAAATTTAGAATCACCCTTAACATGCATGCTCTTGGACTATGGGAGGAAGTTGGAATCCCCACGCAGACACATGGAGAACATGCTGACTTCATTTTCTAAAATTTTTCTGTCAGCAAAGAGAGGTTCTTACCGTAACAGTTAGCTGTTCCTGTTTTCCCTGCACACATGTTTCCACGACCTGTTTGAAAAACACTTTAGAAGCATAAACGAGGTCATTCAACCAGTTTTTGTCTCACCAGCTAATGCGAGTCACAGCCTGCACCTCACGGCTGGAGCAGAAGCTGGACAACACCCTGTGGTTGCAGAAGGTTCTCATTGTGTTGGTGGTAGTCCTCGTGATGCTAAACCTGCTGTGTCTCCACCTGCTGGGAACAGCTCAGCAGCCATCTTGATGTGCAACGGCACCCCATCAGCTGTTTCTGTAAATTCCTGATACACAGTTCCAGCGGGGCCGCGTTTGAACTTCCTGATTGGCGGTCATCTGATGTTTTCCCGCCCTTTCCACAAGCTGCTATCATGGAGAGTCAGCAGGGCTGACTTTAGGACATGTGAGTTGTTGTGGAGTAAGACTAAATGAAGAGATTCTCTTTTTCTGACACAGTCAGATTCAATGATGTGACATCAGTTCCTTGGTGTTTTTTTGTTGGTTTTTTTTGTTTTTGCTTTTTAATATTGCTCATGGAAAAATGTAATTTACTCAAATTAATTGCAACAGTCACAATATGTAGAAAGTATTAGTTATTTTTTCAAACACGTTGTATAATTTTTTACATGATATAAATATAAACAAAATAAACACCTTTGGTCACCTTATCTAATTTCATTTGACATCAAAAGGCTTTTGTCTTTGTGATCAGTTCAGGTAAAAATAAGAGGAAAAAAATGAACTTGTGGAGTTCAAAACGCCAGCATTTGATCAAATATAGATGTTTTGGCTACTTAGCAGCCTTGTTTTGCATAAATATTCAAGCTCCCGAGCACCCTCATTAGTACAGAGGTGCTTAATTGAAAACATCGCAACATATGACCTCACTAAACTTCTCCACACTCCGAGCAAGGAGCCACAAGAGATCTCTGTCTACACTATCTCCTCAATTTGTTTTAATTACCCCAACACTGAACTAAACTAAAATTACCAAAGCAATTACTGGCGAGTGCAAGGACACGGCACAACCCACTTGTAGCTTAGTGGGAAGCGCTGATATCTATAACAAGATCCAGCTCAGAGCAATCAGGATGTGAGCCGCGGCGCGAGGAGTGATCGCGGTTTGCTTATTAGATGTGTGCACATAAGGGCTGCCTGGCTTTAACAACTTGCAGTTTGTTCACAGTCAGTGGTAGCTGCTTACATTTTAGGGGTGATTAGAATTCTTCATGCATTAATGAGTAAACTAATCCTGCTTTCATTATGAACACTGGGCAGCTTTCACATGCCACAAAATATTTATTTATTTATTTTGTTTCCCTGCACATGGCATCGTGTTTTGTCATCTCTAGCTTTTAATATTTTAGAGGTAACTCTAAATATGCTGTCTTTCTTTAAGTGAAAGCTTCGTGTATGCGCTTTCTAGAAGGTATAGGATAGCTTTAAGTGAATGTGCATTGGATGTAAAACTTGCATCCTTGCTAGGAAGTGCATTCTGCACTATTTGGGTAAAAAGTGCCAATGCACTTTAAAAAAAAATGGATAGAGGTTAATGGAGTGTGTACCTCTAGAGGGGAAAAAAGTAAAAGCTTTGGTGTCACACATAGCTTGGTTGATTTTTGGAGTGCATCTGAGTGCCATGCAGCACGTGACTGAACTCTGAAATATTTCAGAAGAATAGCAGAGAGTCCAAAAACAGCCAGGATGACTGGAGTGGGAAATTATTCAAGTGGTCATATGACGGTGATTCCCAGACAGACTTGCCTCATCTGATTTTCGAGATATCACTAATTGCAAGCTGTGGATATTGTACGTCTTTTTTTTCCAGCAGCTGCAGAAGACAGAAACTCCTCCGTAGCATTGATTTCACATTAAAGATCAGGTAAATCGAAACTCGGTGTGCGTGCGTGTGTTCCTGGCCCCGGGCGCTAATGCAGTGTTTGAGGGGGTGACGATTTAGTTCGGGCGCCGTATTGGAACAGAGGGATCAATGGGGAGTTAACGAGTGCCGCATTCAACAAGAAGGCTGTGGGTGAATTGAATAAAATCATGTTGATGTCCAGAGGTGAAGGAGCAGCACATTCTGCTCCTTCATCATCTGTAAATGACCTGTTGAAATCAATGATTTTGATACAGTGGCATTACTCATTTCCAATAAAAATGACAGATGCATAAAATGCATCCATATCCCAGTCATATTGTCTGCTTTAGTCATTTCTTGCTTTTTACTTCTAGTATAAGCCTCTTTTCTGCTCTGGCTCCTGTTCTGTTGTATGTATTGATTAAATATGGGTCAAGGGTCAGTGAGTGCTTACTTGGTAGGTTGTTGACAAGCTTACAGGCTGCTAGGACTAAGCATTACAAAGTAATGCCTTGCTCAAAGTTCCTGGTTATAGGACATTCTTGAATAAAACTATGGGCGTTTCTGCATTGGAACAAATGTTTACTGTGAAACCAGCAGCTTATTGTCAATACTGGATTTGGGGAATGGAGATAAGTTCATCTTCTTTTTTCCCTTCTTTCAGTTCCTCCCTTTAGGGGTCTCCACAGCAGGTCATTTGCCTCCATCTCACCCTATCTTCCCCCGTCACACCAACTCTGCATGTCTTCTCTCACCACATCTATGAATCTTCTTTATGCTGTTTTTTCCCCTCCTGCCTTCCAGCTCCATCTTCAGCACCCTTTTTTCAGTATATCTATTTCCCCTCCTGTCTAATTCCAAACTGAGCTGTTCCTTTGATATAACCCTGTCCCTCTGGGTTACTCCCAATCAAAATCTTCAGCTCTGCTACCTCCTGTCTTTTTGTCAGCACCACTATCTCCAAACCATACATCATAGCAGGTCTCACTACCATCTTGTAAATGTTCACTTTCACTCTTGCTGCTTCCTTTCTGTCACAAATCACCCTTGACACTCGTCTCCACCCACTCCACCCTCCCTGCAGTCTCTTTTTCACCACACTCGTGCACTGTCGGTTATTTTGAAAGGTTGACCCCAGGTATTTAAACTCGTCTACCTCCACTGCCTCTACTCATTGCATCTTAAGGGAATAGCCATAAGTGGTGACCTTTAAGAAAAAGTCATTGCATTGTGTACAGTGTTGTTCTATCTTGATGCTCTTGTTCCCTCATAGAGCAACACAAGAAAAACAGAATCTTGCATCTTTACTATAGCATCTATAAAGGGCCCAGTTTTTTAGTCAGGTACACAGAAGAGTATTGATTGTGTTTATGTAAAAATAGGCTTTACTGAAATGATGACATAAGATTAATTCACATGATAAACAGAGGAAGTTCACTTTTTTCTGGGCTCGGGTATTTTAGTTTTATCCATTGTGCTTCTAATTATGTTGTTTTTCTGTTCAAATGTACTCTTTAAGAGTGCAACAGCTTTTTCAGTAAGTCATTAGTAAGATATCTTAACACTAGAATATTTGTCTTAAACTTGAGTAATAAAAAAGGTATGAACAGGAATCATTGCATTCAGTAGTGCGTTTTTATTTGCCTTACTATTAAGAGCAACACATTTCTAAGCGAAACATAAAATATCTATGAACAAAAACTTAAAGGAGTAAAAAAAAAGAGTTTTTTTAGTAGCCTAACGTCTGGTAGCTTGTGCGCATCATCCACCTGTATTAAACATCAAGACTAATTGATGTCTTTCCCATCCAGCCTCCCTTCCTGAGGGAAGCAACAAAGATATAGGATATCTTTCACTGAAAGTAATTCCGACATTGTGGTTCATCATCAACCAGGAGCAAGGACGTTGTTGCCACCATGTAAGATTATACAAGTCTGCCCCCTATTGACCAAAAACTTTTAAGACTCAAAATCTGAGGTTGCAGGGTTGAGGAATTTCAGCGCATTAAGATCTCCCCTTGGGTCTGATTGGTAGAGCAGATACTCTATCAGTTCTGTGGGTAACTGAAGGTCACAAATCGCACCCAGCCTCTTGTTGCCCACAGCTTTCCTGATGTGTAGTCGGCACAGCTGCATTAGAGGAGACACTCCTGGGGACACTCAGGGGAGAAGCATGAGCCGTTATAGATGGTTAGCTTCTTGCTGCGCCACCAGCCCAGTGCAAAGTCTTGAGTGCAAAGTCTCGACTACCTCCTGCTTGTTTCAGAAGTCTCTCTGTAAGGCTGTTGGGCGGAGCGAGGTCCAGTGGCTGCCTGCCCTCTGAGTTCCTAAGGAAGAGATCCGCCCCATGTTCAAGCAGGACGGATGTCAACTCAGGGCTGGACTGACGGGCGGCCATGTGCAGAGGCGAGTCCCCAGACACGCTGCTGTTCACATTTGCACCTGAAGAAAAGAAAAGGCCAAATATGATGTCCCCACATTACATGAAATAAAGCTTTTGTTGTGGTTCAGGTAAAGGTTTTCTTTGTTAGAACAGTTGAACAACCCAAGTCAGGAAAAAACTGCTGTATTTTAATTTACAAGAATAAGGACAAGGAGTCCTGCAAAAGATGCTAAGAGTCTCCAAGCCTGGGATTACATGAAAAAACACAAAACCTGAAGCCACAAGAGGACTGTGGTTTCTTAGCGCAACATGCAAGGTAGCTTGTGAAAGTACATGCAAATATACAGAGTAGATCTACTGTCTTAAAAGCCATGTTGGTACAAGAAATATTGATATGATTTGGGTTTGTTTACCGCACACTGAGGTTTGAAGTACTGATGATATTTTTGCAAGACATCTTCACTTTAGTGCCTGAAACCTTTGCGCAGCACCATAGCATGGCACATATTTCCATGTTATATACCTTTCTTGTTATTAAAATCCAGCCTCTACATTACCTGTACTGCTATTGTGTGTAATGTTTATGATATTACAAGAGTTTCTAAAGTAGCCCCTGCAGCTAGCCTCCACCAAACAGGTCTAATAAGATAATTAATTCTCTGCTCTATAAACCCAATCTTCAACCCCTACTAATGCTGGCTCATGTGATGTTGTGTGTAGGGGTTTATCTAATTTTCCACAGCTCTGTCTGCAGCCACAAAGGGTTTTATACGCAAGTTTTTGTACGCTTCTCTCAATAAAATATTGAACACTAGACTTGCACTCTGAATATCGCACAATGGAGCACCACTGTTGATTTTGACTGTGTAATTATTGCTGGGGATTTTAACATTCATGTGGACAACCCTCAGGACAAAGGGACTAAAGACCTGAGTAACACTCTGGGCAACTTTGGGCTGACTCAGCATGTAACAGAGGCCACACATAATAGAGGACACACTCTTGACCTACTGATCTCCAAAGGCCTGAGCATTTCAAAGGTTACTGTGTCTGATGTGGGCCTGTCTGATCATTACTGTGTTTTCTTTGAAAGTAAAATCTCAGCCCACACAAATATATCAACAACAGTGATCACAAAACGGTGTATAACTGAACACAGTAGTGCAATTTTTAACCAGGTCTTCCCATTAACACCTGACCTGCCCAGAGGGTCAGTCAATGAGCTCGTCAATAGCTTCAATGCTAACATGTTAAATGTAATGGACACTATTGCTCCCATTAAGGTGAAGGTTATCTCTGGAAGGAAAAAGTCTCCATGGAGAAACTCCACACTGGTGAAAAATGAAAAAAGAGAGTGTAGGAAAGCTGAGCGCAGATGGAGAAAAACAAACCTCCAGGTTCATTATGACATCTATAAAGAGAAACTTCACAATTATAATTTACAACTGAGGAGTGCAAGAAGGTCCTACTTCTCTGACATCATCACTAAAAACAGCCATAATGCTCGGGTCTTATTTTCTACAGTTGACAGGCTAACAAACCCTCCTCTGTCAGTGGCAGCTGAACTTCATTCGACCATGGCCTGCAATGACTTTGCCAAATTCTTCACTGAAAAAATCCAAAAAATTAGACAAGCAATTGGTACATCAACAGCAGATCCAGGATATGTACTGTGTCCACCAAAAAACTGTTTAAATACCATGAAACAGTTTAAACCTATTAACAGCAAAGACCTGGAGGACATCTTAGGTCAACTGAACTCCTCCTCCTGCTGTTTAGATGTCCTGCCAACAAGTTTTTTCAAAAAGGTCTCAAAGACTTTAGAGTCAGACCTGTTACAGATCGTCAACTTTTCTTTATTATCAGGTGTGTTTCCAGAATCACTAAAAACTGCTGTAATCAAACCTATACTGAAAAAGGACAATCTTGACAAGACACAAATGAACAACTACAGGCCGATCTCAAATCTCCCGTTTTTAAGTAAGATCATTGAAAAAGCAGTTTCTCAACAGCTCAGTTACTTCTTAAAACAGAATAATTGCTACGATGCCTTCCAGTCAGGTTTTAGACAGAACCACAGCACTGAAACCGCTCTGACCAAAGTGTTTAATGACATATGTCTGAATACAGACAGTGGAAAAATGTCAGTCCTAGTTTTACTGGATCTCAGTGCAGCATTTGATACAGTTGACCACAACATATTACTCAAACGACTGGAGAACTGGACAGGTCTTTCAGGAACTGTACTAAACTGGTTCAAAACATACGTAGAAAACAGGAAATACTTTGTATCAATAGGTAACTTCACATCTGAGCAGACAAGTATCACATGTGGAGTTCCCCAAGGTTCCATCTTGGGACCCCTTCTGTTTAACATCTACATGCTCCCACTGGCACAGATTATAAACAACAACAAAATAAACTATCACAGCTATGCAGATGACACACAAATATATATCACAATGTCACCAGGAGACCGAGGCCCTGTACAGGCTCTTGGTAAATGCATTGAGGAAATTAATGACTGGTTGTGCCACAATTTTCTCCAGCTAAACAAAAACAAAACTGAGGTAATAGTCTTTGGCGCCAAAGAAAAACGATTACAGGTCACCAGAGAACTTCAATCTATACATCTAAAAACCACAAACCAGGCGAGAAATTTGGGTGTAGTGATGGATGCAGACCTAAACTTAGAAAAACACATTAAGACAATAACAAAGTCAGCTTACTATCACCTCAAGAATATATCAAGGATAAAAGATCTGATGTCTCAACAGGACCTGGAAAAACTAGTCCATGCATTCATCTTTAGTAGGCTTGATTACTGTAACAGCATCTTTACAGGTCTACCTAAAAAATCAGTCAGACAACTACAGCTCATTCAGAACTCTGCTGCTCGAGTCCTCACTAAGACCAAAAAAGTGGACCACATCAGTCCAGCTCTGAGGTCCTTACACTGGCTGCCTGTCCGTCAGAGGATAGACTTTAAAGTTCTGATGCTGGCCTATAAAGCTCTGAATGGTTTAGGACCAAAATACATCAATGACCTCCTGACCCAGTATGAACCATCCAGATCCCTCAGGTCATCTGGATCCGGTCTTTTATCAGTTCCCAGAGTCAGAACCAGACACGGAGAAGCTGCATTCAGCTTTTATGCTCCTTATATCTGGAACAAACTCCCAGAAAGCCTCAGATCAGCTGAAACACTCAGTTTATTTAAATCCAGGTTGAAGACTCACCTGTTCTCAGCTGCATTTGAATAAAGCACCAAATCCACACTTTAAGCTTAAATTTCAAAACTTACATTTAACTACTGATTTTATCTACTGTTCTGATTTTATCTGTTTTGATTTTATATACTGTTGTTTGTTTGTTTGTTTGTTAATTAGTTAGTTAGTTTATTTGCTTGTTTTATTCAATTTTAAATCATGCTTTTTATTTGTTCTTGTTTCTAATGTCTCTGTAAAGCACTTTGAATCACCTTGTTGTTGAATTGTGCTATACAAATAAACTTGCCTTGCCTTGCCTTGCCTTGCCACTCTCTTTTTGCCATTGAAAAGGTCTCAAAGTCTTCCACCAACTGATAAGATATTGGAAGAATGGATATTCTTTTAGCAATAAAAGTTCAAATGAGAAGCTTTCTTACCCAGCTGCAATAGTTTCCTCACGGTGCTCAGATGCTGATTGGAGCAGGCAATCTGGAGAGGGGTTCCTAACTCGTCAACATGCTGATCCACATCTGCTCCGTACTGAACAAGAGGTTCAATGCACTCAGGATGACCTAGGGAGAGGAAACAGAAATCACCACAATGATAAGAAATGTTCTTGAAAGGTTCTGCTGTAAAAATCTGCTTTTGCCTGCCATTCAAGAGATTTTGGGACTTCTGCCAGGATAGATTTTTCACATATCTGAGTCTGACCTCGAACCTTTTGTTGCAGCTATATGAATTGGAGAACTGGACTGGCTGGTCCCCAGGGAAGCAGCTCCATGTTGAAGAAGCAGCGATTCACAGGTCACGTGCCCCTGAGCACATGCTTCTGTCAGGGCAGTTTTTCCATCCACAGTTGAGCTGTTTACCTGATGCATGGCGATATAGCAATAAGGTTAACAATGAATAAAAAAATCACTAAAAATATTTACACATGTTTTGGTTTGTTTAGTTACGTATTCTTACTGTCTTAGAAGGACTGTGACTACATAATTTCTTCAGGGAATTTCTGACTCTGATTCTCATTCTGATAATGGTGGTTGGACAAATTTGGCTTTATATCAGCTGATGTTTGTTTGTTAATGAGTTATTGTCCATGCACGACCGTGGCTGTGTATTCGGTTAAAATCTTACTGCAGTCTCCCATCAATAAGTTAATATTGGCAATAATTGACATGGTTGTTTTGGGAACGAACTGTGAGTCTCTTTCAAGCAAAAACTGACAGCATACCGTCTTAAATTTGAGATTCTCATGAATTCAGCCAAAAACCACAAATAAACCAACACCACATGATGATGCTTTACTGACATTTGCACCGTTTTCCATCAGAAGCTTGGCACAAGCCGTGTGACCTTGTGTACACGCCCCATGAAGGGGTGAGGCCATATCCAGAGTGTTCAGATTTACACATGCACCCTGTGAACAAAACACAGCACATATAGAGTCATTGAGGTAGATGCACATAGCAACTTTTGGAAAGCAAGCTGCCATATGAGGACACAGTCGCCTTATTAAAGGTTTCACATCATAGTGAGAAACACATGGTTATTTAACATCTAATATTATGGGAAGGCAACTTTTTTTTCCCCTTTTAGCACAACTTACAATATTCAGTTAAAACTCTACCTGATCAATGAGCTTTTGCAGGGTGAGGAGACGTCCGTTAAAGGCTGCTTCGTGAATTGGAGACCAGTCTGATTCAACATCTTTGTGCAGACAAATAAAATAGTTATTTAACTTAGAAACCTACCTGCATAGGTACATGAATACATTAGAAGACCGGATGAAAGTCTCTGCATAAAGCAGTAAATAGAGCCCAGCTGCAGTGTGAGCTTGCACTGTTACTCACCACTCATCAAAGGGTTTGAGAAACAAACAGTTCCACTTTGACATGTAGGGTCTCGCGGAGTGTTTTTCTGTCCAGCAGACATAACTCACAGTGTGGGTTCAAAAGCTCCTCTGTGGCCCGGTTGTCTTTCGCCACAGCCTTTGGAACCTAAACTGAACTGTGTCCAACTAGGAGTTAAATATATTTTGTCCTCATTTGTTTTTGTTTTGATCTTTTTCAGTAGATATGTGACTGACCTTGGTTCTGTCAGTGTTATTTCCTGTCACACAAAGTGTTTGCCATTCAGGAAGCAGGCTAGTTTCAAGCAGCAGTTTTAGTCTCAGCCAATGGAGGTGCAGAAAACGAGAGAAAGACGCCTGTTGAACAGGTCTGTAGTTTGTGTGTAATATGACACTGTACCTCCACACCCATCCTCTCCAGCAGGAAACATGGGCGGCGCTGGGGGAGGGGGTTTCTGGCGTTTTAACTTTAATAAAGGGAAATTAATATTCGGTGTTTATTATAAAGTTGTGCCCCCCTCAGAAAAATATTATGCATCATTGGTTTAAAAACTTGGAGGCAAGAGTGACTTTCTACATTTAAAGAATTTGATCTTCATGCAGTATATTGTTTCCAGTTATCGGATATAATAAGCTCTTTAAAATTATGCCCAGATTTTATGACTTTGGTTACATTTTCTTGAAAATTGTTACTTGACATAAAGCGCTCACTTTGTTGCAACTGGTTTGTTAAAAGTAGCTCTAATCATTTCGAAAGTTTTCTTCAGCAATAACGCTTCATGCCATGGTATATTATTGGATTTTCTGAGGTCCTTTGATATTTGTGGGATATTTGTGGGATGATGCTGTGGCTGCTTTATGAGTCTGCGGTGACCAGTGCCATCTGCTGCGCTGTGGTATGCTGAGGCAGCAGACTGAGAGTAACAAGCATCAGACAGACTCAACAAACTGATCCACAAAGCCCAGTAATCTTGTGGGTGTGGAGCTTGACTTGATCTGTAATCAATCATGGTAGCAGCTAATTCATTTAAAATATTTATTAAAATGTATTTTGCATAATGTAAGAATTGCATATTACATCAGCTCAATTCTTTAGAGCTATAGAATATATGCAGACCAGCAGAGGGCAGTCACAGAGAGCAGATGTTCAAAGCAAATCAATACTGTAATTGTATTCCTATGGGAGCTGTTAATCTCTGGCAAAAGGCTACACACTCGCTGTACAATTGACTTTGTGCCTTGTCAGGGAAAGGTGCATATGGATTAGAAAAGCTCTTTGCAAACTGAATGAATGCCTTCTCTGTATTTCAGAATAATGAAGGCCCTTGATGCTTTGTTCCCCAAATAAATCTGCTTCAAATGACCACCAGTTTTCTCAGATCTCAGGCCAGGCAAGCAGATCCAGCAGCTATGACCTCTCCTGTATTTGGACTTCATACAAGACTCAGCTAACCCATGCAAGCACAGTGCACCACATGTCAGCTTTTCTGTCTGGAGTCTAAGAAATGGGTTGAAACCATTTAGACCCAAGCTTTCCGTGCTCGTGGATCACGTTTAAACAGGGCATAGTGCAGATACGACTCGATTTGACTAGGAAAAATGTAAACAAATAGATAAACTCAAAGCACGTAGGTTTAGTTGTTTACTGATCACTTGGTACAGCTCACCAGAGGACCATTCACAGCTCACCAAAAGGTGGAGGAGTCCCAGTTTATGCATGCAGACATGAAGGGGTTTGCATCACCTCCAGGAGGAGGGCATAGATCTTCTGCCTTTACAGAGAACACTTCTTAATCACGTGTTGTGCCAAAAAGCAACTAACAACAAGTGGTTTCCTGTATTTGCCTAAAAACTGATGTAAGTGACTTGTTGGTCAAACATATCTATGATGAATGATATCAAGTCATTCTGAGCCAGAAAGAGAATTCAAGTCACAAGGTAGAAGCTGCAGTCGGTTTTTCGGCAAAGAGACTTTTATATATCCTTTATTCATCTGGGTAAAAACTGTCATTAACATTAAAAATGTCTTTTTCAAAAGAGCTCTGGCTGAGAGGGCAGCAGAAAGATCAACAAATACAACATCACGGTTTTATGAAGATATTTTAAATGGCCATAGAGGCCTGAATTGATTATAATGCGGGTACAATAACGCAGAGCCATAAAGATATTTACAAATGGGACATTTCTTTGTTAACACTGTTTAAAAATTCAATGGACTACAGTCCGTTTAACAAAATAAGCAAATATATTACACATAAAAACGCACAGAAACATCAGAAATCACTTTTTGGCACAACACCTGTCCGGCTTGAAACTTTCAGCTGTCCAAGAGACTGACAGAGATTAAATGTTTGGGGATGTCTGTGTGGTATTTCACGTCCTGTGTAAAAAAGTACTATTTCTCTAATGAACGGAATTAGTCATGCAAAGGGGTTAACAGCAGAAATGGGGACTAATTGGTTGATTTACATATATTTTTATACACTAATGTAAATATAATATAATAAGATCATAATATTGTGATGTTTTGTGCATTTGCGGGCTTTTCTGTAAATCGTTTAAACTGATACATAAATACACAGAGTACTGTGATGAAGCCACCCCTTTTAAGACCTTTTAAGACCTTTTCAAACAACGGCGCTTTGTCGGATTCTTGCTTTGTGTGACACAGTTAAGCTACAACTGCAGGGATTAAATGGAAGCACATGATGATTCAACCCCGTGATTTCTCAGTTGGGTCATGGACTCAGTCATTTCCTCTCATTTTCTTTTCTTTGTCTTCTTTCTTCTGGCACGGTAGTTCATTTTCTTCCTTTCTCTTTCTCCGCGCTGCTTTTTCCTTCAGTCCATCATGGCATCTCCGCGGATGGAGACTTTCTGCTGCCCGAACCGAGACGCGGCGACAGAGTTTGTGGTCACTTTTCAGCCCGTCTTATTCGGCGCCTTAAGTCTGGGAAGCGCGGCTTTAAGCCTCTTATTCGCTATTTTACAAATTCTACCAAAACGCAAAGGATACAGAAGACTCGGGCAGTATCCTCTGCCAAGGCCTGCGTCCTCCTCGCGGATATTGTTCATCATCAGTATATGTGACATATTGGGATGCACAGGTAGAGAAGAAACTGCTGGCATTGACCTACTTTTTCTCTTCATAGTTGAGGCAAAGAGCGAGTTAGTTTTCGCAGCGTGGTTTTGCTTGCTGGATCTAATTACGCACGCACATACTTTCCTTTTAACCCCTTTGTTGCACTGCATTGCATAGGTGCAACTATGAGAAATGTGTCTGTTAAAAGAAAAGTGTGAGATTTAATCTGCAATAGTCGATGCTACATATATTTTTACAAGATAAAATGTGTGCCCAGGGTCATGAATTCAATTAAAATCAAAAGAACGAATCGGGATCCTCTCATGTGAGTGATGAAATAACTCAGAAGATGCTGCACTTTTACTTGGCCTAGATTGATTGGAATGCGGCGGATTTCTCAAAGTCACACAGGGATGACACGATAATCTTTCCAAATACAAATGTAAAAAAATTAAATGTAAATAAAAACAGTATTTAGTATGATTGTTTAGATTATTTCATATGTATTTTTGTTGAAATCCTTATCTGTGAGAAAGCAATTATTGGATTTTGAAAATTGTTTAGATTTTGAATTTGATGCCAGCACTTTTTTTTTAGATGAGTGACAGCGGGCCAGTTTCCTTCACATACTCGTTCACCAAATATTATTTACTGATGTTTGAGAAAATGCAGGGTTTGGTTTGACATTGTCTTGCTGAAATAAGTAAGGCCTTATAAGGTCTTTCCAGTGCCTGCATGTGAATCTTTCATCACTAAATAGGCCTTCACAGAACGGTTAGTAGAGCATGATTGCATGGTATGCAACAGTGAGTTTTCCACTTCACCTATGCCCATCTTAAATGAGCGTGACCCAGAGTTGGCACCAGTGTTTCTGGATCTTGTATGTATTTTTCCCCCTTTGCATTGTAGAGGTTCAGCTCACATTTGTGAATGCAGCAATAAACTGTGCTGTTGGCCAGTGGTTAAAGTTAGTGTTAATGTCCAAGTCACTATTTAGTTCTTTGAAAGCTTGTTTTTGACATTCATAAATTGAAATTTTGTGCTATGATCTCAAATTGTTGACTTAGTAACTCAAAATGTAGACTTGTGGTTGGCTCTTTTTTATGGCTAAAATAAGCTTCCACAGTTTCTTGGGATTTCAACTATTCAGTATAGTTTTTGACTTTGTTGAATCGAGTAGTCTGCATCTTCTGAATCTTTGATGCTATTGCATACTGTAAAGAATGCAACCATATTCTTTGAATTTTTATATTGAGAAATGTTATTCTTGTAGGCAGTCTATCAAAGAGTGGCAAACCCCTCCTGAGATGCTCTCTGAGTACTTATGATGTTGCTAATTAATAGAGTGAGCAGATATCAACAAAGTAAATGTGGGCCAAACACTGTTTGTCTGGAACAAAGTGGGACTCATTAACAATGCTGGAAAGTGGTCAAGTGTATTATATTTTAACATTTCAAACTCACTGGTATTTGAGCTGCTGTTGAGTCTGGTAACAGTCTTTGGGTTTCAGAAGGAGTGCAAACAAAGAGAAAAACTTTATATCTCAGTATTGTTTTATTCTCTTTTCCATCATATTTGCCAACATCTGCAAAACCTGTGATTTTCTGGTGACTTGTAACTTTCACTGATGGCATGTCCATTCAAATCCAGAATGGACATGTCATTAAAGCTTTAACGTTTAACCTTTTCATTTAAACAAAGGTTTTAAATGTTTTAAATTGTATACATTAATTTCTTTAACTTAAATTGTACACAGCATCCCAACCTCTTTTTTTTTCTAAATGGGTTGATTTCTGTGTACTTGGTGCCCATGGAGATTCATGCACCGCTGCAGGGTAGCAGCTTGAAACCCGCTGATGACACAGATTAAAATGAAATACAGAACAGTAATAAAGATTCTGGGAGTGCTTCCATTGTTCCATTCGGCAGTGAAGCTAGGAAGTTTCATGGAGGAAATGGAAACACCCTTATAAAACACACCTGGTGGGCGTTAATATTTCCACATTGTAAAATAACTCTTGAAAGGACGCTGCCACTTAAATCTAATTAGTCAAAGCACTTAATAATAAAAGCTGAAAATAATAAATCTGTGGTGTTTTAAAAGTAATGAAACCCACACCAAGTTTACATCTCCTGGTAATGTTTTCGCCTTAATTATATTTGCTTGCAAAGCGGGATTTCCTCCTCAGCAGCTACAATTAAATATCATGCACTGTTTCCTTCTTGCAGGTGTCATTGTAAGATCATCTGTGTGGCTAGGTCTGCCAAACATCGTCGACCACATCTCAGTAGTCAACAACACTGATGTCTGGCCAGAAGTCTTCTGCGTAGGCAGCGCAGTATGTATTTTTTTGCAATAGTGAGATAGACTTATATATGCCTTGATAACACAGATGTTGAAAGCAGAGATGTGTAGTTATTAAGACAAAAGGATAGCAATAACTTTTACATTAGAAAAATTATTATAGAAAAATACACTTAGATTTGTTCGTTCCAATAATATTCACTTCACGCACAGAAGAGGTCATTTTGTTTAATGCATCATCACACATGACACAAATAGCTGATAAGCCAAGTAAACAACACATCTTTATCAGTTATTATGATCTGTAAAATAAGTGTAAGGCATGCAATTTATGTGTTGCAGATGTGGATCCAGTTGTTTTTTAGCGCTTCTTTCTGGTGGACCTTTTGTTATGCGGTTGACGTCTTCCTGGTGGTGAAAACATCTGCGGGAATCAGGTTCCCCCCACCTCACCTTCCATTCGCAATTCATTATCACCTTAGCTTCTCCTCTGATAGGATGCAAATTGAAGCAGTATATTTTTACCAAGCAGAGTGTGAAACATTTTTCTCTCACAATGCTCAACTGCCACCTGTATTTTTATATTTTGGTTTTCACAAGATAAAACTGGTTTGAATCAACTCTTTTATTCTAAACTAAAGGTGCAGGATTCCATGCTGTCTATTGTTGCTATAGTCTGAGTTTTACAAGCCTCCCGTACTTCTCTCCCCACTCAGTCTTATTCAATTGCATTTTGTACAACAAATAAATGGGGGAAAAATATCCTCAAGATAAAGAATGACAACACGTAGTGTGAGCTTGGTCTCATGACTTTGGTTTTTTCTTCTCCCCCAACAGCACCATTATACTCTACCACATGATTACATGGGGCCTGGCTGTGCTGCTGTGTGTTGAAGGAGTGGCCATGCTGTACTATCCATCTATTTCTGAGTAAGATACCACTGACTGCTGTCCTGCTGACAGGCACATTTAAGCATCCGTTGGTGGAAAAATAGAAAATTAACATTTTCGTGTTCACATATTAACAGCCACAATAACATAACAGCAGAGAACTTATCAAACATATCAGTGGTTCTAACCATGTCTTAAAAAACGTCATTATTTCCATAGAAAAAGTCTGCTGTTGTATGGCTTTTATTAAGTGTTAAGTACAGCATTTTCTGACGTAGAGAAATATTACAATAATTCTGTTAACTATCACAAAGTTGATTTTTGATGCTGAATGAACTATTTCTCATGTTTTTTTTTCTTCTCCCAGCTGTGAGCAGGGCCTCCAACATGCTATTCCTCACTATGTCACCACATACGCACCGATGCTGCTCGTTCTCATAGCCAACCCTGTGTTTTTTAATCGGACCGTATCTACTGGTGAGTTCCTCGCTCTCGAATTTCTCTGACAAATGCAACTTCTTACACATGTAAATGAGGGGAAATAAGATGCTTTCTCATCTCTCTCGCCTAGTGACATCTTTGCTGAAAGGACGACAAGGAATCTATACGGAAAATGAGAGGCGGCTGGCGAGTGAGATAAAAATACGCTTCTTTAAAATTATGCTGGTGTTCTTTATTTGGTAAGTTAAGAACTAGTTTTGGGAAGGAAATAAGTGCTTCTTGCTATGTAGTAAATATAAATCTAGTGCTACGAGCCGGCAGCCTGTTAACATAGACAGAAAATGCACTGATAAGATGAAACAAAATGAATCTATCCACATGTTAAATCACCTTTGTTTGACCCATGAACCGCACCGTATAATACAGAAAAATCTCACTTGATTTCTGAGCTGAGTGAACACTTTGCTAAAGAGTTTCTGGTCTCGTTTGCTTTTTTCATGTCTCTTTTAACACAAAATAGCATCATTTTATAAAATCATGGTACTGTTTGGATTAAAAATGGACAATTATAGAGTGCAGCTGCCAAGTGGTTTAGAAGTTGTTACCATATCAGTGTGACGTGTCCTCAATTTCTCATTCAGCTCCACCTCTCAAACCTAACCCAGTTTCATGGTGACTATGTACAAAACAAAATGGCAAAGAGTCCACTGAACTTTAAGAACAACCTGAGTGTTTCCACTGTTAATTCAGTTCAATTCAATGTTATTATGCAGCATCAAATCACTAACAACAGCTGTTTCAAAGTAAAGATCCTACAATAATTGGGAGAAAGCCCCAACTCTCGAACGACACCCTGTGAATAACCTGTGAAGTTTATTCTGTGAAGTTTTGGTAGCTTGCTGGGCTGTAGCATCCAGGTGTGTGTAAACAATGCCACAATTCCCCAATAAATTCAAAATACAGACCCAATGCAATGCTCAGATTAATTGCAAACAACCCATTAGCTAGATATCGGACTCTACAGGCCTCATTTAGCATGGCAAATGTTCATGAACTCCTCTAAATATCATAATATTAAAATGTCTGTGAAATGAGTGAAATGTAAGGCCATCTGTCATACTGAAGTTTGGCTGAAAAAATCTAAAACAGAACAGTTAAAAAAGAAAAGTGTTGTGATGGCCCGGTCAAATTCCAGACGTCAGTGCTGAAATGCTGTGGCAACACATTAAGAGAGCTGTGCATAAACAAATGCCTACAAACCTCAATGAATTGAAGCAATGATGTAAAGAAGATGGGGTTGAAATTCCTCCACACTGATGTGAGAGACTGCAAAGGTCATACAGAAAACAATTACTTCAAGTTATTGTTGCTAAAGGTGTTTCTACAAGCTATTGAATCGTGGGGTGCACTTATTTTTCCACAGGACTGCATAAAATAATGAGAAACCTTTTTCCCATGACTGTATGCCTGTCTTTTATATACTGCCTAAGGTTTAACCGGTTTAAAAACCAGAATGTAAAAAACGTTGTAGTTTTATGGATGGGTGATCCAGACTAATTCTTTCCACTGACAGCAAATTATCAGTCTTGGCAAGTTTTTTGGCAACTTCACACTGTAAGAAAGGCCAGGTTATATTTCGGAGGCTAGGTCGAGAAGTTATTAATCCAGTATTCTTTTAATAACTTAAATTTAACTGCATTAAATTTTGTGTTTATGAGGATGAACCTGAGGGCAAATTGATTTTTAAAACTCACACAGTCACAGAAACTAAAGCCAAGCCTGCTTAAAGATTTCAATATTTCAATTTCAGTAAACAGGCCAAAACATGCAAAACAATTATTTGTGATTTCAAACTTTTTATACCTAACCATTAGGTCTTTTCAATGATTTGTAAATAAGAAACATCATTAACATTTTAATGTTCTTGTAATAAGATGTGGGGGTTTTTTCTTCTCCGATGTTTTAGCTGGGTTCCCAACATCATTAATGAGAGCCTCCTCTTCTACCTGGAGATGCAGATAGACATCAGTGACAATAGTTTGAGGAATATCAGGAACACAGCGCTCATCACATGGTTTATCATGGTGGGTTTTAACAGGAAACCAGCGTACAGCACGCTACTTTAACCTGCATGCAATCCCTTGAAAACCTTTATATTCCACTCTTTCAGGGTATACTGAACCCCATGCAGGCTTTCCTTAACACCCTGGCCTTTCATGGCTGGACAGGCTTTGACATTGACTTCAGCCTGCAGCAGAGGAGGGAGCTGGTCTGGGACTCTGTCTCTACTTCAGCAGCTAACATGACTTCCCATAACCCTGTGGTGGGAACTACTCTGCTTTACCAGAGTCACGTCCAGGAATCACAGAAGAACATGATGGGAAACGGGCAACACCACTCTGATGCCATCAGCGTCCTCTCAGAAGGTAAACGGCATGTCAATGGTGGTAGCAGCTCGCCAGTATATCAGGGCTGGTGATGCTAAAAAGATATCAGCATCATATACTGTATGGGCTACCTCCCCTTAATATGAAGCACGGTTTAGTATTTTCTTTGAGATCTGAATACTGTTATGTTTTGTTTTGTCTTTTTTAAAAATAAATGAGCTTTATCAAGGTGTTGCAATGGCCTAGTCACAGTAGAGAGCCACTAAAGCAAACATAAAGCTCGCTGTGATTCATTTTAAATTGAATTTTATATTGTACTGCTGTACTGTAGCTGACGCTTACTGGGTGGAACCATGAATCATGTTGTGACGTTACGCAACACCCTCCACAATTGTCTTCATTTCTTCTTTTTGATTTGTACTGAATGCAACAGCAATGGGAAACTGCAGAGCACAGGAAGTTAAAAGATTTTCTGTGGAGAATGAACTAAAGTGATTAGAACTTTGCTGCTATCGCTCTGAATGTGTTGCTTTATTTATAGATGACTGACATGCTGTGTAATTTCATCAGCTGCAGTTTTTCAAGGTGCTACTCTGGTGCCAAGCTATCACACAGCACATTAAGTGCAGATAATAAACAGAGAGCAGTGGAAGCCAATAAGAAAGAAAAACAGGTAGAATACATCACTCTGTCTGATACTGACTTTTAGCCAGGAAAAATAAGGAGATTAGATTCTGCATATATACTTTCAACAGCCACTTTATTAGGTACGCCTGTTTAACTGCTTGATGTAAATATCGAATCAACCAATCACATGACAGAAAATCAATACATTTAGGCATCCAGACATTATTAAGATGATATGCTGAAGTTCAAGCATCAGAATGGGGAAGAAAGGTGATTTAAGTAACTCTGAACACGGCATTATTGTAGGAGCCAAAGGGGTTGGTCTGAGTATTTCAGAAACTGCTGACCTTCTGGCATTTTCCCACACAACCATCTCTAGGGTTTAATGTCCAAAAGAGAGAAAATATTCAGTAAGCAGCACTTCTCTGTATGAAAATGCCTTCTTAATGCCAGCAGTCATAGAAGAGTGACTCCTTCAAGCTGATAGGGAGGGAACAGTAACTCAAAATAACTATGGCAGAAGAGAACACATCAAACCTGGAAGCAGAGGGGCTACCACAGCAGAAGAATAGACTTTGGTGCCACTCCTGTCAACTAAGAACAGGAAAGTGAGGCTACAGTTTGCAGAGGCTCACCACAATAGAAGATGTATTTTTAAATTTAAAAATAATGAAGTTGCCTGGTCTGATGATTCAGAAAAGCTGGGATTTGGCATGAACAACATGAAAGCATGGATCAATCCTAACTTGTATCAAAGCTCAGGTGATGTAATGGTGTGTGGCATATTTTTTTGTCACATTTTGCCCCCCTTATTATTCGCTAAGCGTTTAAATGCCACAGCCTGCCCGAGTATTGTTGCTGACAATGTTCATCTGATCATGACCACAGTGTACCCATCTTCTCACGGTTGCCTCCATCCCCACGCTTCCTGTCAAGACTCAGATTTCTCAAACTGATTTCTCGAACACGACAAGGAGTTCACTGTACTCAAATGGCCTCCACAGTCACCAGATCTTAATCCAATAGAGCACCTTTGGGATCTGGTGGAACAGATTTGCATTATGGATGTGGAGCTAACAAATCTGCTGCAACTGTGCGATGCTATCATGGCAATATGAAGCAGAATCTGAGCGATGTTTCCAGCACCTTGTTGATTCCTTGCATGAAGAATTAAGGCAGCTCTGAAGGCAAGAGAGGGTCCAACCCCGTACAAGTGAGACGTACCTAAAGCGTTCGATGTAGTATGCAGATTACATCGAAAAAAGAAAATGACGAGTTCATTCTTTGACTTTCCAGCAATGTATTTCACAAACACGTTTGCAACTTACTGTGACGCACTGCTTCACATCTGCTCTGTGATTCATTCTCTGCCACATGCGCTAAAAAAAGGATGTGAAAACTGCAAAAAGGAATTGAAGCTGCTCTGCTGGACAAGCTGTGATAACACAATTTTCAATTTATGCTAAGCATCCATTAAGCTGCACCAGCTTATTAAAAAATATATATATATAAATTGTATCAAGTACAGCAACACAAATTGGTCTATAATTTGACATCAGTGCATAATATAGCAGCAATTCTAACTTATAATTTGAAGAGATTATAACGCTATAGTCCCTCAAAAGCTGTTTTAAAGTTCAGCTAATTTTTCATTGTGAATATTCAAACTTTATATGCTGAGTCCTTTTGAATATCGTGGAAACAACTCCCAGTTATATCTATATGTACTGTAGCTCAACACTTATGTGCATTTGCAGCATATTCATGTTAATTTTATCCCTGAGTGACAATTGTGCACCGTACACCTCATGGACAAAATCCTTTCAGTGCTTTGTACCACCAGTGTCCCTGACATGTTACGTATATTAAAAAATAAAGTTAATCTTTGAAAGAATATGTTTTTTCCCCCCATTCTTGTTTATAGACCATGTTTTTTTTTAATGCATTTAAAAACCACAAATCATCATTTCCACATTAAAAGCTGCATGGAAAGATATATGTTAACACAAATACGCAGTTTTGATAAGCTGAGTTGGTGTAATGCGCAGAAGCACCAAGTAATCTACCCCTATTTTGTCTTGCTAGGTTCAGAGTCTAGTACAGTTGAAATCCACATTTCCAGCGAGCTACAAGACTATGAGGATGTAGACGCAGACGGAGAATCCTTGGAGAACTCTGTGAGGCACTAACTGGGGTCGTCCACAAACCACCTTCCTCCACTTTGCTGCACCGCATTGCTTTTGTGGTCACTTTTTTTGTAGATGGTCTCCCATTAAGCCTTTGTTTTCCTGCTGAGATTTGAACTGGTCATGAGTTTCATTATTTGGTATGACAGACTAAGCCTCATTCCTGAGTCCAATCCTTTTTTTTTTTTTTTTTTTTTAAATCCCTTTCCATAAAAAGAAAAAAACAAAAGTGCTACGTTTCAGACCCATCAACTCAACAGTCCCAGAATGAACACGGCTGACCTTTAAAAGTACTTTAAGTGCTTGAAGAAGCATTTCTTCAAATTCTTTAAATTGCATACACTGATTTTGTGACAAGAATCATTTTCATTAAGCTGTAAAAGCCCCACAAAATGAAATAAGCTAAATAACTAATCTTAAAACAAAGTTATTGTATTGCCAGGTGTCCATGTTGTATTTTTACACACATGTATTTCATGCTATATTAAATATCTAAATATCTTTTACACTTTTGACTCAAAAACCTTTCAATTTTTCCCCAAATCTACAATATGTTAATGAGCTCAAGAAAAAAGGGGGAAAACACACAATTCAAGACAAAGGCTTGAGTTCTGTTATCAAAATAGAGTAATTTATTTGAGACACTGAATGACTTCAATGTTTTTTTTTCTTGGAAACAGGTGACAGACCCTGGATCAGGGTGAAAAAGATAGTAGCCGTCACAGCGCTTATTCCATATTGGGCTCCTTAGCATGCCAAGAATGGCCACTGACCTACAGCCCAATGCTCAGTCTGACACAGACAATAATGGCTCTTAGCAAATTAAAAAAAAAAATGTAGTCAAAAAAAAATTAAACACCCATTAGTATCCAATTGTGACATTAAAAAAAAAACAAAAAAATAAAAACAAATAGTTGGACCTTGACTTTCAGCAAAATGTGATTTTTTTTCTGAGCCCACCGATACAAAAGTGCACTTCATGTTGCTCCTGCTGAAGCTGACAAAAAGTGAGACAAAAACAAATAAAATCAAACAATAAAATGAAATTTAAAAAAATATTAAAAGCTAAAAAGGCAAATCAAAGTGGTAGCAGGTTCGCTTGAAGATACTTTTACTTTACATCCAAGCAGGCAGACATACTGCTCACAACACATTTCAAGCTCAGCACACCTGAAAAAAAATTTAAACAACAGCAAGGCTTTTGCATAAAATCCACCTCCTGGTCAAATGATCAGAATTTTCAGTAGGCTGATCAGAGGAAAAGTGCCAGAGAGGAACCATGCTAATAATAAAACAAGCTGCAGAAACTTTCCTTGCTTGTCTGCTTGGCAGTTACAGGTTTGTGAGTCCCGTGATGACTTGTTTTACACACAAAACAGAAATAAAAGCAGCAGGCTAAGTAGGATCGTGATGACTGCTAAAATCTTTAACAAGAGAACTTCCCAAATGCAGATGATGCGGTGTACATTTCCTCCATGGCTTTTAGTGATCAGCAGAGAAGAACAACAATGCTCAAGCCATTTTCCTTGATGTTTTTTCTGTGATTCACTTAACGAAAAGTAAGCTCGATCAAATGGATACGACTGGCAGATTTCAGAAAGGCTGCAACATAAGAAGCTCATGAGATATGCACTTCATTTAAAGAGTGGTCTTGTCTTGAATTATCAGCAAAGATCTGATAGCTCTAGCCATTAAAAAGCCCCTACAGGATTGCAATAAAGTGTGCTGTATATAAACATATATACACAGTATATAAGTCTGTGTATGAATCTAATTTACATCTTTACATTCTTTAAATTTACATCTAGAGTGGCAGATAATTCTCTGTATAAAGCACACTTTTCACATCTTGTCCACAGAATGACGTTTTCTGACGACTGAATCGAACAGGTCATTTTTGGAAGTTAGGACAATTTCTTGGCAGGCCTTTCCTTTTGTGTTGTTGAACCTGATGTTAAAAAGGAGCTAAGAACTACCTCATAGCGGCACATTCAGTTTGATTTTCAAAAATCCATCTGTGGAAAATAGATACAAAAAAAGAAAAGACGGAGGAACAAAGGAAAAAAGAAAAGAAAAGGAAGAATTACTCTTGAAACAAACGTTTCTCCACTGGGGAGAAATTAAGCACTGTGTCAACAGACAGCAGCAGTGCTTCAGTTTTCAGTATCAGCTACTTTCGTTGTGTTACTTCATTACGACATGAAGTTCCTCGCAATTTGTTTCCTCTCACAGCCAAACACCAGTGTCTCAATAACACTTTTGTCTTTATATATCTCGGCTCATCCGTGTTTCTACCCTCACAACCCGAAAACGGTGGACCAGTGGCCCGTGGGGATCGCAGCACTTCATCATAAGGAACCATTTTAATACATGGATGCACCCAGCGAGTTGTGTCCAGTCTAGGGGAATCTCTTAGCCAGCTTCCGCTATGTCTCAAACAGGCTTCTCATAAAATACACACATCGACTGGAGGGTGCGCTGAATTCAGTTGGAGTTAAAACCGCTGCAGTGATCTGGTTTTATTCCGGTGAGAGTTTTCATTCAGTTCACCTTTACAGCCTTCCTTGAGCAATGAGTGTGTGTTTGCTGATGGCAGGAGAAGGCATTTTTCTCCACAATCCAGGATTAATCATCAAGTGGGCTATTTTCGGAGATCGAGAACACAAACCTAGAATGTCAAAATAAATAAATAAAAATTAGATAGCTTTAATATTACATTTCAAGTCTGCATTTTTACTCGCTGTTCTTCAAATATTGGTCGTGAGAGCTTTCTGACATTTTTGTTTTATTTGAAATTAAAACTAAAATCAAAACAGCTTACCGAGCCGTCTGAGGCACTGGCACCAACTTTGTCTCCGGTGCTGTTCCAGCACACCTCGAAGATGCCGCCAGTACCCCTGTAGCTGTGCACCAAGGCTCCAGTCTGAAACAAAGCCACAAACAAATGACAATTAATTGTCTCTTCTCTGTCGTTTGGCACAGTATAAATTCCAGTCCGGCTCTTACCGTAGTATTCCAAATGTGGACACATTTATCAAAGGAGCCGCTGGCTAGGTGTTTGCCATCAGGGCTGAAGGCCACGCTGTAGACCGGTTCCTGGTGCCTGGTCAGTGTATGAATACAAACTCCTCGTTCAACATCCCACAGTCGCACTGTAGAGTCAAAAGAAGCGCTGTGTGGAGAACAGAGGATAGGAATCAGATGGTTAAGCAGCATCAAAGCATCCTAATAATCAGTTTCTTCAATAAATGCTAGTTTTTATTTCCACTGCTTTATATTGCAGAGGAAGACACGGGAAAAAAAAATTCCATTATTGAAAGCTACCCATTTGCATCATTTCAGTTTTTAAAGGCCATGTCCTAACCTATTTCACATTGCCTGTTATATCAAACTCTAAATTTACTGAAGACTAAAGTAAATGCAGAATGAGACATAGTTTCTTATCATCAAGAAGCATCGGGGCTTGTGGCCTTCGCAAACAGATCTATAAGGTTCAACATACACACAGCTCATAGTGAACACAACAAGCCAGGACTTCATTAAAAGTTGACCCGTGTGATCGGTATTGAATGAGAGTTATATATAGTCAATCTCCTACCTGGCAAGCATGATGTTGGCGTTGGGGTTATTTGTGCTGGGGCCTGTGGGGCTCCACTTGATAGTGTAGATTTCTTTACTGTGAGCCTGGAGGTCATGGACACATGACTCCTGCTTCATACTCCAAATCTGCACGTGAGGGGAATGGCAAGAGCAAAGTATGTATGAATACAAATCAATGTGTTTGTTTTCTTTAACCTCCAAGACCGGAGACTGGTCTTACCTTTAAGGTCATGTCATCCGAGCAGGAGGCAAGCAGCATACCTGATGGGTCCCACTTAATGGCATTAACTTCATTCTGCAAAACAACGCTCATTAGCATGTATGTTGAGGTAGAACTAAAGTTAGTGTGAGAGAGAGATGGGGTCAGAAAAGCTGCTCACCGTGTGGCCCTGGAAAGTCTTGAGGGGGCGGTCGCTGCCAAGTCGACATACGTGGATGCACATGTCTGTGCTGCAAGAGGCAAACGTGGTGTTGTTCTGCCAGTCAACATCCAGTGCTGGGGCTGTGCACAAATCCATACTCATTAGGGTTGCACGATCGCAACTGAGCAGCAGTCACTTTGTATCATATTCATTATCTATAACAGTCATTTATCTGGATACATGAATTCGCTTTACCTGAGTGGAAAGGGAACTGCTGTTTGGCTTCTCCTGTGTGTGCGTCCCAAATGATTGTCGTCTGGAAAAGTTACAATTGCATTTTAAAACACAAGCTCAACTTTTCTGCACAAATGCACATGCCTCATCTGTTGTTCGATGGTCCATAAACCCATCTGCAGTTAATGTCACCGACTCAGTTTGCTTAACCTTTCTTGGTAAAATTTTACTCCATTCCATTTGATTAAATGTCTGTTGTGCTATAAAAAAGACAAATTAATCGTAAAAGACAGATAAGAAAATTTAATGTGGGAGCCAAAAATTTCAGGCTTCTTTCCCTGTTTTTAATACTGTTAAGAATTTTAGGCTATGGATATGAGAAAATGATATGTCAGAGATTTAGTCTTTGTCTGATGAGCAAAAAAAGGCTGGTTTGAAACAAAAAAAGCAAACAAAACCCCCCAAAACACAAGGATATTATTAGTGAAAGACAAATCCACGCCTGGGGATCTTTAGGAGTACCTTATCTACACCAGCGCTGAGAATACAGTTCCCCTTCTTGTTCCACTTGAGTGCAAATATGGGCCCTTTATGTTGACCCAATGTGCTTGCCAGATTTCCTAATGGATAAGAGTAATATCAGTTTCTCTTAGAAAAGATCCCTCACAAAATTGTCACGAAGGTTACATTTTTCACATCAACAATGTCAAAAAATAAAAATCTAATGGCAAAAGAAACAACAATGTGTGACAATGATGGAGGACATACCATCCTTTGTCCATATCCTGGCAAATCCATCATACGAGCCTGTTGCCAGGAGAGTCCCATCGCTCTGTTGGACGACAACATAACAGAACTGTTACCTGACGGCACTGCCTGTTTACCAGATGGTAAAGGTACGAGAGGAAAGATGTGATGTATGATCTGAAACCTACATTCCAGTCTAGGGAGGTGACATCTTTGTTGCTGGGGACATCCTGGCCACCTTCTCGGATACAGTGGCGCAGCACCAGCTGGGTGGAGATCGAGTTATTATTCTCGTTCAGGTTCCAGATCCTGGCAGTGGAGTCCCCCGAACTGAACCAACCAACATAACAGGAGGCGGTCAAATGATTGTGGAAATACAACCTATCAGCAGTGTTTTTTTATAAAGCTAGATGTCTTACACCACAGCGTAAATACAATACAGTACGATTCATGCAGGATGAATTAAGATGTGTTTCAGCACAGACAGAGACTGACCCTGAGGCCAACAGATCGCTGACAGGGTTCCAGGCGCAGATGAAAACTTCAGACTCGTGGCCTCTGAGTACTGTAGCTTTACTGGCTGGTATCTCAACATCCACATCCATCTCCATAGGCTCACTGTGGTTATCTGAGGAGTGGACAGATACATATTTTATGTACATTAACATACACGCAAAACACAGATTTGCCTACAATTCTCAGCAAGTTTTAAGCATTGTGTAGATTTACCATTAATGTTTACAGTATTTAGTTTAGACAATTGTCAAAGGAGGTGAATATATTACTTTTCAAGCAACAGGGGGCCAACAAAGAAAATCAGTAATCTATTCAAAAAAGTCAACTAAAGTATATATTGATGTGCTTCAACTACTATGACATCTCTAATTTTAAAAGCAACTCTCAAGCTGTTATATTCCAGTAAGAAGACTCTGACCTATGCATCATATATTACTTCACACATGTTGGGCAATGGAAAATGGCTATCACTGCTACAGACATAACTGAATATACAGTAACTGACTGTGAGCTTGACACACATCTGTAACACAATGAGGTCACATTAACAGATCTCAGAAATGTATTACATGAGTCACCATTTCTGTCATGACTCAGATATTTGGGTTAAAGTTAAGAGACAAAATGTGGTGACTGTAAGCTGCGACCAACGATATTAATGTTCAACTTACTCATGTTGTGAGTACCATTCTCCTCGCCATTGACAGTGGCTTCTCCATTTTTTGGCGCATTGGACTGGATTCCAGAGGTTGAAGCTGTTATGGTACAGGTGGTCTGCTGCTGGGCTAGTCTGTCGCGGAAGGCCTGCTGCCGCGTCTGCACCACATCTGGCATCACCGCGTCAATGAGCGACAGTGACTCAATCGGTCGACCGTCAAAGACCGTGCCGTCCTGTCATCACAAGAGGAGTTAAGAACGCATGGTGGAGGGGTGTGGTTTTTAATTAGTGACTCGTCTCGTTTCCCTGATAATCGTCAATTACAAAGGTGAAGAGTGCTTCCTAATTGGCAGCCTAATACAAACACACTTCAGGGCTTCTTCCAGTACAAGACGACGTAAATGTGTGTGTGTGTGTGTGGGGGGGGGGGGGGGGGGGGGGGGATAAGCACTTGCAGTTACCCTAGCGAGTCGGCATCAAGATCAAAGTCTGTCTTTGTATCATTAAGCAACAGAAGACATCTGTGGGAGTCAGTAACAGCAGGTCCCAGCCCTCACCTCATTAATG
This sequence comes from Maylandia zebra, assembly GCF_041146795.1. NCBI lineage: Eukaryota > Metazoa > Chordata > Actinopteri > Cichliformes > Cichlidae > Maylandia > Maylandia zebra. The sequence continues at coordinate 18,756,031 of NC_135182.1, read as the reverse complement.
CTGATTTCTGCCTCCACATACTGGAGTCCTTTCTGCAGGATAGAGATGAGAGCAGCAGGGGGCACTAGTGTTCCATTGATGTTGGATTGGCTGATGTGGCTCTCAATGCCAAAGGTGAATGCTGAGTGGGAGAAACCTGAAAACAAAACACCATTCACATTCATTAACAGCAGAGTGCCAAGCACAAGATGTGCACAAACACAACACAAATATTCAAAGAAAAGTCTTGTCTGATCCAATCAAAGCTAAGAGTAATTGAATACAACAACAAAATGGAATAACAAGCATGACATTTGAGAGTACAATAAGGCATGCCAATTTTCAGTGTTGACCTCTCAGAGCTGCTAGTAGCTTGTACACTGCCAGATGGCTTCAGACAGTCTCAATAAACAGTAATAAAAGACAACAGCTAGGGTTTCGGGACTGATCCAGATCCTTTAAATTCAGATCCCTGAGTATAATAGCATGCTGATATTTCAAGAGCAATGCAACACTGTGTTTTCACATGGTGCTTACATCCTAAATTTACAAAGAAGAAAAAAAAAAAAAAAGACATTTGAGAGGCAAACCTGACTCTTGGAGATATCTGTAGACCAAGAAGTTCACTTCGTCGCTGGTAATACTCATCTTAGCCCAGTGAAAGGAGGCGGTATGTTGGAAGGCTGAGCTCACTCCTGAGAAGAGATCAAGATTGGGATCTGAGATTAATATTTAGGTCTGTGCTCTGGCATGTGACATTTACAAATCCATAGTTTTATTGACCCGAATGCCATTTGGCATCTCCTACTGGTAAAAATAGTTACACAATGTGTCTTTGCATAGTGATACAGCTATGCGCAGACAAACAAACACACGCACGGGAAAGCCCTCACTTCCACTTCCTGTTAGTTCATTCACACTCTGGTCTTAACCACTGCTGCATGACTCGATCCTCTGATGTTGTTAAGCGCTGGATTAGTTCCTCCCAAAAATCTACATTCAGAACAAAAAGCAAGTAGATGGAATAAGCTTTGATTTTAGGATATCAAGCATGACTCTACTGCCCATCTAGTGACTTAAAATTAATCATAGCAGCCCACCTAACCTTCCAGTTTAAACAAATACAAGTATTTAATAACAGTACTTACGTTAACAATTAAATCAAAATGGAGTAACATTGTTAATTCTAACAATTTTTGGTTGCTGTACTGTTCATAATCTCCCACATGCTTTACAAGAACAGAGTAAATGAAGCTGGAAAAAAACCTTGTATATACACCCACAGAAACAATGTAAACACACACAAATTTATAGTAAACACCACAAGAACGAAAATGTCAGAGCAGCAGACAACAAAGCAAAGGAACCAAATTAAACCTGGGAATGCACAAAGACACACATCTAACCATTTCCTGCTCTCCCAATAAGAAGTAAACAGATGGACATTTCACCATAAAGAGACATAAAGGGATGCTGTCAGCTATGAAGACTGCATGGCTGTCCAACTTTCATTCCATACACTATCCAGGCCCACTCAAGATTCCCTTCGGTAGCATAGCAACAAGAGAGATCGAGCAAAATAGACAGAGCGGTGTTGTCCCAATTACCAGTGGGCATAAAGCCAGAGGGCTTGAACATTTTACTCAACATGAATTATTCACTCTTTCACCTTGGTATATTCTTTCAAATTGGGTCTACCTTTGTTGTAGCCCCATAGAGATGCCGAGGACTGGAATAATAGCTACCTCTAACTAGTGCAGCAAGCTTCTTTTATATTTTTGAACATAAAAGACTATGTCATTATACTCTGAGCAAAGACGCTCGCAACTGCAAAACATACACCTGAATGTCAGAAGCATTACATGGACAACAGTTTTATTCTCATTTCATCGATTGCTGAAGCATATGATAATGACAGACACATTTCACTCAAGGTAAGAGTTCTTTTACCCTCTTCTTCCAAAGAATAAACAATGCTAAGCTTGTCTACCTTCATCGATGTACCCAGTTCTGGCCCACAGCCCTCGTGTTTCCCCTTTAGCTAATTAGCTTACATATGGGACTAAGACAGACTAGCCACATCAAAGCGTTCAGCCACTGCTCCCAGGGCCTCTATAGCTACATACCAAACAACTGGAAACATCATCAAATGGGAGTCTAGAGAGAGAGATGCTGGTCTCATCAGCAGCACCAATAAAGCCTCTATCAGATGGGCACATGATGCAACCGTCCATTACACAACACGCTGTGCATTCAAGACTCCTTTGACTAAACACTGGGCCTAACCAGAGAAGATGCCAACCTCTGTCCTGCAAAGGTTTATCAGTTCAGATGAACTCAGATAAGCACAGAAGAAAAACATGAGACATCCAAACTGATTGTACGCTTACAGGATCGTAGGATTTGTAGGACTTATTAGAGGGCTGTCTAATGTGCTTAGCAACATGCAAATAAAATCAAACACATTGTTGATCGTAAACCACACGGCTCAGTTTGAAATAGAAATCTGATTCATGTCACTTATTGCACAGGTAAGAGAAAAATACTCAACAATGAAACACGTAACCCTACTTTGTGAAATGCTTTCAGTCTCTCAGCTGGCAGATTTGATTAATGTCCTGTCAATCAACGGAAACAAAGCAGCAAATTGCACTCCAGCAAAACCAGTCTTCATGTGGCAAATACACATACGAGAAATCAGATGACGCATCTGAAATACAAATCAGCGTGTGAGCAACAGTTACAGAAATACCCATCTGTTTTCTATATTAAGCTACCATTATCATCTTAAGAGTTTCCTGTCTTCACTTCGTCTTAGAGACTGTATTAAAACGGACAAAAAAAATAAAACCTCATCACAACGAACATGCCTGCATGGTGATATTGACACCATTTACAGGCGGAAGAAAAATATAGCTCTACAATCGTATCAACTCTGTCAAATGGAAAACATGTGACTGCAAAGCAAAAAATAAAAATAAAAATGGAAATTGCTAGAGTTGATAAAAATCACCTAATGGGTCAATTATGAGCATCCCTGCTGAGGACATCAGGCTCACTGCAGCCACTCTCACTATACTGCCTCTAAGACGACACCCTCATAATCCACCTTTGACCATCACACTAAACCAAACAAAGCCTGCTTAATGCCTCCTTAGTGTTCACATAGCATGTTATTGTTTCTGAATTCATGATATGTTAATGCGAAGCGATGTGCTAATCTGAATTCATGTGCATATCCCTGTATACCAGCACACTATGACCCAGACCTCAATTCAGCTCTGATTTCTGCTCAATTTATGGTCGTGCGTGGATGTCGAGTGTAGCTCTACGGCTACACAGATAACATAATTACTGGATTGAAACCAACGCAGATGCTGGAGTGCAGTCCTTCAGAAAGCCAACAGTATGTTGCCTGACTGATGACATTACAAGATTACAGCAGGTTTAAAGCCAACTGGTTGAAAAGCTGATTAAAATAGGAAAGTGTGAGTGGTGAGTGTGCACCACAAAGAAGAAGAATCACAAAATTACAAATGAATACATAAATAAGAAGCACACATTAAAAACATAAACAATGGCTGCAGAGAACAGTCTATACGTTTAAATTATAAATTGTGTCTTCTCTGCAACAGAGCGAAAGCCAGAGAACCAACAAGAGCCAAAACTGAACAAAGTAGCACACATTACTGGCTGTCCCCAAGTGACACAGTGGCAACATGTAGACACGGGTCTGGTTAGCTCTGTGCAGCAACAGCACAATACTAAAGCAATATTGTGCCAGGACTGTGCCTCTGCTGCTGGCTAAAAAACGTGACAACAATGCCCAGCAATGCTGTGGCTGAATGCTTCGAGATATTTTCAGTGTTGAAATAGACAACTTAGACTTTTGCCAGTATGTTTTTCTGCCCAGTTACTGCATAGTTGATTTATTTATCCAGGTACTACAGCTTTGGATTTGATCTTATCATAGCAGATAATGTGAATGTAGAAATAGCAGGTACTAGCTGATACTCAAAGACTCACAAGAAATATGAAACTGGATGTCAGATATAAGGACAGATGTCTCTTTTCTTTTCCTTTTTATTCTTTTTGCAGAAAGACCAAGGATAGTCAGCACCTAACACTTCCCTCTACAGACGCTCTGTCGATAAATTAGTACATTCCTAAGAAACAGACATGACTAACATATGATGCAATTCACAGAAGGTGGCAGTGTTGGGGGAGGGGGAACTCAAATTGTCATGCTATGCTGTTACAGCGTTTTTCCAACTTCCTTGTTTTGAGCTTCACATTTTGAACTGTGACCACAGAGGGATATCAGATGAAAGACTGGAGAGTAGTATGAAAGCTGGTCAAATCTTAATTTGTATGAAGTCAAATTTCAAATTAGAGACTTTTTTTTGGAAAAGGGGTGGTTATAAAGCTCAGAAACCTGCTTCAATACATAAACCAAGAGTTTTAAATATCAAGCTGCTCTAAACTGTGCAAAAACAGATCAACAACAAAATATTGATATTCCCCTTAAGGAAAATGAAAGGATTACATATGAAACCGTTTAAATGCAACTATTTGAGCATTTAAAACAGCATGTGTTGATTTAAATGTGCATAGATAGAAACAAAAATTCACAGCAAATTGAATAATACCTTGTGCAGAAATCTTAGATCTTTTCCTGTGAAAACCTCACTAAAAATCCAATCAAATGCTTTCTGAACATCAACATTTGGCTGTAAAAAAAAAATAATAATAATAATAATAATACAGCAAAGAAAAACACACAGGCATCTCCTACACATGCAGGCTGGAATAGAACGATGTTAAAAAAAAACCCCTGCATACCACGGACCCCATTTTCTCCTGAACAGTCAACTCCTGACAGATGTGCAAACAAGACCTGGAAACAGCAGCCATTTTCTCTTGAACTGCTCTGCTGAGTAAAACCCGCCTTTGAAGCTTCTGGTTTGGGCTGCAGTCTGGGGTGTGTGTGTGTGGGGGGGGGCAAAGGGGACAGTGGAGGGGTGCATTGTGATAATGATCCCCACACAGGTAATCACAACAACAACAACCATTTGTGCATTGTCCTTTGCCTTTCTCAGTGACTCACTAAATGACAGTCAATGTAGGTCGGCAAATGATGGGGGATGGTAGCCTTCGGTCTCTAGGGGAAACACTTCTCCCATGCTTGCTATGGGTGGAAACACTTAATGTTTACCAGGGGTGGCCAGCCAAGTGCAATGGAAGTCTGCAGGTTTTTCATTCCAACCAGTGACTACACCCACACATTACAACACCTTTGGATGAGTGCATCTTACACGTGAAATTACCTGTTACAGTAATGAGTTGCGGAAAAGAAAAAAAAAAAAAAAATCTTTAGGCTCTCCAAGCCATGGTTGGCCATGCTTGGAACTACAAGGACTGGGCTACTAGATCTTTCAGCATGATGAGTCATGAGGCTGAAGCAGCTGGCATAGTTGTGTGACCACTGCAGCTTCTGTCTGCCTTTTTTTTTTTTTTTTTCCTTTTTGAAGTCTACATGCAAGCATGTCTGCATAGGTTGTATACCCATACACCTTCACTCTGTGTAACCAAATACCTTTGCAAATGGACACAAACATGATACCATGAATCCCACATAACACATTAATGAGCGCATTCAGTCCCACTAGAGCTTCATCAAACACACCCAATCCTATGATCCTCGCAAATTACAAGTCAAATTTGAACTCCTTATTAGACACAGCAATATGAGTGAATTTGCACTCGCAAGAGAGACACTGGAAAAGAGGGTTTCTCCCTGGGAAATGATTGGAAAATGGCAACAGACTAAGGATCACTGATGGAGCCACCATAATTGTTTCCATTCAGGACCCAAGATCCACCCTCATGCAAAACTCGTCAACATCAAATAAAAATGTCATCTCTCACTTGCATACGGGTGACATTTAGTTTTCTCAGTTGAAACCAAACTAGTATTATAGTGTTCAAAGAAGGAAATTCCCAGGTGTCTTCTCTATTAGCGCAGACCCTACATTTGTAACCATAAGAGAGCAAAACATCAATTATTTTAATAAACAGAGCATATGACTCAAAAGAAGATGAATCTGTATTTTCATCATCAAAGAGTACACTCTAAAACTGCTTTAATTTTATAACAGAAGAGGGCTAAAATGACTGATTATTTCTAGTAAAAACATCTAAATGAGATCATCCATCCATCTCTCTCACACGTTACAAAATTATTAACTACTGTTAAGTCAAAATGTAGCATATTTATTCCTTAAAAATAAAAAGTGCTATATTACTCTAATCATTCTTAACAGCTTTTTATCCACTACATGAAACAACCTGCCCACACCTAGGCACATTCTTGCCTAAATGATTTTGGTCATTTTGGCTGATGACAGATGCATCATTTTGTCATGCAAGTACAACAAATTATTGCATATATTAAAATGTTACAATATCGGATTCGTTTAAAAGCATACAGCATGGAACTGGAAATAAATCTGATTACTGACAAGCTACACTGAAGACAAAATAACCAGGTTACTGGTAAGCTATTAATTTGGCGTCTCCAGATAAGCTTCTTTCATACATACAATCACACAAGCGTATCGAGAACTAGTCACTGTGGGGCATGCCTGTGTATATGGCTTTGTGGGGGTGGGTGGCGAATAAGTACATTGTGTGGAGAAGATTCTGGGACACAAAGCTTTTTTTTTTTTTCCCCTTCATGCTGAAGGCAGCACACAAACAACATAAAAATCCACCTTTCCCATTGCTCAGTTAGAACTTCACAAATTTATGTGGTTTTACATCTAGGCCAGTGCATACCAAGCGAAGCGGAGAGTGAATTATCTGCACGTCTGATAATAAACGCCTAAATGAATAATGAATAGAGCATTTGGAAGTGTTTTGGCTGTGTTGACATTACGCAAATGCAGCCATTGTCTACACCACTGACAGGAACTGAAAGTATTACATCTCTATGGGAGTGTACAGTATGTCTTAACAAGCTTTTGCATAAACACTATTTCACTACCCGAAAAAAAAAAGTAACCATTATAGCTTTTGTGTATTTATTCAATAGTAATAAAGAATCCTTAACAAGTTAGTAGTCATTTCAGAGGCCTCTGCAAGGCATTTCTTTTTCTTCATCAAAATGAGGATAGCACAAATGAGCTGTAAACACCGAGACACACCAGTGTAGGCAATACAAGTGTTGCTATGGTGACCAAAGGCTCTTGCTTCTCTGTCAACAGCTGCTCATGCCACCCTAAATACCCCCACTCTCCTTGAGCTTTCCTTCCATCTGACATCAGGGTCAAGCAAACAAGTCAGACAAGCGTGCTGAAAAACTGATCTTCATTCTAAGCCATCTCACGGCTTAGAATGAAGATCTAATGCGGCTTTAGCCAGCATTTACACCGTGTAACACTAACAGCAACACACCAAAGATTTCCCTTTGTCTGTGTCCTCCACACAGCATCTTCCATGCTGAACAACTGACTGCACACGAGCAATAAAAGTTTGGGACATTTTAGGGTTTCCTCTTGCAACCGCATGAGTATATGGGTCATGGAAATACACACAATTATAGACAGTCACAGAATACTACTACCACATTTTACAGAAGTACATTCATTTTTGCTTCTTGGCCAAAACTATGAAATTGTCTTATTGCGATATCCTGTTGCAATTTTAAGCATAAACGAAGAAAACAAAAAACTAAACACTGCTATTGCTGTGTAATAAAAACTGATCTTAAATACTGCTGCATATACATCCAGCTGCTGCATGATGCACTTAGCCTCACCTCAACTCTATTCTGTTTTTTTGAATGCCTTTATTAAGGCTTTCAGTTGGCGTGCATTTAAATGTCAGAGTTGCATGCATTAACTTTCTGCCTTCTACCATCTGTAGTTTGTGCTTCTTTGTTCCTCTACATGTCCTCTCTCATTGTGTCTTTCTGCAGGGATCTCTGGACTCAGAGCTGCACGCTCCTGGTCTTCAGATACAAGCCCTCTGAGCTCAGTGTTTGTCGTTTCCCTGTAGTCTTCTTTTCTATCTTCGCTTCTAGTGTCAAGCTTCAAGTGAAAGCTTTTTTCCCCCCTCCATCCCCGCTGTCACCACATGCTTGCTCAAAGAAAATCACTGGGTTTCTCTCTATGATATTGTAATTAGGACATATCATACCGTTCACGGTAATACCGGTATAATGTTGGGCAATGACAAGAAAATGAAATATCGCGATAGAATATGGGTAAAATGCGCATGCGCAGTGCCTTTGTTTTCATACGCACATGGCGAAAAAGGCACGGCGGCGACGGAGAATGACAAGGGCGAAAGCGGATCGTTGAATGAAACGGATGAACCAGAATTGGTTTGTAAAAATGCTGCAACTTCAGTGGTGTGGAACTGGTTTAGCTTTCGTCTGTCAGATACATAACAAAGCACTATTTTTGGTGGAGCATGCTAGCGGACCGTCATTATTACCGTTTTTTTTTTTTTTTGGAAAATACGGCACACTTAAAAATCAATCATTTGATTTTTCTGAAAATCGACAGTGCCCCTTATAATCCCGTGTGCCTTATGTTTGAATTCTGGTTGTGTTTACTGACCTCGAAACGATTTTATGTGGTACACGGTGCTCGAAAATCTGTCAAATGTTTTAGTACGACTTTGCTAAGCTACAAACCCGCACCACTTGATGGATTGTTGGAGCATTACAGCTATCGTAGGCAGGAGCCTCCGGAGGGATACGTACAGTGCTTCAACATAATATTACCGTATTGCATGTGTATAAGCTCTTTTTAAGTTTTGTGGATATTATACTTCGTTATGCTGAGGATATGTCGGCCAATTTCCACTGGAAATGCCTTTAGGTTAAACTGTCAGCAAGGAATTTGCATTTGTACTGTTACATTTTTATATAACTTTAATGCAAAAAACAGCTGCTTGTTTAAGTGAAAATACATTGATGGGGTTTTTTTGCACTAATAAAATTGTGGAGTTGTAAAGTATTTTGTCTAGTGTCAATTATCGTCAGTTATATCGTTATCGCAAATTTTCAGATCTATATCGTGATAAATATTTTTGGTCATATCGCCCTGCTCTAATTGTAATGGCATTAAAATGGCACTGGTGTGATGCTCGAGCCATACTGCCTGCCTCAATCTCTGCATATAGCTACCTCACTGAACAGCTGTTGTCCACAAAGACAGTGCTGCTGTTGCAGCACTACTATTGCCAGCCCACAGAGAGAGCAAGAGAGATACCTTTCACCTTAATGCAAGTTTCCAACATTGTGGTACATGGCTGACAGCCCACCTGGCCCAAGCACCTACACACCACCTCCACAAATAAAATGGAAATCACTTATTATGAGGTGGATGTTGGCTAGTTGAATGAACTAACCTACATAACATGAGGCTGTCAACAAGTACTCTAAATTGGATTATATAATCAATATAATCTAACTATAAAATACATACAAATAAATAATATTCTTTGGAAAAACAAAAACGACAAGCAACACTGTTATGCCATTTGTCTTATCTTGCAAGCCACACATAATGCAATGCAGAGTTTCTACCAGTAAAGTTTTTAGACCCAGCAGCTGGGAACAGGACTGTTAATGTGGAAATATTTACCCACAATGTTGCACAGTGGCAGAGTGGAAACAGCAGAGCTGCTTGCTGCTTCAGATTTCAGACACACAGCTGCTGGTGCAAGGAAATACAGGGAGCAAACAATTAAGCCTACCACAATAAGGTAAATCTTAATGTGTTAAGTCACAACATTTCCCTGATTATTTTAATTTAGTTTTTCAAACTTCTTTATAGCTCTAACTACTAGAGGCTAAATTCAGTCATCAGGATCCTTACATTTTGCACTACACCAGCAGACAACCTAAAAGCATGGACAGAAGTTACAGCTTGTCACTATCAGTGACTGAAAATGAAATGTAAGTCCAGGGTCTGACAAGAGTGAATAATTCTGTAACAACCATGTGGTTTTGATGGCATGGAGTTCACAGCTGAGCTCAAGTGTGATTTGCACTCAAATCAATCTAAAAATAAACAACGTTAAATAAAATAACTATGTAAGACATGATGTCTCATTGTAGTGGTATGCCTGCTTGCAGACATGCTGCAGATACGTCTAATATGCAATAATGGTTTGAACCTGAGTGGATTTTGATAAAGGAATAACGAAATGTCTTTTTTGGCCAATTCTAACAGCCCTAACATCATCCAGTCCTTTTGAGAACTGTGGACTTTCAGTGTTACTGACAAAACCCAAGCATGCACACATATACTGCAGGGTTTCCATCAGCATACTGCAAACCCAGAAGCCCAAGCAACTGCAAAGTTTGAATTACAGCCTTTCAAGTGACTGGAATTATAAAGAGATTTTAAAAAACAAACAAACCAAAAACATACAGATGCTGATTTTTTTAAATAAATAAAATATAATTCAGAAACAACTGTGAATCCATCATAAGCAGGGGATTCTCTCACATATCAAATCGCAATATTCAATCAATATTTAAGCCCAGTTTCCAAAAGGTGCACAAGTCTTTGTTAAATGATGTAGCACGGAGTGGGGCTAAGATGATGATGACATACTTTGCATGCATAACTACACTGATTGCTCCACAAAAGATAAGATAAGCTTACGTGGCTGACTCAGGATGAAGATTAAGACGTAGGCAAAAAACACAATATGACCATCAGTAAAGAACTTTCCCACTCTGGCAAGTATGTGCTTGCACAACTTCCTGAAAAGTCATCCACCAACTATTTCTTCATTCATCCTTCTAAAAAGTAACAAAAAAAAAACCAAGAAAAAAAAAAATCAAGCAAGTCACACTTAAGAGATGTGATCATCTGCCTACAATTGAAAAGCGCTAAACATTAATACTTAAATTTTTAACAGATGCCTAAAGGGATATATACTTGCTCTACTTTTATTCTAAGTAGGGACAGAGGGAAGACACCATAGGCTGTAGCTCACACAATGATAAACAGCACCACCCTAACACCAAATGATGTCCAAATAAATAACTACAGCCTTCAACTAGTCAGTACTTGTATGGCAGTTATTTTAGAGTAACCACCAGTGCACCAGTTGGCTGGTCGCCACTGAACACTGCATGTCTCTTTTGAAGGGAGAGAATGGCCCACCTTCCCCCATGGTCTATCATAAATAAATACTGCTACAGAAATATTTGGACAGCCCAGTGAAGAGATTTGCAGCACCACAAGGCTGACACACAGGACTTCCTTGCCCTACTTATGAAGAGGGAATACATTTCTGTTTTTAATACAGTCTCATTGCACTGTGGATCTGATGTTTTCTTACAGTAGTTAGATATAAATAAGTTAAAAAAAATAAAATAATAATTGAACTATTATGTTTCATAGACTGTAGGCCATGAGATGGTTTTTCTTCTTCTTTTAAAACACAAGACCAGGTATTGCATGGAAGGTAAAAAGAACACCTTTCATCTCAGATCCTGTCACGAAGCAGCCTAACAATGTTATTTGGCTATGCCCCCTGAGGATTCAGTACAAATGGTAATTGTGTCAATTTATTGGAACGCCAAATAAAAAGACAGATAAATCCACTAAGAAAAGAAGGATTTAAAGTCTATATCATTACTCATACTTTATAGAGTATTAATTCTAATGCTGAACATTAGAGATTAATACAGGCAAAACACTGAAACTAAATCCTGGTGTTCTTTTACCAGGTGGCACTGAACCTGTAACTTTTGTAACTACTGTAATTAGAGTTCAACACAACTCATACAACAAAGGACAGGTTTTCACCACACGGTAAGCAGACTAGATTGGGTTATGGAGAAATTATTTTACATAGCGTGAATGATGTTATTAAATTTGGCTGGAGTAGCATTTTAATTCAGCCTCAATAAAGTCACGGACAATCTCAGCAACAGCTTGCAAGTTTATTTACTTGAAGTCCAGCATTTGGGGTGTTCTGAATTCACTTTGCTTCTATTGCTCATCTCTCTTCCTGCACTGACTCAGTGACCCCAATTCTAAAGCAGTAAATCACATTAAACTGCAGCAAGACTTGAATCTCCTACATGTTCGCTGTTGTTGCAGTGTTGCCCACCCCTTACTTTATATTGAGTCATCACAGTTGTCTTCTACATTCCCACCAACTACTGGACTGAAGTGGAGCAGCTGGTTGCAAAAACTGTTTAAGACACTCGTCACACCAGATCTTTAGAAAACAACACAGCGCAAGAAAGTGCATTTAAACAACTCAATCTAAAAGAATATCCTGCTTGACACTCAAACATTTTACACACCAGTCATACATGAGACCTTTTCTTTTTTCCCTTACTCTTTGTAAGTGACATTACATAAACAATTAATGATAATTTGGCATTACTATCCAGTGTGCACACACTCCATATGTATGGTAAATTTGCAAGGTAAACTATTAAGCACATAAAATAAACTATTCACAGTACAGGCTGGAAATGAGATTATAAGTGTTCGTTGTAGACGTGCCCCTCCTTATAAATTAGGTCATCAATGAGGATTGGGAAGCTACTAAACTGTAGCCTCAAAAAAAGTCTAGTTAAAAAAAGAAGGAAGAAAAAAAAAACAAAACAAAAAAAACAGACTTCTTCGTGTGAACTATGCCTCAAATTTCACAGGACCTTGGAAAAACCATTATAGAAATGGAAAATGCAAGAAAAGGAAGGAAAGCATTTTTATAGACCTGGGTGTTCAGCAAATTCAAAATCATAAAAAATGTCTCTAAGTAAAAGTAGACATTCCTGCTGCTATAAATAAAAAACCAGCAGAAACTCCTTGGTTTGAAGAAAAAAAAATTCACTGGATGACACTAAGACCAACTGTGAAGTATGGTGGAGGTAGTATTATGGATTGGGACATTTTTACTTCAAAGGCCACAATTAAGGCCCAACTGTGACATTTACTCTTACTGCTAGCAGTTCAAAAAGTGATAAACAAAACTGAGTTTAGCCTTCCATAACACTCCTAGTTTCTCATGTGGCCTCTTGGGAAAATTAATTGGCCACCCCGCCTTACAGTGCTTGAAGTAACAATGAAATTGACACAGTAATAAGAAAATTTACAAGAGAATGGCATGATTGAGATCAACGACCTCAAGCTTAGGAGAGGTTGGTTTATGACACAAGATAATCACCCAACGCCAAAAAAAAAAAAAAAAAAAAAAAAAAATTATGAACCAACAATGGAGAGGTTAAAACAGAAGAAAATTCCTGTTGTAGGGTGGCTGTGTTGGAGTCCTGCCCTAAAGGGAACTGACATGCTGTGACATGGCTGTTCAGCAAAAAATCCCAGAAAATATGTAACTCGTATTGAGATCAAATAACATTCAAATACTGCCACTAGGTCAACAAGAAATGGGAGCATCACATTGACATTACTTATGTGGGCCACTGAAGTAGAATCAGGTTACAGAATTTAAATAGCAGGGGTTTTAGCCAGTCCTGGCATCTGAATCTTTTTTATATAGCAACATTAACATTTTTGTTTCTCTTCTTGGTGAACCGGTACAAAAGCATGACTGGTCCACATGGCATAGAGCCTATCCTCTTAATTAAAAGAAGTCAATGTTTATCCTTGTTTTTAATTATCTTGGATATATTCAACTGGGAGAAGGCCAAAACTTGGAATAACCTGGATTAAGATGCACTTTGATTCTCTTAAAGCAGACAAGACTGTTGAAGCTGTATCCCATCATTCCAGGCACTATTTAGAGTCGTAAAAGGCAGGTCAAACCACGTTTCTCAATCTCTCATTTCTCTCCTAATGTAGTCTGTGCTTGTTGAGTGTTATGTAGACATGCATTATCACAATTTATATTCCTTCCTACACAGCAGAGTTTCTCTAAAAGCGTCTGCCTGTGCTGTGCTGCATGGTAGAAGGTCATAAGCTTAACAGTAACAATTTAAAACTGGAGTTATACAAGAGCATGAACTGGCCCTTGAAACTGGTGGCACTGTCTAGTACAGTTGAATTTCTCTCCCCTCCCCCACACATGCGCTTCCTAAGTCTGCATGACAATATAAATATGTATCATTCATGCTTTAGCTCAAACAAAATGACCTAAAGTGCAGCTTAATGTTGTTTGACTTCAGTAGCACATTTCCACCAAAGTAGACAAACTAATCAGTCACCACAATGGGACAACCTTGAACCTCTAAAACTTAAGTCTGTTTAGTAAAAGTAGTCCACAGGTCGGCTACATAAGGTTAAGCATGAGTATGTTTCTTTAAGAAAAACAACAATGTAGCAGAAAAGTAGGCTGTTTGAAAAATCATGAACAAAAGAGGCTAAATTAAAAGGCGCAAACGGGAATTTCAACACACGTGTGGAGTCAATGGGTGACTAAGCTTTGTGCCGGCAAGTATCCTCATAATCAACGCCGTAATCACCAATTTCTCAAAGTCATTATCCTCTTTGCTTTTAACCCACATAAACACACAAGCAGCCTGAATGCAGTGCTGCCCAAAACAGTGCCACTCGACCTTTACTTAGCTTACCTTTTATTGTGAGTGAACTCGTGGTGTCCGCCGCCACCTCTTCCTTCTTCTTCCACAAGGAGAACCTCCAACTTCAGCGAGCTAGCTACGACTTTCCTCCCATTTTGATTACCGTCACATTTCAAGTTCCGACCGCGGGTGTGAGTGTGTGTGTGACTCACTGCCGGCTAAATTTGCTGTGCTAACAAAGCGTGTTCACCCAGACACGCACGCGCGCGCGCACACACACGCACAACTGGCGGTAAAGTTGGAATAAACCCGGGTTTCTGTGGCTGAGGCTGCAGGCTACTCTCTGTAGAGTTTCACCCTCACCGTTCACTGAGAACAGGAGCAGAAAGAGACAGCAGCGAGCGCTAAACGGCAGGGAGAGAGAGACTTACACAGAGAATAGGAGAGAGAGAGAGAGGACGGGGGCGGGGGGTTGAAGGCTAAACTGTCTTTAATAAACCTGACTATTATAAACACGATCTATTCTGGGGTTAATAATCCAGGGACTGTTTTATCTCATTTGTATCTGATTGGCCTAATTAGCCAAATCAGCAGCCAAAGTGTCAATTTGTTAACACCTTATGGAAAATATACAGATACACGTGCTGTCTGGAACCTATGTGTGCCATTAACGCATAACTACTGTACACTTTGTATATTTGCGCACGTGTGGATTGAGCAGAGCGTGTATTAAATTTGACCCCCCTCCTCCCCCCATATAGATTAGGCGGGATAATTAATACCATTAAAACATGGCTCTCGAGCTTAAGTGCACTATGATATCTTGTTTCAGTTTAAGGACAGTGCGCTGAGACTACAGTGTAGCATGTTGTTGCCTATCTGGCCTCTCGGGGGCTCTTCCCATCCCCCCACACACCGCTATTTTTCGCCTGCCTGGTCACACAGCGGTTGATTAATTCTCCTTTCGCCTTGCTCAGTCATTCAGATTTGGAAAGTAAATAACAAGTTGACATCAGTGTGACACATTCCTTTGGTTACCGTATGTATATCAATACTTGCGCATCACATATTCCATACAAACGCTACAACTGCTCCAGCCTCAAACGAAATGGTGGTGTATTACGAGCTTTTAGTTGGTTGGCCTGCAAGCATACACGTGCACTTTGATATATTGAGAGATAGGTTAGAGAGAGAGGTTTGAAGGCCTCGTAATGCACAATAGTAGTGCAAAATAACCTTTTACATATACAACAGTGATAAAGAAAAATAATAAAATAAAATAAAAATAAGACTGGTGGTGTACAAAGATTTGGTGCAAATATCACTAATAAATATTATGTACACTATAACTCTAAGAAACAGCAATAAGAAGGTCTGATATTGAAATGCGTGTGGGGTTTTGGCAGGTGTGTTCACCTGTCACGAAGATGGAAGCTGTTGTACAGTTTCACATAGGCCAGTAGGAATGATATTCTGAAGTGTCCTTTATGGCAGCGAGGTTGAATAAGTCTGAGAGAGAATAAGCTCTGCTGCCTCTGTAGTATAGAATGGAGCGGGTGCAGTGGGTGGTCCATGACGGAGAGAGCAGTTTGCTGGCATCTCTGGCACTAATGCAAGCCCTCAGCAGATAACAGCAAAGTAAATGATCATACTATCACAGATTTCCATCATCAAACACGCCAACATGTTAAAGGATCTTAGCTTCCTCGCAAAGTAGATTCTGCATTCATATCATGTACTTTTGTTGTTTGTGCAGGAGAAAAAGGCCAACCCCCAGTAATACTTCATTTCTACCAATGTCCCTACAGATTAATCCAGCCAACATATTTTTACATATTCCATGTCTGAAGAAGCAGCTACTTTTGGCTGCTCCATTATTCACAAGGAGTCACCACAGCAGGTACCTCCGCATGTTTTATTTGGATGTTTTTACACCGGCTCCCCCTCCAAAGGACTTTGTATCTGCTCCCAGAATCGAACTGGCGATCACTGCACTGTGGAACCACTTACATATACAATGTCTAAAAAAGCTGTAATTACTGTGACAGATGTATGACTAAAACTAACATCCCAGCCTGGGACAATCAATCAGTCCAGAGAAGACAAGGCTATGTGTGGCATCAGCTACGCCTTTAGTGCTGTAAACCTTTCTGTGCTATACCAACACAACTTACACAATATATAAGATACCACTTATGAGCACGTCAGTTATCCATTTAATCAGGGTCATGGCTGAGGCTGCTTATTGTTTACAGACAATGTGTGCTACACATGAAAAGGTATATCCACAAATTCTTTACTTCTATACTGAAGAGACCAAAACCAACAACTAGTCTGTCTCAGTGTTTCTATCCTGTGTGTGCCTCAAGCCTTTTTCATTCCAGCTGTGAATACATGCTCTAAATGCAAATCCGTACAGTTTGTATGTCTGTGCATGTTTTGGTTATTATTTGATTACAAAGTTATTTTTGGACCTTAAAAACGATCTTGTGAGTATTTGTGGTCCCTGGAGGATCTATATGGGACTGACCTCAAATAAACTACACAACCCATGTTTATTGTAATGAAGGAACATGTCAGCCACTGTAATGGTTTGGCTCATTGATTTCCTATTGATTGACTAACAATAGAGGTCTGGAGGCTTAGAATGGGCTATATTTGGCTTGACTGCACAGACAGCACCAGTGGTACAAAATCATTAATGGTTTTGATGTTTTTTTATGGAATGTGGCAACAGCGAGACACATATGCAGAGTTCTGCCAACTTTCCATTTCCTGCATGTAATATTTAACCTTTTGTCAAATGTCAGTGCACCTTATGGTTTTGACTACCACAAGAGATTGTTGTCATGGTGTTTTTTCCTGTGTACTCTTTTAGAACATGATTATCACAAGAAACAGAGACAGTTACATTTATTAATGCTCACTAGCTGTTACACTACAAAAAAAAAGACAGTGATAATAAACACACACAGTTGCGGAGGACGTGTAAATGTCCATCTGATATGCATCTTGCTGTACCAACAGCTTCATCTGATTAGCTGATTAGTTATTTAGAGCATTACATATCTGATAAAAGCTCTCCTATCTGCCAAATAACAAAGTCATGGCCTTTAATACCAGTAAGTTTTTAGTAAGATTTCAGCGTGGAAAGGAGGAATGTTATTTCCAGAAACTGAAAAATTTGAAATTTGACCCATTTACACACTCAGCTTGGGTATATTGTATAGCAAAGGTCCCTGAGATGATGTGGTTACTTTAAGTACTGATATTATTGCTCTCTGAAAAGCCCTGCAAGGGGCACTGAAAATTATTTTCTGTGATGTGGTACGCTGTGGGAGTTGCAGTTTCGCTATGGGTGATTTGCAAGGTACAAAAGTCTCACACTGACTGAACAATATTTTATTATAGAAGTGAAGTGAAAGACTGGAACTTACATGTTTAAATTCAGCATTTCTACTTTAAAGTGGTGAGGCACAATGCAATTTCAAGTGTTTATCTGACCCTAGGATGCTTTGAATTTATGTCTCATAAGCAGTTCTGCAGTGTTTGCACCTAGTAATTCTTGAAGTCATGGCTATTGTCAGATTGAAAGTCAGATATACAAAATGAGTAAATAACGGTTAAACAGTTGTAGGCCTGCTTTCAGGGAAGTCTTATTGTTTGCCAAATGAATCATGAAACTCTACAAGCAAATCAATTCAACTTTATAACATACAAGCTGACATCGAGGTGAATCACCTCAGACAACTTTCCGAAAACAGCACTTGTGACTGGGCTTTAGTATTTGACAGTACAGTGTTTCAGCGTAATGTGGTGTAGCTCTATGGAGTTTGAAAGATGCACGCTAAGCAGTAAACTAAAAGCTTTGCTTTGTAGATAACTTTTCGGTTAAACATTGCACTACAGATTCTGTTTTACTGCATCTGATCCCACCACCTGGATTTGCCATCATTCAAGAATGAGACCTTATTCTTACATTCCTTCACTTAATACATCTACTCCACCTCGACCCTGTGGAACATTCCTCCCCCCCCCCCAAACAACTATCCCTTGGGATTTTGTGCCGATCCTTAAACCAATCTTGTCACACTCTGCTGCAAACTGCCTGAAGCTACAGTCTGATGAAGCTAGAAGGGCAATTTTCTCTGTAAATTGTGTAGAAATTCGGATGAATTTCTGTGCATATTGTAGCATGAAGGGATACAATGCCTCCATATTTATTTATTTTTTTTGCATCTTACTTATGTAGCCAAATCCTCCCTTACCCTCTCTAATTGTTTAGTTGTCTATCTCTTCCAACGTATGTGATTTCATTGTTTATTTCTTATACAAAAATACTATTAAAAATATAAGACTCCTGTCATAAAAAAAAGTTCAGTCTATTAAATTTTTAAACCACTGGAGCTGCTTTTGACAAGCGCATCTTAGTACTTAAAACTGTTGCCTTGTGTACGTGTTCTCCTCTGCACAAATGGTCAAACACGCTTCTCAGTAGCTTCGCTGCCTTTTGCCCCTTGCACCTCTTTTACATGGTTTACGGTAGGAGCGTTTCCTGCCATAGAGCTGGGGCTGACCTCCTAACAAAGAACAGGTTCAATCTGCCTCCCCTCCCCCAACGCAGGAAGCTGATGAGGGTCACATGACCTTTCTAGACAGCACTGAGGAGCAATGGTAATATGTAAGGGTGGGGGAAGGGAGCAGCTAGTCACACCAGTCTTGTGTTGTTATTAGGCTGGAGAAGTGTGGGGAAAGCCTAGTCAGTTGCAGGGGAATATCCAGTCGAGTATCTATTTCTCATCGTGCTCTGGTGTCTATTTACATACTGGATTTAGTTCCCTAAACCCTCCTGCTTTATTCACACTATAAAAGGAACACGAGCATTGGACCCAGTCTGGAAGAAAGGGCTCCCTTATTTATGATTTTTGTGTCTATATGTTGATGAATAGACAAACGTACAAGCTTGGGAAATTCAATAGTGGCAAAACAAAAGAAAACAAACAACAACAAAAAACCTTGTGTATGTGAATACACTGTAATACACCTCCTCCACTGTCTCCCTCCCCTCCCCCAACCATCCACACCAGCTAGAGAGAAGGCTTTTTGTGGTGCACTGTTATGTCATAACCTACAGACCTATTTTTCAGACAAAGCAAAACAGACTGCGGGAACAAACATCTCTATTTGCAGCTGAAACACTTTGGTTTCCCTTAAGAAAAACAGATGTAACAGTTGACAGAGCGGCGCTCCGATCAGCCATTCCGTTTGAGATCTGCTCCAAACACGCTGCTTAAATATGCCACTTGCTCACTCAGCCGTAATCATTTTCACAAGAAAAACTGACTGTTTAAAAAAGAAAAATATTTGTGTTACTTTGGGAAGCCACATTCCTACACTCCTCAAAAATGAATTCAGGGAGGGGGGAGGCAGAGAAGGCGGGAAAGCAGACAGATATCAGAGATTCATGGATCGAGGACAAAGGTCAAGGGTTGCTGACCTGCGACCAACAGACTTGCCTTGCCTTCCCTCCCCCTCTAGCACAATAGCAGTCAATGGCTTTACAACGTTTTGTTCTTACAGTGGCATTTAAGCCTTTTTAAAAGAAATTCCCCCTTAAGCTCCTCAGACCATAATGGTTATGTTGTACCTTAGTTTCAATCTAGTTTTACATTTTAGACATATTAAAGTCTACATTTTAATAAAACTCGTACAAATTAAAAATATATATTTTACATTACATAACAATTATACAGTCACAGACACAAGACTCAACTACAGTCTTAAGTCTAAGACTTAGAATTAAGAGAACCATTTGTTCTCTTAACTGCCATTGCAGCAATTTGTGCGTTCTATGTTCACAGGATATACCAGCCTCCTTACCTTCTTTAAGGCCACTGATGAGATGACCAGACATAATGAACACAGCATCCTTAAGGTATAAATATTCTTGTAAATATGTCCCCAATATACACAGTTTGATATCAAAACACAGCTTAATAATTTATAGCAATTTTATGGGGGGCACTGGCTATTGGTCATGGACCCTTTGGGGTCCTGAGACCTCCATTTGAGAACCAATGAGCTGTACTACTTTTTTGTGTTTGTTATGTTAACCGACTAAAAATGTCAATAGCTAAAATATAATGTTATGTTATTTGATTAGCCATGCTTTTTCTTGTTTTATTTATCCCCTCCTGCTTTTTATCATTACTATTTAAGTTAGTCTAAATAAAATCTATGGAAACCAGGCTAGAAAGCCCAGCATATATCTGAACTCTTGCCAGGAGGTTCTCAGATGAGCTGTGTCTATCTATTCACTGTATTGTTAGCTTAGAAGCTTGTGGATGGGGATGTCTGATGTGTAGTGTTTTGCTGGTTTCAGCCTCTTGCTTTGTCATGGCAACATAATGGCGTGTAATGAGCTACCACTCGCTTAGACACCCAATACAGCATTGTGACTTGTCATGCTACATAATTACTCTTCTGACCCACGGATTTCAGAGATGATGGCTGTTGCAGTTGTCTCTGCAGTTGCTGTCGCCTCTTGTGATGATCTGCGCGAGACGAAGAGCAATTTAAAGAGTGATTGAATTGTATTTCAGACAGGAAAGGGTTTCACCCGTCACAATAAAAGTCATTCATGTGAAGCTGATATGCAAAATCATAACTGAGTGCATCCCTAGCACCTCTCTACCAAATTAGGTTATAAAACTTTGATAAATCCTGTAGCATTTTGCGATAGTTAGGTACATAAAAAAAAGCATTTCAACATTTTAGCGCGTGTGCATACATGCATGTGTGACACAGACACAGAAAGATTACATTGAGTTTTGAAAATGTGTTCTATTTTTCATCATATCTGATAATTGTTTGCCTCAGACAAGAGAACAAAATCCCCCCTGATAAATTCTCCATTGTTGGATATTAAGGCAGGATCATCTCCTGGAAAATATTGTGAGAAAAAGATAGATAGAGAGAGAAAGAGGTTGGGCGGGGGAGTGGGTAAGAGAGAGAGGTCTCAAAGGCTTGTCTAGACCTCAAAACTTGCCTGTGGTAACATTGCCATCTAGTGGTACCAAAAAACCCTCCCACAAATTACAGATATTGAGATGTCCCTGTTTGGTTAACATGGGTTAAACACACAGGTTTCCTGAATGTGTCCTCCTTATGTCCTCTTAGTCTATTTATTGTATCCAGTCTGAAAATAAACACCACCCTATGTGGTTATTATCATCCAACCTGCTAACAGCCGCAGAGGGATGGTCAGCTGTCAGTCAACCATCACCGTCTAAACTGAGACCAAAATGTAACTTCAGCTCTGAGTGGGTGGTTTATATGTGAATAACAGTTTTTGCTGGACTATCACCCCCTAGTGATTGCACAATGCTGCATTGTTTTGGGATGTGGCGAAAGAAGGAAAATATATCATGTGGACTTGTGTTCAGAAGTCCTGCACGCCAAGCTGGTTTTTCCAACCTCATATACAAGACAAATATTTTCACTGGGAATGTTAGAAAGTCTTGTGAACGCACCAATGAATAGACTCGATATTATGAACAGACAAAAGGGTGGCTGTAAGGCCAATGGGTGTATTTGTTTTTATCAATGAGACGGACTATATTTATTACTTTAAAAACATAACCATTTACTCGTGATTCACCAGAAAGAATGTCTTTGTGCATGTGTATCATGGGGAGATACTCGGGGCCAGAGACAATGCATAGATTTCACGTCCAAATTGTGAATCAATATTCGCCCCCTTTTTTTAATCTGCAAGAAGAAAACATGACATGACCTCTTTTGCATGTCATATCAGTATTTGGTGAATAAGAAATTGAATAATTCACATTCCTTTAATGCTGGGTAACCAGCTGCAGTTATCACAAGTAATATGACAGATCCTGAATTAATATACAGTGTGATAGTGATATTGTGCTGTGCTAACATCTTATTTGGCTTGTTACAATTAAATTAGAAAGGTGAATGTTTTTCTCTCCTCTGCTGCTTCTAGATTTATGATTTCTTTGCCTAACTTTGTAATGAAAGATCTTTTTTAATCAAAGGCTGGGTGAGTCTTACAGATAATAGCTCTTGCACTGATGTCATTGTTGTAGCTTGCTCTTACAGATAGCCAATGTCTTTTTGATGAAATGTAGCAGCTGGTTTCCCTGGAGACTCGCTATCAGTTAGAAATTTGATTTATATTCATTTAAAGCAGATTAATCAGAAATCATATTAATTGGGGAACAAATGCAGACTCAGTATCAGCTAATATTACATAATCAAACTCCTCTATTATTCTATCTATTATGTCTCATACGCTCATTTATTCCATGTGCCCTTTTTAACATACATTGCAATACATTGAGCATTCCCCTGATTAACAATGCTTTTAGATGATCAAGGACAATTTACTGTTTAATCACAAGTACCCAGGCAACACTGATTCAAATGCCTGCCGACATCTACAGCATTACTCCACTTCCATGTTCACATGCTCCCTTAAGCTTAACTAATCTCCATCTCTTTTGTTTGCTAGTGATCACAACAAAAGCCGGTGGTCCCCTCTGATCCGAGTGCCTCCCCACCACCACCATCAAAAGCGTGAACCCTGAGTCCACCTGCCCCTTTACTCATCAAAGATAGGCAAGTGTTTGATCGCCGTGCACCTTCTTTGTCAGTGAGTTTGCAGGCTGAAAACTGACACTGGTGTGTTGTCTTCTGAGATGTTTTTGTGAGCTCATGTTACAGAAACCCTTTTTTCCCCCCTCTTTGCTTCGAGACTGCACCCGGTCCCTCGCCACACCGGCATATCCAGTCATCTCTCAGAACAATGACTTAAAAAGAGAGCAAAAAGGCTACATTGTTACCAAGGGTGTTCTTGAACAAAAGGCCCCACTGTGAAGAGAGAAGTCATTTTATATAATAATTCTATGTGAAGGTGAGGTTATTGATTGGCTGTTCAGCACATAATGTTGATGTTATTGAGAGAAAGGACACAATGACCCTTGAGGGTAGAGTACAAAGATGAGAGGACTCTTTTATTAAAGGCAGTGTTAGGGTTGATGAAATGCTATTTACTTTAAGTTTTATCCTCTAAGCCAAGCATGACCTCATTAAGACTATGAGCCCTGAGTGTTATGTTGTATATGACTCATGAACAATTATATACCTTGAAGTCTATTTGCGGAGGTAAGCACATGTTGCTAGTGGAGACCCATTGTAAACATGGGTGTGTAAAACAATTGTGTGATATGTGTCAGAGATAAAATCCAGTCAGACAACCATGGCCTCTTTTAGATAGCTTTATGGTCTTAGTATGCAATTAGAAGAGGCTTTTCCCAGTCAATGAAAGCAGTGAGTTGGAGGAAGACGTGTCCCACAGGCTGCAGGAGACATCAGGACCGCACACAGACAGTGTGTTTCCTTCACCGCTCACTATAAACTCCCCCCCCCAATTCATCACACATGGCTGTAATAAGCCAACAAATTAAGCCATTATACTGTTTTTAAGGTACACAGACATCCGCGTTTAAATGTTTTAAGAGTAGCAAGGGATATCTCACCCCAAGTTCCATTGTATGTCTGAGACCACCAGGGAAATGAATGCACATCCATCTTATCATTAGAGAACTGTGGGATGATTTTTATGATTACAAAGACATATTTTTAGCATGACAGGCCAGAGCACTCGATGCTGCAGCCTGCTTACTCTCACTGAACAGATTGTTGACTTTTTATCATTGTCAAGGGACCTTTTTTTGAATGGGAAGAGATATTTTTTTCTTTACTGTGTTTTCATGATCCCCATCACTGCTCTATGTGCAGTGCCTGCTATTTAAGATGTGTAAATATGGGCATATTACTTTTTCAGTGGCGAAACGGGTCAAACTATTTGGCATGTATAACTGGCCCAAAGCAAGACAGTGATTTAAGCCAAAACTAATGATGGTGTGCGAGTGCGTGTTCACTCCCACTCTGCATACAGTTTAAGAGCAACAGCTATAAAAGTTCATTATGCTGTTGCTGTAATGGGGTTCAGGAAAGTACTCCAGGAGCTGACAAAAGCTGGAGTGTCTTGTAAACCCTTGAGGGAACTTTCTAATTAAATACTCACTCCTTAACTTCAATAAATAGCAAAGATTTCAAGCTTTTCCTACATGTCATACTTTCTCCATACCTGGGGCGAAGAAATGATGCCAGAAGTCGGGAGTCCATATTGAGGAATTTAGTCAGGATGGTTTTAATAGTTTTCCATGTAGAATTGTTTTTCCAAGCTACTGTGAAGCATGTAGGTGAGAGCTGGAGGGGTATGGGCTTCCCTGGGATGTTGGCAAGCGTGTCCAAGCCCATATGTGGTGGTTTAATACAGAAGACCATCTATGAAACAGTCAGATGAGTTGTATCATCAGTAAGTTTAACTCTTCTACATAATGTAGCGTAAACAGATTTATATGTGCACACGAGCTGATATGCTGCCAAAAAGGATTTCATAAATGAATTTATAATGGCAATCCAGACCTGGGGTTGGATGGATGAATGGATGGATTGTTTGTATGGATGGATGGACAGATTGTTTACTTGTCACCGAGAGCTTCCAGGCAAGAGGAAAAGACCACAGAGAAGATTCATTGATGTGGTAAAGAAGGATTTGCAGAGGGTTTAGTGCAACGGAGGAGGACGCGAGGGACAGGTTGAGATGGAGGCAGATGATCCGCTGTGGCGACCCCTAAAAGGAGCAGCCAAAAGAAAAAGACAGAGTATATCTTGTAGCCTTTTTAAAGTTGATGTCAAATGAGGTTATCTCTAAGACTGCTAAATTAAAACAGAAACCCTGCATTTCAAACTGGAGCTTTAAAGACTTGGATGTCTAATGAACATTCAATGATTCTGGGAGATTAAGTCAAGATATCCTGGCCTCAAGCTTGAGTCTTGATCATTTTCCTTTTAATATGTCTCTTATCCAGTGTAGCGATAGATCTAAAACCGCTTAAATACTTTAATTAATTGTGTTTGGCTTTAAAACTTGTAGATTTGTTCTTATTATACAAAAAATATAATCAGATCAGCTGTCGTACACTTCGACTACTGGTCAGAACTACAGATAGAATATAGATCTGTCATAGACTAGGAATCCAAAGCTATGTCCAGTACAAAAATACTTAGGTAGATGGAAGGCGGTGGATTATGCTGATTAAATAGACAACAGTTTCCATAACATCTCTTGTCTGTTGTTTATTTATTGATTGCTCTGCCCATTCCAAGTTTTGATTGCAGAGTATGACTTCTACTCAAGCCCTTCCTCCTCCTTTGCAGGCCTGCTCCCTAAAACAAACAGCCTTTGCTTTGGACAGAGTGAAGGACTATGCAGCAGTCTACCTGTTTTAACGCTCCTCGTGCCTGTCAGTCACCGCGGGATCCTCCAATAGCAGGGCTCGTGAGCCGTTGACTCCTCCCCAGTGTATAATTGAAGTTTCCTTAGTTTCTTCGCCGGAGCCTGCACGCAGTGTTGTCCGATCCGCGGAGGGGATTAAATGCAGAGCAGCAGGGACAATGTTTTCCAGGAGCCTGAACGTGTGTGTGACCCTGTGTTTGTGGATTACGGCGCTAACGAGCCCGGGGAGTGTGTCTGCGAGGAAGCAGGACGACTCTTTCTTCACTGCCAGTATTTATCGAGCAAGATGCGCCTCGAGATGCCTCAGTCTGCACATCACTCGCATCTCTGCGTTTTTCAAGCACTCCCAGGTATGAGCATGTGTTCACGGGAACTCCTGACAATATGCGGGGAATCAGAAGCGAATGCGATGCCGTGCCGCTGCATGAATGGGAAGATGTGCCGGTCGATGATTTCCACACAGCCTAAGTCAAACCTGTTTATCCTGAGCCCATTGTGAGAAGGCTGGAGCAGGTCACTAATGAAGCCCGTGTAGTTCATTAGTTTGGTGCTCTGTTAGGAACAATCACTGTCACCAAACAACCCTGTCACAAATTTGGAGATTGAGCTTCACATTAATTATGACAGCTTTGCTTCCTTACAAAGTTGCTATATACAGAGTGTGGCTGTCTGTGTGTATGTGTGTGAACGTGTGGAGTGGGAGGCTTTAAGCTATATCAAGCCTAATTAACCCATCTCAGTGTTTTGAGACAGAGACATTATGAATGCCTCTCAGTTGAGCCAGCTTCCATTCATTACTTGCTAATTACTGGAAAATGAGATACCTCTCACTCATTTGAAATGTACTTGCTGCTGTTTCTTTATGTAGTGGGTAACTTTTCTCTTACCTTGCGTTTGGAGACTTTTGACATTGATTGTCCCACCAGCAAGCGTGCTGTGACCCCGAGAGCGTTTGAAGCTCCTATATAAAATAGATGTATGCTTTGGATGATTTGGCATGTGGTGTCAGAAGTTGTTTTTCACCCTCCACCGGACACACTGTTCTCTCCCAGGACTCCAGAGAAAAGAGCTGGTCACTGATCCCTCTCCCCTCTGCTCCTTTTCACCAGCTATCTGTCTGCTGACGGCCTTTATATTCACTTCATTTGCATTTGCAAGGCATGTCTTTCTCAAGGTGCATTAATGAATCCCTGATTGTCAGGAAACATTCTGGGGCGAGGTAAATTTGTAATTAGGTCTAATGACTCAGCAAAGCCCATTGCTTTATTTCTTTGGTACCAATTACTTTTACACTGAAAGCACTTATTGATTTGGTGTAGTAATGCAGGTCCGTGGGACACAGACCTTCTGCAGTTAATTCAAAGGAATTGTATTAAGGGATAACAAGGCTGATGGATGAAGTGTCTTTATTCCAATGAAAAATCCCACGCGGATGGAAAGTAGGAGACCCAGTTTGTATTTCTTAAAGTGCAACTTGGCAAATAGTGTCAGGGATTAATTTAGAGAATATACAGTGTGTTGCAGCCCTAGGTTGCAAAGTTGGGGGGATTAAATTAGTGACCAGCCAGGAGGCCAAATAACTGATGGAGTCTCACCTCTAATGAACAGCTAACAGTCAGTATAATTGACTGCAGAGCCTCAGAGTCTGGGGCGCTCTTCAGTGAGGGGAAGATGAGAGGAAGGTGTTTGTCTAAAGAGAGGGCCGTTTTGTGGTTGGTGATAAGCAAGGGTGCTGGAGCAAGCTTGTGGGTCTAAGAATAGACGGCAATTGTTGATAATTTGCACGAACTGTCTTATGCACTGTTTTCTCAACAGTCCTTTTATGTGAGGATGGGGGGTCTGGTCAGCTGCAAAAACATGCCCTGCCAATCCCCATCCCCCACCCCCAACCTCTACCCTCCTGGCCCTGCCAATAAATGCCAGCATCACACCTCATAGGCATGCAGAGGATATATACATCGGGCTACCAAGTGATGCTCCAAGGAGGTCACCTTCCTGCTAAATGCTGGTGCCCAATTGTGCTAAATGTGATAAGCTCTAATGTAATGTTGCCACAACAGTGGGGCATGCTCAGTCAGCACAACCCACAGGTGGATCTGCTTCCTCTGCCAGATCTTATTACAGCAACGGCAGCTTGGAGCTCCACTCCAAGGATCGACACGACAGACCTCTTAATTCATCTCGGACATCCTTCAGGGGTCATTTAATACTCAGTGGGGAAAACCAAGACATGCAAGCCTTTCCATTTTAATGGAAATGAAAGACCTTGGCTGCATGTCAAACGTTTGCCTCCTGTTTCTTAATATTTTACTGTGTCTTCTCAATATCTGGTAATCTATATGGGCTGCTTATTTTGGTTAAGGTACAAGATACAAATTTTCCTCTTAACACATTTTGCAGCTGGAATTTAAGACTGGAATGATACTTGGAGAATTTAGATGTTATTACAGATGTTATGAACACCCACGCGTCTTTCCTTTCTTTATGTGGCTGAATCAGAATGCAAATCAGAGACTTTGTTTTAATTGCCCCAGTTCTGAATTAGTGTGAAATGGAAACAAGCATAGAGTTGCTGAGTTAGGAAACCCATGGGTTGTCAGATTTATAGCATCACTAGATTTATTGATGCAATAGTATTTCCAAATAGAGATTTATCGGCATTTTACTCCACTTTTGGGGAACTTGTCACCCTAGTACAATAGACAGAGGGGAACACCCAACCATAAATATTAGCCTCGGACACTTTAAAATATTAAGAGCGAGCTGGGAGCCCCGTGCAATAATGTATTCTGAAAGCATCAGCCTTGTAGTGGATTATTTATGTGGGGACCTGTGAAGCCAAAAACAAGGTGTGTCCATGAGGTCTTGTTATTACATTCGGAGCAATAAAAATCTAACATCTTAAATTCAGTCATTCATCGCTTGTGTGCTGCATAGTAAAGTCTAAGCATCTTGCCTGAGAGGTTTGTGTTTTAAGTGAAGGCAAGAAAAAACATTGGCGAGTGGTTTTTCCATGTCCCCTTGTTTTCGCCTTTGATATTAAATAACCTGCGGTGGAATCAAACCTCAGCCAGTGCTCGTCTCATGTGTGGAGTTTTTCATTAGTGAAGACAGCGGATGAATAAGGGGTCTATGTAGCTTGGCCTCACCTCTCTCCATAAATGCTTTTAAACCATGACAGTCATGTCTGTAAATCTCAGCCCAGAGTGCTGCTACACCCTGAGCTACCTCATTTGACAAATAAGCCTCATTCCTAAGTGGAGACAACTTTACACTAGTGTTGCTTTACCTTTCTGAAACACCCTTTAATGTTAACACTGAACACACACTGAACGCATTAGCTCACTTTCAGAGTGTCTGACAAATTATTCATATAATGTGAATAATTAATGGGCAGAATGACCACAGCCCTCACACCCACTCGAGTCGAAGCCTAAATCTCAGGCTCCTATATTTTGCTGCTGCGTATGTTCCCTTAAGGAGAAGTTATTTTGGTGATGCTTGACGACTCCTGAGATGTCAAAGGACACAGAGAGAGATCGTGGTCTGTCCTTTGAAGTCCAGTCTCCAGTTGAGATGGCTTGAAAAGTACGGGGACCTGTAGACCAGCTGGATTAAATGCAATTTGAAAATGTGATTAGTGGGAACCGCAATGCTTTTAATCCAAATCAGACGCCCATAGGAGACAAAGATTTCCAGTTTCAAAAGCTGGATTGGACTTATCAAAGATCAAAAGGCCTTTGTACATGTTCGTCTCAGTTTGTCTAGACAATGCAACACGCCCTTGCCCACCTGCTTTAATCCTCAACTGACAATGCCCATAGTGTATCTTTGTGATAAATACCCTGTTTACATGCCTCATCTAGTCACTCCGCTGTCATCAACAAAGCATGGTTCACCTTCGTGCGTTTGTGCGCCACTGTCTGGTCTTCTCACACAGGAGAATATCTGGAAAGAATTCATTCACTTGAGTCCTTGACAGTCCTCAGGACTGCATAATGTTCAGACTGCAGAGGAATGTCATGGTGAGTCAGAGGGATGAAGTCCTGACCTATAATTATTCCCCCGTTGGTCCCTGAAATGGTGGGGTCAGGCCTGGACAGCTGGGGCAACATCCTGCTGAGCCTCTCTGCTACGGGGATGCTGTCACAAAGCAAAATTAGCTCCTATGTGGATCTGGCTCTGTCTCCATTGATGGATGGGTAAAGAAAGGTGTCAAAAACAGGATTGATGATTTAGGACATGGCCTTGAGTTGTGACAAACTGTATAAATTATCTGGAGGCATTGCCTGCCAGTGTAAATGTCAAAGTTTTATTGATGTGGTGACACTGACGGGGTTTGTTTGCTGGGATTGATGTTTAAAAACCACGTCAAAGTCTTCAGAAAACCTGCTGGTGCACACTAAATTTGAGCCAATTAACTCCCATTTTTTTTTACTTCACATGGTAACAAAATTAAACTATTCCAAGTGTCCTTAGTACTTTTTCATCCTTATCTGAATAGTTTTTTTCAAGAGATTCTCTGAAGACATGACTGTCCAATCATGGCCTCCTTTGAAGCCTTTTCAACCATTATCCTTGACACAAAAAGCAAAGCACCTACTGGTACTGGATGTCAAATTAAAGCCTTTAATGATAAGTTCTCAATGTCTCATGGGAAATTTCTTCTGGATTACATTGTGAGAAAATGCTTTGAACTTGACATTGAACTTAAGCAGACCTTTTGCCTGCAGACCCCTAAAGTTTGGCTTTATCTAACCGCTTCATTTCTTCCACAGGGATGCAAAGGGAACATCCAAAACTCAAGGCCAGATTTAAGTCAGTGACTACACATTCCAGAAATGTAACTCTATAAACAGAGTCTCCACTGAGAATACTCTCACGATAATCTGTCATTGATCTTAAGTCTAGGAAATGATCAATGGTCAGATGATTATTTATAATGTCACAGGTGATTAAGCCAACTGATGTTGCAGTTCCCGTGTGTGCTACACAACTTTACAGCTTCTTCGAGTTGAGCTGTAAGGGAGTTACGGTTACGAACCAACCAAAAACGTAAATCCAGATGAATACGTCATTTGCATCTGCTGAATGTGGAAATGTATGAAACATTGTCATGTCAGTTTATAAGGCGAGGACATGTCAATGTTGCTTTGCAAGTGTGCAGAAAATCAGCTGTTGCTGATCTGTCTTTCGCCATAATCACCAGGTCATTTATGCTAAAGCTCGAGCCTTCCTCTTGGTATCCAACCAAAATAATGTTCGCAGAGAAAAACAGCATAATTCCCAGTCCTTGTGGAATAAGGGAAATGGCTTGAAAAAGTCATTTACCTCCACTAGTCCTCCACTTGATAGTCCTCTGCATTCACACATCGAAGCTTTACAAAAACACGGCTCTATTAGGACCAAATGTTTACCTTGTCGGAGTGCTGAAGGTGGCACTTCGACCGCAATTAGAGCAAATTGGCTATATCTGCGGTCTGTGCAGGAGTGCTGACATTAGTTCCTCCTTCCGTGACCTCTGAGATGTCTGTTGAGAGATCAAACAAATTCACAGAAAAGCTGGGGTCACCATGCTCTGCTGAAACTGACCAGAGGTTTGCCCTCACCTTAGTGTGGTGACCCTGCTTTCCTGCTTGGGCTGCATGCACTCAGCACACAAAGCTGACTCGCAGTCAGCCTTTCAGATTTCTGTGCTGTTAACATTATTGTTAATCAAAAAGGCCTTGGCCACCGCGGACGTATATTGTGAGAGGGAGAAGAAAGGGTCAAAGTTGCACATTGACTTGATGAATTGGTTATTATAAATGTTCTTTCAGCAGTATGTCTGATGACTGATGATGTTTTTCCTTCTTTTCAACAGAATAATGGATCCTTGGTGTGGTGCCAGAATCACAAGCAGTGCTCCAAGGTAACACCGTTTCATTTCTTCCATGAGTGAGACGCATGCTACATACATGCCTCGTTATCAAAGAATAATACAACATAAAGTGTGCGAGTCACGACAGGACTAGTTTTGTCATGCCTGCGGGATTCACAAGCTGTTGACATAGACTGTCATGAGATAAAAACCATAGTTGATTGCTCCTGCTTTCATAGATACCCATTTGCTCTTGTAATTGGAATACAATTAAAGAAGATCTGAAGAGATTAAAGGTGTGTCAATTTATGAAAGCAGAGCGTGATTGTTTTTTTCTTTCTGCTGTCATTTGGAGTTTCACTCGGATGCATTAAAGTATGTCTCCCGCAGGGCTTGTTTGAGTTCTGTGCCCTGTCCCAAAGAAGGTTGATACAAAGCCTGTGTTGACAGCTCCTCTGAAAAGATGGTGCTGACATATTCTATCAGACTCTCCTGGAGATGTTGACAAGGTCCTCAGAGATGCGCTGTATAGACTGTGGACAGAGAACATGATGGGGCTGAACTAAGGAGGATGTGCTAGCGGAGGTCCAAGTAGAAATGCTTGGAAATGCTTTTGGTATCTGTCAAATGCTCTCATTTCCTGCGCGCAGGCATTGAAACCAAGATCCAGCAATGTTAGACCTCTTTGAATCAAAATAGGGCATACACAACACGCATATTTGCAAGACGACAGGTTTTCCTTTCATGAAGCATCAGATGTTTCTTTTTTTTCTCTTTTTCTTCACTTATATGTCCGCCTTATATGTCAAGGTAGCTTGGTGAGGACAAATTCGATAACTTTTCCTCGCATGCCTTTATCAGTCTGCAGTTAAAGAGGAATGCATGCTGAGAATTTGTGTAAAACGCATTATTAC
This sequence comes from Maylandia zebra, assembly GCF_041146795.1. Taxonomy (NCBI): domain Eukaryota; kingdom Metazoa; phylum Chordata; class Actinopteri; order Cichliformes; family Cichlidae; genus Maylandia; species Maylandia zebra. The sequence continues at coordinate 18,723,356 of NC_135182.1, read as the reverse complement.
AATGACTGTGATTAATTGAAAACTCATTATAATACAGAGCGGCGGCGGTTATTTGTGCTTACTTAATGTGGCTTCATGTGGAGTACTTATTAATCCCAATCAGTGTCTAGTATCAACAGCCTTGCAAAGTGAAATTCCCTTTTTTGAATTTCAAATCGTTTCTCGAGCAATTTGAATTTGTCTTGGATAAAGCCGAGCTATTGCAACAGTGCTTTGTCATGTGTTCTGTACGGGTTGTTTCACTTGTCCTATTTATCACGCACTTAAAGCACATTCTTCTTCACTGTTAACACCACTAAATCTGTACTAATTTGGGGGTGAAATGTCATTGTATAGTGCTCCCCCAGTTCCAACACAGGCACGGCCTTTCTGTTTGGAGTTTGCATGGTCTCCCGAGAGCTCAGGTTTCTCCTGCCATCGAAAACACGCCAGGTTAATGCTGCTCTGACTGTCCTTTCCTGCAAAAAGTCGCACATCCTCTTTGAATAAAGTAGTCAAATTACATTAGTTATATTAGTGAGTACAGTCTGAAGCTTGTGTGTGATCCAAGTTCGTTCTAAAATGTAATGTGTGATTAAGAAAATATGTCATTTATTTTATTTTAAAACTTTGGTGACATTTTGCTTCAGTCCAGCAGGCGAATCTTCTTTGTTTTCACCATAATGCTGTGAAACTTGTTCCTCTCCTTTCCACTGCGATAGCCAACAACAGCTCTTGGCACCAGCCATCCCTCAGTAATTCAGAGTTTTATGTTTGAAAAAAAAAAAAAGAAAAGAAAAGAAATAAAAAAGCTTTTGCTGGCTGCAAGTCTAAGACAGCATACTGTTTTCATAATCAACCAGCCAACATTGCTGAAACTCTGCAAATATCCCAAAAAACTCTGTAATGAACTTCTTGGTCTCCCCGCTGTAACAAACATGCCAGTTAGCACTTCTTTATCCTACTTGTAGACTGTAAATACACGAGGCTGGATTTGATGTAAGCCCTTAAAAATAATGATATGTTTGTGTTGCTGTTCTACAGCTGTGATGCTCTGCTACTTTCAGTTTCAAGGGCTCTCCAAATCGAATTAATTTAATTCTAGGCTTCAATTCAGCCGTTCAGGGTGCGGGCCAGGGCATGGTGCTTAAGTTTAATTTGCACCAAGAAGTCAATATTTTGGTAGCAAACATCACCACACTTCACATCCACATCAATGGCTCGAGTGTGCTCTCAGGGCCTGTGTTTAGCGTGTCAAAACAGAGAGCTATTGTGGCCACTCTGACAATTGCACCAAATGGGCCCATGCTGTACAGTGGTTCCCCGTGAATAGCTCTACAGCCGCTGATTAGCCTCTTCACTTCATGAACAGCTCACAGTCAAACAGAGAAGACAAAGGCAACAGCTTCGGGGGGAGTGCGTTAGGGCAGAAGGCCTGTCCACCCTGGAGAACGGTTAAAGAGCCACTGAGAGCTCCCTGCCTGTGAAGGAAATGCAAGGAAGGGCTGCCTAATAGTTTAGACAAAGATGCTGTGACCCTGTCCATCTGTCTGCGTTTTAGGAAATCAAAGCCTCCTGTTTCCATTTGTGATGAGAAAGTCATCCCGGTCATCTCGTATGCAGTGTCCAGAGTTGGCCCTGCTCTCAGTTTCCCCCATTGTAATGGTAATTAACCTGCTTGCCCTCTCTTCAGAGCCGAGCGAGGTGGCATTTGAAGAGCTGGGGAGTCATTATCATGCCACAACAGTGGGCCAGCAGACAAAGTCTATTCAGCAGGGGAATGCCAGGGAAGTAGACGGCAAGCAGTTGTAGGAGCTATTGTCATTTTGTTTCCCTACTGTTAGAGCTCACCTCTTGAGAAGTTTGGCTGTATTCCCTAAAAGTTTAAAAAAAAGAAAAAAAAACACTCCAGGGTGTTCTCTCTTTTTTTTCTTCTTCTGGTGGGGCAAAGAAAATATATTTTGTGTGCCCACAGCATGGGAGAGCATGCAGAAGAAGCTTTCCATGTTCAGAGCGTAGCTGATATTTGCAGGGTGTGCTTCCCTGTGGGTGTGATCCAGGCTCCACATCAAATGCTAGGATAGACTTAAGGCAACTAAATGTCTGCAAGAAAGCTGTGCGCTTCATTACTCAAACTTCTATCAGGGAAGGATGAGAAGAAAGGGCATACTCTATATGCCTAGATAGGTTGGCCTGCAGTAATTCACTGAAAGGCGCCAATCAGAATAACTCCTCAGGAGGAAAGTGGGCTATTTTTCCCTTTTCCCTCCATTTAGGATGATATTTAAATTCCATCTTTAAAAATTCCATCCTTTATCGGGGAGATGTTGACTCAGTCCTGCATTTTTCTGTGAGCCAATCATAGCCCCATATTTACTTATCAAGCATTTGCAGGGAGAAAAATCTTTAGAGAGCAGCATTGTCTGGCTGCCATTCGACGCCAATGAGTCGTGCATGTCTTTCATAGATGCCTTGCGTGTACCAGGTGGCTCCTTTGAGTGATCTTTCCTATCACTCACACCCTAAGCTTCAAATTCCAGAGCAAGAATAAAAAGTGTTTACTCTTTTGGATTACACGCGCCTTCGTCTTCACATGTTGGAAGCTTTGGAGCGGTTTTCCTGAATAACAATCGCTGGAATGCTACTATGTCACATTCAAAAGTGTCTTTCAAAGACACTATCAACCACAACCCCCCTTCTACCAACCCACACATTTTCTCACGCCAAAATAAAACGATCACACTTCCTCATCACTTGTTCTTTTTTCTTTTTTTTCCCAGAGTGAAATGAACCTATAAAATAGATCCCAAAGTCTCACCTTATTATTGTTTCCTGGTTCCAGTTCATCTTAATTGAAGCACTAAATGCATATTCATCAGAAAAGTGTCACTTTCACTTGAAGCTTTTCTTGGTGGTTAGGACATTTTGAGGTGCACTGAAATGATGTGATACAATGGGTAAGGGTTAGCAGTTTTACAGCTGGGCATGGCTGGGATTGTTAGGTGCTTAAACAGACTTCAAAGCACCTTTTGGTCATGTTGAGGCCAGACATTCATCGCACTTCCCCGTGTTAGTCACATTACCAGCACCGACACCTCAAAGCAAGCCAGGCTAGAAATCAATCTGTCAAGTAGACTGTGTCTGGATTGCCCGCCAGCGTACGTGTAAGCAGAGTGTAATTTTTTTTTCCCGAAACAGCCCTAGCCAGTCTGACTTAATTCACTTTCCCATTTCACGTAGTCATATATGTGACCTGAGTGTTCAATTTTGAGAGATCATGTAAAAAGACAGCCATGTATTTTGCCTTTTTTTTCCCCCTTGTATTTTATGTAGTTTGAGGCAGTGTGAGTGTCTGTGTGTGGGTGGTAGAGGAGTGTGAAGCAAGGCTGGTCAGTCCCAGCAGGAAGGACCTGATCTGGACATGGTTGTTAAGTTTCATTGGTTAACGGGGGGGTCGCTTCATTGGCTGCTATCTGTGGAGCTCATTATTCACATGGTGGGTGGCAGGGAATGAAAACCCCCACAGAAAAAAAAAGAAACACCAAAGACGTGGCCACAGGAGAGGAGGCAAAGAGGCTGCGAGGCTTGCAGTTGAGACTTTTTCAGCAGTGAAAGCTCAATCCAGAGCTCGTCTTTGCAATCCTGTCTGCTCAGCATCTGAGTGATGAGTGCGCCAGGAAATACTTCAGGAAAAAAATATGCTCGCTATCTTATACCTGTCTATTTTTATTGATCCCGCAGAGCATAAGGGGCCTTTTTATTTATTTTTCCTAAAGATAATCAAAGTTTCACAGATAGCCTGATTTCCCATGTTCTCCCTGTCAGAAAGGATTTCATTCTCTTGAAGGATTAATGTAATCAAAGCTGCAGTGAAATCCTCTTTTAGCAATAATGACCAGTCACACTGAGACAATCTGCCATCATCCAAGTGTGTATTTTCAATCTGAGGACGTATTGGCTGAACATCACAGATTACAGCGTACTTATCACATTAACTTTGCCATCATTTCCTTTCCTAAGATCACGTGTTAAGAGGTGCTGTAGCAAGAATTAATTCGGTGGTTGTTGTTTGTATTTTCGTTTCCAGACCGATCGTGCCAACAGTCGCCTTGGTGAAAGAAAGATTAGAATTTAAGAATCTTTAAGCTGATGTACTTAGTAGATGGGGGCTTATCAATTTATTCCAGCTGCACTCAAAGCTGCTACATCCCGCAGATAAACCCCACACTGAGTGCTGTGTGTGATGGCTTCAGAACGATTGAAAAGCAGGGCCTCGATGACCGATGTATCTCTTAACCTTCTGACTTGGAGATGACTACTTCAGCAAAGTAGATTATACTTCAGCTTTTCCAGTCTGAACTTGCATCAGAGATGAAGAGAAAGTCAATTTTTTTTTTTTTTGTCTTTTGTTTGCTCTCCACAGCTGTATACTTTATCTTACGTACTCAACATGCCCAGGTTTGCCCTCTGTTTGTGAAGTCTTTGCACTGCTTTTTGAATTGCATGTAAAAGAAAATTCAGTCATCACATCAAGCAAAGAGAATGCATTATATCACTACTTTTTTTTTTTTTTTTTTTTTTTTTTTTTTTGTCTGCATGTTATTTCTCAATCTGGATGTGTTGCAATTCAAAGATGCCGATAATGCTGAGGGGCTGTTTAGTGAACACTAGAGAGGGCAAGTAGGATTAGTGAATTTAAAGTGTGTCTGAAACTCAAATAAACAACTGGAGATAGTGGTGGAATGTGACTGGAGCATGGGATTAAGACGGCTTTCCTCCCCTCTATGGCATGTTGTGTTTTACATGTTGTTGGCCTACATTGGCACAGAATCTCCAGGTCTGGTCTCATTTGATTTGAGATGAAGCAGGAAGGGATTAAGACTGCTTGAGTGGTCATTTTATGAAACAACCCAGCAGAGCTAATGCCTTTTGACTTGTTTACCATGTCCTCGGTCTACAATGGCAGAAATTCATTTTTCATCCCATGCATGGTAAGCAGGAGTTCACTGTTGCCGCCATAAATCAACCGTGTGAACAGTCTGAATAAATGGCTTTGCCGATGAGGAAGTGTTTTTATCGTGCGATCCCGCTTTCAACTCTGCTTCTATACGTCTGTCATCAACACATTATGCATGATTGTTTGGGTGTAAGTACAGTATATCATGCATTGGGCAGATCTGACATGCTTTTCAGCAAACCGTGGAGAGGGTTTGGCTTTCCCATGCCATGTCACAGCAAAAGCTCATGGCGGCCTCTTTATCACCAATCTGACCCCACATGATGGATACATCCTGTTGAGTCTAATTGTCATGAAATGTAAACTGAGCTCAGAAGTAGGTGATAACTGAAGGTCTGGTTACAGCCACTGTAATTTTGACTCCTGTCACTGCAGAACATAACGTGAGACGCCCGTGGACCCGTAAGAAAAGGAGCCCTTTAAAGGGCAGTGGGGCATTGGTGTGTTTGTGTGTCTGGGTGAAACTTCAGAGTCATTAAGTATTAAGTGAACTCCTATTGCATTCCACAGTAGACAAAGCACAATTCTGGCAAAGCTGTGCGGGCTTTTTTTGCTCATAAATAAGGCAGGCACCTCTGATTGTGGGGTAAATGTATAATTCATGCATTGCCCCCCCTTCCCAACTCCTCCTCTTTTCCTTCTCACTTTCTGCCAAGCTATTGCTATTCAGCTCTTTGTTGTCTGCGCCCTCAACTGCATTTAAATTAATAATTAAAGTGATCCTCAAAGAATGTCTGTGACACCACCTGCTAGCTCACTCAACGTCTCTGAGCCTGGTTTGACAAACAAAATAGAAAGTCTCAAATCGCATAAATTCAGTTTCACCCCACTGGACCTGGAAAACAACATTGTTTTAGTTGGTTGTATTGAAGAGGGAATTATGACACTTTAAATGCTCGCAGAATATGTCCCGCACAAGGCTGAAAAACACACGGACAGTTGGAAAATATGTCATTATTTGTTTAAGAGAAATTTGAAGAAGCCTTTGCAAATCCTAGTCTCAATCACTTAATAGAGTTGTCACATCGTATACTTATGACTGATGGTTTGTTGTGATAGTGGAAAATACCACATTTCCATGTGGTATGGATGCGCCTGAAGATAGATGGAGGAGGGCAGACAGCTACCAGTTTGTTGGAATCATAGATTACCTGGTTTGGAACAAATGAAGTGCAGAAGCACTAAACATGCCATCATTTTTGTCTTTCCTGACTATAGTAATTCTCCAAGGACACTGCTAGCCCTGTGGGTTTCCTGTTAGTTTGCAGAGGTTTATGTAATCGTGGAACAAAACACCTCACAGTAACTGCTACAGCATAGTTTTCTTTCTTTCTTTCTTTCCCCAAAAATAACAGGCCAAAACTTCATATGAATAAAAAATGCACTTCCATCCCAGCAAATAGCTTTTCTGTTGCCTCCGAAACAATAAAACCAACATAAATCTTACAGCCCTAAATAGAATTAGTGGCATTTACGTAAGCAAGCTCCTGCTTATGGGGGAAAAAGAAAATTGTGAGGCTGTATAGAGTTGCAATCTCACATCTCAAGTCAGCACACTGAATCTTTTTGATCTACACGATCCACCCACTGTCTGCGCAGCACACACCTGTGCTAATTTACGGCGGTGCAGAAATTAAATACGCGATATCTCATGGACTATAAGGTCACATTAGGTTGAGGAAATGGCGTGTCTAGACTTCATAACAGCTCAGGACGAGGATATCTTCTTCCTGATTTACTCGCTGTATTTTTACAGTCGCTTTGAAACATAATGGCACGTCAGAGATATATTGGAAGGCTTTACTAGTGTATTATTTTACAGTCCATCAGATCACAGCTCGTGCGCTTGATGAAATATGTTTTAACCTGGTTAACGTGTAATGTGAATCTCGCTGTTGCTCTCTCTCTGTCTCGCTTACTGTTATTTTTTTAATTTTTATTTTTATAGATTTTGGATTAGACTGAAGCTCATTTTTAAAGCAGTTTAACGGAGGGTCAATGTTAGAGAAAACAGGAAAACCCTTAAGAGTAATGGTCTTTACTGTGAGAAATAGTGATGCTCAGACAGAGTATGCCAAGTCATGCTTGCTGTCATGTAGAGACATTTGAAAATATTTATATGTTAAGATTTTTCTTCTTGGAAAGAGGTTTTGAGGTTTGTTAGCTTCAGCAGGCCACATGTGAACATTTTGAAGCACTATTTTGTAATTTTGAGCAAACTAAAAATCTTTTTGGTTTAGAAGGTTTGGACTAGAACACCAAATACAGTTAACTATGCAGAAATATTATGACACCACAAACACAGTCTAGTTCAGTAACTTACGTTCAGTAACAAACTTCAGTTGCTAAAGTTAAATGTGCATTCCCTGACTGGTTGGCGAGTGCTGGAGGCTTCTGGCTGACACTAGATGAAATCAGTTGCCAAGATCTAGCTGCACCAAAAACCTCCTATTTATCGGTTTTGTCACTAGCAGATTGCAACCAACACCTGTAGTTTGCATGGAAAATGCTAACTTGTCTGCAAATACTGGCCAATATGCTGTGTATATCTCCTGATGTGGTGACACAAACTGTAAATGGAGGATCTTTTCCTGCAAATTGCATGTTTAAAAGGCACGATTCTGTTTCCAGGTTGTGTCGAACTTTTTAAGGTTTCACTTCTGCTCAGCAAGTAGTTTGCAGTCATGTTGTCGTCTTTCATGCAAACTGCGAGTAGCCATTGCAATCTCTCCCTCACCAAAGCAATTCCAAGGAGCTTCTCAGTGCAGCACCACACACCTCTTTACACCTAGTCAGTGCCAGCAGCCTCTGGCAACCAGTTGCCAACCAGTCTGGGAATACATGTTTCCCTAGTGAGTGCTAGTTTCAGGTTGGTTGCTGACCAGTCTCTAGGCCTGTGTGACTGGGACCTTAGCTCAGGTGAAGCCTAGCAGAGAGCTAACGTCTGTAACTATCTGTGTCAACATAGAGCTGTCACTCAGAGTGGCCACTTCCTTAAATGTGAGACTTAGAAATATATTTAAATGGATGAAAAAATCACATAGTTATGTAGGGGGAAATCTGCAACAGAGATTATTTTGTTGTTGTTATTGTTGTACCAGGCTCTAATGCTTTTTATTTCTCCTTTAAAGCTGATCATGTTAAAATGGGAGTCGGTGAGGATTGACTCACTTTTGAAGCCAGCTTCAAGTGGCCGTTTGAAGAACTGCAGGCTTCAGCACTTTTGTGTTGTCTGTATTTTTTAGCGCTGGAGGCTGCCACTCAGCTTCGCCCTTCCTCCAACTTGATTAAAATAGTTTTTTTATAGATCTAGAGAAGAATTTTCAGCCGTATACCAAGATTTTATAAAAAGTAAGAATGTGATCCAAGCTGCATAATGTCACTTGAGGCCTGCTCTTTTTGTCTCTTGATTGACATTTGTTTAATGACTTTTTTTTCCGTATCGGTGCAGTTGCCTTAGAGCTGGCACAAAAAGTGTCAGTTACACTGTGCTTGGTTACAAACACTGCTAGGAAAACACACAAAGATGAACCCAGACAAAAGCTGGAGGCAAGTAAAAGTTCAGTGGCCATGTTTGCATAAGATATCTTACATAATTTAAAAAAAAAGCTAATTCTTTGTCAACACTGCAGTGCGAGTGTCATGTTTTCTCATGTTTCTACTTTGGAGAGATTTTTGGAAAACATTGATGTGAACATTGTGGCTTAGTTCAGATGGATGGCCAAAAATGAGTTTTCGAATTTATCAGGTCTTACCTGGCCCTTAGAGTGAGAGGGAGAGAATGAAAAGCTGAGAAAGAGAATTGAGAGGAGATATAACAATTTAGGAGAATCTGAGCAAGTTGGGGGGGGGGGGTGACAGCTGAATAAAAGTGAAATAGAGTGAGTGAAGAGATGGAGTACGTGCCTGTTTCGGTAGAGGAGAGAGCAAACCCAGCAACTTACTCCTGGATGGGTCGATAGATATGAGCCGGGAGCTGCTGGAATAATTGAATACAGTCATTGGGAGTGTGAAAAGCACCAGGGCAGCAAAAAATAGCCATAACTCAATGAGATTGGAGGTGAGATTTACAGTGTGTGTGTGTGATCAACAACAAAGATTCCACCATATCTGAGTCAACCAGAGCAGGTAAAAAAAAAAGCTGTGGCTTCATCCCAAGGAGCAGCAAAGGCACCTTTTAAATATTTGTTGGCAGCACTCAAGCTATGACACTCACCATCAGTGCCTGGATCAATACCTTCATCTCCCAGATGTCATCTCTAAGCTTTTGGGATAGCGGTGGGAAAAAAATCTACAGGGACCCGTGTAATAGCAGGTTGATTGGAGGGAAAGCACAGGTACCCACATAAATTTGTGTCTGCTGAATTTTCATTTACAAAATGACAGAATCAGTCATAGCTGTCTCACACAGCTCCACGTGACTGTACAAATATGTTCGAGCAATATGGGAAAATGTCATCCGCATCAGTTTGAATTATGGCTCCTGTTTTGTGTACACTGTGTATTGTTAAGCCTGGGGCTACCTTGACTGGTAGCAGTTCATGCTTCATTAACTAAAACAATACACTTGTGTGACATTTTCCGTATGCACTTTTCATAGTTTATGTTATTCCAGTCACTCACTTGGGGCAATAAGCATTTTACAATGGGTGGAGATAACCATACGATGACTAAGAAAGGCAGTTCCATGCACAGCAGACCCCCCTCCCTCGCTCTCTCCCTTCCCTCCTCAGTCCCTGTGTCGCCCCCCTCCCAGCCTCGTCTCAGGCATGAAAAAGTGAAGATGGGCTGTGGCATTGGCTGCCATTCAGCCCGACTCTCTCATCGGCCCCACAGAATGCCTTTCAGGGTCCCCCAGAGTAACAACTGCTGCGTTTTATTACAGCGTGAAATGGGGAGTGAAAGAGCGCTCTGGATGTTCCTACTTAACCATGCAGAATGTGTCACCATTGGGCAGGAAGATAAGAGGACAAAGGGGAAATCAGCCGCCCAAATGCTTTTGTTAAGGCTAACAGCTCAAGTCCATAGAAACAACCCCATGCTCTTGTTTACATCTCTGAGAAAAGGAAAGCATTTGTGTTTTTTGGGGGGTGAAATTTGTCCTGAAATATGTTAACCTTCCATAGAATAATTACATGCAATTTTTGTGATGCTAAAACAGATGGTAGCTCCGATGCCAGCCTGAGAAATTTGCTCGAGGGAGCCCCGATGCTGGCACTCAGAACCAGCACATACACTACGCCCAGGTCAATTATGTTCTCCACTCTAGTTCAGTGGTGTAGCTTTTCCAGTTTATGTTTCGGAAGTTAAACATGAGCTGCTGGTGGTGCAAGAAATGTAAATGTTTGAGTACTTCAAATCTCCAGAGGATCCACTGATACTCACCGGAAGATCATGCCGTGGTGCTATTCATTTAGGAACTTTTACACAAGTTCTAGATATAGATAGACTGTCCCTACAAACCACAAACCACTGTGATGGCACCCACTCATTTATGATGTCCCCGATTTTAATATTTGCTTGGCACCGCTTTGGTGCTTGGAGTCATAAGCGGCTATTTCTGCATCAGTTAGCATTCATAAACTGTACAAGTGCATCTCAAAGACACAGATACCAGCTAATGAGGGGTGAGTAACATACAAATAGAAAAAAATGTGTTGGATGACCCCCCCCCCCCCGACACACACACACACACACACACACACACACACACACACACTAATGTGACCTAGTGTTTTGAAGCATTGCACATGGACTTTGCTTCCAGGATAGAAAATTAAAGCCATAAAGCATTCTATCAGAAGGCCACCAGATGGCGATAGCAATGGTTGCATAAAGACTCTCAATCCTATAGAAGTCTATAGAAATATGGCTTTCTGCCTTTACTTCTGTACGTGCTTTCCTGCTAAATTTATCGGTGTAGTTACTCATTTTGGGGTCATAATGAATAGAAAATGTAATTTATTTTGTAAGTTTTAGTCATATTATTTTTCAAAATGAAGGTAATGTTTGAATCACAACTCACTGGCAAATGAGTGTGCAGTTTGCACGGTTTTAGTTTAGCAAAAAGTGTCTTTGCACCTAATAATGCATACTTTTCAGGATCCAATACAGTTTTCACACAGGGGGAAGTAAGACCACATAATTTTTTTGTATCAGGCGGTGAACATGTTTATTCCTGCATCCAAGTTTGCATTTCTAACCTGGAAGCTGCAACTGATTGCTTTTTTATTTTTTATTTTTTTTTTAACATTGGCGTCATTTTCCAGCCCTAGACATTTCCATTTGTTAGTTGAGTTGGGATTTTTTGTTTGCTGTATTTAATATTTAGTTTAAGAATGCCCATTGACTAAAGGTCAGCAAAACAACATTTTTAAAAATCAATGCATTTAAAAATGAAGCTACTTTCATTTTTCTTATTCACAAAAGGTCACCATAGCCAGTAGCTCTAGAGGATTGATTTGGCAGACTTTTACACTGGACACCCTTTCTGAAGCAACCCTAAAAGCAATTGTGTCTCCTTCTGGGCTTTTAACTGGGGCTCTGGTGCTTGTTAGTCGAATGTAGAAAAACAGAAGAACTGTTTCAATAAGGTGAGTGTGTGTGTACCAGCCTGGGATGGGGTGGAGGTGGCACACCCTTAAGAAATTACACAAGAGTTTATAGAAAATAAGTCTTGGCCCATCCAAAGGATTAGTCTGGCATCATCAGTAACATGGTTTAGATTGAGCACCAAACTGTGTAAATAGGAATCAGGTCTTTGATTGATGAGCGCACCTTTGTAATTATATCCAGGCATCCTATTTGCTTTGGCAAGACATCTGTCGTCGGTCCTCATCTTCCCTCCTTAAATGTCAGGTTGGGAGGTGTGGCTGTGGAGAAATGCTGACAGACTGTCAGTTTTCAGCACACCTGCAGGGAGCCCTGCCTCAACACAGATGCTTATCTTTGTGTCGTTTATGATGCAGCCACTTGTACAGCAAAAACAAGTTCCCGATAGAACTGTGCAGCTTTTTGCTAGTTAAGAACTTTTGCCCCGAAGAGTTACATTTAAAAAAAAAAAAGGAAAGAAAAAAGACTGTGAGGGTGAGACAACACTAAACCCACAGCCAGCATTCTGATCTGTGTTGCAATATCCACGGTACACAATGTGCTGTGTTAATTCATGCTGCTTGGCATGCTGCTCTGAGCATCTCGGGGTAACGATGATTCTATTTTCACTCAGTGTAGTTGTGATTGTGGTGAACCAGAGAGGGTTTCATCCTCAAGAAAAGTCAATGGAATGCATTCTGGCCATGCACACAAGATCGTTCAGTGAGTAAAATGAGCTTGATCCCCAGGCTTATGTGTGTATGTTCAGTGATTTGTAGAAGGGATTTTGGGGGCTTTAACATGTGCGTCTACTGGCAGAATATCCTTTAGACACCGGTGAAGCACACAGTTATTGCCTCAACACCTCATTGGTGCAGCGTGGGGCTCGTATATGAGCCTGGGATGCTGAGGTTTGCTGCTGCTGCGCCACAGCCTCTGCTCCCGCAGGACACAATTGAGAACAGAATTAATGATATAAGGTCACCATATTATGAATAGCAGATGATTTTAAAACGGCATAGAATGAGGCATGACTTGGACAGCGCAGCTAAGCTCGTATGTCATCTTAAGTCTCCGAGGTGTTACAGCGGTTTCACCTGATCAGCTCTGTAGAAACCACATTAGTTTCTCTTGGAGCTCTCTGCTGTCATAACCCGACAGGGTGTCCAATTTTTTCCTCTTGGCACTTTATATTTTATATTGCTGGAGTGATATCTATATTGCTATGAAGTAATTAAGAAAATACCTTCCCTCCCAGCCTTCTCCTCCCCTGGGAAATGGCCTGTTTAGCACTCAACACACTGTCCACACAGAGGTTGTCAGCTGCTTGAGACAGGGTTGGGTAAAGGAGAAACCCGGCAGAGAAGCAGAGTGCTGGCAGACGTGCGCACGGTCCTGATTGCAGCTTGCTCCTCCAGAAGCAAGGTTTATGTTTCATCATGCGCCCGTCCACCACACTCCATAAAAAGCAAATAAACTGTTCTCTGGCAATGGCATAATAATGACAGAGCCGGCTAATGAGTGAATTAAAGAGTAATAACTAAAACTCTGGCTCCCAGCCTGAGATGAAAAAATTCTTACCTCAGCTCCAGTGTTTAATGCAGTCACTACAGTAGGTGCCCTGATTTAATCATTCTATGTGCCTTACTCTTTGTGTTCTTCTCATAATCTGTATCCAGGGGTCTCCTTTTCTAACAGAAAGTGGACTTTTGCTAATGGCAGGTATCCATGTTATATTTGCCTCTATTACTTGCCGGCATATTGAACTGTCCTGGATGATGAATGTAGGAGAAAGCGTTGAAAATGTACTGTTGTGCCTACTTTAGCTGCACTGTAGCTGGTGAAGGAGTCTAAATTAAACAGGGTTGAATGAGTGGCTTTGGCAGGTCGTTGGTGCGGTTTGGGCTGCTCCCAGTGCAGTACAGAAGCAGCCTGGCAGCGGTTTGACTGAGCTCGCTCTTCTTTTTCACACCAGCTCTCAGCGGCCAGGAGCAAGAGCACATAAGACCCTAGCTTTTCTCAAACCCAATCCGAACACATTCCTTTTTCTGCAGCGGGATCTGCCTGATTCTATCGGACACGCATGGACCTTTTTGTTATATTACATTCACCTTTATTGAATTTGATTCGTTCGGGGTGAGCAGCTGAGTATAAAAGAAAAAAGGAGTATGGACTGGAATCCTGAACTTTAATTTTAAACGTTATCTTCCCAAATTATGTTTGGCAAAACGACTTAGAGCTACACTTTACGCTGAAGTTTTTCTTTTATCCCGCGCCGATTTCGAGCATTCAGTAAATTTGTTCCGCATGTTAAAAAAGGGAATCCCAGGAACATTAAACCAAGTGTATCATTTATTAAATGCTCTCTGTTCAGCATGGTAACAAGTAGGGAGCTTAGTGCCAGTGCCAAAGTGTATCAAGCCCAGACATGTACAGGGGAAGTGGCAGGACGAGAAGGAGGCGTAGACAGCATGGGAGGCTACTAGTGTTAAGGCGTGAAGAGAGAATCTGTCAAGGCCTACACCAAGCAAAACCCAAGCAAGAGCAGAGTTTTTAAGAGACAGCCTGCACCTGACAGACAAACTTTCTCCCATATCTGCTTTTGTAGAGGACTGTTTGCGCCCTTTGATGGTTTGGCCATTATCCGTAGCAAAAAGTGGTGTGTTTGGTTGCTGCAAAGGTGGTAGGGGAAGTGCCTAAGCGAGGTGCCTGTCAGCCCACCACAAGTAGGCACCATCTCCATAGCACTAACACTTTGATGTGGCTGGTTCTTTGAAGAACTGACACCCTTCTCCTTTTCACAGTGCCTGGAGCCCTGCAAGGAATCCTGGGACCTGAAGGAAAACCAGTGCCAAGATTTATGTGAGGTATGTCACTGCCACAAATGCTGCGGTTGCATCAGATTTTGAGCTTTTGAGGGGTTTTTTTTCAGGCCCAGTGGGAAGATTTAGTAAGAGGAAAGTTTGAAAAGGGGTGTGAAGCAACTGGTTTTGCACTGTAATGACACCCTCTGTGAGCCTAAGCTGTTTAATGTACTCGCCGCTCCAGTGAGTCATGAGCAGAAATGTAAACAGGAGAATCACTGTTAGCTCACAGCCCTGCCTTAAAAAAGTAGTCTGACTTATATTTTTTTTTCTCCCCTTCTCCTTCCCTCTTCTTCCTCAGCCCCTCTTTCCCAAGAAACACTACGAGTGTCTCACTAGCTGCGAGTTCCTAAAGTCTGTGGAGGGAGTGAAGCAGGGTGACTGCCCTGCCCCGGAGAAGGCCAGCGGCTTCGCAGCTGCCTGTGTGGAGAGCTGCGAGGAGGATGGAGAGTGTTCAGCTGTCAAAAAGTGCTGCTCCAATGGCTGTGGCCACACCTGCCAGCTGCCAAAGAATCTCTACAAAGGTGATGCTGAAGGCAGATAAAATCAAACATTATTTTATCGTATTCTGCAACAGTACATCGCCGTGTAAATCCTTAAGAAGTCATATATGGTTCATTTGGCAGCCCCTGGTTGTTTAATGAATACAACAGCAAACACTCCTTGAGCTGCTGCTTTGTTAAACCTCTAACCGGGGTGTCGGTTTACAGTAAAAGCAGCCATTTCGAAACAAGTCATTTTGTTTGACCTGGCTTCGTCCCGGCCACGACACAAGCAGTTTTCCAACCACAGCAAGGCACATTAAACGTTTTTTACCTTTCCGAGGAGCCGGGGCGGCACAGCGTGTTGCTTCTAAGTGCCGCTGCTTCCTGTTCCATTACCGAAATATTTAACAAGATTTACCAAGGAGAAGACGTGTCTTTGTATATTTTTGGTAACTAATACAGGTGACAAATGCACTGCGTTTCCTGTGACGGCTTCACGTTTAAAGCCTGCTGTGTTTTCCCATGCTTCAAATGTGAAGCACCACTGGTGGGAGAGTAAAGTGTAATCAAAGACGCTGTTATCGTTCAGACAAAACCAAATCAGTCAAGCCTGATTAAATGTAGAGCATCGCTGGAATAACTAGACCTCCCACCAACAATCAAAGCGACTGCATCAGAGAAATCATTCCTGAATGTAAATAAACTGACAGCCTAATGCTGACAAATGTTGTCCACAGATATAAACAAGGTTTGTCAGAAATGGCAGTCTTAAGGATCGTAACTTCCACATTCCTAAATTGCCGCATTAATAGCAGTTTATAATAAGTCAGAACATAAGTATTAAAAGGTTACATACTGTGTATTGTAAACAACTCTGTCTGTGATTTCCTTATATATCAGCACCTTTATTTGCTTGTTTCAGGCTTGCAATTAACTGCGGTTCTGACTACACACATTAAACTCTAGACATCCAAGTCCCCAATTTAGTTTCCTTTTAAGTGGTATTTTGTATCAGCTTGTTCCAGCTGCTCGTTGAAGCCATGTCATGCTCACATTGAATTAAACATCGCACCTAAGACTTAATGTTTTTCTGTTCCATTTCAACTGATTAATTCTTTTCCAGATGTCTTGTGTACATTTTTATAAATATCTCTGTAAAATCCAGTGAATTTGAAAGCTGTTTGATTGCGCAGCATTGGTTTAATTAGTTGCCGGCAGAACATTTGAGATCAATGAACAGAGAGAGGGAAACGTTTAGATAAAATGCTCAGTTAAAATGCTCTGTGACAAATGAGAAAGCTCTAAAAATAGTTATTTAATAAACATCGTTCTTTATTTAATACTTAATTATTGACAGGGTAATAGTCAGCAAGGTTGACAGACCTTAAGGGACAGTGTCTAAACATCAGGTTGTAAGCACAGATTAGCTAACTGTCAGTCACTTGGCACACAGTACTATGGAAATGCTCGAGCTATCCCTCATTTCTTTCTATTTTGCTACAAAAATGTGAAATAAATGCAACGATTTCTTGAAACTTGCAAACTTGAATGGAATTAGAATATATTAGGCAAAAGCAAATTTTGTTTAATTCTAACAAGGTTGAAGGTGCATATATGAAAAAATTCAAATTTGGATTCAAAACTCCATAAAACCTGTTGCTACAGGTTTTATGGAGTTTCCAGCTCAGTTCTTGTATAATCTGGCATACCTCAGCCTCTTCTCCCTGTTTCTCTTCCTTAAGAATGGCTTCTTGACATCTCTCAGGTCCCGATTTTTAAAAAGTTTCAGATATTATTCACCTGCTTTAGATAGCGTTTGTTATTATCATTATTATTATTAATCGATTTTTTTAGGCCTATTTGCACCTCCATGTGTCCTGTTTGTTTCAAGGACACACTCCACACCATGATGGGAGAATCACCTTTTTGTGTCTGTCAAATTGTGATTTTTGTAGATTCGACTAAAGAAGGAAAAAAAGTGTTTTTGTGACAGTCTGCTAGTAACAAAGACACAACACTAGTTCTTCCCTTGAGTTAGGGGCCTTTTTAAATAATGGAATCATTCATAGCCACAAACAAACTGTAAATATGGAATGGAGAAAAACTTTGCAAGAAGTATTGCAAGAAAGTCTCCTTGGAAACAAAATATAAAGAAATGAGAAGTGGCTCAAAACTTTTGCACAGTGCCGTCTTTATTTATTTAATTATTTATAAGAATTGCTGAGTATGGCTTATAAGAAGGACTAGATTACATAACACGGTTCGTCAGCCTAATCTTGCATACGCTGCTTTTCGACTTTTCCTGTTCGTTATGTGGAGTCTCGTATCTGGTACCGGTTCAATGCAGCCGTCGTGTTTTTTAATATGATTAACTGCTTCAGGTTGCATAATTTTCATAAATACCGTTGAACCAATTAATCCCTGCCTGTTAAACATTATTGTAAATCTCAGTGACGCAAACACAGATAATCTTGCAGGGTTTTTGACAATTGCAGTAAGAACCTGAAAATCTTTATTTCATCTCTTTGCATTGTGCTTCACCCACACATCCCTCATGCCATTTCAGCTGTAAATGGGAATGGATATTCAGCATTGAATTTGCAGGATAAGCTTGAGGGTTTCATAGACACAGATGTACCCAAGAATCTTTGCTCCAGTAAAATGGTTTAATAGTGCTGCCCAAGGCGACTTGATGTACCGCGGGTGCTGAGTCGTTATGTGAGAGAACCCAGGGCCCTTGAACTCAGAAGATTGGAGCTGGAACTGCATTATATACGCTGTCAGCACACAATTGCTGGCACCCTGAGGCCATAACAAAGTTCAGGAGATGAAGCGGTGGTAGGAGAGTCTAAATTAAGCTTTGAACCGCTCCACTGATAGACCGTAGTGCATGCTTTGAATCACACTTTAAGCATGGTTTACTGTGTAGCACACTTACTATTGCATGGCAGGAGCATGTGATATGTCAGTTTGAGCTTGTGCACACAGTAGAACATGGAAGCATTTATATTTGATTTGATCTTGAGGGACGTCATGGTGGATGTCATGCACTAAAAGGTGTACAGCACCCTAATCTGGGAAAGATGAAAGCTGGCGTGACCTTGAGAATTTCTGTACACTGACCGAGTCAATGAAAACCATTCACGGCACGGCGAGACCTTCATATCGAGCAGCCTTCCCGCTGATTTAGCCCAAACACTGAGCTCATGATGGGTCGCCTTCAGCGCTGCATTTACACTGAATTACACCAAGTATTCTGGTGAAAGTCTGGATGGAATTCCTGTCCCGGTCCTCAGTGTTAAAGGTCTAATTAGATGCTCATGCCTTCAAGAGTGTAATTGTTTCTGTGTGTGCGCAAGTGTGCATGCAGTGTTCACCATGATGAGCCTTGATGCTGGAAGCCATTAGCAAACATAAGCGGGGAGAAATGGAGCGTTTCCCCCCACTGAGATCACTCTCAGATGTGTGTGTTTGTGTGTGTGTTTGTGTTCAGGCTAGGGTCCCCAGTTAATGTCAAAGTCCCTGAGATAGACACCCCCCCCCCCCCCCCCCCCCCCCAAAAAAAAAAAAAAGAAAAAGAAAAGAAAAAACTTAAGTCTTGAAGACACTGAACCCCCTGAGTTTTTGGTGTTTAACAAACTTTCTTCTTCTTCTTCCATTTTTTATTTTTTTGCACCAATAAGTTCCACATCATCCACTGCTCTCCAGCGTTGCCTTAGTTTTATTTGTGGAGAAGTTCCTCATATAAAATATGCAGTGCGTATAGAAATAGAAATAACTAGCTTATTAGACAGTCTCTCCTTTTATACTTCTTTCATTTTCATATTGTTCTCTCTAGTTTTTCTCATTCCTGGGAAGAATTGGCTCGACATGCGACACAAGCCTGCACGTTTTGCATGTTTTCTATTTCTGAGACGAAAAAAAAGAAGAGAGAGAGAATGTCAGAATTTAATTAAATGTAGCCATAGTCACGCTGTCACAACAAGTCAGTCAGTCCACAAGCCCCCCTCGCATTACTGTAAATCATTGTGCTACACGGAGTATTTACACTGTTTTCCTCACCCCCTGTAATTAGAGCAGTCATTATGACAGTATGTGCGTGAGTATTGAGAATTATATTCCTGGAGTGTAATTGTTGGCATGATTAAGACATGAATGAACGCTGTACCCTTGATCGTGCTTCAGCAACAGTTGCATCATGATTTGGAGTAAGTGTGTGGCAAGGAGAAGAAAAAGAATGAAGCGTGATTTTTCTATTTATTTATTTATTTTTTTGGACCAAACCTGTCTCGAAGGTTATCTCACCGAAAAGCATTAATTGTCCTCCTACGTATTGTCAAAGAGACGTGTGTGCGTCTTTGTATTTTCGTGTGTAGCTTTGCGAGCACTTGTGTGACTTTGTGGGAAGATGAGCGAAGACAGAAGGGGAAGAGGAATGCTGCGGTTACCTCGGTGTTGATTATTGCGCAGGAAATATGACACGTTTGTTCGCGCACGCTCTGCTGTGGAGCTGTGAAACCACAGCACAATGACCCCCAGCTGTTAGTATGAAGAAAGCTGTTATCAATGGGACAAAACAAAGTACTGAGTCCTTATGCATATGACTCAAGGGGTCCTCCTTCCATGATTCTTGCGCATCAGTCACTTTTTCATGCTCTGCAAGGGGGCTGAATAGACATATAAGCTTATCAGATGCTCTGAATGCAAATTGCACTCTTATGTTGTTTACCGACATATTAGCCTTGAGCGTGGAGTGATGCCGATCATAAATGCGAAGCAGCAGTAAGCCGTTCTGCAGCAACAGAGGTCCAACATAATGTTCTGAAGTGCTAGGTGATTTATGGAGAACTGTTGGACGTGTTGGGTCTTCTCCTGTAGTTCCAAACTTGCTTTTCCAATCTCCATCTCATTATCACCGTGCCCGACGCTCAATCAACAACTCACTACGTGTCCAGTGCAATAAATTTACTTGAGAGAGTCAGTCTGACTTGGCAGAATGTTTGGCCAGTCCCGCACTTAATAAATCTCTAATTTATTGCACATGGCTGCACTGACTTTGACTGAAAGGCTGAATGTGAAGTTCAGTGATGCAAATTAACGCTGCATGCATGTGCGCGGATGCTTGTACTGGATTATTTTGCGTCTGCGAGCGAGAGAAAGAGAGCATACCTAAATGCAAACTGCGTGTATCATCACTAAGAAACGCAGCTACTAAAACACAGGAAATCTCCCAATCTGCCACAGTAGAAAGATGACGTTGTTGACCCGCAGCATGTATTTAATCTTTTGCGATGAGATCATGTCTCATTTTGAAATCTGTATCTGTCCAATTCAGAGTCATTCATATTTCCAACCTACATTAGTCAGGAGAGGAAAACAAGACATATCACGTATAATTTCTCCAACAATGTTCCACACAAGTGGTGATATTAATCCTTGTCAGTGTTTCAACATCCTTTCTTGTACTTTTAGGAGTCCCTCTGAAGCCGAGGAAAGAGCTGGTGTTCTTGGAGCACCCGTCCGGTCAGCTGGAGATCCGCTGGTCCTCCAAGTTCAACATATCCGTGGAGCCTGTGCTGTATGTGGTGCAACGCCGCTGGAACTACGGTATTCATCCCAGTGAGGATGATGCCACGGAGTGGCAGACAGTCGCACAGGTAGAAACCGATACACCACACAGATAAAATACTGGAGAATCCCATAAATGCATGAAGTCTGTCGTGCGAGGACTCCTTCTCGTCACATTTGTATCCGAATGAATTTACAGTTTCACGTGTCCCAGCATGCCACAGCTGCGAAACTGCTGCTCTGCACTGCAGCATGCGGTTGCACGTTCCTCACGGTGTCTTTGATAGTTTGGCAATGAGAAACACAGATGAATGATGTGGCAGCACACTCACATGGGGCTGTGACCCTGTGTAAACCCTGACCCCTGTGGTTTGCTCCCCCCACCCCCATCTGTCCCTCAGACTGCAGAGGAACGCATCCAACTGGCTGACATCAGAGCTAGCAGATGGTACCAGTTCAGAGTTGCAGCCGTCAATGTCCACGGGACCCGCGGCTTTACTGCACCCAGCAAACACTTCCGCTCCTCCAGAGGTCTGTGTGTTTATCTGCATATCCAAGTGTCTGTGTGTGTGTGTGGCCTTGCCTTGTGTGTCGGTTCCTTCCCTCTATTTGTTATGTTTGAGACCTTGGAACAGGTGAAGCCTCGGGGAAGTGTTTTAAGCAGGTCTATTTGGTAAATATTCCCTCTGAATGTCAGCTTACAAGCCTTCTGTATTACCGACTGAGACATTTTCGGTTTCGTGTATTGTGTGTCCTAAACACTTCAGTTCCCGCAGCTCCATTAGGCAACAGCAAATTGATTATGACTGAAACACGACTGGTTAAGCCAAACACACATTTATTAAATTTGAATTATAGCTTTAGACTGTTTAAATATGTTTATTTAAAACTAAATTTGGGATTTAAAACCGCTGAATTCTTTCATATACTGCGTTAAACCTGAATTGTAAATAAATGTCTCCCGTCCAAAGTTTCCACACGTTTACCCAGCGAGCTAAACGAAATTCACGCTGATGCCAAGTGGAATTTGAGTAATGAGGAGTGCTTGGGTGCACAGAGCATTCATTTTCTGTATTGCAATGAGATCTTTACTTACATCTTCAAAGCAGGGCTTTCCCCTTTTTACAGTCATATAAAATGTAATAAGTCTGAATTAGTCAGGATGCAGCAGGTTTCAAATGAATGCGAGTGTTGTCTTGCTTCCAGACAAAGTGATGTAACCCAGCCACATTTCAGATCTTTGCCACAGATTAGTGAACTCTGATGGCATCCCGTGTTACTACTGGGACATTTTAAATAGCCGTGTTGTATTGCAGATGGCATTTGTTAAAGTCACGGACAGTTGTTTTGTGGTTCTTCAGGGGTTACAGGATTGTGAGTGTAACACTGTGTCTACAGTGCATCTGATTTATATCAGATATTGTTTGTTGGCAAGGCAGCAGGTTTTACGGTTATGCCTTCATTGGCCTTGAGCTAAGTGTCTTTAGATGTATATCGTGAAACATATACAAGGCATAAACTGTTCTCTACTGGAGTACTCGCCATGTTCTGCCAAATCCTAGAAATGGTACAAAGTACAAAACGTATTAGTGTGTTTCCTGGTGTGTTGACCTGTCCTGTCAATCCTTTGTCATGCCGTAGCTCCCCGAGGCATTTTGAAAGGCTTTCAGACCAGGTGGGATTCTGCTGCAGGAATGGAAGCTGACCTCCAATCAGGCCAATCACTGCGAGAATGTTGATAGATTGATGAGAGCTGCCACGGCTTTGATGAAGTCCCGACCATTCTGTCATGCCGCTGTTATTTATATAGTTCGGTCATATCATCTGAATGCAATTTCACACTACTATACTTTGTTAGGGCAATTTGTAAAAGCTGACTGCTTATTTATATTTCATGGCCAGCATCAGCTGGTTTGGAGAACCGATGTGTCCGATTGTGTTTTTTAGAGTGGATTAAATGTGTTTCAGGTGGGAGAGGGCAGGAGAGAGGAAAGCCAACTGGGTTGTGGCATGAATCATTTTCTCATTACAGAAAGACCGTTCCCCTTCTGGTCTGTCATCTGGCATGTAGCCCTGCCTGTCCTCCTGCACCAGGCTGACATCGGCCAACAGCAGTAGGCTGGGTCGCTGCACATACGGACTCATACGGTTCAGATCCAGCTTTACGCTGGACACATGCATATTAGTAGGAGTACTGGCATTCTAAGTGTGGACCGTGCAGCCAGAGTGAGCAGCATGTGTTTGTTAACCCTTGACCTGTACTCTCAGTCCTGCCGAACGCGGTCATAGAAATGACACGACACCTGTCATAATACCTCACGACAGATTGTTAATAGGGGACTAATTACTTTGCACAGTGCCATGCGTGTTCCCCTCCTCAGCTGTGGAGGTGAAAGGTATCTTGGGTTGTAATACTTTTTACCTGAAAAGTGCCTTGGACCAAGATTTGCCATATCCAAGAACTAGAGGTCCAGTTTGTTTCCATCTCTAAGTGTTAACAGATGTATTTAGAATCAACACCAACTCACAGTGTTGTTTCTGTGTCTGCGTTGTTGCTATGTCTTCAGATCCATCTGCCCCTCCCAGCCCGAGCAGTCTGTGTGTCACCAACGTGACTCTGGGCGAGGAAGGCCTGGTGACAGTTCGTCTCAACTGGACATTGCCAGAGGAGCCCGATATCCCCATACATCACTACAAAGTGTTCTGGAGCTGGACCGTGCCCACCAAGTCCATGGTGCCATCCAAGAAGAAAAGGAGAAAGACCACCAATGGGGTAATCTCCTCACTCTGTCTGAGTGATGTGTTCTTTTTCTTTCTTTCCTTTATCCGGTCTCTAAGACTACGAGGGCTCTTCCAAGATTATTTCAGCATCTTTTCTCCCAGTTTCGGTACAACTCTGTAAATATGCTTGGGCCCGCAGTGGGGGAAAAGATAAACATGGAATCGGAATGATATTTATTTATATGTGTAGGGAAGATCACTTATCCTCAGAGTGATACAATAAGTTCTTGATTGTTTTAATTCCTTACGCTGATGAAAGAACCCTTAAACACAGATTTAAGATTTGAGAGAAAGCACATTTAGTGTGATGGATAGCCTTGTTTAAAGCAATAAATCACAATTTCAAGGTGTGTGTATGTGCTTCTTATATCGATGTTTGTACATTTCATTTTCTGCTGCTCATTATTTGATTGTGTAATGTAGTTATTTTAAAAATCTGTTTTCTTACACATGTTTTAGCTGTTAAATCCAGCTGCATTCAAAATTCTTAACTTATTACTTTCTTTTCAATCATTGCAAAGTATATTTAAGACATTCTTTAATAATGACATGAATAGCATATTTAGAACGAATTGTGCTGATCCTCTTTATTAATGCCTTTGTTATTCTTTGGAGCAGTTTATTTTGCATGCTAGAACATTTTGCTCTCAGCTGTTTGTAGCAGCCAGAAACAAGAGTTTCTTTGGCATCTTTTTAAGCGTAGACATTACACATAAATCACATGACCAAGATCACTGGCTGCTCTCAAAAATGGAGTACTTGTTTGAGCTTTTACACAATATATCCATTAGCATCTGACCTGATATGGTATAGATGTGGCTCAGGAGGATGTCATTAAGAGACTCGGCCAAAAGCTCGGATAGTCCAGACCTGCCTTCATAGAGTCTTCTCCTGAATTAATTTTTGAAATGCATACCAGATGTGCCACAAAGGAGATAGAGGTGGTAGACACCGGACACCTATTGACACATGTACTACTGGTTTCCACTTTGGCACCTCAGGGCTTTGAAAGCAGCCTGCTGGCAGAGGAATGTCAAAACACCCACAGTCAATAACAAGAACTCATCAAGTTCATGCTGATGGAGGAATGCTAGAAGCCAAACACAGTGAAGAAGCCCTGGGAGGCTCTGATAACATGGCTCTGTCTTAAGGCCCTAAAGGCTATCTCCTCACCACCATCCCCTTTTTCAGCTCCACATGTGTTCTTAATAAGTAGGGCTTTCCCACAGGCCTGTGTTGTCTGGCATTGAGCTGGGCTGGAGCTGTGGCTGGTACAGTGACTTTAAATATAAGCTCATGTGACAGTGTGGTTACATACAAATGGCAAAAGCCAAGTGGGTTTTTTTTTTTTTTGCTGTTTTTACAGGCTCAAAACTGGGTAGATCTGGAGGGACTGGAACAAAACAGCAGTTACACTGTGGAGCTGCAGGCTGTCACATACTGGGGGCAGGTGCGTCTGAAGAGCTCCAAGGCCTCCCTTCACTTCAGTACCAGTCAGAATAATGACTCAGGTAAACATTATTATCCTATTCTTTACCCTTGCTAGACGCGTGGCTTCGGGAATGACAGACAGAATGTCAGTCGGTTGATGAAATTCTGAACAGACATAAGTCACATCGTGAAAATCCAAATAACTGATTCTGCCTTGATTCTCGTGACTCTGTGAGCCTGATTAATTTTGGTGCCTGAATCCCTGTCAAATGTTATCAAGCATTTAATCTGCACCCAACTGATTTTTAAATGCTAAACAGCACATTATTTTTGCACATTTTAGCGCGTAAAGGGGCGTTAACATTTAACTCAAACTACCAGTGTGCCTGAGTGTAGCCCCGCAGATCTGCTAGCATGGTTGGCATAAATCATGAATTCATTTAAAGCACGTTTATGAGATGGTCCTAAAGGAAGAGCAGCTAACAGAGAAAAATGGCTAAATTAAAAACCTGCTGTATATATTAAAAAAAAAAATTGTAACAGATTCACAATTATAGAATTGAAACAACAGAATTCTGCTAATGCACATTTTTCCAAGATTGCACCCAAAAACTACAACCCATGATAGAAGTATAGTTATCAATATGGAAATTTGCACGTGTGCATAAGAAGCAGTTGGTGTGGTGGTAGATATCAGATGGCTCATATGATGCATGAAATCAAATGTGTAGTAATTGGCTTGTGGTGCATGGCATCATAATTGCTTACATAAAATATTTTTTCCCCATAACTTTTGTAATAAATTTACACTGAAAAGAAAAAAGAATCTTACATTATTTGGGGGTCAGCACAGACAGTGAGCACTGTTGCTTCTCAGCAAGAAATTCCTGGGTTTGAATCCACCATCTGGATGGGGACCTTTCTGTGGGGAGTTTGTATGCTCTACCCATTTTTGTCTGGGTTTTCTCCCACAGTCCAGAGACATGTAATTAGTGGGGTTGGGTTAACTGGTGATTCTTAGTTGCCCATAGGTATGAAGGTGAGCTTGAATGGTTTTCTGTCTCTAAGCTGGCGACCTGTCCAGAGTGTACCCTGCCTCTCACCTTATGCTAGTTGGGATAAACTTAAGCCTCCCTGCAACCCTGAATTGGATAAGCAGAAGAGGATGGATGGATGGAAGGGTGGAAGGATATTATTCTGATGCCTTCTGTTGAAAACAATGAAAACTGGAAAAACAAAACATGAAAGTTGCATTTTTGGAATTAAACTCCTGAGAGTCCAATATTAACCAGAAGTTACAGAACTGGAACTTTTATTTTAATCATAATCTTTATGTTTAGCCAAAGCTCCTTTGAAACTGACACAACTGAGGTTAGGCACTCACTGTTGATGCACAAACAGGGCCACCGCTACCTGAAATCAAAAGAAACTTGGATGAAGCTGCAGCTGTCTAATTGCTGAGCCATATGGGATTTGAGAAAACCATTTTAGCTGAATCCAGTTTTCTTTTTTGTTTGTTTGCTTTTCATGATAGCTGAATTTTCCTAATTTGAGATAAACAATCATCATGAGATTTGCAACGAAAAAAGCTGGAATAGCTAAGATACACTGACAGCACATCTGCAATCATTTGGAGTTCTTGAACTCTTGGGAAGCGTAGGCCAAGCCTCAAAGGTGTGTGTGTGTGTGTGTGTGTGTGTGTGTGTGTGTGTGTGTGTGTGTGTGTGTGTGTGTGTGTGTGTGTGTGTGTGTGTGTGTGTGTGTGTGTGTGTGTGTGTGTGTGTGTGTGTGTGTGTGTGTGTGTGTGTGTTACAGCACATTTGTGCATGAAGAACATGTTGTTCACTGGCGTAATCTTACAAAGAAATAATAGTGTTTCTGTTACCATGCTGGACTGTTTTCTGCAACATAGTCACTTTCATGTCTTAGCTAAGAAACATTTCTCATTTCTCATTCCAGCAAAATCTGTGCTCAAGTCAAAGAAGGAGGAGATATCCCCTCTTGGTTCGACCCTGGCCAAACGCCCTTCTGGCCCTCTAGAAGTAGGCACGCCCTTTTACCAGGACGGCCAGCTGCAGGTCCGTGTCTACTGGAAGAAGAGAGGAGGTGAGCTCCCTACTGTAGTGATTTATGGCTTCGTTAGAATCTAATTAGCACCCCATCATGCCCATCAATCACTATGACTCATGTGTACCATAATAAAATGTTATGACTGATTCCCACTTACTCAAACAATCGAAATTTGCTTCTTTTTTTTATGAATGTGGTATCAGATGGTGTAAATGAAACAATGTGTCTTTGTGAGAGCTGTGTAATGTGAGTGCTGGGCAAAAACCGCACACGGACGGGTAAAGCAGAGCCACCGTTTAGTAAAGAACAATAAACACACAGAGTCAGAGCTGTGCAATGGGATTTATTGACAGCTGTATTTAATAGATTCTTGCCTTCGCATTAGCGTTGAAGCGGTCGATTTTCTTTTTACGAGACTTGATGTCATAGAAAGCGGGCTTGGTGGTGGATTGAAGCACTGTAACGGGTTAAAAAAAACCTATAGGAATGGCTGTCTCTGCGGCATTCACTCCCAAAAACTTTCTGTTAATACCAGAATGAAAATATGGAAACCTTGAAAGCGATGCTCTCAGGGTAACCTGTCAAGTCCCATTCACTGGTCTATGTTATGTTACTAATATATGTCATCGCCCAAGCCAAACTCCACATCTTGGAGTCAAGAATGCAAACCCTGGCTGAAGGAGAGGCCTGGTGAGACACCAACTGCTGAATCAGAATGAGGGGGGCAGGTTATGGAGTTGGCCCAGAGCTGTTAGCAAGGTTGGCCTGGTCTCAGAGAGCTGAGTGATGCTGACGGGATCAAGCATGCCTGGGGAATCACGGTGTTGCAGAGCAGAGCTAATCCCAGTCCAGCTTCTCTTTCTGTGTCTTGTTTCGTGGGTCCCCGTCCGCAGCGTGTGCATCACTGGCACTCATTAGTCTGAGTGATGACCCTGGCTTGGACTCTGACAACGTGCGCTCCACTACCGTAAACACACAGACATACGGATGGCCTCAGGAGGGCTGAAGAGTCTCTGGACATCTGGCTTGTGTGACAGAGAAAGCGACAGGTTAACTGAACCATGATTAAACTCTCATTCATTGTCTCTGTGATTCAAAACAGCCTAGCCTCTGGGTTGTGTCCAGCAGACGAAAGAGAACCATGTTGTACACGAGCTCAGATAATATATCTGTCTGCCTAACACCCAGACAATAGACGGCAGATCAGCTGTGGCGGGACTTCAGAGGCTGGCTTCCAGTCATGATTTATCGAACGCTGCTGCGGTTCCGTTCTCTACCTGATTTCCATGTCCTATTTCTTGTTTTACATACCACTGCCCTCCTTCAGTCAGACCGGGCTAGGCATATCTTGTTTATGTTCTTTCCCCGATTTCCCGGTTCCCTGTAATTCCTCTCTTCTGCTTCCAAAGAGCTCTGGGGCTTTAAGTGCCAGATCTGTGTCTAAGCCTTCAAAGGACCCCTTTTATCTGCAAACTACAACCCAGGCCCCTACTGAGGGGTGAACATAGCACAACTCAATTATTAATCAGAGATGTATTTCATATATTCAAGGGACACAGCTGAATGAATAATAAATCCAGTAACATAAGATGAGGTAGATAAATATTGCTGATGAGGTTGTGCGGGGCTACTGTACAGTAATGAAGTGAATGCTGTTTCGCAGAAGCAGGATTTGGACCACGATGAGCTTTTCAGCAGACAAAAGGGCAGATTTAGGAAGCTGAAAAGTTGTAATTGATAATTGCAAAGACAACAAATGGAGTTCACTCTTTTTCATGTTAGGAAAGAGATACCAATAGTATCTGATCCCAAACAAGGAAATCAGTGATTTCAGCCTGTCAGATTTGCTTCTGATGTCAGATAAATGTTTGATGGCTGCAATGCAATCCTAAGTACAGTTGCTTAAATACTAATTTTTAATCCACTGGAATATGTCATATCCACCACTGGGAGTAAATCGAGTGTTTCTCAAGCATGTGGCAAAAAGTTCAAGAACTGAAAAAACATCAAAATCAGCCATGGTTGCATCTGAGCTACAGCCACTTAGTTACTCATGCTCTTACTGTGCTTGTGTGGGTTTCCTTTGGGTACCCTGGCTTCCTCTCACAGTTTAAAGACGTGCATGTTAGGTAATTGGTGATTTTTAAATTGGCCGTGGTTATGAGGTAGATGAAGTGCTCAAAGTGGGCAGAATGACACACCGGATGAATATCTGCTTAAATGTGGCTTATGCTCTGAAGCACTTTGAGTGGTCATTAAGCCAGAAAAGTGCTAAATAAATGGCAGTCCATACGTGCTGTAATAATACACCCATAGTTTTTTGTAATGTTTTTTTTAATGCACAACTTCCCTTTCTTTTATATACACATCATAATTAAATTATATTAAAAAAAATAACTGACTACTGAGTAATTTCTCTGTTACATTCTCTATTCTCCTCCTTTCTTTGTTTCAGACTCCTCTGTGAGTCGCTACCATGTCCAGTGGATGCCAGAGTACTGTAGCCACAACGAGACCCAAGGACCACAGAAGTCCGTCACGCAGGTCAGTCCCCAGAAGCTGTTACGCACCACTTCCAGCTGGGGGTCCTTTCTCGTAGGGCAGCGCATTAGAGAAGTGGCGTGGTCAGAAGCTTTGTGCTAAGCAAAGCATGTGCCTAAGCCTTTGTTTGATGCTCAGGAAGAATAGCTCCACTAAGGAAAACAACTGCGCCGAGTGAATCAGGAGCCCTGTTGTGTTAGATTTGCACCAGGCAAACCAGTGGCTGTTGTTTTGAATATTATGAGTCAGTCGTGTGGTCACGCATGCGGTGTGTTGGCCAGTAACTTTTATTTACTTAAACAATGTTTCCCAGAATTCAGCAGCCCCAGCCGTGCGGCTGTGTGGGGCTTTGTTTTAGGATGCAGTGTTGTCTGTGTTGGAGAGCTTGACACAGAGAGGGTTAACTGTTTGTGCTCAGGCTGATACGTGATGGCAGAGGCCTGGTAATCAACGCATTCTTTAGAAACCAGCACCGTGGTTGCTAGGAAATACATTTCCATTTTCTATAGATCACCAGGAAGGGTTGCAGCCTTGTGCTTTTATGTGAGCACAGTGCCTCATTCACTTTTAATCAAAGCTGTTACATATCAGTGAGAATATATATTATATATATACACACACCCTTTCCCTAAGGGCTGTCTATTAATGGAGGCCCTGTTCTATTACTGAAAGTCTAAATCCACTACTCACCGGGGGTTTTTGTTTCACAGAGAGCTGAGAAAAGCTTTTCTCATTCAGATCAATAGATGATTAAACTTAGAAATTAGTGTCAGTGTTACATGGCTCCAAAGAGCCCATTAACGTGGATTTACAGGCATCTCAAATTAGGCATGAATTCGTTTTGATCGCTGCTTCTTGTTGAGGTTCTTGTGTTTATGCTGTGCCACATTTGGAAGCTATGAAAAAATCATTTCTATTACAGTTTGAATAGGAGAATAGTAGCCTAACCCCTACCATGTGAGAGTTCAAAGTAGTCCTCCAGTACGGTACGTGTTCCTGGGGCCTGAGTGGGAACGTGATCTGCGCTGTGTATTTAATTATCTCCCAAGCTCCATGGGACCTGACCTGGGTGACATGTCAAAGTCATCAGAACTGAGTAATGTGTTTCTTTGCACAGGAGAACTACATCAACCTCCCAGGCCTGCTGTTCTCCTGCAAGTACAAAGTCACTGTTCACATGCTGAAGTCCAAGAGGCGCTCGAAGGACGAGAGCACCACTTTCCTCACCCCATCCTGCGCTACCATCCGGAGCAAGACTCACAAACACATCCCCTGCCCAGGAGAGGGAGGTGAGTAGTCTGCTGTTTGGGGGATTTTAAAACCGACCGCATTAGTGGAGACAATACAAAAACATTTGTTAGAATATCATTATTATTATCATGATGATGAGAAAAATCTCTATAGACTTAAAATATAGGTTTAACACGTTCAGGATAAATAGTTTCTCACATAACCTTTCTTACAAAACCAGAGTAGCTGTATTTCTTTGTTAATTTGTCAGTCTTCACGGATGTTTCCCAAAAATGTTTCTATAATAATGACACCAACTTTGTCCTAACAGCTTCAGGGCTTCCGAAAGTTCTTGCTAAACCTGAGAACCTGACGGCTTCCTTCACGACCAATGAGGGAAACATCACCGGCAATTTCCACTGGCGCGTCTCTAGGTTGGCTCCCCATCAGCGAATCACGGGCTTCCAGGTCACCTGGGCT
The DNA here is from genome assembly GCF_041146795.1 of Maylandia zebra. Taxonomy (NCBI): domain Eukaryota; kingdom Metazoa; phylum Chordata; class Actinopteri; order Cichliformes; family Cichlidae; genus Maylandia; species Maylandia zebra. The sequence continues at coordinate 18,692,319 of NC_135182.1, read as the reverse complement.
GAAATCACAACTGAAAGCCGGCAAAACAGCCTGCCCAACAGCATCATCTCCCAGTCCCAGATCCTGCCACCAGTAAGTCTGTTTTTACTGAAGCAGAATTGGAGTTTAGCTAAAGTTTTGAATGTTAATATGGTTTTTATGAAACCACAGGAGATCGTGTTGTGACAAGACTATTAGTGTGTGCAACAGGAAAAGAAATGTATCTGTCAGATGTGACCGTGATTTGAGGATAACGCTGTTGTGGCTTCTTTGCATGAATCGTTTGATAAGTGGTAGTATGTAGACAGACACGGGGATAGATCTGGGGAAGTTTTTTGTCCTGCTGGAAGTTCTCCTCCTCTGCGCATTCATCTCCCTTCACGTCTGCCTCTTTCATCCTCCGTGAAAGCTCTGAAAAAGCTGCTCTTTGACATAATCTGTTCCATCAACAACACGTTCCGCCTATCTGCACCTCCCAGCCTCTAGAGCTTGTCTATAAATAAAACCACCCACCGCACACTTTATCAACCTGGCAGTGAAAAGAGATACAGACAGCCTTATGAAAACAAAGTCTTTGTTTTTGTCTGTGACTTGTGCAAAGACGGCTACACTCCCCTCTTTTGCGGCCCATTCACATTAAAGTCCTGTCAGAATCAAAGGCGTGTTCTGTTGCATTTCATCTGATTGCATGTCGTCTCCTGCTCCCCTCCTTCGTTTTGCAGGATCATAACTTGCTTGTAGTGTCCAACCTGCGGCCGTCCACCTACTACAGACTGGAGGTGCAGGTTATAACAACTGGAGGAGAAGGTCCTGCCACGGTTAAGACCTTTCAGACCCCGAGCATACTGCCTGTCATACAACATCGTAAGTAGCAAGTCACTGTCAGCTTCCATAATTTATGAGCTGCACCTCAATTTGCTCAGTTGAAATGATAATGCCAGCGATTCAACATTTGAAATTCATATTGAGACTCTTTTGTTTGGTGTCTGTTACTGTTCAGTCCTAATAGCATACTGTAGATCTTCTATTTGTAGCTGCTTAAACCATGGCGCTAAACAGTTATGTTTTGTCTTTGCAGTAAATATATGACTATATATGGTATTAATGCCTAATATAATGTGAAGTAATGAATCTACCTATTTTCCTCTGCTGATTGTGTAAATCAGCATGTTTTTGCTGTTACTGAAAGTAAAATGTAAATGTTAAGGTGTTGTGTCAACAGTGGCGTTGTCATAGCTACATGAAAAGCAATGTAGGTGTAATATACACATCTCATTATTAGGGCTGTTACAATATCAGGTTTTCCCATCATAAATGCTATGGCCACAAGAGTTTAAGATAATAGTATTATTGAAAAGTCACATTAATCTTCAACTTTTATTTTTTATTGTAGGAATGCCACTATATCAGAAATGTAGTAGTCAGTACCAATATAAGTAAAACTACATGATTCTCAATAATCGGCTTCAATATCAGAACAAAATTATCAATCAGTCAAATCAATTATATAAAAAAGAGCATTTACCGAAAAAAAAGCAAACAAATAAAAAGAAAATTAAGTAAACAACACAATGTTAAACTGTACATATAGGGACGTGCCAGCACAAATCCCTATCTTTCTTAGGGCATGTGCAAGATCAGCCTTTTATGCGCCTTCAATAAACCACCAAGCAGCCAGCAGAGTTACAACCGTCAAAGTAATTCAGAGAGGCACCAAGCCTCAGTGCTCATCTAGGAAAATCAAGGTGGCTAAAGGCTGACCTGCCTAAACATAAAAAAAATTTGAAACTATAGGTGATTAGCAACTGTAATATTACTGAACAGTAATTACATTACATATGTTGCAATAGGGGAAGCTGTAGTTAAACACCAGGTTTCATATAAGTGGCAAAAAGAAGCGCATTGCTACTCCCTGAAAAACCAATTCAAAGTGATTCAATCTGAAGTCGTATCTGACAGTTCTTTGAATCTGTGTGTTTTTTGAAGGACCAAGGCTGCGGCAGCACCACTCTCATCACCAGAAGCCGTCGGTAGAGAGACACTGAGTTTGAAGTCGAGGCAAACCCAGTAGGAAGAAGTACCAGTGGCTCTCTGCTCCTGTCTGTCAAAGAAGGAATGTGTGGAACCAAACAGAAACACAGCGCACCAGACCATGAACTGACCCCCCCTTCTTGTGAAATATGGGTCTATCTCCTCCAGGCTCCACAACACGTCAGCTATTCCTTCATAACCCCTCTCTCTTGACTTCCAAGTAACCGGAAGGGGTTTATCTATAGAGTGAAATTTATATTTTGAGGTCTCATATTCCGCGTTGGTTAGTACACAGCTCCCCAACTTATCCCATAAGGAGTTCATGTAATAAGTAAAACTAGATCCAGGAACCCCAGAATTGGTGATGAAGCAGTCATTGTAGACAACAATGACTGATTTAGATTTGGCTATTACACGGTTGAAATAAACAAAATAATTTGGGAACATGTTTGAAGATGATGGAATATTCGATAGGAAATGCAATAAATGTAAAACAATTAATGAAGAAAGAAAAGTAGAAATTAAAGTATTTATTTTGTGTTATCAGTTAAAGAGGCTCTTTGGCACACAGTCAGTACTGATGGTCAATGTAACTAAAGTCATCGTTGTCTAACCCAGAATATTTCGCGTAGTACGTTGCATGTAGTACATTTGATTTTAGAACTGTAAATGATTTACTTGCTTCAAATTGAAAGCTTGTAATGGTTTTGCATGACAGCCGTTAGCATTCTGTTGGCATGAAATGTCTGTGTTACCTCTTTTCAATATGTTAGCAATATTTCATTAACAGATTAACAAAGAATTATATTGGAAGTAATATGTAATGTTTATTAATGAAATTATAACTTGTGTGGAAATGATGAATTGTACATGTTCTTGGCTGTAGAAATATTTGTCGTGACAGTCAGTGAATGTCTATATTTATTTATGTGTGTATTACAAAGTTTGGTTTGGATGTGTGTGAATGTGTATGTTTTGTGTGTTTTAGCCTCATTTTTTTTTTTCTTTTCTTTTTTTTTTTTTTTTGGGAACTGGCAAAAAAAAGAAAAATCTTGTAAAGACATTTTGTAAAAATGGAAATGTAAATACGGTCTTATGTTACATGTTATTTTTCCATGGTAGAAACTGTACAAACTGCTAAGTAATAAAATAATCCTTAACCTGTGCCCTCTTTGCTGTTTGCTTTAATTGAAGCTGCTAAGAGAAGTAAATAGACCTGCTTCCCCTTCCAATACTCGAGTATTTGGCAATTACTGTTGCTTATTTTGGCTGTAAACTCCATCGTGGCAGGCTCTGTGTACAACATATTCACTGATCGGTCCAGGAGCCTGAGACACGTGCTCTCTAAGTCTAAATAAACAGGTCATCTAGCTCAGCAGCTCAGCCTGAGTGAATTTGCCATTGCCGAGGTTGGTCAACATAATACGCTGCTTCTCTGAGCTCTTGTGTGTTTGAAAAGCGTTAAACGCCTCTTCTGCTCAGCAGCCTTTCCACCATCATAAAATGAGAAGTGGGAATGTTTACAAGAAATTAAAGCGTGCGACACAGTTGAGCCTAATGTACTGTACACGCATGGAGGGTGTGATTTCTGTGCGTGTGAAAACCTCATGCTGAGTTATTTGTGTATGTTGGATGAAAGCCTTGTGAATGAATTTTCGATAATCCTAAATGCTAAACGGTGTTTAATAGTTAAAGTGTGTAGAAGTACTTTAAGTTTTTTAAAAAAAAATGCATTTTATCATATCTTTCCAGGCCTGGAGGCATGCATTGTATTCTACTCAAATTAGTCTCAGTGATTTCTCACTTTTTAAACTTACAATGAACCATTATTGCATTAAGTGCATCTTCACTAGATGGTGGTTCGGTCTCCTTAATGTCCTTTTCACAGAGACTCAAAACATTCAAACCACAGGATTTGTTTGACATGTAAAATGTGATGGTTTGGAAAAGAGCAACTTCTTATCAGTTATGTTGTTCCCATTATAAAAATCAGAGACTAAAAAAAACCAACCCCCAGAAATGTGTACAAAAAATTAAATGCAGGCTAATTGGACTCTGTATCATGTTCTGTTATTATATTTCTGAAACTCATACAATCTGTTGGAGGGGCAGAGACAGGGTGCATGCTAGACAGTTACAGAGCTAACAGAAAGAGACAGACAGACATTTACAGCTACAGCCAATCCAGAAACACCAATCAACCTAAACGATGTGTGTCTTTGAGAGGAAACTGGAATACCTGCTTAGCACCTCAGAAAGGCTCAACCCTGGATTCAAACCCAGGATCTTCTCCCTTTGAGGTGACAGTACTCGACAATTCAAAGCATTTTAAACACAATTTTCTATTAATATATAAATAGTCCTTTAAGGAAGTATGTGCCCTGTTCTTTAGGACTCTCTCCTTGAAAAAACAATAAAAAAGTGCCTTATTTTAAAAAACGTATTGCGGCTTCATTCATCTTTTATATATACTCAGTGTCGACTGGTAAAACACAACCTTATGAGTTGTGCACACCTTCAGGCTGCACGTTTGAATGTGATAAATGGACAGTTAGTGTCTTCTTTCAAGGCTGCTACTGGCAGCTTAGATTCCCAAATTTGCTGTTGCAATTAATCAGTGTGATTAATTGTTATCGCAAACGCGAGCTTATTAATGCAAATGTGGCTATTATACACTGGAGAGCTTGTGTCTGTATAAAGAGGTTGCGGTGTTTGCATATTTGTGTTTGCTTGTGCTTGTTTTTCTAAGTGTGGGTTTGTAAAGGGATGATGCCGTCCAGATGTTCAAATCTCTGGATGGAAGTCGATTCTCATCATCATTTTCCACAGCAAACAGCAATTTATTCCGAGCCCTTGTGTTCACACGTTCGGCCTCTTCAGTCAGTCAGTGCTTCACCGCTCACTTCTCAGGGATGTTGTTTATGTACAGTTCTATTATGTCGAAGGAGATTAGTTTCTTGGTCTGTGCACACTAATCCCTCTCTCTTTTCTAGGAGCCGGGCCAGTGTTTAGCGAAGGCTCCTTTCTGTGCGAGCCAGCCCAGCCTCTCTCTCTTTCAGCCTGTCACAGTCTCTCTCTACACACACAAAATACCATGGCCCTCAAGTGTGAAAACCTCAAAACAATAGGGCCTCCAGCCTCCTTTGAGGCATGTTGCAAGATGTCCAAGTCTCAGAGGACATAAAAGAAATGGGGAAAAAAAATGCAACAACTAAATAATAGGCCGGTCGTTAGTACCAAAGCTTTGTCTCTGATGGTAAAAGGCCAACGAGGGCTCATACACTTTGCATGACATTGCATCTTTATTGTAAAAATCAGGCAGGGAAAATTTGGGAAATATTGCTTTCAAATGTAAACGCGCAATTATATTTATTTGCCTCTGTGGATAATCCCACGGAGTTAAATATTTGCCCATCTTCTGGTTGACATTAGGGACTTTTTTTAAAATAGGATTGAGAATATCACAGTGAGTCCTTTCAGAGGAGCACAAAGATAGGCTGTTTCTCCCACACATTTCCTCTGACCTCTCGGCACCCGTTCTGCAGATTAACATTGCAATGAGCCATGCATCGCTATTTATCGATCTAAGCAGCTTTTATGGGTCATTCCACGATACTTGACAGAGCGACTGTAACACTACTCCCTAAAGGATGGATGGAATTTAGTTTTAGATGATAGGTACAATCCTAGCGTGACTTTGAAGTATGAGGCAAAAAAAATAAAATTGATGGACTTCACTTTCCCTTTTGAGATCACACCGATCGTAACCTGAACAATTTGAAAGCTCCAAATTTCGCTCTCATGCGAGTTTCGGGTCAGTGAGATCATCGAGCAGAGACAAGCGCTCCCTCCAGATTACTTCCACCTGGACTTTTGTGCTGCTACTCCATCAATATGATGAGATGGAATATATTGTCTGTGAGACTGATGAAAAATAACCAGAGTGTTTTCCCCCTCTATTAGGAAAAGCAATGTTGCTTTAATGCTGTGGTATGGTGAGAAATCTGACCTTGCCCTGGGCAGTGGCATGTTTCTGGTTAGGCTCTGGTGAGTGGGACCAGGCAGGGGACACATGAAAGGATCTCTCTGTCAGGCCGCAAAGATGTTCAGTCTGAGTCTAATGAAGACCAGAACACATATCCAGATCGGAGAACATGCATGCCACACACTATACAAACACCAGGGCTACAACACTGTTGACAGCCACGGTCTTCTTTCCCTGTTCTTTAAAGGCGGACAAAGTGAAAAGCATGTCTGTTCTGTGATTAAAAGGCAGCAGGACACTGAAGCAAAACTGCCACATCCAAAGACAGACAGACAATATTTTTCTCTCTCCCTTTTTTTCTTTTCCTCTGCGGCTCTACAGGGAACTTGATTTCCTGGATTCAGTGCCTGGAAAATGCTTCTTCACAGTATATTTTGGATTCAATTTGTTGAGCTGGGGTTGTACAAAGGTGCAGAACTGTTTTTATTGTGAGGTACTTCTGTGCTATCAGTTGTGAAACAATGCAAAAGCTCTCCAATAGCCTCAACAGTGTAATGTTCATATTTGTCGACACTTTGGCAGAAAGATGTTGATTTAGGGTCATTTGGTGGTATTTGCAGCAGAGATACAGTATGTTGGACTGCTAGAAAAAGATTTGTGAACAGATTAAATGACATCACTATCACTGACCTGTTATTTTAATTATGGTAGTAACTACATAATTTAATGTATTCTTCTGGAGGTAGTAAAAGTGATCCACAACAATTTAAGTATAACCCCCGCACACTCTTTCTTAACCCTGATACATTTACTAAATCACAATATGTCCACATACATGTAAGTGTGGACATTGTGACACATACACACACACAGAGACACTACATGTTACAAATACTACTGCACAATATGAGATAGATATACTGAAACAAAAATTATACAACGTTTTTATAAGATGTTATAGGTGCATAAATGTTACATGTTGGTCATTTTAGCCCGTTGCTAGGAGGTTGCTAGGCAACATGATGACGTAATATATGATAAAGACAGCAGCCATCAGGGGCCATCAAAGTATAGCAGTACATCACAATGTATTTTACAATCTGATTATACTACTGATTGAGGTAACACAAGACTACAATATAGAGATATTAAAATATGAAATAAAAATCTGAAGTGTGAACCGATGATCCTGACAATAAATTAACACGCCGCATAAATCACATGTCTATCATCTCTATCATCTGTGGGCATAAAATTATGGACACTCAAAAAATCTGGTTCTTTGCAGTTTGGGTCAAAGGTAAGCGAGAGGTCCGATATGTTTGTGTTTACAAAGAAAACCAGAAGAATCGTTATCTAGATGCTTATTTCCAAACCAAACATCATTCTCTGCAGGCGTACAAAGTGAAGAGATCAAGCAAGAGTATCATCCATCTGGGTAAGAGCTGTTTAAAATCCCCCCTGATTAGTGCTAATCCCCTTGATGCGCCTTCCTGAGAATAAACACATACTGACCCAAGTGACCCATTCCTAATTAATGAAGTTAGGAAGTTTGCTATGCAATCATCAATACACTGTGGCCAATCCTGCGCTAAGGGAGCTCGCACTAAAGCTAACTTTGCTATATGATGATATATTTAAAGGTAATAACTCAAATTACAACAGCTGACATTTTAAATTGGGATCAATGGCTGGTGTCAGCTTTTCACCATATAATACACCCCCAGGCATGACTAGCAAAGAGGGGAAACTTTCTGTCTTGTCTTCTTTTCTCCTATGAAGCCTTTGTGTAGGGTCGCCTCAGAGGCGAAGCGCAGTTCACAGGTCAGCCGTACCCAGGAGGATGGACGGCAGTGTGAGGGCAGGACCCAGGCTCGAGGACAAGGAAAGGGTCAGGGGTTGAGTTCAGAGGGAATCCACACAGAGGATGTTGAAACAGATATTGTTGGGGGGCAGAGCTTCCTCCACTTTTCCCACTGGGTTGCCACAAAGACAAGGCGGGCACAGAGAGACACACATACAAACGATCCAAAGGTGTTAATGATAGAGCACATGTGCTCTTCAAAGTGCGTTACAGTAAAAGAAGAAATTATGACAGACATCACTTGTAGTCTAAACACGGCGCTTCAGTGCCTCTGTGTCTTCAATGTCTCAAAATAAACTCGGGTGACAGAACAAAAGAGCAGTGAAAATATGTTTTGAGGGGGTGGTTCACACATTAAAATCAACACATTTCATTTGCCTCTTTTTAGAAAAAATAAAACCAAAATATTGAAAAGCTAAGTAAAATGTAAAGAAAAGGTGAATGAAATGAAAATAACGCAAAGACAATATATAAACTGTTGAAACAGGTATTTATAAATCTATTTACTTCTTTCTTAAGGTCATGATTTTTAGTTTAAGTGTTAAGTTTTTAATGAAACGCATTTCAAAATAGCAAAAAAAGACACAAAACAAAAACCTGGTGGAACATCTCACAGCTAATACGGTTAATTAGCAAAACAACCTGATATATATATAAAAAAAGAGTCCCAGGGAGCAAGAGGTTTTCAGAAGCAAAGATGAGGTCCAAGCCTATTAAAAGTAATGATTGCCAATGGAAAAGTGAAGATTTCTCGTTTGAGGTGCACGGTATGGTTAAAAGATTCCGAGAATCAAGAATTCCCTAAGTGCAAGAAACAAATCTGAACAGCAAGTCTTTAAACCCGCAGATGGTGCTTTAGTATAAAAAGAAACCCAGTTCTATCACTGTAAATCACTACATGACCTCAGAAACACATCTGTCATGTGAACATCATTTTCACCACATCCACAAATGGAAGTCAGAACCTTTCTATGCAAAAAATATCCTCTGTTTGTTCTTTCTTTCTTTCTTTCTTTCTTTCTTTCTTTCTTTCTTTCTTTCTTTCTTTCTTTCTTTCTTTCTTTCTTTCTTTCTTTCTTTCTTTCTTTCTTTCTTTCTTTCTTTCTTTCTTTCTTTTTCTTTAAGAAATCATGGACACCATGTTTTTAAAGCAAATGACAAAAGACACCACCCAGGTTTTTATCAGCACACATTTCAAAAGCTAGAATTTGTGATGGTACGGGGTGCATTAGTGAACACAGCATGAGTAACTTGCACATCTGTGAACCACCATTGATACAGGTTAGGAGCAACATATGCCAAGCAGACATCTTCTTCAAGGAAAGCTGCATTTATTCCAGCTAAGGAAATATTTCTTCTTCGAAAATCTCATTCAATATACATCAAGATAGATTCACTGGCCACTTGATTAGGGACACCTGTTCAACTGCTTGTTAATGCAACTATCTAATCAGCCAGTCGCATGCCAGCAATTCCATCAATGTTGGCATGTAGACATGGTCAAGATGACCTGCTGAAGTTCAAAGCAAATATCAGAATGGGGAAGAAAGGTGATTTAAGGGACTTTGAACATGTTATGGTTGTTGGTGCCAGATGGGCTTACTGGAGTATTTCAGAAACTGCTGATCTGGTGGGATTTTCTCACAAAACCATCTTTAGGGTTTACAGAAAATGTCCAGTAAGCTGCAGGTGAAAAGACCTTGTTGGTGACAGAGGTCAAAGAAGAATGTCCAGACTGCTTTGAGTGTATAGAAAGGCAACAGTAAGTCAAATAACCACTCATTGAAAGCAAGGTACACAGAAAAGCATCTCTGAATGCACAATGTGTCTAACATTGAGGCCGATGGGCTTCAGCGCCTGAAGACCACACCAGGTGCCACCCCTGTTAGCTGAGAACAGTACATTATCTCTAGAATTTGCACAGGCTTACCAACATTGGACATGGAAGACAGGAAAGTTTACAGCACCTTGCTGATGCCACAAGGAGTTAGCAGCTATCAGTGGCCAACTCTTTGTGATAGTAGCACTGACATATTTGTCACCAATTCTATTAATTTTTTCTCCCCTGATTAAGTCATAAAAGCAGCATGAGACTGAAAAGGGAGCATGAAACAGATTTTAATAGAACAAATTATATCTGCAGTGACTGGTCATAGAAGCAAAAGCTTTTAAACCTCTGAGAACAGCATATTAATTAGCACCTGGAAATTTATTTATTTATTTAGTTATTTTATTTCATTTTTATTGTCTATGAAGATGTCGGTGTCAGTACACCGGGAAAAAACCTTGCACATGGCTCAGCAAACCAGATTGTTTACATAATGAATGTGCAGTATTTCATCCTGTGCGTGTGCTCCAAGGCTAAGCGCTCATTTCCACCCTTGATGATCACAGGCACCATTGATTGTAATGCTGACGAGCAGGCTAATACTGCCCGTGGCGTACAAAGGAATCTGGACATGTTTAAAGTTCTAACTTTCATGTTTTTTCATGCTGGTATGAAGGAGAATGCTGATGTTGGGGGCAGCTGGCTCTCATTAAGAAAACATGATGTCAAACAGAGGGGCTCGCTGGTGAAAGTCAAACGCTCTTCTGCTCCATCGTCGTTGTCATCTTTTGGCATATCCCAAAGACAGACAGACAGACAGATACTCCACCTGGTGAACTTAACACGTCAACACTGGTCAGTAAACTTTTACATACAGACCAGAAAAAAAAGAATAAGGCTGTTAAAAATTTACAGTCTAAAGTATAAAGCTAAAAGTCAGCATGTCTCAATATACAAAATAGTAATTCATGTTCTCCTCAACCTAATAGGTCATGTATTTTTAATTTTGTAATTTTCTTTCACTCTTTATGAGACATTTATAAAACATGCTTGACTAATTGCTTCATAAACATTTTAATACTTATTGAATAAACAATAAACACGTTTCAGCATAGAATCTTTTATCAAAGGTCTCTTAAGTTTTATAGTCCTTTTAGCAAAAGGCCTACTTTATTTTAATCTCTTTACTTATAATAGACCATAGTGTTGTGGTTTGCACAGTTGCCTAGCAGGCAAAAGATCACCAGTTTGTCTCTGGAAGGAGACTCAAATCCCTGTGGGGGTTGTGTCAGGAAGGGCATCCGGCATAAAAACCTCCCAGTTTAAACATACTGAGCTACCTGCTGTGGCAACCTACTGTGTATAAGGGAGCAGCTTAAATGTAATAGAAATTTTTTGTTGATTAGATAAAACATTTTTTATTAGTTGCTTACCCTCTCTTAATCCATAAACTCTACATGTGTAATTGTTTACAAGTCCTGTCACTAAACTTTCCAATAAACTATCAAGTTTGCCCAAACATTGGCCTTATTTTCCCTAAACAAGTGAAGATATGAATGATGAATTACACTGTTAGCTAAAACTTGTGAAACCTTCATAAACTCATTAACAAGGCATGCAAGCAACACCCAGCGCTTTCATTTCTTCAGTTTACAACCCCAGTTAAGACTGACCATTTCCTGCACCTCAGCAAGCTTTGGAGGCACAGGCCGGTCTTGTTTGCCTCAGAGGGCGAGGACAGTGGTGAGCAGCTCAGGCTGATATATCTACAAAAGCTTCATTGTCATAGCAAAGAAGCCTTTGTTGGTGACTTCGATGGAAATATCTGGCACAGACTGTCTTCAACCTGCGCTGGGCGGATCTGGAATATTGCTGACGTCCTGGTCGTAAATCCCTTGTCTAAATGCACCATTACACGTGTGCTTTTTCAAGCCTGTTTGCAACATAAACAGTTCCGTTTGTGCTGAGGTGTTGAGTGGAGCCAAGATTTAGGTGAGCTGAGGGAGTTCTGTGATTCACTGTCAGGACGCTGTGCCTGCGCAGCCTGCAACACGTTTATGACGCTCAAGAGGGGCAAAAAAACATATGGTGTACATGTTAGGAAGGTTTTCACCGCATAGCTTAACAAGAGATGATCTCTCTTTTTCCACGCTTTGATGGTAAGTGCCTGTTAACCACGTCCCACCTTTGGGATAAATGACATTATCAGCTACTTAGCTGATACTTTTTGGGACGATCTGCTTTTCATCGCTTATAACGAAACCCTACGGCATGTTTTCCAAGCTCACTTTACTCCAGGACTCTTATATTAATGTGTGCTGCCTGGAACACACTCACGTGTTATTTTAGAGCTCGATTTTTTTGATTCCATATTATCCTACTCAACATAACTCAAGCCGAATCATCTGGCGAAACACCTCAAAGATACGACTCTTGCAAAACCACATGGATCGTCCCTGGAGTTTGACCCGCAGTTCACACATGAACACGCTGCGGTTGTCATTCATGCGTGCTAAAGAAAACAAACATGTTCCTTCTTTCAATTCATAAATAATTTACTGCTCCATATAATTTGTGCCATGTTTACCATCACTCCCTCCTCTCACATCTGGGATTGGATGATATTGCCAAAGATCTCGCTGAGCACAGTTCGTCTCTGCGCTCATCTCTTCTCATACTCTTAGCCCTTAAAAGCAAAGCTCCAAAGACAATGAAATATTGTGCAGATCTGATTGGAAACAGCCTCCATAATGTGAGTTTAGCAATCTCCTTATGTCATTCCACTTTTCAAATAGACCGTTTGAAACATCACAGTAATTTGATTAAAATGGATTGACAGCCTGGTGAGTTACTGTCAGTGAGCCAGTGGGAAAAGAGTGTTTCTGATTTCTCCTGAGGAGAATCCTTCACCTCCCCAGAAGTTCTTTTAATATAAGGGCAGTGCCTTTCATCTGCTCCTCGGAGCGAGGCTCTTAATGCGTTGCAGATTCTTTTCAACTCTGACAATCTTTTACCATCATCTTTTTAGTGGGTTTCTGCATAACATTTCAATTAATATCACATGAAAGTGAAAATATTACCCTGCAACGAAGTCAGTGTAATGTCTGATAATGAATACGCTCATTCCCATTCGTGGGAAAATAACCAGTGAAGAAACTGCAGAATTTCAAAGCAAAGTGTAGCCGATTATACTGTAAATGTATTTACTTACTTTGCAAAACATCAGAAGCTCTTCAGTATTTGCCTTCTTGCTTAGAAGAAACCGACTGAAAGCCTGGAAATAGTAAGAAACAATAAGAAAAGATATGATGATTAATGAGCTTAGCATTGATATATTAGCTCTGTTGCTAGCTACCTTGGCTAGCTTTTAACCTCGCTATCACTTTTTATGCTATGTTAGGATTAATATCTCCTTTCTTTTGCTTTACATATAGTTGCATTGATCCTTCTATTTAGCTCTTGACAACAAAGCGGGCAGGTGTATTCCCAAGATGTTTAACTATGGCTTTGATCAGTGTGTTTAGTGCAATGTTCCTCTGGTCATTGGTCCCACTGCTGTGTTGGCAAAGTCTGGCGTTCTCATTCCTATAAAACCAAAACAGCCATTTGTTACAGGATACAACGCTGTGATCTTTGATTAACCCAATTAGCATGAATAAAGATGAGGAAGTAATAATTTCTAAAGATAATACACAAAGTAAACATGATGTTAACCAAGCACTGCCGTGGTTGCTGTAAAAATCCCAGTCCTCTGGCCTCTCGCTGCACGATCTGTCTTTCATAGACGACCGGCGCTGACTGCCAAGAACAGCACTCTGGCTGATGTGCCTGGCTCTTGTTAACAGAGGATAGGTTTGTGTCAAGCACAGCTTCTCAGCAGGCAGAGCCAGTTGTTGTTGTGGTTAAAAAAGATTGTGGGAGCATTGTGCAATCGCTCACTGACAGAGATGTCGGGCCGCTATAAATGACACACCTCCGACCAACTGATCCTCTGCCAGCGTGACTCATCTTTTTCTCATGGTGGAGGCCTGACAGAATGCCTTTGAACAGGTGTCCAAAGCTGTTGTTTTCCTTTCTCATCACTATCATCATCATTTTTTTTTACATTGTTATTTGTGTATCTGATTTCATCTCCTTTCTCTGTATCCACACACACCCACGCACGAAAACAGTTTCAATTGAACTTTTCGAATAAAAAAGAAACACTGCTAGCCCTCAGTATTTATCATGGCTGAAATGTGCTTGGAGACAAAGTGCCTTTGAATTTGAGCCTATTCAACATACTTCATGAAAAAATATTGAATTAGATGTTTCATACCGCCTACAGTTTTTTTTTCGCAAGACAACGGGGGTTATATTTCCTTATTGGGATTATTCCTCTGTATTCTGATCCTTATTCAATGGACTTAAACTTTCTTCCAAGCTCAGTGTCACTGAATAACTATCCAGCAACTTTTCACTCTTGAAAGTCTGCCAGCCATTGAGGGGCTGTTTTTAATTGACTGATCGTCCACATGGTTGGAATATTCACGGGCATTGCCACGGGCAAAATTTCTTCTCATCAGAAGCTGCTGGTTGAGCATCTCAGATCTGAAGCCAGTAATTGAATAGATGAGGTTTTGATTGATGCTTAGAGGAAGTCCCTTTCCTATTTAAATATTCATGGCTTTGTAGCCTAAGGGTGAGACGGGAATCCAAAGCAAACCTGTGCACAACAATAGCAGCTCAGAGTTCCTTCTGTCTGCTTCTCATTACAGTAAACACACTTTAGAGCTACCATCCCTCTCCACATTCCTGCTCTCCGCTCCAGTGGGCTCCACCTAACAGAAGGTATTTGGCCTCTGAAGGCAAATCTAAATGTGCAGGATAAATTTTTTTTTTTTAAAAGACAAATTACCCATCATCTTATTATTTCACCACATAAATATCCCCAGAAAAACATGTATCATTCAATTTACTGAATTTCACAAGACACAATGCTTTGGTTTTTTTTTCTAGCAGAGCTTAGATTAAAAGTGACCATAATGCTGCAACGGCTGAAACATGCAATTCATGTTAAAGGTGTTTCCTTTGGCGCCATGTCTCTACTGCTAATGCACTCTTGGTCTCTGATTCCCAGTCAAGTCAATCAGATCATGCATGTTCCCTCCACAGCACAAACTGCCATGGACTCCCTGCGCCAAAAATATCTCTTACCATGAACCATCCGCACACAAAAAAAAGCCGCATTATTCATGATTCAATCTGTGGTTTGGAACAAATCTCCACTATTATAACACAGGAGGAATAGCTTTAACAAATTGTAACAACCTGTATTAGCATTTGATGGCATCCAAAAGATACATATTTTTCTTCTTGCCTGTGGTGCTATTTATACATCTACGGATGAATGTGGTGTGAGTTTCTCAGTTATTAAGCTGTGGAAGATTTGATCAAGATTTACATGCATAAACCAGCAAAAGAAAACAACCAAACAAATAAAAGTAATCCACAAACCTTGTTGCTGGTGGTTTAATGTAGGCTATCAAACTACACCAGCCAACCATAGCACAGTGCAGAAGGAAGCACATATACCCATGACAAGACGCCTGTGCTAATGACAGCGTGACAGGATGTAACATTTAATGGTATCCCCCTGAGGTTAGATGTCATTTTAGCACCACACTTTCTTTTCTTGGTGGGTGTACATTACTGTGCAAGTCTTGAGCCACCCCGAATTTCTTTATATTTTGCTTCTAAAAATGCCATAGATTACACAGTTTGAGCAGGATAGTACTTTTGCACCAGTATCATGAGTCCCAAAGAGCTATTAGCTAAAAACTTTGCATATCTCAACATGTTGTGCAATGTGTCCTCAAAAAATCAGAGGAAGCTAAACAAGAAAATTTGTATTCCTAAAAATAAAACATCTATATCAAAGTAGTCATACAGGACCTGGACTATTTAAGTTCTTCAGCCCATCCATCTACTGTTTGCTGAGGACTCATTAGACATGATCTCAGTAGAGGGGATGCTGAGGTATGCCAAATTACACAAGAACTGGACAGAAAATCAGTCACAACAGTTCTTTTGGAGGGGGGATGTTTGGAGGTCAGGAAAGAGGTACAACATTGAGTGCTTACATTCATGGTTTGGAACTGGATTTCAACCAGAGTTGGGGACCTTGTCAAAATTAATGTTATTATGAACACAGAGAAGTAGGATCACATTTTGATCCACCCTGCAATACCACCTGGAAAGGGTCTCATTGGCAATAACTTCATTTTTCAGCATGACAATGATCCCAAACACACTTCAAATGCAGGAAAAGCATACCTGGATCAAAAAACACACAATATAACACTATCAGAGCCTGGACCAAACACTATTATTATTATTATTGTTGAAGTAGTGTGGGGTCAAGGCAGCCAGCATTCAAAGTAAAGCTTTGAAATGCCCTTCAAAGACCCGAGAGAACTATTTCTGAAGGCTATTTAAAGAAATGACAAGAAAGCTTACCTAAGAGAGATCGGGCTGTGTTGAAGAATAAAGCTGGTCATACCAAATATTGACTTTCAAGCTCTTTAGAATTGTGCAAACTTTTGCCTTAAATACCGTATTTCCATGTATGTTTGGCCACATTTCAGTGAAACACTGCACTTGCTTCCCATTTTCTAGCAAAATATTTTTTTTAAATGAGGGGTTGCTCAAGACTTTTACACAACACTGTATTTTTAGAACTTACACCAGACAAAAATAAAAACTGGAATTTGCGAGCTGTCTCCTAAGCATACTTGTGTAATCTAATTTCAAACTGAAACAGATAAAATAATGTTCAAAAGAAATCAGATATATTATTATTCAGCAGGTGTCCTGCAAAATATTGGTGTTAAAACGGATAACGATCAAACACTGTTTATCATTTCATCCCAAGCAATCTCAGAAAAACATTATCAGAGGTAAAATTACAAATTTCAGTATCACAGCACTCAAACCATTAACCAACCATCCTCAAAATATGAGCTGCCAACAAATCAAGACTGTCTTTCCAAGAAAACATCTCCTGACCTAAAAAAAAAAGATGCCTTATTAGTCCAGTAAAATCCCAGCACATTGTCACGTGCAGAATACTGGGTGTCTTGCATATTTTAATCGCTCGTATTAAATTGGGTCTATGACTGTCAGCTTGCAGCGATATAAAAATACACCACAGTCTAGCGAGATTCTGAAAAGTAGAAGGAAAAAAAAATAAAAGTCAGTTGGAAATAAATCCACCGATTTATAAGCCAACAAACACAGACACAATCTGGGTTGGAGTGAAAGAAGCCCTCGTTGGGAAAACAAGGGGCCATGAATTGTCTGCAGAAGTGTTTTCTGCATGGAATATCTCTTTTCTTTTCACAAACACATTTTCATTCGAGGATTTAATTAAGTGGGTTCGTTTGAGGAGTACTGGGACGCAGCAGAATAATAAAAGCTCTGTCGTACGGCCAAGAGTCAAACAGCATGCTGCTAAATAAACTTCTCACATTTCTGTCATCTAACTTTTCCTTTTTTCGCCATTATGTATAGTTTGTCTGCAGATTTTAACTGATGACTTCTGTAGATATTTTATTTTTTAATGGTCTTTTTTTCTCTCACTGTGCCTGTGCCTTAGCCTAGCATGACAAGTAAGATCAGTGAAAAATGTCACTTGACTACCAGCTGCAGCTTTGAAGTTAGAGACAAAGTGATATGAAACATAATATCCCCAGGGTCCCATTTAGTATTTGGCACAATAAACATTTGCCAAGTCCAATTGTGTGTGACTGATTCTGCTCATATAGGTCTGGCAAAAGAGTCAGTAGTATTATAATTAAAATGACAGGTATTCAGGGAGATGAGTAGGTCTTTGAGGAGTAGGGATGATTTCATTATTCAGTCTCACTGACTCCAGAGAGCACAGATTGCATTGCACACACCACAGAGACTATATTACAGTAAAGCAAGTCATGCTGTCGAACAAAATAAAATAAAGAGACATAATGAATTGGACTTCTTTTACATTTTTTTGCCTCCTGTTTATGAAATCATTCTATTATTTTCACAACATATTTCCTCCTTTTCCCCCCAGAAAATAATCACCACAAGGTCTTTTTTGGAACTGTTCTGGAGATGTAAATCATACAAGATCTTCATCAGCAGAGTTGTCGTGGAATTGCAGCTGTGCAAATTCTCGTTTTCCCCACTAGAATACAATTTAAATCAGAGGTGTGCGCATGGAGGAAAAAATGCATCATAAAACATAATACATTTTATTTGAGCTGGGTAGAAAGCATCAGAACAATTCGATTTTATCATTAAATCTAGATATGAAAAGGAGAAAATGAAGTAAGACATTTCATCAAGCCTTATCTTAGCGTGATAATGACAAACTTGCTTCTTGGAATTTAGAGTTTGGAGTTCTCCTCCAAGAAAAGAAAAAAGAAGAAAAATCGTTCTTGTGACTGAGCACATTTTTTAATCATTCTCCAAAGCCCACGCTTCAGCCACTTATTATATCACAGCTAAAATGTTCTGATTTATTACATCTTCGAATTTCACAATCTGAGGACAAATTGGTCTCCTCAAAAATGCATGAACATGGCTGAGAAGCACCACATGAGATGAAAATGCATTCCCGATGTTGCAACATGAGAGAATGCGGGCACGATGGTGTCACTGCTGATTAGAGGAGATGGCATGTTTTACGACCTGCAATACTGTTACTAATTAGCGGACACTTGATATGGTGCGTTTCATTAGAGGGAGACACAAGCTCTGAAACCCACAGTGTCATTTCTGTCGGTTCAGTTGCTGTAGCTCAAGGTGAAAGAGACACATGGCCCACAGAGTAAATGGGATAAGCATCTCTTCTAACAAGAGGAACAAAAGCGTTGGGAGACGGAATAAGCCTTCATGGCAAAACACTCATAAAGAGGCATGAACTGGCAAGTCCTCGATCTCCACATCTTGAGAAATAATCACTCCCTTCTGGATGTGTTTATGAGGGCAGAGGGGCCTGTGCTATGACGCCTGTACAATATACTGAAGAAGAAGCATGCAATGCAGCTGATCTGAGCCTTGGACTCCTGCAAAAGGGCATGCCTGAAGTGACACTGTGCTGTTGTTTTTGACAGACATGATTTCTGTGTTATGTCACAGAGATGAATGCATTTACAGTCTACTAAAGGGTGAAGGCAAAATAATTACAGTGAGCCAGTGTGTGAATAAACCAAAAGCACCATGCACTGTTTCACTTTACAGCTATAGCTTTGTAACAGTAGGTGTCCACATTTTTTTAGTACAAATACAAAGAGAGAGAGAGAGCGAGAAATGAAGGAAGCAGGTATAGTAGTGGCCAGAGTTTACATCTGCTTATCGTGGGCAAACATCTCATGGTAATTTGG
Source organism: Maylandia zebra (assembly GCF_041146795.1). Classification (NCBI taxonomy): domain Eukaryota; kingdom Metazoa; phylum Chordata; class Actinopteri; order Cichliformes; family Cichlidae; genus Maylandia; species Maylandia zebra. The sequence continues at coordinate 18,673,225 of NC_135182.1, read as the reverse complement.
GGCTTTTACTGATTTCTTTGAACTGCTGTCTTTCCAGTGTGGGATGATTGTACAGCACACACCTTTAATGGCATTAAAAACACAAACTGGGTGCACAGGTTTGAATTTTTTGAGGGAATTTTCTCTGATCCACACTGGATCAAAAGTATACATACAGACTCAAATATATGCATACCCTCATATAAATGTTTTAATAAGTGATGCTGAAAGATCTACAAAAATGTTCAATTTGGCAAGGCCAAGGCCTATTAACTTCTCATTATTGATCATGATTGACTACAACTGGTAGTTTCTTTGTTTAATACAAAACTAATTTATTTTGTAGCATTCATTGAATTGACCAATAATCAGAACAATAGGAAAGGAAGGAACTCAGGAAGGTTATTTAGATAGGTCACCACTTTTCCAAGGTACCACTTTTCCAAGAAGCCACAAACTAAGAGGAAATCGGATGTTCAGGAAAAACCCAGAAACCCCAAAGCTCAAGCCTGCCATGAACTGGAAACTGCTGGAACACCAGCATCGCTGTCACCAGTGACATTGCTGTGGACTAAGACGGTGCTGACCAAGAAAGAATCCCCTGCTGCCCACATAGATGAAATAGATGAGGCCATAAATGAAACAAATATTGAGCTATATGGCTACAATGACAAAAGGTTTGCTGGATGAGTAAAAGTGAGACTTTCACACCTGAGAATGCTGTAAAACATGGTGGTGGTACCATCATGCCCCGGGTCTGATTCCCTACCTGTGGGACTGGTACGCAAAGTGGATGGAATAATGAAGAAGTGGGGCTATCTCCAAATTCTTCAACAGCTAAAAAGCTGAAACTTGAACAGAGTTGGGTGTTCCAACAGGACAGTGATGCCAAACACTCAAAACTCAAAACAGGTTTTGGAATGTATAAAACAGGCTAATATCAAAGAGTGATCAAATATTCAGAAGTTTGTTCACGGCTACTAAAAGCATCTGGTTGAGGTGCAACTTGCTAAGGGACATTTTACCTGCTATTAGTGGATGTGTTTGAACCCTGTCTGGATTAGAGAAGATTTTAAGTCACTGAAGATCTATGCTGTACAAGTATTCCACCCTGGGAGAAGAAAAAAGTCTAATGGAATCACTAATAGCTTCAAAATTATCATGACATCCATCCCTGTGATGAGTTAATGAAAACAACTTTAAATTTGCACAAAAAAATCATATCCAAGATTTGCAGTAAAAGAAAAAAAAACATATTTGTCCCTTGGCACATACTTATTGTTAAGTCCAAGGAAAAGAAGAGGTGAGTTGAGTCCAGCTCCTCTGTGACTGCAGCAGATTCCAGTGAAAGCTCTGATTCAAATGACTAGAGCTTTGCTCAGGGTCATGGATTCTGGACATCAAGCTGCATGCAATCACCGCTTAAAACAGCACCAAACACATGTTTTTCTAAAGGAGACCAGTGACAGGTAGAAATTTTTCAATCAGGGTCCCCAGACTGAAGCAAGGTTCTAGAAAAGAGTATATTTGTAAAATTAGCAAAAGGGTAGGAAAATTTAAATTGTAAGCCCCAGTTCTTGGCAATGCTGAACTATATTTTATAAATAGCAGCATTATTGTTTTGCTGCTATTGTGGCAATTTTTCATGTCTTTGTTCCATTCTCTTTTTTGGTCATTTTCCATGTTTTTCCCTTGTTTGTCTTCATTTGATTGACTTTCCAACAAGAAGCTTCAAGTGCCACTTCAAACAGACGTATGCCTGTTTGGTCATCCATCCATGATACTAATAAAACAACTACCGTGCCATCTCCTCCTTCATCGCTTAAAACAGAGAGGGAGACAGCACCACAATGCTGTGGAATGTTGGGATTAAAACCACAATCTGTTGACTTTACAATGAAATTATATGGACACAGATTTTCAAAGCATGACATGTTGCAAAACAAGAAAGAATCTGTAAAATACTTCAGCGGGTATGAGGTATGTCATGTGAGCAGCAGTTACCACAGGATTAGGAGAGGGTGGATTTATTCTCCAGTGGAGGTTAGAATAATTCCTTGTCAAATCCAGGGATGTGTATATTTTGTCCACCCTTTCTAAAACAGCTCGTTCAAGCTGATGGATATGGTAGGAGCGCATGACATGCAGAGGATTTTCTATTCTCTTTTATGATCGCTATGGCATTGTTTTCCATCTGAGCCCCTCTCAGCCTCTAGGGAAGCCAGGCATGTGTTTATTTGTCAGGAGCCCATTTGTAATAGATCCATATTTCAAAACAAAAGCAACCCATCAAAGTGTTTATTTTAATCGGTACGTCCTAGTCAGGAAAGCAATCGTGTTACAATGAGGAAATGAGTTTTGAAACATGAAAGAACAAAAGAAAAGTAAGGATTTTCTGACACCTGATACAGTGGAATATGAATTAGGATCCATTTAGGGGATAACTGGCTCATATAAAAACAAGTATAACTGATTAGTCTGTATCCAGACTGGTTTTAGGAATTGAAGCCTCCATACATGATATGAAGATTACTTTTTAATTTACTTTTCTTGCAGTCGGATTTACGTTTGGATCAGGAGAATTCCTCTGAGAATTTGATCAGAAGAGTTGCATTAACCTTGTTCTAGACGAGGAGGGCTTTACGTGCTGCTGCCAGCTTGTTAAAAAGTGAGGGAGAATGTCAAGGAAAGGAACACGTGGATATACTATTCCCAGTGGAACCGCCCAGACTTTAAGAGACGAATGTGCTCCATTTTTTTTATTAATGGCTTTTGCTATCAATATATTTTTATTAAATATGAAAAGTTCTCTAACAAACAGTGCCAGTGACCTGAAATGCCATAAAATTTCCTGGAACACAACTCGGAAGTGAAATAAAACTGTGTTTGCTATTGCTGGTTCAGAGTCTGTGCTGTTGTTCAAAGGTGTCTTTGACTTCGTTACCTGAACTGGTGCCAAAGCAAAGCTAAGATTTTGATTTATTTCCTACATATGACCTTTGCATAATATATTAAAGGGCTGTTACAAATAGATCTTCCATTTTAGCCAACGTTACGCAAGTGGAGCAACAGCAGAGCCCGAATGGAAGCTGGGGCAGGACGCCACACTATGTACTGTAATGGAATCCAGGTTATGACCTATTTTTGTTTATATTCACCTTTGCATGCCATGTCTGCAGCAGTTCCTTTGCTGACATTTATGAGGCCTGTGATGAATGTGAATGGCTGTTGCAACTTTTGTCTTCTGCAGAGAAGGGCCTAATGTTAGTCTGTCTAGTGTCTGTACCAACCACAAAGCAGCCTGACCTGTGCAAACCTGGGGACATGGCATCCAGATTTCCATCTCCAGCTGCCTTGTAGAACCACAGGACTACTTCCTCCACTTAGTTTCCTAATTTATCAGCCACCCCCTCCCTCATCACACACAGTGATCCCCATAACCAAAACCTCTCCTTTGATATTGAAAAACCAGAGTTCGTCACTTCCCCCACTTCCTATCACACTGAGGCAAATGACATTGACGGTAATTATTTGCCGTGTGAAGGTGTTCTCTCGAGTTACTTCTGATCTGACTTTAATCGGAATCTAAAGGTGTGATCGCAAACAGGCCGAGAATGAGCCAAAATTTCACAGGGATATCTGTGGAACTCATTTATGCCGGTGCCTGGACTTTGCTTCGAGGTGTGGATGGGAAACGAGAAATAACATTTAGCGGCTGCAGCTGAGAGTAGATCTATCACTCTGCCAACTGTGCTCTCTCATCCCTCCTTGGGCTCGGATGAGAGCTTTAACCTTGAGGGCAAGGCGGTGGTGAACATATGCAAGTAATTTGTACAGAATAAATAACAGGATGATCTTTTGACAGTCAGCGCAGCCGCTCTGGGCTTTATTATTGGCACACAGCTCTCTGGGGACAACAGTGCCAAGCTTCGAGGTGTCACTATGGAGACCTGGAGCTGCTTTTGATACTCATTACAGCTTAAGTGCTTAGTGGATGGAGCTCACACATCACTATATCATCGCAGGTTTTGCCAAAAAGAAATTTATATACAGAATTGTTATTAATAAGAGTTGATAATAAAAAAACCCCAATATGATTTAGAGGTTCTTTTACCGTACAGAGGTTAAAACATACGTGTGAAAATGCTCACTCAGTTAAACAAGACTTGACATTCACACACCATTACATATGATGGGTGGGGAGCTATTTGGGAAATGTCTAATACCATGTGAGAAGTGGATCAGTGGAAACAAACATCTCTTTCCTCCCCCACCTTTTTTTTTCCATTGATTGAATCATTCCTCTCGGCTATCAAAGCCAAGCGAAAATCTCATAGAAAGATAAACCTTAACACCAGATCAGTCATTCTCGTCACCGCGTCGGATGACCTCGCCAGCGCAGGTACAGATTATGGATCGGCTCATTTCCCGTATATGAGGCAAAAAACAGATGGATTGCATATTAAAAGACTTTAGACGTGCCAGTGGTCATTTATAAAAGCTTAAAAAGTGGGTTGGAGGTGACATTCTTTCAGGAAGGAGAAAGATTTAAAATGGCATGATTTCCCAAAGGCCTCAGTAACCAAATCTCACTTGGAGAGAAAACTCGGAGTGAAATATAACCATCATAGATTTGTGTGATTTGTTCTGTGTATGGATTCAGAAAAGTTCGGATCAGCGAGGGGTCTGTGCAATAAAACCTCAGCGTAGCTCAGGGTTGAGATTCTCATTGGATAATGTTGGCTACGGAGGACAAAAAAATAGCCCATTAGATAATTTAATTACCTGGACAATGGATGCATGAGTGTTTGCGATTAAATGCTCAATTCAGCCAGCATTTTGAATATTGATATGGATGTAATTCTTGCTGGAACCTCGCTCTGGCTCAGCGGTTGGAATGAAAACATTGCCTGATGCTTTACAGAGATTAATAACAACCACCACCGCACATTTACACTGGATAGATGGGAGAAGAACATTTTATCAGACATCTGTTCAACCCAACCAATCGGAGACACTTGGACCTGAAGCTCCCTCGCAGAACCAAATAAAGCCGTGAATTGTTGCTAACACTGAACAGTGACTCGTGGTGGACTGTCATCCAAGAATACCACATAAAACCAAATCATTCATATAAAGCTCTGCTGTCCCTGCGGCTTTGAGCTGGGCCTTCAGAGCTTATAAAGGGGATAGCAAAGCCCTTTAAGAGACTTTGTGGCCTCTGGGGTTAAGGTAACAGCTAATTGTTCTGCTCGGGTTCTGAAGATATTCGCAATGAGCTCATGAATCGAGCATGTAACTTATGCATCAAGCCACATCCTCTCATTCTTCTCATGCAGCATGCACCCTGTGATTTATGGCTGGACAGTGGCCTGTAGAGGTGTTGGATTCAATGAAATACAAGGGAGAACATCTGGAAAGCCCATTAGCTCCAAATCACAGCTTGAGCCACTTTGATAGTGAGATGCAAGCCTGGAATGGACATGCTGGTGCACACTGAGGGACACTGAGAATTTCTCATCGAACAGACATGAGAAGAGAGGGTTGTTCATATTTTAAGTAGCTCAATATTAATGGTCCTACTTAAAGCACCAGGTGAGCTAACAAGAGCCTTAAATGAGCCTCTTCCATGTGTTCCTAATGTCTCCCAGATGTGGAGTACTTCAGTCCTGTTGGCGTCCTTGGTTGGAAGCAAGAGCGCCTCCTAATCTGAAAAATGAAAAGGCCTTGATAGGATAAAGAATCCATTCTAAAGCTGCGTGACACAGCCAGTGTTACACAAGTCATTCTAGTCAAGGATAATTGGGTAAGGAGAGCATCGGCAGGGTGTGTCTGAACAAGGTACCTCTGCCTCCACTCATCTCAGGCCCGACATAAGACCGTGGGGAGGTGTGTTGAAATACAACCCTGTCACCATTCATCCTCACCCCCTCGGTGCAACAATGACTCGCATGCAGTCTGCTTTTCATTTAAGGGAATTACCTTTGGGAGGCCAGAAGACGTCTTCAAACTTGCTCTGTGTGTGTTCTTCTCATCCCTGCAGAGCTGTCTCATTAACACAGGCTTGGTTTAGCGTAGCCATCTCTGTCCTGCTGAAGCCTGCAGCCTGCCGAATGGAAGCTGAATGTAATGACTCACACACAGACACACACACTCACATTATAAAGATCCTGCACACCCTCCCCGGTTACAGCAGCACTCCTCCGGTCGTTGCAGCTTACACTGCCAGCCTCTCAAACGAGAGGACTGTGATACTGAGGCCACTTAAGGCTGAGAGTGAGAGAACAGAAGAGGCAGGAGGGAGAGCCGGGTGTTGTGTGAAGTAAAAAGAGTAGCACTGGATTAGTCTAAATTATGACTTTCATGAGATTTTGCGATGATGTGCGCAGCTTACCTAATGAGGTTTTTGACACGGTACATAAGTTCTTATTGCTTTGCAGTCTGAAGTCTGACCTGTTGTCTTAACTTCAGTTTGGAGTGGAACAGCTATTACTCTTTTCCTGTGTAAAACTTGTTTTACTGCCGCTGAAAAAGCCCTAATTAGTCAATCATCAGTAGGGTGGCTACTTCCTTAAGAGCACTTAAGAGTTCAGGCGTCGTCTCACCGGGGTGTGGCTCATATCATTTACATTTCATTAAAGCATGCTGCGAGACGTCACCGATTTCTCCAGTAAACCGTGAGTTTCCATGAAGCAAGCACATGGGTGGGTTTGGGGTGTGTGTGTGTGGGGGGGGGGGGGGGGGGGGGGGGGGGGGGGAACGTGTCACCCATCAGGAGCTGTCAGAGGATAGAATCCAGATCCTTGGCCAGGAGAGGCCAGGCCAGCCAGCTGTCACCTCGCTGACACTGGCTGAGACCATCCATCTGGCTGAGAGAGGCCCACCATGGGTGGGTGGAGAGAAACTCGCCAGATCCCAGACTGTATGCACATGAAGGTAGGAATGTACACATACAAGCAGACATTTTTTGTTAGCGCACAGACACGGGGACAAACATTTAAGGGCATTCATGCAAGCGCTCTTCTACGCGTGCACGCCTACGGGAACTTGCACAATGTGGCAGAGCTATTTTGAGTAATCACCAGCCACCAGCGCAATCTGTGCTGCTGTCCACATGAATCACTCCCTCACAGACAGATCCAGGAAATAGACGTGACACGCTGCCATCAAGCTGAACAGAGACAAATAAACAATTATAACATGTAGCGCTCACTTTCACATACAGCAACACCCTGTATCAGAGAGTGATTTTCAACAACAGGAGGTTGTTTTTTTTTTTTGTTCTGCACACCTATGCATCATTATAGCTTACTTTAAAGCTCCTCTGCTGGCGGTAATGATTGAACGAGTGGCAAGCTTCTTCTAATCCAAATTTAGACACGCTACAGTCGTAGATCTACCTCTTTGTTCGGTTTTTCCTGGAATTTTTAGTGCAGTAATTTGCTTGAGTAAAACATCTTTGCTACACATCGGATGAGAATGTAACTCATCTACCCTGGCACACCAAAATAAAAGGGATCACTGAAGTTGCCAGACATATGGAGAGCATTTGGAGATATTCAGATTCCCTGGCGACCACAGCAGAGACAGGAAGAGTGTTGTACATCTTGTTTTCGTAACAACTAATTTCAAAAACTTAAATGGCCGCAATTGTTCCCAAAATTCTTTTAACCAAAAGAAGCTTATGATTAATTTACTGTTTTCAATTTTTTTTTTAGTTTAAAATCAGTTTTGACTTGACATATACACGGATTTTGACTGAAAGGCGTATCATTGATGATTGCCTTTAGCATTCATAATGACAGCAATTTGAATCAGAGCTGGGTTTTTCAGTAAAGCTCCTTTTTTCTGTGAGGGAGAAAGAAAAAAAATCAATTGCCCAATACAGGGTTTATATGCCAGTCATCTCTTTAGCTTTTTATCTGCTGTACTGTAAAAATCTTGATTTTCAAGACCTTTAGATGTTTAGATTCTTATCCATCATGTAATACAGCATGGGAGACGTTTTTTGGCCCTAAATTCACCCTTGTAGCATGAAAAATACACAGAGAGAGTCATAAATATCTATTATCAGTGATATAAAGGACAAGGAGTTCAGCATCAAATAGTATGGATTCCGCAGAGGCCTGATCTCAGCTTCATTAAGTCAGTCTGGGATTACACGAAGAGAGAAAAGCAAGCGAGACAGCCTGAATCCACAGGAGAACTGAGGCAAGTTCTTGGAACAACTTACCTGCCAAGTAATTTTAAAGCAAAGTGCATCATGGAGAACCGGTGGTGTATTAAAGGCAAAGGGCAAACAGGCAAAATATTTATTTCATTATTTGCTTTCGCTGTCCTTTGTTTGAAGTTAACTGATAGATCAGACCTACAGCTTTACTTCACATGATGCTACAGTCAAAGCATCTGTTACATTTTTGTTTACTGTAGCACTGAATTTGTTGAATGATTGCTCCGAACGATGCTCCTTTATGTGAGGACTTCATTAGAGGGGCTCTGGTATTGTAGCAAACAGCAGGGTATGAAATGAAAGCTAAAACAGTATTAAAGTAGAAAAGTACAACATCAGACTAGCAGTGCTTACCCAGCGCTATAGCCCCTAGCACATTATTTCTAATAAGAGAGGTTATCAGCAAGAGTACAGTATATGACTATTAGTATTACTGTATAATAACAGTCGTATAAAGCCAAACATATGTATCATTATTTTCTAGCAATAGTGTATCTCAGCCCTGTTTTGTCCAATCACAACTGCTTATCAAACCCTGAATTGGATAAGCAGCTGAGAAAATGTTAGAAAATGGACTGATGTAAGAAGTGCATCTCTACACACTTCAATCCGGATGTTCTTCTGGTGAAGTCATTGCAGTTTCTTATCACACTATCGCACACACTGAGACAAGAGGCACCACTGAGCCATGGGAAATGTTACGGAAAACACACAGGGCAGACTGGAGAAGGTAAAGACAGACAGAGGACGAGATTGGGAAACAAAGATCAATGATAATGTGATCTGATGACATATGCAGTTGAGTGAGTCGTTCCCCTCTGGTGGTCTCGCCATCGACCGACTCCAAGCCGAAGACAGCGAATTTTGTTTGGCTTGGCTTTAATCTTCCCATCAGACGATATGAAGCAGGCATTGTGCTGCAAGTGTTTTCCATTTTGCCACGAGAGAATTGTGTCAGGTTTTGCAAGTGCACAAGCAAAGATACGTCAGCGTGGCACTCTGACAGGCAGCTTGTTCAAATAAAGAACTGGAGCTTAGCACCTCTGCTGTTGAGAAACAAAATTAAAGCGATTCCCTTTGCTGCTTCTCAGAAACTGTCTGTCCATGGTGCTGAATTCATGCATTTATACATTTCTAATTGCTGTTTCCCTCCTCAGTTAATTAGCAATGGCTGCTGGAGAGTTTGAAAAATGGTTTTTGCTTTGCAAAGTAAGCTTGGATGGACCTTATGTTTGACAAACAGTGGTGATTGTTTGAAACTGTGTGAAATCTGATGCGTACAGCATGTAAATCAAAGTGCAAATGTGATTTTCTCTTTCAAGGGCTGTTAATGCTTTGCAGCGCATTTGTCACTTTGAAATGCTTACATGCTCACAACGACAATGCTAACACGCCTTTGTTTTGAACGCCTCATGTTTCCCATCTTCACCACTATAAATATTCATCTGGTGATCAGGACCAAACGCGAAGCTTAGGCTGGTGGTAATATGTTTTTTAAGGAACTTTTAAACAATAGTATAGAAGTGCAGCTGAAAGTTTATACTAAATCAAATCAGTGTGTGCCGATTTCTATAATCTACCACTTGATGGTGACTTCAGAACAAGCCAGTCCTCATAAACGCTGATGCTAAAATACTGACCTAGCCAAAAGCTACTGTCCTTTGTAGCTATAATTTTACATTTTAATAAGGCTTGAAGTTATGCATTATTTTATGTTTTCCTGCTTTATGTGACAGGTAGGTGCTAACTTTGCTTCCAGCTGTCTGCCACAACTCACCCTTTGACCTTGTTTGTGTCGTTGGAGCATTTTTAATGTAATTTTCTTGCAAGTAATAAGACCTGCTGTGTGATAACTACACAAACAGACCATCCAGGAAGTCTGTGCTCCAGTTTTTGTGTGTGTGCTAATATTTTGATCTTCATTTAGGTCTAATTTTTGGGTACCTGTGTAACAGATGAAAAGTCACGATGGTTCAGTCAAACTGTCACATGCAGTTTGTGATTTCTTCACCCAAACCAAAACTGCTATTTAAATTAATGCTTTGAAATGGTTGACAAAAGACATACTCTTCATACCATATAAATGAGACATGTTTCTAAAGCAAATTATCCAAAGGAACCATAAAAAAAGCATTGAAGAAAATACTATCTGATTTCACTATAGATTTGGAACTCGGTTCCAGCTTCCCACACCCCTGAACTGGATAAGCAAAGAAGAAAACAGATGGATGGATGCATCAGAAGGCAAATAATTGGGAAGATCTATGACAGTGAAAGTGTGCATGTACAAAAAATGCTTCAAAGTCTAGCCAGACCATAAGGACTTGCTCTAAGAATTTTTTTTCTTATTTTTAAGTGTAACAGATGTGTGAAGGAATCCACCGTGACGCTGCTACCATGCACACCTTCACTGACCCTGCAGGTCTAACAGCAATTTATTTTGATTATTAAAGTCAACAGTAATACATCAATAATCTGTTTGTGCTGTTCAGAGAAAAGCAAACAGTAGATAGCACTGTTAAATTAAATTCTTTATTAGCGGCATAATGACAACGTTAAACCTTCACAAATCTCTATGATCTGTATGTCCAATCCCCCCCCCCCCACACACACACACACCCACACCCAATCACACAGCAAGGCCTCATTCATTAAGAGACACCAAGATAAAGCTATGGGAATTATTCCTTACTACTGAGATCATTTTTGGTTCAGGGAGGACAACCAAACAAGTTTCATTCTTCTACCTTGCACTTATTTTATCTATCCCATTTGTAGCCCTTATAGGTATGTAAGTAGGATATTAATGAGTGTTTCCACTGTGTGCTTACTGCCGTGGGTATAATAATCCTTTTGCCTTGGGCACGCTTGAATTTTACATGATGACCAAATGTTAGTAAAGCATAGAGGCTGAATTCTGCCAAGTATAGTCATAAACATCCTCACCCAAGAGGAAAAGCCTGTATGATGAAGTATAATAATAACAGTGAAAAACAATGCTTTGGCTTTGGTATTAATGCTGGAACAGCGGAGGGTCTGAAGACAAATCAAGCCTTAACAGAGGCCTTTTATAGAGATAGGCAAGAACAGGATATTATTTCATTATTATGTCTCAGCTTCACTTAACAATTTAGCCACATCATTACAGTGGCGCCCAGGTTGCAGTGTCACAGTAAAGTATGGCCCAGAGAGAGAGCCAAGAACTTTTACTGAGCTGATATTAATTGATTTGTCCTGATCTACCCAGGCCTGGCCTCCCTGGGCTCAGCCTCCTCAGTGGAGCAGTGCCAAGGCTCTGTCCTAACTCTGCATAAAAATAAATGAGAAGCTCTGGGGCTAGTCTCTAAAGCCAGAGGATATTGTTCGATTTCACGTCAGCCCTCCAGGAGGCAATTTAAACAACCCAGCATGCTAATCAACCTGGTATAAAAAGCAGTTCTGGAGGGTAGCCCATTCTTCTTTTTTTCTCACTCTCTCTTACTGCAACAAGGCCAAAAGGACATAAACAATCCAAGGGGAAAGTGTAATTGGGCCAGTGTCTATGCAGGCACTATCACACTCCAGCGTAATCTTGCTATATGAAGTGACACAGAGAACGACTTCTTCTTACAATAAAGGGCATGCCTCGGCCAGTTGTACAATATAATAGGTTGACAAACTGCTGTAACAATCAATACAAACAAAGACTGTTAATGTGAAAAAAAACCAAAGCAACTCCACTAGAAGATTATGAGGTAGGATGCGAGAGTCCGTGTTCCTGCTGCCATCGACACAGCATCTCAGTTGAACTCGTTCGGAGAGGCAGAGACCAGCGCCAACAAATAATTCAAACCTCTAATATTCCCCTGCTTTTTGTTATAGCCGTAGAAATATGATAGCGTTCATTCTCCGCTTGTGCCATGAACCCACGGGTCACATGGTAGCAGATCACAGACTTCTGTGTGACTCAGAGGTTAAACTAATCATGAATGACTTTCTCACATGGCCCACGCAGTGCCCTTAGAAATCTACACCAGCTTGTCATCCAGCGGTGGGTCGAACCTGCCTTTCATGTATTTGCATCACTGAGCGGTTTAGATGGCCTGATGGTTATGCTTCTCGTGTCACTGACCTGCTCCTCGCTGAATTCACCGTTAGCTATGCAGTCCTTTATTTCCATGGAGTGATGAAACTGTCTATTTCACTGATAAGCTGTGAAAGACATCCTTTCAACATCAGTCTGGATTCATGCAGATCTTCACAATGCATTTATGCAACACTTCACAGGTACACTACCCTGAACTCAACCACACATCTGAATGTTTGAATGTTTAAAAAATGACATTAAATACATTTCTGAAAATCAATATTTCATCGTTGTATGTTTCTCAGTTTATGTTTTCCTGCCTTTAGAGAAACAAATGTCCTTCAATCATCTCAATACTGAAGTCTAAAAAAGAATAATTTCTCAGAAAAAATCAGCTGATGGCTTAATGTAACAGCTGATAAACACTGCCACCTATTGACAGAACAATAGTTTTACAATTTATATCAACTGATGCAATACATGAGGGTAGATTATATATCTGCAGTCTTAACTCGACAAACACGGAAGGAATTTTTTTTTTAAGTTTACTTCACTCAGGTTATGTCAATAGACATGTATAGCACATTTACATCAAAGTCAGATACTGCTGTAGTATCTTTTTGTGAAAAACTGAAAGAAACGTAACAAAGTTAATACAAAAAGAGCAGAGCAAGAAAACCAAAATGCCACAGCACCATTCGAACTTAATTTACAATTAATTAATGAAAGATAGCAATTATATCATAAGTTAATAGAAATTTCAGTTGTTATTGCAAAAGTGTTTTAAAAAATTGCATAAAAATACTCTAAAGAACCTTTTAAACGTAGATATGCAGACAAATTGCCATTATGACTTTATTTTCTTACAGATATGCATAACAAATACCCTTTTTCTTTCATTAATTTAATTTAATCTTGTCACAGTAAAACTGTACTGTATAAGATTGTGATGAATGAAATTTCCCCTTAACACATACACATAAAGCTAGAGCTTTTAAAATACTATTGAACATACTGTATCATCATCATCATTTTTAAAAGAATATATTTACATGTAGTTGTCAAACAAACACATTCACTAACTAGAAGTGCCAAGATACACAAGAATACATTATTTCATGTAATTTCTGTTGCATAATTTCAGACCAGCCCTCTGCAGTGGTCTGTAAGATGACTAACTCTGTGGTATTTTTAGAAGCTGTTTTGTTAGCATAATAGTATTTGCTGATTTATAGGAGCTCTTTGATATCTTATCTACTTTGAAAAAACAAAATGAATGGTGACCTCCGGTCTTAAGTCTCTGATATAATTGTCTGCTTTTGTTTTCAGTGTCTCCTACCGTTAATCTGTCTGTTTTTCTGGCCTCGCTGAGCAAATAATTGTTTGCCTTTGTTCTGACTCAGACTGAAGGACATCTACACTCTTTTCAGCTGTAGACTGGATCTTTACAAAGATTTTACAATTTCAGTTTTGAGATCTGTTTCCTTCTGAACTACAATCAATAGGTTCACTTCTTTTCTGAAAGCCTTTCCACTATAGCCTTTCATCATGGCTTTTCCTGTCTGTTTTTTTCTTATTCTAGGCCACACGGTGGACTTTACTATTATTCTTTGTGGTTTCACCTTTGTTTGCCTCACCTGTGTGTTTTATGCCTGTGTTTTATGCCTGGATTACATGTAAATGTACCCTGTGGATGAAAGATCCAATCTAATAACATTTAGCAGGCACACACTCACTCACTGTAAAGGAATCTCATATACACAAATGGAAGCACTCACTTGAATGAGAAAAAAAAATCATTTTTTACTCTTTTTACATGTATGTGGGGTGAATGTAGCACTGTAAGTTCAGTCTGTTTGAAAGCTCAACTGAACCGAGAGAGAAAAAGGCTAACATTTGTGAAAAGACAGTACTTTTGAGAAAATTGTATGTAAATGACACAATGCTACTGGGCTGCATGTGCTGCATCAGAATCTTTAGAAAGGCGTTCATTAGTTTAGCCTTTTTTTAATGATCGGGCTCTGTTGCTACAGGGTTACAGTTACTATTGCCTTGTCCCGAGGCAGAATTCTTTGCTTTCATCACCTCTACCACCTGATATGATCAGAAACTTCTTGCTGATTGTCCTCTCCCAAGCGTGTAGCTTTTTGTGCTCATTTCTCTCTAGTATTCAGATAAGGAATGGTAGATAACTCTTCTTTCCCATTTATGACAGTAGATTAATTTCCTTCCCCCGAGCCTGATGACTTTCCAACAATTTCCTTATTAGGTTGTCCAGTAGCCTGTTCTTTGTTGGAGCCATCCACATTTTCCCCAGCATCATTTTTAGATGCCATCGTTGGAGAAGCTGGGGCCAAAGATGAAAGCGGCTCTGCAGCTGACAGAGAGGCATTATTTTCAGGAGCAGACATTTGGTCGTCATCTGCTTTTTTCACCAAGTCTGAAATAAACAGTAGAAAGATTAAAAAAAGAATGTGCGCTAGTCTGTTAATAACTTGTAGTCAAAGACACCAGTATAGCTCAGTTCGTTGAGCAGCTGACCCATATACCAAAGAGGTACTGCAGGGGCCTGGCTTTGATTCTGACCTGGGACATTTGTCATTCTATCAGCACTCTGACCCTCCTTTCCTCTCTGATCTGTACCTGTTATAAAATAAATCTTTAACAGGGAAAAATACTTTACAGTTAAAATAAACTAGTCCTATTCACTGGATGTTTAATCAAAATGGTCATAGCCAAAAAAAACAGTTTTCAAGAAAGCCACAGACTGCATTAAAATAGTTAATCAAAATAAATGTCAACTGAATTTAGCGCATATTCAAAGTTGTAATGTGTATATAAACTAGAATTCGTAGATAGAAAGAAAATACTGAACTGTTAAGTATAAACAATAAAAGACAGTGATGCTGCCACATACTTTGTACTTTGTATCATGACACAAATACAACTGACCCTACACTAAACCATAAACTCTACAGCTTAACAATAAATGCTCCTCCCGTTGGTTACTTGCATTGATTTACTCGGTACGGCTGCTCTAATAAAGTGAAAGTGTTTGAAATAAGTGCTTCACAGTGCAAGAAAGCACAGAGAAATCATGAAAGAAACATAAATTTGACAGCAAATTGATTTTGAAAAACTTATTTATCGGTTTGTTTTTTATTGTTATTTTTTAGGCTTCTTTATTTTTGTCCAGTTGATTATAATGTTATGTATACTGTGATCAACTTTGATGGCCATAGTGAGAAGTGACATTAGGTACAGAAAAACTTTAGTTCAGTTTCTGTTTAATAATTAGCAATAAACAAATGGCCCTTTTTAAAACATGCATAATCTTCAGTAAAATGAGTAGGAACAAAAGGATTTCTGTATTGTTTTTTTTTTTCACATTTCTTCCTGACAATTAAAGCTCTTCCAACATCATCCAAAAATATCTTTGTGTGATTTTAAAGGGAAAAAAATATGTCACATTGATAAAATCTGCATAATTTTACTTTAAATTATTTTAAATTATTCAAATATACTCAAAATACAAAAAGCACACTAAACAACAGTGAATCATTTTGTCTGTTAGAGAAACAGTCAAATATTTGGCACACTAACCCTAAACACCAAATTATATTTCATGTTCAAAAACTTGTCAGCTTTTGTCTTGCTAACTAATTTTTTTTCCTGTGACTATTCTGAATCTAGCTTTCATGGTATACTTTCAAATAGGGATGGGTACCGCGGTTCTGACATAAACGGTAGTAACCAGACCGAAAAGCAGCAAACATTTCGGTGCTTTATTTCGGTGTTTTTTTTTTCCTGAGCTGTGATACACTTTAGATTCTAGCCAATCATTTTATGTTTCCAAGGATAGTAGGCGGGGCCAGGTACGTACGTTCTTTTAGAGCAGAGCTACAGATTAAAAATGACCAAGGCAAAGCGGTCAAAAGTCTGGCTGTACTTCACAGCAAAATATGCAAACTCAGCAGCCTGCAACAAGTGCTTTAAGCTGATACTGTGATACTGTCAAAGGAGGTAACACCTCGAATCCGATGAAACACCTGGCGACGCATAGGGCTGGGCGATATATCGAGTTTTTTTAAAAAATATCGATATATTTTTATACGAGATATAAGATGTGACCATATCCTTTATATCAATATATACGTTATAATTATAGTTGTGGAGCCACAAGTTTGCCTCTCTTTCGTCCACTTTTGTCTTTACGCAACGTTACTCCACCTCGCCTCTCCTTCACTGAACACAACTCCCCCTCCTCCCTCATAGCTTCACCTGCAGGCAGCGACAAGATGAACACTGCAAATCTCCGTTAACGAGTTACTGCGCATTCCTCCGTGCGTGGGGCTGGACGGCGTCAACATGCTAACGAGCTAACCACGCTAACGCCATGCAGCCCACAGGGGCTGCACAGCCTAAAATCCTTTCATTTTCTCAAAAGTTGACAGCGCGCCTTATGTATGAATTCTGGTTGTGCTTGATGACCGCGAACCGATTTTATGTGGAACACGGCGCTCAGCAATCTGTCAAAAAATGTTTTAGTACGACTTTGGTAAGCTACGGGGCTGCACCGCTTGATGGACTGTCGGAGCGGCTACCGAGGAGCCTCACGTAGTAATACGCACTGTGCTTCAACGTAATATTACCGTATTGTGTGTGTATAATGACCATAAATGTCACCTGTTAACAAGAGACATGGTTACAAAGAGGATTTCAAACTCAAGGCTGTCAGTCACGCAGTAGAAGTTGGGAACAGAGCAGCTGTGAAATCTGCCTATGTTATTATGCTCAGCGTCTTTTAGTTTACATTTTGACTGCACAATTGTGAGCTTTTTGTTATGGACAAAAACAACATACTACTTTTATTTATGGAGCATTATTTTTAATAAATGCTCATAATTTATTTTTGAGTAGTTTTTTTTCATGTACATCTATGCTTTATGTTAATAAAAGTGCCTGTGTGACATCTGGGACACAGCTTTGACTAAGAACTCTCTTTTTGTTCTTACTTTATGGCTTTAAAAAAATATCGAGATATATATCTTATATCGCCATCTAGCTAAAAAATATCGAGATATGAATTTTGGGTCATATCGCCCAGCCCTAGTGACGCATAGCGTTTTTTTTAAAAGCCCAGAAATGCGCCGTATGATAGCTTGCTGCGAGACCTCACACCGAGCACATCTACTGCGGGTGGGTTGCCTGTTATCGGACTCGGAGTTAGCAACATCCCCCAAAAACACGAAGAGGAGAGTCCTGGCCCCTAGCCCTACCAGTGTAGCAGAAATGATGACGGATGATGATGCAGCAGCAGCCGTTCTTCTCTGCGTGAGTAGCTTAATGTTGTTCGTGTGTAATTTACGTTGAGTAGGCAAACCACTTATTAAATTAATGCTTGTAAGGTGAACTAGCAAACATCATCATAGCTACATGCGGCTGTCTTCTTGTTTGATGGCAGATACTCCCTTCACCCTGGCCAAAAAGGCTAAAATGACCAAAGAAAAAGTGGAAAACAGTTAAACATGAGAGGTTTTTGGACAAAGTTTGTGTTTTTTCCATTGTTTAAGCACTGCTTCCAGCCAAGAGTAATGCCATAAATCCCCTATAGCTGCAGAAAAGGCTAACATTGTTATCTTTTTACAAAAAAACAGCTGACTATGAGAGGTTTTTGGACAAATTTTGTGTTCTCCATTCTTTAAGCACCGGTTTAAGCACCGTTTAAGCACTGGCACCGTTTCAAAAGTAACGGTTTGGCACCGGTATCGGATAAAACCTAAACGATACCCATCCCTACTTTCAAACCTGGATTTTTAGGAGCAGTGGATGATTGCAGACCAGATTCTGTGGCCCCACTGTGTTCTTCTTCTCTGGCTGGATTTATATTAGCTTGTCCTTTTCTGATTTTAAAAGACTTTACAGGCACAACAGGCTTAACTTTTTTGGGCTCATCTTTGTTGTTTTCCACACCTGAGACAGAAAAAGGAAAAATATTGCTTCAGCAAGAAGCTGCCTTGGGAGTTAGTAGGTGGTAGTGCTGCTAAGTTAGTTTGGTTAATGACGTTTTAGGTTAATGTATGCATGCTCACAATGTTTAATCTTTTCCATGTTCACTATTATAACTTTTCATCTGCTAATTAGGACCAAACTTGAAGCTTAGGTTGCTGGTGATGAAAAGCTTGTTTCTTGACGTACTTTAAAAATATAGTTTAGACATGAAGCCACAAGTTTATACAAAATTCCAGCAGTCACCAAATGCTAGAAGGAAACTATCAACATTAAAGAAATGAAACCAGTAAGTGCCAAAAATGCAGTACGTTACACTGCTGCAGTACTTTAGGGTGACTCCATGAACAACTCAATCCCCACAGATCAGTGTTACATTTAACACTTTAACTATGATTTAGATTTAGTGTGATTTAGGCATTTCAGTTATTTCTGTTTTAGTCTATTTTTAGTTGACTGAAAATCTAAAGATTCACTTGACTAAAATATATAGTTTAAAGGTTTGTTTTGTTTTTACCCGTTTTTGAACTGTGACAAATGTGTCCTTTGTTTATTGCATTTTCATGAGAAACAAGAAACATGGGAGCTAGTTGTGCTGTACCATTTGCCAGGGGCAGATCAAATGCTGATCATTCTAACTGCATTACTTCTAAACTGGTCCCACCTTTCTACACAACTTAATTAGTTCTCATTGGACCACGTTTCTACAGATCTTTTTTGTCATTGACAAAAAATGTCAGTATCATTATCATCATTTTATTTCCCATGCATTCAGTTTTATTTAGTTAACATCTTGTTTTTGTCAGAAAATCAAAGGTGGCTGATAAAAATAAATGTGTTGTAAATGGCCTGATTCTTATAAAGCGCTTTTCTACTCTCCCGGAGTACTCAAAGCGCTCTATACAACATGCCTCATTCACCCATTCACACAAGCGCAACTAATAAACATTCACACACATTCACACTCTGATGAATGCATCGGAGGGCAATTTGGGGTTAATATCTTGCCCAAGGATATTGCAGACTGGGGAAGCCAGGAATCAAACCACCAACCTTCCAATCAGTAGCTGATCTGCTCTGCCACCTGAGCCACAGCCACCCCATTTGTAAACCACTGATTTGTAAACACGCAAATCAGTCCATGCATGATTACATTGCCCCACCCATCAAAAGTCTGCGCATGCGCCAAACTATCGCCCATCTGCAATTGTTGGACTGATGATTGCCGGTTGGAAAGGTTTTACATATCGCCCAACCTTAGTTATTACTACTGTCTTTATGCATGCTCAATCATCAAGGTATGCAAAACCCAAAAAGTTGATTCTGTTCATGTGGACGCAGCATTTTCAGTGGGAGAAATGTTTTGTCACTCATCCAAGTGACTTCTTCAGTCTCAGCTGACTGCAGGTTTTCCCAATCTTAAACAGTACATTTCTTCAATAGCTGAACTGAATAGAATTGTTCATTCAGTGGGCTGGTTTCAGTTGTCTCCGACTGAAAACACTACGTCCAGATGAATAAAATAAACCTATTGGGTTATTACCACTGTTTCTGCACTCAGAAATGGTGAACAACACTCTTTTTTTCACCTGAGCCAATTGATTGATTTTCTTTCTTTATTCCAGGGGCCTGTTGTGAGTTGACATCTTCC
Organism: Maylandia zebra; assembly: GCF_041146795.1. Lineage (NCBI taxonomy): Eukaryota > Metazoa > Chordata > Actinopteri > Cichliformes > Cichlidae > Maylandia > Maylandia zebra. The sequence goes on along the minus strand of NC_135182.1, from coordinate 18,653,290 downwards.
GCAGCAACAGGTGCCTCGTCGTTCAAAGGAGAATTTGGCTGGACTGCAGATGGCCAAATACCATTTTCAAGTGAAACCGATGTTTGCTCATCTACCCTTTTCTCTGACTCTGGAAGAAACAGTAAAAAGAGCTTTGGACTAAACCAATCTTTAAAATTTGTCAAGAAAGTCAAGAAGCCATTTCCCAAGAAAACAACGGTGTGACTCTTTTTGTAGCAGGAAAAAAAAAGTAGTTTATTGTTGTTGATTCTGTACCTGTCTGTTTAGAAATGGTGTTTGTCATGTCATCTGATTTACTGTCTTCTTTTTTCCTATTCTCTTCCACTTCATTTTCTATAGAGACTGGATCTGAGATGGCAGAGAGAGAGAGAGATAATAAAACAAGTTGTTTTCCCCAAAAAGTTGGTTATTATATTTCACTGGTTCAATCAATTAGCATGAGTGGAAAAACAACAATTACCTATCTGTCCTTGTTCAATGTTTTGAACCATCTTCTTCACTGTAAGGAATGAATTACAAACAGAAAAAAATGAATCTACTGCAATATCATACCACTGATCAGTGATTATAAATAACAAAAACATTTTTGAAAAAAATAATCTTGAAAACCTCTCATCTTGTGTGGCTTTCACCATTAGGAGCCATTTAGATGGCTTAAAGCAGTGGTTCCCAAACTTTTTTGCTAGGCCCCCCTTTGTTTTACAAGAAAAATGTCCCCCCCCCCCCCCCCCTCCTCAAGTGACGAGGACAACGATGTGACCGTTTCAGGAGATGATGAAATCTTTCTTAACACCCTGATAGCTTGCTGAAGAACTCGAGTTTCTTCTCCCCCCTCCATGCTGTCAGACACTTCAAAGTGACCTGTGCGTGCTTCTCAGCCAATCACAGCGGTACAGACACCCAGCCTTCCGTTTCCATTAAACTCCTTCCGTTTCCACTATACTCTTTCATTCACATACATTATTCTCTTGCATACATATTTTCTTAAGACATGTATGCATTCTCTTCTTACATACACATATTATTTGTGAGATTAAATGCATATTGAATGCATGTAAATGAGAGAAAAATGTAGGAATGCATAAATGAAAATGCATGTATGTTAGAGTGACAATTTGTAAATATGTACATTAAAATACATGTATAAGAGAGCACAATATTGCAATGTGTGTGCTAAATATGTGTAAACATGAGAATAAAAATATCTAAATATAAAAATTAAACCAAAACTATGTGAGAGTGAAAGAATGAATTTTGGCTTGTATGGCCCCTCATAGCAGGTATTACACGCTTACATACATACACGCAGTTACTGTCCCTCCATTTAGAAAGGCAGAGGCGTCACGGTGTAATTATTTTACGTGTAGTTGTTTTTTTACTGTGTACTAATATTCAACATTGCTATCAATACATTTTTCAAAAAAAATGCCTCTCTGTGCAAAATGGGTTTAAAAACATAAACAGCTGTGGGATACTGTTTGTCTCTGATTTAGACAGGGGGAACAAATCGTGGCAGGATCAGCCTGATGTTATTTGTATCCCACTGTAACTTTACTGTATAAAGAGCTAACATCTCCAAAATGTCAGGAGTAGTTAGTCATTACAACAAGTGTTTGTGAACTAAAAATCAAGGATGTGGAATACTGTTTGTCCTTGATTTGAACAGTCCAGCACGTGCTCCTGACGAAGGGAAAACAAATTCTGCAGGGGAGACCTACCTCGGCACTTGTGCAGGTGAAACCAAAGGGAAGATATGCTTCACCATATTTTCTAGTCTTTGGCTTAGAATGAAGTTGGTTTGGAAACGTATGCAGCGATGCTTCATCTCCTGCTTTGCGTTTGTGTGGGCGCCCCGTGCTAGCAGTGTCCAAGCGTTGTTGTTTTTTTCCCCCCCTTTTCATACCGCGCCCCCCCCTGCAATGGCTCTGCGACCCCCCTTAGGGGGCGGGCCCCAAACTTTGGGAAGGTCTGGCTTAGAGCAACTAATAAAACTTGAGATTTTATTAAATTATTAAGCAATGGCTGGCTAGGTTACCATTAGCTGTACTCCAGGTGCATCAGCTGCATTTTTAGTAAGTGTTACACTTACACTTTAGTAAGTGTCTTCTTGTAGCTGTTTTGGGGGGGGTTTTCAGAATATTTCCATATAACTGTGACCTGCTTTGTTTATTATAGGGAGAGACAGTGAAAAGAAAAGGTACACAAGGTAATGTTATGTGTCAGCTTATACATATTATACTAATCTAGATATGTCTTTTACACAGAAGGTCAGTCTTGAGAAATCAATGCAAATAAATGTCTGCAACAGTAAATCAGCTACGTATTTATAGGACCACCTTGTGTCTTCCTTTTATATTTTATTTTCCCTTGCTGTAAGAGCTCTGTAACACCGAAATTTCTTATCTGTGGGATAATAAAGGTTTATTCTATTCTATTCTATTCTATTTGGTCCATGCCACCTATCCACCAGCAATGAATGACTTAAGTTAATTAAATTAAAAATTAAGTCCAGCCAACACAAGGGGAAAACTAATCCTTGTCAACTGTATCTGCTAGGAAAATGCTAAAAGATGTTTAAAAACTGTAGTGTGGTGAGCTTCAGTGCAGCACCTAACCCAAAATTATGTATTTAATAAGGTGACAAACTGAAAAACTGAGCTTAGCAGGTGAGAAAAGTGGACACATGTGAACTGAGACATCAGCAGCACGATTGGAAAAACTGCAGAAACCTTCTAAGCAATTTACTAAGACAATTTACTAAGCTGAAGAATTTTGATAGTGTGTAACTGGTAAAGTTTTTTTTTCAAGTACTAGTTTGGTACATATGCTGTTTTCTAAAAAGTATGGAAATTAATCACTAATAACGAGTAAGTCCTAGTCATGACCATACACATAAAGATATCTGTTGAAGTTTTATTTTTGATACTACTTCTAATCTTACTATTTTTAATCAATGTATTTCTGCACAAAAATATTTTTTCTAACAAACTGTCTGCATCTTCTGTCTTTTAATCCCTCAGCTGAAGCAAAGAATAGATTACATGAACCAGAAACACAACACACACACACATACACACAGAGAGAGTGAGATACACTTTTCTGGCTATTACGCTTCTTCACTGAAGCTAAAATAGGCGTATAAAACACTCCAAATCAGAGAACTGGAAAAACATTGAGCTACTTTTACTTTTACCTTTTCCAGTGTGTCGGTCCAACTTCTTGTGTTTTTCATCTTTGTGATCAGAATTGCTATTCTTCAAAGTTTCTTCCGGATGGTGAAGCTTTTGGGAAGAGGGCCTTGTTTCTCTTCTATGAAGAAGAGGGTCTGATGGTTGATCAGATTCATGATCTGAAATAGATGGAAATACAAAAAAAGTAACTAATTTAAAAGAAAAAATTAAAAGAAAAAATAATTTTCTTCCCAGGTAACCTCTTCATTGTTTATCTCAACAAAGTCGAAATAATCAGCTGATTATCCCCATTGGTCTAGTTATAGACCATTTATCATTTCTTCATTATTTAGGATTTTTTTTTTAAAGATTGCTCATTTAACCTTCTTTTTTGCTGAGTTAGTTCATACATGAAAAATGTATGGTATTAATAAATTCCTCTAAAATCATTGATAATAGGTGATATTGAAATGACAACAGGTTTTAGGCCTTTGTCTGTTTGTTGTTCAGAACACCGCATAATTGTCTCTCATCACTGAATTGTAAAAGTAATCATTAAATTAATGATGTCAAAAATATTTGTCACTAACAAAACAAAACACACAAGATTAGACATTTTTCCTTACCACTATGTGGCTGTTCCGCAGCGGTTTTCTCCTTTTTTGCTGGAATCAAGAAAAAGGAGAAATAATAATAAATACGGAATGTGATTTCTTTCTTAAGTTACACTATGAAGGTTAAAGTCACTTAAACACAGAGGTTTTCAACAATACTCCACATAAATACATTTACAAATATCCAATTAGTATTTAGATCGCCAAATAAAAAAAACATCAGTCCAGTAGAATGTATTATACTATCAAGTCAAGTCTGTTAACCTTATGTTACATACAGGATATACAGTTTCTCTGAATCTACCATATATCCTGTGTATCACTTGGTTTGTCATGATAAGTTAGTATTTTTGGACCCATTCCTCTCAAGAAGTTTTCATTTCTTAAACTGTTGTTATTTTATTTTACCTTTATGCTTTACTGCACAGAACACTGCACCCAAAACACACAAGAGTAGTGCTATCACGCCAATAATCAGTCCAGTAATGAGTCCTGTTGAGGCTCCAACTGCACAGAAACACAGAAATCCAAATAGAACAACTTCCATAACAGTCAAACACATTTCCAATGCAGTTATATTTCCATAAAACCAGAGGTTTTAGACAACATGAACACTGCAGTCTCCCTTATTACCAAATGGATATGTATATGAATTTTCAAACATGCAATTAATAAAATATCTTTTTTCCACTAATATAACTGATAACACAGTAGGTTGTGCACTCTGCACATCATTGTCCAGGTATATTGTTATTTATATTACAGTAAAGTTAACAGAAAACTGCATTCTTTGAGATTAAAGTCACTGTTATTATCAGTGCAGTAGTTTAGGTGTTGTTTCCCAATTAAACCAGTGGCCTTTGGTGGGATAAGCCCTAGAAGGGTCGTAACACACTGATAAAAGCAGTTTGTATCAAATGGTTTCTGAAAATGCCCAATTCAATCCATTAATTACAGCTAATTAGTAAAACCTTACCAGGGTAGCAATCCTTTGCAGTGAATGTAGCTATTTCTTTGGACAATTGGTTGCTTGCAGTACAGCTGTATACTTTATCATCATGTTCTGTCCCTAGAGGTATCGATAATATCTGGCCAGGCTGAATTTTTCCAGGTTGGCTCCACGTGTAGTTTAAGGATTGTGATGAGTGTGCAGAGCACTTCAGTGTGGCTTCACTTCCTGATTTGTCAGAGCTGCTGCCATCGCTCATGTTACAGGTTATGGTGGGCTTGGTCACTGTGTCTATATACATGCACAAATACAAAAAAGCAAATCTGAAATTAAAATACATAAAAATTATAAATCTTCTGACAATATATATTGCGTAGACTTGCAAATGTATTCATGAATTAATACAATAATCTGGTGTATCATCATGTTGCTGTCAATTATCCAAGTGTGAAAAAGGCTAAATCATTTCAAGCTGATGCTTGTTTAATAATTTACTGGCCCTGAGTTTGAGATATAAACTCACCAGCTTCTGGTTTGAGGCTGAGGAAGCTAAGGCTGGACTGACAACAAAACATTTGGTTTGAAAATGCATAATAGCAGCTTGTATATGACACTACCTTAATATTAATTAGAATTACAATCCAATGTAGGTTAAGTATATATGGTGTTAGGCTGCTTAGCAAGTAACTAACTAGCTTTCTAAAGGGCAGAGTCTCTCTGAACCAAATATGAGTAGAATAAAATGCCCAATAAGTGATTAATTAAGAGATAAGCTGTTGTTATCATGATGAGCTGTGGGACGTTTTGGTGGAAGCACCAAGAGCTTTTATCCTTAAGGTACAATGCAACAATAGAGAAAGCATTCATAATCCTTCAGAATAAAAGCATATGTATCATATTTTTTTACAGTTATGAAAGTCAGAAGCAGAGTTAACTAACTGGTGTTCAGCTGAAAATTTAATGTAGCTATAAATAGAACTAATAATTTGCCAGAATAGGTATAAAAAACAGTTGAATAGTTTAATTAGAAATGTGTGATGTACAATCAGTACAATATAGAATTACCTGTTACTCCACACCACTGATGTTTGTTTTATAAAAGTGACTCGGGTTTTTTCATTTTTTTTTGGAAATTATAAAAGAAAAACTTTTTTATCCACAAGTTCAAATGTTAAATAATATTAAAAACAATAATAATAAAATATATATTCACCAGTGATCTGTTTCATCTGTTCAACGAAAAAAAAAAAATGCACTGACCTTCTGGAAAGCTTTTTTTTTCAGCCTTGTACACATATCAACTACAATTTCATTTCATACTCTGACTGCCTTCACTCAAAATTCAATGAAGATTTTAAACCAGATTCCAGTAAAGTAAAATCTCAAGTCTGCAACAAGAGTTCCTCCGGCCTTCCAAGCTGCTACTATGCTTCATTTTAAGTGCTTTAGCTCCTGGGCAGTGTTTGGTTTGACTGATGTATATATTGTGTGTTGGGTGAATGAGACTTAATAGAAAGCGTAACAGAAAACGTAATAAAAAAGCGCTTTTGTTGCTCATATTGAATAGGAAATTGGAAGTACTACTCCAATTGTCATTATGACGTATTTGTTTGGCTATAATATGATTTCATATTTACACTGTTAGACAAACACATGTCCACAGATATGAGCAATTTCACTTTAATGCACACTTATAAACCATGATTTTTATTGATCAGTGTTCTGCATTAAATATCAACTGTAATCACAAAGAGATCCAATATTTTGTAGCTGCATAACATGGAGTTTTTCTGTAATAAAAGTAGGGCTGAACGATTATGGAAAATAATCTAATTGCGATTTTTTGCCCCAATATTGCGATTGCGATGCGATATGCGATTATTTTTTAAGGTATTTGTCTTCTGTATTATTAAACAAAGACAAGCAATACATCATATAGTATGGCCAATACTATATTACATTAATTTTAAACTGTTCTTTCCTGGAAGACAGACCTCTGTTATGATGACATGAGGTGATGCATGAATTGATGACTGACATTTTTATTTAACTTCTTCAATCACAACAGTATATTTGAACATACACAATAGTTTATTTTTAGCTTACAAACATCTGAGCATAAAGTGCTGACAAGGAACCCTGGTGTAAACATTAAAATGAAAGTCAGTACAATGTGCAGATTGCAGAAATATACATTAAAAAAAATCAGTGGCTTTACCACACTCAGTTTTTCGACATCTGTGAACTACTAGACAGTCATTCAATTAAAAAATAATATTAAATAAATAAAACTAATAAATAAAAAATACACATATCTTACTGATCTCTGCAGTCAGTAACATTACACATAAAGTGCAAACATAATAGCAATTGTATAAACACACACACAAACACGCCTTTAAAGTTTAAAGGCGTGAAATTGGACGGTCTAGCCTTCTGATTAGCGTCACCGCTGTCTCGGTGGAGTTTAATAAACTCGGCCGTCTGCTTCTTGCTATCTAAAATATAACCAGACACTGGCGTAAATTCTCGACTGTCTCATACTTCTGTTTAATAAGTTTTCTGTTTGACGTTTAGTCAGCTGTGTGAAAACCAAGGAGGAACCCACCCGGGGGATTAATAAAGTTTTATTTTATCTAATCTAATAACTTTAATCTCAGCCAAACCGATTTACTCACGAACAAACAAAACACTGAAAAAAGCCCAACAATAACATTTTTAGGTTGTCTAAGTGACTTATATATTACGTTTAACCCGAGCAGCGAAACTCCGCGGTGATCTGAAAATGATGTGCCGGGAGTTGTGCCGTTCTCGGCCGCATCAGTAACCCTCGAGCTCCCGGCTAGCTGTCGAGCTGGTGGGTAGCAGACGCCTCTGAAAACGTCGAAGCACTTTTGCAAATATGGGATATCTTGATAAACCGAGCAGATATTTGATGTTTACACAACTACTTTCTCGCCTGAAAATATGTTAAAAGTTTATTTTGTGACCCAGAAAGATTAGTATGAGTAATTTTAAAACTTAGTAGCGGCCGCCATTGCTGGAAACTGGAGTTTGGCTGGGCCGCGCTATGAATTCTGGGATATGGTAGTAATTTGGACAGCCTTATAATCGCAGTATAATCGCAGCCTTTGCGGTTAGAAAATTGCACTTGATCATGTCGCGATATTATCGCAAATGCGATATATCGTTCAGCCCTAAATAAAAGTACATTTTATGCATGCATTTCAGTCATGTGTTACGATTCGGTGTTGTCAGTGTTTTGTTTTAGGCGTGACTGTAATGTGTTTCCTGCTTTACGTTGAAAGTCTGTCTTATCTCAGTGTGTTCAGTTTACGCTTCCTTGTCTCGTCAGTTCTGATTTGCCCCAGCTGTGTTTCCCTCCTGTTGTCCATTCCCTGATTGCTCCCTCTATGTATTTAAGCCCTGTGTTCCCCCCCCCCCCGGTTGTAAATAGTTTGGTGTTTTGATGTAAATAAATGTCTTATTTTTGCTTTGATGTAAATAGTTGTCGATACTTTCGTTTTGGGATTTTTGTGGAGAACCGTAGTAGTTTTTTTTGTTTTTTTTCCCTTATTTTTATTTTTCCTGTGTTGCACGCCGGTTGCCTAGGCCGAGGGACCGCTCCAGCCTTCGTCCGCCTTCGCTGGAGGGTCCGAGGGACCGCTCCAGCCTTCGTTTGTCTTCGCTGGAGGGTCCGAGGGACCGCTCCAGCCTTCGTCGTCTTCGCTGGGGGGTCCGAGGGACCGCTCCAGCCTTCGTCTGCCTTCGCTGGAGGGTCCGAGGGACCGCTGGAGGGTCCGAGGGACCGCTCCAGCCTTCGTCGTCTTCGCTGGAGGGTCCGAGGGACCGCTGGAGGGTCCGAGGGACCGCTCCAGCCTTCGTCCGCCTTCACTGGAGGGTCCGAGGGACCGCTCCAGCCTTCATTTGTCTCCGCTGGAGGGTCCGAGGGACCGCTCCAGCCTTCGTCCGCCTTCGCTGGAGGGTCCGAGGGACCGCTCCAGCCTTCGTTTGTCTTCGCTGGAGGGTCCGAGGGACCGCTCCAGCCTTCGTCTGCCTTCGCTGGAGGGTCCGAGGGACCGCTCCAGCCTTCGTCGTCTTCGCTGGGGGGTCCGAGGGACCGCTCCAGCCTTCCGTTTCCACTGGAGGATCCAAGGGGCCCGTCCAGCCATCAGCGTCGCCTGCAGAACAGCAGCCGGTGCCGTATGCGCTGGGCATGAATCAAACATTTTCTTTGGGGTTACATGTTTTAAATGTTTGATTTTTGGGTGGGGGGAACTGTTACGATTCGGTGTTGTGTTTTGTTTTAGGCGTGACTGTAATGTGTTTCCTGCTTTACTTTGAAAGTCTGTCTTATCTCAGTGTTTTCAGTTTACGCTTCCTTGTCTCGTCAGTTCTGATTTGCCCCAGCTGTGTTTCCCTCCTGTTGTCCATTCCCTGATTGCTCCCTCTATGTATTTAAGCCCTGTGTTTCAGTTTGTCATGGTCGCGATCTTCCCCCCCGGTTGTAAATAGTTTGGTGTTGTGATGTAAATAAATGTCTTATTTTTGCTTTGATGTAAATAGTTGTCGATACTTTCGTTTTGGGATTTTTGTGGAGAACTGTAGTATTTTTTTTTTTTTTTCCCCCTTATTTTTTTTTTTTCCTGTGTTGCACGCCAGTTGCCTAGGCCGGGGTGTAACACATGTATACAATATTTATTGCAATAGGTTAGAGTTAGTATAGCAACGCACAAGCATATAGAACACGGATGTCATTGTTAGTTATTAAAAAGGTAGTATAAAATGAACTTACCTAGGACCTTCAATTCAAAGTTAAGACGAATAACACCACTTTCCTTTCCCGCATCCAATTCATATTGTCCACTGTCACTGTGTGTTAGTTGGTTGATTTCCAGGTCTGCAGAGCCCCAGTCGAGGGTGACCCTCTTTTGAAATTGACTGTATTCAATTTGCTCTTTGCCATCAAATTGTACCACTTTATTCCCATTGTGTTTCCACAGAATGTCATCAAGGCGGTCTCTGATATCTGTCCTGAAGTTGACTGTCTCACCCACGAGTCCATATTGTGTTTTCTGTTTTCCAGCAACTAGAAAACAGAAAAGTGAAGTAAGACGCAAAATACAAATAATTTAGACTATTATGAGCATGGTGACAGCTCAGTATCAAGACTTCAGCAATATACGCCAACATGCTAGTACAGTGTAATACAATTCTATATGCTTTTATATGATCCATATATAATTGAATCTCATTTTATTAGATGAAATATTTTATTTAATACTTTTCAATGAAAGTTTTTAAATAGTACTTACTAGAAGTATCAGTCAATGATGGCGTTCAAAAGATAAATTGTTAAAAGAGTTAAACAAGATTTATTAAATAATATTATTAAAAAAAAGTCAGCATGTAAACTTTACAAAGTTTACACGCTGACTTCTAAACATTTTACAGTGAAAGGAAGCTAAAAAAAATGGACATATCTATAAAAACAGATGTAAGGACGTGTTATGTGCCGTAAAGATTGCTCTGTCAATGTAAACGAAACCAGACACCAGATAAGAATGGAAGATCAAAAATACTTTTGCTTAAGAAATCAGGAACTTTTAAAAGACTAATACTGGAATGCTTAATGTCTAATGTTTCTTAAATGAAAGAAATGAGGCTGAATGGGTTTCAATATGTGAGACTTAAAAAATTAAAATCCTGGTCAAAAATAATACCAAAGTTCTGGACTGATCTAAAGACTGACCTCCATTAGCGGTTGATACAGGCGACACGGGCGGTTGCACGGGGCGGCATCGTGGTGGGGGGCGGCATCACGGACATCGGCAAAAAAAAAAACCCAAAACAAAACAAAAAACAATTGCTCGTACTCATGCTGCCCCGATGTCATGCCAGCGCATACTGGGAATGGCATAGGCACCGATCAGTTTTCTATCGCCCATTTGCTGGGAGTAAGGGCGCCCTTCGTTTGCGAGGTGCGCCTGCTGCTTGCAGCACAGGGAGGAGAGGGCGGGGCAGGGGGATTCTCTGGCTGGCTGGAGCAGTATCTAATAACCAACTCGCAAAATAAAACAAAATAAAAACAAACCAACAAACACGAAAACACCAGACATTATGATACAGACTTATAATTTGCACCGATGTTTTTTTTCGAAATTCTATACGAAAAAGTGAGCGTGAGAGGCCTCGGTGCGCCTGCTCGCTGCTGAAGTCAAAGTAAACTTTATTGTCATCTCCGCTACATACAGTACAGTATATACACTTTAGGACTAGGGGTAAAGGTATCAATAACAATTTAAAATTTATAATTTATAGTTTGATGCTTTAAAGTCTCACACACAACCCATCGAAAGGGGAGGACGGCTTTCTTCCAAATAGAAAACATTTCATTCATAGTGTTGTAAATCCAAGCTCATTATGTATTCATGATTTGAATCCTGGGTTGTGCAAAACCTCAGAAATAAGCCCTAGACAAAGTTAATCTGTGAACTAAGGTGTAGGTTTATTAGGTTATGTTGTGGTGATCCTCGGGTTGAGGGATGGGTGTTCATACTTGAGTGCAAAATTAAAACCAAGATGGACAAGAAAAGTTCAAAACCATCAGGTCCTCAGTTTAGAAAAAAGAGAAAAGAAGAGGAGGAGAAACGAGCAAAAGATACAGGTAAGCAGATGTGTCATTGGATGATGGCAGGTCATCCTGAAACAATCAGAATCAGAATACTTTATTAATAACCCCTAAGGAAATTATGTGGGTTACACCTGCTCCAAGAAGAAATGGTAAAAATAGTAACAGTAACAGACTAAACTCCAAACAATACATTATATTACAGATTTGAATATTAATTAGTCATTGTCAATTGTTGATTTGTCCTGTTCTCATTTTATGACAAATTATGATGGCTGATTGGTAGCCGTTTGCATACTATGCATACTCTCTCTCTCTTCATATGTGTGTGTATGTGTGTGTGTGTGTGTGTGTGTGTGTATGGGGGGGGGGGGGGGGGGGGGGGGGGACGCATAGGGAGTGTTCACGGTGCCAAACAGGCTAGGACCTCCACTGCTGACCTCCATAGAGAAGCTGTTAAGGCCAAACACAAGATCCTCAGTTTTTCTCAGTTCAGGATTGAGATGCAGAAAACGTGATGACATCCAATTTAAAGGAGCAGTGAAGCATTCAGGGGTAGGAGAGGCTATTGAGGTCGTTAAGCTTAACATTCTCAATATATCAACCACTGCAATAAACATAAAAACACTAAGAAGTATCTCTTTCTATTTCCACAGTGATTAATGTATTGGTGTATTTTTCACTTCAGAAGGTCAGAAACAAAACAAGTTGTAAAAAATTGAGTTCAATACATAGTAACCAGGAGTGGGGGTGGGAGCAAATTTTAGCTACACAAATCACAGTCACTCCACAGACGTTTGTTATCTCTATGCCCAAAATGTTTCATACCTGCAGACTAGTCGATCTTAAAAAAAACAACAACCCTGGGCAGGAGATAAACATTCAAAAAAAAAACAGTAGGAAATAGCAGCCATACCTGAGTCTCGCCTTTCTCAATAGGTTTGGATCATGGGCGTTGAACACTTAATATGGCATACAGTATGAACAAATCAGTGTGCGCATAGTCTCCAAATCGCATACTAATTAAACGTTTAAACGTTTTCTTCGCGTTTAACTGCTCTGATTTAGTGCCAATTGCTGCTTTTACAACTTGCAAGCAGCTGGCCTTTGTGTTAATGTGTATAACTACACATTAATGTAAGCAACATTCCTGTGAAGCTTGTTTTTCACGGTATAAACGATGTTAAACTGTAAATTACAAGTGGTTGTGGCACACCGTGTTTAATCTCTGCCCGGTGTCCTCAGTCGGGCCTGTGTGACGAGGTCTGGTCACCAGTAGTATACATACACACAGAAAAGTATCGAACCTATCAAGTTCCGGCTATTCAAACTCACCTGTCGAGGAGGTAAGGATCCAAACGGCGAGGAAATAACAATAAATCATTTCTAAACCGTCTGAAAAGGCAGTAATGTCGCCGGTGTCCCTTATTTAGAGATACTTTCACTTTCTTCTGCCAGCTAAATCAGTCTCTTCTTATCGAACAAGTCTGTGTTGGCCCACAGCCTACCAATCTCTTCACAGCACCTGCATCTAAACCGAAACCTGCAGTTGGACTGGCTGCGAAGTCCCACAAAAACAACACGCAGGTGCAGAGTAAAGGTAGGACAAGCACCACCCCATCTAAATGTTTCCGGTACCTTGGCGCGACAACGGTGACAATGAAACGCAGGTGGTTTTCAGGGCCCGTTAAAGAAGAACCAGGAAATAAATACGGCCAATAGTTCGTCTTTAAAAATATATGTCTTTGACTGTTTTCGTGTCTTAACAGTCGCATTGTTTTGACTTTCACAAAAAGTGTGAAACTCTTAATAACGACATGAGTACTTTTCACCACTTGATGGCAGCACTCACAAGGAAATGGATTACAGGTTCTGTTTGACATGTCAGTTTATTTGTTAATACGCAGGTAACCTGTGTTGCGTTCAAATACCATTGCATTTAATAAATCAGCATTAAAGTGTAGAGTTCAGAGTTCGTTTGCTAATTGAAAGCATAAAAGGAAAATCCAAAAGTTAATTTAATTGCTTTTGCATTGCTCTTTCCTTCATTTGCAACTTTAAATTTCTCTGGCAGTTAATAAGAAACTTATAAGATAATGATTTAGCAAATGTTTAATTTTCGTTTTTGTGTTTGTAGACTTATTTTGACCTGTTGTGACGTTGTAATCCACACTTTTCTGAGAAAGCTTAACTACAAACGCAATGTTTTCAAAACATCATAGTCATTAATATATTACAAAACGGTAACAAAGATAAAGTAAACATTGTAATGCATGCAAAAAAACCCAAACATATTTCTTATCTTTGAACATGTTTTTACTCTTCATGCATAATCCTACAACCACTCTTAGCACCAAAATAAGTCCTGTTCACAGACGCCTGTGTCATTGGCTCTCTGAGGCAGGTGTTATTCTGTGTATATGTGTGTAGGACTTCATGAGGGTCACACTGCCATGGTGCGAGACTCCCATTGGTAAAACGCACTCCTCTGTCAAAACCCCTCGGGCGACATCCCAGCACATCACTGTGGAGATGACTTGGTTTTTGTTATCTCTTCCTCCAGTGATGAAAAGTTTGTTGTTACAGGCAGCGATAGCACAGCTTGCCCTCTCCCCCAGACGAGTCACAAGGGTCCAGGAATCAGATAGAGGAGAGTAGCAGTACATGGCATGCATGGCACCGCCTGAGACCACAAAGAGAATTGGACAGATATCAAATTAATATACTATATCAGTACGCAGAATCATAATAAAAGTCTGAAAATACATTAAATATATCAAAACCAAAAGCAGTCGTGATGGAAAAGGCTCATGTCAATGTTACTGCAATATTCTAAAAGTTACATATAAATACCATTAACATTAAGTAAGTAAATGTACTTAGTGGGATTTGACAGCTTACCAACTACATAGATGCAGTTCTTGAATGTAACAGCATTAGTGCATTTAGTTTCAATGGGTATGGGTGCTTTCAGTTCCCAGCCGCCTGTCCCTGGCTCCCAGCATTGGACCCTATCGGTGGCCAGCTTTCCATTCGGCCCACCACCAATCACATAGATCCATCTGTCAAAGCTTGCAGCAGCAAATGAGCTCACACCTACTGCAAGAGGTGTCACCTGCAGTAAATAAGAGGCGTATATAAGTATGTCTGAATCAAAACAGTAAGGCAATTTAAAAAGCTAAAAGATCTAAACAAAAGACGCTAACTTAAAAATGATGTTAGCTGCAACTGATGATAGAACACCACAGGCAGGTGAAAGTCCAAAACTGAAAACTTTACTTTCAGGCTGGAGATAAGTCAGTTATTGAGGTAAATAAAATAGGAAGGCAACAGGCATAGGATCAAAAGTTAAATGGGATGGAATTTCTGAACAGGAAAAGAAAACACATAGAATACAAATGCAGATAATAGCAGAAAAGCCGAACTCTCGAAAGTAACATAAGTAACTTATGTGACACGTGAGGTATAGTAAAACCTAAGTTCTAAAAAAACTGGGCCACTATGTAAATTGTAAATAAAAAAACGCATTGCAATGATTTACAAATAGCACAAACCCATATTTTAATGTTTAAACTGAGAGATTTTACTATTTTGTCAAAAAATATTTGTTTATTTTAAGTTTGAGCAACAGTTATCTAAAAAGTCCACAAATGCTGTAAAATGTAAATCTGAAAGAAGATTTTGCAACAAAATGGAAAATAGAAGAGACAAATTCCAATTTGAAATTCTTTTTAGAACATATGGGCGCTGTGACCTCTGACTTATCAGCACTCTGTTCAAAAGCCTTCATCTCTGATGGTATGCTGGGGGCAATAGTGGCTATGGAAATGGCAGCTTACACAGATTGACACATGTTTTAGAGCAAAGTGTCTCTTCCAGATAGCCTTTTCTCACAGAAATTATTGCATATTTCAGCAAGACAATGCTAAACTGCAGCCTACAGCAGCATGGGTTCACAGTAGAAGAGTCAGTGTGCTGAACTGGCCTGAATGCAGTCCAGACCTTTTAGCAACTGCAAACATTTGTCAGATTATGAAATGAAAATTACGACAAAGAAGACCCTACACTGTTTAGCAGCTTTAACCCTCTATCAGACAAGCGTGGAGGAAAATTTTTTCCTTAACATCCCAACACTGGTGTCCTCAGTTCCCAGACATTTACAGACTGATGTAAAGAGAAGAGGAGATGCTACACAATCACAAATCTCCTTGCCCCAACTTTTTAAAAACACGTTGCTTTCATCAAATATGTTGCTTTTGTGAAATTCCAAATAATTTTATTTTTATCTCAAGATCTTACATGTCATAAGTTTAAACATGCAATATGTTTTATGTGTTCTGTTGTGAATAAAACGTGTTATTATGAGAGTTGCAAAAAATCAAATTCTGTTTTTATGTATGTTTTCCACACCTTCCCAACTTTTGAGGGGAACTGGAGTTGTATATACTGCACTAGGTTAAAGAAGAATATATTAGATGAGAAATCGCTCATCGAAGATGGTGGTGCAGAAAACTGGGAGCAACACCCAGAGTACATGATAAAAACAAGACTGTCCAAATAAAACAGATTTGAAAACATGAATTAAAATGCTTTTAAAATGCATTAAAATGCTGCGCAGGTTGAAGTTGTTGGTAATTCCTTTTTGCTTACTTTTTATTAGGAACTACAAACTATACCCTTCACATATATACAGTACATATATTGTGTTTACCTGCATCCAGCGATTATGAAAGGGATCATAGGCCTCAACACTAGAAAGCCTCTGAACTCCATCAAACCCTCCCAGTGCGTACACTTTCCCACAATGAACTGCCATCTTGTGTCTCCAGCGCCCAGTCGACAGGGGCTCGATTTGGATCCACTTGTCCAGGGCACCATTGTATTTCCAGACATCATGCTGTGTCTCCTTACCTCCTACAGCAACAAGACCATTAGAGACAACTGTGATTATCTGTACAAATATTGCATTCATTCCAAAATACTGACATATCACCAAGTCTTTAGTAATAACTCTGCATAAGTTATCATGCTGTTTAAAGATGGAGAAATCCTGCGTGCTAGTCATAGCATTTACAGTCTGCGTGTTCCACTTAACTAGAACTGTCAGTTCCTGCGTTGGGAAACACCTAAAACCACAGCAACTGTTAGAGCAGAAATAATGTCACGACTTCCTGTTGTTTTGTTTTGTTCATACTATAAATTCCTAAATTCTCATTACATTTGAATACCAGTGAAGTGCACACTTCACGGGTAATAACAACAAGGAGCAATCGTCACAATTTCACAAGTGAAGCCTTTCTATGAAAAAAAGAATATGTTCACTCACCAGATATGTATACTTCATTGTGGAAAGTGACACAAGCAAATTCCACCCATTTTCTATTTTGGGACTCGTCCTCTAACTCTGTCATTGGCATCCTGGCGACCTCCAGGCGGCTGCGTCTGAGAGGGTCCAAACATGTGACAGTGGAAATGAAGCGTTCGTCTTTGGTGCAGCCTCCAATGATCAAGAATACTTCTGACAGAAAGTGCTGCACACGTGGTTTGGTTCGTTCTGAGACCACCTGTTAAAAAGGTCAAACATATATGAAACTTGGACATGAGACAAACAGTGATTAACAACAATAAAACACAATATGCCCAGCAGTTTATACTGACCTCCCTGCCAGAGAGATGATAAATGCGGGACTCTTGCAACAAAGGAAAAGCTTCGCTGCACCGTCGTATCAGCTCATCTGACTCCACTTTCTCAACAAAGTATGCCGGCTCCAGCAGCGGCAACCGTACGTGCGTAAGCAACCTGGCCAGTGAGGGATAGCGTTCATCCTGCCGGGCTCTCACCCAGTGCATGAGTGCTTCAAAAACACACTCCTCACATTTCACATCCAGGTCATCCCTCTGCAGGATAGTCTCCAGAGATTCCACTGGCAGCTCCAGGAAGTCCTGCTGCTGGACCACTTGAGAGAATTGAGTAGTAATATAGTCCTGAGCTCTGGCGCGCAGGGCTGACAGGGCATGTCTGTCAGCCAGATTTAAGATGCCAATACAGGTGTCTAGCTGCATAGACTTGCTGAGAAAGCTAGAGCATGCATCTACCACACGAAGGAACTAAAGAGACAAAAAGAACAAAGGCATCGGTTAAAGCTATTTGTAGCTGATTAAGCTGCTCCAAATTGGCAATTACAGCTATAGTTGGATTTTAAGGGCTTAGAATTTTCTTGTTGGTAAACTGGCTGTAAATCAATTCTGTCCCAGTGCACTTCCTTTGTAAGCGATGGGGGACTTTTTCTGCAAAAAAATGCCTTCTAAAGTATAACACAGTCAAACATTTGTATGCAGTGAGTCCTCAGACGTCTGTCAGCGTCAGACCAAACAACTGTTTTCTTATTTGCAGCAAGAAAACAATCCAACAGTGGACAGTAATAGAATTTTGGACTAAAGAGGCCCACAGTTTTCCCCGGTGCCCACTTTGCTTATCTAATTGCCATAGCCTGAATTTATATAAGCTTTTGAAAACCTGCGTTTGAAATTCAACAGATTCGCTGTGGATATTTTTATCTATCACTTGCAGCAAAAGCATTCACAAAGCTCTTTCACAAAGCCAGTATAAAATGAGATACCTGATTAGTTTTTTTAAGGATATAAAATAAAATAAAATTTAGCCTCATACGATAATCTTAACCCTAACTCTTAACGTGATCTTAACCTTGCTTCTTAGTTACGCTGACAATCCAGCAAGAGTGCCTGAAGAAATTATCATCAAAATTTAACACCCAAAGCGTTTTTGCAAAAATAGAAGCACACAAACACAAACACCTGCCTCCTCTGCAGTGTGGCACAGCTGTGTAGTTAATTTAAGCCCTTATGGAAAAATGATCCTGAGTGTAAACAACTGACCAACTTTCACTTCCCTCTTAGCAAAACCAATTTCTCATTCAATCATGTGTTTGTTCCCTTTACGCAAGGAAAAAACTGAAGTAAGAAGCTGATAGCAGTTTCAAAAATTTAATTACAGTTCCACATCACAACACCAAATCCATCATCCCGATTAGAAATAAATGGTTTGCTTTCTGCTGCTAACTCAGCACGAGGCGTCTTCATTCCTTTGATGGCCTATTTGTTCCAACTGACTTTACATGCAGGTGGTTAAAATGTAACAGATATAAAAAAGTTTGTATGAACCGATGGTGTTGATGGTTTAAAAATTCATTGAAAGAGATCGTTTGCTGCCAAAAGCCTTTTTCAAGTTAAACTCGACTAAAACAACTTTCAGTCAGATTAATTATAAACTTTATGGTTGATTTATTTTATGGACTTAAATTCAAGCTGTGCTGCCTTTATGTGAAAAACATGTTAAGGTCAAATGTCTTTGTAAAAAATGGTTCACTTGGTCTTTAAAGTCTAAATTCACACCTCGATTTGTAGAACTTTTTTGCCTCCGCTGTTTGATTTCACTACATCTTTACATTGGTGTTAAAAATGTCAATGACCTGGCACCAGACAATGATTTTGCAAAAAAAACCCTGATTGAGCAACAAAGATCAGTTAAGCTGATTTACCTGAAACTGACTGGCAGCCTCGAGTATTCTCTGGA
This sequence comes from Maylandia zebra, assembly GCF_041146795.1. Taxonomy (NCBI): domain Eukaryota; kingdom Metazoa; phylum Chordata; class Actinopteri; order Cichliformes; family Cichlidae; genus Maylandia; species Maylandia zebra. Next base: position 18,634,332 of record NC_135182.1, on the reverse strand, counting down.
CATTCGAGTGTGTGAGGAGAGCTCGGCTGGTGTAGGTATACTCCAAGAGACAGTGCATCGTCCCGCTGTCCAAACCTTTCATTTCCACACGTTCCTCATGACTCTCCTTGAGACCGCTGCAAAACATTGCCCTGTAGAGACCGGCCATAATTTGTGAGTAAAACAAGTAGGCCCGAGATCACGACACAGTTAAGACCAGATGATGATTTACCTGAAGTAGTGACTTGCAGCCGCCAGAATCGCTCTATGGCAAGCGAAGTCATGACCCTGAACGCGCAGTGTCACATCAGTCAATTCTCTGTTCACTCGTAGGGTTTCCATCCCTTTCTGGAGCTCCATGGGCAGACCTCCATCTTCCCAACGTAACTCACTTGGTCCTGTTACATTCCCTTTCTCCTCGTTCACGTTGGACTCCTCAGCGGGAAGCGGCAAAGGACAGTCTGTAGTCCTCTCCAGTGTGTCACTCATCTTTCAAACCAGCAGAGCTTCAAAACTCCCTTTCTGCAGAAGAGCAGCATGCAGCCACCTTCAGAAACACCTGCACACGCAGCCTAAATAGAAAGTGAACAAACATGTGTGGTTTACGCTTGCAGCAGTTCTTTTGCTTTGAGAAGTGGATTTGTGTTTTTTCCTGTCTTCTTCATACTTCCTATTCCTGTTCTGTAAGGGACATGCGTATGCATAACACTTCCCCTTCGTCTTCAGCTGAGTAAATTTCTCTCTAAGCTAGACAGTTTTTTTTGCCTTTCTTTGTTTTGTTTTTTATCACAGACAATGATGGCAGGTCTCTTCTATGAAAAAGATGACTGCAAAAAAAAGAAAAAAAGAAAAAAGAGAAAGAAGTCTGCTCAGCAGCTTAACCTAGGTGGGATAAAAGTATTTCATCTCAAACATAAGCGGAACGCTCCTGTGAACTCCTCATCTTGAGTTTTCTTGCATCACGCCATCACACTGGCGCCATAAGTCCAAGTTTAACTAGAAGGCTACCTTTTCATATCTAAACCAGCAGGTTGTATCATGCTGGGAAACATGAAAGATGACGTGCTTCCCATACGTGAGAAAGTCCCTCAAACCCCTAGAGGCATTCATTCACGACCATTTTGACGTATGCTAGTCTAAAGAACTCCGTGGTTGCGTAAGTTTGTGATTCATCAGAAGAGGAGCCTTAGATTGTGACATTTTACCAGATTTAGAAGCCTGAGACGGTAAAAGTGTCTCAGTAAACACAGCAAAAAGCAGAAAAACAAAACAAAAAACCCCACATTGTTTTATGTTTTTGTCCTTAATTACTATTGACAATAAAAAGGCAGAACTCTGCCCTCCAATATACATTTTATGTATTGGTATTGTGCAGTCATTCGAATGCAAAGTAGTAAGATAAACTCACTGGCAACTCTATTAGATGCATTTTGCTCATTCTGGGTTGGCCCTCCTCTCTGCCTTCATAACTGCCTTGATTCTTCCTGTAGATTCAACAAGGTGCTGGAAACATTCATCAGAAATTTTGGTCCATACTGACATGATGGCACTATCCTGTTAGAAGCAGCTATCACAAGATGGTCACATTGTGGTCATGAAGGTATGGACATGTTCAGCAGCAATACTCAGGTAGGCTACAACATTTAAATGATGTTTATTTGGTAGTAAAGGGGCCAAACTGTCCCAAGAAAATCTCTCCTGCATCATCGCACCTCCAGCAGTGTAAACCGTTGATACAAGGTAGGATAAACCCATCTTTTCATGTTGTTTATGCCAGATTCTAGCTACCAGCAGACTCATCAGACCAGACAGCATTTTTTCCCCATCTTCAGTCTTTGTAAACTCTAGACTCAGTTTCCTGTTCTTCACTGACAGAAGTGGAACCTTGACACGTTTGATATGTTATGCGTTCAAGTTGCTCTTATGCCTATTTTGGTTGTAACGAAATGTTCCTGTCAGTTCAAAGCAGGTCTGACATTCTCCTCTGACCCCTGCCATCAAAAAATACATTTTCACATACAAAAAATGTGTGGTTGATGTCTCACTGGATCTCTTCTCGTTTTCTGACCATTCTTTGTAAATGCTAGAGATGATTTTGTGACAAAATCCCAACAGATTAGCAGTTTCTGAAACACTATAACCATGTTCAAAGTTACTCAGATCATATTTTTTCTCATTCTGATTTGTTTGGTTTGTTCATAGTTTGTTTGTTTGTTCAAGTATTTTTAAGCAATAGTTATATAGTCCTTCTTCAGCTCTTTAAAAGTTTTTTTCTCCTTTTTTTTCAACATGTTGATGTTTTTCCACTCATTTTAGCCCAGTCTTTGTATCTGACCATTTTCAGAGCACTTCTGACAAGTTTGTTGAGCCACTTGACTTCAATGAATCACTGAAGCATTAAAAAAAGGAACTTCAATCAGTGTTGTGTCTACACAACAATGCTTTATTTGTCCCCATTTGCTTTAGTTGAAGACAACATCTTTTAACAGGCATAAAATTTTGTTTTTGCTCCAACAAAGTGATTCTAAAAGAGATATCATATGCCATATCATATACCATATACCATATCTCACCATATTGTGTAGTATGTCTTTAAAACTTTTAGGGAAAACTGGACAAGACTAAAACTTGCGACACAAATGAACCTTATTTGAAGATCGTATCTTAACAAGAAGAAAGTCCAGGGGTGAGGACCTGGAGGACCTGCCACAAAACCTGAAAAATGTATCTGGCCCTTCAACCTGGTCATCTACTGTTCATTGAAACACCATCAGAAATGGTATCTTTGAAGGGTGGATGTCAAGAAGCCATTCTTAAGGGAAGGAAACAGGGAGAAAAGGCTGAGATATTTCAAATTACACAAGAACTGAACTGAAAATCAGTTGCAACATGTCATATAAAGTGATGACTCCAAATTTGAAATTTTCGGTTAAAAGCTGTAAAACAGTAAGTGTTATACATGTGTCATTACACACATCTGTAAAACATTGTGGAGTTTTTGGGGCTGAATTTCAGCCAGTGGTGTTGGGAATCTAAAATTGTTAAAATTGATGGAATTATGAACAAAAAGTTCACTGTCAATGCAGTAAAAGTCATGGACTGGCCTCCCCAAAGCCCAGACCTGTACATTACTAAAGCAGTGTGGGATCATCTTGATACAGAATGGAGAAAAAGGCAGAACTCTATTTATGACCTTGAATACCATATTACCATTTATCTTTGCACATGAATACCTTGTTGCACCTATCTGTCATTTTCCAGTATATACCACAACAACCATCAGCTTAATATTGGCCACTTTGGGATGTTGTTAAAGAAATGAGGGGTGTTTTAAAACTTGTGCACAGTAATGCACCTAACAAAGTGATGGATGAGTGTAGATTATAACAAAATACTTTATTAGTTGTTAATAAGCCACATCATGGCATCATTTCCCCCCACTGTTTTTGAATTCACAATAGTCATTCTGGATTGAAATATCACTTATGGGCTTCTTTAATGTGTATTTCTGTATTTCTTCTGCATACATCATTAAATTTTCTTGTTTGTATGAACTTGATAAAATGTTTACCCCTTCTCTTTCTTAGCTTGTCTCTATTATATCAAACGTTTTCCACCATGTTTAAACAGTCTAAATGTTGAAACGCTGATTTGACTGTGTAGAACTGTACGTCTTTCTGGTCTCCACCAGATGGCAATATTGCGTCATTAATCTACAGGAATGGTCAAACAGACGCATTCAAATTATCACTGTTTGCAAAAACTGGGTCAAACTCAGATGGGGACCGTTTCTACGCAACGCAACTTGACCGCAACCACGTTATCTCACAAGTCGCCTATGCAACAATATGACCATGCTATGAAAATATATTTTAAAGGAGGTCGATGAATAATCGAAAAGTTACATATGTTTTCCCAAAAAGTTCATTCCGTTCATCTGGAAGTCTCATCTCAGTCGCAGCTGACTGCAGGTTTCCCCCCAACCTTGTAAACAGTATAGCTCTGCACAATGACTGAAACTAGCACCAAGTTTCAGTCATTATGCAAAAGTTGAGACTGAAGAAGTCGCTTGGGTGAGTGACGAAACGTTTCTCCCTCTGAAAACGCTACATAGAAATGAACAGAATGAACGGTTTGTGACCCACTTATGAGCCCGCTCGGCTTAAGGTTGTCTAACCACGCGTGTAACCATCCAATGTTTCGATCGAGGATGGAAAAAAAACGAGCGATGTTACTGATCTCCACCAATCCACCTCTACACATACACAAAAGTCATGAATAATGTGCAGTATGCAGGAAATATCTCAGACTTCCTCTTGCTCTAGGTCACCGACAGGAAACATAAACCACTTTAACAAGTGTGAAAAGACACAGGCAGATTTTCACACAGACTAAGAACTTGATCACAGAGGCTATGCCGAGGACGTAAAGTGCTGAGCCTGAAGCTGAAGGTTCATGATGAGTTGTTTCCTGCTCTCGGTTTGGAGGTCCAGTTTGATTCTCTGCCTGGGTCAGCTTTTGCGTTGTGGTAAGTGGTACACTGGCTTCCTTTAGCTGGAGTGGATTCTAGTCAGTGACCTCGAGGATTCACTGGAGATGTCAGAATATTAACTGTGTTAAAGTAAGCTGTTGGTAAGAACACACTGTATGTCCATTTTGAATAGAATAAAAATATAGAATTACCATCAGTACATTTGCATGTTAAGCTCATCGTCTTTGGTAAAGCTAAAATATTGTCTGTGTTGTTTGCGAAAGCAAATTAGCTCCGAATTATTTTCATGCATCATTTGCATCATGAAATATGTAGCAATAAATGTTTCATGGATCTGGATTTTGACCCAGTGTTTTGTTTTTAAAGTGTGGAATTTAAAGTGTTCAATATTCCCCTTGTGTATAGGCTATATTATTATATATTATCCCCCCTGTAGTCTGAGTGTTTCCTCAGCTGCCCTCCTGTCGTTTAGATTCCATGTTTCCTCGTATTTCCCAGTTTAATTTGTTCAATTTTGGTTTCTCTTATTTTATACCTTTACGATCAGTGTTAATAGAAAGCTCACTTTATATTAACTTGTTCCTGCCTGTCAGTGTCTCCTGCATTGGGGCCCTCATTCAGTTTCACATCATCTGCAGCCTGCAGATCTTGACAAAATGTTTGCTTTCTCTGGGGAAAAAATATTTCCTACATGAAGGAAAATAAAGTGACTCAAGAAAACAAGCAGTTTTTACTTGGATGAAAAGAAGACGATTGTACACATTATTTGATTTAATTAGATTTCTATCACGGTCTGAATAGCACTCCTATCCTCGTAATCTTCGTCTAGACTTGTAAGACTACCTCAGACAGTTTGTGACAGGAACCCACAGTTTCCTTAAAAAGGAACTAACAAAAAACACAGTCACATGGCTGATTGTGGCCATCACCTGGAGGGTGAATAAATCTTTTTTCAAAACTTGCAAACATTTTTTCTTTTTTTATACGAAATGTCATAAAAACCATATTTTTGCAGAAAATAACTTAACAAATAAAAAAATATATAAATCTTTCTGAAAATATTGTGTATTCATTCTATCATTCATTTGTAACATGCCTGCAACATATATGTTAGATACTTTAATACTTATAAATACACAAGTGGCACTTTGAAGTTGCAGGATTCAGATGACTTCATTTGTGTTTTGTCTCTGCTTTACTCAGGAGAGGCCAGAGTGAAAACTGAAGTACAAGCTGGGCCTCTGTATCGTGTGTTAGGCTCTCCCCTCTACATCACCTGCAGTGTGAGTGGCTTCAGAAGTGAAAACACTGACAAACATTTTGAATTCCGTATGACGAAGCCTTCAAACCCAGACTTTGAGATCCAAATCATCAGTTCACATGAAGATACTTTTGGATATTCTTCTCACCTAACCCGTGTGAGAAAAAATGAAATTGCTTTGAAACGCCTCTCACCAAACTCAGTCCGCTTCGAGATAAAAAGCCTGCAGAAAACTGATGAAGGGGAATATGAATGTACTGCAGTCAACTTAGAAGGTGCTTATGATGGAGAGTATTCTGATAAGACAGTCGTTAAAGGTAATCAATCACCATCCTGATTTTCAGTCATAACGCTTGAATGTGTCTTCATGTAGGTATGGTACAGATGATGTCAGAGCATTCATGACTTTTGATTTCTCTGATGTGGTTTCATAGTGATTGAAGACTCCTTGAGTGTCTCATCATCTGCTTCCACACCACTGAGCTTAAACGAGGGTGAAGCTCTGACTTTAACATGCCTGGCCTCTAGCAGCACCATCCAGCACACCCATCTGTCTGTTGCCTGGTATCTCCATAAAGATGGACAGGAGGACGCTCAGCCTATCATTTCTCTGAATAGAGATTTTACACTGAGCCCAGGCCAGGGGTTTGAAAGGCGTTACCAAGCAGGTCTCATACGCTTAGATAAATGGGGAGAAGCCTCGTACAGCCTAAAGATGGCTGAGGTTGAGCCATCAGACCAAGGTAGGATCTACTGCCAGGCTCAGGAGTGGATCCAAGATCCTGATGGCTCCTGGTACATCATCATACAGAAGAATGCAGAAGAAATGACCCTGACAGTTAAAGCCACAGGTTGGAAGCATTTCATTGATTTTGCTTAGCCATGCTATATTAAATTACATGTATTGATCAGCACATTAATGTTAGACAACTGCCTTCATGATTTAATGTGTGGATGTCTCACCGTTTAAATTTTTTATCTTGATTAGAGGTGGTAGAGCCATCGTCTCCGTCTCTGGCAGTGGAAATCTCAGCACAGCCGGCAGCGCTGCAGGAGGGGCAGGAGCTGATGCTGTCCTGTAATATAAACACACAGGACGTGGAGAAAAGATTCTTCTCTGTAGCATGGCTCAAGGGAAGTGTGGAGCTGGCCCGCATTGGTCCCACAGGCGTTCTCACTGTGGCACCGGAGTACAGTGTTCGACAGAAAAATGGAGAGCTCAGAGCCGCCCGAAGCGGGAACAGAGATTACCGTCTCATCTTAAAGCCTGTGAGAACTGAGGACCAGGGAGAGTATATCTGTACAGTCTGGCCTCAAGAGAGAGGCCAAGATGATGCTTTTATTGAAGGAGAACCCAAAGACTCCAGCCCACAGCGGGTCAGCGTCTCAGCCACAGGTGTGTCAAAGTGAACACATTCCGGGTTTAACTCTTTTCCCTTTTTCATTGTTCATTTTATCTGTAGTTATTAAGGATTACAAAAGGTGATTTTTCTTATTTGTTTTTACTGTTAGTGAAATTTAATTATTTTATTATTAACGTCTCAAACACAGCAGTACTATTTGTCTGTTGCCTCATCTCCTCACAGAAAACAGGCTGACAGTCAAAATGCAGCAGGCTGTAAATGTGGCCGAAGGGGGCGGGCTGCATCTCTTCTGTAAAGTGGATGGGGTTCAAGGTCAGCTCTCTGTCACCTGGCAACTCAAATCAACACCAACGGCCCCGTTCACTGAGATCATCAGTATAAGTCAGGAGGGTGTTACAGAGATAGCAGAGGAGTTCGTTAGTCGCAAAGTGAAGGTGATGCGTCCAACTACTGACAACTTCACCTTAGCGCTTGATGAGGTCACACTGTCTGATTCAGGAGTGTACCAGTGTGCTGTGTCTGAGCGCAAACCTAACAGCAAGACTCACAACCAGGCACAAACTACCACTGTGACAGTGACTTCTATAGGTAAGCTGTGTCTGTGTGTTTGTGTAGTACAAACTATGTAAAATATGATATTACCTTCATTGTAACAGGTGTTTCTCCCATAAATTCTAACACTTCTTTGTTAAACTACACTTCAAATATTACAGAAGAAATAGCAAAGTAAAAAGTGGATTTTGGTCAGCTTGACTATTAATCTGTTTACTTGTAGATATATTCATTAAACCATTTAGCCCATAGTAATATATTAAAAGATAATGGCATAAAAACACCCGAAACATACTGTACTGATATTGAGAGTCTTAATGTAATCCTTTGGGAACCCTTCTTTTGTTTACTGAACAACATTAAATCAAACGTTACATTTCCCCACAGGAAATCTAGATGGAATACGTCTACAAAGCAAAATCATGTTGTTTAGTGGATTTACTCTTTGTATCATCATAGGTCAAAATTTTAGGTTTCCACATCTCAACACTCAACAATCAGATTGCACATTTATCACCAGCGAGCAAAAAATATTTTGTTTTATGTATTTTTTTAGCTGAATTGTGAGTGCGGCTTTCAGAAAACAAAACTGTCTTCAGAATGTTTGACTGAACATTATGTTTTGTAGCATTTCAGCCTCAGGGTTTGTCATAGTGAACACACACACTCAGTTATTCAGGGTTTATTTCACTTTCCTTTTTACATTGTTGATTTTACCTGCTGTTATTAAGGCTCACTTGTAGTTTCAAAGTGTTAGTTTTCTTATTTATGTTTTTGCTGTTTGTAAAATTACTTTTTCTATGACTATCTTCTCAAACACAGCAGTACTATTTGTCTCTTGCCTCATCTCCTCACAGAAAACAGGCTGACAGTCAAAATGCAGCAGGCTGTAAATGTCACCGAAGGGGGCGGGCTGCATCTCTTCTGTAAAGTGGATGGGGTTCAAGGTCAGCTCTCTGTCACCTGGCAACACAAATCAACACCAACGGCCCCGTTCACTGAGATCATCAGTATAAATGAGGAGGGTGTTACAGAGATAGCAGAGGAGTTTGTGAGTCGCAAAGTGAAGGTGATGCGTCCAGCTACTCACAACTTCACCTTAGTGCTTGATGAGGTCACGCTGTCTGATTCAGGAGTGTACCGGTGTGCTGTGTCTGAGCGCATAACTAATGGCAAGACTCACACCCAGACACAAACTACCACTGTGACAGTGATTTCTATAGGTAAGGTGTGTCTGTGTGTTTGTGTAGTTACCTACATTACAACAGGTTTTTCTTCTTATTGAGTGTTTTGATTTGTTTAATAATAAATTAGCAAAGTAAATATGTGGATTTTGATCTGCTTGGCTATTGATCTGTTTATTTGCAGATATGTCCATTGAACACTTTAGCTCATAGTGATATGTCACAAGAAAATGGTAGACAAATATCCAAAACCTGATATTCAGATCTTGTCACCGTTGGGAATCCTTCCTTTGTTTACTGTACCCCTGCAATTAAACCAAACTTTACATTTACAAGCAATGTTCTTTGCTTTTACATAAGAAATGAAGGGTGACATAACAATAGCCATATTGTGTAGACTGAGAAGCCAGTTGTGGTTTTGTAGCCATGTATTCACATCTCCTTTCATGCTTTCAACACTAATGATTGCTTGATCACCAGCTTCTCCTTTCTTACTTGCTGTCACTGACTATTTTGGATTTTTGTGTTAGACACGCTGATGGGAGTGTCTCTAAGCAGTCGCAACACTCAGGTGACTGTTGGAAAAAAATTGGAGTTGATGTGCCGGGTCAAAGGTCCACACATGCCGGTAACAGTGACTTGGAGCGTGCAACGTGAGGCTAAAACACCAGACACCATCCTGACACTTTCCCCTGATGGCACCATCAGTTGGTCTGCAGATCAGAACCACTACCAGCTACGAGTAGAAAGCAGAAAAACTGAAGTCATGTACTATCTGCTGGTCATTGGTACCAGCCACAGAGAAGGAGGAAGCTACCAGTGTAATGTGTCTGTCTTACTGAAGAATGTACACAAGGAGTTGAAAGCATCCAATCAGCTTTCTGTGATAGTAAACAACCCAGGTACTGCCAGCTGCAGCCATTTTGGGGCGTCATTAAATAGAAAGAGTCATTTTTTGTCCCTGTTTCCTCAGAAAATAATGAAAATGTTGTCTCCTTTTCTAGTAAGCAGACTTGATGTGTCACCTATTCCTGCGTTGACAACAAACATGAACACTGACATAACAATAACATGTTCCATCGTCACAAAAACGTCTGAATCATCACTCTATTCTATCACCTGGCTGCATGAGGAAAATGCAGGAAATAAGACCATTGTAAGCTTGGACCGGAATTCCATAGTAACGGAATCCCAGGTGGACCTGCGTCAGCGAATCAGCATGAGGCGCAGCAAAGGACCCACTTTTGAACTGATTATTCGGCAAGCTCGAATCTCAGATAAAGGTTTATATACATGCAAAGTGGGCGAGTGGCTTCAAGATCCTCGTGGTGAATGGTATCTGCTCTCAACAGTGTCCAAAAGCACAGTGCTAACAATTACTGAGCCTGGTGAATACATTTATTTTTCATACTTCAGAAACATGTTCACATGCCATATACAGTTGGCACAAAAATAAATTAAACAGACCATTTAAAAATATATAACTTCATATTAATTTTTTTCCATTCTCTAGCCAACGACCTTCGTTTAGATAAGAAAGAGCAGCAGCTGACTGCCAAAGAAGGAGAAGAAGTCAAGCTCAACTGTAGCATCACCTCAGGAGCTTCTGGTTCTTCGGTTTTCTATCGAGTCATTTGGCATTATGCTGCACACAGTTCTTCTTTGAAGAAAGCCTCCCTGGTGGAGCTTGATCACACCGGCCTGGTGAGTTACCCAGAGAACAATGACACCAGAGGCCTGCAGGAGCGGCTACGCCTGTCCAGACCCACTCAGAAAAGCTTTTACCTAAGTATTCAGAAAGCCCATGAAGAGGATAGTGGAACCTACTGGTGCCAAGTGGATCAATACCAGCTGGATAATAAAGCTCACTGGCAGCTGAAGGCCTCAGACAGTGGTGGTGCTATCAAAGTCAGTGTAAAAGTAACAGGTATGATCACAGTTTTAGAAGTGTTCTGTTGGGCTCCTAATAGTCTAGCTATTTTGTGAGGTGTATGAATTAAGGATACTTGTAAGCACATTTTAAACCAATTAAGAAGCGGGTGATGTGTTTCCCTTAGTTACAAGTTCTGTGTCAATCCATCTGACCCTAATAGTGGTGGATGACATCAAACAAGACTTAAGTTTCAATCTTAAATTCAAGTCAAAAGCTCGTGCTTCAGGCCTTTTCTAATTCTGGGTCTGTACAAAGTCATAGAGAGTTGACATCCCCAGAACAGCCATATGAGAGCACACAGCTTTGGATGTGAGTAAAGCAGCCCCAACCATCCACACTTGTGACTGGAGACCTTTAATGGAACTAGATGAACTTCAGTGGGCAGCCAAATATGACTCAAATCAAGATGCGTTTGCACTGTGAAGCATGCAAAGGTTTTTCTAGTCCCCTCACTGAATGAAGATGGAGCTAGAAATGAACAAGAGACTATCTTTAATCTTCTTGCTGTAACTTTGTATCAGCCATATATAATTTAGTGTTATCATCTAATTTAACTCTATAAAAAAGGAATCAAATGTAATTCCCAAAACCTTGACAAAATGTTCCACTCTTCTCAGTTGTCTTCTGGGCACCTCTCTTGTTTTGCTGTTGATTGTTTCATCTCTTCAAGCTCTCCCTTGTGTGTCAGTATAACTGAATTTCATTAGGTCTCACTGGTTACCTTAATAAACTAAAGGTTTGCTCTTGTCCTTTTTCACAGAAAACAATCTCTCTGTTTCAAAGAAAGATACAGCGATGAATATAAGCAGAAACCAGGATTTTACTTTCCCCTGTAACATCAACAAACAATCCAGCAATGAATCCAAGTTCCAGGTCACATGGTTTTGGCAGAAAGAAATAGAAACGAAACAGCGTCCCATATTTACAGTCTACAGAAACTCCATTCTGCAACACAGGTTTGGGGAGAATGTTCGCCTGAGATACGACCACCCTGACCCCAGCCAATTCAGCCTCACCTTCTTGAACCCTGGTCCTGATAATAGTGGCCTGTATTTCTGTGAGGTAGAGGAGTGGCTGCCTTCTCTGTCTCGTGGGTGGAGAAAAGTTGCAGTGGAAAAGTCAGGGCATTTCAATGTCAGTGTTCGCACAGAAGGTAGGCATTTCTTAACACACTTAGTCATTTCTCTCAGTAAATATCACAAGATCATCTGGAAATACCTTTCTTTGTCTTCTTCTTTGCAGGTGATGCTAATGCTAATGCCGTATCTGAATGCAACACAACAACCTATACAATCGTTATTGCAGTTCTCATCATTATGGTGGTGGTTATATTATTACTGATGTTCAAGGTGTGCAGAAGTAAAGGCTCACAAGGAAAAAACTCATCTTCATCTCTCTGGGCTGAATCAGTACCTATGAACAACAAACCCAGTGGAGACGATTGAACAGCAAAGACATTTTTTTTGGTTTCTTTTAGATATGATGCAAAAATATGTAAAATTTTCCATTTAAATAATTGTGTCCATTCATTTGTTTATAACATTCCATGAAGTAGCTCTGCTGATTTACTTTTAGTACAGGTAGGAAAAAAAATTTTCTTTAGGAGTTAATGAAACTACATTTAGAAAGGCAATTCTCATTTTATAGATACTTCTGCTCATTTTTAAGGCCCGAATGCACAAGCAGCTGAACTGTGGTGAGTCTGTGGCTTCACATCTGCGAAGACGTTGCAATGTAGCACGTTTTCATGCAGTTATAAGCATAAATTGTGGTGAATGTCTAACTAGTTCAGCAATTACTCAACCGGGAAGTGCTGTGGTAATGCTCAGAATGACTGTGTGGTCTTGAAATCCTGCTGAGTTGTCCATGTGGCAGACATTTAAATGTTAGATACTGATTGCCACAATGTTCTTAAGAATTTTCACGAGATACTTACTAATGAAACTTTTCCCTTTTTTGCTATTGTTACAAAATTGTTTTGCTAAAGCTTACAAAAATTGTTTGGTGATGACAGTATTTCTCATTTGCATCTGAGCCATGATGCACAGTGTTATATATGTGTGTGTGTGTGTGTTTCATTTATTTTATGTTTGTCACATGCAATCTAGTATTACATTTTTTTCATTGCTGTGGCTTGAAACAATAATTCTGATTTAATTTTTTAACTGAAGATAAAAGGCATCTAAAGAATAGACCTTGACAGTTCATCATTAGATAAGATACTGAATATCAATGGATTGTAAAAATGAACTGCACACATATGGTGGACATAGGTATTGGTCAGCCATTTAAAGCATTTTAATTCATGGTTATTCATCTTGCCTTTGTCCCACTGGCTGTTAAGTTGAGTGTTACTTTTTATGGATTGTATTCCTCTATGAATTTTATTTTTTCAAAAGTTATAGGCTTGGGCAGGTCTACTGCCCCTGAAGGACTGCTTTTATGTTGATGTGAGTGCTTTCAAAGTGAAAAATAAAGTCAGCACTTTGACGTGTCAATGTGTCAAAATAAAAAAAATATAAAAAGACATAAACAATAATAGTGTGTGGCTATGCAGGGGCACATAGGATGCAATGTACTATATATGTGTGCTGTCTCACACTCTGTCATTCTTTCTCTATTTCACTCAATGCTTCCTGCATCACCCTCTATGAATCTTTAACAGTCCATCTGTGCAAAAGACTAGAATTGAATCAACTTGTTGCCTTTCCTTTTCAGTGAACAGCTGAAAGAAAAGGAAGGCTTTTGTGTGGTGTTTGTATACAAGTTGAGGTAAAACTTGCAGCGTCGCTCTGAAAGATGTGAGAGACTAAAAGAGCACTTTATGGCAGACTGTAGTTCTCTCGGCCTCAGAGAGATGTTGTGCTGTTTTGAATTTTTGAATTGGTTGAATTTTACAAAGTGGTGGACTCGGCTCCTTGGTACAGCCTCCCCCTAAACGTTACTGTAATTTCACTTGCTTGTGTTGCCATGGCAATGACTGTCGGGGCAAACAAAAAACCCCAAAAAATTTGGGAGGCAAATCACTGCACAAATGTTGCATTGACGGATATGATTTTATATAATTTTATATGATAGAGGTCAGTGATATTAAAGCAGTAGGCTTACACATTTCCCCTTCTTTTCGTGGGAAATGACACTGAAAGAACACTGCTTTTACAAAAACAATGACTCTGTTTGTCCGTACCTGCATACACAAACAATGAGTAGATTTCATATGTCAGTTGTGCATGCTGCCTGTCTGGTTGTTTAGCACACTTAAATGGCAAAGTGCCAGGAAGAATATTAGTGCCACTTGTAATGTTGTGGATCCCGTGGCCTCACCTCTAGCACCACCATGAGGACATTTTTTGGGTGAAATGTCTAGATAACGTTGACGAACCCCTAGGTTTCCATCTAGCTCCAACAACAGGATGCAATATTTCTTTTCCATCGTGTTGGCAATAATAATAAAGACGATCTGATGGTTGTTAACTTCAGTACAGCTACTGAGTTTTGTGGTCCTTCGATATTGAGTCCAGAACCATCATCAGCTCAAGATTCCAGTGTTCAAGATCCTAAAACTGCAAGAAAAGAAATTCCAATTAGTCCAAAATATAAATGTCAGCAATATTCCCCAACATTTAGACTGCAAACATGTTAAACATTAAGTCTGCTAAAACAACAGCGTGTGAGCACTCATAGAAGGTGACTGCAGTTTCCTGAAGGAACAGAAGATGTCCGGGGAAACCCGCTGGTCCTTATGGGTGGCTCCAAACTGATTCCATAGCCTCTGGTTCACAGCCAAGATCTCCATCCCCCCCAATTTTCTTTAACCTCTTAAACCCCAAGCCTACCTGATCTCCTGCCTTTTGCCCCCGTATCAGGGGGCGTTGGGGCTTAAGAGGTTAATCAAATCTATAATTCTGGAAAACTTAACCCTTATTTCTTTCAATGTTTCTGTAAGTGTGTCTTTCACCTGCATTTTGAGCAGCAGCTTGATGTGACAATGAAACATGCAGGTCTGTGAAACACTGTAAGTCTCAAAATAGGACTTTAGGACAAAGACATGATCTAATTGAGATGTAGGAATATCATATTGTTCAGTCTATAGCTCAAAAGAAGACTCAAAGTCCTAATGAAGCTAAGAAAAGGTTTCATGATACATGATACTACATGCAATTCACCCATTATTAGCAGGCTTCTGCTTAATTATGTGCCAACTTGAACTGGGAAAAAACTCCTGGTGTTATTTATGTATTGTTCCATAGGAGGTGTGAATAAATTGGGAATCTGTGCCATATATTACTTCTATAGATCCCTAGTTTCTGTTATGATTATAATCCATGCTGATTCAAACAGGGACGAAGCATGGCAGTGCAGGGAAAGGTAAAAACACTTTGCATCTCTAGCTGGTTTTCTTTTTTTGCTGCTAATTAAAAACATCACTGATTGGCATGTGGCCTGTAGAAGCTTCACGGTTTAGCCTACAGAGCATTTCTGGTTTGTTTGCAGTTTCTATTCTGTCTCATTCAGAGTGAATTTCTAATATTTTTATTCTTAAACACATGTCCTGAACAGTTTACACTAGAATACATTTTCTTTCATCATTTCAAGTCTCTTTTCTCTTAACCAGAATTTAATATGGTGAATACGGTAATAAGGATAGATGGATGTTTTCTGATTGATACTCACTTCATAAAATGTTTTTTCCCCATACTACTTTCTGTATTTGTCTCACAAATGTGTATTTTGTTTAAGGACTAATACAGTCTCCTACCTAAAATACTTTCTTAGCATTTCTGTTGAATACATCCATTCATTCTCATCTGCATGCCCAATTCAGGGTCCTGGAGGGGCTGGAGCCTTTCCCAGCCACCACAGGGCGAGGTGTACCCTGGACAGGCCACCAGTCTGCAACAGTGCCAAGGTTTTTAAGAGTAGAAACTGCTGCTGTGAAGCTCTTTATGTCTTTTTTGAACATACCTAAGAATATTTTTATGGCATCAGGGTAGAGAATGACAAACACATAAAACGTTATTTTGTTAATTTTATGAACATTTAAAAATAAAGTCCCCCACTATTTTTAAGTAGTCTGCAAATTAAAATGCCGATTTGAATATGACTGGATAAACTGTACGTCTTTATGTTCTCCACTAGGTGGTACTATTGCCTCATTAATATACAGCATCATTCAAACAACCACATTCAAGCTTGCAAAGTTTGCAGTAAGTGGCCGAATTTAGATGGGGTGGTCCTAAGCAGCATAATTAACTACTTTCTCTCAAGCTGCCTATGCAAGAATCTGATCAAGGATGTAAATGTCAATGTCAAAAACGTGCATTACCTGCTGGGAACGCGCAAAGACATGAGTTTCGTTTGCACGAATTCAGAGGTGGAAGCGACTTGCTGTCTAGCAGGTTTTATTTTTAAGACATGTATTTGTAATGTCTAGCGGTGGTCAGTTTTGCCCTTCTCTCTCCCCACTTGTTTTGGGGAAGCAAGAAAAAAAAAAAGAAGCCCAGTTGTCGTTCCAGTTTTTCCACTTCTTCGTACACTGTTTGGCAATTTCCCGACAGGAATTCACTGACATGTACGAGGCCAGGTGTTCTGGGAATCCATCCTACCCGTTGTTTCTACGCATGCGCACAACACGAATTTCAGTGGCGGACAATCCTACCTATGTGAATATAAGCTACGAACATACTCTGATGGGTAAAATTAAGTGCTAAACCGTCCTACCTTTGTAAATGTGACGTACAAGCATACTTTAACAGCTAAAATTAAGTGGCGAACAATCCTACCTTTGTGAATATGAGCTAGAAGCATCATTTTACAGCTAGAATTCAGTGGAAAATCATCTTACCTTTGTTAATAACAGCTAGACACATACTCTGACAGGTAAATTACGTGTCAAATCATGCTACCTTTGTGAATGTGACCTACAAGCATACTTTAACGGCTAAAATGAAGTGGCAAACCGTCCTGGCTTTATAATTATGAGCTACAAGCATACTCTGATGGGCAAAGTTAAGTGGCAAACCATTATACCTACTTACATTTGTGCTGGAATGAATCTGTGACAACAGAAATGTGCATAAACTACTTGCGGTAGGACGTTTTGCCAAAGTAGGACGTTTTGTCAGAACACCGGAAATGCACAGGAGCAGTCTGAACAGGCCAATCACAATAGTAGCCGTCTCCCTCAGCGGGACGCGCAATAACATTTCCAAGAAATTGCACGTCATTATGTTCCCATTTACGGCGTGAAAGGTTTCAAAGAGGTTCGTAACGTACCTGAAGCGCAGGCAAATCAAGGCATGAAAAGGCACAGAGAGATCACACAGTACACATTAACCAAGGGCTTGATCGCAGCCGAGGACGTACAGTGTTGAGCCTGAAGTTGAAGGCACACGATGAGTTTCGTGCTCTCTCTTTGGAGGGCGGGTGTGATTCTCTGCTTGGGTCAACTTTTATATTGTGGTAAGTAGTACAGTGAATTCCTGTAGTTCCATAATATTAATTTTAATGTCTCAGATAAACCCAAGATGTTGTTTGTGTTGTCTGTAAATGTTTTTTTCACATTTTATGAAATTATATTTAGCAGAAACCTCAGAGTAAACTCACTGATTGATAAATGTTAATTCTTTTTTGGTCTCCATAGTTTAATATCAGTTTAGTTGCTACAGAAAATTAGCTCCTCCAAATTATTTTCACTTTTCACGAATCACTTTTATGACAAAGTAGTAATGTTTGCTTTCTGTGGGGAAAAATATATATTCCTGCATGAAATAAATAAAGCCAATCGAGCCAACAGCACACACCGTTACAGGTGATATCTGACAAAACTTGCAAACATTTTCTTTTAATCATAAATGTCATACAAACATATTTCCACAGGGAAATAAGACCTCAAAAAATAAAAAATGTCAAAATCTTTCTGAAAACATTGTGTGCACCTGTATATCAATGGATGTTCTATGCACAATTCATGCAGTGTGCCATAACCTACAGTATATGTTAGATACTTATAAATATACTTGTAAATACATGAGTGACACTTCAAAGTTTCAGGATTCAGATGACTTCATTTGTGTTTTGTCTCTGCTTTACTCAGGAGAGGCCAGAGTGAAAACTGAAGTACAAGCTGGGCCTCTGTATCGTGTGTTAGGCTCTCCCCTCTACATCACCTGCAGTGTGAGTGGCTTCAGAAATGAAAACACTGACAAACATTTTGAATTCCGTATGACGAAGCCTTCAAACCCAGACTTTGAGATCCAAATCATCAGTTCACATGAAGATACTTTTGGATATTCTTCTCACCTAACCCGTGTGAGAAAAAATGAAATTACTTTGAAACGTCTCTCACCAAACTCAGTCCGCTTCGAGATAAAAAGCCTGCAGAAAACTGATGAAGGGGAATATGAATGTACTGCAGTCAACTTAGAAGGTGCTTATGATGGAGAGTATTCTGCTAAGACAGTCGTTAAAGGTAATCAATCACCATCCTGATTTTCAGTCATAACGCTTGAATGTGTCTTCATGTAGGTATGGTACCGATGATGTCAGAGCATTCATGACTTTTGATTTCTCTGATGTGGTTTCATAGTGATTGAAGACTCCTTGAGTGTCTCATCATCTGCTTCCACACCACTGAGCTTAAACGAGGGTGAAGCTCTGACTTTAACATGCCTGGCCTCTAGCAGCACCAGCCAGCACACCCATCTGTCTGTTGCCTGGTATCTCCATAAAGATGGACAGGAGGACGCTCAGCCTATCATTTCTCTGAATAGAGATTTTACACTGAGCCCAGGCCAGGGGTTTGAAAGGCGTTACCAAGCAGGTCTCATACGCTTAGATAAATGGGGAGAGGCCTCGTACAGCCTAAAGATGGCTGAGGTTGAGCCATCAGACCAAGGTAGGATCTACTGCCAGGCTCAGGAGTGGATCCAAGATCCTGATGGCTCCTGGTACATCATCATACAGAAGAATGCAGAAGAAATGACCCTGACAGTTAAAGCCACAGGTTGGAATTTTACTCAGTCGTGCTATATTTATAACACATCTTGATATTGGTCAGCACATTAATGTTTACTTATCCTATAGACACCTGTGTGAATGTCTCACTGTTTTCATTTTTTGTCTTGAGTAGAGGTGGTGGAGCCATCGTCTCCGTCTCTGGCAGTGGAAATCTCAGCACAGCCGGCAGCGCTGCAGGAGGGGCAGGAGCTGATGCTGTCCTGTAATATAAACACACAGGACGTGGAGAAAAGATTCTTCTCTGTAGCATGGCTCAAGGGAAGTGTGGAGCTGGCCCGCATTGGTCCCACAGGCGTTCTCACTGTGGCACCGGAGTACAGTGTTCGACAGAAAAATGGAGAGCTCAGAGCTGCCCGAACTGGGAACAGAAATTACCGTCTCATCTTAAAGCCTGTGAGAACTGAGGACCAGGGAGAGTATATCTGTACAGTCTGGCCTCAAGAGAGAGGCCAAGATGATACTTTTATTGAGGGAGAACCCAAAGACTCCAGCCCACAGCGGGTCACCGTCTCAGCCACAGGTGTGTCAAAGTGAACACATATACACTCAGTTATTCAGGGGGTTAAGTCACTGTACCTTTACATTGTTTGTCTGCTCCCAAAGAGAGGAGTGAAGAAGTTGTGACAAACACTGCAGTCAAAATATCCACTTCAGCTGTTGTTATAAGTAGCTTCATTGACTACATCCACTGGTCCTACTAAAATTCACTGGACACGGGCACACACAGAGGTTGTGGCACAGTGTGAAGCACTATTAAAATTATTATGTATTAACTCAGTTATCACACTCCAAAACCCACTACACTCAATTCCATCACCTCACCAGGTCCGACCTAACACCCGACCACTTCCAGTGAATACACCGGCTGCTACCAGGAAACCTTAAATATAGCAGCAGGACCAGGGTTAAAATCACTAACACAATATCTAAAACAAAAAAATTTAAATAGGAACCATTTAAAAACTCCAGTGGATAATAATTGGCACATGACTGGAATTCGAAACAGAAGCAAGGAATAATTAGAATCACGCATAGCATTAACACATCATACACGACTGCATTGCTACAAATATGCTCAATAATTAAACATGTAAATCCCCACAGCTACAGGTTAAGGTTCTGAGGAAGGGCTTTAACATAAATTTGCATCAATAAAATAACAAAATGGGTCAAGAGGTACTTCACTAACACACTGTTTTGTTTTGTTTTAAGTTTATGACATAGCTCTAAAAGAAACATCCAGCCCCAGGTTAGTAATTAATCGGCTAAAGTGACTCATCTAGCTGATAGTACATTTACTGCACAAAGATAAGGCCGGTATTTAATCAACCCCGTTCACTGAACAAGACAAAGGCCTACCACACCTGGTGCACAGCCTTTTGTTACCTCAGCACCAGGAACCTGTAAGTTCCCATACACTAGGTTAATTTTATCGAACGTTATTAACTCTTTCTGTTGCCTCATCTCCTCACAGAAAACAGGCTGTCAATCAAAATGCAGCAGGCAGGAAATGTCACCGAAGGGGGCGGGCTGCATCTCTCCTGTAAAGTGGATGGGGTTCAAGGTCAACTGTCTGTCACCTGGCAACTCAAATCAGCACAAATGGCCTCGTTCACCGAGATCATCAGTATAAGTCAGGAGGGTGTTACAGAGATAGCAGAGGAGTTCATGAGTCGCAAAGTGAGGGTGATGCGTCCAGCTACTCACAACTTCACCTTAGAGCTTGATGAGGTCACACTGTCTGATTCAGGAGTGTACCGGTGTGCTGTGTCTGAGCGCAAACCTAACAGCAAGACTCACAACCAGGCACAAACTACCACTGTGACAGTGACTTCTATAGGTAAGATGTGTCTGTGTGTTTGTGTAGTACAAACTATGTAAGATATGATATTACCTTCATTGTAACAGGTGTTTCTATCATAAATTCTAACACTTCTTTGTTAAACTACACTTCAAATATTACAGAAGGAATAACAAAGTAAATATATGGATTTTGGTCAGTTTGAGTAATTAGCTGTTTACTTGCAGATATATTCATTAAGCACTTTAATCCGTAGTGACATATTACAAGAAAATGGCAGACAAATATCCAAAACATACTGATATTGAGAGTCTTAATGTAATACTTTGGGAACCCTTCTTTTGTTTACTGAACAACATTAAATCAAACGTTACATTTCCCCACAGGAAATCTAGATGGAATACGTCTACAAAGCAAAATCATGTTGTTTAGTGGATTTACTCTTTGCATTGTCATGAGTCAAAATTTTAGGTTTCCACATCTCAACACTCAACAATCAGATTGCACAGTTATTAACAAAAAGCAAAAGTTGTTTTGTTTTGTGTGTTTCTTAGCTGAATTGTGAGTGCGACTTTCAGAAAACAAAACTGTCTTCAGAATGTTTGACTGAATATTATTTGTTGTAGCATTTCAGCCCCAGGGTTTGTCATAGTGAACACACACACTCAGTTATTCAGGGTTTATTTCACTTTCCTTTTTACATTGTTGATTTGAATCTGTTGGTATTAAGGCTTAAACAAAGTGTTAGGTTGCATATTTTTGTTTCTGTTTTTTTTTTTTACTGTTAGGGAAATTATTTTGTCTTCTCAAACACAGCAGTACTATCTGTCTGTTGCCTCATCTCCTCACAGAAAACAGGCTGACAGTCAAAATGCAGCAGGCTGTAAATGTGGCCGAAGGGGGCGGGCTGCATCTCTCCTGTAAAGTGGATGGGGTTCAAGGTCAGCTCTCTGTCACCTGGCAACACAAATCAACACCAACGGCCTCGTTCACCGACATCATCAGTATAAATGAGGAGGGTGTTACAGAGATAGCAGAGGAGTTCATGAGTCGCAAAGTGAAGGTGATGCGTCCATCTACTGACAACTTCACCCTAGCGCTTGATGAGGTCACACTGTCTGATTCAGGAGTGTACCAGTGTGCTGTGTCTGAGCGCAAACCTAATGGCAACACTCACAACCAGACACAAACTACCACTGTGACAGTGACTTCTATAGGTAAGATGTGTCTGTGTGTTTGTGTAGTACAAACTATTCAAGACATATGATATTACCTTCATTGTAACAGGTGTTTGTTCTTATTGAGTGGTGTGATTTGTTGAGCTTTTCTAAAACCACTTTGGGAAGGTTTAACTTTCTGTGAAGTATGATTTGTTGGCTCTGTCAAAACAGGTTTGATGATGCTAATGTTTTCATTGCATCTTGATGATGGACAGAATTACAAATGAGTATATCACAGGGGCAGCTCAGGATTAGCTGTTTCTTTGGACATATAAGTTATAGAGGCAACGGTGAGCAGCATATGTGAAAGGAGGGTAGTGGTTATAATAGGCAAACAATGCTGAATATCAGACTAATAGGCAGGATGGTAAAAGGAATTATTTTAATTTCTTTGCATTTTCATAACTATATGACAGGAGACATTAACACTCAGCGGGTAGGTTACACATTAACAAACCACATGCACAAATGGGGTTTTTTGCCAAGCCAGGCTTTCAGGCAAAAAAAGCTATCCTTAGAATGTTTGTGTTTGACTGAATATTTTGTTTTAGGGCAAATGTGGTTTAGGTTTCGCTTACAGTTTTTAAAAATGACACGTAGCTGCATAAATATATGGCTAAAGCTGGCTAATGCATGCATTTATAAGCTTGAGACATAGATGTCATGACACATATTGGATGAAAGTCATTTTTGTGTATTCAAGCTAACATTTTCTTTTTTAAAAGATGAAATGATGCATGATTTTTTTTTGCTTTCAACACTAATGATTGCTTGATCACCAGCTTCTCCTTTCTTACTTGCTGTCACTGACCATTTTGGATTTTTGTGTCAGACACGCTGATGGGAGTGTCTCTAATCAGTCGCAAGACTCGGGTGATTGTTGGAGAAAAATTGGAGTTGATGTGCCGGGTCAAAGGTCCACACATGCCGGTAACAGTGACTTGGAGCGTGCAACGTGAGGCTAAAACACCAGACACCATCCTGACACTTTCCCCTGATGGCACCATCAGTTGGTCTGCAGATCAGAACCACTACCAGCTACGAGTAGAAAGCAGAAAAACTGAAGTCATGTACTATCTGCTGGTCATTGGTACCAGCCACAGAGAAGGAGGAAGCTACCAGTGTAATGTGTCTGTCTTACTGAAGAATGTGCACAAGGAGTTGAAAGCATCCAATCAGCTTTCTGTGATAGTAAACAACCCAGGTACTGCCAGCTGCAGCCATTTTGAGGCATCATTAAATAGAAAGAGTCATTTTTTCCCAGTTTCCTCAGAAAATAATGAAAATGTTGTCTCCTTTTCTAGTAAGCAGGCTTGATGTGTCACCTATTCCTGCGTTGACAAGAACTATAAGCACTGACATAACAATAACATGCTCCATCGTCAAAAAAACGTCTGAATCATCACTCTATTCGATCACCTGGCTGCATGAGGAAAATGCAGGAAATAAGACCATTGTAAGCTTGGACCGGAATTCCATAGTAACGGAATCCCAGGTGGACCTGCGTCAGCGAATCAGCATGAGGCGCAGCAAAGGACCCACTTTTGAACTGATTATTCGGCAAGCTCGAATCTCAGATAAAGGTTTATATACATGCAAAGTGGGCGAGTGGCTTCAAGATCCTCGTGGTGAATGGTATCTGCTCTCAACAGTGTCCAAAAGCACAGTGCTAACAATTACTGAGCCTGGTGAATACATTTATTTTTCATTACTTTATTACTTCACATGCCATATACAATAAGCACAAAAATAAATGAAACATGCCATTTAGAAATATATAACTTCATCTTCTTATTTCTATTTTCTAGCCCCCAACCTTCGTTTAGATAAGAAAGAGCAGCAGCTGACTGCCAAAGAAGGAGAAGAAGTCAAGCTCAACTGTAGCATCACCTCAGGAGCTTCTGGTTCTTCGGTTTTCTATCGAGTCATTTGGCATTATGCTGCACACAGTTCTTCTTTGAAGAAAGCCTCCCTGGTGGAGCTTGATCACACCGGCCTGGTGAGTTACCCAGAGAACAATGACACCAGAGGCCTGCAGGAGCGGCTACGCCTGTCCAGACCCACTGAGAAAAGCTTTTACCTAAGTATTCAGAAAGCCCATGAAGAGGATAGTGGAACCTACTGGTGCCAAGTGGATCAATACCAGCTGGATAATGAAGCTCACTGGCAGCTGAAGGCCTCAGACAGTGGTGGTGCTATCAAACTCAGTGTAAAAGTAACAGGTATGATCACAGTTTTAGAAGTGTTCTGTTGGAATGTTAATGTTCTTAATGTTGTAGCTTATGTTTGCATGGATGTTTTTCTCCTCCTCTTTCCTGATTTTTCCTGATTTTTTTTTCCTTCATTAGCCCTATAAGTCTTTAACACCCAAGGTAACATTACTAACGCATTCTAATCTCTTTATTTGTAATGAGAGATTATATCGAAAGAAGAGTTCAGATCAAGGAGCACGAGTATGTTTAAGAGCCTAGAGACAGCTGACATTAGTAAATCATTGGTGATTTGATCAGAACTGTGTCTATACTGTGAAGTATCTAAAAGTTAGAATTAAATATTTGGTAAGGTGAGAATACATTTATAAAACAACTGGAGAAAAACATTTTGAAAGGGTTTACATCAAGTTTCTCAAGAAATGGAATTATCAGGTCTTATCAGGTCTGATACCTTGTTAAACAAAAGTTTTATCCTTGTGCGTATTCACAGAAAACAATCTCTCTATTCCAAAGGAGGAAGCAGAGATGAATACAAGCAGAAACCAGGATTTGACTATCCCCTGTAACATCAACAAACAATCCAGTCATGAATCCAAGTTCCAGGTCACATGGTTTTGGCAGAAAGAAATAGAAACGAAACAGCGCCCCATATTTACAGTCTACAGAAACTCGACTCTACAGGACAGGTTTGGGGAGAATGTTCGCCTGAGATACGACCACCCTGACCCCAGCCAATTCAGCCTCACGTTCTTGAATCCTGGTCCTGAAAATAGTGGCCTGTATTTCTGTGAGGTAGAGGAGTGGCTGCCTTCTCTGTCTCGTGGGTGGAGAAAAGTTGCAGTGGAAAAGTCAGGGCATTTCAATGTCAGTGTTCTCACAGAAGGTAGGCATGTCTTGACACATTTCTCTTAACACGTCATTTTTCTCAGTAAATATCAAAAGATGTGGAAATACCTTTCTTTGTCTTCTTCTTTGCAGGTGATGCTAATGCCGATTCTGAATGTAGCACAAGGACTTATATAATAATAGCTATTGTAATTCTCATCGTCTTAGTTTTAGTCCTATTGCTACTCGTAGTCACAATGTGCAGAAGTAAAGGCTCACTGGGAAACAAGTCAGGGCCATCTCTCTGGGGTGAATCAGTGCCTATGAACACCAGTCGAAGTGGAGATGACTGAACAGCAGAAACTTTTTTTTGTTTTTTTTAAACGCACACATGCAAAAGTTTTCAGTTGGACTCCACCTAGTTTTAGACAAGTGGTCCACCACACTTGTTTCAGAACTCGAGGGGACTGATCTTTCCAAGCTGTTGCACCCAGACTGTTGAATGCACTTCCTTTGTACAGCGTTTGGACTCGGTGGAGACCTTCAAAAAGCAGCTAAAGACATTTTTATTTCGAAAATCTTTTAATTAGACCAGGGCTTGTATGATGTATTTATGACTGTATTGTGTTTTTGATACCTCTCTTGTGAAGCACTTTGCGACATCTGTCTGTAAAATATGCTACATAAATAAACTTTTACATTTACTTTACTGTTCTTTTACTTTCTGCCTTTACAAGTGTCCACTTTATTTGAAATAAACAAACAAAAATCATCTATACAGGCAGCTTACATTTGTGGATCTGTGCAAAGTTGACAGCATAAAATTTGCTTGAAAACCCCACGTGGGCGTGCGACATCATCTGTGAGTACCAGGTGAGTGGTGCACACGTATTCAAGGTTTTGTGAGCGAGGAGAGGTGTTACGTGTAGTTTCTGACATTTGTATGCACAGAAAGGGTTTTTATAGAGAAAATTAACTTAACTTGTGCGTGAATGATGAGTATTTATTTAGGTTTTCATGTACTCATTTGTAAAACAGTTTAACATGTGGTCAGATTGCTTTGTATTTGTGTGTGGATTGGAGCACACGACTGTGAGTCCTCTAAAATTACATACAAATCACTGTACATTGGTGTAAATCTTAGTCCTGTCAGCCTTGGATGTAATCAGGGCCATCCTCACACACATGAGGAGGTGCTCATTGATGAATTGAGAACTATATCTAGTTTTGATTATGTTAACTGTGAAGAAAACTGCCTCGCTTTTGTGTGGAGCCAAATATAGTTGAAATGCACAGGGGCACTAAAAGTGGAAGGGTCATCTCACACAATCTGCTCTTTCAGGTCCACATCATCTTCAAGATTAACAAAGTGCATCAGGAGAGCCCCAGCATTTACTCATTGGTCTATTTTCACTCTACTTTTCTACTGGCAGAGCACCATTTGTTCCTTATTCTTTCTTTCCTTTCTTCGTGTCACCTGTATCTTTTTTTAACATTACTCATTGCAGTCATCTGTATTTCTCCTTTCTTCTTTTTACATCACTTCTGTCTACTGTCTTTTCATGTGTACCTTACTCATTCTGTCTGCACTGTAGAGTCAGTGTTTACCACCTGGAATGCACTGAGTTGATTGGCTGACTGGTATCACGTGGGATGGCTTAACTCGCATCAAGTTGGTCTGTGCATTTCTTCAGCCACCGAACCTAGATCATAACCTTCTGTTTTGGCTGTAGGTCTGTATAGGATAGCAGTCTGCCTGTTGGTGACCTCTGGCCAATAACAGTCCATGAAATAGCTCTACCGGTTTACTTTCAGTACAAATACGAATACTTTTGAAGAATAAAATCAGCACTTTGATAAACTAACATACCAAAATAAAATGTGTTGCTCTGCAAATACTCAGACTGCAATGCACTGTATATATATTCTCATATATTTTTGTATAAGTACTAGTGAGATTCTGAGTGTCTGCTGTTATTTGCCTTGGTTGTATGGTTGCTGCACTGGCACAAAACTGTATAAATCCAATCAAAATTTTAATGCTTTTCCTCCATCTGTCTCACACTCTCCTTCTTTCTCTCCTCCTCTTTCCTGACTCAATTTTTTTCCCTTCATCAGCTCTATAAATCTTTAACACGCAACCTGTGTAAGAAAATGGAATAGAAACTACTTTTTGCTTTTGAGGGAACAGCCATAGACATCAGATTACTCTCATATGGAGGGAGGCTCATGTGTGGTGATTGTGTACAAGTTGAGGTAAAACTTGCAGTGTTTCTCTGAAAGATGTGAGAGACTGAAAGAACACTCAGGAACTTTATGGCAGGCTGTAGTTCTCTCAGCCCCAGAGAGATGATATTGTGCTGCCTTTGGTCTTGGGTTTTATCATCCTTTCACAGCCTGGTGGACTGGGCTCCTTGGTACAGCTACCCTTGAAAATTTTGTCTAATTTCACTCCCTTGTGTTTCCATGGCAATGCTTGTCAGTGCAAACAAAGAAACACTGAATTTGGGAGGCAATGCTTGTAACTATGCAGTAAAGGCTAGCAGAGGCAAAATCGCATCCACAGCAGCAGCCATTTGACCTCCGTCTTCATGTTATTTGTCTTTAATATGCCAATGTTTGAGTTTTTAATAAACAGTCAGTTCATACATCTACAGTACAATCCCTCTCTTTTCTCAACTTGTACTTTTTGCCTGCATGTAACTGAACACATTGAGCTGGTTATCGTTATTGCTGTCGGACTCATTCCAGACCTAATTTGACATCAGCTTGATGTACCGGCCTTCATCTGCCATGAAAGTTGATTTATGACAATTGTGCAGCCATTTTTCTATTACAACTTTTCTAAATACAGGAACAGCACTGCTGTGAACTTAAAACACACAAATGCTGTAGTGAAATCAGTGATTTAATAGCAGTAGGCATCCAGTGTCTGGCAAGAACACTCTTACAAAAACCAGTCTCTGTTCATACTCGTTTACATGACAAACTGGCAGTTGTACACTCAACAGTTATACTCTACAGTATCTGGTTTATCAGCATACCTGAATGGCACGGTGACACAATGTATTTTATTTTCACTTTTACTTCTGTTGATCCTGTGACCTCTCTAGCAACACCATGGGGACATTTTTGGTAAAATGTCTCCACAACAGATTTACTCACGTGAACCAGGCTCCCAGTAGTTGGATAAGATTTGGCGTTCATATGAAATAATTTCTGTCCTGTAAAACACACACACATGCTAAAAAGCACAAATGAGCCAGATAAATGATCATTTCTTTTTTTAAACAATAATACACAGAAAACTCCAACAATCAGAACACTCTCTTTGAGCCAGCACTTGGCAACGATAGTCCATATAAACAGTCCAGATAAACAGTGGGTGAGGGGGCTGAGTATGGAAAAGGCATCTGACAAAAAAGGTTTTGCCAAATCAAACATGTGGATCATCAAAATGAGATTTCCATACCAGATTGGTTGGAGCCCTGATTAAGGAATTTAAATGTGGGGGATATGGCTGGTATAGAGATAGAGACCTGGCTAATATAATTAAGAGAAGGGAGGAAGCTAATCTGTGTGCAGAAGATCGGGTGGCAGGGAAGCAAAACCAGGTACAGTGAAGAGGGATTCAAAGTGTTCTACCATAGTGCAGATAGGAAAACAAATAGGGTAGGGTATTCTTGAAGGAAGAGTGTACTCATGGTGTTGTGGAGGTTAAGAGTATCAGACAGGATCATGAGTATGAAGCTAGAAAGTGAATGGGGGATTTGCATTTATGCCATGCTACCAGATTGGATGGCTGTCTTACCTGTGACAAAGACAGCTGTACCAATAAGGTGATGTCTTCACTCGCACATCCTCCTCCCAAGTAAACAGAAATGATGATCCGCTCTCAGCCTTTCTCATATGTAAGGCACAACTCGTGTTTCTAATTAGCTAACAAGCTATGTGCTGTTCCACAAAGGGGCTGGCACAAAAGTAATATTAAAACTCATCACTTCGCTAGAAAATTGTGTATATAATATCAAAAGTAAAAATAATCAATCTGAAGAAAAACATTCCTCCAAAGCAGGGGGGGGGGTTAAGCTTTAGCTTTCAGCTATTGTTAAAACTGATCAATTTTATTCAACTCAATTGAAGTATCTCAATTTAATTATGACATGTTCAGTAACATCATGATGAATTACAAAGCAGCACTAACAAAAGTAATGGAATGAGAATGCTGAAAACAAACAAACAGTTGTTGATTTGCCGTCCTTAGATTAAGTTCTCTCCTCATGTAACAGTAACAGAAATGATGCATTTACAGGTAAGAATGCAGCAAGGAAAGATTAGATAGTAATCTGTAGGATGATTTTGAAAAAGGAAGCACATGAAGGTAGCTTCAATGATTAAATGGTGGGAAATGAAGAAGCAAGAATGTTGCACAGAGTACAGGGAGGAGTTGAAACACGCTCTGGGTTGCAGGAAAAAGTTATCAGATAACTGGGAGAGCACAAATGAAGTGCTGAGGGAAACTGCCAAGAAGGAAAGAGGACGAGGAGATTTGGTGGTGCAATAAGGAAGTACAGGAGAGTATTCAAATGAAGCGGTTAGCAAAGACAAAAGGGGAATAGTCACTAGATGAAGAAAGTAGACAGGAGTACTGGGGGGCTTATCCTTGAAAACACAATAAGTTTCTATCACGAAAGTTGTGGGGCTGGAGCCTTTCCCAGGCACCACAGGGCGAGGTGTACCCTGGAAAGGTTGCCAGCCTGCCACAGTGCCAAGGTTTTTAAAAGTAGAAACGGCTGCTAAAGCTCTTTATGCCTTTTCAAACATCCTTAAAATAACAATCAGAGGAGAGACCGACAAAAATTGAAAACGTTATTGTCTTTATTTTATGAGCACTTCATGTTTCTACATCTAAAAGTAAAGTTCCCCTCTATTTTCAAGCAGCCTGGTTATTGAATTGCCAATTTGAATATGACTGGTTAAAACTGCATGTCTTTATCTTCTCCGCCAGGTGGCACTATTGCGTCATTAATATACAGCATCATTCAAACAAATAAATTCAAGCTTGCAGAGTTTGCAGAAAGGGTCCAAATTTAGATGGAGTGGTTCTAAGCAGCATAATTAGCTACTTTCTCTCTCAAGCTGCCTTTGCAAGAATGTGATCATGGATGTAAATACGTTTTTTAACTGAATCGACGAATAATCGAATCCAAAAAATCTAAAAGTTACAAATTATTTTTGTATTTGTATTTATTGTCAGAGAGGAAGTAGCTGCAAAGGTACAATCTTTGTGACAAGGACAGGGGGACTGGGGAAAATTATCTTTCTCTGAATTTGTCAAAAACTTGCATCACCTGCTGGAAACAAGCAAAGTCGTTGATTTAGTTTACATTCAGAGTTGAAAATGTCCAGCAGGTTTTATTTTTGATTTATTATATTTAATGCTAAGTCTTGCAATGGTCAATTTATGAGCTGGTCTGGGATGCCCTTCTCTCTCTTTGATCCCCACTCCTTTTTGTCCCTCCAGTTTTTCCACTTCTTCGTACGTTTTCTCACGTCCAGTCCCACAGGCTTGGCAATTTCATTGGATATGTATCCTACGAATCCTTTTATTGAGTTCGGGAATGCACAGGAGCGATCTGAACAGGCCAAATCACAATATTTGCCGTCTTCCTCAACGGGACACAGAATTACATTTTCCCATTTGCAGCGGGAAAGGTTTCAGAGGGTTCGTAGCCTGAAGTGCAGGTAAATCAAGGTGTGAACAGACAGAGGGATTACACAGATTACACAGTTGCATTAACCAAGAGCTTGATCGCAGCGGAGGACGTACAGTGTTGAGCCTGAAGTTGAAGGTTCACGATGAGCCGTTTCCTGCTGTCTCTTTGGAGGGTCAGAGTGATGATCTGCCTGGGTCAACTTTTACATTGTGGTAAGTAGCAGTGAATTCCTGTAGTTGCATTTGAGCCTGGTTGATGATCATGAGGAGTAATGGGAAATGTCAGAATATTAACTATGACCAATTTATAAAAGTCCAATATGTAAAAATAGATGTAAATGAAGGTTAATGTCTATGATAATTCTAAAATGCCATCTGTGCTTTTTGCGAAATGATTTTCAAATTTTATAAAATGTCATTTTTATAAAGAGTCAGTGAAAATAAATTTCTGGGGGTAATAATAGATGAAAAACTTAACTGGAGAGCTCACGTAAGATATATTCATTCCAAAGTATCACGAAGCATTGCAGTACTAAACAAGGCAAAACAGGTATTCGACAGAACATCACTTCATATTCTCTACTGTTCACTGGTTTCACCATACTTAAGCTATTGTGCAGAGGTCTGGGGCAATAACTATAAAACCACATTACATTCACTTTTTACTCTTCAAAAGAAACAATTCGAATCATCCACAATGCAGGTTATAGTGAACATACAAACTCACTATTTTTGCAGTCTGAAATATTGAAAATTGACGATATAGTGAAATTCCAAACAGCACAAATTCTATTCAAAGCAAAAAATAAAGAACTGCCAGGTAATATTCAGAGTATGTTTTTTTTGAAAGAAGGAAGTTATAATTTAAGGGGTTTTTGTAACTTCAAAACAATGAAGGTACGTACTACAAGAAAAGGCTTTTGTGTTTCTGTTCAAGGAGTGAAACTATGGAACAAACTGAATATGGAATTAAAGCAATGTCCAAACATAAAACTGTTCAAAAAGAGTTATAAAAATATGATCTTCTCGATCTATAAAGAAAAGGAAAATATTTAAATTAAGTGAATGTCTCTATTTAAAAACAAACAAACAAAAAATTCATGATGTGATATTATAGTATATAGTATATCAGAAATCTGTTCACTATTTTTATTACAAATTATATCAGTAAGGAAGCTGACTAAATAGTCACTGATAATTTATGGGACAGGGGTGGGATTAAATAAGTGTATACTTCTTCCCACTCCCTTTCAACATGTAAATTAATCAGAATGTTTTTTTGTATGTAATTTGTATAGTATTTTTTTTTCTCTCATTTCTTTTCTAAATGTACTTGTATATTGTTCACATGTTGAAATAAATTACCAATCAATCAATCAATCAATCATTTAGCAAAAACAGAGTAAACTCACTGATAAATGTTCATTCCTTCTTGGTCTCCATAGTTTTAATATCAGTTTAATTGCTGCATGAAAACAAATTGGCTGTAAATTACTTTAAAAGTCTCGTTCATGAAGAAATTGTAAAAAGTGTTTGCTTTCTTTGGGGAAAAATGATTTCCCACATCAAATAAAGTGAATCAAGCCAACATACCACAAAAAACAAAAAAGAAAACAAAAAACGAACAACAATAGGATTGGTTGAAGAAAATAGATGTAAGGAATGTAAGGAAAAAAACAAGCAAAAAAGAAACCAAACAACAAGATAATGTCACTATACTCCTGACAAGCTCGGTCTTTGTCTAGACTTGTACACATTATCTCATATAGTTTATAACAGGAACTCCCAATTTTCAGAAATAGAAAAATTGTGACCAAGATACAGATGACATTTCTGACAAAATGTGCAAACATTTTTTTAATCAGAATTACAATTAAATATATCTTTTTGAAAATATTCTTTATACCTGCAAAAATTGATATATCAATAGATGTTCAATGCACAGTCTATATAGTGTGCCATAACCTACAGTATATGATACTTTAATACTTATAAATACATGAGTGACACTTCAAAGTTTCAGGATTCAGATGACTTCATTTGTGTTTTGTCTCTGCTTTACTCAGAGTGAAAACTGAAGCACAAGCTGGGCCTCTGTATCGTGTGTTAGGCTCTCCCCTCTACATCACCTGCAGTGTGAGTGGCTTCAGAAGTGAAAACACTGACAAACATTTTGAATTCCGTATGACGAAGCCTTCAAACCCAGACTTTGAGATCCAAATCATCAGTTCACATGAAGATACTTTTGGATATTCTTCTCACCTAAGAAGGTTCTGGTAATTACACGAGAAACTGCATTTTGAACCATTTGAATCCTATGGAGAGATTTCTGTGATTATCCAAAGCAAGGGCGTAGATTTGGCATGGACGGAAGGGACGTGTCCCCACCAATATCCAGCGATTATTGAATTGTCCCCACCAATAATTTGATATCTTCGAGTAAAGAAAAACAAAACCTAGAGAAAGAAAAGAAAAACGATCTGTCAGCATCTCATTCACCCAGCGGAGCAGAAAGAGCTAAATTACGTTCTTTACTGGAGTCCTACGTCATGTGACAAATATGGCCAATGTGATTGGCTGTGCCTTTCAGGGAGCTCTGTTTAGTTTTATCAGTGGCAAGCCTTACTGCTAATGTATCAGAGATGTTGGTGTACAATAACTGAAGTAATGTTGTTAAATCCTTAAAGTCATATTCTTTTATTGTCATGACTGTATATGAAGCTGTTTTTATTTTTGTATGATACCAGATTTATATGGAATATGGCTGAAGTAAACTAAAGCCTAAAATACTTAGTCAGTCATTTATTTAATAGTAATTTAACATTATATAATTCACATATAAAACTATGAATTGTAATTTTAAATGGTTTAAAAGCATGTAGAATAGCATATGTAGGCAAGTATATTTCTCCTTTTTTTTTCTTTTTCTTTTTTTTAAATCAAGAAGCAAACACAAAAAGGAAGAAAAAAAAGAAACAGGGCAGGGTTCGGTGGTTGAATCATCCGTCCCCACCAATGTCAAAACCAAATCTACGCCCTTGATTCAAAGTAAACAGAATCATTATAATCAATAACCACATAACCAGCGCAAACAAAAATAACAGTACTGTTACCTGTAAATGATTGGCATAGCTAACTAATAATACGAGGGGAATATTCAGTCCAAGTGATACTCATAATATAAGGTGCTATCAAAACAACACCTAGACTCTAAACCTGGGAGGAAGGAGCAATTAGAGAAAAGTCAATACATGAGAGAATTTACCACATTTATTCAAAATGGTTTTAGTTCCTTTAAGAAGAACTTCTGTTTTCTCACTTTTAATTTCATAAAATTAGCAGATAACCACAATTTAATCTCATATAAGCAGTCGGTGACAAAAGAAGGTTGGGAGAGTGGAACTAGTCTTAGTGGAATGATACAACTTGGTGTCATCAGCTTAACAACGTAAACGTATGCCTAAAAATGTGATGTAAATGTCCAGTTTTGTTTATTGATCTAAGCCTGAACAGCTACGCGTAGTGTCCAGTAGAGGGCTCTGTTGTTTAGTTAGCGGCAAGCTGCACTTCCAGCTCAGACCGGTTTTTGTGGCGCACATGTCCCAGTAGGCAGCTCTCAATGAAGCGTGAAGCAGCGTGATACCGGACTCTAGCAAAATTAACAATTTGCAGCCCTTGGAATGCGGAGCGAGGTACATGTTTTAAGTTGTATTTGTTTGCTTAACTGATATTTTGTTGTATTTTCTGCATTATTTGAGTTCATATTTGTAATAAGCGTCTAAGAAAATGTATTTTGTGTTTCTGTTTAGTTTTCACGGTGCATTGGTGCACCTCAGCACTGTTAGATTCTGAATGAATCTCAAAGTAAAAATTACTGCACCCGTCGAGGCTCTCTCTATTTCTTCCTTGGTCCGAGGGACTGCTACAGTGAAAACTCGATCGCTGAGTGAAGGCTACTTGCTAGCTCCCATGCCAGATGAGTGCAGCCCGTGCCACGAGGTGGGTCCGTGTGTCAGCTGTGAGATATTTCTACACCAGTCAAGATCATCTTTGCTTCGTCGCCTACCTCCCCTTTGAACTCTGATGGTTACTTTACGAAGGTGCAGGTATTATGCCCATTAAGGACTTTGCTGATAACAAAGTTAAAATGTCTGCACACTAATTCAGAGTTACTTGCCTTAAATATTTTTGTTGTTACAGCCTCAAAGGTATACTGCATTGCACTGAGTAATTACAATCTTTAAATTGTATGGGTTTATTCTTCTTGAAAGTAACGTTATGGTATATCAGCGGTATTTACAGTTACATTTTGTCTAATATGTGGGTGCTAATCCGTTTATTTATGTGATGTAAACGTCTGATGTGAGCATTGTTTCCAAAAGTAACACTCACGTAAGTTTAAGTCCAGACGTTATCGCATAGAGCAATATACACATTACAGTAACAAAATGTTGAACGCTGCTGAAGAAGCCGACGACTCAGAGCAACAAGGAGTAAGATCCAGCAATCGTGAAAGGCATTTAACTGAAAAGGGTAAAGAAATGCAGGAATATGAGGCAAAGAAAAATGAGAAGGCATTTAACAAAGCTTATGACACTTGGAAGAAGGCAGCTAAAGAAATCAGAACAAAGCTGAAAACTTTCTGCTCACCTGAAGAGCTAAACAATGCCAGTCATGACATAAGAGACAAGCACGCTGTAGTACAACAGCATTATGAACCCATTCGCCGCAGCCAATCCATGACGCCCGACATTGTTAAGCGAATGGATGCTTGTGCAGTGCTTACAACTGACATTTGTGAAGTTGTTGCTAAACGACAGGAAAATATCGATCAGCTCTTTAACGATCGCCTTGAAAAGGAAAGAGTACGAGTGATGTTAAACAAAAGGGACTATGGTTCTGTGTTTGGTGATACAAAAACTGAAACGTCGTTCCCAGAGGGTTCAGTTGCACGCTCAAAGGCAGATTCTACTGGCAGTCGTGAGGTGGAAGCAGAAGCTGAACTTGCAGCCAAAGTGGAACAAGCAAAGGCCACACAAGAAATATTGGCACAGGAAACCAAGATCAGCCAAATGGAAAATGAGTGGAAAATAAAGGAAGTGGAAACAAAGGCAAAGTTGGAGGAGGAAAAGACTAAACTTCAACAGTTAAAGGCAGACAGCGAAGTGAAAGTAGCAGCTGCACGAGTAAGAGCCCTTAGCGCTCAAAATGACATTGAAAGCCATGATCAAGTGTCCTGCTACAACTTAGAAAATTCCGCAAATCTCCCCAACATCGCACCACGGCTCTCTTTAAATCCACAAGCACCAACATTTAGACCTCACAATACTACTCCAGAACGTGAAGAACTTAGCTTAGTTCAAGCCCTCGCCAGCTCTCTTACCCTAAACAGGCTTCCTGTACCTGAGCCCACCATCTTTAGTGGCGACCCCCTAAAGTTTATGGATTGGAAGGTATCCTTTATGGCACTAATTGGTGACAAACCTTTACCTGTGTGTGAGAAAATGTTGTATCTAAAGAGCTATCTTGCAGGTGAAGCACGAAAGGCAGTAGAGGGATATTTTTTCCGCAACAGTGAGCAGGCATACGCAGGCATTTGGAGCGTTTTAGAGGAAAGGTATGGCAGCCCATTTGTTATTCAAAGAGCCTTTAGGGCTAAACTCACAAAATGGCCTAAAATAGCTGCCAATGATCCTAAAGCACTGAGGGAGTTTGCAGATTTTCTCCAAAGCTGTGCAGAGGCTATCCCTCAAGTCAAAGGCCTAGAGATCCTTAATGATTGTGAGGAAAATCACAAGCTTCTAAGAAAACTGCCTGAGTGGATAGTGCAGAGATGGAGCCGCATTGTGGTGGAGGAGCTAGACAAAAGCCAAGACTACCCCAACTTCGCTCGCTTTACAAAGTTCATACAAAATGAAGCTAAAGTAGTTTGCAATCCTGTTGCCTCACCATTCCTAATAAACGAAAGGGCATCAGAAGAGCGGCACGTTAAAAGAGCGAAGGCACTCAGTACTACCATCCAACCAAAGTCTCCACCAATCCCAGTATCTACTTCTAGACCTAAACCCCCATGTTTGTTTTGCAAAGAAGAATCGCACGGCATAGCTAAGTGTCCTGCTTTTGCAGCGAAAACTAGTGATGACAAGAAAGTTTTCATTCAAGAAAATCGTCTCTGCTTCGGGTGTTTGAGAAGGGGTCATGTAACCAAAGAATGCAGAGGACGTCACTCCTGTAGTAAGTGTGGTCGGCGTCACCCCACCTGTCTACACACAGAAAGAGTGAATGAACCTAAAGAAAAGAAAACTGAGGATTCTAAATCCCCAGATGAAGGTGCAAACAAGGAAGTGCATAATGTTATGACTCATGTACTAACAAGGAAACTATCTTCCACATCCAGCATAGTACCAGTATTTGTGTCAGTTGCATCTGAGCCTGAGAAAGAAATACTTACATATGCCCTGCTTGACACCCAGAGTGACTCATCCTTTATTTTAGAGGATTTGGCCTCAGAACTAAATGTAGACGCCCAACCAGTGCAGTTAAAGCTTAGCACCATGACTTCCGTCGACACAGTCGTTGCAAGTAAACTTGCCAACAACTTGCAGGTGCGTGGGTTTGATTCTGAGACTCGTGTCCCAATAGAACACATCTACTCTCGTGACTTTATCCCAGTTGACAAGTCTCATATCCCTACCAAGGAAACTGCACTTCAGTGGCCACACCTTGAAGGCTTAGCTAACAAGTTACAGCCATTACAGAACTGTGAAGTAGGTCTATTGATTGGTTATGACTGCCCATCAGCACTAGCCCCCCTAGAGATCGTCACAGGCAAAATAAACGAACCTTTCGCACAAAGAACCCTACTAGGATGGAGTATTATTGGTTCTGGTAATCCTCACCTAGACAGAGAAGGTAACCAGAGTTATGTGCACAGGATCACAGTCAAAGAAATGCCCATACCATCAGCCACAGAAGTACTCAAAGTCCTAGAGACTGACTTTAATGAGAGAAACTATGAGGATAAGTATGTATCACAGGATGATGTTCGCTTCATACAAATCCTCAGTGATACAATAAAACAAAGACCAGATGGGCACTATGAGATGCCGCTCCCCTTCAAGGGCAATGATCCACCAGCGCTTCCCAACAATAAGAAGTTAGCCACAGTCCGACTGCAACACCTGAAGAAAAGGCTAAAGGCTGATAAACAGTATCATGAACATTACTGTTCCTTTATGAGAGACATTATCAGCAGTGGTGATGCAGAATTAGCCCCTCCTTTGTCTGAAGGCAAGACTGCATGGTACATCCCACACCATGGGGTATATCACCCGAAAAAACCAGCCAAGCTAAGAGTTGTCTTTGACTGTTCAGCAAAATTTCTCGGTGTCTCATTAAACGACACTCTTCTCACAGGTCCAGATATGATCAACTCATTGGTGGGGGTACTCTGTCATTTCAGAAAGGAAAATGTAGCCATAATCTGTGATATCGAGAGAATGTTCCACCAGTTCTCTGTTTGTCCAGACATGCGCAACTATCTGAGATTTCTGTGGTGGCAGGATGGACAATTAGACAAAGAACCCAGAGAATACAGAATGGCTGTACATCTATTCGGTGCCAGTTCATCCCCTGGATGTGCTAATTTCGGCCTGAAATATTTGGCACAACAGTACAGAGCAGACTATCCTAAGGCCTCAGAGTTTGTTGAACAGAACTTTTATGTAGACGATGGTCTAACTAGTGTCCCATCAGTTAAAGAGGCACAAGAACTCATCACCGAAACACAAGCACTTTGTAGACTTGGCGGTCTACATCTGCACAAGTTCAACTCAAACCAAAGTGATGCGCTTTCCCAGCTGGAACCCTCAGACAGAGCAGACACCACAGAACCGCTCGATTTCAAACCTGACACAACAGCTGAAGGCCATGTGCTCGGCATCCAGTGGTCAATCAAAAATGACACTTTCAGTTTCAAAATAAACACTAAGGACCAACCTCCTACTCGCCGGAGCATACTGTCAGTGATCTCATCCCTGTACGACCCACTAGGGTTCGTAGCTCCCTTCACCTTAAGAGGCAAAGGTATCCTACAGGAACTGTGTCGCAGAGGCATTGAATGGGATGACCCCCTTCCTGACAACTTACGTTCACGGTGGGAGGACTGGAAAGATGGGTTGGAAAGACTAAAATCGGTTGCAGTGCCTAGATGTTACCACCCACCAGAACTAACAGACATTGTAAAGGTGGAACTGCACCACTTTTGTGATGCTAGTGATTTAGGATATGGTGCATGCTCCTATATTAGGTACCTCAGCAACGAGAAGGTCCACTGTAGTCTTGTTATGGCTAAGGCAAGAGTCGCACCTACCAAGGTCACAAGTATCCCGCGATTAGAACTCTCAGCCGCAGTCACATCAGCTAGAATGAGCAGCATGCTAAAAGCAGAGCTTCAGATGTGCATTAATGAAGAGTTCTTTTGGACTGACTCCCAAGTAGTCTTAGCCTATATTAACAATGAGGCACGACGGTTCCACGTCTTCGTTGCCAACCGTGTTCAGTTAATTAGGCAAACTACGGATCCCAGACAGTGGCACTACATTGACACAGCTCAGAATCCTGCAGATTACGCCTCTAGAGGGCTCAGTGCATCAGAAATCATGTCAACATGTTGGTTGTCTGGTCCAAAGTTTCTGTGGGAACATGACATTTCATATGCACCCAGCCCCTCAGCTGTGTTGTTAGTAGGGGATCCAGAAGTCAAAGCAGTCAAAGCTCTCACAACTCAAACAAAT
Source organism: Maylandia zebra (assembly GCF_041146795.1). Taxonomy (NCBI): domain Eukaryota; kingdom Metazoa; phylum Chordata; class Actinopteri; order Cichliformes; family Cichlidae; genus Maylandia; species Maylandia zebra. The sequence goes on along the minus strand of NC_135182.1, from coordinate 18,594,978 downwards.
GAACAAGACAATATCCTCAGCCGTTTGTCAAGGTTTTCAAGCTGGTCAATGCTCCTTAAAGTGGTTGCAAGGATAAAAAGATTGAGATCCAGCAAAGCCCAGTATGGAAACTTTGTAACAGTAGATGAACGGAAAACAGCTGCTGACACAGTAATAAAGCTCCTTCAGCAGCAGGCCTTTTCTCAAGAGATGGAAGTGTTGAAGGTGGGAGATAACCTTCCGAGTTCAAGCCCCCTCTTTAGAGTAGATCCAGTGCTAGATCAAGGACTTCTCCGTGTTGGAGGAAGACTGAAGAAGTCAACACTCTGTCAGGGACTTAAGCACCCCATCATCCTCCCGAAAGACCATCACATTACAAAGTTGATCATTGCTCATTTTCATGCACAGATTTGTCATCAAGGTAGAAGCCAAACTCTCATGGAAATCAGATCGAACGGATTTTGGGTGATTGGTGGGAGCAAGGAAGTTGCAAAACTAATAAGCAAATGTGTTCAATGTCGAAAACTAAGACGTTCACCAGAAGAACAACGCATGTCTGAACTTCCAAAGGAACGAGTTGAAATCTCAGATCCTTTCATGTATTGTGGAATGGACTGTTTCGGACCATTTGTCACAAAACAAGGTCGCAAAGAGCATAAAAGATACGGACTCCTCTTTACGTGTCTTTCCTCACGTGCAGTCCACATTGAGATGCTTGAGGATCTTTCTACTGACTCTTTCATCAACGCTCTGAGATGTTTCATCAGCTTAAGAGGAGCTGTTTGTAAGTTGTACAGTGACCAGGGTACAAACTTTATTGGAGCCAAAAATGAGCTAAGAGAGTCTCTTAAACAATGTGACATGGATGCCTTAGAAGCATTCCTTGCCAATAAACAGTGTGAGTTCGTCTTCAATGCCCCATCTGCTAGCCATGCCGGAGGTGTGTGGGAACGACAGATTCGAACCATCCGCAATGTTCTCAATGCCACCATTGCTCAATGCCAAGGCAGGCTGGATGACAGCTCTCTAAGAACTCTATTCTATGAGGCGATGTTTATAGTTAATGGTCGACCACTGAGCGTCGATGGAATCAATGATCCTAAATCTCCTGAACCTCTAACTCCAAATCACCTCATATTGATGAAATCAAAGGTTGCACTGCCTCCACCAGGAAAGTTTGTGAAAGAGGACTTATATGCAAGGAAACGTTGGCGCAGAGTCCAGTATCTCACTGAGCAGTTTTGGAGTAGATGGAAAAGAGAGTACCTTCTGAACATATCTATGAGACAGAAATGGCACCTACCACGTCGAAATCTTAAAGTCAATGACATAGTCATTATCAAAGAAGACATGCTTCCCAGAAATCAGTGGCAACTGGCTCGAGTGGTTGAAGCACCAGAAGAAGATGACGGTTTGGTCCGCAGAGTCAAGCTTCAAGTTGGCGATCGAGGCTTAATAAAGAAGCAGAGAACAGCACACAAACCTCACGTAGTTGAGCGACCTGTTCAAAAGCTTGTAGTTCTATTAGAAAATAACTAATTGATGTTTCAATCAATACTTTCACATCAGGCGTATTTTGCGAAAGTTTATTGATGATGTATTTGAAATTGTGTTCGTTCTTGTAGTAATGTCCATATGTTAAAGCTGGAAATCATGTAAAGAATGTTGTTTGTTATACATGATTTGGTGGGAGTGTAAATGTCCAGTTTTGTTTATTGATCTAAGCCTGAACAGCTACGCGTAGTGTCCAGTAGAGGGCTCTGTTGTTTAGTTAGCGGCAAGCTGCACTTCCAGCTCAGACCGGTTTTTGTGGCGCACATGTCCCAGTAGGCAGCTCTCAATGAAGCGTGAAGCAGCGTGATACCGGACTCTAGCAAAATTAACAATTTGCAGCCCTTGGAATGCGGAGCGAGGTACATGTTTTAAGTTGTATTTGTTTGCTTAACTGATATTTTGTTGTATTTTCTGCATTATTTGAGTTCATATTTGTAATAAGCGTCTAAGAAAATGTATTTTGTGTTTCTGTTTAGTTTTCACGGTGCATTGGTGCACCTCAGCACTGTTAGATTCTGAATGAATCTCAAAGTAAAAATTACTGCACCCGTCGAGGCTCTCTCTATTTCTTCCTTGGTCCGAGGGACTGCTACATGTGAGCTAAAGATAAAAAATGAATATTTATGAGGACTTCCGGTTGAGCTTTGATGGAGTAGGACGCGAGTCTGGGAGCTCCCGCCGATTTCGATTAAATTGTTATTTATTCGCGCGTTTTGGCCGTATTTTCAGTCCTGTTTTGGTTTGTGGATTGTCTTGTTGAGAAGTTTTACTCGGGCAGGCGTAAAATGGCAGCAAAAAATGTTAAAACCCGCAGTACTATTCAGACACAACTGAGGCCTAGTTTGCAAACCGCGACCACACCCTCGAGTGAGCCGTCGTCTCCTGCAAAGCCCCCCACATGTCAAGCTAATCCTGATATTGAGGCTCTCAAGGTCGAGTTGCTGGCTTCGCTGAGGAAAGATATCGCCGACATCTTTAAAAAGGAACTTCAGGATACTCTGGGTGATGCTTTGTCTACCATTAAGTTCGACCTGCAGGCGGTGAAGACGCAGCTGGCGATCGATAAAGCTGCAAATGACGCTACCATGTCTGAGCTAAAAGGTACGGTGAAGGAGATGGAGCACGCACTTACTGTCTGCTCTGATGATATAGCTGAGATGAAAAACACTATCAAGGGTCTCACAGCTCATGTAGCCAAGCTGGAAAGTAAGTGTGAAGATTTGGAGTCCAGATCGCGGCGCAACAATGTTAGGATAGTGGGAGTACCGGAGGGCCCTGACACGTGCACCACTGCCGCCGTAGCTTCCTTGCTAAAAGAAGCATTTGATCTGGGGAAGGAGCCGCTTTTGGATCGTTCGCACAGGACCCTCCAACCCGCACCTAAGCCTGGCGACCGTCCACGAGCCATTGTATGCAGGTTTCATTACCACACTGACTGTGTCGACATTTTACGACGTGCTAGAGAACGCCGACAGATTAAAGTTGGAGATCGGACCATCTCAGTCTTCCCCGACTACACCGCCAGGGTGGCACGGGCTCGTGCTGCATTCAACACGGTCAGGCAGCAACTCCGTGGCATTGACGGTGTTCGGTATGGCCTGCTTCATCCAGCGCGACTCCGCATCACATATAAGGGTGTCGAGAAGGACTTTGTTTCGGCAGAGGAGGCCAGGGATTATGTCAAAACTTTGATTTCTGGGTGAGCCTCGTTAGCTCCTCAGTTTGATACTGTAATGCTGCTAAGGGTTCACGCTCTCCTTAGGTTTAACGCCACCTGTGCATTGTTTTCTTAGGCCATTGTGCTGGTTATTGTACTGTTGGTGTGCTGGTTCCTTTTATTTTCATTGTTATTTATTGAAACTGGATCATATAATATACTCTTGAACTTCGGACCAGTCCGGCACAATCTTCTCCAAGCTTGCTGCATTGATTTGCATAGGACTGAGTTGTTTTTCGTTTCTGTTAAATTTTTATTTATTTATTTTTTTGTTTGGTTGTTTTTGTTTTAATTGTTTATCTATTTATGTATGTTGTTTTTGTTTTGTTTTTTTTAAATTTTATGCACGTTCGGTGATTTGTTGGAAAGTTCTCCTTCTGAGGAAGTCATATTTTGTACTGTGAGATCTTTTTTTGGTTGGTTGGTTTCCTTTTTATTTTTTTCCTTTTTAAAAAAAAAAAAAAACATGTTTACTGTTACGCGCACACTGTTATGCTGTAGAGAAGTTGGTGAGAGGTTATTTTTCCCTCTCTTGCTTTTATTTTTATTTAGACAACAATTAGTCCAGTCACTTCGGTGAATCATTTTTGCTACTTTGGGGGTACACTGCTGTCTCCTTTGTTCTGTTCTGTGGAGACTTGGGGGTGTATTTGTGTTCAGGGTTGGGTTGGGGGGGGGGGGCTGTCCCATTTCGGCTCTTCATGGCCACTGGCATTTTGGTTTGGTCTTTTTCCTCTTCCTTTTTGTAAATGGTTAATGGAAATATAGACCCCAGCATTGCTGGGTCAGGTATGCCTCTTAGATTCATTAGTTGGAATATCAGAGGTATGGGTAACCCTGTTAAGAGATCTAAGGTTTTTACTCACTTGAAACGTCTAAATTCTGACATAGCATTTTTACAGGAGACTCATCTTCGCATTAAGGATCATTATAGGTTATATTGCCCTTGGGTAGGTCAGGTCTTTCACTCAAATTTTAATTCGAAGGCTAGAGGAGTGGCCATTCTCATTAATAAGAAAGTTCAATTCACTTTGACCAATGTTGTCGCTGATAGGAACGGTAGATACATCATTGTTGCTGGTACCCTAATGCAGAAAAAGGTTTTGTTGGTAAATGTATATGCCCCGAATTTTGATGATGCTGAATTCGCTAATAGATTGCTGAGTAACATCCCCTTTCTGAATACACATTTGCTTATCCTTGGTGGTGATCTGAATTGTGTTTTTGATCCAATTTTGGATCGATCTAGTCCTCGTAATTTGACTCAATCATCTATGTCTAAAACATTCTCAGATTTTATGAAACAGAATGATCTTGTTGATCCATGGAGATTTCGCAACCCTTCAATCAAAAAATTTTCATTCTTCTCTCAGGTCCACCAGTCTTATTCCAGGATTGATTATTTTTTCATCGACAGAACTCTTAATTCATGTGTTAATTCTTCCGACTATTCTGGTATTGTAATATCTGATCATTCTCCTCTGCTATTGGATGTTCATCTTTCTACCCATAAACGTAGCCCTCCACTTTGGAGATTTAACTCTCTCCTTCTGGCGGATAAAGAATTTTGTGAATTTATTTCAGGCTCTATTGAGGAGTTCTTGTCCTTCAATCGGGATGATTCTGTCTCATATTCTCTGCTATGGGAGACTCTTAAATGCTACCTGAGAGGTCAAGTTATTTCTTACTCTGTCCGTGCTAATAAAAAGATTAATGCCAGGCTTAAAGAACTTATAGCTGCAATTAGTAACCTTGATCAAAGTTATACACTGAACCCTTCTCCAGAATTACTGAAGCAGCGCCTTGATTTGCAAGCAGAATTTGATCTTATGTCAACCAAAGAGGCTGAGCACTTATTACTACGCAGTCGTGGCTCATATTACGAATATGGTGACAAGGCTAGCCGTTTGTTGGCACATCAGTTACGACGTCAGGCCTCCTCGCGTGTGATCCCCATTATTAAACACTCTGATGACAATATTACTACAGATCCCTTGGAAATTAATTCTACCTTTAAAACATTTTACTCTTTGTTGTACAGGTCCGAATTTCCCACGGATAAAGCTAAAATGAATGCATTTCTTCATAATCTTTCAAACCCTGTTATTGGTGCTAATGATGCGGGGCAATTGGACTCCCCATTATCTGTTGAAGAAGTATTAAAAGCTATTACAGCTATGCAGTCTAATAAAGCCCCGGGCCCGGATGGGTTTCCAATTGAATTCTATAAAACATTTATTGGTAAATTGGCACCATTGCTTTTGTCTGTGTTTAACGAATCCTTGGAAACCGGTTCATTACCACCTACTCTCACACAAGCAACCATAGCGCTCCTTCTCAAAAATGACAAGGACCCAACCTCCTGTGGTTCCTACAGGCCATTATCTCTGCTTAATGCCGATGCAAAGGTATTGGCTAAAGTAATTTCATCTCGCCTTGAGGATGTGCTTCCTCGAATTATATCTGAAGAGCAGAATGGCTTTATAAAGGGACGGCAATTGTTTTTTAATACCCGTACACTCTTTAATGTTATTTACTCAAAGCGTCTATCTGAACTTCCTGAACTTGTGATTTCTTTAGATGCTGAAAAGGCTTTCGATAGGGTGGAGTGGGAGTACTTGTTTGCAGTTTTAGAGAAATTTGGTTTTGGTGATAAATTTATTTCCTGGATTCGGCTTCTTTATTCGTCCCCTAAAGCCAGTGTTCATACTAATGATGTTTACTCTGATTATTTTGCGCTGGGTCGTGGTTGTCGTCAAGGTTGCCCTTTGTCTCCCTTACTCTTTGCCATTGCCATCGAGCCTCTGTCTATTACATTGCGATCTTCTTCTGTATTCAGGGGAATCATCCGTAATGGAATTACACATAAAGTATCATTGTATGCGGATGACTTGTTATTATATATGACTGACCCGGCATGCTCCATCCCTGCTGTTTTAAGTATTCTGGAGAACTTCAGTTCGTTTTCAGGTTATAAATTGAATTTGGGGAAAAGTGAGTGTTTTCCTGTTAATACGGCAGCACGTCAACTTCAACAGTCCGATCTACCCTTTCGTCTCAGTCCGTCTGGGTTTAAGTACTTAGGGATTAACGTGACTCGCTCTCTAGCTGGCCTTAAATCAGCAAATTTGTCTCCTCTTATATCTAGGGTCACATCTGATATTCAAAGATGGGGTAATCTCCCCCTTTCTTTAATCGGTAAGATTAACGTTGTTAAGATGAACATCTTACCAAAATTTTTATTTTTATTTCAGTCAATTCCCTTATTTTTGCCGAAACATTTTTTTGTTTCACTGGACAAGATTATTGGTTCTTTCATTTGGGGAGGGAAGCCACCTAGGGTCTCTAAAACCTTGCTGCAGCGATGCAGATTTAGTGGAGGACTTGCATTACCTAATTTTTTAGTCTATTACTGGGCCGCTCACATCCATAAACTTTGCTACTGGCTAAAATCTTCTGGTTCCTCGTGGTGTAAATTGGAGCTATCATCATGTAAGGGCTCTTCTTTACCGGCTTTGCTCTATTCCTCTTTACCCGTGAGACCCTCTCTGTACACTGATAATCAGGTGGTTCTTAACACACTCAAAATCTGGTTTCAGTTTAGACGTCACTTTAATTTTGTAATGCCGTCTTCCTCGGGTCCTCTAAGCGACAACCATTTGTTTCCCCCTTCACTTTTGGACTCGACATTTTCAGTGTGGTGTGACAAGGGTATAAAACAGTTCAAACATTTATATGTGGATGGTGTTTTCGATAGTTTTCCCAACTTGTCTTCTCGTTACAATCTCCCTGTTACCCATTTGTTTCGCTATTTTCAAATTCGAAATTTTGTTGCTAAGTGTTTCCCAAATTTCCCCTCTTTGCCTCCAGAACAGCAGTGGGAAACTACGTTATCATTTATTCCTCATCACAGAGGAACCATTTCGAAACTCTATGATGCTATTCTGTCTTTTAGTAACCACTCTAATGTTAAGCTTAAGCGTACATGGGAAGAAGAACTGGGATTTCGAATACATGAGGAGTCTTGGGAACAGGCTATAGCGAGAGTACGATCTTCCACCTCCTGTGCTCGTCTTGGACTTATTCAATTTAAGGTCATACACAGGGTGCATTTCTCTAAGTCTAGACTTTCTGAATTGTATCCAGAAGTGGAAAATAAATGTGATAAATGCCATGGTTCTCCTTGTCACCTTAGCCACATGTTTTTTCTGTGCCCTGAGCTACAAGGTTTCTGGACAAGGTATTTTGCTATTATGTCAACTGTTCTTGGGGTAACTCTTCATCCTTGTCCTTTGATTGCTGTATTTGGGATTCCTGCTCGCTCACTTACACTTGATTCCACACAAAGGGATATTATAGCCTTCACATCCCTATTAGCGAGACGTCTAATATTGTTGCATTGGAAGTCTGTTAAGTGTCCTACTATTTCCCGGTGGCTTAAAGATGTCATGTTTTTTTTAAAACTTGAAAAAATTAAATATACGTTGAGAGGTTGCACAGCCAAATTTTTTCACAAGTGGCAACCCTTTATCTCTTATTTTGCTAGTCTAGAGGTATTGCCTGTTTAAATCTACTTTTGTTACTGTTATATTCCTCTAATATGTTTGATGGTTGTGTTGATCTGTGTGGGACGGGGGGGGGGGGGGGGGGGGGGGGCGTTGTGTTTTGTTTTTTTTGTTTTTCTTTTCATATATATATGTGTGTGTATGTATGTGTATGTATGTATATATATATATGTGTGTGTATGTGTATATATATATATGTATATGTATGTATATGTATATGTGTGTATATGTATATATATGTATATATGTGTATATATATATATATATATATATGTATGTGTGTATGTATATGTGTATATATATACATGTGTATATGTATATGTGTATATATGTATATATATATATATGTATATGTGTGTGTGTGTGTGTGTGTGTGTGTTAATTAGGAAAATTAAGAAAGGTTGATTGTATTTCGGTAACTGCGAGTACTGTTTTCTTTTTTCAATAAAAATATTTTCAAAAAAAAAAAAAAAAAAAAATGAATATTTATGCGTGAGCAAAAGACAAATCCTTGGGGAACACCACAGACAACCAGAAGGGGTTATGATCTGAAATTTTTTAACTTTTCATACTGATTATGATGTGAGCTGTGATAAACCAGGCATGTGAACTGACAATATTACCAACTCATTCTAATGTCTTTTAAAAAAAAAAGTTTTCTTTGTCCTTATTCACAGAAAACAATCTCTATGTTCCAAAGGAAGATACAGCGATGAATATAAGCAGAAACCAGGATTTTACTTTCCCCTGTAACATCAGTAAACAATCCAGCCATGAATCCAAGTTCCAGGTCACATGGTTTTGGCAGAAAGAAATAGAAACGAAACAGCGCCCCATATTCACAGTCTACAGAAACTCCATTCTGCAACACAGGTTTGGGGAGAATGTTCGCCTGAGATACGACCACCCTGACCCCAGCCAATTCAGCCTCACCTTCTTGAACCTTGGCCCTGAAAATAGTGGCCTGTATTTCTGTGAGGTAGAGGAGTGGCTGCCTTCTCTGTCTCATGGGTGGAGAAAAGTTGCAGTGGAAAAGTCAGGGCATTTCAATGTCAGTGTTCTCACAGAAGGTAGGCATGTCTTAACACATTTCTCTTAACATGTCATTTCTCTCAGTAAATATCAAAAGATCATGAGGAAATACCTTTCTTTGTCTTCGTCTTTGCAGGTGATGCTAATGCCGATTCTGAATGTAGCACAAGAGCTTATATAATAACGATTGTAATTCTCATCATCTTAGTTTTAGTCCTATTGCTACAGGCTTGTGGACATCAGATAAGGTGGAGATGACTGAACAGGGAGGCTTTTTTTTAAACACATGATGTTATATGCAAGACTTTGTAGTTGGACTGCATATACTTTTTAGTACCATTTAGAACCAGTCTTCAATCAACCTGTCTATAACATTCCATTTGCACAACTCTGTTGCTTGTGAAGCTCGCACACAAGAATTTCACTCACATGTGCTGTACCAATGTACCTGCACATGTGATGTGACAATAAAAGTGATTTGATTTGATTTTGATTTGAAATAGATCTAGTGATTTACTTTCAGTGCAAAAACAAATAAGTTTGAAGAATAAACTCAGCATTTTGGTAAACTACTGTGCCAAAATAAAATTGTGTTGCTCTGCAAATACTCATACTGCAATGTATTGTATATATTTTCATACATAAGTGTAATTTTCTCCTCCTCTTTTCTTTTTTTAATATATTTTATTTTTGCTTTTACTACTGAACACAACATACTTATACAGATTCATTTGTAAACAGTTACTACAGTTAGCATATGTGGATTTGTAAGCATGAAGAACAATAAATTAATGGAAAAAAAAAACTAAAGAGGTAAAGAAAATTTAGAGAAGAAAAAAAACCATAATAATAAATAAATAAGTAATTAAATAAGGAGGGGGAGGAATAAAATTAAGATCAGTTCATTTTTAAGAATTTTAGAAATGGCTGCCAAATCGTGCAAAAACGCACCAGTTTCCCTTTCCTGTCAAATCTTATCTGTTCCACCCTGGCCACAGACACCATCTTGTTAAGCCACCTCTTAAAACACGGGGCCGAAGGAGACCGCCACTGTAAAAGAATGAGTTTCTTTGCAGCAAGCATACCCATTGGGATTATCTGTTTTTGTGAACAACGTCTGTGTAAGAGACTGGAATAGAATCTACTTGTTGCTTTTACTTTTCGAGGAACAGCCATAGACATCAGATTACTGTCATGCCGAGGAAGGCTCTTGTGTGGTGATTGTGTACAAGTTGGGGTAAAACTTGCAGTGTTTCTCTGAAAGATGTGAGAGACTAAAATAACACTCAGGAACTTTATGGCAGACTGTAGTTCTCTCAGGCTCAGAGAGATGATGTTGTGCTGCACTTGCTCTTTAATTTTGCCAGCACTTCGCAGAATGGTGGACTGGGCTCCTTGGTACAGCTTCTCTCTGCACCTTGCTGTACAGTTCACTCCCTTGTGTTTCCATGGCAATGCCCGTCAGAGCAAAACAAAAAAACACTGAATTTGGGAGGCAAATCAATGCTTTTAACTATGCAGCAAAGACTAGCAGAGGCAAAATCACATCCAATGTTTTTAACAAATTAAAATACATTAACTTTACATTCAAACATTAAAATATTAAACAGTCAGTTCATACGTCTACAGTACAATCCCTCTCTTTTCTGAACTTGTACTTTTTGCCTGCATGTAGCTGAACACACTGAGCTGGTCATCGTTATTGCTGCAGTGGCATTCCAGATCTAATTTGACATCAGATTGAGGTGCTGGCCTTCATGTTCCATGAAACAACTTGATTTCATGAGAATTTTTATGACAATTGTGCAACCGTTTTCCTATTACAACTTTTCTAAATACAGGAACAGCACTGCTGTGAACTTAAAACACACAAATGCTGTATTCACATAGTGAAATCAGTGATGTAGCAGCAGAATGCATCCGGTGTCTGGCATTGCAAAAAAGTTTCTTAATTAAAAATGAAAGTAAAGAACACGACTCTTACAAAACACAGTCTCTGTTCTTACTTGTTTACATGACAAATTGGCAGTTATACTCTACAGTATCTGGTTTATCAACATACCTGAAAGGCACGTGACACAATTCATTTCTTTGAACTCTCTAGCACTGCCATGAGGACATTTTTTGGTAAAATGTCTCTATATCGATTTTATCGATTTTAAAGTTCTTTTATTGGTTTTTAAATGTCTTAATGGTCTTGGGCCTTCTTATCTCTCAGATCTGCTTTTACCATACGAACCCTCGCGGACCCTAAGGTCCTCTGGTACTGGCCTTTTGATTGTCCCTAAAGTCAGGACACATACTCACGGAGAGGCAGCTTTTCAGTGGTATGGTCCTCGTCTGTGGAACAGCCTGCCGGAGGAGCTCAGGGCCGCAGAGAACGTACATGTTTTTAAGAACAGGCTCAAGACCCACCTTTTTAATTTAGCTTTTACTTAGCGTTTATTTATTTTTTATGCTTATTTATTCTATCCTGTTATTCTATTATTAATTTAAGCTTTACCTAATATTTCTTGATTTTATTCTTATTCATTTTTTAATCTTCTTACTCTGTTTATATTTATATTTATATTTATATTGTATCCTGTTCTTATTTATTTTATCATTTTACCCTGTATACATCGTATTGCGTCATATCTCCAGTGTTTCCTCGGAGGGCGCTCTCTGCACCGGGGCTGTTATTGACCGTGGCTGCTGGGTCTCTGGGGTCCTCTCAGCCTGGTTGGGGGGCTCCTTTGCCTCCCTCCGGCTGTGTGCCCAGCCCGGAGGCTGCGGTCTGTGACCGGCTCCCGGTGCAGACGGCTCTCTGTTATAATGTTTCCTCACTTGGCTCATGCGAGCCCAGCCCAATTTTTACTCTTTAAGTGTGCGCGTGTGTGTATGTGTGTGTGGGTGGGGGTGGGGGGATATATGTGTATTGAGAGTGTGGGGAGTGAGTTGGAGGGTGGGGTGGGCTGCTTTTAACTATGTAAAGCACTTTGTGCTACATTTTTTCTGTATGAAAAGTGCTTTATAAATAAAGATTGATTGATTGATTGATATCATTGTTATGAAATGTGCAGCAGATATTAAGGGAGTGCAGAGAATGAACACGAATTGCTTTGGTGAGCACCAAAGCGATTAGTGCCACCATAAGGTGCCACCATCAGGTTGGCAATAAGGGTCTTAATAACCTGCCACGAAGCTCCTGAGCTGCATAGTTTGTCATGAACTTCCGAACAGCTACATCATTTATGACTTCTGTGACCTTTGACAGAGTCATCATCAGTGTTGGTCAAGTTACTTGAAAAAAGTAATCAGTAACTAATTACTGATTACCTCCCCCAAAAAGTAATCCCGTTACTTTACTGATTACTTATTTTCAAAAGTAATTAATTACTTAGTTACTTAGTTACTTTTTAAAAACACGATTTACAACCTGAAGAGGTGATAAAGCGATAGATCTTTCAGCACAATTCTACTTTTTCTGCATAATCCATCATACAAAATGTAATCAAATGGAAAAGTCTCTTTTTAACTTGTTTTATTAGTTTTAATCTTTTAACTTTATGCATCAAGCAAAATTTTAATTATATGCAACATTCTCTGACTGGAATAAATTAGTTTAACATTTAAACCTATTTTCTGCACATTCCACCACATAAAATAAAATATTTTGTGTGTTTACACTCAGTCTTTCAAATAGATGCAAGTAAAACACAGCAGAAAATAAATAAAGTCAAAGACTCAGCGGTCCTGTTGCTCTATTTTCACCTGTAAAGCAGGAGTTGGGTAGGCGGAGGTTTACCCTGGTGCAGGTGTGCTGCGGTCAGTGGAAGGATACGGCAGCTCTGTGAGTTTCCCATTACGTCGTAGCTACTCGGTGCTTGTTGGAAGTTTAGGGGTTTTTTCGCTGTAAAAAGAAGTTTTCTTCCCACGCACAGCGGACACTAATGTTTTTGTCACTTTTTATGGAATCAAACTCAAAGTAAGGTCAGTACTTCCACGCTTTAAACGCTGCACGCTCATACTCTCTCTGCACTCGATATGTGATCCATTGTTGATCTGCACACAGCTGTTGTCACCAACGGCGCACTCGCTTACGTCACTGTCGTGAGACATTCTCGCAAAAGATTCACGGTTTTAGTAACGCAGTAACGCAGCGTTCCTACGGGAAAGTAAAGGTAATCTAATTACCGTTTTTGCAATAGTAATCCCTTACTTTACTCGTTACTTGAAAAAAGTAATCAGATTACAGTAACGCGTTACAAATAACGCGTTACTGCCCATCTCTGGTCATCATCAGGTCAAGATTTCAATGTTTGAAACCACAAAGCTGCAAGAAAGGACATTCCCATTAGTGCTAAATACAAATATCAGCATGCAAATTCACAAAGAGACAGTGAACATGTTTAATATTAAATCTGATAACGCAACAGGATGGAAGCACAGATGGAAGTTGACTTTAGATTTCCCCACGTGTACCAGGCTCCCAGTAGTTGGATAAGATGTGTTGTTTGTATGAATTTATGTCCTGTCAAACACACACACATGCTAAAAAGCCAGATAAATTATCATTTCTTTCTTTAAACAATAATACAGAGAAAACCCCAACAATCAGAACACGCTCTTTGAGCCAGCACTTGGCAACGATAGTCCATATAAACAGTCCAGATAAATGTGTTGTTGTTTTGCACACGTCTTTCCTTGTTTGTTTCAAATGTGAATTTTCCTTAGGGACTATTGCAGTCTTTCTAATACTTTCTTAACATTTCTCCTCTTTTTCAAACATCCCAAAAAATAAAGCAACTAAAAGAGAGACTGAAGAATTTAAGGACACTGGGTAAAACTGTACTTCTTTTGGTTCTCCACCAGGTGGCACCATTGCATCATGAATCTACAGCATTACTCAATCAAATCAGTTCAAAAGGGGCAAACTTGGATTGGGGAATCAGATTAAATACCCACTACTACTTTATCTCTCAAGCTGCCTTGTATGAACATGGTCATGTTATGTAATTAAGTTATAAACTGAATCGATGTGTAATCGAATCAAGAAAACGTGAAAGATGCACATACAAAGTTACAAAGCTATAACTTAAAGCTAAACTTTAAGATTAGGACGGGGGGCAGGGCGGGGGTCTTTCTCTGGACATTCATGCTATGATTATAATTTATTATACTGATAATATGATTGTTTTTCTCTCACTAATAAATTCAAAAAGTGCACAGGAGGAATTGATTATACTGAACTGCAACACAACTGTTGCTGCCTGTCTCACTTTATGCCGCAGGGTTTTGTGGGGGGAGCCCACAGTGGAAGATTCAACACAGAAGTCTAAATCAAGGTGGGAAAAGGCGCAGACAGATTTTGATACAGCTACACTGACTGAGGAAATATTGTTGGGCTTGTAGCTGAAGGTTTGGATGATGAGCTTGAAAAGTAAAAATTTAAAGGAAAGAGTTAGTAAGTAGTGCTATTGGTGCTATTTAGTAAAATATAGATAAACACAGAATCACCATCAGTAAATATGTTGTCTGTGTTGTGTGCAACTTGCCTTTTCAAATTTTATATGATTACAACCCTCAGAGATTAAACTCCCTGTTTCATAAATGAGAATTCTTCTTTGGTCTCTATGTTTTAATATCAGTCTAACTGCTATATAAACTTAAATTAACTCCAAATTATTTTCATGAATCACTGTTTATGAAAAAGTAGCAATAAGTGTTTGCAATCGTTGGGGAAAACTGTTTCCTGCATGACGGAAAATAAAGTGAATCATGCCAACACGCTCTTATTACTTGCATTGAGAGAATCATGAACATTTTATTAATTTAACACCATGTTTTCTGAATCTACTGTAGGATTATCCTCTTCTTTAAACAGTAAGACTGAGCCTTGGAGCCACACTCCAAAAGAAAATGGTTAAGACATGTACACACTGCCTCAGCCACTTCTTCATGATGGTAAACCACAGTATCCTTAATAAAAAATTAAACATCCACAGGTTAGAAGCATTTAATTGATTTTACTCAGTCATGCTATATTAAAAACACATCTTGATATTGGTCAGCACATTAATGTTTACTTATCCTATAGACACCTGTGTGGATGTCTCACTGTTTTCATTTTTATCTTGATTAGAGGTGGTAGAGCCATCGTCTCCGTCTCTGGCAGTGGAAATCTCAGCACAGCCAGCAGCACTGCAGGACGGGCAGGAGCTGATGCTGTCCTGTGACATAAACACAGAGGACGTGGAAAAAAGATTCTTCTCTGAAGCATGGCTGAATGAAAGTGTGGAGCTGGCTCTCATTGGTCCCACAGCTGTGTTCACTGTGGCGCCAGAGTACAATGTTCCTCAGAAAAATGTAGAGTTCAGAGCCGCCCGGACTGGGAACAAAGATTACCGTCTCATCTTAAAGCCTGTGAGAACTGAGGACCAGGGAGAGTATATCTGTACAGTCTGGCCTCAAGAGAGAGGCCAAGATGATACTTTTATTGAGGGAGAACCCAAAGACTCCAGCCCACAGCGGGTCAGAATTAACACATGCACATTGGGTTATTCAGGGTTTAATTCAGTGTACTTTTTACATTGTTAATTTTATCTGTTGTTATTAAGGCTTACACAAAGCGTTACCTTGCTTATTTATTTTGTTTTCTGTTAGTAAAATTACTTTTTCACGAGTAACTTCTCAAACACAGCAGTACTATTTGTCTCTTGCCTCATCTCCTCACAGAAAACAGGATGACAGTCAAAATGCAGCAGGCTGTAAATGTCACCGAAGGGGGCGGGCTGCATCTCTCCTGTAAAGTGGATGGGGTTCAAGGTCAGCTCTCTGTCACCTGGCAACACAAACCAACACCAATGGCCTTGTTCACCAAGATCATCAGTATAAGTCGGGAGGGTGTTACAGAGATAGCAGAGGAGTTCATGAGTCGCAAAGTGAGGGTGATGCGTCCAGCAGCTGATCCTTGAGCTTGATGAGGTCAAAATGTCCTGTGTACCCGTGTCTGGGCAGAAACCCAATAGCAAGACTCACAGCCAGGCACAAACTACCACTGTAACAGTGATTTTTATAGGTACGATGTGTCTCTGGTAAAACAGATTCAGGCACATGAAGTTACCCATTTTGAGTTAAAACAGGATACATTTTTGCATTGTGAAGCATGCAAAGCTATTTTATAGAATCACTTAATAAACATGGAGCTGAAAATGAGCGTAAGAAGCTATAATTAATCTCATATCTTCTTGCTGCAGCTTTGTTTCAGTTGCATAGCATTGAGAGTGACTTTCAATGCTGATCATCTGATTTAACTCCTTGTAAAAAAGCATATTTCCCAAAACCCAGCAAAATATGCCACCTCTCCTGGTCATCTTCTGGGCAAAGCTGATCTCTGCACTATCTCTCTTTTTGATGTTGATGGAGTCATTTCTTATTCTATCCTGTGTGCAAGCTGCTTGTGTTCTGCCTATTGTTAAATTGTTTTTTTCCCTCAGTTTGGTTGTTTACAAGTCCTCTTTTATCTCTTTTGTCTGCCAGTATAACCCAGAATAAGTCTCACTGACTGGTCTGTTATTAAAGGTCTGTTAAACTAAAGTTTTACCCTTGTGCTTATTCACAGAAAACAGTCTCTCTATTCCAAAGGAGAAAGCAGAGATAAAGCAGAGGAACAAGAAAGCAAAATTTCATCATCCCCTGCAACATCAACCAACAACCCAGCCATGAATCCAAGTTGAGATCACATGGTTTTGGCAGAAAAAAATCAGAAACTAAACAGCGCCCCGTATTCACAGTTTACAGGAACACAACTCTACAAGACAGGTTTGGGGAGAATGTTCGCCTGAGATACGACCACCCTGACCCCAGATAATTCAGCCTCACGTTCTTGAACCTTGGTCCTGAAAATAGTGGCCTGTATTTCTGTGAGGTAGAGGAGTGGCTGCCTTTTCTGTCTCATGGGTGGAGTTGCAGTAGAAAAGTCAGTTAATTTAAATGTCAGTGTTCTCACAGAAGGTAGGCATGTCTTAAGGCAATTATCATTAATGTACCTTAATTCAATGTCATTTCTTTCAGAAAATATCAAAAGAAGATCAAGTGGAAATACCTTTCCTTGTCTTCTTCTTTGCAGGCAATGCTAATCACATCTCTGAATGCAACATGAGTACCTATAAAATAACTATTACAGTTCTCATCGTCATAGTCATGGCCATATTGCTACTGATGCTCAAGATGTGCAGAAATAAAGGCTCAAAAGGAAAGAAGTCAACTCCATCTCGCTGGGGTGAATCGCTCCCTTTGAACACCAATCAAGGTGGAGACGACTGAACAGCAGAGACATTCTTTCTATGTGATGCAATATATGCAAAAGAATTTAATAGCTTATCTTCTTTTAACTCATATTTTCCAATTAAATCACTCTTGTTTCAATTTATCTGTTCAGAGCATTTCATGGAATAGCTCTACCAGTTTACAGTGCAGCTGGGAATAATTTTAAAGAATAAAGTCATACCGTGGTAAACCAATGTGCCAAAATAAAAATGTGTTGCTCTGCAAATACTCACAGACTGCAATGTACTGTATATATTTGCCTATAAATGCTAGTGTGGATCCGAATCTCTGGACTTGCACAAAACTGAATAAATCCAATCAAAATTTTGATGCTTTTCCTCCATCTGTCTCACACTCTCCTTCTTTCTCTCCTCCCTTTTCCTGACTCTTTTTTTTTCCTTCATCAGCCCCATAAATCTTTAACACCCCATCTGTTTTAGAGACTGAAATAGAATCTACTTATTGCTTTCACTTTAGAAGAAACAACTGCAGACATCTGATTACTGTCATACTGAGGAAGGCTCTTGTGTGGTGATTGTGTACAAGTTGAGGTAAAACTTGCAGTGTTTCTCTGAAAGATGTGAGAGACTAAAAGAACACTCAGGAACTTTATGGTAGACTGTAGTTCTCTCAGCCCCAGAGAGATGATGACGTTGTGCTGCCTTTGGTCTTGAATTTTACCAGCACTTCACAGAGTGGTGGACTGGGCTCCTTGGTACAGCTTCCCTCTTAACTTTACTGTAATTTCACTCCCTTGTGTTTCCATGGCAATGCCTGTCAGTGCAAACAAAGAAACACTGAATTTGGGAGGCAAATCAATGCTTGTAACTATGCAGCAAAGACTAGCAGAGGCAAAATCACATCCAGAGCGGCAGCCATTAGAGCTCCCTCTTCATGCTCTTTGCCTTAATAAAGTCTCAAACATTTGCATATTAAACAGTCATTCCATCCATTTTTTTCTTTCATATTAGTGCTGCTGCATGCAGTGTAAAGTAAAAGCCCGGATTTACTAAAACAGTACAATCCTTCTCTTTTCTGAACTTGAACTTTTTGCCTGCATGTAGCTGAATACATTGAGCTGGTTATCGTTATTGCTGCAGTCTCGTTCCAGATCTAATTTGACATCAGATTGATGCTCTGGCCTTTGTGTGACATGAAAGCACTTGATTTATGACAATCGTGCAACCATTTTTCTATTACAACTAAATACAGGGAGAGGACCAAAGTTGCTTTGAAAGGTTTCCCACATAAATGTAAATTATAATAGCAATAGTAACAGTGATAGATAGTTATAGCAGACAGTAATAGAGATAAAACAGCAGCGGGCATACGGTGTCTGGTGCTGCGATAAATACGTCTTTTTGGGAAAAGAAATCAAAAGAGCACTACTCTTACAAAAACAACACCCCTGTGCTTACCTACATACATAAACAACGAAAAGCCAGTTGTGTACTGTGCCTGTGTAGTTTATCAATGCATGTGAATGGCACAGTGGCAAAATAAATGCTAATAAATCCCCCAAACTCTTATTTTCACTTTTACTTATCCTGATTACTATCCTATTACTGATCCTTTGACCTCTTCTCTGGCGAAACATCTCCACAATGTTGTCATAAAATGTGCAACACATAATCATGATGTGCACAGAACACTAATTGCTGTGCTGAGCCCCTGACTTTTAATCTAGTGACAAAAACTGGATGCAAAATTGGATTTTTTCTTCTAGTGCCACCATCAGTTTCGAAATAATGACCTTACTAGCCTGCCTATCTGACAGATGAAGATTCCAGGTCAAAACCCCAAACCTGCAAGAAAAAACATTCACATTAATGCTAAATACAAGTGTCTTGCATTCTATTTCACTAACAGTCAGAAAGTGAAGTATTATATTCGTATTTTATCTGCTAAAACAACACAAATTTGAGTTGACATTAGATTTCCTCACCTTAACCAGGCTCCAAGTAGTTGTGTATGACGTGGTATTTCCGTAAGTGTATACATACGCATACACACACACACACACACACACACACACACACACACACACACACACACACACACACACACACACACAGAACAAATGATCAAAGTTAGACCTAAAACACCCTCCTGAATGAGAGGATAATGTGTCCTGGCAGAGGTAGGGATATAACATAGGGAGGAGAGAGAGACACTCAAACTGCCATCTGCACAAATTACGTAACGCCTCTCATCGACACTGAAAGTCTTCTCTGAAGCACTGCCTCCTTTCACCTCATCTCGCTGAATCTCTTTGCTTATACCCCCAACTCCACTCTACTCCCTCATGACTCCTGTCTTGCCTTTGATATTCCCTTTTCTCACAAGAAGAGGACACAGCCTGACAGCGCTGCCTTCTGTTCCCAGTCTGAACCAAAAGCTTTCTCTCTCTCTCACTTGCAGACACTTTTCCCTCCCTCTCTCTTTCTCTTTCGCTCACAGTCTTATTCGTCAGCACCAGAGGGAGCTATTGTCACCCAGAATGACAGAGATCCACAGCAGTCATCCCGTCACCATAGAAGTGAAGTGCTGGCCAGCTTGTCATTGTAGCACCCAATCTGAAAATGTAAGACTTTGAAAACTGTCAAGTACTTTCTCTCCTTTCACTTGTTGATTTGAGGTCTCTTGGTGCTGCGAGCTTTGTGTGCAAGTTTTCTGTCTGTGTATATGAGAGAATAGAAGAAAATTGTCTGCAAAGTGGCAAAAGAGCATGAAGCAGAGAGACGTATAGTCTCTATAGCTGTTTTCACACATGCACTTCAGCCCTGAACTTTTTTAGACCCTACCCAACGGACATGCATGAGTGAATGCAAAAGATTCCGTTAGAAATGGCATTGAGCAGTCTTTAACCTGTCAGCTCCCTGCTCCATTGTAAAAATTGTGAAGGTAATAGTTCTGTGTATTCATACAGACTGAGTGCTTTTTTTTTTTGCAAGCCTCCAGCATACTTTACCCTAGCAGCACCCTCGCCTAAGCCAAACAGTGAGAATGCATCTGAAGCAGAGTGTCTCACACTGTCAGCTACATGAGAAACAGGGATAGACATCTGAAAAATTACCTCTTTCTACTGACATGGTCTGGAGTTCATGTGTGAAAATCCCTTAAGAGTCTAAGGATGTAATGCCACTTCAAGCTGCACATTGTCTTCTGATACAGCATTTAGGAAAGTACTTGCTAACGGAGTGTGACTGACAGGTCTTTTCACACAAGCACACAGAGTATTATCTCATTTATCCAGGCCCACCTCTCAACACACAGATATGTGGGCACACAAACTATATACAACTCTCTAAACTGTTAAGAGCTGTCTGCTTTTTCTTGTTGAGGCCTGATTATTATCCCCAGAGACTGTGCCGGCTGGTAGAAGGAGCTGGAGAGTCCAAAATAAAAACAGCTTAAATGGTGCAATATGAAGTAATAGCCTGTTCTGCTCCCTGTCAAGGGAGCTCTCAACAAACCCAGAACTCACTTTTTTTTCTTTCTTTTTTTTTTATTTCTCAGCTTTACTCTCACATACTGGAACTGCATGAATGAATACCCCAAAGCTGCTTTATCTGTGTGCCTCCTGTTATTATAGTATAACTTACCAGCGTGTGTCTGTCATGTTTGCCTGTCTACATGTATGTGCATGTGCTGTCACTAAAACCTTTAATCATGTTAGAAATAACTGAGCCTCCCCTGACAGTAGATATAAAAACAAGAACGAAAAAAAAAAAAAAACACATCCAGCAAATTCAAAGTTCATTATAACTGCACCACGAAGCATTGATTCATGTGTCAAAATGAACTTGAGTTTGCTTTTTTTTTTCTTGGCAGAATTTTTATATATTTATTTTTGTTATTGCTTCCTTTGTCATGCTGTTGGCGCATGAATAAAACAATGAATCCTAACTGACTCTTGATAGAGCATTTTTGTTCTTTATCATTCCATCTCGCCTATTCTCTACAGACCACTTCACTTAATCAGACATTCCCTTCCCACTGACAAACAAGAAATAGATTTGCTTTTTGGGGGATTATATGCTACATACCCTCCAGAGCTGATAAAATGATAACGCTTGCCCTGTTGTTGTGCCTTTATAGGACTGCTGGGGCTTTCCCTCTGGTGCGAGCCTTGCAGCTACTCTTGGTTGTTATTGTGACTATCAGCATTCGTGCTAGAAAATGCACTGCTTAAAAAAACATTAAGGGACACGCAATCCTGAACACAAAGTCAGTTAAATTTCAGAGATATTCGTCTCTCCCATTAGGGAGCGTAAACCATTGTGAATCCATTTCAGCTGCTTAGGTGCAAATAAAAGTGGCGACAGGTTTACTGTAGAAGCAAGAACAAGACAACCCCTAAAAAAGGAAGTGGTTTTGCAGGTGGTAGCCACAGACCATTGTTCTCTTCCTATCCTAGCTGATTTTTCTCTTGTTTTTCTTTTTGCTGCTGTTTTTGTCGCAACTGGGAACATGAGATAGCACCTGCAGGTCACACAAGTTGCACAGGTAGACCAGTTCCTCCGGGGTGGCACATCCAGACCTGTTGTCTCAAGAGGGTTTGCTGTGTATCCTAGCACAGTCTTAGCAGGCACACCAGGACATATGCCACTACACGAGGAGAGCTGGACAAGGTCGACAATCCAGCGGCAGTATCTGCTCCTTTGTGTGAGGAGGAACAGGAGGAGCGCTGCGAAAGCCAAAAAACGTCCTCCAACAGGCTACTCATGTAGCGATACCATGGCATCTCCAGATGTTTACCACATCTGTCACATGTGTTCAATGTGAACCTGCTCTCATCTGTGAAAAGAACAAGGTGCCAGTGGCAGGCCAGCCAGTTCTGGTGTTCGCTGGCAAATGGCAATCAAGCTGCACAGTGCTGGACTGAGAGCACAGAAAGGACGTCGGGAGCTCGTGCCACCATCATGGAGTTTGATTCTGATAGCTTGGCCAAAAGTATGCATGAGAGTGATATATTTGAAGTTTTACTGGGTTAGTGAGGCTCGAATGTTCCCTTAATATTTTGGGCAGTGTACTAACAAAAGTCTGATTAAATAAGGAGACAGAAGGCCTTTACTGATGAGATGAGATGTCATCGACGGCAAAGGTTTTTTACATTTAAGATCATGGCTTAGAAAGCCAGAAGAAAAAAAATGAATGCACAAACAGATTTGTTACCACATTAAATTTGTCTCACCTATGATCGATCATTTAACCACGCACTATATACTGCATAGAGTCTGAGTATACATACATATATACTCCCTCAATTCTCTCCGTCACCTGCAAACTCATCATTCTGATTAATTGAGATTTTTGGCCAGATTTCTTCTTTATATTTCTTTTATTTTTTTCACAGTTCAGATTTTCTTGTGTATTTTTATTTCCTTGTGTTCTTAGTGGAGTTCTCCCGGTGTATGACCTTTTGTCTCGACGATGCACTTTGCCTGCTTCCTGCTGGAACTAGTTGTCCTACTGACTGCCTAATTTAGATCTAGGATTTTGCTCACCACTTCCTCGTCCTCCTACACTTGGGTCCTGTTCTCTACGAACCTTTACATCTTTAGAACATAGAAGCCAATCTAAAGCACCTCGAGATGACCGCTGCAAACACGTGATGCATAAATTCGACTGATTAAAAAAGTGTAAAAGGATCAGGGAAATTTAAAGAAAAGGCTCTTAGCAAATTCTAAACATTTAGCAAAAGCCAACATAATGGCACACAATTGGATTCTGACTGAAGTTATTAAATGAGAACTCTCTGTGGTGAGAAAATGGGAAAGCGGCTAAGCTGGTTCAACACTGTCTGTTTACAGTTTATCTGATTTCAATACTGACAGCAGTGCTACAGAGAAAAGGCCTCTTAGCTATAAGGGATGAGAGCCGAGAAAAATGTCAGCTGCCTCCAAAACATTCGTTCGCTGGTATCTCAGAGCGGGGCAACAAATGCAGCTATCAGGGAAGCCTATCAGCAGCGGCCTTCCAAGCTGGCACTCATCACCCTCTGGCACTCAGGCTTTCCTCATAACCACTGTCCAACAGGGTCTCGCATCCAAAATGTTTCCCTGAAAGGTAGCAAGGCGAGAAATGTCATGGTCAGTTTGACTTTGACTACATGCTCCAGCTTCAAATTTTCTTAGAGGAATGAGAATGAGATTGCTACCACCGTTTTAGGTGTTAGCTGCTAGGAAAATCTGGCACCTGTGGTGTCTGTTTGCCACCTTCTACCACAAATTATGTGTGAAACCTGTCTGCTGCTCTATGCAACTTAATATAGCTCCCTTTTACCGAATATATTTCTTTACGCCCTTCTTATTTATAATTTCAAACCCTATGTTTTTTCCTTCAGGAATACATAATTATTTTTTCACCATTATGTGAACCTACATCAAACTGAAACTCACACTTAAGAGATGCAAGAACTGTTTCCTGTACTCTCTAAATTGTCATAATAATTCAAAGAGATAAGCACAACGACAGCCACCTGAAACTTAAAAAAATAATAGAAACTTTCAGTTGCCCTTGCTGCTTATGAGCCACTCTATTCCAGTCTTTGTGGATTATTGTATTTGCCTGTGTATCCAAATTATGCAGCAAAGACTGAGATGACACAAATTGGCTCAAAGCTCAAATCAGACGGATCCATCGAGCAAACAGAGCCAATCTGATTGTATTTACTTTTTTCTTTACTTTAGTTTTGAACATTTGAGTAGCTGTGCATTGCCATCAGGACACCAACACCCCTACTGGAGTGGGATAATTGTGTGCTCAGAGGCACAAATGTCTCTGTTCTCCTCATTGGCATGTTGAATGTCTGACGATTCTGCGCTGTCTGAGCAATTTATTTACGCCATAATGCCAGTTTTGACGGCTGCCTCGCCTGTGACTAAGATGGCTGTGCCAACAAGCTGATGTCTTCATTAGCAGTGGTTTAGAAGCATTACCCCCCCACCCTCCTCCCAAGTCACCAGAAATGATGCTCTGCTGCGCCCATCAGCTCCCATCAGCCTTTCTCTGCATGTGAGGCACTCCCCCAACTGCTGTAGCACTAACTCATGTTGCTAATTAGCTGACAAACAGTGCTGTTCCATGGAGGGGCTGGCATCTTACAACACATATTTGTATACATCAGCAACCGCATGCAAATATCCAAAATGTGCACTTACTTATGGAACTCAAGTATGCAGTGTCACATTCACATGGCAATAAAAGGTACGGCCATGTGCATTCATACATATGCACATAGATTTACTCAGTGTTTATAGGGTTTTTCCTTATTAAGTGTAAACACTATAGTTCTTTGATATTCAGTATATGCATGATCATCTCTTCTGTGATGGAGAATCTGATTACCATCCCCCATTTTAAATCACCCAGTGGCTACTATGGTAACCCACTCCTTGAGAATATTAAAGGTAAATGTGAAGAAAAAAATCATAAAGTAAATGAAACAGTTATTTATAACTGACATTTATCTTAGATTTATCTCATCTATGATTCCTGAGATTCCTTTGTTTATACCCTGGACTACTGGTCAAATAAATGGAGAAATATAAACCATTATATCTTTTAATATTTCTGTCACTGTCTCTTTCACTTGCACTGACATTTTGAGCAGCGGGTTGATGTGACAGTGAAGCATGCAGTCCTGTCAAACATTGTAAAAGTCTTAAAGAGCAGCTTTGGGGCAGAGACATGATCTGGTCCAAGTCCACATGTAGGTATATCATATTTCCTAGTATATGGAACAGGATTACTCAAAGTCCTAATGGAGCTAAGAAAAGATCACATGATACCTTTATTACTTGTTTGTAATACATTCCTTCATTATCAGCTAGGTAAAAATGTGAATGTTATATTATCTCATCTATAAATTCTATATATCTATATTTTCTCTCTTTATTGTCATTATAATCCTTCCTGATTCACACAGGGAGGAAGGTTGGCAGTGCAGGGAAAGTTTGAATCGCTTTACATCTGTAAGCAAACTGCAATTAGAGATGTAAATGTGGTTGATTTTCTTTTTGCTGCTAATTGAAAACATTACTGATTGGGATGTGGCCAAGAGTGTAGCAGCTTGACAGTTTAGCCCACAGAGAGCATTTCAGCAGCAGTTTCGACTCTCTCATTCAGGGTGAATTTCTAAACAAAGTTTAATTCCTTAGACACATGTCCTGAACAATTTAGACAAGAATAAATGTTCTCATCCTTTCTTTTCTCTTAATTGGAATTTAATATGGTGAATATGCAGACTAGTTAGTTATTTACAGCTTGCCTAAGAGGGTTTTTATTTTACCCCCCAACCTCAACGGCATGAGAGGAATGTAAAAAGAGAATGCAAGGGAATAAAAATAAGCAACTTCAAGAAGAAGCTGAGCTTTTAAAATGGGTAAACTACTCTGAATTTACTTGAAGTAAAGTAACCAAACCAGCCAATTCATACATTCTGATTCAAACCATTACTACAGCTATGAAGTGAACAACAAAGTTCTTTGGTACACTTCTGTCGGCTTTCATATTGTTTATACAAAATTCTAACACTATGAATGTCTAAATGTCACAGGAGACACTGAGACTCATCAGACCAGGCAATATTTTCCCAACTTTATGTTGTTCTATTTTACTGAGCCCGTGTGAATTTGGTTTCCAGTTCTTTACTGGGAGGAAAGACACCAGGTAGTGTCTTCCCATCTGCTTCAAGGTTAGACATATTGTTTGTTCAGAGAGGTTTTTCTGCTTTTTTCTACTGTAGAATTAACGAGTTGTTATTTGAGCTACTGTAACCTTCATTTTAGCTCAAAGCAGTCTGTCCATCATTCTCCATCAAAAATGCATTTTCACCCAGAGAACCATCGCTTGCTGGATATTTTTTGTTTTTCTGACCATTCTTGGTAAACCCTAGAGAGGTTCGTGTGGGCAAATCCCAGTAGATCAGCAACTTCTGAAGCAATCAGATTAGCCTGTTTAGCACCAAAAACCATGTCATATTCAAAGTTGCTTTTGCTCAGTTTGAACTTCAGCAGGTCGTCTTGATCATGTCTACATGTCTGAATGCTCTGAGTTGCTGCCATGTGATTGGTTGATTAGATATTTACATTAATATTAATTTAAACAGGCATATCCAATGAAATGGCTAGCGATGTCAGCAGAATCAAACAAATAAATCTAAATTTAGCATACAGTTGCAACAGCAAAGAAAATTAATCTAAATGTGGTAAAGATGTGGGATAACCCAGGCACCTGAATTTATGATTTGTGTTGTTGACTGCAGGGAGAGTGCATGGATATGATCACATTTTTACTTTGCTTTAAAGCTGTGGATATATTTGATAACCTGTGTACAGTGGAAATAGCGAAATCTTGCACAGACACAGCTAACATAAACAGCTTACGCCTGGCAAATCTCAAACAGGAGATATGGCCCCATAGCATGTTTGTCATGCTTAGCCTCGCTTTTCTGGGTGAAAGTATTAAACCGACAAAGCTCATCCAAGTTTAAATCCTTGTCTAACAGCAAATGCTGTTGTTTAAATGAAGCATCTGTAGTATATTAGGGTTGTATTCGTGCTGGACAATGTGCCATAAATATACATATACAAATAAATCAACCCAGCATGAACATTAGGTTGTTCAAAACCATAATGCCAGTGGTCTTTAAACAACTTGGTGAGGGCTGGGATGCAGGTTTCACCGTAAAAGAACTTAGAAGCCTTTCATCCTGAGCATCTCTCCACCACAGCAGGCCCATTAGGCATCATGATGCAGTGTGCAGTAATTGGTATTTCTGTTGGTAAGCAGCTTCCTTATCCCAGAGCTCAGCCTCACGCTGTGCTGGAGACAGTCTGATATCAGAGCTGCAGAAAACACACGACTGAACCTGTACAGTGAGCAACATATCACTCCGATAAACACCTACCAGGATTTTTTTTTTAAGACTCCAATACTTTACTAACAAAATTCAATCATTCTGTCGGGAAAGAATTTGTTTATTTTCCAGCCACACTCTGCAATAATATCCATATTGAACATAACAGCAATCCCTCCCTAAAAGGTAATGGCTTTTGGATATTATGAGCATAGTTAATAAAATGACCCTAACGAAGCTAAAGGGAAGTTTAGAAATTACAATTTTTAAATGGTCCGTGTCATCAAAATTGGCTGCTCACTTTCCACGAATGGCACAAGGGTGGTCGCCCCTTTGATGTGGTAATAGGCTGTTTTGATTTCTGTGTGTCAAGCATGTTTTAAACGGTGAGAGGCATTCCCAACAGCTACTACTTCAAAATCAATTAAAACCTTTTTGCTAACAGCCCTGCCTGGTTCAAAAGGAGGAAAACTAATTCTCTCACTCTTCCCTCCCTCTCTCTCTGCCTCTTTCATACTCATACACTCAGTCATTTGAAGAATGTCGAAGAGACGAGATATACAGAGTCCTGAGGGTCCTGGATTCAGATACTTTCTTTGCTTCGTGTGTGCAGTATGCTTACAGTAAAGCATGCACGTATGAGCCATGAGCTGAACAATGCCCTGTTCTTGATTTTTTTTACATTTTATTTTTTCAGTTTTTACAAAGGTTGAGAGCCTGTTTGTAAGTTTGTTGTTGCCACAGGGATTAAGTAAATCTACGGTCATTACCTCAGACAAAAGCTGAAAGGGAAAGGGGATTTTAGTCTTAATCCACCATTGATTGTTGCAACTAATGCTTATCACTTGTGCAATCCAAGCCTAATTTTTTCAATGACAATCTGATTAATTACTCATCTGAACTTCCTGTAGCATTTGCAAGTCCTTGAACTAACATCCCCTGGAACATTTAATATGCTTACACTAATATCATGTTTTGCTCATGCTGATCTAGAATCATATTTGCTCATTTAATCCTAACCTATAATTACCTTTAACTAGTATAAACTGTCATTATTTTCTTTGAAATAACACATTTAGTGCAAAGGGCTAACAAATCGAGTTGCAAATAGAAAATGTCAAGGCGTGCAAAGTGTTTTACGTTATGTTTCATTGGATTAAGGGCCCTCGTTGCCCTTAGTGCTTACAGTAAGAAGGCTTTGAGTTTTGAGGTGTATTTGGGCAAGATCAGATTTTGAGCACAGTCAACACATTCTTGTATGAGCCTGTATGTAGCCATGCATGAGTGTTTGTGGGTCTGCACAAGATGGTTACATGTTCATATTTTTGCACCCTTTCCCTCCTCCCTGCAGAACACTATTTCACCGGGAGCAAAAATACAACATTGTGTGAATCTGTTTATGGCTGTGGAGGGACATGAAAAGCACATGTGAACGTGACTAATCGATGCTGGAGCGAGGAAAAAGGGGAGCAGGCTCAAAGGCATGATCGGGAAGGCATTTTTGCATGCAA
This sequence comes from Maylandia zebra, assembly GCF_041146795.1. NCBI lineage: Eukaryota > Metazoa > Chordata > Actinopteri > Cichliformes > Cichlidae > Maylandia > Maylandia zebra. Next base: position 18,566,445 of record NC_135182.1, on the reverse strand, counting down.
GTGATAATATGAGCTAATGCTTGCATCAAAGTTGTGTTGTGGTTTTTTACAGCTGATGTACGTGTATCCCTAAACGTCTGCGCACCATGAGTCTCTCTGTGAATGTCCGTGCAGATAAATATGCAAGTGTGTTTGTTTAAGAGAGTGAAGTGCATGACTCAGCCTGAGGTAGGCAGACAGCTCATGTTTCTTCTGCTTGGCAGGCAGCACAGATAAGATCGAACTGAGCTGACCGTTTAAGAAGCCCTGGGCTTTACCTCTGCCAAAAAAGAAAACACGGCCGACTCAGAAATCCTTATCTGCAAATGCTCAACTCCCGTGTGACTGGTTTGATTAAGTATCAGTTCACAGATTCAGATGAATTCAACCAAAATATATATATATATATATATATATATACAGATATACGGACAGATAGATACTACAGTGAGACCGTGGTACTGTCATCAGTCTACCAAGTCAGATTTCACCACTGATGATGATGTCACATTGTTTTCTGGCTGGCACAGCCATGCCCTTGCAAAATTTGTAACTTTTGTGGTTTTAGGTTCAAAGAAACTCAGGCAGAGGCTTTCCCGGATAAGTGAATGCATTACTGAAATCTGGTTACTATTAAGTTTCCCCCTGAAAAACCTGCTAGGTTAATGCTGCCATCTGGGCCCAGGGCACTCTTGCAAAATAGTTTTTGGATCTCAAGAGTTTCACTTACAAGTTAATGATTAATAAATTAGTGCTGTTTGAATTACTGCACAGTTTTGTTTTGGGCTTTCTTAAATAATATCACGACTGAATATTATTTGCCTTATCTATGGTACAAGAATGGCATAAGAATGGCCATAGTGCTAAAGGCAGGTGGTTCCAGCCTGTTGGCTGGCTGGGTGGAGTATATAGATACGTCAACTTATGATTCAAGTTGTGTGTCACCTCTTCCGTTTGTAGTCTTGTTGTCACTTACTCATTGTCCGTTGGTATGAGGGAGTGGATAATTGATGCAACCTAGTAGCTCAGTGATAAACACACTGTCACCTTAATAGCTTGACAATTTAAGTCAGTATTCATTTTGCTTTTTTGCAGAGATAATGGATTGATGCTGCTCTCATCTTTGCATGCTAAACATCAAGCTACAGGCAGCAAGCAGTTTGCGTTTCTTAATATTGCAACCAGAAGCAGGGAGAAACAGCTCAGAAAAAGTTCACTAATTAGCTAGCACATTATGGCTTGTTTGTTTGGAGGATTAAATCATCTGTTACTTACTCTGCTCAGCGTGCTGGTAGGTTGGTTTTTATTACCTTTTGGATGGAGCCAGGCTTTTTCTTATTCAATGTTTATGCTAAGCTAAGCTAACTGCCTGCTGGCTTTAGTCCTCTTTCATTTCAGGAGAGAAGTGTTTGATCAAGAGCAACCTCCAGGGCTGGAAAAAAGAACCACCGCTGAAGTCCCAAAAAAACAGATTTCATCAAATGTGCACTTGAGGCTGACAAAAATCCCTATTCAGTCCATTTTATTGTAAACTGCCCAACTTTACAACAGCGATAATCATGACTAAAATCTGATATATATATATTATTTTGTATTTTTTTACAGTCTGCTATAAGATATAGCAAGCATGATTTTGTTTTATTTGTGTTGCTGGATCATTTTAATGCAATTATCAAATGCTGAAACAACAGTCCATCTGCAAAGTCTACTTCAGTAGTGAAACACTAGTATTTATACTAAGCACTAATTAGCGGGTATCTGTGTCTGAGCCACGCATCTCTCTAAAACACTTGCTAGCATTGGTTTTGATAACTTGAGCCACCTCAGGCTTAAAACGTTCATTGTTGACAAGGTTTATAGCTAGTCCTGGATTAGGTGGCCCTGAAGCGCCCTTTAATTTTGCTGCTATAGGCTTAGACTGCAGGTGGACCTCCCAGGAAGCACTGAACACTTCTCCTGTTTTCCACTCCTCAGTTATTATATGCCACTACTGAATGCCATTCAGTTTTGCTTTCTCTCTCACACAGTTTGCATTTTAACTTGTTTGTTGTCTCTCTGTGCTCCTCTGCCTTTTGTTTCTCTCCACCACCCAACCAGTTGCATTAAGGTACGGACACAGTAGAGAAAACAGTGTTTATAGACCAAAGCACAACCATATGCAATCCAATCACCTAGAAACCGAACATGGTTCAGTTGTTGTGCTGACCAGTCAGTCAACACATTTACTCCCTTACCACCAGTTTATCTTGATCACATGCAGGTTGCTGTTTTTAATTGGACATAGGTCTTTGGTGGCTGTTTCTACCGGGGAACCTCTTCCTCCACACCACAACCCCAGTGATCCAAACCTCATACTTGGATTGTTGGAGTTCCCTTTTTAATATTACCTTTCACATAGAATTTAAAAAATGTCTCGAGATTATATTGTCGCTAACTCACATTATAAAGAAAATAAAGAAATAAAGCTTAACTAATTAAAAAATTAATTAAATCACTCATCAAAATATTGTCCCTTATTGCACGTAACATACAGCATGGCAGTGGCAAATATGCTAATATGCTTTTCTCAGTGGCTACATGGGATCTTTTAAATGCAGTGGGTTTGATTCCCAGCCATTGGCCATTGTGTCTCTTAGTACTTTGATGGAGTGAAAATCTGACTGGAAAAAGAAATCACAGGCAATGATTGCCAGAATTGTTTGCACCGCCCTTATAATACAAACAGGTATTAAACATGTGGCAAAATAAAGATACTGACCTGAAAGCATGCTGTTTGAGACAGAAGTAATTGCCATTTCACACTCACCAATTATATGCCAGCTTGCTATGACATAATTAGTACTTAATGTTCCTGCTGTCAAATTAACCCCTTAAACCACTTTCATGCACAGACCCTTTATTTAACTCTGGATTATTTGAAACCAATTTGACCAATTTACCAGTGGAACTGCTGTCAAGGGTAGGCGACATAACTCTAATGCTCACCATTGTTCCATAGAGATAATTACACACAATTCCCATACCTATACCAAAGTGTTCAGCCAGTTAACACTGAGTGCTGCATCTTTATTTCTTAGATATTTTTAAGAATTATTTTATTCTTTTCATCTGTTAAAAAGGCCTCTAAAAACCTGTTAAAATATGCAACAGTAACAATTATGGTTTAGATGACCAGCAGCAGACTAATACCCTGAAGGTAGAAGTGCTGCTCTGTTAAGCACATATTAATCCCATAATTATTGTTTTAACATGTGTTAGCACCTTTTCATAAAAAGTAAAACAGTGTTAAATGCGTTCAATGCCCAATATGTTAATATTAGAATGAGTTGTTCATTGTGAGACATTCAGATATTATTAGAAATCCTAAATGTGACTGCTACTTCTCCAACAACTCTGAAGAATAACCTGCAGTGTACATACAATTTATTGCTTGGTTTATACTGAATGTAGGTAGTAAACACAATATAGAGTAAAGGTAAATGATACATGTGAATGCAGCTCTCAGGATGATCCTCAGTGTCTATAAAAATTAATAAAATTCTGCATGGAGTGCTGCTCCTTTGTTACCAGCTTGGATAATGATGTGATTCAGTAATCTGGTGCTGTATTAACTCTGCCTCCAAAAGCCTTTATTGCCCACATGCTTTCTCTTCCAGCCATGAGTCATGTCAGTTTTACATGGGTTGTGCGGTGTGAATGAGTTACCTTGCTCTGCAAAGCAAATGCTCCAGTAAATGTGACCATGACAAGCAAATAATGTTTTGTAGCCTGGAGTTGATAGATAACATCTGCCTTTGTTGCTGTTACCCAACAGCCAAAAAAAAAAAAAAAAAAAAAGAAAAGAAAAAAGGAAAAGTCTGTACCTGCGAGGGATGATGATGAAACGCGTGTGTTGTTGTGTAATGTCGTTGGTGTTTTGGGGCGCAAAGTCGAATGATTTCCCGAGCTCACCTTGATGCTCCTGCCTTCATGAGCTATTCCCTGAGAATATCTCGCCTGCGTGTGCGTCAGTTTGTGTGTGTGTGTGTGTGTGTGTGTGTGTATAAGAGAGAGACGGGCATGAACCAATGAATAATGCATGACATTCATTTGTGTTTGCATGTTGGGCAACACCCACATAATCAAGAAGAGAAAGAAAGACAAAGACAGACAGAGAGAAGAGAAGAGATGAATGCAACACAAATGCATGAAGCCTACTACAATTACTTTTAATGAAGATCCCAGAAAAAAAAAAAAAGAGTTCTGCTGCCTGCATTGAAGAACGAGTGTGCACAGCTGTCCTTCACTGAGACACAGGAGGATTTTTTTTTTTATCCACACTGCTGCCAGAAACTACCGTAATTGTGTGGATGCTTAAGCATCCACACTATTGAGTTCCTGTTTCTCTTTATTCTTTATTGTGTGGATGCTTTAAGCATCCACACTATTGAGTTCCTGTTTCTCTTTATTCTTTATTATTATTATTATTATTATTATTCTAGTTGCTTCCGTACACTTTTTGGCACTTAACTACTTCCACAATTTTCAGCCGATTTTCACCGTTCAAATTTTAAACTATTCTGCTATTTCTGCTAATTTACGCTACGATTTTTGCTATTTTTAACTATTATACTTTTTAAAATATTCCACTTTTTTCCTTTAATTTGTCCCATTGAAATGAATGGGAAACTTCTGCAATTCTGCTAAAATTTGCTTGTTTTTGAAACTTAACTACTTCCTCATATTTTCACCTAGAACAAACATTCAAACTTTAAAATGTTCACAAATTATTGGGCTATTCAGGTATGATTCAGCTTTTTCAAATCTTTTACTGTTTTACTTTTATGCCTCTTAAAGTTTTGAGTTGCAAAATTGTGATTTTTCACAAAATACATGTGTTGTTATGGTTGCTATGCTCTTGGCTTCCAGTGTGCCACTGAAGGTTTTGCAATTTTCACTTCATGTCCGAACAACTTCCTGCTACTTGCTCAATTTTCACTCAACTTCCACAAATTATACATCAAAACGTAGGTATTTTTGCTGGCTTTCAGAAAATGTCACCATCATTGTTGTGGGATTTATAGAATTTTTGCAAATCTCCTCAGACTAACACAAGGTCAGAAAACTCTCCATATAAAGTGAATGGAGAGCTTGTTCAAAATCACCGCTGGATTTCTGTAATGAGAGGCATATTCGAATCGTCATATCTCCTTAACGAAGCAAAGTTAAGACATGAGGCTTGTCCCCGAATATCTTCAGACACCCCTGACGCTCACAATTCAAGAATTTCTTTCTCACCTATTACCGTTCTGAAATGAGTTGGACTTGTTTGAGGGTAGGAAATTCGTCCTTCGCTCAGATTTCTTCAGATTTCAAACTGTGGAAATGAACCACTTTTTTCTCTCGTCATAACTTTTTGTTGGATTTCCACAGAGACCTGAAAATTTCCATGATTGTTCACCAAAGCCTGCTGTCTCTTACGGTGAAAGAATGATATCGATACTCCAAATAGATTTCAAGTCACAAAGCGTTGTTTGAGGGCAAGTCAAGGCAGTTTTTGCTTCGCTCTACTCAGTTATGGTGCATTAGAAGTCAAATATCTTTAATAATTCATATTTTAATGATAAATTGTAAACACTGGAAGATTCCCCCATCTCTTCTGAACAAAACGGTGTAAGAATGACCGCTCTAGCCCCTACGGTTTGGAAATTATGGTCATTTGTTTGAGGGGAGTCCTCACTATGAGAAATAGGCTGCAATAATCCTGTGCCTCTCTGTGCTGCGTGTGTAAAAAGAGGCACATGTTTTGGCGGGAAAAAGTACACAGGCTCTCTGATTGGTGGATTCAAATTCAGCAGCTCCCAGGCTGACCTAGAAACTTACTTCTCTCTCCCTGTGCATTTTTTTGCTGATTTTTTCATTTAACAAGTATATTTGAGGGACCCTCAGCATGTTCAGCATTTTTTCAGCTGTCCATTTTGCTTTTCCAATTTTTCTGTTTAACTTATTACTATTGTGCTAAATAATACTATTTCTGCTATTTTATAGGATTTGTGCCTAATATAGAATTTCTGCTAAATTACAATATTTCTGCTTTTTATACTATTTGTGCTAAAACATAGTATTTCTACTAAATGTAGTATTTATGCTTAATCATACTATTTATGCTTTTTATGGGATTTGTGCCTAATATAGTATTTCTGCTTTTTATAGGATTTTTTCTCAAACATAGTATTTCTACTAAATGTAGTGTTTATGCTTAATCATCCTATTTCTGCTTTTTATAGGATTTGTGCTTAATATGGTATTTCTGCTAAATTATAGTATTTCTGCTTTTTATAGTATTTGTGCTAAAACATAGTATTTCTACTAAATGTAGTATTTATGCTTAATCATAGTATTTCTATATATTTCTGCCAGGTCCCCAGGCAGCCAATCCTCTGTGAGGACTGAGAAATTCAAATTTTCAAATCAGGGCCTGCACGGCTTCCCAGCCAATCATATATGTGTCCTGAGGCATTCAAATTTGCATATTGGGGCCTTCATGGCTTCTAAGCCAGCCAATCATATCTGAGGGCTGAGGAATTCAAATCCACAAATCAGGGCCTGCACAGCTTCCCAGCCAGCCAATCATGTATGTGGGCTCCAGGTATTCAAATTTGCATATTGGGGAATTCGTGGCTTCTAAGTCAACAAGTCATCCATGTCATATATCTCTAAAAATTCATATTTTAATGATAAATTGTCAACACTTGAAGATTCCCCCATCTCTTCTGAACAAAACGGTGTAAGAATGACCGCTCTAGCCCCTATGGTTAGGAAATTATGGTCATTTGTTTGAGGGGAATCCTCACTATGTGAAATAAACTGAAAGAAGCAGGTCTATGTCTCTGTGCTGCGTGTGTAAAAAGATGCACCTGTTTTGGCGGGAAAACGTAAACAGCCTCTCTGATTGGTGGATTCAAATTCAGCAGCTCCCAGGCTGACCTAGAAACTTAGTCCTCTCTCCCTGTGTGTGTGTGTGTGTGTGTGTGTGTGTGTGTGTGTGTGTGTTTAGTGGGAGAGAGAGGACCCTGCCCTTATTTGGCAGCATGTCATTGTAGGATTTAAATTGAACATAGTTAGACTGGTTGACTGGATTAGAGCCTGTGTTTGTGTGTCCCTCTGTGCATTTGTGTTTCAATAAGTTATTACTATTCTGCTAAATCATAGTATTTCTGGTACTTTTCGGTACTTGTGCTAAATACAGTATTTCTGCTAAATCATACTATTTCTGCTTTTCATAGGATTTATGCCTAATATAGTATTTCTGCTAAATTATAGTATTTCTGCTTTTTATAGGATTTGTGCCTAACATAGTATTTCTGCTAAATTATAGTATTTCTGCTTTTTATAGGATTTGTGCCTAACATAGTATTTCTGCTAAATTATAGTATTTCTGCTTTTTATACTATTTGTTCTAAATTATAGTATTTCTGCTTTTTATAGGATTTGTGCTTAATATAGTATTTCTGCTAAATTATAGTTTTTCTTCTTTTTATAGTATTTGTGCTAAAACATAGTATTTCTACTAAATGTAGTATTTATGCTTAATAATAGTATTTCTATATATTTCTGCCAGGTCCCCAGGCAGCCAATCCTCTGTGAGGACTGAGACATTCAAATTTTCAAATCAGGGCCTGCACAGTTTCCCAGCCAATCAAATAAGTGTCCTGAGGCATTCAAATTTGCATATTGGGGCCTTCGTGGCTTCTAAGCCAGCCAATCATATCTGAGGGCTGAGGAATTCAAATCCACAAATCAGGGCCTGCACGGCTTCCCAGCCAGCCAATCACATATGTGGTCTCAGGCATTCAAATTTGCATATTGGGGAATTCGTGGCTTCTAAGTCAACAAGTCATCCATGTCATATATCTCTAAAAATTCATATTTTAATATTAAATTGTCAACACTTGAAGATTCCCCCATCTCTTCTGAACAAAACGGTGTAAGAATTACCGTTCTAGCCCCTACGGTTAGGAAATTACGGTCATTTGTTTGAGGGGAGTCGTCACTATGAGAAATAGACTGCAAAAATCCTGTGTCTCTCTGTGCTGCTGCGTGTGTAAACAGATGCACCTGTTTTGGTGGGGAAAAGTGCACAGCCTCTCTGATTGGTGGATTCAAATTCACCAGCTCCCAGGCTGACCTAGAAACTTACTTCTCTCTCCCTGTGTGTGTGTGTGTGTGTGTGTGTGTGTGTGTGTGTGTGTGTTTGTGTGTGTGTGTGACAGAGAGAGAGAGAGAGAGAAAGCCTTTTAATGGGATGATCCCATTGTAAGATTCAAATTCAATATATTTAGACTGGTTGACTGAATTGGATCTTGTGTGTGTGTCTCTCTGTGCATGTGTGTTTCCTCATGTGTACATATTTGTAATTGTGTGGCAGTCATAAATTTTTTTGCTGATTTTTGTCATTTAACAAGTATATTTGAGGGAACCTCAGCATGTTCAGCATTTTTTCAGCTGTCCATTTTGCTTTTCCAATTTTTCTGTTTAACTTATTACTATTGTGCTAAATCACACTATTTCTGCTATTTTATAAGATTTGTGCTTAATATACTATTTCTGCTTTTATAGGATTTGTGCTTAATATAGTATTTCTGCTTTTTATAAGATTTGTGCTTAATATAGTATTTCTGCTATTTTATAAGATTTGTGCTTAATATACTATTTCTGCTTTTATAGGATTTGTGCTTAATATAGTATTTCTGCTTTTTATAAGATTTGTGCTTAATATAGTATTTCTGCTAAATGTAGTATTTATGCTTAATCATACTATTTCTGCTTTTCATAGGATTTGTGCTTAATATAGTATTTCTGCTAAATTTAGTATTTCTGATTAATTATAGTCTTTCTACTAAATCATAGTACAGTATTTCTGCTTTTTATGGGATTTGTGCTAAAACAAAGTATTTCTACTAAATGTAGTATTTATGCTTAATCATACCATTTCTGCTTTTTATAGGATTTGTGCTTAATATAGTATTTCTGCTAAATTATAGTATTTCTGCCAAATTATAATATTTGTGCTAAAACATAGTCTTAATTTAAAATTACAATATTCATAGTTCATCACAGTGTCTCTGGTAAATCACAATATTTCTGCTCTGTTGTACTATTTTTCTAAATCATAGTGTTTCTGTAATGTTTAAGTATTTTTGGCTAAATATATTCTTTCTGTTATCTTATACTATTTCTCCTAAATTCTTGTATTTTTGAGAAGTTATCATGTTTCTGGTAAGTTACAATATTTCTGCTAAATTCTGCTATGCTATTGTATTTCTGCCAAGTATTATGTTTCCTCTAAGATATTGCAGTTCTGCTAAGTTATTCCATTTTAGCAAAGTTCTTTTGCTTCTGCAAAGTTTTTACAATTTCTGCAACTTTTCAGCTTTTTCAGCTACTTTTTGCATACAGCTTCAGCTTTAAGCATCCACACTGCATTTTCGCAGGAAATGCAAATTTTTCTAGTTATTATTATTATTATTATTCTAGTTGCTTCCGTACACTTTTCGCCGTTAAACTACTTCCACAATTTTCAGCCGATTTTCACCGTTCAAATTTTAAACTATTCAGCTATTTTTGCTAATTCCTGCTATGATTTTTGCTATTTTTAACTATTATACTTTTTAAAATATTCCACTTTTTTCCTTTAATTTGTCCCATTGAAATGAATGGGAAACTTCAGCAATTCTGCTAAAATTTGCTTGTTTTTGAAACTTAACTACTTCCTCATATTTTCACCTAGAACAACCATTCAAACTTTAAAATGTTCACAAATTATTGGGCTATTCAGGTATGATTCAGCTTTTTCAAATCTTTTACTGTTTTACTTTTATGCCTCTTAAAGTTTTGAGTTGCAAAATTGTGATTTTTCACAAAATACATGTGTTGTTATGGTTGCTATGCTCTTGGCTTCCAGTGTGCCACTGAAGGTTTTGCAATTTTCACTTCATGTCCGAACAACTTCCTGCTACTTGCTCAATTTTCACTCAACTTCCACAAATTATACATCAAAACGTAGGTATTTTTGCTGGCTTTCAGAAAATGTCACCATCATTGTTGTGGGATTTATAGAATTTTTGCAAATCTCCTCAGACTAACACAAGGTCAGAAAACTCTCCATATAAAGTGAATGGAGAGCTTGTTCAAAATCACCGCTGGATTTCTGTAATGAGAGGCATATTCGAATCGTCATATCTCCTTAACGAAGCAAAGTTAAGACATGAGGCTTGTCCCCGAATATCTTCAGACACCCCTGACGCTCACAATTCAAGAATTTCTTTCTCACCTATTACCGTTCTGAAATGAGTTGGACTTGTTTGAGGGTAGAAAATTCGTCCTTCGCTGAGATTTCTTCAGATTTCAAACTGTGGAAATGAACCACTTTTTTCTCTCGTCATAACTTTTTGTTGGATTTCCACAGAGACCTGAAAATTTCCATGATTGTTCACCAAAGCCTGCTGTCTCTTACGGTGAAAGAATGATATCGATACTCCAAATAGATTTCGAGTTAGAAAGCGTTGTTTGAGGGCAAGTCAAGGCAGTTTTTGCTTCGCTCTACTCAGTTATGGTGCATTAGAAGTCAAATATCTTTAATAATTCATATTTTAATGATAAATTGTAAACACTGGAAGATTCCCCCATCTCTTCTGAACAAAACGGTGTAAGAATGACCGCTCTAGCCCCTACGGTTTGGAAATTATGGTCATTTGTTTGAGGGGAGTCCTCACTATGAGAAATAGGCTGCAATAATCCTGTGCCTCTCTGTGCTGCGTGTGTAAAAAGAGGCACATGTTTTGGCGGGAAAAAGTACACAGGCTCTCTGATTGGTGGATTCAAATTCAGCAGCTCCCAGGCTGACCTAGAAACTTACTTCTCTCTCCCTGTGCATTTTTTTGCTGATTTTTTCATTTAACAAGTATATTTGAGGGACCCTCAGCATGTTCAGCATTTTTTCAGCTGTCCATTTTGCTTTTCCAATTTTTCTGTTTAACTTATTACTATTGTGCTAAATAATACTATTTCTGCTATTTTATAAGATTTGTGCCTAATATAGTATTTCTGCTAAATTACAATATTTCTGCTTTTTATACTATTTGTGCTAAAACATAGTATTTCTACTAAATGTAGTATTTATGCTTAATCATACTATTTCTGCTTTTTATGGGATTTGTGCCTAATATAGTATTTCTGCTTTTTATAGGATTTTTGCTCAAACATAGTATTTCTACTAAATGTAGTGTTTATGCTTAATCATCCTATTTCTGCTTTTTATAGGATTTGTGCTTAATATAGTATTTCTGCTAAATTATAGTATTTCTGCTTTTTATAGTATTTGTGCTAAAACATAGTATTTCTACTAAATGTAGTATTTATGCTTAATCATAGTATTTCTATATATTTCTGCCAGGTCCCCAGGCAGCCAATCCTCTGTGAGGACTGAGAAATTCAAATTTTCAAATCAGGGCCTGCACGGCTTCCCAGCCAATCATATATGTGTCCTGAGGCATTCAAATTTGCATATTGGGGCCTTCATGGCTTCTAAGCCAGCCAATCATATCTGAGTGCTGAGGAATTCAAATCCACAAATCAGGGCCTGCACGGCTTCCCAGCCAGCCAATCATATATGTGGTCTCAGGCATTCATATTTGCATATTGGGGAATTCGTTGCTTCTAAGTCAACAAGTCATCCATGTCATATATCTCTAAAAATTCACATTTTAATGATAAATTGTTAACACTGGAAGATTCCCCCATCTCTTCTGAACAAAACAGTGTAAGAATGACCGCTCTAGCCCCTACGGTTAGGAAATTATGGTCATTTGTTTGAGGGGAGTCCTCACTATGAGAAATAGGCTGCAATAATCCTGTGCCTCTCTGTGCTGCTGCGTGTGTAAAAAGATGCACCTGTTTTGGCGGGAAAACGTAAACAGCCACTCTGATTGGTGGATTTAAATTCGGCAGCTCTCTCCCTCTGTGTGTGTGTGTGTGTGTGTGTGTGTGTGTGTGTGTGTGTGTGTGTGTGTGTGTGTGTGTGTGTGTGTTTAGTGGGAGAGAGAGGACCCTGCCCTTATTTGGCAGCATGTCATTGTAGGATTTAAATTGAATATAGGTAGACTGGTTGACTGGATTAGAGCCTGTGTTTGTGTGTCCCTCTGTGCATTTGTGTTTCAATAAGTTATTACTATTCTGCTAAATCATAGTATTTCTGGTACTTTTCGGTACTTGTGCTAAATACAGTATTTCTGCTAAATCATACTATTTCTGCTTTTCATAGGATTTATGCCTAATATAGTATTTCTGCTAAATTATAGTATTTCTGCTTTTTATAGGATTTGTGCCTAACATAGTATTTCTGCTAAATTATAGTATTTCTGCTTTTTATAGGATTTGTGCTTAACATAGTATTTCTGCTAAATTATAGTATTTCTGCTTTTTATACTATTTGTTCTAAATTATAGTATTTCTGCTTTTTATAGGATTTGTGCTTAATATAGTATTTCTACTAAATTATAGTTTTTCTTCTTTTTATAATATTTGTGCTAAAACATAGTATTTCTACTAAATGTAGTATTTATGCTTAATAATAGTATTTCTATATATTTCTGCCAGGTCCCCAGGCAGCCAATCCTCTGTGAGGACTGAGACATTCAAATTTTCAAATCAGGGCCTGCACAGTTTCCCAGCCAATCAAATAAGTGTCCTGAGGCATTCAAATTTGCATATTGGGGCCTTCGTGGCTTCTAAGCCAGCCAATCATATCTGAGGGCTGAGGAATTCAAATCCACAAATCAGGGCCTGCACGGCTTCCCAGCCAGCCAATCACATATGTGGTCTCAGGCATTCAAATTTGCATATTGGGGAATTCGTGGCTTCTAAGTCAACAAGTCATCCATGTCATATATCTCTAAAAATTCATATTTTAACATTAAATTGTCAACACTTGAAGATTCCCCCATCTCTTCTGAACAAAACGGTGTAAGAATGACCGTTCTAGCCCCTACGGTTAGGAAATTACGGTCATTTGTTTGAGGGGAGTCGTCACTATGAGAAATAGACTGCAAAAATCCTGTGTCTCTCTGTGCTGCTGCGTGTGTAAACAGATGCACCTGTTTTGGTGGGGAAAAGTGCACAGCCTCTCTGATTGGTGGATTCAAATTCACCAGCTCCCAGGCTGACCTAGAAACTTACTTCTCTCTCCCTGTGTGTGTGTGTGTGTGTGTGTGTGTGACAGAGAGAGAGAGAGAGAGAGAGAGAGAGAAAGGCTTTTAATGGGATGATCTCATTCTAAGATTTAAATTCAATATATTTAGACTGGTTGACTGAATTGGATCTTGTGTGTGGGTCTCTCTGTGCATGTGTGTTTCCTCATGTGTACATATTTGTGATTGTGTGGCTGTAATAAATTTTTTTGCAGATTTTTGTCATTTAACAAGTATATTTGAGGGACCCTCAGCATGTTCAGCATTTTTTCAGCTGTCCATTTTGCTTTTCCAATTTTTCTGTTTAACTTATTACTATTGTGCTAAATCATACTATTTCTGCTATTTTATAAGATTTGTGCTTAATATACTATTTCTGCTTTTATAGGATTTGTGCTTAATATAGTATTTCTGCTAAATGTAGTATTTATGCTTAATCATACTATTTCTGCTTTTTATAGTATTTGTGCTTAATATAGTATTTCTGCTAAATTTAGTATTTCTGATTAATTATAGTTTTTCTACTAAATCATAGTACAGTATTTCTGCTTTTTATGGGATTTGTGCTAAAACAAAGTATTTCTACTAAATGTAGTATTTGTGCTTAATCATACCATTTCTGCTTTTTATAGGATTTGTGCTTAATATAGTATTTCTGCTAAATTATAGTATTTCTGCCAAATTATAATATTTGTGCTAAAACATAGTCTCAATTTAAAATTACAATATTCATAGTTCATCACAGTGTCTCTGGTAAATCACAATATTTCTGCTCTGTTGTACTATTTTTCTAAATCATAGTGTTTCTGTAATGTTTAAGTATTTTTGGCTAAATATAATCTTTCTGTTATCTTATACTATTTCTCCTAAATTCTTGTATTTTTGAGAAGTTATCATGTTTCTGGTAAGTTACAATATTTCTGCTAAATTCTGCTATGCTATTGTATTTCTGCCAAGTATTATGTTTCCTCTAAGATATTGCAGTTCTGCTAAGTTATTCCATTTTAGCAAACTTCTTTTGCTTCTGCAAAGTTTTTACAATTTCTGCAACTTTTCAGCTTTTTCAGCTACTTTTTGCATACAGCTTCAGCTTTAAGCATCCACACTGCATTTTCGCAGGAAATGCAAATTTTTCTAGTTGTATTTGACTTGTTCTGCTGCTGACAATGTGTGTATGTGAACACCTGGTGTAACACTGTGTAATTTTACCTACAGACTAGTCTAACCAGGCTGGCTGAAAGCATCTACTGTGGTGTCCAAGGATTTGTTCATTTTATTCAAAAGGAACAATCATGATTCATATATATATATATATATATATATATATATATATATATATATGTGTATATAAAATTCCCCGCCTGCCCCTGCAGGCGGTCAATCCTTCAAGCTCAGGTTGAAGGAGGCCTGGGAGCTTGAGGGTCCTGCGCAGTATCTTAGCGCTTCCTTAGACTGCACTCTTCTGGACAGAGATCTCCGATGTTGTTCCTGGGATCTGCTGGAGCCACTCACCTAGCTTGGGAGTCACTGCACCTAGTGCTCCGATCACCAATGGGACCACCATTAGCTTCACCCTCCACATCTTCTCGAGCTCTTTTCTGAGCCTTTGGTATTTCTCTAGCTTCTCGTGTTCCTTCTTCCTGATGTTGCTGTCATTCGGAACCACTACGTCGATCACTATGGCCGTCTTATTCTACTATGTCTGGTTGGTTAGCCACCACCATTTTGTCCATCTGTATCTGGAAGTCCCACAGGATCTTAGCTCGGTCAATCTCCATCACCCTTGGGGGCATCTCCCATTTTGACCTCTGGACTTCCAGGTTATACTCGGCACAGATGTTCCTGTATACTAGGCTGGCCACTTGGTTATGGCGTTCCGGCTTAGCGTACAGCCTCAGGGTGCTGGACTTGGGGTGAAACCCTCCATGCATGGTCAGGAGCTTTCTTGTCTTGATGTCAATGGCTTCTATCTTCTCCTTTGGCCAGCCTATTATCCCAGCAGTGTTCCTGATCACGGGCAGGGTGTAGGTGTTGATAGCCCGGATCATGTTCCTACCGTTCAGCTGACTCCTCAGGACTTGCCTAACCCTCTGCAGGAACTTGGTGGTTGCAGCTTTCCTAGCGGCCTCTTCATGGTTTCCATTTGCCTGTGGGATGCCCAGGTACTAGTAGCTGTCCTCTATGTCTGCAATGTTGCCTTCTGGTAGTTCGATCCCCTCAGTTCTGACTACCTTCCCTCTCTTTGTTACCATCCAACTACACTTCTCCAGTCTGAACGACATTCTGATGTCATTGCTGTATATCCTGGTGGTGTGAATCTCGTTCACTCTTAGCATACAGCTTGATGTCATCCATGTACAGGAGGTGGCTGACAGCTGTTCCATTACGTAGTCGGTATCCGTAGCCAGTCTTGTCAATGATAACACTGAGGTTAAGGGGTAAAGGCCTATGCAGGACAGCAGTGGGGACAGAGCATCTCCTTGGTAGATCCCGCACTTGATGGTGACTTGTGCTATGGGTTTGAAGTTGGCTACGCCACATCCCCATTGAGTTCCTGATGAAGGCTCTTAGGGTCCTGTTGATCATGTATAGTTCTAGCCATTCCATTTGTGGGGCATTGAGTCATAGGCCTTCTTTAATCAATCCAGGCAGTGCACGGGTTGGTCAGTCTGGTCTTGCAGTCTCGGCTGATTGTTCAGTCTACCAGTAGCTGGTGTTTTGCACCTCGGGTATTCTTGCCCATCTCTTTCTGTGCCCCACTCATTTATTGAGCCATGTGCCTGTTCATCTTAGCCGCTATGATGCCTGACAGGAGCTTCCACGTGGTGCTGAGGCAGGTTATTGGTCAGTAGTTGGAGGGGACCGGTCCCTTCTGGGGGTCCTTGAAGATCAGGACTGGCCGGCCTTCAGTTAACCATTCTGGGGGTCTCTCGTCAACTAGCAGCTGGTCCATTTGTTCTGCCAGACGCTTGTGGAGTGCAGTCAGCCTCACTGGCTGCAGTATTCAGCCAGTAGGCATGAACCATGTCGAGGCCTGGTGCTGTCCAACTCTTCATACTGGAGACCCTTTCTTGGATGTCTGCCACTGTGATGGTTACTGGACCCTGTTCAGGGAGGTTGCTGTGGTCTGCCCCCAGATCCACCCGTTATGGGTTGCGTCCTTCTCCCATATGCTCTTCCAGTATTTTTCAGTATTGTTCCAGCCTTGGTGGTGCTGTTCTTATATTGTTCCCCTGCCACTGAGAGTACACCTTGGCTGGTTCTGTGGAGAACAGCTGGTTTGTTCTCTTGCCTTCTATCTGTCCGGTGTACCTCTTTAAGTGGCTGGCCAAGGCTGTGAGTCGTTGCTTGGCAGTTTCCAAGGCCTCAGGTATGGACAGCTTCCTGTATTTCTTAGGCACCTTCTTCTTCGCACCTTTCTGCAACTCCGATAGTTGGCTAACCTCCCTCTGTGCTACCTTGATCTTAGCCTCTAGCCTCCTTCTCCATGGAGGGTACTGTCCCTTGTGGCTGTTCAACTTGTAGCCAAGCATCTCACTGATCACTCATTTCAACACACGTATAAGCACCAGTACATATTATCAAGCAATCATGGCATCAAAGCAAGTGTAAAGAAGCGAGGACATAAAGTCCCACAAGTAGAATGCAGTAAGGGAGAGAAATAGTCTAAGAAAGCTGAGGGATGGAAAAGGAGACAGAGATAGAATGAGATAGAAGGCCCAAAAATTTGGTAGCTTGACAGTCATTTCATATTAATACTCTACATTAAGAGCCCCTATGATGAATAATTAATCTGCTGGAAAATGTAGTGATTTGTGCTCCTGGCAGGCTAATGCAATGTAAAATAAAGCCCCGTGAGTGAGTCTGTGGATGTACACAGAATAAATTTGATGAGTACTAAGTTTGAGCATAAGGCTGTATATTTGCAGACCTTAGCTTGGTTTAAAAAAATAAATAAGTCATGCATTACATTTGGTTTATAACACAAAGGTAAAATTACATCTTTAACTGCACCAATCACTGCGTGGTATAATAAGAGGTTATCTGACAAAGCAGTATGCAATCTTTCAAGCCAATGTGAAGTGTGGCATGTGAAATTGAGTAGTGCAGTGACTCAACCCACATTAAATCCAACATGGAAGAGTGGCACTTGAATCTAACTGTTTTGACCAAACTGGAGAGCTTATCCCCCTTTTTCCTCACTTGAACCTGGGAGCCAAATATTACAAAACTCATTCTTTTTTTTCTTTTTTTTTGGCATACAAAATGCTAGAGAACACTTTCTCTGTTTATCTTCCCCTCGATCTTAACCCATCTGGATTATTTCCCCATTCCCCTCCTGCTTCGCTCATTGTCTCTGTCTCGTTCCTCTTAGGGAAGCCTCTCAAAATAATTATAAGCAGAAGTAGTTTCAAAAGTTTACTGCACATGCTTTCTGACTCCATCAGCACCCCCCCCCCCCAATTCCCATTTATGTCAAAGATCATTTAGGTAACCAGATTCAGTGTATCCTCTGTGTACCCCATATTACAGTCAGGATTCATCAGCAAGTTGGCTGGGTGCACATCTGATTCCATGCTATAATGGGACTCCTCTTTTCATATGCAAGTTTATTATCTCAAAAAGCAGCTTTCTTCTGTAATTTAAAGCGACAACGACGTCTGCGCGCCTGCATTTCCATTTAAAGGATCCAAATGTTTGCGTGCACGTGTGTGAGCGAACTGCCTCTTTTACACTATCATCTGTGCAATACTGACGCATTCATATGTTGCAGTAGGAAAAAAATGCTCAGAGAAACCTAATAAATCATTCATATATTTTCGAGACGTTGTATGAAAATCTGAGTATGATGAAATAAGTGAACAAAACTCCCTCGTTCCCTACAATGTGCCTCTCACCTATACAACGTAACCTTGCTGACACCACCTCAATGGATAATGCCACAGGGTACTGAAATAGTAAGTCCATATTAATAAAAGTAATAATAAGTGGGCCTGTACAAGTGTCACACAGTGCGGAACAACTGAAAGATACTAATGAGAAAGCTGTGGCTCTCAAGGCATCATCTATAAGGGCCCTGTTATGAAGTACACATAATGCAGACTTCTCTGTTTCCATGGAGACCTATTGTGATCCCTAGCACACACTATACTCAACATGCCCCTCAAGCTTTTATTCTTCTATAAGCACGTGTTCGACAGTTGTGAAAACAGGTGCAATTGGGCCAAAGGTGAACTTGTCTTTAGCGCTGACATAATGCTATAGGCTCAAACAATGCTACTCTGGCTTTAGCTGCCTGTACAAAAACGTGGCCTCACTTGGCTGTGCAATAAGGGCTCTGCGGAGAACTGAGCTAATTTTAAGTGTGGAGCAAAAATGTAGATCAGGAGTAACACACATGCCCTACCTAGCCTGCTCTTTTTGGATGTGCATTAACTCAGCAGCACTAGACCTGGACAAACCTTTGGAAAAGCTGAGGCAGTAGTCCACATGCTTCATAGCGGTGTTTAATCCCATTCTCACTTACATTTTCTTGGCAGCAGCGTCTGCTAAAGCCTTTGTTTGCTCTATAAGCAGTCTAAAAGATGTATCTTTTTTCCCTCTTAATATCATGGCACACAGAGGGAGAGACAAACAGATGTATTCTTCCCATTAAACTCTTGTCTTTTAGATGTCATGTTGCGGTTTATTGACGCACGTGTGCTCTGTAAACATCTCTCTGTCTCTGGCTGTTGTTCAGGGCCCACACCGTGTTCGTTAAGTTTCATTTGAGCTCAAATCCGAAGGCGAAAGAAGAAGAGAATCATTTTACTGCTTTCCAAAAAAAAAAATTTTATGTTACATTCAGGCGGTTTCGGAACTTGCAATTCCCAGCTGATGAAGAAAATAACAGATGGGTCCACTGCAATTGCATTTTTTTTTGTACGCACATGCAAAAGGCCTACTCATTTATTTATGTGCTACACAGGAGGGAGCTTAGAGTTTTACTAAGTTAGAGCTTTTTGGGCTTTTCAATTCAATTTTTCAGAGAGCAGCTCTCTCGCTTCACAGCTTCTCACCCGAGCAGTTTTATTTCACTTGTGCTATTTTCTGTCTCCCAGCAAACTCCCATTCACCCTGTCTATTTTAGATCCTGCTAATAATGGAGCAGCGTCACGAAAATCAATAAATCTGTGCTTATGTCAAAGCGATGCGTGGTTTATGTTCTCATAATCTGATTCAAAGAGGGATGGAGTTTCAACCCATGAAAGGTGAACTGCGTTTTTTTCTCAGATATTTTTCTGCAGTTCCCAAACAGAGCGGCACCTCATTATGTTGATTGCCAGTTGTGTGTAACGCAGGTGGTGTATGGAGAAGTGGGGTGAGGGGGGGGGAAGGAGAGGTACAAAATCTGTCTATAACACGCAGACTGCTTTGTAAATTATACATGAGAAGGCGACATTTGTGATCGGCGCAAAATAAACAAACACCATCAAAGAATAGCCTGATATTTTATTTTTCAAGTGATAATCATCGTGCGTTTATGCAGTAAACAGATGTTGCGCGAACAATTCGTGTCTACCTCAAAAAAGTGGTTGAACTCTACCCTGCAAATAAAAAGCTGGGAAAACTAGTAGCATAAGGGGCTTAATTGCCCTCCACTCCGATTAACCTATTCAATCTATCAACGGCCTGAACTAGAATTTCAACAAACAAATGCAAATGCGTCCTTGTCCCACTGCACCCCAGACCCACACGGCCGGGGCGTGGTTTTAGGGGTGGAGCAAGGCAACACGCTTTCAAGTTTTCAAACTGCCAAAGTGCTTGGTCAGGCAGAAAACAAGGAAATAACCTCCAGAGAGGAAAAGCAACGGGTTGGGTCGTTTCTTTCTGGGGATGAACTGCTTCATTTTTTTGAGCTCGTAAAATCTTTTAATAATCTTGTCAAGATTTAGACGCATAGTGTCTTAAATTAGCACACAATGCCCACTTGAATTGGCAGTAACAACTTCAAATCACTTATTTTGGGTTAGAGTATTGTGATCAATCTGGTGTGATTTTTTTTATACAGAGTATAAAGCCTTGCTTGCCTCATCTGGAGCGCCCGCCCATTGGGCTTTCTGCGGAGCGATAGTGGAGAGATTGATTATAAGGTCTACGGGATTTGCCGTGGAAAAAAACAGAGCCTGCTTGGACTGCTTGCTCGTGATCCTGCGCTCCCATCAGTGAGGGGAAGGAAAATTATCCGGGACTTATTCCAGTCTGACTCCCAAAACCGTCAGCACTCCCCGCCTCCCTTCGTGTATCCAGATACGCAGGAGTCACGCCGGACTTTTAGTTTTTACTGAGGAGGCTGCGAGTGCGAATCGCCTCCGCAGTCTCGGATGCGTAGTGAGCCGGTGCTGCGAGTGAGTGGGTTGGGTCGCCTAGGCGCTGGGCATACGCACACTTCATCGTCAGCGATAAAAGCAGATAGGTGAGGGTAAAGGCGAGAGGAAACGACATCGGAGGCTTTTTATTTATTTATTTTAAACAGAAGGACGTTGTAGAGAGGTGGGTCGCACATTTGGAAAGCCGCCAGCTGTGGATTTGACTCTCAAGGAAGCTTTTTTATTCTTCTTCTTGCCTCCGGGGTTTTGTAGACCTCCTTATTTTCTGGTTCAGGACCAGCAGCTGATCACACTGTCAGACGCCACCGGCTTCTCATCTAAAAGGAGGGGATATTAAAAGTGGATCAGCGGAGCAACACACACACATACAATGGCAACCGGTGCGCTCTTTCTAGTCTGCGCGCTGCTTGGTAAGTCATCTGAAAAAAGAAGGTGAAAAAAGCTTTGAGACTGCGTTTGTTATCTGATTTTTATTTATTTATTTATTTATTTTTATCAGTGCTCAGATTTCCGAGATAAAATCGGCATCTGCTGTTTGTCTGTCACGGCACACCTGTATGAGACATGTCAATCAAACCTCTTTACAGGCAGGGAACCTGGCTAGTAGTCATTCTGAGTCAGGTGGAAGTAGACTACTTCGGTTAAATCGCTGCAATAATAACAGATGCCCGTGAACAGCTGTGTGTGTGTGTGTGTGTGTGTGTGTGTGTGTGTGTGTGTGTGTGTGTGTGTGTGTGTGTGTGTGTGTGTGTGTACGCGGTGAACTAGGTTAATGTGATATTTGGTCTTTAGTTAGAGACTAAGCTTATACAGTCCTGCAGTGTTAAATGGATTGATCATATAGGCAACCAGCTGCTGTCGCCACACACACGTGTATCAATACATCCCCTATAGATGCACATAATATAGACACATCTGGATCTGTGCATAATAGATTCTGATGTCACCCAGTGCCTGCTCTGCTTTACAGTAAGTCATCATCATAAAACCCATTTGTCACTGTATGAGACCTTCCTGCAAATGCAAGTTTAGACACATTGATGACACACACACCACACACACACTGATACAAACATTCATGCAGACATCACTGCTGACACACACATATACATTTCATCCTGCCTGTGAACTGTCCCAAACAAACACCAGATGGCTTTTCTGTTCCTGGACTGGGTGGCCTGTCAGCACTGCTGAGGGGGGGCACAAAGGAGGGGGCGTGCGGGAGTGGGAGTGGAAGTCAGCCTGCTGGAGGCCCCCACTTGGCTTACCAGCCTGTGCCTTGCTTCTCATCCCCTTTCAGCACATCGTGAGTCACTTTCACTAGGATCAGACCTCTGTGCAGGTTTCCCAATTCGAATGTGAGATGCGCTGGCCTTCACACGGTCACAGTACAGATGAGATATCGGTGGTAAAAAGGGATAAGAGAGGGGTTTTCATGTTGCATAATCATGATTCAATTTGGAAGCCCTTTGAGGTGGCGAAGAAGCTTTTGGGTGCAAGGAGGGAGACAGTAAAATGTAACAACTGTCTGTGTGGCTCTTGTTGAAGTAACAGTGTTTAACATGATACTAATGCTATTATTGCCAACATTATCAGTAATGTGAACCTGACAACTGGGACGTAGTCCAAACCAAAGGCAGAAAATCACCACAACTGAAAAATTATAGACTCAGAGTAAATTATCTGGAACCAGTGTGTTAACAAAAGTGCAAATTCTCTGGCTCTGGCTCTTTAAATTGGAGTCTTTTCAGACTATTCTGATTGTTCTGTAAACAATGTCTGTGGGATTAGACTGCTAGTCAAACAAAAGCATGACATGTCTTTAGGCTTTGGTAACTTGTGATTGGTATTTTTCACTGTTAGCTGACATTATAAACCAATCCCCCTCGAGAAGACAGAAAAAAAATATTGGGGTGGCAATCAACTGGCAAGCAGTCAAGTTCAGTTATTCCAAAATAGAAGTGGTAATTTAAATCAGCATGATGGCATCAGGAACTTTTTAAATTTTTTTACTTGAATCATTTCTGTTCACAATGATTTCAAATTCTATACCTGTCCTCCAATTTTAGAGCCATCAGAGCCATGAACTAAATAACTAAATAACGTGTCTGAAGGAAAAATATGCTTATATTTCATATTAGCAGCACTGGTATTGCTATATTGATAATGCATCACTAGCATATGCACTGCCACATACTTTCATATCATTTGTCTATCTGTCATCTACTTGCATACACAAGCAGCTGTGGTAGGTTAGAGGTACTTGTCTGGCGGTGTGTGATCAGCTGTGTGATTCATTCACAGTGTGTCAGCAAGCACATGTTTGAACTTACTTTTTTTATGTTTTAGTGCTTGTTTGTTTGTGTGTGTGTGTGTGTGTGTGTGTGTGTGTGTGTGTGTGTGTGTGTGTGTGTGTGTGTGTGTGTGTGTGTGTGTGTGTGTGTGTGTGTGTGTGTGATAAGGAAGAACATAATAAAGATGGCTGACAGCTGTGATAGATGAAGGCTGTATCAGTCATTATTAAAGACAGAGGTGCCACTTACACATTCTTTTGGCAGGCAAATCTTATATTGGCTTATTTATGCTGCTGAGTTTGCAACCAGGTACGTGTGTGTGTGTCTGTGTGTGTGTGTGTGTTTATTTGTGGCACCAGGGTATATGATATAAAGCTTATAAAAGGAGTCGCCTGAAGGAACGAATATTTATTAGCTTTACAAACAGAATGTCTTCCTTCTCTCCTTCAGCGAGCGAGAAAGATGTCATGCTTTTGGTGTAAAAGTGTGTGTGCTTTGTGCGGGCATTCTTCTGTTTGTGTGAGTGTGTTTGAAACCGGGCAGCCAACTTGCTATCCAACATGTTCCAGTTTATGTAACTAAACTGGAAGTGTGATATGTGCGAGGCTGTCAAGTTTAACTGCGAAATGCCTCAGTGGTTTCCGTTTACTGGGTTGATAGAAGAGCGGCCAGTGGATGCTCTGGTTCTGATGAGCTGCCATTGGTTCTGTTGAGCTCGTCTAAGAGCAGCTTCACACTGTTTAGCGCAAAATCCTGACGCCTGTGTGTGTGTTTCACATTTTGTATCTCTGTATTTGTCGAATATCTCTTCCAACTTGCATAACAAGATCTGTTTTTACCTTGTTCTCATGACACTTAAACGCGTTATGAATGAATTTGCATAAACCTGCATGAGACGGTTAGTTATGGGGATGGGAAGGGAGTAATACAGGTTTTTAACGTGTAGTATACCTAGTATAGCTATGTAACATCGATAAAATCAGGTCTCATATCAGGCACTACAAACTCTATACCAATGATTTATGTTTTAGCTCATCCCTTACAAACTATGAAGAAGTGGATCTATACTATAATGGTTTAAGCATTTGTGGTTTACACATTGGCCTATCAAGTGTGCTATATAGCTCAGATATGCTGGTCTAGCGGCTGCGGTGGGCCCTTAAGAGGGAGCACTTGAACGTAGCTTGCTACAAAAGATTAAACGTATAACCCTGCTGTAGCATCACAGTTTTGTGACTTTAGTGTTTTTCTATCTTTTTCTTCACCTTTTAATTTTTTTTCCCCTAACACATTGGCATGCTAATCATGTATTGTCTGCATTCATTTTTAAACACGGCCAAGTAGCTTTTCAGGTCTGACTACAGTAAATTGTCCTTACTGGAGTGTAATAATGGAGCTTCATTCACTCAACAGTCTCTTCCTTTTGGTATTAGGATTGTAAGGAAAACACATTAAAAAAAAAAAGCAGAAATGATATCCTTTGGGGAAAAAGGTCAGCAGAAATATGAAGTTTTAGTGGAGGAAGTAAAACTTTCAAAAGTGATGGTATGGTGGTGGTGTGTGTGGTGGCTGTTTTCTTTTTTCCTTTGAGCCATCTCCCTTCTTCTCTTATGAGGATTTTGATGCTATTTTTTGATCACTTGTTTCAAGTCTGTAGAGAAACTGAAACCATAGCCTGTTATCCAGGCTCATTACAGTGCTATTGATCGAAAAGAGAAAAGTTTTAAGTACTTGTTGTAGCACCATCAAACTTTGAGCTTATCAGCCGACCCTTTATCAAGCTGGCCCTCTAAAACCGGCCCAATCAAAGAAAATGAAGGTACTTATAAGCTCATTATCAGTTTAGACATATCTAATGTGTAGTGTTCCTTTTTCCCCCCCCTGTGTTTTTAACAGAAATAGAAGGGCGGTACTTGCAGCCATTCAAGTGCAGATTTGATTGTCCATATGGTGCCGTGACAATTGTCGCAAATGCTTGAAAGTAGTTCTACTTTGATCTTATTTTTCATTCCAGACAAGCTCATTACAATGT
This sequence comes from Maylandia zebra, assembly GCF_041146795.1. Taxonomy (NCBI): domain Eukaryota; kingdom Metazoa; phylum Chordata; class Actinopteri; order Cichliformes; family Cichlidae; genus Maylandia; species Maylandia zebra. The sequence continues at coordinate 18,541,544 of NC_135182.1, read as the reverse complement.
TTGCATTTCTTAATGTGAACAAACTGTATAATTAACAGAGAAAGAAATTAGGAATCTTGCATATGAAATTGACTCATCAAGACAATTGCACATAACTGTTATAAGTGATGTTATGATGCAGGTTTCAAGGGGACCCATTACTTTCTTTTCCAGAATCTTTGTGTCATTTTAAATCACACCTCTTCAGAGTCATCCTCCCTTTTAAGCCAACTTTATTCTTGCAAACAGAAGATTTGAACAGCAGATACACTACTGTGCAAAAGTCCCAAGACCTCAGTCATTTCTCTATATGGAGACATGAAGCCAGACTTTCGTGTAGATTTTTTAAGGTGTTCTTGAGCAATTGTTCACCAGACTTTCTGAAGGAATTTCAAAGTTTTTCTCTGGACATTGGCTGTGTTTTCACTAATTTCAGTCCAGTTATTGTGCCTGTGTTGACTTTCAAGCTTGTAAGAATTACACTCATTATTTGAAATCTTGGTCTTTTTTACTATAATAATGGGTTCCCTTTGAGGAGAAGTAAGATGCTACATCATTGCGTCATTAATATAATAATAATGATAAATAAAATTGTCAAAAACAAAAGTTGTCAGAGGAATACTTGATTTACTGGAAAAAAAGTTTCTTTTTAGTAGAAAAATTGATAAAACCACAAAATGTTTCATGTTTTTTTTTCTGTTTTTAACCATCTCAACCATCTATATTAAGAGCAAAAAGAAAAGTCCTTGGATATTCATCTTTTATTCTTGATTCATTCAAATTATCCTTACAGAAGCAGTATTGTTACATTATTAATCATCATCATCAATTAATAACAATGCTTTTCATGAAAAATGGACACATTTGAAAGTAATCCTTGATCATATAAGTATATTTTCACAACACATCTTTTGCAAATGTAATCTTCTCTCATTAAACAGATTATACACATTGAATGTGATCCATTATACTCCCACGCTTTCAAGGACCATGCTAATGTCACTGATGCTGACTCAGGCATTTCAAATTTTGTTGGGATTCAAAGTTTGTCGTGCCACTCCCTGATGCACACCCCGCCTCTCCTCTGTCCCGAATAAGAACAACAGCTGAAAGCCCCCCACCCGAAAATTACGCGCATTACAGCTTGTTTGCGGTCAAACCAGTGCGTCCTCATGCTGAGCACCTTGAGTCAGCTGTTACAGCACGGGGGAATGCATTTCATGTGTGTTTAAGCCTCAGCTGACACAAGAGACAGTGCCGTCTAGACACTGAGGCAGAAAGCAATAACTCATCGGCTAGCTGTTTGCATAGCTGATCTATGTTTATGGTATGGGAATTTTTGGTGCGAGTCCCAAGATTTGTTCCTCATTATTATTATTTTTTTTCCTGCTGTTGTCGCCAGAGTCAGAGGACCAATTTCTCTCTGTTAGGGGGAATACGAGCTTGTGCAGCTGTCTGATTGCAGCGCTGTTTGCTCCCCTTGTTATTTTCTGTGCCTGCTGTATTCTGTAGTTGCACGCACGCTTGTTTGCATCATAAACACCAGACCCATCTCTTTGTGTATACCCATGACAGGATGCCTTTTGTGCTATTGTTTTTTCATATCATAACATTGTTAACTCGACAGAGGGGGGGGGGACTACCAAAGCAGAAACAAGACTGACAGCTTGGCTATCATCCACAAACTGTGTGATAAGTTCCCAGTAAATATTCATTAAAGTTGGGATGTATAATGACAACAGAAGCTATTCGTCGGTCAACATTATGACTGAGATGTCTCATTAGGCATGGATCAATAGAGCTGCATGAGTGGTGTTTTGTGATTGTGCCAGTATGGAAATGTTTTGTCTTCTGGGAACTTCCTGTGTCATGTGTACCTAAAAGCAAGTCAGATACTGGCTGGTATGCATGTCCTCAGGCCAAGGAATTGTTGCCCTGTAGTAGACGCCAGTCTACTACCCATTTGCTCGCACCCAATTGTGACCAGAGTTTTCCTACAACACCATGACCTGGATGACTGAAAACCTTCACAGACCTACAACACCAGTGTTGTCTGTTGTCATTCGCCCTCCTGTCTGCATCGTCTGAGTGGTGAAAAGCTGCAATTAAACTCATGTTTCCTTCTAAGGGAACATCCAGAAAACATCAGGAAACTGAGCAAACTTCTAGTGCTCACAATACATTTAAAACAAAAGTTCCTTATATGTACCCCCACCTCCCCATGACCCACATCGGAGTTGTCTCTCTCCAACATGGGGAGATAAGTGACTGAAGACAACCAGAGTTCTTGTAGGAGACTTCCTGCCTGCCACGGCGAATGAGGAAAGTGGCTGGAGCTGGAGACAGAGAAGAGGCAGCGTCTGCTTTGTGTCTGATCTTAACTCTGCTGCGGTATCTCTGGTAAACTGTCAGGCCTTTCCTTACATCATAACTCTGCCACATTCTCATTCCCGGGCCTGTTCGCTTATTCACGCCTCAGATCCAATCTCGTGCTTTGCGATAACATCCCAACTACATCCCTTTAGCCATTGAGTTTGTAAACTGTTTAAGTGTTCTTTGGAGCTGATTTGCATACGTGCCCCTGCTTCTCCTCACTCACACGCTTAAAAGGTACTCCAGCATGCCTCCCCCTCCTTCTCCTCCTGCTTCTCCTCCTCCTCCAGTGAATAGCCCCTGACCTCCATCCCCCACTCATTTTAAACAATACTGTGCCCAGCCCACCCCTTCTTCAAAGAGCACTAATTAGAAACTGCCGTCAAGTGTGATCCAAACCAGATATTTATCTTTGGAGTTTCAGGGGAAGGTGCTAAGTTTAACAATCGCATTTAGTGGGTGTATTTACATGCACCATTCTTGCTTAGTTATAAGACCAACAAACCCCCACCCCAAATCCCTGGGGGTTTTGCCGACTCCTCCCGTTTTCTGTGTTAGGAGTCATGATGGCTGGTTGACAAGAGGATTCCACTTCACTCCTACACACACACACACACACACACACACACACACACACACGTACCCACAGTACTGAGTTGCTGTCCTTCCACGCTGCTACACTCCCCTGCTCCCTGCTTGATCCTCCACCCAAGCAGATCCCACGCGGGTGGGATGCACACCAGGCGCTGTAACTATGGCGACCACTCCCCCCACCCCCACGTCCTCATCGTCTGACAGACACTCATCTCTATGCCCGCGTTTAAAGAAGCACGTGCGCATAATTAAATGTCTATATTAACGTTTCTTTGCCTTCAACATTCCCCTCGCAAAAAGCGCTTGACTCACTTTACCGCTATGTTCTGTTACGGCGCTCGCTTTTACACATAAAACCAAAGATGTGCTGGCGTGTGTATGTGTGTGTTTGTGTGTCTAATTGCTTATGCATAAATGCATGAATTTACAAGCGCATGTCTTTCATTGCCTGAGAGGCAAAATGACTGACAATGGCAGAAAAAGTCTGTTTGAAGTAGAGTAATTAATAGTTAATTAGTTTTCTTTCCAATCTGCGGCTTAATGCACAAACGTGGGAACTGATAGCAAGTTGCCAGTCATACAAAAAAACCCAAACCTAACCAGTGTACATAAAGTAGACGCAGCTGTCAGGCATAATTGTACACAAGTACAAGATGGATAATGACCAGAGATAGCTGTGCGATTTTTATAGCTACATTTTCTTTTGCGACAATTAACGTGAACATTCGACTCTTCTGTAAGAGTTAGTCACGACTGCATATATTGTGTACAGCTTTATTATTATTTATATATTTCCTTTAGTCTTATTTCTGGAGGAATAGCTTGGTTTGGGCGTAGCTCTGAGACCGCAATGCTTTGTCATTCAGACCGGGTGGGGGATGTGTGTGTGTGTGTGTGTGTGTGTGTGTGTGTGTGTGTGTGTGGGGTGGCAGGTGGGGGGTTGGGAGGAGGGAATCAGGTTGGTTATGACTGGGGGGTTGGGGAAGAGGAGGTTAGTGTGGTAGCAGGTGTCCACATAGAGTTAATGCATTTGGGGTGGGGTGTAGATGGAAGCACTAAGTGCACTGAAGGTGTGTTCGTGTGTGCACGTAGAAATGATTGGCCCAGACAGACTACCTCTGTCCTCTGTCCAGACGCCTTTGTCTTCCTCACAGTGACAAACAGTAGTTGGAATTATGGCTGTATTTGCCATGGAAAAATTGTCACTTTCAGCTATTAATGTAGACACCTCAATGTGGCACAGACGGTCCTCCTTCAAGTTCTGTTCATCAGTCTACAGTGACTGTAGCCATCTGTTACACTGTATGTGTTTACCCTGCCTTTCAGTAACCCAGATTCCATAATTCAGGAGTCGCACATTTCCAGAAAAGCATTTCAAACACCTGATGTGGACCTGTTATATTTATATAATTTCCAACGGCATATTTTTATTCTTAGACTCTGCTCGCATTATCTTTAATATTGTTGCAGCCCCTTTCCCCCTCCTTTTCAAGTTAACGGTCTTCTGATTGGCTTTCCCTTGGAACCAAGATGACCATATTAGGACGCTCTCTGTCATCATCTGTGAGCCAAGAGTAGGAAAAAATAAGGGGAACCAAACATTTAGGGAAGTTTGAAGCTTTTGGGTCACAGGGATTGCTTGTACATAGGCTGGTGTGAGTAACTGATACTTTGACCACATTAAACACCATCATCACCAGTAATTACATGTTACAGCAATTATGTCATGCGATGTGTTAAAAATCCAACTTTCTGCTCCTTTTTTTTTTTTTTTTTTTTTTTTGTGATATAAATCATAGAGTAAAGACACCTTGACTCATTAGCGATTCGGGAGTCACTGGTAAACAATGCTTTGGCGGGGAAAGAGTTTATGAGCATCCACTATTATACAGGTTTATGACAGAAATTAGGAAATGCCTGCATAATAGGTTCCTTTGAATTTGCTGTAGCCTTGGCTGGAGCGTGGAAGACAAAGCATTACTAGCCAGCTCTGTTTTTAATCATTATGCGCCGTTGTTAAGGAATGACCTTCACGCACACGTTTAAGGTTTTAATTAAATTTATATGTCAAGCTACTGCTCTAGCTGTGTATGTCACAGTAGTGACTGTGTGTTGATTATCCGTTCCGTATGATCTCTCCGGATAAAACAATAAAACTTAAAAGCTCTTTTTCCGACGTGGTCCAACAAGAAGGCGAAGCAGCTGAGGGTGTAGGAGGGAGGATGAAGAGGCAGCTGTTCTGTCGAGAAGGATAGATTATGATCTGCTCTGCGCTGTTGACACTACTGACGAATAATGCCAGCACCGGAAATGGAGAGGAGAAAATATGAATTAGCCCACACACTGAAAAATTACATTTCAGCTAAGCAGGCGTATCCTTAATGCTTGGTTCCATTTATAGTGTAGTGGCCACTCACACTTCGAGCATTCAGCACCATATTGACGCAGAAGTAGGAATTAGGAACCCCCCTCGGCTTCCATCCTGGTCTCACCAGCTGTTACGAGCAACAGCGCAGGTGAGGTCATGACTGCTACAGCCCAGGAGGCCCATAAATTAGAACTAGTTAGCATAGTGAGGCGCGAGGACAGCATGACCCAGGTGTGATTCAAAGCAGGAGTCCTAGTTTACACCGAGATTTGAGAATTGGTTGGGAGTTACAGAAATGGAGACTATAGCATGATTGATTTGAATGCAGTGAGACTTGAATGGCATTTAAAAAAAAAAAAAGATCTATTGTCTTTGAATCCAGATAGAAGATTGGATCCAATGGCTATTTGTCTAGACAATGCATAGCATAGATGTATATATATTTTTTAAATAAAGGATGTAACACATAACTTTCTGGAAAACTGCAACTTGGGCTTCTTTTATGACACGTCGGTTTGAAGGATATAACTTGTTTTTATTTGTGAGCTTTATTGGTTGTTATAACCGGACAGTCAGACTAACCTAACTGGCTGCTGCCTGCGATCTTGCTCACCACGTTTACCTCAGGTCTCCTGAAAGAGCAGGAAAGCAAATAAGTATTCATTCACACACGGACACATTTGTATTTCACGGAATGTCAAACAATCTCTCCCAAAAATTGGCTCCGTCTCACTTGTTCTCTCTCCCCCCACCCCCCGAAAAAAAAATTTATATATACGAAATAAAAATAGAACTAAATAACACTACACAAGGTACTTGCCTGTGAAGTCTTTGCGTGCAAAGTTTAGAGGGAGCATAAATGTGTACACAGAATTGAAGTGCACACTTATTCACTTACGTATATACGAAAATGTGCGAGTTAGTTTACTTCTGATCCTCTTCTTGCCCTCTGGCTTTGTTTTCTTCCATTTAACACATCTACCCCTTAGTGAATTCGGCCCTGTGTATCTGTTATTTATTATTAGTCTTTTTTAAGTCTTGCAATCATTTCCTATGTACTACTAACATCACCTCTGTCTCTTTACTTGACACATACAAAGACAAGATGGTGACATACAGTTGAACTGCTGTTCTACCAACCCCGTGGACATCCTGTACTCTGTCGTTGTCGCTGTGATTAGAAGTGTGTGGGTGTAATGGGCAGTTGTTGTAGCTGTTCGTCAGCAGTTGGATTGACCAGCCGGCCTATGTAACTGACCTCTCGTGGAAGACGTAACACTTGCTTTTTCTTTCTTCTTTTTTTTTTTTTAGCCATCTCTCCCTATCACTCAGATGTTTGTTCGACAGTGCCTTGAGGGAAAACATTTAGTTTTTCACTTAAGTACAAAAGATAAGATGCTCCCACTTAATAAATGAGGCTGTCAATATTAAAGATTCTGAAGCTGGAACAAGGGTCAGAGGTTTTTAAAAACAGCCCTGCTGCAGCGACTTCTACAATCTGACACACGCCATGATTATCGCTGCAGGAACGACACGGATGGCAAGAGGAGTAAGAGGACGAGGCTTGAATTGCAATATTCGATGCTGTCTAGAGTCTCTCCAATACGATGAGAAAACTATAGGAAATAAAGTCGGGTATTGTCATCAATCTATTGCTGGGTTTACATTTGGATGATTACATAGTGCCATGTGGAAAGCCTGACAAGCCGAATGTTAAATTTATTCTGCAGAGGCAACGTGAAGAATTTTAGTCTGTTAAATCACATTTCTTTTGCACAGACACTTTCACGTAAGAGGCATTACAAAAATACAATTCGTGCTCTTTGCGGCGCACGATATGATTTAGCATGTAAAGGTTTATTTTGTTGGACAGTTTTGAGAAAGAAGCTAGAATTTGTATTGTGATCATACCCTTACTGACTGCTAATGTGCCCCTCTTGCATTAAAAAAAAATCTCTCTTCATTGATCTTCTTTCCTTCTGTTTTGCCTCATCTTGGAATCTCTCTGTGTCTTTGGCACTCTTGCTGTCTCTGGTAATGATGTTAACAGGGTCAAATGCTTTCAGGGGCCTAGAGGGAGAAATATACAGAGTGATTTTGGAGTATGGTTAATGAGTGCAGGGAAGAGTGGACAGGAAAATATTTGTCATCGCTCTTTGGTCTTTATTTCTTTCTGTAACACAAATGGCAGCACATTATTTAGCAGCATGCCTACACACTCACACTCACTCAGGTTAATACAGATATTTAAGTAGCCAATTGCATGGCAGCATTTAGGCCATGCGTTTAAACATGTGCACAACGGTAAGATGACCTGATGAAGTTCAATCTGAGCACCAGAACTGGAAAGAAAGGTGGTTTAAGCAACCTTGAATGGCATGGTTGTTAGGATCAGATGGGCTTGTTTGAGTCTGAAATTGCTGATCTAGTGGGATTTTCCTGCACCACCATCTCTAGGGCTTACAGAGAATGGTCTGAAAATGAGAAAATCTCAAGTGAGCAGCAGTTCTCTGGGTGAAAATACCTTGTTGATGCCAAAGCAAAATGGCCAGACTGCTGATATGAAGGCAACGGCAACTCAAATAACCACTTGTTAAAACCAATGTATGCAGAAGAGAATCTTTGAATACAAAAAGTGATTAACCTTGAAACAGACAGACTGCCACAGCAGAAGACTACACCAGACGCTTCACCTATCAGCTAAGAACAGGAAACTAAGGCTAGACTCACCAAAATTGGCCATTAGAAGATTGGAAAAATGTTGCCTGGTCAGATTAGTCTCGATTTCTGCTACAGCGTTCAGATGGTTGGATCAGAATTAGGCATTAAAAACATGAAAGTGTAGCTCCAGAGTGTACCCATGCTCTGAATGCTACGCCCATCAGGATATTGCATCATGTCACAAAGCTCAAACCATCTAAAACTGCTTTCTTCAACATGACAATGAGTTCACTGTACTCAAATGGCCTCCACAGTCACTAGATCTCAATCTAATTGAGCGCCTTTGGGATATTGTGGAACAGAAGATTTACATCATCAGCTCCTGAGGCAAAAGGGGGTCCAAACCCCAAGGTGTAAAATATATATTCAAAAGCTTTGTGCATTTTGTAATGTTCTGCAACCTGGAGGCAACCGTTCTTCCCCTTCCGCTCTTTTTTTCCCTCTGCTCCCCGTGTAATCCTTTGCTCTTCTTATTGCTGCCTTACTCTGGATCATTTTGAACCTCCCTTGGGCAAACTGGACACTGATGTAGAGCACTTTTTTTTTATATGTAGCATGTTCATATGTTTAAGTCGTGTTTCGCTGAATCATTAGACGGTCCCCTGTTCAACTTTCCTAAATAGTTTTTGCCAAAAAGCATTGAGGTGAAGTTTAAGGGCCGGCAGTATCTCAAACACTGGCTATAATCCCAGTTTAAGATTCAAACCACTGTGCGCTAAACTAAAATAGTCACAGAACTTATTTAGTTTTATGCATTGCGTATCTCCCTGTAATATTAATAATTCATGCTAAGTTGCAACCTTATTAGTCAATATTTCATGATTTCTTGTGGTGGAGTTTACCAAATGATTGAAGGTGAAGTAAACACAAGTAAACCAACTTGAAAAAGTGGCAGCTGTGAAGAAAAACAAGGAACTCACAGAGGGGAAACAGCAGTCAGTGGGGGGAGAAGCTAATCAGGGAACTGAGAGGTTCAACTGACACGTTATTAAAATTAAATAATAATAATACATAAAGTCATTGATGCAATTGTGCAGAGGGTAAAAAAATAATTTTTTGCCTTTTTGAGGCTGCTTTTTACTCCTTCAGTTATAGAGATGATTTTCTTGCAGTGAATACAGTATCACAGAATCAGTGTAATGTGATGTCATCATTATTGTGGACATATATTGTCACGCCTTGACTTCTATCGCTACTGAAGAACAACAAAAAAGTCTTCCGTCTGCATCAAGAAATGATTGGAGCTATACAGTAGGGTTGTGGTAGAGTGGAGTTCACATGTTCTCTCTGTGCCTGTGTGGGCTCTCAGTAGGTTATTTTAACTGGTGATTCTAAAGTGGCTATAGGTACGAATGTGAGCGTGAATGATTGTCTGTCTCTACGTGTTAGCCCTGTAATCAAGTAGCGACCTATCCAGGGTGTACAGCTGAAATAGGCTCCAGCCCCTATGCGACATAGAATTGGATAACAGGTTAAGAAAATGGATGGATGGATGTTTGGAGTTGTGACCACCTTCTTCCACTTTAGAAACAACCTGCTTCAAGTGAGAGAAGTAAAACTCTTAACAAAACAAACACAGAAATATAAAAACCTCTGATGTGAAACAGCCAGAGCTTTTATTCTCGCTGAGAAAATCTGATAGTATCTATTCACTCCGAATAAGGCAATTGAATAAATGCATTTACAAGGAGTCTAATCTATTTTTTTTGTATTAGAGCAGTCAAGTGTTATGAATTCACAGTAATTTAACCTCATATATTATATTAGTAAAGCAAGGCTGACGCCTCACCTTTATATCATAAACAGAGACATACTTTATTCAGTCCCACACTGGGGAAATTCACTTGTTACAGCAGCAAAAGGGAAGAACAGGTGAATTAAAGATGCAGATGGTTACTATATACAGTAAAATACACCAAGATTTTTCTTTTTGATATATACGTAAAGTACAGTGGAAGTGATAATAATATACATCATTTTTAAACAGTATTTATACTGTGTGGGTATTGTACAGCCTGACTGCGGTTGGGATGAAGGAACTACGTTAGGCTGATCCTCGTTAGGTTGCTTAAACTTTTTATGCGCGTCCCTGTGTGCACGTATAGAATATAATCTGTATTTACACGTGTGGGTATGTAATTAAAAACTGAAGCAAAGTGAGAGTCATTGATGGACAGCTCTGTTCTCTACATTAGCATGTGTTTGCACCGCTGTGAAAATGCCCTCTATATTACTTACGCCCTACAGTGTTTTTTATTATACACCTTTCAAGGTGTATAATTATCATGTGTCATAGAAGAGTGATGATGTGAGGTGTAGGTATGAATGAATGCGAGTGGCCTCACTGCTGTTTCCGCTGAGAATAAGACACTGGCCACGAATGATTGGATTAGTGTTTAACCCCCCCTTCTTCTTAGCTTAATCCTCTTTGCAGCTTTCTCTCTCTCTCTCTCCCTCTCTCTCTCTCTCTCTGTGTGTGTGTGTGTGTGTGTGTGTGTGTGTGTGTGTGTGTGTGTGTGTGTGTGTGTGTGTGTGTGTGTGTGTGTGTGCGTGCGCGCGCGCGCATTTGCAATCATTTGCTCCCATTTGCTATATCCTCCAACCGATCAACAGGAAGGTCAGCTTGCTTGTGGTCATTCTTCATCACCTGATGTGGGACACATGTTTTTGCTTGCACCAAAGTTGTGTGGGAAGCAATGGGCCAGCTATGATGAGGTATGAGATACAGGAAAGGAATACCAGAGAAGGAAAAAGGTAGCAAAGCAGGACATCTGCGGTATGCAGAGATGGAGACGAGCGTTAATAATAGAATATCTGAGGCCTTGTTGAACAAATATGGACACTTGGAGATCAAGGCAGCGCAGCCAGAGGTGAAAAAGTTGGGAGATGGGGGGGGCTCAGGATTACTGTGGAAGGGTGGTGGAATAGAGCGATCAGTTGAAGGTCTGCAGGGTTTGGTTTGTCATTGTCATCCTTTCTAAACAGCCTGCAGAGCGATGGACACTTTGAAGTTTCACAGAGCTGCTTAAATCCTGCTTGAAAAGATGCAGAGAAGCGTGAGGCACAGAAAAGAGACAGGAATATCCAGAGAAAGAGAGACTGCAGGGGCAGGACGAAGGGGAGGATTGATGATTGGTGAAACATGGGGGAAGGGAGTGAGAGTAATCAGAAATGAGGAGAAGCTTGTTTCATGAGGATGACAGGAGACAAGTGAAGGAAAGCTCTTAGTGCACAGTATGAGTCGTATGGTTTGTTTTTTTTGGGGTTTTTTTTCCTCCTTCTTTTTCTGGATGTATGAGTAATATGTTTCCAGCAGTTCTAGGTGAGAGGAGCACTAATGCAGCAGTACAGACTTGGATTTGGGTAGACTGGGTGCCGCCAGATTAGCACACTGACATCACAGCAAAGAAACACTGGGGGAACCAAGGTCTGAGTCATTACTGATGGCTCCTGCTCTTACATACTACATTCCATGCTGTGGTCAGATAGATTTTGCCAGCACATTTCATTGTAGACGTTCTGTCTTGAGTGCTTAATGCTTTCTCTCTGTAGAAACATTTTTTTATATCAAGTAAAAGTCAGTTGCCAAATTTTTAACAGGTTATGATTCATTGCAGTGTGGTACAGCAGTATGTGCAGGTCCAAAAAGATGTGCAAAGCTGGCAGATAAGCAGAAAAAAGCTGACGGCACAGATTGCATACAAATTGGATAAACAAATATGCAAGTTTATTAACGAAAATATAATAAATAATAAATGAAAACATGTTGAATTCCCTCTCTGACTGGTGTGCGCGGTTTATTAATCCATTTCTGTGGATCCTCTTCTAATTATTTTTCCTCTACCACATGACCCCCAGGGGGGCTCCACAGAAATCTGGGGATAAATATTTTGCTTAGTGACTTTTTGTTTTTTTGTATTCCTTTCCATTTCCATGTTCAAACAAAATATGACTTTCCTAAATGGGTTGTGTGTTATTGATTGAATGTGTAAATAAAGCATTGTCGATGCGTTATGAAAAATGACTCAAGACCGCATTCGAAATGTCAATATGCTTATGACCCCCACACACACTGCTTACGAGTGCAGCATTATTAATAGTGGAATTGGAACACTACTTTGTCATTTCAAGTCTTGTATAGTATTTCTATAATATTCGCACAGGAACGTAGCAAGACTTGGTGACCTTACCGGAAGCTACAATGAGATTCCGAACTTTTATCTTGTTTCTATAGTAACACAATAATATCACAACATAATTGTGCTGTTTGAACAATTTAACTTGAGTTTTTTTGCGTTTTGTTTTTCATTTCTCTTTGAAGAAAAGGTCAACCTATCTACAGTGGCTGCTTTCATAATTATGAGGGCGTACAATTTTGAAATCCTTGCCTTGAGGAATGATTATTTTAATCAGTTTTCACTTCAGTCTAACTGATTTCATAGAGTACTAAGGTGAGGGACTCACAATAATAGATTTGTAAAACTTGTTCATTTGTGGAAGGTGTTCAGGAATCTCAGGAAGCAAGGAAAACAAAACGACACACGAGCCCCTCATCTAGATAACGATGCTTGCTCCGACTCTATTGGAAGTATTCTCCTACAGCAAAATCATCGTAACTTTTCCTCCCGTTCATCTACGTTTTGCGGACTCTGCGAGCACGATTTGCAAAAGGGCCTTTGTTTTTCTACAAGATTGACCTTGGACAGGCAAACATGGGTGTTAATGGACCTGCGCTCACAGTGAATGAAAGGACGGGTGTAGTGCAAGTGTGAGAGAAAGTTACTATGGTAAGAGTGAGGATGTTAAAGTTAAAAAGCTGTTCTAGTGAATTATTAATGCTGAGCATTGTGCCTACAGACACAGCCTCTTACAGACTTTCTTTCTTACATGCACACACACACGCACCCACACACGAAAACACAGCTGCAATCCCCAGTTGCTTGTGCAGACAGGAAACAGCGTACTTGTCACTCTGTCTGGATTTGGGGGTATGTGTAAATGCTCTGTTGTCTCTGGCCCCAATGAGAGGGATGTTTGTAGTTGTTCCCTGAATGGCGAATGTTCTCTGTGTGTGTGTTTGATATGTGTGGTTTTGTGTGTGTGTGTGTGTGTGTGCGTGTGGGTGTATAAGGAGTTAAGGCAAACTTCACATATGCTGAACGCCTAAATATAGGCTACAAAGAGTGATAATAATCGGTCTTGACAAGGGCTTGGTTTGCTCGCAGTTTGTTGCAGTCCCCTGTGATGGTTTAGTTCACTAATTATTTTTGTTTATAATGAGAGCAGTGTGTAGCCAGGAGGGAGATGTTTTAAAGCTACCTTCTTAGCAAATGACAGGCTAGTAGAATAGCCAACAATGTTGGTACCGGATAAATCTAAATTATGAACAACATATTGGATACCAATATGTTGTTCAAAATAAATTTGTTTGATCATATAAACCCAGCTGATTTATGGGTTTGATTCTAATCCTTTGTCTGCTCACACCTCTACTCGTGATGTGGACTAAAGATTAGGGATGCATCAAGCCAACCAGTGTTTATTATCCGTTTCAACCCCAGCTGTAGTCTGTACAGCTTGACACGCATTTTACCAGCTCATGCTGACCTCCGTCCTGACTCCCAGATGGCTGCTTCTCACCACAGTGTAGTACAGCTGCGGTGGTGTCCTTGTGGGGAAGGGTTAACATGCGAGTGTGTGTGATTGCCGTGAGCGTGATTAGATTATAGCTGTGAGCTACTGTGATTTTTCTTTTTCGTTTTTCTAAGTGGTTACTGGTGTTCAGAACTCGTTCAGGTGAGTCTGTGTGCACACCTCGACCTTGGTAAGCACACCCGTGAATGCTTAGTTGCACATGTCACACTGTTTCTGTATTCCTGGGAGATGTGGGGGGCATAAACTCTGTTAATGCTAAATATTTAAAGTGCAGTTTTGTAACCTATGCTCTCTCTTTCCTCTCTCCCTGCCTTCACCCTGTCCACTCCTCCCTTGCTCCCACTACCTCTCCATCTCTAGCCGGTGTCGCTGTGGCTCAGCGAGTGGTAACGGTGCAGAGTGGGCCGCTCGTACGGACTGAAGGCTCACACGTGACCATCTGGTGCAACGTGACGGGCTACAAAGAGGGGACGGAGCAGAACTTCGAATGGTCCATGTACCTCCCTTCAGTACCAGACCGGGAGATTCGCATTGTGAGCACAGCTACGAAAAACTATGCCTATGCCGTATATTCCCAGAGGGTGACTAGTGGGGAGATCTTTGTGGAGAAGCTGAGTAGTGACTCAGCTGTGCTGCACATCACCAAAGTACAGGCCAAGGACCAAGGTCTGTTTGAGTGTTACACACCCAATACAGACGGGCGGTACCTGGGATCCTACAGTGCACGCACCAACCTCACTGGTGAGTCTCTAAGAGCACACGTGTACACACAGAAACAAGCTTATGCACACACACACACGCACTCAAACCACATCTCGGTACCACAGGTACTAAAACTGTGTGTAGCTGAGCATGAGCATGCAGCTAATGTGACATCTGTGATACGCATACAGAAACATAATTGGAAGATTTTATACTGAATTAGCATTCAGCTTAGGGAGAGGAGGTTTGCTTTGCACCTTTCAAACAGAGGTTCATTAGCACTAATCTAACCTTTGCAGCAGTGCAGTTTATGTGCCACTTCACAGATATACAGTACTGTGCAGAAGTCTCGAGTCACCCCTCATTTCTTAATATTTTGCTAGGATGGGAACTACGTGCAGCGATTTGAAACATGTACACATAACATCTTGAAAGTCAGCATTTGGTATGAACTTTATTCTTCAACACAGCCTTTCTTCTAATTTCTTTAAATAATCTTCAACAATAGTTCTCAAGGCATTCTTGAGACATTCAAAGCTCTTCTTTGGCTGCCTTCTGTTTCCATTTCCTGTCAAGATGATCTCGAACTGCTTCAGTAATGTAGTGCTCTAGGGAGGCTAGCCCATCGATGAACATGATGGATGATTTCCTCCTTTGTGTTAGGTGCCTTTTTAATGCTTGAATGATTCATAGGTCAGTTTTTAGTGGCTTAACAAACAAAAAAAAAGCATTCCTGTGAAAAAGATCGGGTACAAGAACTGGATGGAAAATTGGTGAAAAGGCTGGAGAACTTTTGCTCGAGAGCACTAAAAAAATACAAGAAAGTGTTATATCTTGGGACCCAAATATAAAGACATGTGGAGTGGCTTAAGACTTTTTCACATTACTGTATATTCTGCTGCTTTCTGCTAGCAGAAATTTGAAAACTTTAATTTATTAAATCAAATTAGCTAAAAAAAAAGCAACAAAAAAACATCCATTTTGGCGTAATGATATAACAGTTTGATCAGTGACTGTTAGGATAATTATAATTGTAAAAAAAAAGCACCTGCGCACACTGAAACATGCATTGAAAGACTTTCCCCTCCTCTACATTGTCATGTATTTCCCACCTGTTTTGAACGGGGGGGAAAACCAAGACGCATCCACACAGGTATTCCCACACCACCCATTTATCTATTGCCGTGGGCTCTTTCAGTGTACTGGCAGAATGTGAGACTGTAGCAGTCAGTAGTTTCCCCTCTCCCGCTCCTTATTTTCCGGAGTCATACACACATCTACCCAAAAGGCAGTACTGAAGACACAGCTGTCACTCCATTCCCCCCATAACTTCATGCCTTTATTTCTCTCACGACTGACCTTCCTTTTAAGGTCAAAGCAGATTCCGATGGGATGAAAGCACAGTATCACTGCGAGCTGAGAAATGCAAATATTTGCATACTTTTTGAGTCACCATTGCAAAGACATTGTTTGCCTAGAAGATCAATGGTTAGTTTAGCTTTCTTTTTCACCAAATAAGTTATTATTAGGACTTCAGTGGTTTGTATTTTCTAGCATGAGCAGTATGATCTGAATGTGGGGCAGGGCTCAGTTGCAGGGCACTGTGAAACAGCAGTGCTGATAGCACATAGTATTTATAGATCAGTGTGTGAGAGAGAGCTAGACAGAGTATGTGAGCGGAGGTGTTGAGGGACTGTTATCTGAGCCTCTTTCTGTGTCTCTAACCTCTTAACCCAGTTTCTAGGGTCAGGGGTACGCAGCAGGGTCTCCATTTCTTCCCCTTTCCTCTACTGTGCTTTTGAGTCCCTGTGTATTCCCCTGGCAGCTGTTTGCCTCCCTGGACCACTGTGAGCAAACAATACCTTGTTCTCCCTCCTCTCACCCTCCTATTTCTCTTCTATAGCACATTCGTCTGGCTTTCATACTGTCACGTGTCTGTTTCTATTAATCATCAACCCCGGCCCCTTTCTCTAATTTGATCTCCCTCTGATGTATTTAAAAAAACCTTTGCTGATGGTGCCTTTGAGGAATTGTGTTTCAAGGGTAGTGTCAAAGGATGATCGTAAGCAGGGAGTATTATGAAAGACATATAGGCATGTAGGAAGTGAGATAGAAAGGGAGACAGAAGGGATATGTCTGTGTGAGTGTCTGGCAGTGGGGTGGCTGGGTTAATTGTAGGGGAAGAAGGCTGCACAGTAATCTGTGCCCTGAGTTCTACTGTATTAAGTCTTACTCAAGGTGATATGTTTCATCCACTGTCATCTTTCTGTACAAAGAGCAGGGAAGGGTTTTAATGTGGAACTTAACACTTGCTGCCTAAAGGGAAGTAGTTTCAGCCATGAACCTGCACATTATTCAGCACGATACTGTGACCTTTTGTTTAACATCCTGTATTGTCTATCAGATGGATACAACAACTGTGTGTTATTGACTACCTGAAATGGGATACCTGCTTCTCTTTTTATCTGAAAGGGGTTGTTTCTTTTTTTTAGGGAGGGGGTAGATAGAAAGTTTGACTTTTTTTTATCCTCCATGAAGGTAAAGCCATTAATCAGCTGAAAAGGTTTCTCTGCTTGGTCCCAAAAGACCAATATTTCACCTGTGCAAATGATAATTAGCCACCACTGCACACATTCTGGATTATATCCACTAAATTATGGAATGGCTCCAAACCACGGGAAGATCCTTAGTATGTAGGAGAAAAGGTTAGATTTGACATTTTATTATTTTCCTCTGTGCATTTGGATTGGGAAAGCAGCTTGACTTTGACAGCACAATGTTCTTTCACACCTTTGTTATTTAGAAGTCAGATTCATTTTGCTCTTTTGCGAAAAATGGTACCAGCACAACCGCATCATGGCCCTTTGGAGGAGGTGCTCTCAGTCTGGTTCCAGTTGAGCTCCAAAAGGGTTCACTTACATCATCTCGATCTAACCCAGCTCGGGCGTACATTACATATTTGAAGTAACTGCTGCATCCTTGAACATAAAGCAATCTGACTGTTGGAAAAGTTCTATAGATGTACACAAACTGTAGCATAAAATAAATGTAGATTTTCTGTTTATCCACTAATCAAAAACAGTCTTCCTGTATTTACTTTTGTTGCTTATTTCTGAGACACTTCAGGCCAGTAAGCAGACCGAGTGTACTTCTGTGGGACATTTGTTCACTTGGATTTGTCTTAGTGTGAAAGGATACGAAACCAAGAGGTTAAAGTGTGAAAACACCCTAAAAATATTTTCTTGCCTTTGTTAAACACACAAGCAGAAGTGGATTGTGATCTTGTTTTACATTTGGTTATTTAATGAATTGGTGGTACACTCATCGCAGCTACCCAACTGTGTTAAAATTGTCGATTTTTTTTTTGTTGCAGGGTTGAAAATGTGTGTGGGATGTTTTAGAATTCTGTTAGTGAAATCAAATTTAGTAGTTTCCTATTATGATTCGAGTATTTGCTCTTTTGTGTCACCAATATGAATTTACTAGAGTCATGGTTGAAACATCATCTGTCTTTCTATTCAAGCATGTTGCTTATGATTTTAACTCCTTTAAAAAAACAAAAACAATCTACCATGCTTCTCTGTTTTTACCTTAGTCTGTCTTAGCCTGAGTGTTAAACTTAAGTACATCTAAACACTTAAGGGTTTATTACAGAAGCCTAATCACAGCTGTCTGCATGCACTTCACAGTTGCTGCAGGTTCTCCCACATCTGTGATGAGGTAAACGATTTAGTTTCTCTCATCAGTTAAACAGAAGCGCTGCTCACGTTGTTATATGTTGAATGCTCGCCTGCTGCTTTAAACCTTCAGCTTTCAGTGGGCAGCTCTGATGGGAAGTCTGGACAGCAGCAGATGTAAAGCTCCACATGACTGTTTGACAGAGCAATAATTATGATTCACACCGCTTTACTAGATTAGCAAACTGGGTTGAGTGAACCACAATTTGCTATGGTCATCACAATAGAGGGTATATGTCGCATAAATGCATAACCATTTTTCCCTTTTTCCTGTTTTTTAATCATGTGCTTTTACTGTAATAATTGTTGTTGTTGTTGTTGTTGTTGTTGTTTATGCATGCTCCACTGTCATTGTCAAATATTACATAAGGCGTGCATTTAACCTGAGTGATGTGAAGCTTTTTAAAGTCAAAGATCACCTGGCATTTCCCTTTGTACACCTCCGTTCTCTTAAGTTGGAGGCTGACTAAGCTCAGTCTGTTTTACTTGGGTGTATGCTCTTGTGTGTGATTTTTCTTTCTTTCTATGTGTGTGTGCTTGTGCCTGTTTGACTTCCTCCTACACATCAGATTGCAGAAGAAAAGGACAACAGCCTGACATGGCCGTCACGGTTGTCCTTATCCTACGCACCAGCCTGTGTGCGAGCTTGTCCAACAACTAGCAGAACAACAAGCCCTCGCTGAGACACGCTGCTCTCCATATACCCTCACTGCCATAGAACACACAGGAGTCATTGTGCTGGCACATATACAGATTCTAGCCTCCATGTTTGGCAGAAGCCAGGACTGTAGTAACAGAGTAAAAAAGATGGGTAATCAAAGCCATGGTAAGTTCATGAACAAATGGCTTTCTGTTATTCGCCTTCTCTAAATGAGCGAAAAGAAGAACATGTCCATCTTGAGATGTGTGACATCAGAAAAAAATACATTTGGCAGCAAGCAGTTTTGAGGAAGTAAAAGTTTCAATATATGGTGTGTTGTTGTTGTTGTTGTTGTTGTTGTTTTTTTTTTTTTGTTTTTTTTTTTTTTTGTTAAAGAAAAATAAAATAAAATAAGAAAAAAAAGGCAGACATAAGGAAATTGGAAAAGAGGGGAATAGGGACAGAAGGAGGCAGTATTGGAAATAGGTAGTGGAGCGATGCTGAAAAGAGTGTGTGACCAATAAATGATGAGCTCTTCGTCTCACTCCGATGTGATTGGTTACGCCTCCTAGAGGCATTACCCACAATACAGCTGGTGCTATAGGGGTGCGTTTTTAAATAGTCTCTGCCTGATGCGACTCCCGAGGTTAATGCAGTTACCAACTGCCATGCAACTCCTAAATGCAATTAGCCAGCACAAATTGAGGCGTCTGAGAAGGAAAGAGGAAAAAGTAAAAGACTAGAGCTGAGACCTTGGAGATTCCCATTATTCAAATACCGTTGGGCAAAAAAACCCAAAAACAAATTCATAACAAACCACAGCAAAATACCCAATTTTTCCAGAGTTTTTATTTTGGTTATTTTTATGGCTCATATTTCATTTATTTAATTTCCTTATTTTTTTCTGCTGTGTATTCTCTTACCCAGCTCATATTCTGTTCTCAGGCATAAAAATGAACATTATTAAAAAACAAATAACCAGTATTTGAAAGCAAAATGAATCACTTTATAAGTTAAAGCATGACTGAACAAATATTTAAAAAAAAGACTGCCAACATTGCATCTGTGTAAGTGAGTCCATAGGATGCTGAACACTTGTATTTCCTTTTCTATCTTTGTGCGTATGTTGCAGGCTCATTTTTTATTTTCCCAGCTTAAAGATACCGGTGTGTGTTTTGATGTTTTTCCTACATTGTTGAGTTTCCTTCGAGGCTATTTTAGCGTGGTGCAAAGCACAGGTGAATGTCTGTTATCATTACAAGTCTGTTAGCCTGTTTCTATTAATCATAATTCCCCCTACACCGACCAGCCACAATAAACAGCTGATCTGTCACAGTATGGACTTCAAGACACTTCTGAAGGCGCCCTGTGATATCAAATACCAAGGCAGTAGCAGCAGATGGTCTCCTTCAGATGCATGTCTGCCATTGTGCACATTCTAGGAGTGGACGGGGTCACCACGGGTACTCTGATCAGTTTTGCGCTCATTAACTGTCACTTCCAGCAGTCTGCAGTCTTCTGCATGCTTTGCAATCTTTTTCTCTCACAGCCACATTTTGCTTTTAGCAGTTTGTGATGTTGTAGCTCTTCTTCTGACCTGCTCTTTGGAGATGTTTTGACCTACGTTTCCAGCTATAACCATTTGTCCCTTTAATGTCCTTTACAATTCCTCTTTAAATATGATTAACTTTGCTTCCTGATGTTTCCCAATGACAAGTACCGTTCTATTAGAACTAATAGTTAGTGAGCAGTGATCCAGGCACAGTCCAGATAATGAATTTATGCAATTATTGGTTTGCAGATTAAACCAATCTGCAAAAAAACATGTTCTGTCCATTGCAGTGCTTATAGGGTCTGAAGGGGAGCACTTCTTCCCCTTTGTTGACCCAGTAATAAAAAAAATGTGCTTATGTAGTGAAGTGATGCCCAACAAAGGTCATAATGTGTAGGGAAAGGGGAAAAGAGGAGTGTGGATTTTTCGAAGCATTGCTGAGACTGTGCACTGCTAAAAACATACGTTCCCAATGAGAGTGGCGGGATCATGCCTCTGCTGATCTCAGCACTGTGCACGTGTCTGATTTGTGCGTTTCCCCTGCCTTTCTGTTCGCAGAGGATTCAATGCTGCCAAGCTGCACTCCTCTGCTTCACTTAATGGGATAGACAGAACAAGAAAATGTCATCTCACTATCTTTCGTACAAAGACACCCCCCCTCCCCTGTTTTCCTGTTCTCTATGCTGTCTCCCCATCTGAATCCCGCTCACTCCATCAATCTACAGAGTCAATTCCTACTCCAGACTTCAGCCCCCCCAGCCCATGTTTGTCATGCAGGTATATGGTTTTGTCAATACAGCTGTTCACTGAGCTTTATCACAGGAGAAAGCTGTAAGGGTGATTGAAGCGCAAGATTGTGGAGGAAATCTGTGATTGAATAAAGGCTGATGAGGAAAAATAGGATGAAAAATATGAAGGGAGGAATTTCTTTTTCTTTTCTTTTTTTAAGGGAAGAAGGGAAGATGAAGCCCTGTGTCGAAAATAAAAAAGAGTAAAATGTTTGCCTGTTTGGGGGAAAGGGGCGAGTAGGGGAGAGAAAGAGCAGATGAATAGACAGGGGAAGCTGTATCTCTGTGTCTCTTGGTATTGATCGGGAGCACAGGCCTGAATGTGACTGGAGCTTTTTATCTCTTTTGTCTCTCCTTGCAGTGACACCTAAATTTCTTTCCTTCCCCTCAGATTTGCCTTAACAGCCTTCTGTTTCTTTTTATAATTAGATTTCCTTTCCTTCCATTTGTGCACGCCTCTTGCACTTACACAGATCTTCTGGTCTTTGTGTGAGTCAACCAACACAGTGAAGGCATTCCTTTTGTGACCTTCAAATGGCTTTTTTTGGCGGGTTAAATTTGGTTTTCAGGCTAGTGCAAAGGTTGTCAAAGATTTGGCTAAAAAGTTAAAAGGAAAGGAGCTAGGCAATGCATTATGACTAAGTGTGTTCAGAAACAGAGAAACGTGTGTATGTGTGCGTATGCATGCACAAACTGGCTCTAAGCTGCCGACCAGGCAGGACTCCAGATGGAAAGAGATTTTATCACTGTGGCTGGCTTGCAATTTCTTGCACATCTCATCCACTTTAGCGGACGGGGTTTCCTGCTCGATAACATTACTGCCACTCTTACCCACCATACGCAGACACATTTATGCATGCACACTGGAAACGCAAACACAGCCACAGTCACACAATGTAGTGAGCTGTCAGTCAGGACAGATGTCGCACCCATAATTGAGTCTGAGAGGGATGGTGCTGTAGAGCTCCCATTGGAGCACACGCTTTCCACTGAACATCAGTGAAGAGGGCTTTAACAACCCGGTGGATCATCGTGTTAGACAATACAACCACTGAATAGAACATGTAGCACTGAGTATAATAGTGCTGCATAGGATACCTTGATTCTCTGTAGTCATGTAGGACAAGTCGGACTTTATTGTATGTACATGTGCAAACTGTGTAGTGGGTAGATAAAAATGATTCCGAAATTATATTTTCCTACCAATCTATGGCTCTTTAAAACTGGCAGTTAAGCAACTACATTTTAAATTTATCTTCAGACCTTTCCCAAAACAGTCAAGATCACATATGTCTTTCTGACACTAGGTACCGCTCTAAGATGCCTCTTAGGTCCTGCCAACTGTCTGACACTCGAGTGACTTTGAAACACTGAATAGACGCGTTCAGTTAGAAAGCAGTTTGGATATCGGACAAATTAATTGTGTACATTGCCAAAGTCACAGAAGACCAAACTAATGAGGTTGCCGATACTAACAGTTCCAACATTTTAGACTCAAATGCAAGCGGATCAAACACTGGAACCTGACTTCCATAACATTATTTTTAAAGAAGGGATCTAAAATTGGTACGGTCTAAGTAAACAGGATAACGACCCTGACTCAAAATAGTGTTAAACAAACGAATAAGAAGAGAATAGTTGTTTAAAAAATACAATCATGTTTTCTGTACACAGTTTAAAACAGCAATTTTATATTGGGAACATTATGATAGCTGGGCTCAGTTCACACCACTCTACCCTATTACAGTGAGTAAGATTTGGACCAAATCAGGTCCTGGATCTTGTAAGGGACTTGCTGTACCTGTGAAAACTACTAAGGTGCAAGATGGGCCAGCTATTGCTGTTACAAAGCTGAAAACCATCATTGCCTACAGACACATTTTGAGACATTCACTGCCTTGCAGATTTTGACTGTAACACTTACAAAAATATTAACGATGTCAGTGGTGCTCTGCATTTAGCTCATTGCCCTACACCACTGAGTTTGGCAGATGAGAAAGGATTTCGTGTGTCAACAAATTAGAAAACTATAAAATGCATGTTTGTATGCACACAAATGCATGTGCACGTGGATGCACATGCATTTGTGTGTATTAATGTTTATGTAATGGGCTCAAGATACTCCACCGTTCCTCTGGTTGATTTGATTAGCTTAGCTAAGCGCTAACCCTCAGGGGCCTGCTGCCTCCTCTGCGAGATTAACGGAGCACAGCCACCGTTTGAATATGAATTCATCATAAATATGGATGTGAATGAATTTGCTAATGAGTGGTTGTATTCACGTTGTTAAAATGTGTTGGTAAAGAGTGGAACTTCTAGTGTAATATCCTCGAGCAGTCACACGGTTCTGAGTGCGTTCCAGGATGCTTCTGCTCCATTGTTTAAAGTTGGCGGTTGGTTGGAAGCCTCATTTAAAAAAAAAAAAAAAAAAAAAAAAAAAAAAAAAAAAGGGGGGAGGGACTTTCTCACTTCAGTAACCCCTTTTAATATGGATGCACACCACCATCCAAATGTATTTACACATTATTTTATGTACAAGAGCATACACAAATACTGGCATTTACGGCCTGCCATGTGGCAGGGCATGACACTTGCACAACTGTAAAAGACATAACGTGTCCTGTGTGTGCAATGGCAGAATAGTTGCATTGTTGAGTTACTCTTTACTCCACCCATATAAATTTTTCGTGCTCTGCCAACTAATCTTTGGCAACGATCTTACCATTTGTGCAGCACAACTGGCTGTAGTAGCAAGCACAGAAGCTACACTTCACGGGACTGGGCCTCCATGCTGATGGCTCATACATAGCATCAAGCATGTGGAAGAAAGACCACGCAGGATAAGAAGCTGTAGATTATGTTAAGTATCAACTTAATCAAAAGGCTCTAACAATGTTATCTGCACAGAGCAAGTTGACAGGGATGTTGCACTACTTTAAGTTTTCATGGGTAACCTTGTTGTTTATAGTTCTGTATACTCTTAGCTGTCCTTATTGACAGGCATATGCAAAGGACGGTTAAAGGAGATGGAGACTAAATGGATACCGGTTTAAAGATTAGCATCACACCCACCTCATTAGCATACTAATCACGGCCTCGTTATTTGCAATGGGAAACAGAGATTTAGTTAAAATGTCTGATGTAGTGGATTTGAGTGTAGGATGAATGCCACGGGCTATTTTTTTAAGTGCTGGTGTAGAAGTGAAAAATAAAAGTAGAGAAGCCCGGGAGGCTTAACTCAATTTAGTGAAGCAGCACCGAGGCAAGCAAGCTCATTGCCTTCAAATTCCAACTCGGGGACAAAACACTATCTTAAATCTGCTGTACAGATTCTAACAATGTGTACACACACACACACACACACTTGCAAGTATCTAAAAGCTTTTGTAAGTACGGACTGACGCTTCACACATGAGCAGACAGGGGCAGTCGGTTTCTTCCTCTCAGTTGACCTCAGAGCAGACGACAAACATATGCTGCCACCTGTGCCCCGGTGCCTGGGTGGCCACCTTGGGATGTGTGCGGAAAGAAGTGGGTGTGAGCGTGTGGGTGTGTTGCATGTGGGTGAGAGAGAGTGAGAGGAGCAGGGCTGGCACATGCCTAATTTCCCTCAGTGCTGGCAGCTCATACAGACAGTTGCTCCCTCATCTGCTGCCCTGCTGGATGGGTGCCTAGTGATTGAGCACTGCCCACCTCCCTTTGTCACCCATCTCCTTCAGTGATACCATTTCTGAAATGGTAACAGAGCACGTGTACAGTTGCTAAGACTTTTCACCACTAATAGACCCTGACTCTGTCTCTAGCTTGATTCAATGTGGTGATACAGGAGCCACGAAGGAGGAGCCAAGCAAAGGCTCTAGATGACTATTCCTGGACTTGTATGCCAGTATATGCTTTTTAAGCGAGAGGGAGTATGGAACTGGCCAAAAAACAAGGCTTTGTAGTCTGATTAAAAAGCACTGATATCTCTTGCAAGGCTTATACATGCACATACACACACTAGAAAACAGAAATGGTCAGATGGCTGGGGCTATAACTGGTTCTATCCTCAGGGAAGTCTTTAATTGGTCACAGTGCTTTACCATCTGGGGCTGGAGTGACGATGAAGGAAAATGGTGGGAGCTCCTGTAAGGCAGGAGTAGAAAATGCAGCTAGTGCAGGACAGGGATGGAGCCTATTAGTTTTAATACGTCCACCTCCAGTAATATTGCAATCATAATATGCTTGATGAAAGCCGCTTGTAGTATGCAAGAGGAAAAGGTGCGTGAATAATTGCGCATGTTGTATTCCTTTGCCCGGGTGCACTCATGTGTGCCTGTAGGTAGACAGAGTATTGCGTGGCAGCATCTGTGTTTGTGTGTAGAAGTGCGCTTAACTCTGGGATGTTATTGGCCGTCAGAGCAAAAGCCTGCACATGTGCTAACAACCTTCAGGACAGTAGCAACGGATAAAAACTAACAAACCCTCACTGGGGTGGTGTCTGTTTATATTTCTCGTTTTCTGGGTGCAGAGTGTTTGCTGTAATTCATGTTATTTGAATACATGGCCAGATGGAAGATATTAAAGGAAGCGTATGACAGATGGAAAGACATATAAAGTTGGTCTTTAGCTGATGAAGAAGAGAAACATGGAGAAAGCAGGGGGGGGGAAGAGGAGGTTGATACCGAATCGGGAAGGGTGGGGTAGAAGGAATATTTCATGTGTTTAGGCATGATGAGTAAATCTTTGATGCTCTAAAGGATTTCAGTCAACGATAGCTTTGCACACAGCTCTTCTCAAACGCTCTTAGGAAGATTTGTCTTTCATACTCCCACCTCTCTTCAGACTACCCCTCCTCTCACGCTTTGCCTTTTAATCTCTTGCTTACTCTCCATCTTCCATACTCACTCACTCACTCAGGCTCACTTCCTGGCTGGTCCTCAGTAAGAGGTAGTGTCATATTTTGTGCGTATGTATGCGCTCGTGTGCCCATGCGTGTTCCTGTGCATCTTAGTTAGTCTTAAATCCCCCTCTTCTGCCTTTGTGTAAACACCGTTTCATATTTGAAACACCGTGGATCCCTTTCTTATCGCAAAATTCAGCCTTTTAACTCTACGTCACCGTTCTCCCGCCACAATAACAAAGCCCACTCTTTCACTCACTGCCCGTCTTTCTTTTCTTCTCCCACTTTCTTCTTTTGTTATTCCACTCCCTCTATACCCGTGCTGTACAGCTCAAGAAAGTGAACAAATTCACATAAAGCTCATAAAAGCAAACTAGCGAGATACACCGGTGAATTTATACCAGACAAAACTGAAGAAAGAAATTAAATAAATGAGCAGAGAAAGACAATGAACACAGATGATTCCACACAGGAGCCCACATGGTACAATTAAGCAGTTAACATTAATTCATGCTCTGTGGCACGTATAATAATCCCGAGCATGCCTTCTTGGTTCTGAGGAAAAGATCTAAGTGTCTTTGAAAGAGGGTTCACTGTTGGGTTGGGGTGCTTGGATTTTTTTAAGGCCACAGTTTCAGTTCATTAAAAAGATCAAATTGAAGACATTTTTAAAAAAAAAAATCTTTTTACCCCAGGCATAATCACTTGATCATTGCTGGATTGTAAGTTTAACTCCATAATTCTGATTATTATTTATATTGTTATTCATACTTTATATTGTGGTTATATTTCCAGCTCAGTTGAAAATCTTTGAGAAATCTTTTAAATACCGCAGCTTTCACCAGACTACCAGTGCTGTGTTCCTTTCTTAGACAGCGTAAAACATGGATGCAGCTTCCAGCCAGTCAAAAAAACCCAAAAAAAACCCAGTCTGTAAGTGTCTTAAACCTGCAGTCTATCTGAAAGCCTTCGGGTGGAAATAGCTGTGGCTGCAAAAAGACTTCCGATGTCTATGGGAAAACAGCTTCCTGACTTGACCTCTGTAAACAATTTCCTGCTGAGTTTATTGGCCTGTTTTCTGATTCTGTTTACTCATTCTTAGGTTATAGCAATGAAAATTGATAACAGATTTTTTTATTCTGGGCATACTGCCTTAAAAAGGTGCCTTATCTGTTATAATATTCATGCGCATATTGGCCAACAATTTAATTGATAAAAACCTACGAGCAAGCAGTTTTACAGCGAAACCCGCTCCTCCACCTCACATCTGGTTTTTCTGTGTACTGCACTGACAGAGGTTTCAGAGTGGGACTTCAGAAACCAGTGGATGATGTTTTTCTTCTACTGTCTGTGGTTCCTGTTACTTTAGAAATTGGAGCTGGGAGGGATGCTGTTTTAGTAGTCGTAGTAGTAAACTGGAGTCTTCCAGCCCTCACAGGCACTAAACTTTTCTGCAGCACATTCACAAATAGAACCTTCTTATTTCTGCCCTTATTTAGACACACACCACAGCAGTGGTATTACACATTACGAGTTCGGCAGTTTTATTGGACAACTGTTTACATTCACTGCTGCCGTCTTCAACTGCAGTGTGAATTTGGACTTTAAGATCAAGATAAAACTTCTGATTTACCACACACGCCTTCACATTGATAACTAGTATGAGCATCATTCGCACAAAGCTAATTAGTGTATCACTGCTATTTCTCAAATGCTATTTCTCAACTTTTATGTACACACATGCTGTTTAACCAACAATATTGCAAGAGGCTCATAGTTAAAAAGTGATCTATTTTAACAAAAGCAGATAACATTTGTTCCATTTTAGCCATAGCTGTTGCATAACCCTCCTCCTGATTTGTCTCTGTTAACATTCATACACTGAATTGCTGCTCTTAACTTTTTCAAGGTGTGTATGTCCTGACACCTCTATTAGTCATGTAATGGAAGCTCAACTCGAGGAGCAATGTGGAGGCAGCAGGTGGGGCAGAGGTGTAGGTAGAGGGTTATTACAAGAAGGGAAGACTACAACTCACAAGCGACCGTGGACGTTTGTACTGCAAATTCTATCAGAACCCCTGTGGTTGTTGCACAGATGGCAGGAGATTCATGCTTTTGGAAAGCAACTCATGGTATGAAGTGGGGCTGAACGATTATGGAAAATAATCTAATTGCGATTTTTTTTGCCCCAATATTGCGATTGCGATGCGATATGCGATTATTTTTTAAGGTCTTTGTCTTCTGTATTATTAAACAAAGACAAGCAATACATCATATAGTATGGCCAATACTATATTACATTAATTTTAAACTGTTCTTTCCTGGAAGACAGACCTCTGTTATGATGACATGAGGTGATGCATGAATTGATGACTGACATTTTTATTTAACTTCTTCAATCACAACAGTATATTTGAACATACACAATAGTTTATTTTTAGCTTACAAACATCTGAGCATAAAGTGCTGGCAAGGAACCCTGGTGTAAACATTAAAATGAAAGTCAGTACAATGTGCAGATTGCAGAAATATACATAAAAAAAATCAGTGGCTTTACCACACTCAGTTTTTCGACATCTGTGAACTACTAGACAGTCATTCAATTAAAAAATAATATTAAATAAATAAAACTAATAAATAAAAAATACACACATCTTACTGATCTCTGCAGTCAGTAACATTACACATAAAGTGCAAACATAATAGCAATTGTATAAACACACACACACAAACACGCCTTTAAAATTTAAAGGCGTGAAATTGGACGGTCTAGCCTTCTGATTAGCGTCACCGCTGTCTCGGTGGAGTTTAATAAACTCGGCCGTCTGCTTCTTGCTATCTAAAATATAACCAGACACTGGTGTAAATTCTCGACTGTCTCATACTTCTGTTTAATAAGTTTTCTGTTTGACGTTTAGTCAGCTGTGTGAAAACCAAGGAGGAACCCACCCGGGGGATTAATAAAGTTTTATTTTATCTAATCTAATAACTTTAATCTCAGCCAAACCGATTTACTCACGAACAAACAAAACACTGAAAAAAGCCCAACAATAACTTTTTTAGGTTGTCTAAGTGACTTATATATTACGTTTAACCCGAGCAGCGAAACTCCGCGGTGATCTGAAAATGATGTGCCGGGAGTTGTGCCGTTCTCGGCCGCATCAGTAACCCTCGAGCTCCCGGCTAGCTGTCGAGCTGGTGGGTAGCAGACGCCTCTGAAAACGTCGAAGCACTTTTGCAAATATGGGATATATTGATAAACCGAGCAGATATTTGATGTTTACACAACTACTTTCTCGCCTGAAAATATTTTAAAAGTTTATTTTGTGACCCAGAAAGATTAGTATGAGTAATTTTAAAACTTAGTAGCGGCCGCCATTGTTGGAAACTGGAGTTTGGCTGGGCCGCGCTATGAATTCTGGGATATGGTAGTAATTTGGACAGCCTTCGGCGCGTCGCTGTGACGTAATCGGTCTACAAATGCGGCCTCAGGAGGATGCAGCCCATGAATTTGGACATGTCCAGAGTATAATCGCAGCCTTTGCGGTTAGAAAATTGCACTTGATCATGTCGCGATATTATCGCAAATGCGATATATCGTTCAGCCCTAGTATGAAGTACTCGATTTTGATATTATTTTTTTCTAAATTTTAATGTTGATAAGCATCATGTCCGTTAGCGCTGTGCATGATTCAGTGACCCATCACCGCTGAGTCACAGCTCTGGAGGAAATGTTTGGGCACACAGAGGGAAATACCTCAGTCACTTATCCCCATCTATGTGTGTCAGAGAGCAGCTGTTCCCTCAGGCTTGACGTTCGGTGTGTTTAGGTGAGTTTGTAAGAGAGAGAGAAAGTGGAGAGTGAGAGAGAGTGTGAGAGACCGCCCATCTTTGATGTGCCTGTCCCTTCCACCTTTAGGTATAATGAGCTGAAATAGCTGCAGGGGCTTCGCTCTGTTTCTCCATGTCTGATTTCTTTTTGCACAGTGTCATATGGAGAGGATGCCACTCATTAACTAGTTTAGAATACACAAGAATTTAAAAAAAGAATTGATAATTATGTGATGTAAAAAAAAAAAAAGAATAGATTAAAGTGGGATCGAGATGCCTTCCTGTTTTGAAAAAAAAAGATGAGCTGGAGGAGAAAGTCAACTAAAAAAAGAAGGAAAATAAGTGATAATTAGGTGCTGACAAGCAACTTGTCTAACAAAGGAAACTCACCAGATCGTGTGGTGGAGAGGGCATAAGGGAGTAAGGGTTTATAGTGAAGGTGTTGGTGTGTGGCTAGAATGAAACTTGAGTGAGGAGAAAAATGGGACAGAGCCCAGACATGCATGGCGGAGAGAGAGACAAAGGAATGCTTGAGAGACCCCTTTATTAAACGAAGAGGCCTTTTTCCTTTCGGTCACCGTGACCTTTGTGTTACAGCGTATGGCACACATTGACGCTCAAACACCCACCCAGAGTGATGTTCCAATAGCGGTAGAGCACCGACTCCTCACTGAAAATCTCATAACAGCATCTGTAAGATCTCTCATATCCTCTTACCCCTCTCAGCTCACCCCCCTGATTTCTATTTCATCTCTCTTCACATTTTTAGAAGATTGGATTTGGTGTGATATAATAGCGCAGTGCAGAGGCCTCTTTGATCGGTCAAGATAGTGTGAGATATTCCACTCATAGTCGATAATTTGCTTTTCAAATCAGGCACTAATTTGTTGTCTGCTTTAATAATTTTTCTAAATGAGTTTTTTTACACTACAGGGCTGCAATTTGTCAGCTGTGATAATAAACAATGGTTAATGCATTCATTACAATATATGAATTATATTATTTCTGCACACTCAGCTCAGAACATGCAATGCGTTCATCTGCAGAGGATATAATGATAGTTAACAGAAGTTTGATACATTTCTTTTTAAACAGCACTTTGATGATTCAGAAATTCTGTGCGTGCTTACAATATGAGCCCAGAGATGATGTTGATACACTTACCTGTATGTGGTTGTAAACACTATGAAAAACATCATGTTTTCTGTTTTATTGAAATTATACTTTATATATTATATTGTATTGGGAAACATATATATATATACACACACACACACACACACACACACACACACACACACACGTTCATTTTATTAAAAAAAACATTTACATGTCTCTGACTTTAGGTTTATCAACTATTTGATTTACAAATGTGGTGTTCAGACTTCCTGAGAACAGGAAAGCTGCACACAGGCAGTAGGACAGTACGCTCTCCACTGAGGAGCTGTAGAAGGCAAGCAGCAACTTCCTCAGGATGTGTGGCTACCGCTGGGCCTTCTTTACCAGGGCGTTAGTGAGATCACTGGAGATGTGGGTGCCCAGGAACCTGAAGGTGAAGACAGATTCCACTTGTTCTCCATATATAAAGAGAGAAGAGTAGACCCGTCTGTGTCTCCTAAAGTCCGTTATGAGTTCTTTTGTTTTAAGGATGTTCCGCTTCAGGTTATTTTCTGAGCCTGATGAGCCCAACCACGGTGGTGTCATTGGCGTGCTTGATGATGACGTTTGTTGGGTGGGTTGGTGTACAGTCATATGTGTACAGGGTGTAAAGTAGAGGGCTGAGAAGGCAACCCTGCTGGGATCCGGTGCTGTGTGACGGCGGGGGCCAAGTCGGACTGATTGAGGCTACGTCCACACTAATGCGTTTTTGTTTGAGAACGCATCACTTTCTCTCCGCTTTGGCCTCCCGTCCACACTGAGAAGGCGTTTTCCTCAAGGAAAAACGAACGCAGCGTATTGGAAACGCTCTTGAAAACGCATATTTCGAAACTGAGCTGTCCTGTCGCAGTGTGGACGCTCAAAAACGCAGACTTTCTAAAACGATGACGCATTTTAGTCATGTGATGCAGTCATGTGACCAATTAAACATAGATAGCGGAG
The DNA here is from genome assembly GCF_041146795.1 of Maylandia zebra. Lineage (NCBI taxonomy): Eukaryota > Metazoa > Chordata > Actinopteri > Cichliformes > Cichlidae > Maylandia > Maylandia zebra. The sequence continues at coordinate 18,509,622 of NC_135182.1, read as the reverse complement.
TGCATTATACAGCAGTTGTTTTGATTGCTCTCAATTTTGACAGCCCTAAAAAAAGATTAATATCAGTCTATACATGCTCCAGATAGCTTTTCTTCAAATTCTTTAATTCTCACTCGCTTTTGTGCATGCGCAGGAATGGAACGTAAGCGTTTTCGGTTGTTTCAATGTGAACGCACAACTCTGTGAAAACGACTAAAAACGCTAGTGTGGACGCGTTTTCAAATCTATCCGGGCTAGTGTGGACGTAGCCTGAGGCCAGTTGGTTAGGAAGTCTGATCCAGGAGCAGCTAAATATGGGGGGGTCTGAATGTGGTCCAGTTTGGTGGTGATAATGTCTGGGATTATAGTGTTGAACACTGTACATCCTCATGTAGGTCTTCCTGCATCATCAGGCTGTGCTTTAATGACCTGGGTGCTTGGAGGAGTTTGTTTCCTAAGGGGGATGTAGTCAAGGATGAGGAGCAAAGAGAGACGGTCAGATTGTCCTAGATGGGGGAGGGTTGTTACTGTGTAGGCCTGCTTGATGTTGCTCTACACATGGTCCAGTGTCCTGTCTCCCTGGTAGGACACTCAACAGATTTCAAACCTACCTTATTAAAGTCCCCAGCAACAATATGGACACCCTCTAGGTGCTCTCTCTGCTGTTTACTGATAATGTCATGATCCTGGGCCATGTTGGCCCAGCATTCTTAGTTTTCGTGTGTTTTGGGTTTTGTTCTTTATTTATGCCTTGGTTTCTAGGTTGTTATGTTAAGGTTAGGGATGGGTATTGTTTAGGTTTTATCCGATACCAGTACCAAACTGGTACTTTTGAAACGGTGCCGGTGCTTAAACTGTGCTCAAACTGGTGCTCAAACCGGTGCTTAAAGAATGGAGAACAAAAAATTGGTCCAAAAACCTCTCATGTTCAGCTGTTTTTGTTTTTTTTGTAAAAAAGATAACAATGTTAGCCTTTTCTGCAGCTATAGGGGATTTATGGCATCACTCTTGGCTGGAAGCAGCGCTTAATCAATGGAAAAAACAAACTTTGTCCAAAAACCTCTCATGTTTAGCTGTTTTCCACTTTTTCTTTGGTCATTTTAGCTTTTTTGGCCAGGATGAAGGGAGTACCTGCCATCAAACAAGAAGAAAGCCGCATGTAACTACAACTGTGTTTGCTAGTTCACCTTACATGCATTAATGTAATAACGCAGTTAGCCTACTCAACGTAAATTACACATGAACAACATTAAGCTACTCGCCCAGAGAAGAACAGCTGTTGCTGCCATCATCATCCGTCATCATTTCTGCTACACTGGCAGGGCTAGGGGCCAGGACTCGCCTCCTCGGGTTTTTTGCGGATGTTGCTAACTCCGGGTCAGATAACAGGCACCACACCCGCAGTAGATATGCACGATGTGAGGTCTCGCAGCAAGCTATCAAATACGACACATTTCTCGGCTTTTAACAAAATGCTATATGTTGCCAGGTGTTTCATCAGATTTGAGGACTTACCTCCTTTGCACTGCCGGTATCCCGGTACCCATCCCTAGTTAAGATGTTTCTTATTTGATTACCCCCTGTGTACCCCTGTGTGTATTTGTGAGCCCTCGTTTCCCCATGTTTTCCCCAGCCCGTTATGTCCGTGCTCTCTCTCCTCCTGTCTGAACCTCTGTGTACTTCCTGTTTTACTTTGACAGTCTCTCGTCAGTATGCGTCATGTTGTGTTCACTCCTGCCCTGTCTCATTATGATTATCTGTGTCAGCTGTCTCCCCGTGTGCTCCCACTTCCCTCGTTAACCCTCTGTGTATTTATGTCCGCATCTCCCTCAGTTCTGTGTCGCGTTCTCCTTCATTCATGGCTGTGTGTTTCTCTGTGTATTACGTTATAGTTTCCCAGTTTAGTTTGTATGGTTTTGCTCTCCAGCAATAAAGCTGTGAATTTTGAGTTCATTCCTGCCTCCGTGACTTTGTGATTGGGTCCTCATCCAGCCTGCACACAGCCGCAATCATGACAGATAATAAGTTGCATTAGGGTGACGTAAACAGTCAGTACTGCACGTTTCTGTTTCCTTAAACCGAAACTCCCAAAATTTAGTTGAGAAGCCTGTGTGAGCTGCAGATGAGCCTGTCAGTCACAGCTGTCACAGGACACAAATCTTTAAATCTTATTAAGGTAGAAATGATTTCCAAAATCACCAGCAGAACACTTAATAGATGACCCAAATTACTTTTTTCTTTTTTTAAAAAACAATTATTGATTTAGCAGAAAAGTATCACTTTTTTTAATAGGAGACAATTGGGGAAAAGATCAAGCAGCTAGTCATTGCGCTTCCATCTTCAAGACAGGGTAGTAACAGCTTGAGCACATCTCTAATCCCTAATTCTAACCCTTACATATGGAATCCAGTCTCATTAATCCGTATGCCTGAATTTATGTTGATGCTGATGATGCAAAGGAGTTCTGAAAGACTTTAAAACAGATATTTTTAGAATGACTTTTTTATAAAGGAATTTTGTTGGGTTAGGAAAGTTTGCAAAGCCCTTGTTCGTTCAGTTTTTCCCTTAAATTTGCCAACACACCTTTTGCTACTGGATGGTTTTCTAAGCTGTTGCCACCACATGACCTGAAAACCAAAAACAAACCATGCTAGTAACAGAACAGGAAATATATTTCCAGAAAACTATTAAATTAATATTTTACATGGAACAAAAACTAGTAAAACAATGTTCTTTAAAAAATTCATGGAACAAAAAAGTATAGCACAGAAACATAATAGTTTCCTTGGACAAGATGTTGTAGGCCTGTGTTGTATAACATATGAATATGCAAAAACAAAACAGAATGGGTGGAAGGAGCTTGCTCCATATCTAAGATTCAATTAGGTACAGCTCTCATCTGATCAGAAGCTTATGTTGTATTATGGATGTGCCCCCTGCTGTGGACCCAGATCCCAAAATGACAGGCTTTGACTCCTGTCTTCTTCTTCTTTCTTTTTTCCACATGCTCCCCCTCCTCTTGGATAAAAAGGGCTCTTGTGTGTCTCTTTTTCCCTTCCAGTCCTGATCCGTTCTCTGCCCTTGCTTCCTTGTTTTGTTCTGTATCGTGTCCTTACTATCAGTGCAGGCTCTTGGGGACTATATGTAGGCCTGAGTTCACCAGAGTTTGCTAGTTGTGCAGTGTTTCATGAACTTCCTTGATTATTTTTTCTAGACTCCCGAGAGAGTGCACTCGATGTGTTTTTGTTTGTTTGTTTGTTTGTTTTAAATTTTGTTTTGTTTTTGGTGCACTTGAATGGTGCATTGATACTACTTAAATATAGGCTACAAACACAATAATTTATTTATCCTGTTTTTTGTTTGCTTATTTTTTTACTTCTTGCTGTGAAATAACAAAGCATTGATGCTGATCCATGTGGTTGGCTGTATCAAGCAAAAGAGCATTGTCCCTTTGTTTGTCTTTGCTTTTTTGCTCGATTTTCTTCTTTGTCTTCATCTTGCTGTCTTTCTTTTTCCTCCCACTTTACTCTCTTATCTACTCTCTCCCATTTTCTTAGTTGAACCTCTTCATCCCTCATTCTGACTCATCGACAGCTCCACAGAAAATAACAAAGGAGTGGAGGATGTGAATGGGCAGGATGTTGGGTAATAGGAATACGAAAGACAGGTGTAGGCACAGCTTCTGTATTTAAATCTCTTTTTCCAACTTCCTGACCCGGTATGCCTGCAACACAAGCAGGCATACTGGGTCAGCAAGTGACGTCTGTTCAGCAAGGAGGTTGGACTTGCATGAAGTGGAGCGGCGGCTCGCCCACTTGCTTTGTTTTCCTCTCAGCAGTACTCTTAGTTTCAGAGAGTAATTAACAATAATTACCCTACTGGCTTTGCCAAATGGCCATTTGCTTTGCAGCAACACATGCACGCACACACATCCACTCACACACTCACTCTCTCTCTTAAAGCTTTTACCCACTGATAAGTGGTAACCATTTCAGCTGTGTCTAAATATCTCTAGTGCTACGTCTTGCAGTACACTTGTGATTGACATACAATATAGTGCCAAAGGTATGTATGATCACACTTTGTTTGCTTTTGGGGTTTGTTTGTTTCATTTATTTATTTATTTATTTATTTATTTATATATTTTGGTGTGTGTTTATATAATTAGTTTCAGCTTAGCTGTAGTCATGCTAGGGAAAATGATGATTTGTGTCCACAGCACAACCAAAATGATTGCGACTGTGTGCAATCACCTTACAATCTCCCTACTTTTGAAAAGGTTAATTCAAAGGTGACGAGCAGATATCAGACCACGTGTAGTCAGTTGCCGTCTTCAAACCGTCTTTGGGGCAATAAGATGGCAACAGAAGAGCAATAAGACGGAGTCGGTCTACAACCAGTTTTCAAATGAATGGGGTCAAGTTGGTAATTGCATGCAATCTGTTTGTGATAATGTACTGTGATGAATTGCAAATCTGTTGCCGTCTGTTGCTAGTTACATCAGATTTATAGTGGAGTCTGTGGGAACTCACACCGGCGGACTGCACAAAATCCACACATAGGGCACAACTCCGAGATTGGGCCAGTTTTGCACTAACAAAAGAATAAACTTTTGGCTTGGCAGCATGCTGCAGCTACTGCGATAGGCTGATAAAAAGGAACAGCCACACTCTTGAGTTAGAAGGTCAACCCTAATCTCACCATCATTTAAAGCAGGAACGTGTGGTCCATGATGCTGTAAAACATGTTTTGTTTGTTTACAAAATAAACAAAAAAATAATGTGCTGTGCTGCAGGAAAGCATAAAAAAATCAAACTGTTTTCTTAGAAATCTACTTTAGTGTTATACTTATTAATTCTTTAAACTGACAACACATTGTGTGTTGCATTTAGATATTATTTCAAATTAAACACAGATGGTAAAGGCAAAATTGGTCAAATATCAGTAAGATAGGAGATTTGATTCCGGCATGTTGAAATATTTGTATTGCTGCATTTGACTCAGTGTCTGAAAAGGAAAGTGTGATGCTGGGAACATAGTGCGATTAGATTAGTCTCGGCACAAACACAATCCAGCTAATAAATGCATTTTGACAGACACATGTTATGTAAAAGCGCCTATCGAAGGAAGTAAAAGACAGACAGCGCGCGAGAGAGAGTGAGATGTTTTCACTGTGTGCTGATCTCTGTGTAGAAATATGACTAAGAGCCTAAAACACTGGAACTCGCTTGACTATCTTTAAAGAAGAAAACAGGATGTATTCTTGTTTCTGTCTTGCATTGGGATTCTCTTCCTTTCTCTCGTCAATGCTCTGTGGAGTTCAGCTCAGTTCTGATATGTTTCAATAAAACACCAATATTCCTGTGGAGCAGAACGTGCAGTTCAGCTCTAAATGCTCAGAGGTGAGCACTGAGTAAAGAATGACGGGGCACAACTCACAGCTTTGAGCTATCCAACTGTGCCAGTTACGCACTCTTTCTGATAATATCTCCCCCTCTCATTCCAAGTAAATACACACTTTTAGCAGCAACTATCACACACGCATTGGCCGCAAAATAAGACATGCTGTTTGGTGTTACATTTAGTTCAATTTACAGTAAATTGCCTGCCACAAACCTTAATAACTGACATTTGGGTGTTTCGTTATTGGATTGAGCAGACCAGTTGCGCTCATTGGCACAGACTGACTCGACTGATTGCAACATGTTGGCAGTGTGTCTGCATTCATAAATTAGATGGCAATTATCTGTTTTAGGCTGATTGTAGTCAGTCAGTCGGACTGAGACAGGTTGCCGCGCAGCGGGTGACCTGGGCAATAACCTTGTAACCAAAACCCTCAACCTCTGGGTGACCAGCTGGTCTTCTCAACTATTTGCAATCTGTAATGACAACAGTGAGTCAGGCCTTATTACTAGCCAGTAATTCAATCCTGAACGGAAACTGTTCATTAGAACCACAGTTTGATCTTCCAGCTACACTTAAGGCATTGGGATTAGGAGCACAACACTGATGATGATGATGTGGGTGGGACAAGTACTACCGCTTCACTTTCCCACCCAGATTTTATCATGCAAACATGTTTCTGTAACGTTTATGACTCTGTACAATGCCTCAAAGAAAAGCTGAAGATGTCGCACACTGGCACCCATGATTTAAAAATGATATCTTTGTGCGTGTTTGCAGGAGTTATTTTATTTGCTGAATAGAAAGCAGGCCTGCTTTTGTGAGGACTGAAGATTTTTCTGTATCTTCCAGCAAGGATAGCTGAATGGTTGGATCTTTGCAATCCACAACAACTCTAATATATAGGGAAAAAGAACAACAACAACAAATGCACAACACTGCTGTTTGATTTGCCGTTGGTGCTTTCTTTCGGTGAGATATCTTTTCTGGTCCTGTTACTTCCAAACCCATCCTAAAATGTAAAGATCAGGCTTAATAAATTATCATCTATTTTTCCATGTGTCATCTTTGTGAAATCCTTTTCCCCATGGTGGTGTGTCCCCATGTCACCCCCCACTTCTATCTCTATGTGACTGGACTTAAAAGGCTAGCTTGGGGGATGACAACCGTCACTCACATCAGAGAGCTGAAAGAGTAGGAAAAGATCTGGAATGGAGGGAGATGAAAGTAAAAATTGCAGATGAGGTAAAGCAGGAAGAGCGTAGTTTTAAAGATTTATCGAGGATTGACAGCTTCGCTGCCAGTCAAAAAAGAAAAAGGGTAAGAAATGCAAACCATCCACACATGAAAACCTTCATCTCAAAATGTAAGATTACCTGATTCACTGGTGAAAAATGCATTTTTTGGAAATCCAGTCTCCGTCAATGTTTTGCAGAGGGTGGGGGGTATCTGAAATCCTTCACAAACCACTGAAATGTTTATTCATCCTGTGATAATAAAGGCTGATTTGCAGGGAACACATGCAGAGTGTTTTGCAGCTGAGAAATGACTGAATGCGATTTTTGATGTTTTGATGTTAATAATGAATTGAAATGAGTCACTCTCATCAATGTCAGCCTTGTATCTCTGGTAGTTTTACCGGGGTTAAAAGAGAAATTCTTAAAGTTTATGAATATCTGAAAAGATATTTTCTTATTTATAATATTTATAAACATTTAAATTTCAAATTTTAGTATGTGAGTGTTACATGTGTTTGTATTAATCCTATTTGAAACACAGCAGCTCATGAGTCACATTTCTATATCAAGCCACTCCTGAACTAGAGATAACATCAGAAGCATCTTATCCAGGCTAAGGAGAAATAGAACTGGACTGTTGCTCAGTGGTCAAAGTCCTCTTAGATGAAAGTAAATTTAGCATTTCTTTTACAAATCTAGGTCCCAAAGTCTGGTGAAAGCAGGGAGAGGCACAGTATACCGTCTGTTTGAAGTTCAGTGTGAAGTCTCTCCACAATCTGTAATGATTTGAGGTCACCTGCAGATGTTGGTCCAAAGTCGATGCACCATCTACCTGGAAATTTTAGAGCACATCATACTTCCATCTCCTGACAAACTTCATGGAGATGGCAATTTCCTTTTTCCAGCAGGACCTAGCACTTCCCCACAGTGCCAGAACTGCTACCAAATCTTTTGCTGACCATGTTATTACTTTTACTATTACTGTGCTTGATTGGGGTAGCCCACTTGCCTGACCCCATGTGAATCTATGGAGCGCTGCCAACACCTAACACTGCAGAAGAGTTGAAGGCTGCAAAGCAGCCTGGGGAACCTCAACGGTGCCACTCTCCTTTGATGCCAAAATTGGTGGATGTGGTTCAGGAGGTAGAACAGGTTCCACTAATCGGTAGGTTAGTAGGCTGGCTGCTCCAGTCTGCATGCTAAAGTATCCTTGGGCGAGATGCTGAACCCCGAGTTGCTCCCAATACATTGGGTTTGAATGTGTGTGTCAATGTTAGATAGAAAGCTAGAAAACACTTAGACACAGAAAAAGTGCTTGCATGAATGTTGTGTAAAGTACATTGAGTTTAAAAGTGCTATATAAGAACCAGTCCATTTACCAAGCAATTTATGGTAGAAAATCCCCGATCAAGTACTGGAGTATATAAATGATAGGGGTGGACAACATAATCAAAATTATACCACAGCAGTTCAGGGAAACTTGTAATAGTGATATTTGTAGAGATACAGGGGGAAAAAGCTTGTTTTATTGGTGATTGCAGTTTACCGGCATAGGCTTGTGTAAGTGCAAAGAAAATTATGTGCATTTTACTGCCATTGACAACACACTGCCTATTTCGAAGTGTGAAACTATTGCCACAAGGTGCCGGTAGCAGGTCGCTGTACAATATTGTCACATAATAAATTTGAAATTAAAAAGTGTTTTCTAACGTGGCTTTTTGTGCAATGCAACCACATCTGCAATTTCCATCCATCCATAACTATCGAGTGCTCCAGAAATACTCGTCATTTGTTTAATTTCAGGGTCGCACATCACCTGCTGCTAGTATCTTTTGCTTGGGTGCCTTCATAGCCTAGTTGTATTCGGCAGTGTATTTTTGCTTTCAGTTTGCTGTTTCCACATTCAGGAACAGTTTTCCTGTTTGTATGAAAGTTTGTTCAAAGTTTTGTGCTTTGCTGGAGGTTGTTGAAGTTCATTCTCAGACATGGCTGGATTTTTGTTGGTGCTGTGCACGCAAGGGAACATTGATATTGTTGATATCATGAAGAAAACGCGTTCTTTTTTTTTTCTTTATCACACAAAACATCATGCTGGTATTATCATGGACAATGTGACATGGTAATTTTTGTTATTATTAAGTCTTTTCTTTCTTTTTTAAGGAAACATTTGAATAATTTCTGGTGATATAGTAGTGTGTATTTGTATGTATATGTATATTAATGTGTATTTTATTTCATTTTTTAAGAAATACTGTTATTTATCCCAAAAGCTGAGACTGTACTATTTTATTGTTGGCAAAACATTTTAAAAAATCAATAAAATAAAGACAATATCACAAAACTAAACTAGACACCCTTAAATGAACTGCAGTGCCTGTGTTCATTGTGATGAAAATACTTTGCCTGGTCCAAAAGTGTGGGTATTGATGTTATAACAGCTCAGACAACAACTGAGGCCTTTAACTTCTGAAGTGAAAAGAAGTCAATATTTTTCTTCAATAAAACGAGTTATTTGCCCAAGCGCTGGGCTTCGGCTACCACAAATTCTGCTTCTGAGCTGTGTGATCTTCAAGAAAAAAACACAGAATGTCCTTAGATTCATTTCTAAAGGCTCTTGTAATGTTTGCAGTTAAGGACCGAACAGGTAAAATAAGTCCTCAGAAGTGTGTGTGCATGTGTGCATGCACGTTTTTCTATTTATTTTTTTTGTTTTGTTTTTTGCATGTATGCCAGAGAATGCCATCTCACGCTGTTCCTAATCCTTTGCAGATTGAGGTCAGTGGTACTATTGGATGATCCCGGTGTACAACTTCAGCCCGACTGCTGGAAAGGCTGAGATTGGCTGGTGTTATCTTATTTGTTCTGTCCTCCCGACATATCTGGTGTAGGGCTCCGATTGCATGGCTCAGATGCCTTGAGATGAGGTCAAAAATATTAAATATGCCCACAATAAACGGGCCATCCGACAGGAGGAAGCAGCTAACTGCTTTCACCGTCCATTAGTGTGTCTACAGAAAGAATGCAAGTCGATTTCAGGATTGTGTTGGTGGGTGCGGTTGTTATAGTAACTAATGACTGTTCTCACAGGCCCTCAGCACCATGTGGGAGAGTTGCTATGGCAATGCCAGGTTGTAGCGTAGGTGTGTTGTGTGTGAGGTTGCTGTTCACTCATTGTTGACAGGAGTGTCAGAGTGAGAGGACTTTGCTACAACCAGTGTTTGAAGTGCAGAACTTTTGTGTATTGAAAACACCACAGAGCAAAGAAGAGATATTATATATTATTAATATTATTAGATATTATTAATATTACAGGAGTAACTTGCATTGGATTATGAAACTGATGTCCAAATTAACTAACCAACTCCAAAATGTATAATCAGCTACTAATTTATATTTTAATTTCATCTTTGAGAATCCATCATTCAAACAACACAAATTTTAGAAGAGTCCCATAAGATCACACCAGAGTGATTCTGCGGAAGTTCATAACTGATAATATTTAACAATTATTTCCCAGCAGTTACCATCATTACCACTAATTGCTCTGTTTCTGAAACTGTTACAAATAAAGTATTTGAATATAAACACTAATCCAGGCTCAGTAAGATTCCCATGTCAGTTATTGTATTATTGCAAGAAACAAACAAATACATCAGCAGGATAGCTTTATTCCTGCCCAAGGCTCCCATTTGCATCCCTTGCTGCTAGGTGGTTTTTCGAGCACTCAATATGACCTCTAGTGAACTTCCAAATTACCTTGAATCAGACCTTGTCTGTGTTTTTGTAAGACACAAAAATGCAGAAACTGTTTATTCTCGTCTGGACATTTTATACATCTTTACTTAATCCATTTTCAGGAGGCAGTGTCTTATCAGATTGTGGCCCACCTGATTACTTTCCGTATTTTTGTGCCATTACTATCTCATTGTTTTCTTTTTCTTTGAGTGCTTTGTTAAACTCTGGATAACCATATATTGAGTCTCTCTCAAAATCCTCTTTGGTTCTATGCACTTTTGTCCCTCTGATATCTCTTTCTTTTTTAAAAGCAAATGACAGACATCACCACAGTGGCCTCTACTTGCATACATTCAAAATAATGCAAGAGTAAAGCTTTTCTTTCCCACGCATCTACACTTAGACGCAGCAAGTTACTGCGCAGAGGCAGACTCAAACATGCTGAATTGTAATCTTCACAGTGACATTCCCTTAGGAGCGTGAATAGCCAAACACAATGCACTTCAATTTTCTGGCTTTTAAGAAGTGGTCACAGTCCCTGCATGGCAAAGCGCAGAATCCTCTGTGTGAATTATTTACCCAATTAAATTTTGTCCAGTAACCTTTATTTCTAGCATGATCCGCCCCCACCCCCTATGACTGACCTTATTGCCTTTTGGTGTTTTTGCTCGTCTGTAATGGATTTAGTTTTGGAAGCTCAGATCTAATGCTGTCTCTATTTCAGTCTTCCTGACACACATACATAAAGTTTTGCTCTGGTACCTATCTAAAAATACCTCTTTAGCTATTTCAGGTTCCCTTTTAAAGGCTATACATGTTTATTTCTGTCGGTGTGTAGAGTCACTCCATCTTCCTTTCTGAAATTATCACATTTTGATGTATCTTCTGCTTCCTTGCACCCCCCCTCTCTCTGATCTCTTCTGTTCTCAACCATCTGGCTTGGATCCCATCCTTTTTATTCTCAGTTGTATTGTAGATAGAAGGGGTTGGGCTGAATTTATTACAGTAAATTTCGGTCTTGCTGTTTTGTATATTTACTATGCGTGATCCAAATGTTCCAAAAGTTTAGTGAGACACTGTAAGATGACATTTTATTATGTTTTCTGTAGCCAGCCATATGGGATATAATCGGTCTGAAAGAAGTGCCAGAGGGGTCTCTGGAGGATTCTGTCTGTGTGAGATGGAGAAAATACCATCACCACACAGTAACATGTGAAAGTCATATATGGAAGAGGAAATGGAGGGCAGTCACCTCAGGGAAAAAAGCAAGGCTGCATTTACACCTTTTCTCACAGTGCATAAAATTAATAGCTAACAGTGGAATGGACTTTATCACATGTATAATAGCTGAAAACCCCCCAAAATGCTTTTTTGGGTGTATTTGGTTTTCCTTTTTAATCAGCTTTCTATTCTTTAAGGTCTTTTTTTTTTCACAGAGGTAAAGGGTTCATATATTATTTAAGGAAGCAGATGATGCTATTCTAAAACTGAGTAATTACAGAATAATTACCATTATACACGCTAAGTAATAATTGCCCCTGTTCTTCTATTTGTTTTTCAGTTATTGCTGACTCTTTGACAGTAACAGCTCCGGCCCAGACTTTGTCCAAAGTGGAAGGCGACACGCTACAGCTTACCTGCGAGGTGTCTCGGACCACAGTGCAGCACACTCACTTGTCAGTAGGCTGGTACTTAAGGTCCCCAGAGGACCCAACCGCCCCGCCTCAGGAGTTAGTCACATTGTCAAGAGACTTCGTTTTGCGCTCTGGGGGGCCGTATCGGCAGAGAATGGCAGCGGGGGACCTCAGGCTGGATAAAACTGGCGCTACAGCCTACAGGCTGACCATTCACAAGCTGCAGCCAGTCGACCAGGGGCTGCTCTACTGCCAGGCTGCTGAGTGGATTCAGGACCCAGATGGAAGCTGGTTTGCTATGACCCGCAAGCAGAGCGACAAGACTCAGCTCCGTATTCAGCCCACTGGTGAGTGAATTGTAAATGGACTGCTTTAAAAAAAAAAAAATTACCTTTGCATACACAGTGCAACTATCATTCAGCTCTCTCACTGAACCATTTATCAGTGGATAAAGCTGCCGTCCAACAAGACCGTTATACTTCTTCTCCATTAGCTTCTACTCGGCTCAACTCTACTCTGTTTCAGTCATTTTCCATTACAAGTGAGTACCACCGCAACGTTGGTGGGCTCGACACAGGTCGTTTGGAACCCCAGCCAAGTGGATATTAAAAAAGGTACCTGTTACCAGGTACTATCATCCAATGGAACACCCTAAAACAGAGGTGAGCCTGGCAGAGTTGGTACTAGTGGAACAGAGGCTTTAGAAACACCGACATGAGGAACTGGGGTTTGAACCACTAACCTTGTGAACCCTAATTCCCTTTCTCTCTGCGCCTCAGAGATAGGCCAAAGGGATCGTATTCTGTGGGAAAGAAAAGGAGGGGTGGTGGGCAGGGTATAGATATTGGTTAGTGTCAGTCCCCTCTGTCCTCTTGAGTGGCACACACTCATGCATGTGGGCCGGGTTTCACTGATTGCTGATCAGTATCTCCGGCTAAGCTCATTAGCTTTCTAAAAAGGGCTTAACTAAACCTCCGCAGATTCCCTACTTTTGTATTTGTGTCTGTTTGATGGGCAACATTACAAGCACATCCAAGAAAAATGTAACCAGCTCCAAATAGCGTGGGTGTTTGACACAGGAGACCTATGGCTTCCACATAAGCAGCTTCCCCAGCAACATGTGGCCCATGGTTCAGAAGGCAGAATGTGTTTTTCAGCCACTTCCTGCCAACAGTTTGTCCGGTGTTAATTGGGCTAGAATGCATTGCTATGAGAGAGACAGCTTTCTTTTAATGCTTCTGCCAAATGTAAAGGAAGAGACCTATGGAAAGCGGAAAGCATTATGGGAGTTTCCATCTTAGGGAGGTACTGCGGGGGTAGCAATAACAAGGTTTGCGTGATGTGCAAGTGTGTGGAAACAAAGAATGTGTTGAGTGGGCTCATATGATAATTATTTAATAGGCAGCCAACCTCTAGACCAAAAAGATGAGAAAAAAAGGCAGCTTAATATCTCATTACATGTCCTTATAGCTTCTCACCCGACTCGAGCCCATCACATTCATTGTCCTGCGTTCCACATACATAAAGTATCCCTTTGTATGCTTCCAAGAAAGGGCCAAAGAGATGGGTGATAAACTGCTTTGACATTAGCTCAGTTACCAAGAAAGCACGCAGTGGCGAATGTCTCATGCCAGTAAATCACTTCAAAGAGGAGTCATTTTGCTTTTCTCCATTAAGCATCAGATCCGCTCTGGACCAATGCAACTTGATGGTGCCCCAGATAGTCGTGCGTGGATGAGAAGGAGAGTGAGAACTCCGATGTAAAGCAGGTTTGTCAGATGAGCTCCTGCTACTTTAGTGAGGAGACAAAGGGCACAAAGAGCTCATCTCTAAACATCCTTTGTTACTCTCTGTCTTCCCTATAATCTATAATGGATGCAGGGTTGTTGCGTGACAAAGAGAATAAAGCAGTTGCGTTGTGCGAGCTATGAATGTAACTGCTCAAACTTCAGTGTAATGCATAAATTCATTTTGGTTTTCTTTCCACGTGCTTATTGCATGACGAAGGAGCCACTTGCACGCCTTAAGGCTGAACTGGTGTATGTGACGTTCCACCTGTCCAAGTGCATATTTGACAGAGAGCCAGGGAAATTTAGAAAGGAGAGGGAGCAGCTTCTCCATTAGACTCCTATTATAAAAGATGGAGTGGATCTCAAGACAGCCCCATCACTAGCTAATCACCCACTGCCGGCATCAGAGAGATGAGCAACAGACAGAATCTTAATGTACCCTTCACTCCCCCCCCCCCCCCTTTTTTTTCCCACCATACCTATCTTTTTTGGTCTTTCCACTCATCTCCTCCCTTGTTCCCTTCTTTCACATACCCTCTTATTTTTCTGCAAACATTGCTCATCACTGCAGGTTTTTTTCCTTCCTCCTCTCCTCCTCACTTTGGCTGCTTGTGCTTAGCATTTACTTCTTTTTTTTCTTCTTTTTTTTTAAATTACACCCCAACATGAATATGTGTTGGCTCTTTAAGATGATCTTCTACCAGATCTGTATGTGTCAACAATATTCTCTTACCTCTCATCATAATTATCTCTGCGTAACTAGCTCCATACTAGGGGCAGGCTTTGACCTTTTCCACACAATTCACTTTAAAGTCTTTGTAATTACTGCTTGGGGCTACCAACTCACTGAGATGTTTTGCAGCTGTCTCCGATACGTACAGAACTCAGGATCTGAACATTAATATAACAAACAGACACAAATGCAATTGCACATGCAGAGACAACAAGCATGATTTGGCCAGGTAGGGGGCCCTACCAGTGTTTATTCTGCTCTGTGGTTTTAGATCATGCAGGAAAGCAAAAGCGTGCCTGACTGTTTCAAACAGCTAACGAGAATTTTAATTAGAAGTGGGGTTTTTTTCCTAATTGCAGAGGTGAAAACTAGAGAGGAGAGAGCAGGCCTGTCTGTTATGCCACTATCCCACCGAGTGACCTCAACCATCTCTAATTTATATTCTTTTTCTCTGCACGAGCTGATGCCATGTTATTGCCCCATGGCTTTCCTGAATACATCAAACCCCACCTCTACCACCCACTGCTCAGTCTTCTTAACCCCTTTCTCTTGGGTAATGCATGTTCAGCTTACCAAGAAAATGAAGCAGCACTGTGCGCTTCGGTTTCGAGCAGCTTTAATTGAAATCTCCGTGCATTTATTAGCCTTTAACCTTGTTGTTTTCATTTGTTTTCCTTTCTTTCAGACCGGGATTTCAGCATCCAGGTGAGCACGGAGCGACGGTCCTTCACGGCCGGTGAGCCGCTGGAGCTTCGCTGCACCATTGAGGCGCAGAATGTCCCCGAGCGTTTCTTCTCGGTGTCGTGGGTCTTCAGCAGCTCACCGGTGGCCGTGGTGGGCCCCAGTGCCGTGCCTAATCTGGGCCCCGATTATGTCGCCCGGGAGGCCGCCGGTCAAATGACTGTGCGCAAAGAGAGCGTCAACGTGCACCTGCTCAAGCTGCAGCACTTGCGCCCTGAAGATGCCGGCAAGTATATCTGCCGCGTAACAGAGCGGGAGAAGACGCCCACGGGTGACTTCATCGACCGCAGCAAGAGATCCCGCAATGTCCAGATCACAGTCCAGGCACTGAGTGAGTAATAATCTGTTCACTGAAGCCAGTTGTGTGGCCGTCCTGTCCTTAGTTGTCAAGTTCACTAAGAATGATGACATTTTGATAATGGCTGTTTTATCTTCACTTAGTCCACATGTAATATCGTGCTGTGATCCTCTGCTGCGTTTCTCTGCCACCCCACCCCCGTGTCCTGTCCTTCTAAGGGTGGCTATAACGGATAGCTGCAGAGGTTCTATTGTTAGCTGTGAGTAAGAGGGAATGGGATAATGCTACTCTTATTCCTGATTTATTTTCTGTTTGAGTGGATTGCTAAGGATTGGTAATGCAGCATTATGGTCCTTCCCATTTCCTTGGCTTAGTGGGGGAGATGGGGAGGGTGGGTAACACTATAGTAGGATAATGGAGAGCAGAAGAGTCCTGAGTGAAGGAGGCTGAGCTAACAGCCATGAAATGAAAGTGTGGAGAAAGAAAAGAAGCAGAGAATGGCATCTAGCTCTCCAGGGCCCTCTAAGTGGCTCCCTAGGCTAAATTAATGTGTTCTGCTGGGGGCAAACCTCCTCAGCTGGGTTAAGCAGGGCTAGCCAATGGGGTGATGTCAGCCTTGCAGCTGATTGATACAAATATACAGTTAAACCTTTAAAACCTTGTTCCCAAATCACTTCTGGTGTTTTTTCTTCTACACACTCATAGCATCTGTGTCTGATGCTGCCTTCCCTTGTCTCTCTGTGCTACCATGCCTCTGAGGACTAGAACAGTGCATGGAGCCAGCCAACTGATACCAGCATAATAAAACATAATGGCCACAAAGTAGTATCTCTGCTCAAGCAGCCGATGCTACCTTATTCTGACCGTTCTGCAGCCCCTGTTAAATCACCCCAAAACAATGGCCCAGAGCCTGCAGCAGTCTCTTGGGAATATCTCTGTATGGAAGGTTTGTTTTTCCAACAAAAGGCCCTAATGCCATATAAAGGATGTTTATAGGGTTTACACAAGATAATGGGCATGGTTATTGGTGGAGAACTTTCATGAAACACAGCAGTAGTGTTCGGGGAGCGTGTGTGTCGTATGCAGACTTTCCTTATGCCTCCTTTCTCTTACATTCAGGCACAGACACAAAGTTTGAAGATGTGCTTCATCACTTTAATTTGTGGAATTGGGGGGGGAAGCTGTTAATGGGTTGCGACAGGGGTTTATAGTTGATGATTTAGCGGCAGGCAGAGGTTACAGCGAAGGAAAAACAGGGGTAAACACTCATGACAAATGAATGTTGATGGATGGAGTTTACCTTTGCACTGAGAGAGGGAGGGAGAGCTCACTTGCCAGACTGAATCTCTATCATAAAGATGGAAGGGACAGGTGATAAGGTAGGGAAAGAGAGTTGGGGCTCTTTGGGATTGGAGAGAAAAATGCATTCTGTTCAGCACAAAGGAGAAGGAGCCGGTGGGTAAAAATTGAAAAAATTAAATAACAGGGAAAGGAACGTTGACTAGACCAAGAGATTTTTAAGGGTAGGCAGGCAGATATATCTACATGTTACAGTCTATTCTTAGCTGTGTAAGAAAACTATGAGCTGTTCAAATGAAAGACAAAAGTAAAGGATGAAGCATTTTCCCTTTTTTAATGTGAATCTGATAGAAATAAGAATTGAATTCATTTCATATTCACAGAGGACTCATGCTTATTAGGAGGGCCGGTGAGCTGAGAGGGAGGCAGCAGAGCTTGGCCTAAGGGAAGGAAAAAAAAATGTGAGAATTCTTAAGCCGCACCCCCCACGAGACAGCAGCACTAGCTCCGCAGAGGGGAGGAGAGCTTATGGGTCAACCAGAGCTCCGTGATGTTTGATGGATGCTGAAGTGATAGGAGTCTAGATAAAGCAGAAAAACAGAGCAGAAGAGTCAGTAAAGACTTTTATCCTTCTCCTCTGAAGTGCCACTGAGCCCTGTGATCTGAACCTTCTTTCCTGTGCGTATTAAGGACTTGGTGAACAAGCTTCACAAGGTTCAGGAAGAGAATCTCAACCCACACACACACACAAAACTTATCAGTGTGTCTACTGTGGCTGTCACTCTGATGTGCCTGGGGCCAGTTACAAAACTGCACTATCTTACCCTGACACATGCTTCCATACACACTCATAAGCATGCAAACAGACGCACACAGCACTTTTACAGTGTTGCACTCCAGGGAAAAGCTCAGCAATTTGATTTATTGCCCATGGCCACCTCTGCTCTCTGAATTGTTTGACACAGACAGAGTTATTCTAGCTATCTCTTGGATTCAGTTTGAGAAGGAGTTACGCTTTTGGATGAGTTCCTGTGTCCTAAAATCCGTATCAAATATAGTATCTAGATCCGATCACTTTTCCTTTTTTTTTTCTCTTGTTTTCTTTTTGGGGGGCTTTTTGTGTATTTCATCTTTAATTGATATCGTGGACATTTTGCCCTAATCGACACTTACACGTCATTATTTTCCATCATCTAGTTTTCTATGAGCACGGTGACTGTGCTGGTGCAGTCATAGCATTGATCTGTGTTTTATAAGCAGCCAATATTTTATCAGGATTGGGAACTAAACATAAATTATACAGTAATTTTCATACAAGGAAAAATATAGCAGACAGAAACCACAGGCTACGTTCCCACTAAAAACAATGACCAGCCCCAGTCTGTTTTTTTCAGTATGGAACTGGTTCCAGGTTTGGACCCAGCGCTGCACTAGTGGAAAAAAGATGAAAATGTTTTGAAAAACCTCTACTTTACACAAGTGTAGAGATTGCAGTAAAATTCTGGCATGGGAGTAAAATCTATGGAGAGAAATATGCCTAAAAATGCATATGCTATGATCCACAAGTGTAACGATTTACAAATGTGTACAGTAATTTATGAAGACTCACAAATGTGTGGTTCAATCCTTGCACAAATGTGAAGTAAAACTATTTAATTTTATTTACATTTATTTATTTATATTAATTTTTCCAGAATGAAGACTGATCATTTACACACAATTTTTTTAAGTTTGGTTTCACAGCTCTGATCATTTTCTCTTTCAAAAAGCTTTCTGTGCATTTAAAAGTCTAAAAATAAAAATAAAAATATTGGGGAAATCCGTTTTTTTAAATCTACAAATATAAGTCTTGGTTTTGGTATCAGTCTTAAAAATCTTATCAGTTGGTATGTAAGTAAGTAAGGTTTACTATATAGCACTTTTCAAGAACAAAACTCACAAAGTGCTTTACAAAACAGAAGTATGTATACACCAAGTTGGTTTGATTGCACTGGAATGGCTGGCGCATTAGCGTGTCAATTGAAACTAGTGCCAGCTACCCCTCACACGTCTTGATTTGATATACTTGTTAGCCTCATGATCAACCAGTCTTTTCCAGTCGAAATTAAAAACAAAACAAAACAAAAAAAAGATCAAAAGGGCCCGGCAGCTTTCAAGAGAAGTGGGAGGCAGAGTAACTGATCGCTAACATGAAAGGGTAAACCTCTTTGTCTTGTGTGCGGAGCCGATGTGACCATAATTGAAGAATATAGCACAAGATGACACTATGAAACAAAACGCCAGGACAAACAGCAGAATCTTCAGAAGGCAGAAGAGATGAAAAGAAGTTTGGTGTCATGGCAGACTGTGTTCACAGAAGCAACATTTCAAAGAGAGGCTGTTGTTAAAGCCAGTTTTATTGTGGCAGAAGCAATGGCCAAATCAGCCTGGTGACAAAGTGAGGAGGAATTTTTAAAGTGGTGCATATTTAAAGTGTGCAATCCCAGACAAAAAGTAAGCATTTTAAGTACTCGGAATACTGTTACCGATTGTCTTTGTGAGGTTGCCACCAATCTGCAAAAACAGCTGATGGAAAAAGGAGAAGACTTCGCTGCAAATTCCCTTCCTGTGACATGGTTGATACTGCCCAGCTCTCGATCTTCACGCGTCGAGCTGACTCCAGGGGAACTGTTGGGAATTAAATCAATGCAATGGCACAACTAAGGGAAAAGACATATTTGAAGAAGTAATCGAAGTGCGTAACTTAAATGAAGCTGCTTTGGGGGAGCGCCAAAGGAATGACAACAGATGGACCGCCTGCGATATGTGGTGAAAAGAGTGGCTTAGTGGACAGCTGTGTGGGAGAAGACGCACTGGTGAAGTCACAGTTTATAACTGCCTTATACACCAGTAAGTGTTGTGTGGTAAAACCCTGAAAGTGGAACATGGAATTAGCCCAGTAACACCAACATTTATCATTACATGAACCAACGGTTTAAGAGATGATGTCTGGACATGAAGGCATGCCCTATCACACAGAAGCGTCATGGTTAAATGAAGGGAAAGTGCTGGAAAGATGTTTCAAGTTGAGTTTATGGAAAGCAAAGGGAAAGATGCCAAAGAGCTCGTGGATGAAAAATGGCTCTGTGAGTTTGAATTTTGGTGCGAAATACCAGTTCACTGTGGTAGGGGCAGCTTCAGGGGTAGGGCCATGTGATGATGAAACATGCAAGAGCTTTTAAAGCCAATCTGGCCCTGTGGGAAACACAGATGTTAGAAGGAAACCCGAGTCACTTGCTGTCAATCGATGATGGAGCAGATCTGTAGCGCTGCATTGCCCGTTGCACTTTTTGTTGAAAAACTGAGCAAACACAACTGCGCTCTCAGAGCGAGTTTTCTGACTTTGAAGCCCAGAAAATCAAGTTTGAACTTCTCAGCAATCCATTTGCAGTTGACTGTGAAAGAGCACCTATAAGCACACACACGCACACTCACACAAGCTGCTCCAATGCTCTGCATGTTTGGCAGCACTTAACTGCATTTGGCAACTTTCCTCTGTGATAAAGACGAACACCAAACAGGAGTCTCGTTACTTGTGCACACGTTCAATCCATCTTGAAAATATTCACAGCACAGAACCTGAACCAAACACTAAACTTGCAGTTTGAAGAGAAAAACAACGACCAGGCATCTGGCTTAAGCTGTTTTGCATCACAGCAAAGTGTGGTTAAATATATATGCTTCTTTTTTTTTTTTTTTTATCTTTCAACAGATTGATCATTAAAATGTTGTTTCGTTTGTTGGTGTTAATGAAATCAGAATAATTTTAGATTTCCATCATGGACAAAACAGTTTTAATAGTCTGCAAGAAAACATTTTTACTGGAAATGACTCAGAAAAAAAGTGCATATTGAGAAAAATACATCAAAAATAAATTCTACTGATACATTCTTTCATTTTTTTTCTCCTTTTCGCGTTTGTTTGTTAGACATAAGTGTTCTTAATTCTAAGCTATTGTAGGAGAGTTAGAGTTTGTATTTCTGTATGAATAATTCACTATAATAGAAATAATTATAATAAAAAAAATCACTTTAAGTCTGTTTTCTTCAATAAAATATTTACCATGATTTGGACGTAGCCCCTCTATGACTGACCTTGACAGTCCTTGTTGTTCAAAGGCCACTCATGAGTTAAAGGATGCTGATCAGCCACAACAATAGTACCACTGATCAGTGAAGTTAATGACATTCTGCTTTGTAATAAGATGAACAAACTTTGAGCCTTAACATTAATGGCCTCAATATGAAGCACC
This sequence comes from Maylandia zebra, assembly GCF_041146795.1. Classification (NCBI taxonomy): domain Eukaryota; kingdom Metazoa; phylum Chordata; class Actinopteri; order Cichliformes; family Cichlidae; genus Maylandia; species Maylandia zebra. Next base: position 18,488,481 of record NC_135182.1, on the reverse strand, counting down.
TTTAGCAACACAGTGGGGGAGCTACACAACATTAAGTAGGCAGATAAACTGTTGTGACTCGATGTATTAGAGCCCACTTGGAATTTGACCTGACAAACAGACTCTGATGAAAAGGCTGAAGAAAACTTTTCTCTGGTCTGATGTGACAGAAGTGCAGCTCTTTCGTCAGAATGGCCCTGTGACAGCCCACAGTTTAAAAAACCACAGTTAGAGACCTGAAGATGTCACATTTTAAGTCTGTTAAGACATGAACTTATTGAAAAACACTGCGAGCCATGCTGGATAGACTTTTGCAGAGTTCTGAATTTAGTAATCCATCCATCGCATCCATTTTATTTTGCTTATTGGGGGCAGGTCACAGGGGCAGCAGCCCAAGCAGAGAAGCGCAGACTTCTTCTCCCCAGCCTCCCCCTCCAGCTTATTAGTATTATTATTTATGTAAATGGGCGTGTGGATATTTTCTCAGTCAGCTTTCTCTCTGCATCACAACCAACTCACTGTCTATCTCTGTATTTTCTCTTCCCACTCAGAGAGCAACATCACAGTGTTCTTGTCCAGTAACTCCTCAGTGGTCCTAGAGGGTGACGTGATCCAGCTGACCTGCACAGTCCACGCTACCACGGGCCCCGTGTCTGTTGTCTGGCAGTGGACAGACAGCAAAACAGCTTCACTGACCAAGGAAGTGGCTTCCATTGATCGGGACGGCACAATATGGCATAGCCCCAGCTACAGAGAGCGTGCCAGTTATGGGGAGATACGCGTGGAGAAGGTGCGAGCTGACACATTCTCTCTTTCCATACACAACGCCTTACCTGGGGACAGGGGCCTGTACCGCTGCTCAGCCACTGAGTGGCTTCACACCGGCTCTGAATCTGAGCTAAACTGGGAGAAGAGTGAAGAAAGATCCGACACCAAGATGGTCAATGTCACAACTGTCGGTGAGCAATGTCATCCTAATCTGATCTGTATTCTAATATCTACAAGTCAGTGAGGCATGTAAATGCCCTGACAATTCCAGCATGTCTGTACACAGAATCAAAGGGACACACATGGGTTTTGTGATTTGCTAAAGACTGACAAATGGCTCAGGAAAAACATGGAGTCCACATGGTAGAATAAAGCATGTTTTATTCATGTACTGCTTAGGGGCTAGAGCTATTATGACACACACTCTCACACCACCTGCCTCATGTCAAGAGCAGTGCTTCCATGACACCCATGATAGACCCACACGTGCGCACACACACACTTGGATTAGCCAGAATTATTAGAATGGAAATGCAGTGGAAATGTGTTTCACAGTCTGTGGGTCTCCTCTGTCATTGCTGACTTAAGCTGAACATCCTCAGTACAGGCGGAGGAAGCCACTGGAGCAGAGCAGTGAGGCGCTGGCAGGGCAGGAGCACCGGGTGCAGCATGCACACACACATAGACACACAACTAACGGATTAGCTCCCTACAGCAGCAGACAGTGGTGCTGCAGAGAGGAGATGTCAGTTTTTAAGTGGCCATTTCTTAAGTTTGGGCAACAACAGAAACATTTGTTTGAGGAACAAGGGACATATTATGCAAATCCGAAAAAAGGAAGTCCAAAGATGTTCATCTTTCTTCAGTTGCACTTCTCGACAACCCTCTTCTCCTCCATGCTTGGCTTTCTAAATAGGCATGATAGCATGACGGTCAATACGTGTGTTATGTCTGATTTGTTTTGGCCTGTGTTTTTCCTCACTTTAGCTTCCAAAAGCATGTTTATTGGACCTAAACCTACCATGTGAATGGAGCATTTGATTTAAAAAGAAAAAGAAAATCTTACACTTCTGTTCCTGAGCTTAAAAGGCCAATAGTAGCATTTTCCGATTGAGACAAGGGGTATATCATTGGACATATACTGGACATTCAAAACTTGCATCAAAAGCAGGGTTTGTCCCACCCAGCCTCCGACAACAACAAACACAGGATTGATTACTGCTTGTAAAAGCAGTGACTGACAGTGTGGTGGGTGAAATTTCATGCGGCCACTGTGCCCATACCGTATTCTATATCATCCTTATTCACAATTCCCTTTGCTTCCTGACAAGACCTACTGAGAATAGCAAGTGGATGTCCTCTGGGACTTATTTAGTTGACTGGCATTAGGGGCCCTTATGGTGTTTCAGGTGGCACACATAAGCAGACAAATGACAGTGGAGGGTACATATTCACACACACGGTGTTCCAAACAATCAAGCACACTTTGTACGGTAATGGAAAGAAACACAATGTTTATTCACACACAAAAAGAGAGTTGTATGGGGAAAAAAATGGATCAGCGTGAAATCCTTTTTTCTGTCACTGAGGCAGACAGACTGTGAGGGGAAAATGGAAGAGGGTTGCCAGGCGATGAGAGATGGAGTGAGAGGGGAGAGTTATTGTCTGTTAGAGAATTATGGCCCCAGGCGGCTGTCCCAGCTGTAGCCAAGTCTGGACAGAAAGCCATTGATTACATCCTGAAGGACGCTGAGGATGATGACTGTCAGAGGACAGGAGAGGGTGAGGGACGGAGAGAAAGCAACGATGCTGTCGACAAGAACATAATGGAGAATGCGCAAAGTCTCAAGGAAACGAATTATCCGATCTGGCAAAAGTCAGACTTCATCAACATGTTTTCATTCCACCTCACGCTTTTTTTTGTTGTTGTTGGTGTTGTATCTGTGTATGACCATCTTTCTCATTTTCAAGTGCAATCAGTCACATTCAATGAGTGCCCTGAAATAGGTGCAGCAGGGCCAGAGAGAAAAGGGATTGTTTTTTTTTTTATTATTATTATTGTTTATTTGTTTCACCCAGCCTATCTCTTTTCTCTCTCCCTCTCTGATCACTCTTGTTTTCCAGTGTAGGTGTCTGTTGGCAGTAATATAAGGAGTTGGGAGATTGTTTTTAGCTTAATGAGGATAGTTTAGACTTGGCAAGCAGTTGAGCGTAGATCGAACATCGGCGCTTAGAGGAAATCTCCCCCCTGGGTTTTCTTTGTTGCATCACCGTTAATTTTGAGGCGCTCTCTCACAGTCAAGCTTACAAATTCACACTCACGCGCACACACAGCTGTCTTTTGACACCTGTAATGATGCTGGAGAATACTTGGAGACTGAGAAATGCTTTATCTGTGAACTCTTAGATAAGTATGGTCTTATTCAGCAGTGGACTTTCTTCCTCCTGGTACCTATGCTGAAACAAAAACTCTTTCCAGAATGTGATTACTTTTTAAACTTTATTATGTAAAGATTTATCATTAGTCAGATAAAAAGCCCATTTGACTGTGTGCCAGCCTAACTTTCTTTCCCCTCTTCTTCCATCATCTAGAGTCCTCCTTCTCGGTGTCGGCCTCATCGCGCACACCATCCATAACCTTCGGAGACTCCTTTGATCTCCTGTGCCTGGTCAAGCCCCGCCATAACCCACGCGTCCCCACTTCCGTCACCTGGCACTTTAAGCCAGCTGGAACAGAAATCGATGGCGAGGCTGAAGGAGAGTTCAAAGAACTGGTGACTTTCACGCGCGAAGGCACGCTGCAGTGGGGGGAGCAACTGCTGGGATTGGGCACCCGCACCACCGTGGACCGCTCCCACTCCCACACCAATTTCTGGCTGTCTGTGACCCGGGCCGGGCGCCGTGAGGCGGGCAAATATCGTTGCACTGCAGTCCTGTGGAGGAGGAACTACGACAACAGCTGGAGCAGAGTGGCCAATCGCACTTCCAACCCACTTGGCATCAGTGTCCTACAGCCAGGTAAAGCTGCAAGACTGTGTTGCCAGGTTGACACACATCTAATTGGAGTGGACACAGACCAGCACACAAACGGGGATAAACACAGATTCAAACATACAGTCACACACAGACACACACAGACTTATACACTTTCAAATAGGGTGAAGGCACCAGAGCTTAGAGGATTTCTACCTGCTCTAATTGCTCTTAGTCTGTGGTTTAGCCACTAATTGGAGTTTCTGTGGGTGTGTGTGTGTGTGTGTGTGTGTGTGACTGAGTATGCAGGGCAGGGTGGAGCCTCCTAATGGAGCGCAGTGAATGGATTGCTAAATATCCCACAGGAAGAGAAAACTGAGTGAAGGAGGGAGGAGAGAAAGTAGCAAAGGACAGAGACGGAGCGAGAGAGAAAGTGTGATAAAGGGAGTGAGCGATCTGTCCTTGAACCCTTTTCCTCAGCGGAGGCATTAAACTGTCTATTCCGCCCTCATTGGCCTTCTGTGCTTCACAGGCACACTCACATGCACGCACAGAACCCATTCAGACACAGCCCAATTAGTGGCCGAATGCAAACAAAAAATCCCCACAAAGAAGCACAAACCCGCTTTGGCCCAATTTAGCCCAGTCTGATGTACCTTAACAGTACGATACTTCATTTATTCAGGTGAATTTACCCCTGGAAAAAAGCTCATCCTGCTGATAAAATAACCCACTATTTTCGTAGGATTTAAAGCAGTCCAACTAAGCGTTGTTGTACCTGCTGTACAACAGGGGATCCGATTTGTTGGATTTAGCAGGAAGAATGTCAGCGAGATGTGTGGGTGGGATGACAAGTAGGCTTTCAAGTGTTAAAATAATATCAGCAATCATTGAAGTGAAATACAAAGATTTGGTCTGCAGTGTTCTACATGTGACCGTGAACAATGCGTGCCTGCAGGCACCTGTTCAGGTGGGGATAAGTGAGATGCTGTATTGAGTTCAGAGGCACTTTGTGATGATCAACAGCACTTTTCAAGTCGGCCAGATGAATGTCGTTGCACGTATAGTATGAATAGTCTTTCATTCCGTGGTGCTGTTAATTCAGATGCTGTTGCAGAAAGTCATACTGCAACAGATGAAACTTTCTTTAGCAAAGCATCTTATGGTGAATGTCAATTTGGTCGTTTTGACCAAGTGTCCCACGCCCAGTAGAATTTCAGCAAAATCATATTTTCATCAGTACATCTTCTTGTCAGTCAGTACAATACACTGACTCAGCTTTCGTACTTGATCCAAGGTCAAGATGACCCAGCTGAACATCACCTCTCTTCCTGCTCTCAAACTCAACTCAGACTTAATGTCTCTCCCGCTGCGGTCCTCAGTGTAACCCACACATGCACCTCCAGATGAGTGCAGATGGGACTAAAACATGTAAGAAAGAAATACGAGCAATAAGAGTTCAGTTTTATTATCTAGAATGGAGCAATACATAATGCAAACATGTATTAAACAAACCTATAGAAGCACTACAGTGCAGAGACGGTGCTTTACTTGCGTGACTGATTCTGCTCTGACCTTAACCGCTCATGCAGACCGCGCTGCATCTCCGGCCCCTTCAAAAAGTATTTGGAAATCAACTTATCATCCTGAATGCTCATTTACCTCCTGCCCGTGCGCAGTTTACTTTGTTTATCCATAACCAGAAAAATGTAAAAGGACACAAACACACAGAGACAGACATTTCATAGCAATCAGGGGTCTCCTCCTTCCACTCTCTTTTCCAGCAGTGTCTGTCTCTAAGACAAAGTGATCGGTTAGCTTGGTAATACCATTAGTTACCATGACGATGTGATCAGTTATCGACTTCAATCCAATCAGTAACCGTAACGATGCAGTCATTCTGTGCATGAGGGCACTGTCACACAGGGGAGGGCGAGCGACTGATTTCCTTTATCTCATTGGTTGCCAAAGCTTATTTCAGTCATGGTCACTGCCTCTTATGGGGTTTTCTATCTTCTTCTTCTTCTACATTTCTTTTTTTGGTTGTGACCTGCATTTAGGCCGATGATTCATTTGTCAAAATGTAGGACGTCTCTTTCTGCCTCACGCCTCTCCTCACCATCTGTTTTTCCTCACTGTTTCCCTAAATGTTAACCACTCCTGGCTAAATGAGCGGCTGGCATTTACTGTTCCTCTCCCACAGAAGTGGGATAAAGGAGAGTGTGTGTAATGAGGTGTGAGCAAACACAGCATCTGACCAGATACATAATTGAGAGACTTTAAACCATGCTTCCAGAGGTACTTTTTCAATATGTATGAGCTGCTTTGGCAGCGTACATACATACTGCATATGGGCATGCCGCACACCTTATGGTCAGCTTCTGCAAGCTTTCATGTTAATATCTGACAGGTTGACCAGCTTGTTAAAAATGTACTGTTAAGAAACCTTGAAATGTGGCTACTTTGACCTACTTTGATGTACCACTACATTCAAATAATAATAATAATAATAACATATTTATATATATATATTTTTTTTTTAGTGGCTTACCAATGTATAAAGAATCACCCAACAGAAAAACAGTTTCTCTCAGCTTTCTGATGGTCTGTTATACCGCTATCTTTAATTCAGAAGAAAGGTACATGTGTGCCAAGCATAGGGAGGTTTGTATATGTGAAATGGCGCTCTTCATTAAAATATCGCTGAACTTCAAAAGCAGGGACTTAAAACTTGTTTGCCCTTGATCAACAGAAGAAAATAAAAATGTTGGAAGTCGATGAAAGCCGGACCAAACCCTCTGAGGAGTAGGCTGGTCAGCGTTATACACCGTCAAACTAGTGGGGTGTCTGTAGCCCAGTCCAAGCCTACATTTTCCAGATTTCATTAACAGTACGATGCCTGTCCCATGAGTCATATCAGACAAGTTCACCACCATATCTGCACACGCATACAGTTATTATGTTCATTGTGAGAGGCAACTCTGTGCAGCAGTTTGGCTTGAATTATCCACCATAGCCTACATGGAGAAAACCATCGCTCACATAGGAGCACAACCATCATCATCCTATACAAGAGCACAGTGTCTATGTGTGCGTGTGTACACACATTTGGAGGGGGGTTGTCTCCCTGAGCAAAAGTGTAATTATCTTATGATGGAACATGATTCCGTATTAGATCCCACAGCAGAGTATAGTCGCCAACAAACGGAAATAACATAAACACGCCGTGGCTATACAGCTTCACGTACAGTGGTAGTGATATTAGATTTCACCTGATTGAGTTTTCTCTTTGTATCTTTCTGAAACGCAATAATGGCAAACACATGTTCAGCATGGCAGATCACCGGGGAAGCCTCAGTCTCTCTAACACAATCTAATGTCATCTACTCATAACGCAGACTACACACACACACACACTCGTACGCAGAAAACACAAAACTAATTATGCTGAATCTTCCCTAATGGAACGAGAATTTAGATTAATGATAATTTGGGGAGATCAATACATTTTTCTCATCACTGTAGTGTGTGCGTGTGCACTTCTGTGCGCGCGCGTGCGTGCGTGTCTGGTATGAGGAGCGGGATATTAAGGCCGCCTGGTTATTGGCTGAGTTAGAATGATGATGGTGATGATGGGGTGGGGTGTCCCACTTAGAGTTTCTCCTCATCTAATCTCCCACACATGCGTTTCCCTGGCTACCTTTCGCTCACATGATCAAACATCGCAGTGCAGGAATGGATTCCTTTTTTATTTTTGCTTGTTCCTAGCCTCCTCTCTTGTTTTGCTCCCTTGTGGTTGCGCTTTGAGTTAGAGAATATATTCCTCATACCGTCATGTCCCGCCTTGTGGGCCAGCAGTTGGAGATGCCGCGTGCGCCCTCCTTTCATGCCACTGAAGTAGTTGCCTCCCAGGCTTTTATTGATAATGCTGCCTTCACTGCAGTGACTGGAGATTGCTGCGTATCAGGGAATAGATGGGAGCTGTCTGTCTTAGGGCCTGGCCTGTCACCCTCATGTCTTCCTTTTCTTTCTATATTGTGTTCTCACTCTTCCCATAAGTATCTAATGTCCTCTTTCCCCTTTACTCTCACTTAGCTGCATGTTTCCCTGCAAACGCCCCCAGCTTCTGCCTCAGTCTTGTGATTTTCAGTATTTTATAATTCCCTTCTTCCCTCCTCCTCATAATTCTTCAGATAGCTTCTTCATCATTGTTAGTATCTCCTGTATAATAAGGATATGGAAGCTCTGCTTGTTTTTTGCACAATAGAGGCTTTACCACAGTGTCATTGCTGGTGACAGGGTTCTAAATCTTTTTTGTGCCCCTTTCTTTTTTCCCTTTTTTTTTGTTGGCCTGCGATGGATGTAGTTTGGGATTGCCACAAGCTCACCTGAGGCAGAGCTCTGTGTACGGGGCTGCTGCATCCATTTCTGAAACACATCACCTGCCTCATCAAATGTGTTCTTTGCATATGCAAATGTTCAACGTGCAGTCATGGGCCATTTGTCTGCACACACGCGCATAAACGCGCAAGGTCGTGATGTGTGATAAATTAAGAGACTTTGAGGGGTGTGGTGAAACGGAAAATAATTTCCCAAAAAGGTTTTTTGATTAATCACGTCTGTTTCAGACATTCAAGGTCAGGTTCCCTCCGATCACGTCTTCTTCTTTTTCACGCGAGCGAATCCTCACGTTCTCTCTCGTGCACTCACAACGGCACATTTTTCTGTCAAACCCAATCCAATCTCCGGCTCGTTTCCTTGTTCGGCCCTATCTGCCGACACAATGAGATTCTCTGTGTTGTGTCTCTCCATCTCTCATAAGCACCCGTGTGTGTGTGTGTGTGTGTCCTGCTGCTGCTGTAATTGAAGTCGTAACTCAGAGCTAGATACAGTGCTGCTGCTCCCCATGTAAATCAGCAGCTAATAGTAGGAGCGAGCAGAAAACAGCCCTGCAGTGCTGCCTCCTGAATACACACCCGCTCTCGCCCTCCTCCATCCTGCACTAACAGAATGGCCACTGTTCTGTGGTTTAATGTGCATAATGTGTTTTATGCTCATCGGCAGACCCCTTTCAAACACACACACAGGCAAGCATGAAGACACATGGCTCAGTCTGATACATCTTGTGCTCTCCCCTTTGTGCAAAGTTTTTCTGGGTCATTAATGTCCCGAACGTTGCCCTGACCCCAAGAGGATGCACACCTCTTGTGCATCCTGTTCCTGCTCTCCAGCCTGCTTACAACAGTCAGTCTTTCAGACAGGCTGGCAGGAAATAGGAAATGAATTTGGTTTGACATTGTGTTTTACAACTAGCTATGAATATATATTGCATGGGTTTGCCCTGTATGCGGATGTGTTCAAGGCTGTCCTTATGTGCAGATATCCCTATAATAGGCCCAGTCTTAATGAAATTATTCAAGGGGAGTTGTGGAGTAGAATTGAGAAGTGGTGCTATCCCTTTGACACAATGGGATCATAGATACATCATGGTCGTTAGCATAGACATTAGCCTCCTAGTTCAGAAGAGAAGCCAATTGTCAGTCGGGTGAAGCCTCTCCCTCGTTGTTTCTGACACTCTTATCTATGCCCCCGCTCACAGAGGTCCAGACAAGCTGGCATCTGTAGCATTGTATGTTGTGTGTAAAGTGGCAGGGGTTGGCAAGTAGCATCAGGCCAAAGCGTGCTGTCCTGCAGAGGATTGGGGTGTGTCTAAAGCCTTCAGTCCTGACATGCTTGGTGTCCTGGCTGTGGATAAGCCCCAGGCTGTGCTAAGGCTAATGCTAAAGGCGGAGCAGGCAGCCATTAAGACTATAAGTCCTCTGGAGTGGAGCTGAAGAGGCTGCCTGCTGCTTTTCAAAATCCCCCCAGGAGCATGTTCTCACTTTCTGTCTTTTACATCTCTCTCATCTTTTCCAGGCTCTCTTCCTCCCTCTGCACCCTCACTTTCACTTGTCTTGTGAATATCTGTTCAGCTGATGATTTATCCCTTAACTTTTCCATTTTTCTCTCATCCTGTCTTCTTTAAGAAAAAAATCTCATCCCTCTCTATGTTCGCCTTTTTTTTTTTGCTTTTATTCATTTCTCTTGTGTGTGGCTCTTTCTCCCTGTCTCTTGCCCACTTTTTCTCCCTTTAAAGTGGAGGCATTATATTGTGGCCTAGTAGAAAGCTTGTCAGCTCAGTGATCATTAAGTAATCATTAGACTATTTTTAAAAAAAAAAAAAGAAGCCAAAGTCTTAGGCAGAGACCCAGCAGCACCTCTGGCGTTCACACTTCATTTACTGTATGCCTCATTAAAATTAATGTATCTACAGGTTAGTCTGTTGAATATTCATGCAAGCATCAGGTGATTAGAGAGACTGGCATAAATGACTGTAGGGCAAAGAGGTTATGACTGATCAATACAAAGACTGTGATGAAGGCACACGACGAGAGGGTTGAATCAGATTTTTTTTTAACCTGAAACTCAATGTATTAAAAGACTTCACCTAAAGCGGCGACAGCACAAAACACACACGCAAGAAGAAAAAAAAAAGGAAAATGAACTGCAATTTTCTCCCTTGACAAAGAAAAAAGGATAACTTTTTTTCTTTGATTTACCATCTCTAGCTGTATTCTCCTCTTCTGAGCGCTCGGCCGGGCAGTTTTGTAGATCCTTTGAAGTTATCCTAAAATTTTGTTATGAGTGTGTGCTTGTGTGAGCTGTGGTTGGTATGCTCTGATGTGCCACAGTAGCATCCTTAGCTGTACACTTCTCCTCCCCCTGGACTCAAACTTGTTTTCATCTGCTATGCTTCATAAACAACAATTGTGCAGTGCTGCTTTTGGGATTTGCAGTGCACTTTGCTATCCCCCCCCCCCCCCCCCCTTTTTTTTTTTTTTTTTTTTTTGCATCAAAACTGGGCTGTTGTTTGTAGCCTTTATGTACTTGCCTCCACTGATGACTAAATGGAATAAAGACAGTTTTGTCTCAACTCTGCACTTTCCTGTAGCTATTAAACCAGACAATATCCGCACACATGGAGAAGGGATGAGATGAGGGTTCAGTGAGCCAATTAGTGTGACTCCACTGTGTGGATTTGTGTGTACTGTAATGACTGTACATGCCCAGCAAACTGCTGAAACACAGTATTTCCAGTAGAGCCGAGACAATTGTGGACTGAGCCGTGCTCTGTCTCTCATTACATCTCCATTTCATCAAGTAAAATTCATTTCAGGCTTTCTGTGGAGCAAAAATCAGACTTTTTGATTAAACGTTATTCAGTCCTGGATGCTGATGTAAGGTTTAACTGAGTTGTGTGTTTTTTGTTTTTGTTTTTTTATTTGAGGATGAGCTCACTGACATTCTTAAATATATCCTGGCCACCCTTGTTGATCATGAAGAAAGCGTTGCCCTGGAAACGGCAGGTGAACAGTGCAAGATGCTGTCAACGTTAATGCTCAAGGTTAAATGAAAAATTGTTATGTTTATTCCGTGAGTTTAAAGAAGAGAATTCAAGTGTTACTACATAAAGAATTCCGTGCGTTGCTGTTCACACCCGACTAACAACTTGACTGGCACGTGAACTAATGCGGAGCAGTGAGAACAAGTGTTTCCAATTACGGATTTGTCTTACTTCGTGGATGAACCCTTGAGGCTTATTAAAGAAACGCTGTAGCCAAAAACGTGTGATGACAGTTAAAAAAGGTATCGACAGCCTTGCTGACACACAAGAATGCAGAACTACTCTTGCTGTTTAGGGAATGCACATAGATGATAAGCATCCTTGTTAACAATCAACGCTTGAACTGCCTCCCTGTGCTGGTTTTCTTCCCACAACATAATGAATCTTCCCCCATCAGTGCTGCACATAAAAAAGCACTGCACACTGTACGCACATCATCCTGAATTTTTAGCTCGTCTGCTGCTTGCGTCAGCACATGCACTCTTGGTAGGAATGGCTATAGTGTAGCTGACAGAAGGAACATCGCTCTCTGTGGGAATGGACACGTGTCAGGATTTGACAGGCTGATCTGTGAAGTCGCTTTCACAGCATGAGGATTCTGCAGGGAGCGGAGACTTTTAAGATGTTTTGGCATATGAAAAGATGCATTTTCTTTCCTTTAATTTTTCTTTCTGCTTCTGTGCTCATTGTTCTCAGATTTTCTTTTTCTTCTACTTCTTTTTCTTTTTGTTTTTTTTGTCCCTTCAGTGTATGCTTGACTGAGCAATAATAACTTGTAATAGCTCATGATGCTACTTAATAGCTCTCAAATAATTAGCCTATTTTAGATTTTTAAACGGCATATCTGTAAACACTGATGTACGAAAAAAGGCTTTCAGCCCCCAGTTTTTCTCCTGGCTGCCGATTCAAACTTCAGAATGGAAATGGCAGAGAATCGCTTTGTCCTGTGCCAATCCAATCCTGCATGGTTCCACTTCAGGAGGTTCGGAAGTAATTCTCCTGAAAAAAAAAGAAAAAGAAAAAAGGATTGCCAGGATTCCACAGGGCTCTACCGCAATTCCGGATAGGGACATTGTCGGGCTTCCTCCCAAGTCTAGTGGGTACAGAGGTAAAGGGGCAATGATGATGACTAATTTAAGATGCTAGCTTTACTCTTACGCAACATGGTGGTCTCACAATGTCTTGTAGACAGGCGTCTTTTGAATGCAGCTAAACACACGCATACTGAATGTACGCGGCAGCTTTGAAATATTACAAACGGCTCTCATTTTAGCATGCGTGCCAATCTGTGGATAAGGATGAGCCTCTCTAGGCAGATGGCTATGACCCTAGGCAGTCAATCATTCAGTCAGTCATAGCAAAGCCTAGCGTGAGCTAGAAGGGTGCATGAATTTGGGGATACAGAAGGTTGTTTTACAAAGGAGAAACATAAAAAGGAATTGGGAAGCTTTAAAAGGAGGTCAGATATAGTTCAAGTTATCAAACAGGAAACAAAATGTACATGACAACTCATTAACATCGAATTAATACAAATGCACTGCATATTGCACATCATATCTGTTTTTATTTACAGTTTTGGGGTTTTTTTTTACAGATATGCCTGACTCTCAAAGCATCAATACCCAAATTTTCCTTTGAAAATAAATTTTTCAATAAAATCTTTCTTTTAACTTTGGGGGGAAATGTCAAACTGTGCTTCCATCTCAAAATATAAAAACGGTTCGGAAATGGTCGGATGGAGGACAAGTGGAAAAAGAATATGGCTGTCATCCAGCATTTTATGCCAACTTTAGGTACTCGACAGTTTTTGATGTTCAGTGGAACAGATGCATTGCAGCATTGCCAAAACTGTAGGTTTGAGATCTATGGTGCTATTTGTGATCTCAAGTATATGATATCTAAGTATCAATTTTGGGGGGTTTTTGTGTCTGTTTAATCTTTGTTATTAATTACAATAAAAACTGCATCTATAGATGCATTACAACAGGCAGTTTTTTAAAACTGCTGTTTTAATCCATCCAGAAATCACCCATGTCCTTTAGATAATGCTAGCTGATACCTCAAAATGTGTTTTACACTCATTCTGGTGTGAAGAAAGATGGCATTTCCTCAAGATGCATGTCTATAGCTGCTCACATGTATGGAATCTGTTTCCCTGCACACGAGTTCTACCAGTCAAATTGTTGTTGTGCAGGCAAGATGGTTAAAACTAGTTATAGAGGTGGTGTGCCAATTCCACTGGGAAAAACCGCTAAAAAATAAACTATAAATGCAAAACTATGCAGACCTGTTTGGCTTAATGTATGAATATTTGATTGCTTGTAAGTACCCCTGTTGTTATGATTGTTGAAGACAGATCTTCACTGCATTATAACAAGTATTTTCACGTCTCATGTAAATTACAGAAGCTCTTACATCATGAAAAAATGTGCTTTTCACGACAGGAACGGAGAATTATGAGGTGCAGGTGGACATAAGATGTATGAAAACACACAATTTCTGTCCTTGTGTTTTCATACATTCTATGACAAGGATGTTTATGTCTACACGCATTTTTGTGGTTTTCTACATACTTTGCTCAACTAATCCCTCTCCCCCCAGGCATTTGACAGTGGGACTCTGGTTGCGGTCACACCTGATGTACCTGCAACTAATCCTATCGCACAACCAATGTCACTGTAACCAATCCTGTCACAGCACTCAGGGCAGCCTCAGTTCCTTCCTGACATCCCAGTCACACCTCGCTGTCGTCTCCTTCCTCTCCTATCTGCTCTCTTCCCTCCTTGCTTGACTTTATAAATGGATTCCTACTTCGTTTACTTTCTGGCAGACTGACAAGACGCCCCCCCCCCCCCCCCCCCCCCCCCCCCAACTGCTTTTGTCTTATATCTTACTTAATAACGTAGCCCTACTTTGCAATCCACCCCACTACCATTCACCCTTGTCTCTTCTCCTGTTCTGCATCTTATCATACATTTTTACTTTGATACCAGCAGACCTCCCATCCCTGCAGCTTTGGTTTTCTTGACATTTCCCTCTCCTTCCTGTTCCCTTCTTTCTCTCTTTCTTCATCAACCGCTGCACCCACCCACACATCACTATCTTTTCCTCCCCTGGTGCCACCAGAAATAAACCTAGCAACATGTCGTCTGTCACAAAACAGAAATTCCATTGTGTACCTGTCACCAGCGCTCACATTTTCCTATACCCATAGAAATGACTGTCTGCTCCTTTTCCTTTTCTCCCTTTTCCCCCATCTCCCTTCATTCCTTGCAGAGAGTAAGCTGAGAGTGCAAAAGAACAACCAGTCTCAGGTGTACCTGGAAGACAGCCGTGTCAGGATCAATTGCTCCATCACCTCCCAGACCAACCAGGACTCCCAGCATACCGTGATGTGGTACGTGAGACGAGCGACCGGGTCGGAGGCTGACGAGCTGCTGCTGAGGATCGAACGCTCCGGGGCCTTCGAATATGGCGCCTACGCAGATGAGGAGAGACTGAGACGGCGTGTGCAGGCTGAGAGGTTGTCACCCCGTCTGTATGTGCTGACGCTGAACAGGGCTGAAAGCAGCGATTCTGGCACGTACTACTGCTTGGTGGAGGAGTGGCTGAGTGACCCAGATGGAGTCTGGTATCGACTCTCCCGGGATTCCTCGGGGTTCACGCAGGTTCTGGTCAGAAAACCAGGTGAGCAAGCAGTGCTTTTCCCTTTAACCAAATCCATGTTTATTCCCACTGCAGCGAGGTAGCAGCTGCCACTTAAGCCCTACATTTTGTGATCCTTTAAACCACTTAACCATTGTTAACTCAATCCTTCCTCCAACTTGCTTTCCTCCCTCTATGACATGCTATGTCTCACTCCAATGACCTTACACCTGCCCCAGCCAGAGCTCAGGTGGAAAAAGATGGATTGAAGTCATGCCAGCTGATGGAAAACCCTAATCCTCTTGTCCAGAATTCAAAAACTTGAGCTTAAAGCTATGATGTTCCAACTGCCACCTACACTCTGACATCCCACCTCATTACAGTTATTTTAGGAACTCTCCAACTTGTATCTTTTTCCTCTCCCTAACTTGACTAACTTCCTCTCCCTTTTCTCATTTACCTAAACCCTCCTACTCTTCATATACAAAGAGATTCTTTGTCTAACCCCATAAATGCCAATAATAACTGAACAGTCCTGCTGAAGGTGACTTTTCAGGCACTTGGGGAGCAGTATTCATCTGCCAGGTGTGCTGTTTACAATGCAAAATTTATATCATTGATCAGGCATCTGTCCAACTAGAATGTGAGGATGAAAACACCTGGTGATTAGCCCGTAGAGTAAGAAGTGCTTACAGTACTATGTTTTTAAGTTGAATCTGGTCTACCAGTGCATAGCTGAAGCACTCAGCTACTCACGCAAATGAAAATATTTTGAAATATGCGCATCGTATACAAGGCTTGTTTTGGGGAGACTAACTCGTCCCTTTCATGCTTCAGAGAGTTAACACAATATATGTGGAAACTCATCATGCAACATGGACTGTAACTTTTATTATTCATGACCCTATAGATTTCAACTTTTATGGACATGTAAACATCTTCATAAGCTAAATATAAAATGCGGTATAAACTTCGTAGATGTTCATTAAGGTGTTAAAACATTCACCCAGGAAGTCATCCAAAAATCTGCCTGTCGAGAAAAAAGATGAGGGGAGACGTGTGCCAGAACTCTCCTTTTTTTCCCCCTGCTTTCCTGCTGTGCTTTCTGCTTCTCATTATGCTTTAACAAGGAGACCGTTCCAAACTGTGTGTGAGATGAGTCCAGGCATGCCAAGTCTGTACTGTCATTTTTTTTAAAACTGCAGTGGAACTGGGTCATAGTATCACCCCTGAAGGACTGTAGTATAACCGCACACCAGACACAGTAGCCTTGGGGTAGGATCCAACCCTGCTGGGAAGCTGAAAGACTAGTGATAGCTCTGGGCAGCGCTCTGAGATTTATTTATTTTTTCCTTTTTGTTTGTGCATTTGGGAAGTTTAGTGTCCCATTTTCAGAATCATTTGCTGTTTTGTAGTATTAATTTCTTTGGACTTGTTCAAATTAGAGCAATGACTGGCATTTATTTTGATTCATTTAAAAAGAACATCTCTTCATGATTTTATCAGTAAAACACTGAAATACAGCTACCGAATGCCAAACTGACAGCAAAGAAAAAAGAAAATCATCATCACAGAAGCGTTTTTTGTATGGGGAAATAATAATATAATATTAATATGCTGCTAGTCTGAAGATCTTCAGAATAGCAGCATGGTAACCTACTAATTAACTGATTTGTTTGTTTTGTATTTGAACTTGAACTAAGCTGAAATTATTAGAAATTTCTTGGAGAGCTTCAGGGTCTTCAATTTCTGTTTATTTTCCGGACCCCTGCAGAGGTTCGCTTGCAGGTTGAAGAACTGGAGTCAAACATGACTGTGGAAGAGTCCGGTCCAATCCGACTAGGCTGCAGCATTCCCTCACAGTCATCCCGAAACTCCCGCTTCTCCGTGTCCTGGTATGTAGAGCGCCCTAAAAACGACAACAATGAGGATCAGCCAGGGGAAGAAGAAGGAGACCGGGAGTGCGTGTTCTCCATTGGACATGATGCCGTTTTTGGAAATGGAAACTGCAGCCCCATAGAGGAACCCGGGCCAAATTCTCGCTTGCAGTTTGAGAGGATGGCCTCTGATCAGTACAGCCTGACCATTCAAGGGGCCCGGCCAACAGACGGGGGCCGATACTACTGCCACGTTGAAGAGTGGCTGCTCAACCCCCGCAACGTATGGTACCGCCTGGCCACCAACAATTCTGGGTACACTATTGTCAATGTATTACAACAAGGTAAGCTCGTAAAAGACAGAATCTTTTGATCTGTCGTGACACTGAAGATTGCATAAAGCTATACTTTTATCAATGGCTGCCTTCTAACAGCATACTGGTAATTTATTACCAATTAGCTACTGCTTATTTGGAAATCTAGGCTTATCGTATGTATTGTCACACTGTGCAGTCCTAATATCTCCTAATATGTGTTTTGGTGCAGGCAAACGGAAACTAATAATAAGCAAGTTATGCAGCTCTTAGTTACTTTTTTTTTCTCGTAATTTCTATCTTGTGGGATCTGGCTTCCTCAGTTGCAATTAACAAGTAAAAATGAGAGCCAGACATGGCCGCTTACTGTTTAGCACTGAAGCGGAGTCATTTACAGTGTCAAAAGCTGTGCTGGTATTTAAAGCAGTAAAATAAATCAAATTACAAGGCTCAATAAATAAGAGAAGATGATTTAGAAGTGCAAAAAGTGCAAGCTGTAAGAGACCTGCACTCTGTATTTATCAGTACTCAGCTATGTTTATTATTAACCCTCTGAAGTCTGACTCACATTGTCCTGTTCGTTGGTTCCCCTGGTTTCATTGTGTAAAAATGCTTGCGTAATCTCATTTCTAACGAGTACAATCTGGTTATATACATCTTTTATTCAGTAAATTCTAGCCTATTCAAATGTGCTGCAGTGACGCCAGGTGAACTTCTAAAAGTTTATGACTACAGACAGAAAAGAGAAAAACTCTGAATGTTCTCTATTTACAGTCATTAAGGTCATTTTGTTTTTCTCCATTACAGAGGGCCACATCATTTTCCTTACTTCCAGATATATACACGCTGATCAAAAAGGCACTGAGCTTATCTAGGAAAAATCTAAGTTCCTTCTGTTTTTGCCAAAACTTGGTAAAACTATTTTTAAAAGCCGGAAATCCTGTTAATTATTGTTTTACACAAATTCTGAGAGGTGTAGTTTTCAATTTCTTTTCCCCCCCACTTATTCTCACATAACCACATATTCATTCATGTGACATCATAGCAGCTTACATATGCTGATACAGCAGCTTCTCAGGTGGAAGAAAGAAATATAATATGTATGTATATATATCAGTAAATGGTGATATTTTGACACATAAATGAGAAACTTTTGAAAGAATAAAACAACTAACGTGTTTATTTTCTGCCAACAGTGTCCACCGTCCAGTCAGTGGTGTGCTCCAATAGCTCCCTCTTCTACTTTGTCTTTTTTTATCCCTTCCCCATTTTTGGCATCCTCCTCATCGCCCTGCTGCTAGTCCGCTACAAGAGCCGCAACAACAGCAAGAGCCAAGAAGGCAAGAACGGTGCTCCCTTACTGTGGATTAAAGAACCTCACCTCAGTTACTCTCCCACCTGCCTGGACCCGCCAGCTCTCAGCCTGCACCCCGGCTCGGTCGACTAAGCAAGGGTCCTGCCCGACTGCCTCGCTTAAATCGTGGATTTAGCCTACACTATGCCAGGGAGCAGATCTGGACTCCACCTTCAGACCTTACTGTCGTTCACTGCTGTGTTGAATTAGTCAATCAGTTGATCAGTTTGAAAATTCACACCCTGGTGGCTGTCTGTTTTATGTTAAAAAAGTGTGTGTGTGTGTGTGTGTGGATGAGGTTGTGTCTAGTGTGTAAGCACAATTAACTGTGCACGTGCAAAGTATGGGAAAGGAAGTATCATGAGGCTCTCTCATTTTCTTTTTGTTTTGTCTTTTTTTTTGTGAATCTTAATTTCTTAGTTGCATCTTTATTACTCTGAATATTCGTCTATTTTTCAAAAGAGTGCGGGGAGGGAAAAAAACTGTGCACATGAGATCACGGGCCAATTTTGGAAGAACATTTAAGAGAAGGAACTCTATAATCAACTCTGGCATTAAGAGTATGCCAAAAAAAAAGTCTCAGCACTGATCCAGGAGCAGCTACAGCCTTGCCCACTATGCTGGTTGCCATAGTGATGCTTTGCGCCCACTGACTTCGTAGCTGCCGACTTGGTTGCCAGGCTGCATAGAGACAAAGGCTAGGACACACAAGTCTGTGTCCTAAGTGAGGATGTGTGTATGTGTGTTGGCCCACCTGCCTTCACAATGAGTTTAGCTTGGCAGACAGAAACAGGTCCTGGTGTGCCACTTAAACACTGCCAGACACTCTGGCCTTAGTGGGAGACTGTCCCACTCTTCTTCTCCCAGAAAAGAAACTGCAAGCGAAAGAGTGGGAGATGGGGAAATTATGGAAAATAAATGAACAGCTCCCTCCTGCTGAGGATATATGTACTTTAACACAAGTGATTTTTTCTCAGTGCCAAGTCCTCCTTATTTCCTCAACAGCTACTCTTTGAAATTTTAAAGAGGGTGGGGGGGGGGGGGGTTCAAAGGCAGATTGTAAATACGTCTTCTTACCTCCTGCTGTGGATTTATGGGACTTGTTGGCAAAAACAAAAGAAAAAAATGTACTTATGTTGAATCAGTTGAGTTGTCCTGGTTGAATTTCCACATTCTTGATTGAAATTGAATTCTTGCACATTTCTTTGAATTCCCCCGTACGACCACGAAGTCCTACATCTTTAAAAGATATCAGATGCATATTTTTTTTAAGGGATTTGTATAGCGCCACACTGAAGATTAAACATGTGTAGATGTATCATAAACCACTAAACACATTATCTGCACATCAGAAGACCAGTTTATGATGACAAATGTTTGACTTTTGTGATTATTCTAAGGTTGTTGTTTTTTTTCTATTTATTGTTTTATACTGTTTTGCATAGCTTTGTAAGATTTTCTTTTTTGCTTTGAATTTCAAAAAAGAAAAAAACTGCTTCTGCTTGTGTTGCCAGGCAACTGCACCAAGCACATATGTCAATAGCCTGTGTGTTGACAATGTGGTAGAAGTAGAAATGCTAGATTTGTCCTGCGCATTTCATACCAGGTTGTCAAGTTCGGTCAGTGTCAAAACACTGTATATCTATAACTATAATGAAATTTACTGTGGCTTTAAATATACAATAGTTGACCAGGCAAGTCACAAAAATAGATTCACGTAAATGCTTATTCAATTTTTTTTTTTTTTTTGCTTGAGTCGCATTTATTTAGTGAAGTGTGATGTAACACCTTAGGTAGGATGTTTGGTCAAAGACAGCGGAACTGTTTAACATGTCTTCTAATCAAGGATTCTGGCTGAAGGCATCCGCTTCAGCTCCCCTGACGCAAGGGAGAAGGGTTGAAAACCTCTGTTGCCTTCTCTGGAGTGCCAGGGGAGGTGTGAAATCCTCTATCCAATGTGGGCCTAACCCCCATTCACTGCCAGACTGGACATGAGAACTCTTGAGAAACGTGACATTATTGTCGTCTCAGTCGTGTCAACGTGTATATTGCATGACAATATTGCAGGAGGAAATTTGATGTTTTGTAAACTTCGAACTCTGTGAATTGTGTTCGTGTGACAGAGCCCAGCCCAGCCCCTCCCCCGCCCCCGCCCCACCCCAAACTTCCTGACCCAAGAGTGAATACGAAGCCCCGGCCCCAGTCATCATTTACGATATCTGACTGCCAATTCTACATGCCCTTTGAGCCTGTGAAATAGATCATTTCAAGAATGGGTGTTGTGGAGACTGTGTTTGATATTTATTGCTCCTATTCGTCTTTTTAATGCTTTGCTTTTATGCAGCATTTCATTAAACATATTTATGTCAAGAAAAAAAACAACAAAAAAGAAGCTACAAGTATGTTTCCTATACTGTGACACGAGCTACACAGCTTCCTAGTTTTTTTTTATTTTCTCCAAATGATCCTTTTCAAGTAGACAATACCATTTTAATCTGAGTGAGGCTGGGAGTTAGAAATGTGATGCATGTGCAGCAAATACAGCTACAACTAACCTGATCAGTGTCATAACAGAACCTGGAGCATCAACTAGCCGTCCATCTGTTATTATGCATATGCCAACATGATTGGATAAACACATTTTTGCGGATCATATCCTATCCCGGGTCAGGTGCAAGGTGCTCGGGGGAGAAAAAAAGTGCCACACAGTGGAAACGAGACAAGTAGTACCAGCTCAAAGGCCAGCAATATAATGAGGCAACATTTTGATTTTTGAAACTAAGCAAATTCTACATGCATAAAACTGGCCTGTTTTGTATACATAGCAAATGACTTCCCCTTTTTTGCATTATGATTTCTCAATGGTCCTAATTTTCTAAGTGTTCTCTCACATGCGCTTGCCTAACAAAGACCTCGGTGGTCAAAATATTGCCTTATTATTTTTGTGTTTGTTTACAACTACATCTCTTGACAAGATTTAAAAAAAAAAAAAACTCACAACAGGAAGGAAGTCAGTGACATAAATAACTGGTGTGGTTTGACAAAAATGGTTTCCACTTCTTATGGGCTTGCGCTATCGTCAGCGCTAAATCGAAAGCTGGGAAGGAAAAAAAACAAAAAGTCTACATGAACTCATTTGTTGGTTGAGTGATTGCCTTTTATGAATCTCAGACATTTCCAGGGATGCTGGATGGGTAAATGGTGCCCACAGAACAGCTGCTTCGGCTTTAATGTGTAAATCCCACAATCTGAGACTTAATTCATGCAACATTAATTGTATCTTTCTAGACTTTAGCCAGGAAGTGGAGGATGCGGTTGTGGTTTTTCATGTCACATTGCTCACTACCATCAATAGCGCTGTACACTCAGTCTCTAGTGTTTCTGTGGTAATAATATCACCCATACCTCCCAAGATCTCTCCACACATTCTGACAGTCTTGTAGCTGTGTTTTGAGGGCTGCATGTTCTGGCTGTGTGCTGGTTCCGGATTTAGGTGTAAAACAGTGTGTGTTGATGTGTTCAGTTGAACCAGTGATGCTTTATTTTCACTGATGTATTTTTATATGACCATGGTTAATTTATTTTTCCTTATGTTATTCTATCGAATAGTTACCATTGTGACCATTGAAGAGACACTTAGCTATTGTCAGTTTATTGCAATAAAAATACATTGATTGCCTCTTCCTGTTTTGCTTCCAACCATATACATTTTGCAGAGTTTGGAGATGCGTCATTAAACCGATATATCTATCAGTTCTTTTCACAACAGTCACGACTTGCTGAGCTGCTTTCTACACCCTTGCAAAACATCTACATTTTCTTTAAATGATACTAGCACTATAGGAGGCATGGTTTTTGTTCAGTTAGTGTAAGATTTTTGTCCTTTGCTGGGCAACAGTTACTGTATTCTGTATGTTCTGTGTTCATTTTATGAATGTTTATTTATTCATTTGAGTTTGTGCATAAAAGGAATTTAATCATCATGTTAAAGTATGTATGTAGATCGATATGTTTTTGGACCCTTTTTTTTTTTTTGTAGGTTCACCTCTGTATACCATTACAGTGAATTTTAACCAAACATTCAATTAATGTGATTGAAGTGCAGACTTTCAGCTTTATATCAATTGATTTATCAAACGCACAGCATTAACAGCCAGTTTTATACAAAGTCCTCGATTGTCAGATGCTCAAAAGAAAGTGAACAATTGACAATCGTTTTTAAATTATAATATATACAAGGTATGAGGTCCAACAAGATGTAAATATAAGTGGAGGATGAGGAAAAAAACAAATCTAACACTGTTGTCAAAATCTACAGTCAAGAGATGCTTTGCTGAATGGAAATACAGATTTTACAACAATGTGCAAACCACTGACTAAAAGATTAACTTGTACCAGAATGATGAGAAGAGAAAAGGGTGGAGGAGACAAACTGCTCATAGTCTGAATCCACATTATCTCAAACATGGTGGAAGCAATGTGATGGCCTGGGCATGTATGACTGCCAATACCAGTGAAAGTGATGGGATTAACTCTGAAGTTTACAGCTCTTTGCTCATATTCAGCTGCAAAGCTGATTTAAAAAGTGCTTCACAGTCTAAAGGGATAATGACCTAAAGCATGCTGCATAACAACCCAAGAGTTTATGTGATGTTCTTCAATGGCCAAATCAGTCACCTGATCTAAACCCATCAGAGGATGACTTTCAGTTACTGAAGACAGAACTAAAGGCAGAAAGATGAGCAGCTATCCAAAAGTGGATGCAGTAAAGATCTAGCAAAGCATCTTTGCTAGATCAAACAAAGGACCAAACATGGCATTGGGTGATGTCCATGGGTTCTAGGCTTCAAAAGGATTGAATACTTTTGTTAAACCTCTTGAATTAAAGCTGAAACTCGGCACTCCAATCACATTTATAGTAAAAACATGTTGCGGTGGTGTACGGAGAAAAAAATTACAAAACTTGTATCATAACTGTAAGGTGGATCTTGGAGATCCTCACGCAAATTAACCAGCAACTTAAAAAAAAACAAACACTTCTGCAGTTACATAACTCCAACACAGGTGGAATTTCTCAATCTTTTACCATCACTCCATCAAACACTGCAGCAGTAAACTGTCTTCAGTCAGTCTATGCCATTTGTTTTTCTCCCAAATTCATATTTACCTGTTATAATGCAAAGGAATACCCAGTGATGCCAAGAACAAATTCTGAAATTATCTCCATAAAGCATGGCCACAGAAAAAGAAAGGGTGAGGGAAAGAAATTGTGGTTTGGTTTTCATCTGGTTTTGTTATTCATGCAGATTCTCAACTTGCCTGAAAGGGAGGCCACCGTTAAAGATCTGTTGATGTAGATAGCTAGCACACACTGTTAACACATTGTTGGTTGTTGGGTGTTTTTTTGTGTGTGTGTTTTTGTGTGTGTGTTTTTTTTTCTGGCAAACTGTGTCGCAACCTCACAGGATGCAAAACCACCAATTGTCCCCCTTTGAGCACTATTTCCCTGTCCCAGTTCCTTCAAGATTTCTGTGCTGTCTGTCTCCACTTTCTCAAGCATTCCCTCTATGAGGAAAGATGTGTTTTGCATACAAGTTACCAATAATCACAAATCCATAGTTCTTGCAGAGAATCTAGACACCTAAGGGCACACTTGGGCAGACAGTACTTAACGATCCAGAGCAGCAGGGCAGTAGTCGGGCAAATATATTATGATTTATTACCAATAGAAGAGAGAAAGTGCTGGAGAAAATGCAAAGAAAGGACATTTTCTCTTCTGCTTGCACTATGGTGAGCTTGGATGCATAACAAACAAGGACGGGGATAAAAATGTTTGAAGATGGATACAGATCATGTGTGAATTTCTGCAGGGAATATTCGCCTGTGTGCAAAAACATGTTAGCTTAATCACGGAGCTTAGTATCTGCTACAGACAGGTTGTTTGGTTCTTAGAGAAGAGACATAAGGGAGGCAGAGCTACAAAATTAACACCCTGTAAAGGGTGATTGGTAGATGAGGACTGTGTACAGCTTGTTGCACTCACTGTTGTATGATACCACATTGCTTTGTGTAGTATGACTCACTCGGTGATGTAAGGCTGAATCAGAAAGAACGGGCATGAAATGTTAATCTGCACATTTACTTCTCGAGACATTAGCGTGGATGATGGACAAGAGGCGGTAAAAGTAGAAAACAGTTGTGCCACCTGTACTCTTGAAAATTGCACTGTAATTTGCTATTGATGCCTCAGCAGCAGTCTTTAATCTGTGATCTGTATAAAAGCTGCTTGAGAAAAGAATCAATAGCTCCATTCAAAACGTGTTTGTAAAGGTTGTCCGTTGGGGGGGGGGAAAGGTCAAGAGATTATCATGGACACTTACAGGCAAATGATGTACTGCAGAAGACACCTCTACTGACAAACCAACAACAAAAACCCTGATGGCCCCACATCATTCATTATAGATATAAAACATTCAAACACACACTGAAATATTCTCATCTTATTCATAATTGATACACACAAAATGAGTGTACTTCCACTGGTTCGGCTAAGATGAAGTAAACTGGTGCTAAGGTTGCTGCAACATTCGCTTGGGACCCCAGCATTTAGCCTCTCAATTCTCAGAGGAAGCCGGGAGATTCAGATGCAGACCTAATTAAGATGAGCTTTTAAAGCTTGATGGATGGAATTGCCTTGCAAAATATTTGGTTTTTGTGAAGGAAAAAAAATGAAGAAAGTCCACTTAATCTCTTGAGCTTTTCAAAGCACACAGGACTTTTGACTATGAGAAGGTTTGTTTGCTAGATGTATTTTAGAACGAAGCTTTAGTGAGCGGGAAGAGCAGGGGTGAAGGTAGCGCTGAGAGAGTTTTTAAAAAGACTAATGCTACCCATTTTATGATGCTGGAAGTACAGCGGTGGTAACATACAACAAAAATAAAGGTGAAGCTTTGCTATATACACATTTAGTGTCGCATTTACACCATGAAAAGCGCCTAAATCAAGTGCGCTGAGGTTGGCGGGAGCATGTATTGCACAAATTTGATCAGCTTTAAAATCATTTCGTTTAAAATAAAAACTGTGTCAGCCAGAGGAGGCTGCTAAATAGAGGCAGAGGAGATTTCTCCTCGTCTGTTTTCTAGAGGCATGAAGGAAATCAAAACATGAAAGAGTAATTGCTTGAAATAAACTATTACCCAAATTTCAGTATAATTTATAGATTTTTCCTGCTCTTTAGACATAATCCATTGCAATTTTGATTAAAATGTTTGTTTTAACCCCTGCAAGGAAGGCAGGAGGGGAAACGACAGCCTGCATTGTATGCATGAGTGTGTGTACATTGAATATACAAAGGTACTGGACCACACCTCTTAATCGTTGATGTTTTTAGTCCTGTTGCCATGGGGGTATATAATAAACCAGGCCAGGCAGTTCGGCTTTACAACAGTTGTGAAAGAATGTGTAGCTCTAAAGATCTCATGTAAGTTCAGTGGCTGTAGTTGTAGTAAAATCATTGCATTATTGCAATAAGGTCTATATATTTTCCTAGATATCTCGCAATCAACTGTTAAGTGGTTTTATTGCAAAGTGAAAGTGTTCAGGAACCACAGCAATCCAGTCAGGATGTGGCAGATAAAGCTGACATCATGCTGAGGGGCATAGTCTATAAAAGTCGCCAACACTCCGCTTACTCAATAACTGCAGAACTCCAGACCTCCAGGCATTAATATCAGCACAGAAATTGTGCCCTAGAGCTTCGTGGCATGGATTTCCATAGCCAAGCAGCTCCTGTAGATGTAATGTGTAGGTGTCTCAGCACTTTTCTGCATATACTGTAAGTATGCAAGAAGGAGCTTGTGTTGTCCTTCTGAAGGGAGATCCTGCATTAATTTAATGCATGCCAAGACATGCACAACAGTGCACCACCAGAAAACATCCTCCCTAACCAATCAACAGCCACAATACATTATTGATATGACAGTATGTTACTGATTCTCTGTACTACACTCTGTGAGTGCAATGAATGTTTGTAGAGACATAGAAGCAAAATACATTTAGAATTATAGAGTCATGATTTCTGACTTGCAAACAAATTTTGCTTGCAAATTAGAAATTTCAGTGGAGTCATTTCCTTTTTCATTTTTATTCCTCTCTTCTTTCTTTTTTTTTTTTTTTTTAGTGTTAGCTTGCAACTTGCATTAACCAACTGAGCAGTTAGCTTGTTGTAGCAGAGCTGATGCATTTTTGGCATAATGTACTGTGTGCTATGTCATCATTTGCTGGCTTCTACTGTCACAGCTGAGACTGTTATGGAGGGGCTTTAGAAAACAGCCCAAAATTTTCATGTGACCCTTTTGGACAGTGCATATAAAAAGATGGACATACACCGCCATTTTTAAACTGAATGTGATGAGTAAGAGGTAGACTGACTGAATAAGAGAAGGACAATGCAAGCTAATGGGGTCATTTAATGTAGAACTGAGCAATATGTTATATTTCACAAGCTAAAAAAAAAAGAAGAAGTTATTATTAAAATGTTTTCTGAGGTTATAGATCAATTTAGCCAACCAAGCACAAGACTCGCCTCCTACTGGACATTTGGAAAAATGCATTGCAGACTCAGACGCTACATATACAGATGGCAACACATCAAGCATTCCCATCAAGAACTCAATAAATAACAGTTGTAATGAAATCTAAAAGACTTAATCTAACTTAATCTTTTGTTGAATGTTAAAATGCAGAAATAGAGTAAGTTCCCAGCTAGTGTAAAATAGCATGATAAGTTTGTTTTCCTCCTCTCCAGTTTTCACCAGTCCCCACTAATGTTAACATCAGGGAAGTGCAAAAATCTGTGAAATTGTCATTTAGGTCTCTAGGGTTTGTTCTCTAGGGTCTAATTATAATATTTCATGGCAGTCTATCTAGTAGTACCCTGAGACCAGGCAGCTAAGACCATAGGCCTTACATATAGTTATAAAAAAAAGAGCTATATGCAAGCTAATTGTCACCTTCCAGAAAATGCATTATTTCACACATCAGTAGGCCCTATAGCAGGAGCTGAGAGGCAACGAGGGCAACCCATACCTCCATTACTATCCATTATATCCATTATACATTAACAGTATATTCTACAAAGTAGCCCACCTTGCTGAGAGCTGAAGCAAAAAAGATCTTTTGTAAATTTATCTTAGGCAAGATGTTTTTAATTGTTAATATAATGATGCACATTCAATCAGATGAGCCCTTTATGCATAAGTAAAGTTGGTAAACAGCAAGCTAATCAGTGATGTGCATCTTGTTCTCCTGTGGGATGCCAAGTAATTATGAATGAGCAGGAGCGGGCAAAGCGAGTTCACTAATGTGCCTTTAGTGCTGAAGAAGACTGGAGGAGCAGAAAGATATAATTCTGCTATACAATAATCCCAGAAAAGGAGGAAAGAGTGAAGAGGCAAAGATGGTGCTGCGGGGAATAGATGGAACAAAATAAATGGCAGCAGAGAGAAGAGTAGGAGAGGAAAATACAGAAACATAAAAAACATATTCCCCTGTGACAAGCTAGCTACTTCAAACGGCATCTTTGGATGAGCCAGTTGAGTATTTGACAGCATGTAGTAGGCTTTCCTATCTTGTTTTTCATCTCTCGTGATCATGCATATGGTAAGAGATACCGGTATCAGAATGTCTGAGACCCTGGGGTAAAATTTCCAGATGTAGATGTAGATACTCGTACTCAAACAAGGTGTTAAAGCAAAACCCTGTTGTGGTAATGTGTGAACTGCAGTCTATCGAGACAGGTTCTGGAGGGACATGCTGTTTGCTGATCTGACCACCTTCACTGTTTGGTTGTACACCCTGTGGTACTCTGAAGTCTGCAAACACCTCTGCCAGGCATTGAGACATTCAGCTCTCTGAAGATCAAAAGCTCCGCATGACGGCTGTCTGAATCATTTTTTTAGTGTAAAATCGTTTTGTGGACTTTCAACACCTGCTCTCAGCCATTCCCAGTGTGTGGTGTGTGTGTCCATTGTTTTATTTTGCACAAGGCCAGTAGCATGCTGTGAAAGGCATAGGTACTTTACATGTGACTAGGACAAGCCAAGGGCTGATTGATCTGGGACCATTCTTTTCTGTGCTCCAGTCATTCCCACATCTATTATGGCCTTTAACCACAAATAACAGTACCTCTGGATGTTGTTGTCATGGCTGACTTTGATCTATAAGTTAAGGGCCAGTATGTGAGGTGTGTGCATATGTCCCTCTTTGAGCATCCTCTAACCCCCGCGAACCGGTTCTGTCCTTGTTCCCACTGCTGCTGCCGACATTTCTCTCTCTCTGCTTTTAAAACTTTGTAACAAATCAACAAATGGCATGTAGATAGTGTGGAGAGTGAAACAGCAACTGTCAATTAACTAATAATGACACTACGACATGGCTTAAGTAGTGTGGAGCATGTGTAGGTGCTGCCGACTCACTCACATTCAATTGTCTCTCATTTCCAAGTGGCAGCAACACAGGCATACAAAACGGCTGTCATCCTCTATTAGAACAGAAATCGGTCACAGTAGATTCACCCAATAATGCGCAAACACACATATAATACACAAACTCAACTGTAACACACTCGCACAGTATGCAAACCTCTATATACACGTGTGCATCGACCCTGTAAGCAAAGATGATGACATTATCTGCCGTTATCTGTGATTTTAAAATAAAAATACAGATTTTTAGGCATCAATATTTCAGCAGCTCTGTGAATTGCCTCCAAGACATATGCTGCATTATTAAGAGTGAGCTGCTTGCAGTTTGAAGTATGTCATGGGTGATTCTCATTGACAGGAGGGATTCTTTCAGCAGATAAAGAGATGAGAGAAACCACAGATATATCTCTGGTCTTTCTGGGTGTGCGGGAAAAACAAGGTTCTGGTTCTGGTGATTCAACAAATACAATGCTACGTATCGATTCCTGGAAACACATCCTGCTCGTAAACTTGCATTTCTCCTTGTTCAAACAAATCAGACACTGGCACCACTGCGAGACAGTAATCAATTGAAAAATAACAGCCCCTTTTTTTCAGTGTAATGATTGAAACTGACAGAGCAATAAAAGTCTTTGAAAAGCAGTCAAAGGTTAAAGCAGTGTTGTCGATATGCAGAGAGACAGACGGCTCCTCTTATTCACAGCAATCACTCTGTGTCCAATTATCTGCTGAATTTGTAGCGTTGCTGTTCACACTAGTAAGCCTGAACACACCATAGATTACAGCGCAGAGTTTTTAATCTGGAGGCTTGTAAAATATTTGTTCGTGTTTACAAATGAATAAATATACCCCTGACTATTTAATCAAAAAGGTTTTTGTCCAAACTCGCCATCTTGTGTACAAATGGGAGAGGGGGGAAAAAAATCAGTGGAAGCCAGTCACGCAGCTTGGATCATGTACTCTAGATTTTCTCTGTGAAGGAGCCATTAATCTCCTTCCACGTGAGTTAAAAGAGCTGTGGAAAATATACCCAGTGACAAGCAGAAGTCTAACACTGAAAACCTGAGTGAGGATTAATAAAAACAGACTTAATATCAATAGTAGAAGAGATCGAGCAGGCTGCTGCAGTGAAATGTAAGATTTAATTGTCGACATATAACACAAGGTTTTATGACAAATTCAAATTTTGTAAATGTATTGCACTAACAAAGAATAATAACTAAATTGCCCGAGGAAACAAACTGCTCCGGAGTCTGGTGGTACAGCATTGGATCCCTCCTCGTTTTGCCAGATGGCAGCAGGGTAAACAGGCTGTGGTGGGTAATTTTTTTTTAGTATCCTTTGAGCTGTATGCAGATACCTCACTGTTAACAGTGAGGCTCAACAGATGGATGCTGGTGAAAATCAAAGCATTTTGTGATGCTTCTAGTTAAGTTGCTCTCCACTGCTCCTGAGTAAAAGTTAACAAGAACTTGACATGAAAATTCAGTTTTCTTAAGAAGTACAGTCACTCCTCAGCGTCCTTATCCAGGCAGGTGTGTGCCGGCAGTGACAGGTTCTCTGTGATACTCATTCCCGAGAACTGAAATATGTTCACCTGCTGTTCATCAGCTCCGCTAATGTAAAATGGGGTTTGAATTCAAGATTATTGCTGCAAGATTAATGTTTAAGGAGCACCTTACAGTTCTGTCTCATTGAGGCAGCTCCAATTTTATGTCTAAAATATTTACAGTGTGTTAAACTATTAACATTTGTTTCTCTTTCATACTGCTGCAGGCATTACTTTTAAACATGCATCTTTACACTGAATTATTGTATTAAGACTGGATTTGCAGTAGCCTGTAACATGGACATCCTTCTATTTTCACAAACAGAGAAGTGCCTGCTGGATAAAATTCAGTGTACTCCACATTTTTGACTTGCTTGAAGTGTTTCAACCATTTAAACAGGATCACAACCTACAACACCTTTCTAGTACCGAGTTGGATGCTGATGAGATCTGGTGGCCGTGAAGACCATTTGAGTACAGTGAGCTGAGTCAGCTCAAGAAAGCTGTTTGAGATGATTTGAGCTTTGTGATGTGTTATCTTGCTGGAAGTAGCCGTCAGAAGATGTGTACACTGTGGTCTTAAGGCATGCATAAACGCTGTGGTATTTAAACAATGCTCAATTGGAATTAAGGGGTCCAAATGAGCCAGAAAAATCCCCCCCGACCACCATTTCAGCTCTACGACATACCTGTATTCTTGATGCAACGAAGGATGGATTCTCCAAATCTCCAAAAGTTGATTCTGTTCATCTGCATGTAGCGTTGGGGAAACCTGCAGTCACCTGAGACTGAAGAAGTCACTTGGATGAGTGATGGAGCATTTCTCCCACTGAAAACGCTACGTCCAGATGAACAGAATCCACTTTTGGAGATTTACTTACCTGGATGATTAAGCATGCATCAAGACGAAGGATGGATCATGCTTTCATGTCATTTATGCTAAATTCTGTCCCTGCCATTCAAATGTTGCTGCAGAAATCCAAACTCATCAGACCAGGTTTGAATTCTACCATCAGTTTCCTGTTCTGACAGGTGCACCACCCAGTACGGCTTTCTATTGTTATAGTTTGTCTACTTTGAGGCCGGACGTGTTGTGCATTGAAAAAAAGATGTTCCGGCAACACACCACAACTACTTTGGTCGTAGTGTGCTGTTAAATGTAGACTTCTAATCTGAATGAGTCTAGCCATTCATTCTCCTCCAACCTCTGACACAAACACACCCAGATAACTGCTGCTCACTGGATATTTTTGGACCCTGAAAACCCTAGAGTTGGTTGTGTGGGAAAATTCCAGTAGATCGGCAGTTTCTGGGAAAAAAAAAAAAAAAAAAAAAAAATCAGACCAGCCACTCTAACACCAGCCACCACACCGTGTTCAAAGTCACTTAAATCACTCTTCTTCACCGATTCTAGTTCTTTATGCCTAAATGCTTGAGTTAATACAATGTAATTGGCTAACTAGGCATTTGTGTTGTTAAGCAGTGTACCCAATGATATAAGTACATAATGTATAATACACATTTATGGTCAAACTGCAAAGAACACACACTTCCTTTCACTTTTAACTTTTTTAATCTGCAAAATCAAATTTCATGGTTTGATTGAATGGTGTACAATACTTCTACTCAGTATAACAGTAAATAGCTTGTGATTTCAACAACAATGAACGAGTCAAAATTGGATTTTGTGATGTATGAACCATGATATCTGGGCCATTTTATTTCTGTGATTCATAGGGAGAACACAGTGTAAATCAAAACAATACTCAGGAATGTTTACAGAGTTTCTCAGAGTAGCATTGGCTCCAGTCCTGAAATAGATGTTCCTATGCTGAGGTGAGACTCGTTTTGAGTTAACTATTCAGGAGACTGTGGCAAAAAGGATGAAGTTCAAGTTTTAGGAGGCACGACGCAAGTTCACTCCATCAAAGTGATTTGGATTTGGCTGTCAACACACACCCTCCACTGAAGCCCCCTGTTCAGACTTGGACCCTCAACCTCTAACCCAGAAATGTCCATATTGATTCCTTTCTGCTGGCTGCTGTGGTGGTGTTGCTGGGACAGGTAGGTAGAGTGTCGCTGTGAGGACCATAAATAGAACATCTCAGCGGTCCAGCGAGCGTTTCTGGATTGCTTCGGCCACCACGGTGCGCAGGAGGGCGATGACAGAACGAGGGTCATCACTGCCAATCACAGCACTGCCTGACACAATCATGTTAGCCCCTGCCTAGAGCAAATGGGAGCAAACAAAATGTAAGAAAACCTAAAAGCATATACATTTTGATTTTAGACGGTTATTTGATTAGCCTGTCGTGTATGCGTCGTTTACCTCTGCACACTTGTGAATAGAGTCAGGACCGACCCCTCCGTCTACTTCAATATCTAATGATGGGAACTGACTCCGCAGCCAGCTTACCTGGGTCACACATACACAGAAAAGAACTCAAAATGTGCCAAATACAATTTTCACAGATTAGTAGGAGAGCAAAGGCACACAATAATGCCGGTTTACTCACATGCACCCCCCTTCAACAAGACTGCAGGCCAAACAAAACCACTATATTGTGGTAAATATCTGCTTCAATAATGACTGAATAATCTTTTCAGAACTGTCAACAACCAACAGTCTGCACAAATCATACAGAGTGTGCCTTGGATCAGTGTTTTGCTTTTTACACCAAATTTTCACCCACACAAGAGGTCCTCCTCAAAATGGAACACACAGATTCATCTGAAAAGCATCTGTACGTGATCACTACAAAGGCCCGGCAGCACTCATACACCACATACTTCACATATACCTGAACCCATTGCACTGCTTTTTTCTAAGTGTGCAATGCAATATTTTGTATCAGCCTGCTGTGGGCTATGCTTGTGGAAAACCAGCATTGCCCACAGCAGGCTGGCTACAAAGAATAGTCATGGTAAAATACACTAGCAGTTCTAAGTGTTTACATACCAGGACATTTAAAAAAAAAAAAAGATCTGATCCTTGCTTATAATTATTTTAATACAAGCTCAGGTGAGCAATATTACACTGCATATTATACTGTGTCATTATTCATTTAATAAAAAACAAAGCCAAAATTTAGAAGCAGCGTGTGACAATGATTCAGTAGTTTTTAGAAGCACCTCTAGCAGCAATAACTTGAAGTTGACTGCATGATTTTATCGTCTCTTACAGTGTTGAAGGACTTTTGGCCCATTTTTCTTTACAATGTTGCTTCAATTTCTTGAGGTTTGTGGGTAATTTATGTGCAGCTCTTTTAAAGAGCCCACTGCAGCATTTCAATCAGTATGAAGTCTGGACTTTGACTAGGCCATTGCAACACCTTGATTATTTTCTTTTTTCAGCCATTCTGTTGCAGATTTGCTATTGTGTTTCGGATTATTGTCCTGTTACATGACCCAGTTTGGGCCAAGCTGTAACTGTCAGATAGATGCCGTCACATTTGACTAGAATACTTTGATATACAGAGGAGTTCATAGTCGACTCAGTGGCTGCAAAACAAGTCCAAATTATCACCCCTCTGTCACAGTGCTGATAGTCAGTATGAGCTGTTTGTGCTGATATGCGTTTGGCTTTCACCAAATGTGGCTCTGTGCACTTTGGCCAGACATCTCCACATTCGTCTCATCTGTCAAAAGGACACTGGTCCAGAAGTCTTGTGGTTTGCTCAGATGCAACTTTGCAAAGATGAGCTGGGCTGTCATGTTCTCTCTAGAGAGAAGAGGCTTTCTCCTGGCAACCCGTTCAAACAACCCATTCTTGTTCAATCTTCTAATTTTACTGTCATGAACTTTCTCACAGAGGCCTGTAGAGTCTGAGATGTAGCTTTTGGGATTTTTGCAATTTCTTTGAGGATTGCACCCAATAACCTTGGGATAAATCTGCTGGGACATCAACTAATGGAAAATTGACAAGTGCCTTCAATGTTTGCCTTCTATGAGCAAACTTTCTCCCTGTAGAATAACAGACTTCAAATTGTTTGGAAATGACCTTATAACCCTTCCCAGATTGATGGATAGCAATAATCGTTTCTGTAAGATCATGCTGTTATCCTTCCTCCTAGAGAATTAACACACACCTGAATCCTCCAGACCAACAAATTAACAAAACGTCCACTTTTACTTTTTGATTGTTTTATCATTTCACACTTACTGATGGTCAGTTAATGAAGTGTGTTTAATTAGCCGCTCCTGGCTGCTACGTACCCTCTTAATTCATGTGGAAGCACTATGAGTGCATGCTTTCTTTTTACCATGATTATACAGTCTCCTGTGCAGTCTTTAATGCTATGACCATTTACTATGCATTTTTATTTGGATAATTTTAGGGGTAGTGTACAGAGAAACGCACATTGATTTTTTTAATGCATATTCCTTTAATTTCCTTTCTTAAACTTCTCAAATAAGACAAACAATGACCTCACACCTCATATGCTAATGAAGAGTATAGAAACTGCACTGTGCTAAATTGTAAATTCAGTAAGTATGATAAATCCAATTTGTTCTGTTGTGGTTATGTGTAATACTCTTTTTTTTTTTTTTTTCAGAAAGGTCATTCTTCCATCTTTGCTTAGTCCTTACCTTGGGCATCATGTCTTCCATAAACTTTTGTCCCCCAAAACCAGGTTCAACAGTCATTACCAGAGCCATGTCGATCTGGTTAGCCCAGGGAGCCAGCTCTTCAACAGTAGTACCAGGCTTAATAGCCAAACCCACCTGTAATACAAGTGAGCGAGGGTCACTTTAACACTCGCATGTTTATAACAAATGCCGGGGTTTTATAATTCCCTATCACTACAATTATACAATTACACTATAATTATGCAGATGTCTTTATCGTCAAGGCAGTGAATAAGTAAAGCAAGTCTGTCTCTTCTTTTGGGGTCTTTTCCTCACCTTCATGCCACTCTCTCTAATCTCTTTAATGAGGTTTCCAGGGTTGGTGGTGGCCTCTAAGTGGAAGGTGTACTGATTGGCTCCTGCTGCGGCCATAGGCTTGACCCATTGCTCAGGCCGAGACACCATCATGTGCATATCTGCAACATTCACACTGTCCCAATACTGTGCGGCACAACAATACAATAACAGTGATTGTTTTATCATTAAGTCTCACCAAAGAACGGGTCTTGGCCTACTGACTTCCTCAAACACTCCACCATGGGATGGCCAAACGTGATGTTGGGTACAAAGTGCCTTAAAGAGGAAACAAAGAGAAACTTTTAGATTGCAACTGTTGTGCTCTTCATCTTGCATAAAAAGCTTACACTGACGTCTTGCGTAAGTGTGGAGAAAGCTAAAAATGTCAAAACTACCACGGAGAAGTATAAGGCAATAACACTTTAAAGACAGTCTTGTAATAGTTTAGCACCCAAAAGGTTTTAGCCTTCCATTTAAACCAGTTACAAAAATATCGCCTGCCCGGCTTAACTTTTGACAAGCTAGGTTAGCTTGTTGATGTTAGCCAACTTTGGCTCTCAAGTACTGAGCTTGAAATTGGCTTGCTAGCAGCTAGCACAACAGGTAAACTATATGCTAACCAACTGACCCATCCATGACGTCCAGATGCAGGTAATCCGCCCCACACTCCATCATCCTCACACACTCGCTGCCCAAACAGGACAGGTCGCTGCTAAGGATGGACGGACCGATCTTCGCACTGTAAGCCATGCTGCTAATGCTGTATTTCTCTGCGTGCAGCCTGACACCTAACAGGACAAGCTCGCCGTACCGTAAAGCTCAACTTCCGCTGATGACTTTCAAAATAAAATCCAAGAACGGAGAGCGAAACGTCTGGCGTCGTGTCGTGGAGAAATATGTAGCTAGGCAGCATAGACAAGCTTCGAAGATATTTAGGACATCATGCAAGTCTGTGTTTTATGCTAAGAAGAAGTTAGATAAACGTGTGACTGTCTTTAAGACATATGTCTTTTCATTTGTGATATTCTTCCCGTCGATATATATCTTCAAAGTATGTATTATTGCATTTTTATGCTTAAACAAGCTAAAGGCAACTATCCAATTTTAATAAAGTACTAAAATTATGAATGAATAAAGACGTATTTTTTAACATCTTAACTTTTTTCAAAAACTTTCCTGTTTTGCTCTAAGTGTCAGTGGGTAGTTTGATAACTTTCTCTCACGTTTTGTTGTCACACTTCCGCCTTCAGGTTAAGACAATGTGTGCATTTGGACACTAGATGGCGCAGAGCTCATAGCAACGAGCTCCTACATCTATTAGTGGTTTTTTATCTGAACAGCAGAAGGCTGATCGGGAAAAAGAAAGATCACAAAGCCTCTTAAAAAAAGAAGAAGAAAAAAATGGTTGAAAAACAAAACAAAACTATAATAGTTATTTCCCCCACAATGTAATAAGTAGGTGCAACAATTTCTAGCAAATCTTTTTTTCTTTTTTTTTTGGGGGGGGGGGGGGGGCGGGGGGGGGTTGGTATAGTTTTAGAACAAGGCAAATCCATTTCCTGAGACATCACAACAGATAATTATGCAAACACAAAATAGTAAATGGGCTGCACTTAGATAGCTCTGTTCTACTCGATTTGCACACTCAAATTGCTTTCTGACTGCAAGCCTCATTCACTCATTCCTCACACATATGCAATACAAACACTTTTTCTATGCCTAAGTGCTTTGCCTAACATTCACACAGACTCGCATAGATGCATTGGTAGCAACTCGAGGTTCAGTATCTCGCCTAAGGATACTTAAACACGCAGACTAGGGGAGCCAAGGATCAAACCAACGGCCTTCCAATTAGTAGACGGCCTACTCTACCTCCCGATCTGCAGCTGCCTCAGTCGCTTTAAGTAATTGGATGCTGCTGTAAAAAGTAATTGGATGCAGTAAATAGTGTAAAAAGGCCTGAAATTGTTAAGTTGTTTGTAACCTTTCTGAATTCTAATTGTTTAGCATGCTTTCTGCTCCTGTCTTTTTCTCTGCAATTGACCATTGCTTTATGGTTGAATCTCTCTTAGATTTAACAAGTTTATTCTTATGACCTCTCTCTGTCATAAATATATGTTAGCGTGACTCAATCGCTAGTTTGAAGGCATTAATATAAGTCTGTCTGTGAAGAAAAGTTTGATTGAGTATTACTGAAAAAGGCTGGCTTCCAAGTAAATGAAACAATCCCCCCCCCAAAAAATACAAAAAACAAAAAACAAAAAAAACCCAAATACATGTATGTCTCCTAAAAACCTGACACCTGCATAGAAAACTTAAGTCTCCAATAATGTGTTTACATGTTACATCACATTTGGTATGCCCCCATTCATGGTTAGTTGGCACAAGTTGGTATAGAAGCTTAAATGAGTTATAATTCATCTCAGTTAACTTTTAGCTCCCTATTGTGTGATTTGTTTGTCGCTTTCACCGTTCTGGATGCAGTCCCCTAAAATAGTTTGAATATTTTTCCAGATGACTGAATAAGCTGCTGTGATTTATAACGAGCAGAAAGCTGAGCTGAGCCTCTCTGCAGCACTCTGGAAGCCACAAGAGTTGCGCTGTTATACCCAGATAGGCTCAACAGAATTTGACATTTAGGAGTTCTGGCCAAGTTTTTGCATTACCACTGCAGTAATGGAAATACTAGAGGCATGGCTTATCCTGATTGACATGCGGTCATGATACACACAGATTCTAAGAAGGGCTCAGGCAGGATACGTTTGTGCCGCAGAGAAGCTGGGGGCCTCAAGAAACTGAAGAAGGCATCACAAAAATGAAGCTTTGAGGTTTGAAAACCATATAATGGGCTGGTGCAGTTGTTGAAAGAGGCGTTTTATTGGTCGGCTCATACAACAGTCCTTCACAGTTTTTCTCTGTGCAAAGTGTCTCACTCTCTCGAGCCGTTCTGATGAGAGAGGTGATTCACTGCAGCTCGTTAAGTGATTTAGAAAAAATTTAAATTTAGGAGTGCTTGAAAAGTCTCTTTCTACTTGGGTCACACTCAAGGTCAAACCACTGCCGGCAAGCCCAGTTGATGAATTTGTGTTTTAGGTTGAAGAGGCAGTCATTCTTTTTCCTGCAGCTGACCAAAACACAAAATGAAAGAAAAGCATTCTTACTTTTAAACAGCTTTAACACCATGCACATACTTTCAGCCAACCATAAGCCTCTGTTTACTGGGGACACACACCTTTTTATGGTTAAGAGGAGGAGGGACTGCTGAGGAATGTGACTTGCAGTCATTTGTCGGATGTTTTCAAGCTGTACTTGTTCATTCTTGACGTATTCTTAAAAACAAAACAAAAAAAATTGAAAAATCAGCTTTGTATCAGCCGCATAATGTCACATATTATCACATGCATATCAGTGATTATGCACTACATATAATGCAATTTCTCAATAAGTATTTTGAGAAATAATATTATTTTCCCAACACATACAATGTTCATGTTGTCATATTGTCAAGTTTTTAAGATACATTGTAGTCATCTACAAAGCATGAATGAAGCCATGAGCCATGTTTGTTTGCTTATAATACCACGCCATCTCATCTTACCTACTTAACACTAAAGTGAGAGGGTGGACCTCTCCACAGACTTCAAAGCACAATTTATTTCAGAGTCTATTTGGATGACTGAAAATCCTCAAATGCCCGTCTGTAGCCTCCTCTATATTTTCTACTTCTTCATGGTGAGTGATCTCAACGAGCTAGTGGATGAAAGTTCCCTTGTTATATGCGTTCCTGCATCTCACTTGCCTGTGAAGACTGTTAAAAAATGTCTTTTCAGCAGCACATCAGGACAATTAGGAGCTGATGTGGATAAAAGCTGAAGACTAATCAATTCCATTCCCTGGTCTAGTGAGTCAGTGTGTGTCCGTCATATTTATAGTTGCCATTTTAAGAAATTTCATGGTTGGACAGTTACAGGAATTAATGTTCTTTGTTTTTCCCAGTAAACTTGCCTCACATCGGCATTCAAGGTGTCAACACTTTTTCAGTAAGTTGGCATGCGGCTTCATTGGCAGCAGTAATAACGATACGTCCCTGCAGATTAGGACTCTGGTGTTGAGGTTGCTAATTAACTGGCACCCAGCAGTGTGTGTTCCCGAGCATGTCTGAACGTGTTTAAAGAGCTTAACAGTCTTCTGAGGTAAATCATGTACCAGAATTAATTATATACAGTAGCAAATCAGAGGCAACCTCAGCTAATGCCATCATACTG
The DNA here is from genome assembly GCF_041146795.1 of Maylandia zebra. Taxonomy (NCBI): domain Eukaryota; kingdom Metazoa; phylum Chordata; class Actinopteri; order Cichliformes; family Cichlidae; genus Maylandia; species Maylandia zebra. The sequence goes on along the minus strand of NC_135182.1, from coordinate 18,448,903 downwards.
GTAACACAACATAATAGAGACAGCCTATCCTATAACAATTAATCATCTGCAGGAGGGATGGTGTGTTCATAAAAGAAAAAAAAGTCCCTCTGTTTGTGTTTTAAGTACTCTTCCAGATATCGTATGCACATGCACATTCAGCAGCACATATGCATGTTTACGCATAAGCTGGGTTTGTGACCCTTAACCCTCCACAATTAAAACCAGGAACACAAATGGTGACCATGCTGCTCAGTGTTTTATCGTTTTTCCTGTTCTGTTGTTGATTATTAAGAACTTGGTGCAACTCCAAACCTTTTATGTATCATCTTGATTGTAACCTTCCTCCTTCTTCTCGCTAGGAGTTGAACTCTAAAAGCCTGAACAAACAAACAGGAATTACCCTTTTTGTGATGGTCAGAAGGACAGTGTGGAACATATCTTTTTAGCCTCTCCCTTCCTTGGCTTTATGTCATCGTGGTCGGGGTCCATAAGTGGAAAGGGAAGGGTGGGGTGGGCGCTACCTCCCTCGGCTAGGTTAATGCTCCTGATCAACTTTGTTTCCTTCTTTTGTGTATGTATCTTAAGTTTAGACACGTTACAAGGATGCTATATGTGACATGTGGGCAAAGGTACATTAGAAAAACAGTATATCAGACAAAAACAGCTTGAGTAATTCTAACAAGCTTCAAAGTCAATATTTGGTAAGACCACCTTCATTCTGCAACACAGCCTGAGCTCTCTTAGGCAAGTTTCTTCTCATTTCTTTTTTTTTTATTTGCCTGTCCCGTTTGGTTCTTTTGCCATCAGAATTATGGATGAGGAAAAGAAAAGGGAGAAAGGAAGAGGGGGAAAAAACAGCGGAGAAGAGGGACAGGGATAAAGGGCAAAAAAACAAAAACCAACTACTGTAAATAAGCAGACAAAAAAATACATATATCAATCACCTGGATCACCTGTTGAGAAAGAAAAAAGAAAACAAGCAGAAGAAAAAGAGAGGAATACAATAAACAACATCACGATGATATATGGGAATATAACAGTAAATACTAAATATTAAACATTATTGTGCGGCACGTAATATCGACAGTGCACAGTGTGCTTTGAGGTAGGAGCCAAAAAGGGTGTAGTTTGTGTGTGTGAGCACCCGTGTGTACACCTGTGAGCATGGACGCGCTTGTTTTTAAAAGGTTCCTTCATGTAATGATCTGCTAGAGGGTGTGGGGGGGCCACAGCCCCGTCCTCCAGGGCATGAAGCAGGTATGGAGGAGATCAAAACTCCAGACATCCAGAGGCCCCCAGAACACAAGAGACCAAGGAAGCCCAACAGAGGGGCAGCTGCACCACTATCCCAGAAAGAGCTGAGGAGAGTCCCAGATGAGGGGTCGCTCAGCAGCCGCTGAGCAGAAGCCAGGGGGGGTTGCAGTGACGTGCCCCTGAGCTCCGCCGGCAGCCAGCTGTGCCAGAGTGACCGAGCCCCAGGCCGAGAGGCAGAGGGCACCCCACCCTCGAAGTCTTCTCATTTCTTTAAGCTGTCTTCAGGAATAGTTCTCCTTTCAAAGCTCTTGTCTTGATGTATTCTGAGTCAACCAGGTAAGGAAATCCCAAAAAGTTCATTCTGTTCATCTGGACATAGCATTTCATCACCCATCCAAGTGATAAATCAACTTTTTGGATCTTTTGTTCTATTTTCTGTCAAGATGATCTCACACTGCTTCAGTAATTTTGAAGTCTGTGCTCTGGGGACGCCTATCCATGGCTGGCGGTGTTCCATTGTGTGTTTTTCTGTCCAGGTATGCTCTTATTGCATCAGTGCAGTGTGTTTGGGATCGTTGTAATGCTGAAAAGCAAAACTGTTACTAATCAGATGATTTCCAGTTGGTATTAAGTGGTGGAAATGCTGATGGTATTCTTCTGCATTCAAAATTTCATCCATTTTGACAAGAGCCCCAAAATGACTGGCTGAAAATCACAGCAGTGATTTTGCAGACGGCTGTAGACACTCACTGTCATACATGTCTTCTCACATCCTGTTATATAATAACAAAGATTCAAACAAAAGGATTAATCACTACATAAGACCTGTTGCCACAGATTCTCAGTCCAGTTGTTGTGCATTTTGGCATACCTCAGCCTTTTCTCCCTTTTTCCTTTCAGTAAGACTGACTTCTTGACAGCCACCCTTCCACTGAGACCATTTTAAACTATGTCTTTGGCCTTCAAATTATGTGTTTGTGCAACAGGCTATTGTAACAAAGTGCCTAAAGATACAATTTAAAATTGGCTCTTTGCTAATAATAAGTCTGTTATTGTAGACATAACACTGGTTCCCTTGAGTTTGGTGCCTTTTTATGCTTGAATGATTCATAGGTCAGTGTTAAGTGGCTTAACAAACAAAAACATTCATTTGAAAATGGTCAGGTACAAAGACCGGACTGAAAATAGTGAAAAAGCAGCCAATATTAGAAGCTCAAGACCACTTTAAAAATGACCAAAAAGTCTGGCTCCTTGGGGAAAAAAAAGAAAAACAGAAATGAGGGGTGTGCACAGGATTTTATTTAAACAGCATCACCCAGCATACGTCATGGTTTGTATTCTTTGACATGACCTTGGCATGTGTGCCCTGACCACAGCACACTTCCTAGCACTAGTGGCAAGCATAAAACAGTAATTGCCTGTGAAAACCCCCTCTAGGGAGAAATGCAATCTTCCATGAGTCGTAATTTAGTGCTTCATGCTGGACTTGTCACTTCAAAAGACCAGAAGTGGGAGCATATTTTTTTAAGAATAATAGCATGGGGTTATAGGAGAATGATAACACATTTATAAAGAATTTTTTTGGTGATTTAATATCAGTAGCCCACAGAGAGGTTAATCTAAGCAAAGATCACCCCCTGACTTCATAAAAAAATGTAATCCACCTGATTTAATCTTTCATATTTGAAGTCTGGATGCAACAAAACACTGCCAAGTTTAATATTTTCCCTCAGTGTGTGCCTGCAGAGTGCAGGGGTTTGGTTTATGAAAACTGTAAATCCACTTCTAATAAAAATGCTTTCCAAGATCAGTCCTATACTATATGAGCATTCCTTTCTTCTTCTAAAAAGGTACACGGTCCTGAATTTAGTGTGCCAACTTGTCCTCCAGTTCTTCATAAAGCAACTTGTTTTTGTATCCATATTCTGCCTAAACTGTGAATTGTGACTATTTTCTCCTCTGTTGAAAACAGATTAAATGTTAAAAGGAACATCAGCTGCTAAGCATGACTCAGCTGTGGAGAAAACTCTTTGGCACTGAGCGTCCATTTCCTTTGGACAAAATAAGCTTATTGCGAAAAATATTTGAGAACCATCACTATCGCATGATTTAAGTGGGAGGATGGATTCTGACCCCATCTGGTGCCTTGAACAGCTGCTGGACCCACTGTGGAGCGTGCTAAAGAGCCAAGCAGTTTAGACAAATTCGCCCAAATCCTTTTTTCTCAGCGAGGAGCAATTTAGGGATTTCAACTGCAGCACAGGGAAAGGTAAGAAAAAAGAGTGAATATATATATATATATGCAGTTATGTGTGTGTGTACAAGTTCAACCACTTGTTCACATCTTACGTGGACGCAGACGCTAACTGTCTGTGACATTTTCTCTTCCTGTCGTTCAGGTCAAATGCTCTCCTGACAGGATTTTGACTAGGATGGCTCTCCAGGGAGGAGAGCAGTAAGTGAACTATGTCAAACTGCCTAAAACAATCATTTGTGAATTTTACTACTTTAGTGGTGGAAAAAAGAGCAAAAAATATAAAAAAAAGTTTTTAAACCAAAAAGGAAGCGGAGTAAATTTTAAGACTTCAAGATTTTATTTTGTAATATTTGGGAACAATTTATACATTAAAAAAATATAACACATTAAAACATAGTGTGGATCTGAAGTGGTTTGAACTGGGCCTAGAAATCAGTATAATTACCTCAACATAAAACTATAAAAACTATGACTAATATAACCAACTATAACCACTGTCTCCACTGCCAGCTCTTAGGCGAGCTTTCTTGTGAATTCTCTCCATAGTCTTTGGGGAAAGTTCTCCAGCCTTCTTGATGGACATTCCAAAACTCATCTTTGGATGTTGGCTGCTGTTCAAGCTGTTTTGAGAACATTTCGATCCGGGCTCTAGGGAGGCCGATCCATGACTGATAATGTTTCATTGTGTGCTTTTTCTACCCAGATGTGCTTTTACTACCCTGGCAGTGTGTCTGTAATGCTGTAAATTAAGCTGTTGCCAATCAGAGTCTTTCCAGATGGTATATCATGGTGGATCAAAATCTGATGATACTTTTCTTGGTTCCAAATTCCATTAATTTTGACAATTTTCATCATGTTTTACAGATGGCTGTAGACGCTCGTTGTGGCACCGGTCTCCTGCTCCTCCTCCAAACATAGTGACAATGATTTGAACAGAAAATTTCACATTTGAATTGATCTCTCAGTAAGACCTGTTGCCACTGATTTTCAGTTCAGTTCTTGTGTAGTTTGGCATACCTCAGCCTTTTTTCCTTCCTTCTCTTTTTTAAGACAGCATCTTGACAGCCACTGGAGATGGGTCAGTTGAAGGGCCAGATACATCTTTCAGGTCCTGTTTCAGGTTTTTGCTGGATTTTTTTTTCTTTTTCTGAAAGTCATGGCTTTCACAAAGTAACTATCTACTGTAGTTACTTTTTTTTAGACCTGACTTCTTGGGTCTTTTTTTTACTTTACTTGTCCAGTTTCTTAAAATTGTTGAAGGATACATCATATGTATATATGCCAAGTGCAGCTAACAGCTCTTTGGAAATCACCTTGTTGGTGGAAAAATGCTATTTTATAGCAATGTGTTATCTTTGGCATTTTTCATAGATTCAACTAAAGAAATGAGAACAAATTATATGCTTTTATGAAAGACTGTTTGTAACAAAGATATAATTTAAAGTTGTCTGTTATGTGTAGACAACACTGGTTCATCCTTTGAATTAGGTGCCTGTTTTTTTTTCTTGCATGATTCATAGGTTAGTGAAAACATTCCTTTAAATCCTAAAGGTACAAACACTGGACTGAAAATGAGTGTTGCAGCCAGTGTTGGACACCTATTGCTCAAGACCACTTTTTAAAAAAATGGCAAGAGCATCTGGTTATAAAGAAGAGTTGGTTCAAAGGCTTTTCCACAGTACTGTACATAAGCAAAAATAAACGTATCCATATGCAGAAGCCAGAAAACTAAAGGTAAAATCCAATAAGCCTCTCAAAGTCACCAACTTAAGTAGGTGATAATATATTTATCTCTTCTAATATTAGTGTACTTTTTACTTATGACTCATCTAACACTGATAATTTCACTTAATGTCAGGATCTTTCTGATGTACCTAATGCTCATCCCTTTCAGTCACTGACACTTAATGCCAGGTTGCAAAGTAAAACATTCAAGCCTTTCTCTCCAGATTCACCACAGTTTATTAATCCTATCTTTAGTCAGTTAATCTCATTGAGATCAATACCTCTTTTGTATGAAAGATCATATTTAACAGTCACACAGGGCAAAGAACAGACAGATCCTTTCTCAAATCCTTAGGTCTTAATGTTTCATAGAGCAAGTAAGTAAACGTAATGAAACCCTACCGCTGTCTCTCTCTGTACATTCAGCTGAGAGGGAAAGTCCAAAGTAATTACACGAAATGTATGATAATAAGTCTCCAGATACACTTCATCAACAATGATCCTTGTCAGTGTAACAACATGGATTTCTGAGTCTTCAGCTTGGATTGTAACAGCCAAGCACCATTATCAGGGGAAATTGCTTTACGTTCCATTAGAAAAGAAGAGGGCTATGTGAATGGCTCTATGGACTCTCACACACACACATACACATCCTGACAGAGTGTTGTCCCACTGTCCAATTAACCTCACACAGGGAACGGACGGAAGTGAGAGCAGGAGCGTGATGGGTCAGGACCTCCTGTAGGCACACAGACCTTTAAGAGCACTTCACTGACGTTTCCACAATCCCTGTGTTTTCATTCAGCCTCTAGATATCCTTTCAGACATTTTTTCCCCTTCTTTTATTCATTTTTTTCCTGCTGCTGGTTGGCAGCATAAAAGGCTAATATTGACTTTACTGACATATCTTTGTTTGGCATGGGAACGCTTGAGGCTTTGGCTGCTGCTGGCCTCTTTGAGTGGCTTACCAGAGAGGCCTGGCAGAAAGCCAGCATGTATAGCAGCTAATAATGGACTCTGCTACACTGGTCTGCTCATCACATGAGAGAAAAGTGAGGAGAAAGAAACAGCTATATTTGAACAGGACAGGAAACTGTAATTTGGATTATTGCATGTGCTCAGCACTGCGATAAAAGTGAATAATGTTGTACACATTGCTATCCATAAAAGCCAAATAATAAAAAAAATATATATATATATGTTTAAAAGCATTTGGCTTCCTAAAGGCTGCTCCGAGCAAACACTAGAGAACAGCTTCTTAGGGGAAAGTGCTTTATCTTCTTATTCTGCCAGGAAACATGCCACGACACTGAGAAAGTAGAAAAATATGTCTTGAAATTGAAGAGCAAGGATCAACGGGCACTATTCCAACAGGTTTCATGAGCAGCTTCATCAACAGAAACGGAGGCACGAAAGGGAGTTCCACAAATCCACATGAGCCTTGACAAATAGTTTTTTTTCACTAATGCAGAAACTATCTGAGAGACAAATAGAAACACAGGCAGTTTTGAAGAAGATCCACCCAGCAATGAAATTCAACAATGTAACAAATCAAGGCTGTTTTTCAGGCTGTGACTGGGTGTTCCCTCTCTGTGTTATATAAAGTCTACCACTGGAAAATGAAAGCTGTTCATTGGGTTCATCAGAGTGGTTTTTCCTTGAGTTAAATAACCAGTCCTGTGGGTAACTGTTTAATTAACTTATTTTTATCGCAGAAACATGAATCATTACAGTTTGCCTTCCAAACCAATAAACTGCAAGTTTTAAATTGGGATTCTGTGGAAATTGACTATAATATTGTTCAAAAATACTGTCAGAAATGTCAGTGGATTTCAAATAAACAGTGCACTTTGGTTTTCTTGCTGAGCACCGAGGCGATGAACACAAAGGACCGACAAAGCACCAAAGCTGTAGCTGCCTGCTGCTAATGACTGGCTGCGGTTTTCCTTTGATTTGGCTCCAGCTGAGCTGCTGCAGGTTATGAAGGTCATAAATATCAAGCTGCAGCCACGGGGCAAATAGCCCGTGGACATGAGGAAACGGCTAGCTCATCTTTGTCTGGAGGCAAAATCCCATCCATTGAGCAAAAGATGTGAAAATATTCTTTCAATCTATAATTTATAAGCTGCTAAATATAAAAACAGTGTATAAGAGGCCCTGCTTCAAAACGGAGAGCTGGTTAGACATCTAAAAAGGCAACGTGAAAGAGATTCAAAGGTTAAAATTCATGCCTTAGGATGCGTTGTAGCTTTGAAAACTGTTGTTTGAGGCCCTCATCAAAGTTGCATGCTTACGTGTCCTTTAGCAAGATACTGAGCTCCAGAAATGTGTGACAGGAAAAGAACCATATTTGTATAAATCCTTGTGTGGGTCAAATGTATAATGTACTGTAAATGCAGGCTGTTTACCTAAAAGAAAAAAAGTAAGTGCAACAGAAAATGCAGCACTAATACTGTATTCAGTCCTCATTTGAACTTGGACAACTAGATTCCTCATGGAATTAATTTGATCCAAACAAATACTTGTTTGTTTTGGGAAAATGTTTGTTTGCTCGCTTATGGGGATAGCGTAGCATTTTAATTTGCTTTCTTCTTGTATGTTAACATAATCAAAGATGCGATAAGAGACCACACACGTTCTGTGGTAGTTTCCTAAAGACTTGTTGGCTGTAAACAAACAACAGATTTATTCAAATTTAAGTCTTTACTGTTCCTACATTTAGTGTCCTTTGCTGTTCAGTAACAAATCGGAACAAACAGAAACGGCAGCAGTAACAACCACAGGGCTGTCGGGAACAACCTGAGTTTATCTTGCACCCTATCTGCAGTTGTCTTGACAGTCGAGTGAATTTTAGTTGTGCATTCCTGTGGTATTAAGGCACTCACGGATCCCTGGCAGGAATTTCCCTCAGCCTTCTCTTCTGTTTTTTTCTGCTGTGTCCCTGCCCTGCCTGTGGAGGTGAGAGAAAGTTCATCCACGTAAAATCTGAAATCTGAAAGAGCATCTTTAATTTTCATATCCAGTGTTCCACTTCCTGGGTGTGTATGTATGAAATGCTGTATGTATGCGAGTGCGTGTGTGTGTGTGTGTGTGTGTGTGTGTGTGTGTGTGTGTGTGTGTGTGTGTTTAACAAAACCATAAAGAAACAGGATAACTGTTCTATGGTATTGACCAACGGGAGTATTGGTTTACTTCCAGACAAAGGATACAAGAAACCTGTGAATAACATTTTCATAAAACACCAGAAAAACAAGAGTTGATTCATGTCATCGCCTTGGCAGCACCTCTGTGTTCCGCAGTGGATTCTTTTGTTATTTTTCTACCAAAGATGAGCTCGCCATCAGGGGCCAATTTTCAGCTTTCTGTCCAGAGCTGTCTTCAAGCCATGTTCCCCAGATGATTTATGGGTAAATGTAGACTACAATCAACATCACCTTGACTCTGTAAAGATGTGTGAAATTTTCCATGATGGGCTGATATTTTCAGAAACGGCAAAGATCAGGAAAATGGAGACACGGGTGCGACGATTGGTTTCCTGCTGCGTCCTTCCTGAGATGAGGTGGTAGGCTATCAAGTCCAGATGTTTTTCCAGGTTACAGTGGACACTGTGATACATTCCCTCTGTGCATGACATCTTTCCTTCCATGTGTAGTGCAGCTGCAAACTTCATGGAAATGACGAATTAAATGACTTCACTCGTAAAAGCCTTTTGTTATCGGCTAATGCTAGCGCTGGTTTAGCATGTTTGGGAGCTCAATTTGACATTAAATAAGATGCTAGTTTTGGTTTAAAATGAAATGTAGCTTCTTCTGCCAAAACTGAACAGCAGCTAACTCCTCTGAATTCGTTTTAGTGCAAACAAATGCTAAACTAGAAGAATGGGCAGCCACCTGTAACTCAAACCTGCCACATTCCTACTGTTATAGCTGCCGTCAAGCTTTTGAGGAAGGTACTGCCCACTGTTGCCTCTCATGCATAACAACAGAAAAGAATTGAGTCACACTTCCTGAAGCTTTTACACATCAGATGTGTAAAATTTGCACCAATGACCGGGTGATTTTCCTGGACGACTTTTCTGATGCGAATAAACAGATCTTACCAATCAGCCCACTGCATTTTGCACCAAGTGCAGCTCAAACCACCAGAAATACCCACAAACAGTAAAATAGTACTATTTTATTCTAGACACAGAGCTGGTCACTGCTTAAGGTCAGTTGGCTCTCTGGATTTAAGTGTTTTCAGTCGTATGACCACGAGTGTGTATAATATCCAAGGAGTCTGCCTTTACAAAAGGGCCATTTAAAAGGACACTGAATTTAATCATGGTGCTGTAATGTAAAGTCAAGAGAGCAGGGTCACGAGTGCTGGGGCGCATAGTGCGTAAACCTGCCGAACCTCCTCTCGCACTGACATTAGCACAAAATGTAGTTGGCCCAGTACTTTTTTTTTACTGGATGAAAATCATCATTATCTTTGCAACATGCACAGAGGGACAAGGTGTTTATGGAAAAAAACAGTCTGGAAACTGAGCATTCACTACTTTTCAAGCACAGTAAACAGCTGTTAAAGATGGACGCTTGACGAAATCCAAAACAGAGCTGAATGTGTGTTGACATGTTCACCATATCAAAGGTATCACGCATATGTGAAGTCTTCTGTGAGGCCTTCACATATGCGAGCAGTGTTATGACTCTCTTTGGTCTACAGTGTCTTTCGACTTCTTAAATGTTGACATAATCAGGCTCCAGAGGCTGATTAGGGTTATTTGCGCACTTCTGCTTCTGGTTTATAAGTCAGCAGTATGTCCCAGCAGAGCCACTGCACTGTGACACTACTTTCATCACCACAGCATTCAGCGTGCTTAGAGCAGCAGTCGTCACTGTCACAGTTATTTGATTCGTTCTTGTGCGTCACAGCATTCAGCACTCCTGGTACGCATTCCCCACATGGAAAAGAAATAGCAAAAAAGAAGAAAAGAATTAAAAACATTAAACTAATAATAACTTTGCCATTAATTCTGAATATTTATGTTCTATTTCCAAGTCTTCATAAGCCTTGGGTTGTATGTGTCACTATATGATTAACTAAACAGGGGCTCCTTTCACATTTTTCTCATACAACATTATGTTTACTTGATTCATACTTAATTCATTCTAATCACGTTGCATGAGAAAAATGCAAAAGAGGTCACATTCACATTAACCCATAGTTTTTTTTCTAGTTTTTTTTTTCCATATGGTTCTGTTCAGAGGTTTGAGTTTTCATCAGGCAGCATGTGGCAGCTATGCCAAGACTCAGCTGACTAACTAAGAGTGAAAGAAATCAGCGACAGTTTATGTGAAGTCTCTCACAACTTCTGGAAATAACAGCACAGACAGGACCTTAAAACACAATGATATTAGAGGGAAGCGAGAGCTGAATGTGACTTTGACATTGTCAGTTGTCATTGACTGAATGTAACATGTGGTTTTATTGAAGACGGGCTAAAGAGGGGAAAAACTGGCTCTCCTCTGTCACCACTCTGGACCAGTGTTGTATGAGCTTCCTAGCAAGGCATGGGTTATCATCCAAACTGTGATGCAAGTATTCCAGAAAATCAGTAAAAGAGAACTGTACTGCCAAAAGTTCTCATCCAGAAAACAAAGACTTGGACACTTTTTAAAGTATTGGGTGCTTCCCTTTCTTTTCTCCAGAACTCATTCATTATTTATTGCATGAATTCAACAAGATACTGGAAACATTCCTCAAAGACTCTGGTCCTTACTGACACTATAACATCAAACAGCTGCTGCTGATTTTTCAGCTGCACATCCATGACGCAAAACTTCACATTGCGGTTAGAAATGGGTGCACATGGTCAGCTGTTGGACGTGTTGTGCGTTCAGAGATGCTCTTCCCTAGTATATTGAGTGGTTATTTAAGTTATTGTTGCCTTCCTATCAGCTTGTAGCAGTCTGTCCAATCTCCACTGATCTCTGGCATCAACATGGCATTTTTGCTTAGAGAATGGCTGCTCACTGGATATTTTCTCTTTTTCGGACCATTCTCTGTAAACCCTAGAGATGGTGGGAAAGTCCCAGCAGATCAGCACTTTGTGAAATACAAGCCTGTCTGGCACCAACAACCGTGTCACATTCAAAGTCACTTAATTCACCTTTCGTCCCCATTCTGATGTTCACTTTGAATTTCAGCTGGTTGTCTTGACAGTGTCTACATGCCTAAATGCTCTGAGTTGCTGCCATGTGATTGGCTGATTAAATATTTACATAAATGAGCAGTTGTACCTAACAAAGTGGCCAGTCAGAGTATATAAAGCTGTTTCATTAACCTAAGACCATGCACCCTGCCAAGAACCATGTCATGAGAACACGGCCATAACAAGTCAACTTGTGAATTAAAGATAAAGTTGTTGTGTGGAATCACAAATCTGTAATTTGACAGAGCTATTCACTTCAATATCTTCAAGCTGACGTAAAACTGAGCCTGTTACTGTGAGAAAATGTAAACTGTGCCGCCATGTGTTTTCACCTGCTACGTGACATGCATACACATATTTCCAGACAAGCACGCATGGGTGCCTGCACCGTTACACCCTCAAATGTCCAGACACACATATACTCAGGCACATCTGTAAAGCCCACAAGTCCTGATTAATGAGTGTAGAATTTAAAAAAAGCCTTTGTGTTTCTGTTTCTATTACCAGGCCACCTACTCAGCACTATTTATACAGTGTGCTGCTAACATAATCCGCATAGCGGGAGAAGAAAGAGTCTGGAGAGAATGGGTTGAATGTAACGGAAAAATGTATGAAGATTTAATTAAGAGGAAATCATTACATGGGTTAGAGGAAAGGGAGGGAGCTGAACTATTTTTAAAGCCGGGAACCTGTATGTGACTGTAAGTGACCTGTGTTTTATGTTTGTTTGTATTTGGGCGCCCCGGCTGGGCTGGATCGGCTTAGCTGCTTGTGTGCCTCATCCATGGAGTCCCAGTGGGAGGCCCAAGTTGATGGATGATGCCTGGAAGCTCAGAAACTCCAGTGTGTTCACAGAAGAGCTGTATGAGCAACTGCTAGACAGTTACAGGTGTTTACATACTTTAGAGTTTACATGCATGTGTACATGAGTTTGGGTGTACATGTTTATTGATGGCTGTTGTGCTTTAGGTGTTATTCTAACATTACTGATTAGACAGGCATGTGAAGGAAAGCTGTTTAATACTGTAGCAGAAAGCAGTGAAACACACACCTACACAGCCTCCTCCCTTAAATGTGTTTGTTCAACCCCCCCTCACCTCCTATAGAGTTACAAACCATATACCAAGTGTAAGGCCAGGATGGGAAGCTCAGTTTGGGTTGCAGTCTTTAGCCATGACATTTCAACCTCAGCGAAAATGTTCATCCATCAACCTACAGCATAGACAGGTATACGGTTACATACCTTGTACATTGTTTGAAATGTATGACAAAATGTGATTCCCACAAATGCATCTCTATTTGGAAGATTGGTTTGTTTGTTTTTTGGTGTTTTTTGTCATTTCCGTCTTCATGTTCTTGAATGAAAACTGATTGGTAACTTTTTGACTGTAAACCCCGATGATACTAAAAAATGTCCAAAGCTGTGCAGCTCTGTGAGATTGTGCTTCAAAATAGATAAAACTAACTACTGTTTTCTAACAAACTCAGAAGCTAGAAGCTAGTAGATAAAATATCCACTTTTTCTCCAAGTGTTAAGTGTTGGCACCAGTGTCAGAGATTAGGGGGAAGTACAATTAAGGACAAGACAAGAATGAAAGAGTTAAGTACAAACATGAAGTGCATTTTCTTCTTAACTCATTCACTGCCAGCCATTGGCAGTGAATGAGTTAAACCCATTGACTCATTCACTGCCATTGACGGCTATAGACGTCAATGGCAGTGAATGAGTTAATAGCAGGCAAACTTGTGGCAAATACTAAACTTTCATGAGCAAGTTAAATTACGAGACTTCTAAGTCTACTGAGAGATATAAAAGCCTAACCCAGCTGTCTTAGGGCAAGAGATAGGGTACACCAACCAAGGGTGTCCAACTCCAGTCCTCAAGAGCTACTATCCTGCATCTTTTAGATGCATCCCTACTCCAACACAGCTGAATTAAAGGGTTGGATTACCTCTTCAGCATGCCATCAAGTTTGGCAAAGGCCAATTTGATGGCAATTTTTCATTTGATTCAGGTGTGTCGGAACAAGGACGCATCTAAAAGCTGCAGGACAGTAGCTCTCAAATACTGGAGTTGGACACCCCTGCCCTAGACAGATATGCAGTCTGTGAGAGGCCTAACAACATAGAGACATTTGCACTCACAAACCAATTAAGAATCACAACTTAATCTAACCTCACTTCCTTGGACTGTGGGAGAAAGCCAGAATAAGTAGAGCAAACACTAGAGGAACACTCTGGCCTGATGGTGGAATTGAACTCAGGACCTTCTTGGTGTGAGGCAGCAGTGCGAGCCACTGCACAACTGCTCATGTAGAACAAGGACTTCCCATGTAGAATAAATAGGTACATAAAACAGGATTTAAAACATAAGCACTGTAATGCATAAGTAATAAAATAAGATTAAAATACAGTTCATAAATACAAACTATATGGTAATTACCTTTAAAGGATATTTTCTTTTTTTAGTGCATGGACATTTCATTCTGAAACGATTTAGTGAACCATCCGTTTATAAAGATGACCAGCCTCAGATGTACTCAGACAAATAACATGTCTCACTGTTTCCACATTACAAAGAAATGCTGCAATAGTGAATCAAAGAACATGTCATCACCCCACAGTCTGAAAAATAAATGTGTAACCGTGTCTATAGGAAGGCTGTAAAACTGAAACATTCAGACGTCTGGCTCTGATGAAATGAACAATTCTTACTCTTTCTTTACCCCCCTTTCTAATTTTCAGTGAGCCTGTTGTGGCCCTCAGGCTGTGTGTTTAACATCCGTGGCCTAGATGATGTCTTTGAGGAACAACCCCAACACGTGTTAGCGTGATACATTTTCCGTTTAGCACTAAAAAAGTACAGCTGAAGTTATGGAGAATGTCATTAGTTAGTCACAAACTTGCATTTCAGCAACAGACATAAAGAGAAGAGTGAAAGAGGCTGAAAATTAAACTTCCCTGATATAAATTATAGTCATTTTCATGCTTTCATTGCCAGACATGAAACTGAGGGGGTTTCCACTAAAATGAGCAAATTTTAAAATCTTTCTCCACCTCATTGCTGTCATACGTATGGCATTTCTTGGCTCCCAGCACCAAATCATGACTGTTTGATGCTTTGTGTTATTAAAGTAATATAATTAGATCATGGAGCAAATGATCACACAGAAAGCAGCAGGGTTGTTTTCTCTGTGTCTTCGTGTTAAATAAATCTTCATTGTCTACCAGCCTTGCCTTATCTTTTAGCTGAACTTGAATTTGTTGGACAGCTCTCCTATCAGTTTAGAAACATTATTGCAAGATAAACTCGGTGAAAGGTTCCTGCTGTTTTCTGCCTCCTGAACAGGGAATCGGGCTGATTTACCACATCTATGCCACAGCTTCATGCTCTTGATGTTAGAGACTGGAGCTCCTTATGGGTTTCTCCTACAGCTCTCCCTTTCAAAGTTCCTTTTGGAACAATACAATAGCTGCAGCTGTGACAACAATGGCGACTTGAAGGAAATAAAACCAGCAACTGATACACAGAGCAACTCATGACCAGTGCAGGGGGTAAAAGGGGGCAGAGGGTGAAAAAAAGCTTCTGAAAATCTCCGGCTCATATCTGAATGCCAAGAGGGAAATACAATCCACTGCGTGTTTTCATTTGGTCAATTGTGTGGGTGAATGCTGAAATTTAGTGTCACGCAGGGTGTGTCAGTGCTCAGTTTCCCCACCTTAAACCACCCTCACTCCCACCCGGAAGCTACAACTTCCTTTCCCATTCATCTCAGTCTAATTTTGTTTTATTTCTCAGGAGCCATTTTACAAACTCATTTGTTAAGCTACATAAAAGCATCTCGAGCCCCGTGAAACCAAGCTTAGGAAAACAGTGGCGAGGAAACTCTCCTTTTCAGACAAAGAGACGGATTAAAGAAACAGCCGTCACTTATTGTAGGTATTGAGGTTATTGTACTGGGGCCAGCTGCAGCAACCCTCTACCACAATGAGACGCAGACGTTTCACAGTCAGAACCTGGGCTGGAACCTGCATGGAAACAGCCAAAGGTAGCTGACTGTGTTTTTTGTGGTTGACTACTCATTATGAATTCCTTCTTTTCGCGGCAGGGTACACGACATAAATCACAGGTTGCTCGAGCTAGAGGGAACTTACAAGCAAAACAACATAATGGAGAAAGAGTTGAGTGAGTTCCAGGGAGGCAGTGGAGGTTTCACTCCTGCGGGGGCAGTAAGTGGGGTGTTATGGAGGATGACGAGTACCTCTCATTTCAGCCAAGACGCTCCAAGGTGGCTGTTGAGTGACACGCAGACATTCGTATTCACCTCAGGGTGTAAATTTTGTGCATGTGTGTGTGTGTCAGTGATGGTTTGAGAAACTCCCTGAAAACTGATACCATGCAGAGTCGATCTGTCTTGCTATCCAGACAAGAAGAAAAAGGGAGCAGATAGGGAAGGAGATGGAGATGTTTTTCTTTCTTTTTCAGTGACAGACAGGCATAAACACATCATCAGTGACAGGACGCGCTGAACTAACATGCGATGTAAAATGACATGTTAGATAGTTAATGGGTAAAGACTGAGAAATAACATTTCCAGGGAACATAATCCCGGCAAAACTTCGATAAAGCACATAGACCATAATTCCTTGTAGACTGCTGGCAGGACCTTTCGTTTCAAGTCTTTGTTCTTGTTGTGTTAACTGAAACTGTCAACACCTTTTACAAATACAAAGCTTTTTTTCTGCTAAAACAATACTATATACAGTATAACAGGTACAGGGAATGAACACATGCAGTTATTAATTCATGCAATCATCTTCATCCCGCCCCTTGTGATTTTTTAGAAGATGAGCCACTTGGGAATATTGCTTTACATGCACTTCCTATAAGAATTCAGGTGTTCTAATGACATTTAATAATTCCCAGAGAAAACTGGGATAAGCTGAATAACATGTTTGGTAACGCGCACGCTGTTGCACGGTGCACGCTGTGTAGTTTTGTAGTCTGTGGTGAACCGAGGTGGGGCGGGGGTTGTTCAAATAATACATTTCACCTTGGGTTAGAATGCGGTAATGAGAATATCAGAATGCAGGCGTACTGAAATGCTATTGTGTGCTGAATTAATGTGTGACTGGCAGCTATAGTTTGGGGGATTTCCAGATTTTCACCAAGCTCCAATTTTGTAAGGAAGACCTTACGTAGACCTCGGTTTTATATACTTTGCAAAGCCAAAATAAGCTATTATTCCGATGGATGTGGCGTGCCTCACAAAGAAACAAAGGCAGAAAGAGGAGGCAGCAGCGAGTTTATGAAGCTTATTAAACTGAGTTGTAGTGCAGTGATGTTATGTGGGCTCGACTGGGACGCCCTGCTTTTGTCTGAAAAAATAACAGGCGTGTTTATTCAGTGGCATGCCAGAGTCTGACCCCAGACAGGAACCAAAGGAGGACGTTTGCCTGCTCAAACATCATCACAGACAAAACATCACACGCAGCCAAAAGTTTGCCATGTGTGTGTTTTTGTCACTTCAGAGGGGCACACAAATCCTGCTTTAGATTCACGCCACCTCTGTTAACACACCCTGTCAGTTGAGGTAAAGGTATGTCATCTTGGCTCCCTCTCTGGGACCAAAAATAAGCTTTCATTATCTGTAGTCAGTCTCAAAGTGTTGCTGGTAAGTCATTCATTATCCATTCAGGAAAGACGGGGTGATTAGACAGCGTGAAACACTATAATAAACATGGAAACTGTCTTCTAAAGCAAGATCTGTGAGTGTCGGGTGTTAGCCTGAATTCTTTGTGTTCTGCCTTTTATTCTGTGCATATTATCAGCACAGCTGAGACAGAAAACATTTAATATGATATGATAAGAAGGCAGGTGATTTAAATAAACATTTCAGTAACATACTTTCAGAAGACGCTATAATCACCCTTCTCTCCAAACATATTACTGGGTGCTCTTAAGATATATGACAGCAAAGTGCTTTGTATCGATGTGTGTGCCTCCATAAGCCAAAAAGCAGCTGCCTTCAGTTCTCTGGCACGTCTCAGAAGTTTTATTATCGGCTCTGACACGAGCGTGCTGCTGAGAAGATCGAGTGGAGGATGAACCTAAAGCTGCACATCAGGCTGAGCGCATAAAGTCGACAGGAGGATGAATGAATTAGGTGATGTCTAAACACCGGATCCGTAGCTCGGGCACGAAGGGTGGTATAAATCAGCCCCCCAAAAGATCAAGCCTTCACAGCCATGTGTGCTCTGCCTATACAATTACATTTGAGAATCTGGAAAAGATTAGAGCTTTCACACTAACAATAAGCCACAGGATAGTTTATGAGGGGTTGGGGTGGTAGGTAACAGGAGAGAACATCACATCCCATTATTCAAGGTTCATGTGAGGCTTATTTTGGAGCACTCTAATCTGTGTCTAATCTGTGTTTGCTCCATAAATTCAAGTTGCAGCCAAGCCGTATGGCACTCTGAGTCCTCCATATTTTTTACATTTTAAAGGAAATCAATCAGTTTTTCTGTGACTAAAAGGAAACCAAGGACAGCATACTCTTCAGGAGAACTTTTAAGCGCCTTTCAGCTCTTTTTTTTTTTTTGTTTAACTTCATAAACTTTAGAGGTATAAATATCAAATGCAGCTTTTTCAACAAGAAACTTTCTAAAATCCAGCTGTAGACAGTCAAGCAACTATTCGGATGTAGTGGAGAAGCAGGGTATTTACCTCAAGGGTTGTAGGACCCAAAACATTTTTTTCTATCATCTTTGCATAAATGCTAACGATTGCTCTCTTAAAACTTTAATTAGTGTCTAAAAGGTCTCCACTCTCATGGTGCTAATGTATTGCACCAATACATATATTTATATATATATATATATATATATTTATAGATGGTGGGAGGGCCACAAGCCTGTGCACCTGGATAAAGTGGAGGCCTGTGTACAGAAGGGCATCTGTTGTAAAATCTTTGCCAAATCAAGCATGCAGATCATCAGTATTTCTTTTATAAGTCCCAGTTAACTCTGGATAAACTCTTTTATAGCCCAGTGCATCAGCACTGAAAGTGCTGATTCATTTGCATTATTTGTATTTATATATTTATTTATTTTATTTATTGTATTTATTTGGCTGAGTCAGAAATTTCTGCATAGATTAAAAGAGCAACAAGCAAACAATTCATGGGCAGATACTAATAACATTAAGTGACATTTTGTAAACACTATGAAATGCTACCAGACTTTTATTTATTTTCTTCTGCTCTGAAGCAGAAAATGATCTGGTGCACCGACCAGCTGATCTAAGCAACATAAACTTCAGCTTTTGTTATCTTTCAGTTTCTTTTGATGTACTCCAGCCCACACAAAAATATGGCCTTAAATTTTTTGCTGTCACAAAAGGTTATATAAGCTGTGAGTTTGTAAATGTGGTGCTTGAACCAAAATCGCATTCAGTGGTCGTTTCACTTACCATCTGTCCAACATCTGGGCACAGCACTTGCCCTCTCCTGACAGTAGTGAAGTCATGATGTGCTAAACTGACCCTGGTCTTCTAATTTTCTTTCTGTTTGCACTAAAAAGTCCCTCTGAGCAAAAGCAGCTGCTTTTTACCCATTCTGCTTCATTAATAATTCAAAACCCCTTCTCGTTGTTTACTCCTCATGCAAAATTCCTTCCAGAGTGAATGGAACAAGCTCGGGCTTGACTAAGATATGAAACCACTTTAAATACCTGGAAATCCAGGAATGATGTGACAGTTGCAGTGACGGCACAAGCTTTTTGTGTTTGTGTGAATAATATGTACAAAATATGAATATTTGTAAAGTGTTTCCCATAGAAAGCATTTTAAAAAGATGTCTAAATGCTCTAAATTTCTCCCTACCTCTACACCTTCCCGCCGTTTCATAATTCATTAATGTTATCTCTTTCCAGCATCAGATGGAGACAATCGTGCTATAGGAAAAACACCCCCTTAATGGTGTTCATTTCTGGCCCATTACCTGTTTTATTAAATCAAACTAAAACAGATAACCCCCATTAACACTGTACTGTAGTACCGTAACTCATATATGACCCTGCTGTAAGAGAAGCAAAGGCTGAACAGGATATTGGCTTTCTGTAGCTCATAAATTTTGTTGTAACTCTTTCCGTTTGGTGGTGAGAATTGCACAAATCTGAGGTACCCTAAGTGCTTTGGTGATAACAATAAATTGCAAACACTCTATCTTGTGAAAGAAGCATTAAGAGGGGACTCTCTTAACATTTTTCAGTGCTTGGCTTTGCATAGAGCACTGTTTCAGTATGTTTGACGGATCCTGTGTAAGCAGCATCTAATAGAAGTAGAAGAAGCACATCAGATCACAGCATAAGTGCAGTTCAAGTAAATTACAGGACACTCTACTGCAGAGTGCTAGAAGGGAAATTTACATATATATTATTACTTTTCTGACTCTAAGGGAGCCCCAACTGCCAGAAATCACGAAGTAAATGTAATTCGGATGGATTGCATGTTACTATCAATATAATGAGGAAAAGGTGAGCTTAAGTATTTGCCTCTAATTAGATGAGAATACATCAGTACGATGTCAAAAGACGTCAGGCACTTTGCTCACCCCCACTAAATATCCAGTTTAAAGTAATCTAAACTTTCTTGTGGTTACAGTTACAGCACTCTTTAAGAATGATTATGGTGCAGTTTTATATGGAAAAGTCTTGGGCTGATTGGGACAACATGTTCAACTATATTGAACCAAAACCGCAATGTTTCTCCAACCTTGAACGTCCTGCTTTTTGTTGCTTAAAAGCTAACCACAGACGTGTGGGTATCCTTCCATAAAACCTCTTCTGCATCAATACAGTGCATAAATGTGGCAACCCCGTAAATAAAAAAAAAAAAAAAAAGATTCTTATAACAAACACCAGACAGCAATTGTGTTGCTCACTGGGGTGGCTTGAGGAACTGGACTGAAATATATAGAGTACATTTTAGTGCCTCATCTGGAATTGCACATAAGATAAGATAAGATAAGATAACTCTTTATTGTCATTGCACAGTCATACATAGTACAGTAGTACAATGAAACTGGAAAAACTGTCCTACGTCGGCACTACATATAACACAACACGACACGATATGACACATCACAACGTAACAAACAACACAACACAGTATATTAATTTAGTATAAAAAAGAAGAATAAGTGTATGTGTATTGCACACTGTTATTATTGCACATTAATTATTATTGCACCTTGTTATACATATAAATATTATTGTTATCGTTTTAAACATTGTTACCTCCCCCTAAAAAGTCCAGGGAGGTATCCAGTCAGGTCAGCTATTTACATTGATCAGGGCTATTGCCCTGTTGTAAAAGCTGTCCTTGAGTCTATTTGTTCGGGACCTCAGCAGCCTGAACCTCCTGCCAGACGGCAGCAGCTTAAACACCCAGTGTCCTGGGTGTGTGCAGTCCCGTAGGATGCTGCGTGCCCTCTTGAGACAGCGAGTGCTGTACAGGTCCTTCAGGGAGGGAAGAGGATGTCCAATGACATACTGCACTTAACGATGCAAACATCCATCTTCCATGTGTAATTGTAGTATCGAAGCAATATGATTGCTTACCGTCATGCAAGTAAGCAGCGCATGGGATGTTTATAGCCTGAGCTGGACCTGAAGGCACACAACTGCAGGGACCCCAGACTCACTGTGTAGCAGTTACTTTTATGGTGATCTGGAAATGGCATGGGTTTTAAAGTGGAACAGCTAAAAAATTTTGATTTATTTGCACTTAGTTTTTTAAACATGTATCCAACTAAGGTTGCAGGCGGTGCTCGGGCAAATAGCAGTGTGTAACTCTATGTGAAAGGCCGGCTGCACCCTGAGCTCGTTGCAGAGGAACAGGTAGCCTTTCATGCTCATGTCCACAGCTACAGCCAACTCAGAATCAACATGTAACCTAATTTTTTTTTTTAAAAAGCAGGTTTTTGTACTGTGAGGAAACTAAAGGACCCTTAGAAGGCTTACATAAGTGCAGGTAGAATATGTAAACACCACACAAAAAGGCCTCAACTGTCAAGCACCAACAGTTTAAAACCTGTAAAACCCGTCAAGCAACTGCACAATCCTTACCAACATAAATTATTTTCCTAATCTAAATCTATTAGTACTCAACAGAAAAAAATGATAAGTTATCTAGTACTTGATCCTGAGTCTGACAGTGTTACAGGACTGCGAGGCCAAATCAGTTCCTTCTTAAGGCAACTGCTCTTTTATTTTGAGTCAGAATCAGAATCAGAAAGGGTTTTATTTCCAAATGTTGAGCAGGTTTACAACATAAGGAAATTGCTGCGGTGCTTCAGTGCAAACATACTGTCATAAATTACGCTAAAATAGACATGAAAATAAAAAAAAGAATAAGAATTAAAAGTGCTAAGTAGATAGATATATACATGAGTGCAGGTGGTGATCAGTGCCAAACATGGAATGATGCAGTCGCTGCTCTACTTTAACATCTAAGTTTCTTATGTTTCTGAATACCTTTCAATTAAATCATCTCACAACACATTGAAATTTGGGAGCACACATGCTCATAAATGCTTGATCGGGACCTGCATGCAGGAGGATCAAGAGCAAAAGTATCCATTTCTCAGTTAGTCAGAAGCTGTCTCATTCTTTTACTGCAGATGAGCAAGTTAGCAGGGGTGAAATGAGCCGTAACTAGGCTTTAACATCAGGAATGTATTGACAAAGTTCAGGGCAGATAGCTTGGGCTTGTGTGTGGAAAATCCTTCACACAAGAACAGATAGAGAGGCCATAGCTCTGGTGAGGCGACTACCACACGCTGAGTGCTGAAAGATCACGGCAGACTCTCAGACAAGAAGGAGGCCGGGAGAGTATCATTAGCAGAGCACTGACTAGGTTGACCTTTGGATATCCCTGCACAGCTTTCTTATCGCAGTCATGACATAAATGCACTCCTGGTTCAACAACGAAGACTGCTGATCTGCTCTTCAGCTCCCAATATAACACAGCAACACAGTGTGTCAGCAAGACTATACTGTCCCAAGGTTACTACAGCTGGTGGTGTGACTTAACGCTATAAAAGGAGGTCAAGACACTGAAAATATGTAGACAAGGGTTGATGAGCTGTTTTAAAATGTGTTGTTTTAAAACGTTAGAAAGAGCAGGCACATACTCAGAAACAAAGGCAACACAGAGTTATTGTTATAGATAAAATAATAGAGTTTTGGTACTTTAAATTATGAGGATAACATTATCAGTGACTCCTGAGAAAAAAAAATATTATCCATTTCCTCAGGATAGGAGGGAACACTGGAAGGAACTGCATCAACACTTCTGCCCTCAGGCAAACATGAGCATTGACTTTGGCCAAGATACCTCCCTCTTGGCCATCAAGATGATATTCCTTAATGAGCTCGTCATCCCATTAGAGGGGTGTGCACTGGCTAAAGAATTTATTGCATGCACATGGAAGTTTGCAGGTCAAGCACTGGGCATGAAAATCCAAAAAAGTGCTTAGTTTGTATCTTCTTGGAACAGTTTTGCAATTTGGTGGCAGCACGGCTGCTAAAAAGATATTAAACCCACATTTGTATATTAATCTGGTGGCAAGATGTGAACTAATCAAGGCTTTTCATCTGACCCTGAAAATAAAGTCTGTTTCCTTTTCCTTTAGTTTTTCAGTATGTCAATAACTGGAAAATGTGTTTTCCTTTTTATACTAAACCATATCTCATGAACTATAGCTGAACCACTCCTATCCTAGAGTTTAGCGTATATTAGAGGTGGCAGCTGGGATTAACAATGAAAAGTGATACTGACTTGTCTTTTTAGCTGAAGTTTGATGATTCTTTGGATGGATTTATTCAAACAGTGTAGCAAAAGCTTTTTCTGAACCACATTCCATTTTTTTTTAAAAAGTTTAAGAAAAATAAACAATCATTTGGGGTGAAGAAGAAATCACTGAAGCAAAATATTTTGTCTGCATTTAATATAGAATAATACACGTGTTACACATTACCGTGTCAAAGGAATGCCTCTGTTCTTGTAGACACATGTTTGCTTCTCAACTTCGTTCGAATTGCAACATGAAAAAAACATTTCGGTGTAACAGCTTACATATGTAACCAATCACATGAGAAGATGTGCCTGTGTCAGCATATAAAAAAAAGAAAAAGTTATTATTTACATTTTATAACATGTAAAAGTCCTCGTTTGCTGTCATGCTCTTTCATACACAGACACAGGGCATCTGTAATACCCAGACACCTCCACACACACATACACACACACATGCAAACATGATGATGTTTTTGTTATTTGGTTGCCAATAAACACTTGGGTGTTGCCTGTATGAGAGGAACAAAGCTTTTCATTTATTTTGGTCATAAGGTTTGCGCTGTCTGCGGCCTGCGTGATAACCCAGCAGGATTAATACCACATGGACATGTGTATCTCACTAGCACAGATACAAGATAAGAGTGACAGCAATGGATACTGTATAATGCCTTCCAGAACAGTCAGAAGCGACATGCATCTACTCTTTGAGCTCAGTAGTCACAGCTGATGGTTCCAGACTGATGGTCTGGAAAGATTTACGACCAAAATAAAACTGAGCCGTAAGGTTAAAGTAGGAGGGTAGGTTAAGTTGAGCTGAGCTAATCAGCAACTTGCTGTCTTTATGTTTAGTTTAGAAATATGAGAATAGCATTAATATCATAAATTCAGTCAGAGTGAAAAGTCTGTCTTTCAAAAGAGTTGAAGTGTTCCTTTAATAGGTAGAAACCTAAAAAAGTCTTTTGTCTTATTAGTAGGCTTTTTTTGCTGATGTGAGAAGAGGTTGTGGTCAATAACACAGCAGGACTTAAATACTGAGGCAGCACTGTATGACGTGGAGCTCTGAGCAGAAATCAGTGTGTGAAGACATTTAAGAGGAAATCACATTTAAACTCATATAAATACAACTATAAACAAAGATATATATACATTGAATACACATACAAACTTACAACAAATATAATTCTACATAGACAGCAAAAATTTAACACATTTACAATCACTGGTTTGGCTTTGCAATGATACTAGCTCCATGATTTCTGTAACAGATTTTATAATAACATTGCTTTCTAAGTGCTTTTCAATCAGTCCACCAGAGATGAAGTGTCACGATCTTCAAGCTTTTCTGTGACTCTAGCATTTCCTCTTCTAATATCAAACATAATGCTGATAATAGACGAAACAAATCAGCTGTAAAATAAGTTTACACTGAATTAAAGCTTCATTAAATGCTTTGCAGAGATTTGTAACTTTTAAATCTGTGGTGGGTTTTCTACGGCTACAGCAGAGTACTCGGCCTCAGACACGTTCGGAGCCTCGATGAGACGTGCCAGACCCGTCCTCGTCGAGTATTTGAAAATGAAAGCCTTCATGAGGTCATAGCGATAGTTTCTGTTGATGAAGTTGTAGAGGATGGGGTTGAAACAGCAGTGAAGCAAGGACAGGCACTGGGTGAGATGTAAGGCCACGTAGATCACATTCTCCAGGCCACAGGTCAGCGGCACTATGCCCAGCTGTGACAGAGCGTCAGCCAGAAGGACACCGTGGTAGGGCCCCCAGCAGGCCAGAAAAACCACAATGTAAGCTAGGATCACCCTGCGGCTCACGTGGCGCTCCTGCTCCACTGGGGAAGACGATGAAGTAGAAGAAGAGGAAGAGGAGTGAGCAAAAGCTCTGGCCAGCAGGATGTAAAACACAGCAATGATGGGGAAGGGGAGAACAAAGCCAAGCAGGATGAAGCTCAGCTGCACCCCCACCATCCATTCCTTGGGGTTCTCCTCTGGGTACTCAGGCCTGCACAGCATGATGTCCCCGTGTGCTGACTTCACAGTATGCAAAAAGTAGGTGTCTGGCACGGAGGCCATCAGAGCCAGCAGCCACACCCCTACACACGCACCACGGCGGATCAACTTCCTGCGTGCACCTCCCTCATCTGCATGCCGCGTCACACTCAGGTAGCGATCCACACTCATGCAGGCCAGGAAGAAGATGCTCCCGAAAAGGTTGACGAAGTAGAGCAGGTGCGTGAGTTTGCATGCCACTTCACCAAAGGGCCAGTGGCCATGCTGGGCCAGTGAGCTCACCCATATAGGCAAAGTAGCGCACACGCAGAGGTCCGCAACTGCCAGGTGTGTGATGTACATGTGTGTCTCGTGGCGAGGGCTGGAGTCTCTTTGTGCGCGGATGTTGACCCAGAGGACCAGGGCATTGGCGGCCAGGCCGACGATGAAGATGAAAGTGTAGAGGACGCACAAGGAATTCAGCAGAGCCGTACGGTTGAATGCCGTTGCACACACCATTGATTCCACACTTGTTATGTTGCTGAATGGGTCAGAGAAGTTGAGCTCATCCAAAGAGTCCCACAGGACCTCCATATCACTGCTGCTTAGACTCATTTTTCAGCACTCGGAGAGGACAACAGACCGCTGGGAGGTAACACACACCGCCTCTGATTGGGACAGAGTCTGAAAAACATGACAGTAAATTATAATTTCTTGTAACATATATTTATTTTGATAATGACACAGCTGCCAAATGTGAGAGGTTTTTCAACAAACCTTCGGGTATTATATTTAAGATCTGAGGTTCTGCTGCATAAAGCCTGGCTTATTTTACTCATGTGCACTGAATGAACTAATAAAACATAAACCCACTTGTGGTATGCCACCAGATCCCAAAGAATCTTAATGCGGTTAACTTGTTAAAACACTGCTTTCATGACTTAATAGAGGTTCTCTGTTACCGTGTCACAAACAGTGGGATTTACTATGATTGATGTGCAGTCAGGGGGCAGCACAATAAATGTTTACATTAGCTCCACTGGCTCAGAGTGCAGATTAGACACAAGGAAGTGGGATCGAGAAGTCCAAACAGGGTGTATTTCCTGGACGTTCCGGGCATTCCAAGATAAAGCAGTGGTCAGGGTGGGAAACCTGACGCCAGAGTCTTGTTTGTTTTCTGCTCATAAAGCAGGCAAAGATCAGCTGTCACTCCCTAGATGATCAAAGAAAAGGCAGCTCGTAACTTTGAATACGTCATTCTGCAACATCTGAATCTTATAATGCAGCAGCATATGGCACACCACACACACATTTTTTTTTTAAAAAGAAAAAAAAAGAGGCTTCATACATGCAGCAAATAAGGTGACTGAAACAGTATGTAAGATTAAAGAAGTATCAGTCTGGATCACCTTGGCAAGTCTAAAACCCGGTGTGATTTTGTTCACCCTGGCGGACCACCAAAATATTCGCCCTTACATGGTCTTCATTCACAGTATTCTGCTGTGATGTCTCTCTCAGCTAACTGTCAGCTTGACACAGTGTGAAAGATCAGAGGTGAAAGGGGATACATCAAAACCAGAACACAAGAGGCTTAACCCCGCCGTCGCCCCCGACTGACTTGTACGCCCACAGAGTGAATTGTGTGCGGAGACCAGCGGGAAGGCTTGACGCCTTCAGAATGGTCCGACCACAGTAAACATGGAGGTCACCAACCACTGCGTGACACAGCACGCCACAGAGCTGTGAAATGTGACCATATCAGACATCTGTCTGTGTAAGAAAACGGTGCTGTACATATAATAATTGGCACCAGTTCAAAAACGATGATGAACAAAAAGACAAGTTGAATTTTAGTCTAAACAAGGACAGCTGGAACATATTAAGATGTGCAGCTGTCTAGGGAAGGTTATGTCTGCTCTCGAAGCCTGCAGTCAGTTTGATTATTTATTTTCATTTTATGTCACTTTACACCTCTGCTGTGACAAATTTTGGGTAATATTGGTCAGTCCAGTTTACTTTGCACCATTTTGCTTTTAAGCTGCAGGACTGGTGACAACGTTTTTGCAAAACTTTGTGAAAATATTTGATTTTTTAAAGATTTTGCATCAGTATGATGACATGATACATTTTTTAAGCAATACCATACATTAGAATGAGTTAAAAAGGAAATTCCAATCAAAATAATAATAATAATAATAATAATTTATATGTAGTGTTAAATTAAATGTAACAGAAAGGGCTAGTAGAGAATTTTTGGTTTTAATATCAACATCAGATAAAAGGTTCTGTGGTAATACTGAATGCAGACGGTTGATCCAGCATTACTTCCAGCATCCATTCCTATTATTGCTTTTACATTATAATAAATTGAAGTACTACCTGTAGCATGGCCTGGGATAAAACAGTTTAAAAAGATGTCACGTATCACACATTTACTTTTACTTTCAATTGTTTGGGATGGCATGGAGACCCATTCATCCTGGAGGGATTTCCAAAGTGTAATCCCCCTCAATTGTTTCTAATTCCCTTATATTGTATGGAAAATACCTGCAGGTGCCAGGTAGCTCCGCGGGCTTCAAGCTAATTAACCTTTCAACACCCACACCGTTAGATAACGCAGACAGCGCATGAAACCCCTCTCTATCTCTCCGTCTCTGTCTTACTCGCTGTATCGCTCAGCGTACCTCTTCTCCCCCAGCTTTTCTTCTCCAGCTTTTCTTCTTTTATTTAGCTCGCCACTATCCACTTACAAATTAGGTTCAAAGTCTTTTGTATCTCAATACACAGAAAATAAAAGACAGGGAGGACGATTTTCATGTGCAAATGCTGCCCACACGGATCGTGCAGGTGCAGCATGTTTGTCACAAGTTTCTCCTGTCAGGCTCGATTTACAGTTCACAATCTGTAATCAGATATTCGCTGTTTAGGACAGGACATGAGGATTCCGCGTAGATGAACAGTAAAAGTGCTATTTTGTGCGTCATTACGCACAAGCACTAAATCCAAGTTGCTTCCGACGACAGACATGCAATGTCATTGTTGTCATTGTTGATTTATATCAGACGAGAAACAAACGTCTGTTATCAGATTTGAGCTTGGTATACAGAAGCCCGACTCCAGATTTGAATAGGGGAGCAAACAAACAGATTAC
The DNA here is from genome assembly GCF_041146795.1 of Maylandia zebra. NCBI lineage: Eukaryota > Metazoa > Chordata > Actinopteri > Cichliformes > Cichlidae > Maylandia > Maylandia zebra. The sequence goes on along the minus strand of NC_135182.1, from coordinate 18,420,478 downwards.
AGATAGGCTGGAAGGATTGAGAGCAATAAAATGGCTATTATTATAAATTGTTTATGTTTCACGAACAATTAAGCAATACTTTCCCCTCGTCTGGCATTTGTTATAACGATAAAGAGTCGATAAAAGTGTCAAAATGTAAGAAATAGAACAGAAACAGCTGCTGGTATAAGAAGTAAGCGGTCAAAATTACGTCGCGCATTTCAGAAGAATTTTTTAAGAGGTATTACAAGTTGAAAAAAAAGAACACTTTTCCTGCCACACAGCTGCTTATTAAGCACCGTACCTGTCTTTCTTTTCCTTTTCAGCTCTCTCGAAGAGCAGGTTTATTTGCGATAACCCCTGATGTTAAAAGGATAACTTCAGATCCACCGCAGGAAACTTGCGTGCGCTGCCCTCCGCCTCCTCAAATGAATGCGAGCCTCCTGTTCTGCACTTGCTGATACTCCTAAGAGCTACGCCTTTAAGGCTGGTCCTAAACAGATATGCGTATTGACATGGCATCGCCAAGCGTTCAATCAACAGTCAGCTGCCCAGCGAGTTTCGGTTTAGCCTCACTGTTGTTCCCTTAATTCAGCTAAACGGTTAAAAAAGAATATGTAAAACTGGCAAATTTTATTTCAGTTGCAAGTTTCAAATGACATGCAGGTTTTTGTACGTCTTCACTGTAACAATGCACTGTAATATAATTATTCCGTTATCACATAGCCAATACAAAACATATGATGTATAATAATATTACCGTATTATTATTATTTTATGTAGACCACGACAATCATTTTTACATTTTAGATTAAACGTCCTAAAAATCTTCATGCAACATCTACCTTAACTTTGTGCTGCATGTGCATTGTTTTTCTAAGTAATTGTGCATAGTATATTAGCTGTAGCTGTAGTATTGCATCTGCATTATATTTTGCCATGATTGGCATTTTTGGACAGCAGTTGGCATATATGAAAAATCTGTTAAGATATATAAACACAACCTGTTCAGATGGTTCACACAGAACTCATAGGAGTCAACATTATTGGCAGATGGTCAAAGTGTTGTTGTTGTTGTTTTATTTTTGGTTGTTGTTGGGGTTTTTTTGTTTTGTTTTTTTGCTTATGGGCTTATCTTCACTATTTTCCTTCAATTCACTGGAGCTCTATTTATATTTAAGGAAGTCACAACAGAAATAATCTGTAATCTGCAGGAGGAGTAAAAAAAATCTTTTTAAAACAGGAAGAAGCCTACAAGTGAACCCGACTCAGGTAAGGAGACCATCTGCCTCGACCGGTTAGGTTGAGAGTAGAGCGGAGAAACAATAGATAAACACAGATAACAAAAAATACTTGGCAGTTTGGTGGGGCCAGTAAGCGTAGATCAGGAACATCCAGCTCTAGAACTCGCAGAAAGAGAAAGGGAGAGAAATGCAACAGTACAACTCTGTGAGAGAGAAGATATTAAGTTAATAATATCCAAAGGAGGTCAAGCAGTTACACAGCTCTGGAATGGAAAAGGTTCTAAATGTTAACATACCCTAACAGCTTAGTGCCTTTGTGTTGGGAAACACTGATTTTCATTTGAACAGAAATGGATACTTTAAAAAATAACTAAGTGGTTACTATTTGGTTACACACACACACACCCTACTCCCCCCCCCCCCCCGCCCTTGCGCGCGCACACACACACACACACACACACCCTACTCCCCCCCCCTTGCGCGCGCACACACACACACACATACCCTACTCCCCCCCCCAGCCCCCCCACCCTTGCGCGCGCACACACACACACACACACACCCAAAAGAAGAATAGATAGCAGTTGTTGATCTTATACATCTATGAAAAAGATCACAGGCTCGCACTGATTGCAGATGGAAACATTTGTCAAACTATGAACTGAATGTGTCTCGAGACACAACAAACACAGACACTGGCAGGGCAGTCACAGTAACTCTTCCACTTTGTAATACAGAGATGTATGTATATTGTTATTGTAACTATTTGAAATTTTGGCAAATACTGCTATAGTCCTGACTGTTACTTCAGCATCCTTTGTTCCTGTTAAATAATACCCAAAGGATGTTATTTTTAAAGAAACCATTAGAAAAAATACTTTGTAGTACTGGTACTGGTAATACGGTAAGTTTATGAATATGTAATATCCCCACTGTCCAATGAATAAAGAATAAATAAATATATATTTATATATAGCCCCAAAGGAGCATACAAGTGCACTAAGAGTGCAAGAGAGAAGCAGTGATCAGTGCATCAGGGAGGTCTCCCAGCAGCAGAGGCCTACAGACACATGGAACAAGTTTGTCTTCAAGGCTTTCTGCCAAACAGGTTTTTCTAATACTTTTAACTCAAACAATGATAAACTCAACCAAGTAGCTTGTATGTTTCTATCAGCCAGGTGTACTGAAATATTTTAAAGTGTGGACTTTGGAGGACACCACAGATCAGTGTCTTCAATTCGGTATTTAAACGTGAACTATGGTCATACCATAGTGAGCCTTCTGCTCATAAGCTATGATGTTGGATAATGGCCAGATTCTTTTTTCTTTCAGGACAGTTTCACATACTGCAATTTGAGTTTTCACTGGTGTGAAATTATGTCATTATTATTCTTGAACTATGACCAAAAATATGTTTCTGAGGTCACAGTGTCGTGTGACTTGCTCCTCTTTGAGTCAAAGGGAACATTTGTTCCAAAAGTTGAAAAAATTCTTTCAAGAGACAGAAGAGATATCACGCTCCCAAGAACGAGACGAAGATAATGGCTGTTGGTGTGAAGGCAAAATAACAGAGGAAGTCTAAAAACAATGGTATCATAAGCTATTTGAACCCCAGTGTCCTGGGTTAAAGTCCCATGAGTTATGCCAACTTTCCAACTTCCCACAGTAGACTTAATAATTCTTTCAAAATAAGAGCCCTTCACTTGTCTTAGTAGCAATTTCACAAACTGCAGTGAGACTGTGTTGGTACAAAGAATGGTCTCTAATGGAAATAAAACTGGTAGAAATCATTAAAACATGATGATATGATCAGAAAAATGATGAAAACATATTTGCTATTATTTCAAAACTCCAATTTTACACTAATTCATACAGCAAAATAAATTCCACTGTTTTTTATGTATAAAACAATTACAACAAGTACATCCCAGTACTGAGGATAAAATCATTATATTCAGCAGACATATTCATATGAGGGCAACTCCCTGCCGCACCCGGCCTAGTCAACTAAATATGAAACCAGTTGCAGACATTCAGTAAATCACATTTACTGTTTTTGGCTCCCACCCAAAACCAAGACATGGGTTAAACCCAACATTCAGCCCCAGAAAGATAACTGAAAACATCCTCTGAATAATGACAGTTACATTTTTGTCTAATGTTTGCTGTGTTTCAGGTTCATTTTGAACAATCCGACCAAATCATGATGCAAAGGGGTGTTGCGGGTGTTGTCTTTTTTTTTTTCTTAAAGAATTCATGAAATGCAATGCTCGTTTTAAAAGTTTTCTTCAGTTTCACTTCAGTCTTTATCCTCTTATTTGACTCTTACGCTGTCTCATTTCAAGAATGTTCTTTGAAAGCGCCACAAAGCAGCGTGGGAGGTTTGTGTGTTTGTCAAAAGCTTCTGCTCACCTGCAACTCTGGTGGCCTCGCAGCTGCTTTTGCCACCACCGGAGCAATTAACCCCAAGTTCAATACAAAGACAGGACCACAAAGAGAGTCAGAAACTGTGGGATTTATTTAAGGAGTCCACTGCAAAAGGATATTTGCTTTGTCAAATCATAATAATATACTTTGATCGGGCTCATGAGCCTCTGCAGAGGGAAGTAATGTCTTTGATGTTGTGTTTAATGAGGGAAGTATTGACTTAACCAGGTACAGAGTGTCCAGCCTTTCTTTCTGAAAATGATATTGTTGACCTGCTTGGGTCACCAATTGGGCTAAAGTTTATTATGACTGCATGCCTTGTATACAGCAATGAAATACAGCCAGCAGCCTACTCTGACCTCATTAAAGAGCAAAGTAGTGAAGTCAGTTTCAATAAGGCTTTAAAGAGAGTTCCCACTACGCACGCATACCCATTGTCCTCCATATCAGAAGCATCAGGGGGGGATTTGTAAGCCTTTCTGATAAGCATCCGTAGCCCCGCAGACTGCTGCCAACCTCTGTTCTGCTGTCCTCATTCACAGGGAAGCCAGAGTGGGAACAGCAGGGGTGGCTGGGTGTGTGTGAGAGTGTGTGTTGTGTACTTTCTGCTTTCAACATGCTTTCTGCCACAAAAACATCCTTAATAAAGGTGTAATGAGTAAAGAATTCACTTATATAACATTAGAGACATTTTGACTTTATTTACTTAAAAACATCTTCAGCTCACATCTTCATGCGGTTCATTTTAGCCGCTGCCATGATGTTTACTGCATATATATGTCGCGAGAGAGAGAAAGAGAGAGAAAACATCTGAGAGAATTTCCTTCAGAAGTTCATTCGGTTGAGAAGAAAGCATAAAGTTTTGGTCATCAAGTCCAGAAAACCTGGTAAACTAAGAGAAACTGTATCTAAAAAGATGTGTGGTTAATATTCTGGATCTCTAAAGTAAGTAAATAGGAGCCATATTTTAAATAATACACTGACACAGTAGTTGTTAGTTTATAAGTGATGTGTATTTTTTCCACTGCCCTTAAGTGGTCAAGTATTACTTAACTCAGCTTTAATGCTTGTGTTATTCCACGTCTGATTCACTAATCCCACACCTAGCACGTACCAGGCTACACGTAGAGTCCACGATTAATCTTTTCTTTTCATGCTATACACACTATAAAACTCTTTTAGACAGGTTTGTTCGCTAAGGAACAAGGTTAAGTAAAATCTACTTGTCTTTGCCAAAATTCCTGAGATGCAGCATTTGACTCTTCATTTGCACAGTCTTAAATAGAGACATCCTGAGTTATCTGTTTTGATAAAGGCTTACTGTTTTTAATCATTCAAGCACAGTTTTTGAGAGATATTTGCCCAATTAAATCAAGATGAAGCAGGATAATCTGTCATGAGATAAGTGGATTGAAAAAGATAGGGATGCTGAAGAGGGAAAACAGTGAGTAGGAACCAAACGGAGAAAGACTGCATCAGTTATTGCAAATGACGGCTGTTTGCATTGTCTAGCCCTGCTTCACGGTGGCGGGTTTGACCGACACATTCTTTTTCTTGCAAATGTCCATTCAAAGGGTACCTCTCAAACTTTCTCCCCACCACATTGTTACAGTCGACCTCCCCTCCTGCTCAGAGGCTCCCCCGTGTACTTCTCTACACTCGCACATTCCAGCTTATCCACTGCTCCAACCTCACTCATTTTTCACTTAATTACTTATTCATTTAAATTTATCTTTCAAGCCGAGAAGGACCTGCGTGAGCGAAGCTGAAAGCAGCTCGCACAAGGATGGAGCTTGTCAGGGAGTGCATGAACATGAGGGAGGGGTGACCACTGAACCTTACAAAGCTATTCAAAGGACAAAAGATTGGAAGTTATTTATTAAGCTGGACTTTGTCTCGGGTTTTTGCAACCCGTCTCTGCCAAAATAATATATTTTTACCGGAGCTTCTGATGAGGTGATCTTTCGGGATCTGTTCGTGCAGGTGCGCGTCTGGCAGAGACAGTGCGTCTCTGTCAGGAAATGTGGCAATCAAGGCATTCCTCACACTGACCGAGCATACCTTACAACAGCTCCATGAATGTAGGTGAAACCTGAGACCTGCTCAGATGTCCAAAAAAAAAGGAAAATGTCAAAAGTCTCTGTGCTGAACATTTATGCAAAAATATTCCTAAAATTGCCTGAAACAATTGATTATGTAAGCTTTTTTTTTTAATCCTGGCCATCTGGTTAATGTATTCACTCTCCTTTTTGATCTTAGGGGAAATAGGTCTTTAGCTGCCAAAAGATCCATTATGTTCACTGGTAAGTTACTATATCTGTGTTCTGAGCAAACAGTGAGGGGTTTTCGGAGCTTTTTTGCTGAAAAAAACGCTTCCTCCTGTGAGGAAAATGGCTCTGAAGAGAACAATAAGAGTGAAACAAAGCAGCATACTTGTGAGGGATCAGTTTAAAGATGGTACAAAACTTAAAAACCCTAAACAGAACTGTAAAGATAATTCTCTGTGGATTGATCACTTCCAGGACAGTAAACTGATCCTTTTTTTTTTAATATTAGAGACCAGAGCAGTCACTTTGAAGTCTTAACTTGTTCCCATTGTTTTCCTCTGGCTCTCTGGAAGAGCTTTCTTTTTGCTCTACATTCCCTTACCTCACTGAATCTGTCAGTGCCTTCATGCTAAGTCGTTGGCCATGACCGGCTGCGGCTCATATACTCCATTGACTTTGTCCATCATCTCTGCACGCACTGGTAATTCAAACAAAAAGCAAATTCTGCTTTCCCCAAGCCGTTTACACACCCCACACTCTTTTTCTTTCCTTTACACACACACAGCAAACTGCTCATGTTCATTACTATGAGCCAGGTCACTGAGATCATGCAGGAGATAGGTAATAGGTGAAGAAAAGTCTAGCCCCAGGGGACACTGAACGTCCAGTATGGATTAGTGAATGACAGAATCTCTCCACAAGCTGCAGGAGAAGGTGTCCCTCTCTTTTTGTACCCCAGGGTTTACAGCTAATCTGGTAATCCTATCCTGACAATCCTGACATGTGCAATGCAACACATTGCCTTTCGATCCTGTTGACAAAGTTCACAGAAATTGTAGGTAACTTTCACCCCTATTGTCCTGTAACATTAGATGAAAAATGGACCATCAGGATTTCTGGAATGCGGTGTTGTTTTGGAGAAGCCTGCAGCAATATTTCAATACTTATAGGTGTCTTTGCCAGCTTATGGTTGTACATGAAAGCCTTGGTGCTGACGTACGGTCCCTGGGATCAAGTTCACAGTGTTATAACAAGTTTCAAACTTTTACGTTGCATCAACATGCCGAGGTGACCTACACAAAGCGACATTTCCAATGCAAACATAGTACATGTTAGGTTTTATGTGAGCGTGAGGCACTGAGAGAAGACCAAACAGTGTGGGTTTTATTGGATATAAACACGACTCCAAAGCACTCAAACATGATGATGGAATAAATAATGTAGGTAAACATGCTAGCAGAACGAAGTCTGACTCGGTTAAATGGAGGGAAAAAAGGAAAAAAAAGATCTACATGGTGGTAAAGTATAAATATCATGTCCTTTAAAGAAAAAAAACTGAGTGATCGATTAAAATCACAAGAGCAACATACGATGGAAAATTACCTCAAGCCATTTGTCTCTCTCCCAGGTGGTTCCCATTCCTGGTCTCCCCACAGATTTCATGCACACAAGTGAACATGGCACTGCAGGGGGATTACGGCCAGGATGTGGCAACGCAGGCCTCATCTGGAGTCCAACCCTCTGCGCTTTGGGCTGCTAGAGAGGGGCACTAGCATTAGCACCCTCATTCATCTAGCCTTTCCTCATAGTCTCATTTCTAAGCCGGAGCCCAGTTTCAGCTTTTGCTCTCAGACAAAAACATATGAGGCCATTTCCAGTCTTTCATTGCTTTTATTGATGTTTAACAGAGACAGAATGATCCCAGGGAGTAAAAAAAGAGAGAAAACAAGTCAAATAGAAACAAAACTGAACATCAGTGCAAAGGACCAAACAGAAATGAGGAATAGGGTGTGCTGTGTTCATCGTGTGTCTGTTTTTATCATCACCCTGCAGTTTGAGGTGAAGATGCTCCAAGAGAGATCTGCTTCTCATTAGAATACAGAAACGCATTTAAAGAGGGAGCGTAATGGCTGACTGGAGCCTTAACCCTGTCACTCTGACACTCCAAACCACCAAAAGCCTCCAAGAACCTCCCAGCCACACTCAACCTTGGCTTGTAAATACAAAACAGCTTTGCTGCCTCACGTCAGCCTCTCAGTACCAGGCACCCTATACATCAGAGTCTGAATCGTAGCCAATAGCCTCATGTCCATTCATCAAAACACACGATGGCAGGCCTTCCGTGTGAGAGTTACAGAGTTGCAAAGTGCAGGCTCGCCTGGGCCCTATCAATGCCAGCTGACCCGAGTAAAAATGCCTGTCAAGAGCCTAATTTGTGGGACTGTTTATATGTGGTAATCTATGGTTAAATCCCCAGAGAAAAACATCTCCAATGAACATTCAGATCACTCATTTGTAAAAAAAATGTGTTAAATTTCCCATTGTGGTAAAAGTTTCCTGTGAGTTTTAACATAGGTGAGAGGAAGACTAACACAAAGGATAAGGATAAAGTGAGCAAGGGATGAAAGACACATCCTGCAGAAGTTCATGAAAAGAGGAAGGCGGTGGTGTTTTTGTTATTATTTTTTCACCCGTGTTTTTTCCCTCCTTTTCAGGCCTTTGAATAGAGTGTTTTGGTCCTGTTCCTCCACAGCTGTTGTAATGGACTCTTTTCATACAGGCTGTGATATTGCTTTTGGAACTGAGAGATTTACATTTTTTTATTCACAGGATCTGAATTTGTCATTTTTAACAACATTATCTACATGCTGCAAGAAAAACGTGGTTTAAAAGGCTAGCCTGATTGGTGTGGCTTTTGGACCAGGGATTGTACTCAGATGTCAGAGTAAATACCTCAGTTCCATAATGATGGGGAACATACAATGGGCACTCTGTGATGGGAAGGTAAAGGGGGCAGCTGAAAGTCAAAGCATAAAAGTTAACGCCGGTAGTTCTTCATTACAGACCTTTCCTGCTGCCAATCTTAATAGAAGTGGTCTGAAGCGCGCCTCGCTTTTCTTCGTGTACAAGCACACATGGATTCAGTCTCTCACACGCAAGCAAAGTTCGACAAGCTGCATTTTTCTTTGTCAAGGAATAACCGATTGGATTTTAATGTAACCCTCGAAAGATTGAAAGGATGGATGATATAAATAATTTGCTTCGTATTTCTTCAGCGTTTTACCATCTCTCTCTCTCCCACTCTGTTGTGAGTCATCATATTTAAAGGCTGGCCTGTTGTTAACCCTGTGACATCTGGTGCAAACACAAGCACCGATTTATGACCTAATCAAAACTCCCAAAAGTTAACAAAGAACAAACAGTCATATCTGGCTCACAGAGATTTACTCGGAGATTTAGAGTAGAAGAAAGTGTTTACTTTACACTGTAAATTCTTCATATTTACCTTTTAACTTTTTGAGAAACACATTTCTTGAAGTGTGCAGTTGAAATAAACACATTCAGAAGAACTTCTTTTGTGTACTACTTATTACTTAGGCGTGAGTCCTTCAGAGTCTGAAAAAGATTCTGTGAAACTCCAGCCAAAGGTCTCAGCCGGTGTCTTCACTGACGGTGCCACTTACAATGAAAATGAGAGAGAACCTTGTTACAGTTGGAAGAAGTTTACGTTCTAACATGCAGTTAACATTGTCAAAGCATATATTTTAACCCAATCCGTGATCCTTTCTTAAACCTAATCAAAAGATTTTTGTGCCTAAAGTAAATCAAACAAAAACCTAAAAACAAGAGTAAAGAAAAAGTAGCTCTGCAGTTGTCCTTTGTACCGGGTGAAGTTTGTGTGGCTTGTTCTCACCTCCTGGAAACATTTGTGAGTTTTTATATGACATCTGGCTACAGCAGAGCACAAACCATGTATGTTTAAAAATGACACTAGATGAGTACCCAGTCATGGATTGCAAATAGAATTTTATGTAGCTTCTGGGTCTAAAAAGTAAAGCTAATGAAGAAGTGTCTTAAATCTACAGACTTTCTTTAGGCTGTAGAAATAAGTTGAATTGTAAAGAAGGCTACAGGAAAAAAAAAGAAAAAGAAACCTCGGCTCATTTGATTAGGTCTGGAAACAAGATGGAACATCTCACTAGAGTCTTCCTCTGCTTTAAACAAAAAAAAAAGGAACTTGCTCCTTTAATGCCTCTTAATTAATGTGTTATTTCCTCTGTTTTACATGTGTAAGTTTTTGCAAGGCAGCAAATGAAAATTCCAGGAACTCACGGATGAGAAAAGAAAACTTATAACATCAGACTGCACATGGTGGTTTTTACTCTTTTGCTTTTGTACAATTAAAAAATATATATATTCCATATACTCCACATAAAGAGGGCCTGGGAAATGTTGCGTCCACCAGATCTACCTTCAGGTCACAACATTAGATTGTTATTTATGACTGAATGAATATCTGCATTTGGACTTCCAGCACTGTTTTTCCGGAGACTTTTCAATCACTGGTATAAGATGGTGCCCACTTCCTGCCATTGAACCAGCCAAAAATGGCCTTCAATGCAGACAGGGTGGGAGAACTGATATGGACAATGGGAGAGCAGGATGGACACCAGATCACAGAGCATGGCACAGCCCTAACATACATAAACACTTCAGACTCCAGCACTATATAGTTTTGTGTCTGGGACGATGACGTCATCAGAAAAAGTCCTCAGAATCTTCTCATGGCATTGAGAGGTTGCTGTGTAGATTTGCTTACATGGAAGATTGCCATATTTTTTCATTATTAGGCCATAATGAGTTACATATGTTATGTGCTAAAACACGTTAGCTGATAAACTTCCACTGACCTGCATGACGTCTTTAGTAATTACCTCAACAGTTTTTTTTTCTATTTTGTCATTTTAGAACAAAAAAAGGATATGATCTGAAAATGTTCTTGCTATGAAGACAGGTGATTATGAGGCTGGACCCGACTAAGACAAACAAACACGCAGTGACCTTGTGAAACCTAAGCTGTGAAATATGCACACCATCCAGTCCCTACATGTGACAGGCTGTGGTCTGCACATCTGAGTGCAAGGCCATTTCCTTAAGTGTGCCTCCCCCCCCCCCCCCCCCCCCCCCTCCATCCCCCCTCCCCCCATCTCATTTCCTCCATACCCAAACAAAAGCTGTTTCTCTGGGAAAAGGCCTCAGCCACTCATGCGTCTTCGCAGACCTCGCTCCTGCATGGAAGCGGACCCTTAACTCACCAGAGCGCTTGTTTACAAACTGCACCGTATCTTCACCCAGATGGCATGCAAGACGACTGATTTGTTCAAAACAACATTCAGTCAGGTCACCCAAACACACGAGTCGAAGCTTTACACAAAAACGCCAGAACGAGACAAAGCGCAAGCTTCACCACATGAGCAGCGTAAATGGGAGTGGGCTTACCAGTAAAAGGGAAATAGGATTACTTCATAAAGTCAGTTTTCATCTGCTGTCTGATTTTTCTCTGATAAATATACTGCAACCTATTTTTTACATTAAAAAAACAGCTGAAATTACAAACTATATAAACACATTTGCTGAATTTTAAGAATTTTCTACTTGGCCAATGATATTTTACGTCATACAGATGTTTTTACGATATCCTGGCTATATCTCATATACCAAACACAAGACAAGCTGTAGACATTCTAGGTCTTAATGACAATATTTACCATCTAGGAAGTCTAACAGGAAAATAAAATGTTCTACTCAGTTATAAATTCAGAATAGAAGCAGCTTTAATTTGCCATTAACTAAACAAACACTGTTAGTAGCTTTTGCGCAGGTGGATCTCTACTGTCAGTCTAAACTCTTTGCTATCGTGTTTCTCAAGGACCTCGAGCCTCAGCTGGAAATCCTTTTCCTAATCAAAGGAGTCCAAGGGAGTAAAAGAAGAGTGCCTCTTTTCCCTGGAAGGTTTGCAGTCATGCACGCAAGCCCTTTTGCATAGCGTTGCGGGGCTCGGAAGAAACATGAGCTGGATCCCAGAAAATCTGAGCACCTGGGTGCCACAGTTGTGCAGGATGTAGTAAATCATGTCCACCATTATCTGCCTGTTTAATGCCTTTTTATCTGTAGTGAAACACACTGGCAGTGTGTACAGTGTGACTTTTAGTCTCTTTTAATGCCATCTTCACTAAACCCTTACTCAGAACTCCCAGAGGTTAAAGACCTAATGGCTTTCTTGTTCTGTATAAGTAGTAAACAGATTCAGTGGGGGGAAATATTCCACATAACCAGACAGTATTTAAAAAATCTCTTATGAGCCCTTACTGTGAAAGCTCCCGTGGTATTTGATTCTTTTAAGTAGTGTAAGCGCCTGATCCATCCAGTTTTTCATGATTGCAAGAACACTGAATGAGTAACTGAGGATTTAATAAAAAAACGTTTACAACTAGGTTTAATATGTGTTTACAGGGCAACACAAATGCTCTCAGGCACTCAGGCTCTACCTGAAAAATAATAAAGCTCTTCCTCTGTGAATTAATCCTGCCCTTTCATGTTGGTTTCCCTTCCTCCCATACCAGTTATGCAGGTTTTCCCTGCATAACAGACGTGTTTGTGATTCTTTACTTTTCCTGCAACCCAAAGTTATACCGCTGATGTCCACAGCAATAGCAGTGACTTCAAACGTCATGCCATGCCAGCTCTGTTACATCTGCTGTGCAGCTCCTAACTGTTAAAACCTCCACAGCAGCATCTTTGGCAGCAGCGCTGAATAAGCTAGTGAGCATACACAGTCAAGGCTTTCCAAGCTGCCAAGAAAAGAAATATTTAGATTAGATTAAGTCTAATCAGAAGCAAAACTTTCCACAATTACCAGCAAAAACTAGACAAAGAAAATTCCTTTTTCTGAGGCAAAGTGTCAGCTATGAATGATGGCTTACTAATGTGTGCAAGCTGCTCAGGCTAGTGTGAAGCCTAACAAGCTGTTTGTCTATGCCCATCTAGCTCTGCCACACTAAGGTGCTCTCAGTTAGCAATCGAGGTCATCAATCAGCCAGCTGCCACTGGAGGATTAATTCTCATGCCTCTTATTTCCATATATCTGTTACTGAGAATGGGTAGCACTTTTATGTGGATTCACTGAAAGTAAGTTGGAGATTTAGCCTATTTTAAACTTAAAAAATCCAAGTATTTCTTCTGCTTCAAGACAGAATGGGTAGCACTTTTATGTGGATTCACTGAAAGTAAGTTGGAGATTTAGCCCATTTTAAACTTAAAAAATCCAAGTATTTCTTCTGCTTCAAGACAATGTGAGTTTTTTCCCATTTGGGCCAATCCTGAGAGAGACAGAGCCCATGTTTGTCTGCGTTTCTGCATGTGTGGTCTATTGTGCAGCAACTGTAGATGTTTGAGCGTGTGTGCTTCTTTCTTTGTCTTTGGGGTTTTTCAGTATGGTGTGCCACTCCTGAAGTCTTCAAGCCACATGAAACAGATGTGGCTGAGTGATCCTCTCACTCTACTGTTACTGGTCTCCAGCACTGTTTTCCTTTGCATTAGCTTTCTGCAAAGAAACAGTTGCCAGAGGTGAAGCCCACTCATGGAAGTTGCCCTGTAAAAAAGAAAAGAAAAGAAAAATTAGAGCCAGCACAAGGCATCAAAGGCAGACGTGAGCTGGCATACATCTGGGACCAAAGGCTGTCCTAAGTCTCTCTATCCCAGCCACTGTGAGGAGGAGGTGGGTAACCAGCAACTGCTGCATATTAACGCATAGCAGCATGCCACTTGAATGAGACATACAGTATAGCCTAAGCACTGTCAGCTATGTTTCATTCTGTGGTCTGTCTTTTTTTTCTAGTTTATTGAGCCTGACTTCATCTTTAATGACTGGCAGACATTTGTCAAAGCAGTTCTTAGATTTTTGGAAAACTGCGGAGCATTTTAGTGTTTATGAGACGTTTTATGTCATCTCTGTGGCTCTTCTGTTTCTTAAACTTCACTCTAGTGTGCTGCTCTTGACTGTGCTTCTTACTGAGCTTGTCATAGCATTCCCTCCCTTTGTACATTTGTTGTAACAGACAGGGATCATGTGTTTTGCTGGGGGGTATGTTTTTACAGCGATACATCCAGCTACTCGATCCCAGGCTGTTTTGTTGCAGCATTGTGTGCTCTGCTGTGCTTACGTGAGTCCGGTGGTTGAGTGATCCTCTCAATCTACAGTTGCACAATTACCAGGAGTGGGTTTTCGTGGTTGATCACATGTTGCAGTGGGGCTTCAAAACACATAGTTACACACAGATGAAACCATCGTTAGATTGTAGTTTAGCCTGCGGTCATGTAAATTATGGGCATTAAAAGAAGCAAACGTAATTACATATCAATCTTATCTATATGGGTATTAATAGAAAAAGGTGAGTTGCAGTGCCATCGTGTGGACAATGGAAAGTCTTGCAGTTGTATTACTATTTCTCTAAAGTAAAAACAAATACTTACATACAAATTAAAGATATATAGCAGTATTAAAATATTGATTAAAAAAAGAATAGATAGATGTAAATAAATAGCTTAATAAATGTTATTGGGAATATATTTGGTGCTTGTGCCCAATCTGGAACCAGATCCACACGTTTCCACCAACAATTCGAGAAGTTTTGTAACAGCAGCTATGGAGTCACAACTAAAGATGTAAAAATTTTAAAAAGTTATAATGAAAATATAAAATTAATTCATTTATTAATATTAACCTTTTTCCCTTTAAAGTTGGACTGGAAATCGTATGTGCTTGAGAAGTAAGAGGTGTTGAAACCTTTTACCTAGACATACATACGATATGTTTTCACTAAATAATTCATTCTATTTTCCGCTGACATCACTGATAAATAATAACAAGCAACTCGATCACTCTAAAAACTGTGATTTTAAAACAAGAAGCAGTTCATGGTTCACTGTATGAGGCACTGAGCTTAGTCTGAAGAATTCATTTAAAAAGCAACAGCTTGATTTTCTTTTTTAAATCTTCCTTTATTCGCTGAGACTTCTATGGCACTTTACTGGATGCACAGAGTGAAAAGAGCCAGATGTGCCCTCTAGTGGATTCATTTTGAACAATATGACATCAACCAGGACCCCGATATGACGATTTATAAACTTTTCATAGTTCAAAGCCTCGGTCGCAGATGTCATATTGGAAACTGTTCAGTTTTACACAAAACAGATGATGTCAGAAGTGGGATTCGAACCCACGCCTCCAGGGGAGACTGCGACCTGAACGCAGCGCCTTAGACCGCTCGGCCATCCTGACTTGTGCTGTCGATCCTTCAAAAACTGTTTTGTTGGATCATGTTTAGGTAATACTTCATATAAAGCGTTTGCTGAATATATTTAATATGAATTACAAATATTTGAATAACACAAATAATTATCCATTCTCCACTTTTCCTATTGAGTACTTCTGACTTACCACTAGATGGCGACATTATTTGATTCTCTTGGACCCAACACATTGATTTGATGCAGTTTATGGTTTAATCACAAACTGTAAAAATCAACAGTGAGTAATGGGCATCCAGATGGTGAGTCATGATTTGTTGCTACTGACAGAACAGAATCATTGTGAAGCATGCATACTGCAACCTTTCACGGATTAATGTCACTGGCTTAATCACTGCAATGACCAGAAGTAAACACAAGTCCAGGATTTACTGGGAGACTTTTGGCACCACCTCAGCACTGCTGCCTGGCAGCGAAACAAATGGGTTTGCTGCATCAGCCTTTAGGAAAAGATCCATGGGGATGTCCTGGAGCAATATTACACTGGCTCTGAAACTTTAAACCCTAAAATTCCTTTTTAAGGAGTCATACTGAGAAACACAGAGTTAGTAACAGTGCAAGATTCTGGTATGTATGCAGTTTCTTCACAAGTACATGTTGCCATTTGCCATTTTAATCTATATTTTCACATTTTGTGCCTTTGTAAAGTGATGCATTTTTTAAAAGGCACATCTCTGCTCTCTCTCTACATTAGTCAGTGTGTGCGTGCCAGCGCGCTCGCCCAGCCCCTTCCTGATCCTCCCTCAGTACTTTTTTTTTAATCTGGATAATAAGTCACTTATTATATGTTTGTCAAGCAAATAGATTTTTTCAAATTCAAAGCCCCTGAAGGCAACACCATGAAGAGATGTTCACTGAACTGTGGCAGTGTCTAGCAGGGAAACACTGCCCTGTGTTCTCTGTCGAGTGGATGACACACAAACCTCCCGGATATTTGTTTGATGTTATAGCACAAGCATGAAAAAGTTCTCTATGGTTAATGTCTCCCTCTATCTCTAACATGTTGCACACTTCTGTGTGACAGTAGAAAACTTGTTAATACATTATTTTTGACCCTGTGTTGAACCCCAAATAAACTAATAAATGACAAATAATTAGCTCATCTTTTCTATTGAACCTTCTCTGTATTAATTACAAATAAACTAATAAATGACAAATAATTAGCTCATCTTTTCTATTGAACCTTCTCTGTATTAATTATTACACAGTGTGTGTATATATATATATATATATATATATATATATAACACCCAGCACGCCCCTGCGGGCGGTTTATCCTTCAAGCTCGGGTCCTCTACCAGAGGCCTGGGAGCTTGAGGGTCCTGCGCAGTATCTTAGCTGTTCCCAGGACTGCGCTCTTCTGGACAGAGATCTCCGATGTTATTCCCGGGATCTGCTGGAGCCACTCGCCTAGCTTGGGAGTCACCGCACCTAGTGCTCCGATTACCACGGGGACCACCGTTACCTTCACCCTCCACATCCTCTCGAGCTCTTCTCTGAGCCCTTGGTATTTCTCCAGCTTCTCGTGTTCCTTCTTCCTGATATTGCTGTCATTCGGAACCGCTACATCGATCACTACGGCCATCTTCTTCTGTTTGTCTACCACCACTATGTCCGGTTGGTTAGCCACCACCATTTTGTCCGTCTGTATCTGGAAGTCCCACAGGATCTTAGCTCGGTCATTCTCCACCACCCTTGGGGGCATCTCCCATTTTGACCTCGGGACTTCCAGGTTATACTCGGCACAGATGTTCCTGTACACTATGCCGGCCACTTGGTTATGGCGTTCCATGTATGCCTTGCCTGCTAGCATCTTGCACCCTGCTGTTATGTGCTGGATTGTCTCTGAGGCATCTTTACACAGCCTGCACCTGGGGTCTTGCCTGGTGTGATAGACCCCAGCCTCTATGGATCTTGTGCTCAGAGCTTGTTCTTGTGCTGCCATGATTAGTGCCTCTGTGCTGTCTTTCAGTCCAGCTTTGTCCAGCCACTGGTAGGATTTCTGGATATCAGCCACCTCCTCTATCTGCCGGTGGTACATACCGTGCAGGGGCCTGTCCTTCCATGATGGTTCCTCGTCTCCCTCCTCTTTCTTGGGTTTCTGCTGCCTGAGGTATTCACTGAGCACTCGGTCAGTTGGGGCCATCTTCCTAATGTATTCTTGGATGTTCGTTGTCTCATCCTGGACTGTGGTGCTGACACTCACCAGTCCCCGGCCCCCTTCCTTCCGCTTAGCGTACAGCCTCAGGGTGCTGGATTTGGGGTGAAACCCTCCATGCATGGTAAGGAGCTTTCTTGTCTTTATGTCAGTGGCTTCTATCTCCTCCTTTGGCCAGCCTATTACCCCAGCAGGGTACCTGATCACGGGCAGGGTGTAGGTGTTGATAGCCCGGATCATGTTCTTACCATTCAGCTGACTCCTCAGGACTTGCCTGACCCTCTGCAGGTACTTGGTGGTTGCAGCTTTTCTAGCGGCCTCTTCATGGTTCCCATTCGCCTGTGGGATCCCCAAGTACTTGTAACTGTCCTCTATGTCTGCAATGTTGCCTTCTGGTAGTTCAATCCCTTCAGTTCTGACTACCTTCCCTCTCTTTGTTACCATCCGACTACACTTCTCCAGTCCGAACGACATTCCAATGTCATTGCTGTATAGCCTGGTAGTGTGGATCAGTGAATCGATGTCTCGTTCACTCTTGGCATACAGCTTGATGTCATCCATGTACAGGAGGTGGCTGACAACTGCTCCGTTCCGTAGTCGGTATCCGTAGCCAGTCTTGTTAATGATCTCACTGAGGGGGTTCAGGCCTATGCAGAACAGCAGTGGGGACAGAGCATCTCCTTGGTAGATCCCGCACTTGATGGTGACTTGTGCTATGGGCTTGGAGTTGGCCTCTAGTGTTGTACGCCACATCCCCATTGAGTTCCTGATGAAGGCTCTTAGGGTCCCATTGATCTTGTACAATTCTAGGCATTCCAGTATCCAGCTGTGGGGCATTGAGTCATATATATATATATATATATATATATATATATATATATATATATATATATATATATATATATATATATATATATATATATATATATATATATATATATATATATATATATATATATATATAATAATTCTTTGCCCGTGTATTCCTCCTCCTCAGCATTTATAGTAGCTTATGAAGCTGTGCCAAGCCAACTGGCATTGCAGTGAGTAAAATTTATGTACTGGAAGTGTACAGAATAAAATTATCTCTCTACTTTACTAATTATTTAATGTCAGCTTAAATTTTACAGCAAAGCTTGATAATAATTCGGAACATTTGCTCACAGGTTGATGTTGTCTTCAGTCATCAGAGTTCTCTCTGTCTGTTGTTTTTGTTCACTGTTGTCGTTCCCCTCCTCCGTTGCCCTCTTTGTTTCCTTCCCTGTCACCATGAGGACTGAGCTGATTGATTAGATGCCACCAAAGTCCAAATCAGCAGAAACGAAATATGACAGCAGATGTTAACCAGGCTGAGGGGAAGGAATAGGGAACACAATAAACCTTAACTACTTTACAGTTTTTCTCAGTCGCTTTGGTGCGTTCCTCAGAACACCATTAACATTTGCACAGCAGTTAGTGCATTTCCCAAAACAATTAGTGCAAACTGCAAAACCTAGTGGATAGCCTGCAAAAGCACGTCACATGCACAGAATTGATTATCCATACCTCAAAAGCAAGTATCCATGTCAATGAAACTGTCAGTGCCATCAAAATGAAAAGTCTTGACACCATCTTTATGAACAAGATAGTCAAATGGCATTGTCATGTTTCCACTATGACAGTTTATAATTTCAGTGTTTCCCATTGCAAAAACAATTGGTGACACCTGAAAATGCTGACGACAGCACTATGGCCTACCTGTACAGCCATCTGAAATGTGCAGTAAAGTCACTGTAGATGTTATGGGAGTCTTGGGAGTAACTGAGACACTGAATACGTACGTTTCACATTTCCATTGTGTAGAAGTGTTTGTAATCCTACAGAATTGTGCAAAAGAAAAATATGCTACAGTCACTTGTGCACTGTAGAATACATGTAAACATAAAATCATCCATTTGGTAGAGCTGTGCACTAATGTGAACAATAAACAGCACATGTAACAGTACAGTAAATCATTCTGGCACATCCAGACGTTCCTGTCTGTCTGGCCACATATTTTCATCTACATCACAACAGATGTTATCCCTCGCAATGCAGCGAGGAAAGTATCTCCTGGAGTGGCGAATCCATCCTCTGCAGGACCCTGCTGTGATGTCGTCACATGCTGCATCCATGGCTGCTAGCAGGGCCATTTGCTCATGTGGATGCCGGTCATAAACTTTCCACCTCCAGGCAGAGAAAAACTCCTCTATTGGATTAAGGAATGGGGAATATGGAGGGAGATATTCAACCAGAATTCTGTCATGTGCTGCAAACCACTCTCTGACCTGATGGGAGTGGTGAAAACGGACATTATCCCAGAAAACAACATACTTGCTGAGTTGGCCTCCACCTCTCTCATTCTCAGGGACTAGGTCCCTGTAAAGAGTGTCTAAAAATGTCAGGAGATGTTGGGTATTGTATGGACCAAGAAGGGGGATATGGGTGAGGACGCCGTTGTCTGAGATGGCACAGTACAGTACAGTGTATTACTGTTTGCATACCTGTTTTCCCTACGGAATGTTTGAATGATTGAACTGACAGTAGTTCTTCCAATATTGGGTTGCACCCTTCGACCAGCCTCCTCCATGGTGAGGCCGTGATTGACAACATGGTCCACAATTGTAGCCCTTATTTCATTAGGAATCCGCCTATATCTGCCTCTTCTCCCTCTTCCCCTTCCCCTTCCTCCCCGCATCCTCACCCCTCTTCCACGGTGCTGACCTTCCATTTTGTGTCACAGAAGTGTAGAAATGTTACACACTAGCTCCTGCGCAGTTTATATATGCTTGCCAATTGGGGATTCACAGGATTCATCCATAATTGACAGTGAACAACCTCATGAGTGACAGCTGTAATTCACCTGAGATCAATTGTTCAATTTCGGAGACATTTCCAGGAAAAATGATACAGAAAGGTATAGGATTTGCTTGACAGATGGCCAATATTTGGCATGTGATAACTAGTTCAACAATTTTGTGTGTGATGACTCAAGCAATGGATGTATGACTATTAGTTTTATTGGGAACGACTATTCAGCATCCATAGGTATGATTACTTTTGACTGACATGACATAAGCAAATGGAAATGTCAGAAAGCAGCAGGGAAATGTATGGAAGCAACTGATTCATGTCCAAAATCATTTGCAGCTTGTTCAGAGAGAGGAGAAATTGCTACTATGATGTGCACAAATGACTGAGTGTTGTGGAGGTTGAACTAATAGTTATGAGAATTTCAATTCTGATCTGAGAAACGCACCAAAGCGACTGAGAAAAACTGTAACTCATTCACATTTACTGTGCTGTTTGCTGCAAACTCATTATAGAAGCTGACAAATGATGATGGAGGTAAAGTTCTGGAAAATAAGAAAAAGAAAGGGGGGGGGGGATACTAAGGCATATTTTATTCACAGTAAAAATAGAAGCTTTGACAAAAACAGGAATTTTAGTTTGATTTTTGTTTTTTTGTAATTTTATTGTGTGTAAGAAAAATATTTAGCAAATGCATTTTCATAATGCCCGGGTTTGCATGAGTGTTATGAACAGATGAGAATAAGGAGATGTAAATATGAGGTTTGTGTCTGTGTCCTTTAAACAGATGGTGTCCAGACTGAGACAGATGAGAAGCTAAACCCAGAAGAACCAATAAGAAAAGGAGGAGATGATACAAGACCAGTTAGACTTTATGGTCACAGCTGCTTGAATTGAATAATGTGGTGTTGACTCAGGTTCTATATGTACATGTGTGTATAGATAGATAGATGGATGGATGGATAGATAGATAGATAGATAGATAGATAGATAGATAGATAGATAGATAGATAGATAGATAGATAGATAGATAGATAGATAGATAGATAGTCAGTCATTAGATCTGAGCAACTGTTTGAGCATCTCCAGAATCTGCTGACATTAAGCCAAACTGTGCAGTCAAAGAAGACAAATGAAGGTCAACGAGTAAAAAAGAATAGAAAAACTAGCACAGAAACAGAGCATTTGCATATATAGTATATATCTGCAAAAGGCAGCCTGATGTAACCCTGCAAGACATCTGTGAGAAAAGCATTTTTTGGGCTGCAATATCAAGAAGCAAGTCATTACAAGGCTATGTATTTACACTGATAATTACAGTAGCTGTTCATAAAATGGTCTTTTATTCTGGCTGCTGCATGCCTTCTTTACTGTGAATGTTCTTACTATTCATTATCAATAAAAATTATCCATGTACTGGTTTTTCATGATGATGGCAAAAGAGATTGCGTGATTTTGCCAGCGGGCCAGACTGGCCAGCATTTATATTTTATAGGATATCACAGCATAAATAAAAACTTGCTGAAAGATTACAGCTACAGCCAGATACAGGCAGAGCTGATCATCACTGCTCCAGCAATGATGGTAAATTAATTCATTCAGATGTTTAAAGTGCTCACAGTCCTGCAAAAAAAAGAAAAAGAAAAAGTCAATGATACATAGGCATTAGATCTAAGCGGTGTAAAGAAATGCAAAGGATGCCATCATGTCTGTCAAGTCCTCTTTGAAAAGGCCACATGTTTGCCAACACTGCAACTTTGGGAAGCCATTGTCATAACGTGCACCTCTTTCTTTCCTGTGATGAGCATCATATCCACGCCGTTTTCAAATCGACAACACATAAATGGTAATGCAGCGGCTTCGAGAGAACGGTAATGATGTTAGCCATATGCCAAGGCCATCTCAATAACTTCACACGATCCAGTCGAGCATTTACTGTGCCATTTCTGACAGCGTCTGAGGAAACATTTTCCACTACCACAGAGGTGGAGGCTCAGTGGTGATTTACTCTCAGTGATTATGTTAGTAATGATTAGCGTTGACATTTCCAGAAATGAGCAGATCAAAATGTCATAGCCGCAGCTTTGCAACTAGCACACTGGACCAGACGAGGTATAAAAAACAAAAACTAATCCTCAATATAAAAATAGATATTAATGCATGGTATGCATAGCTTGCATGAAATTAGATTTTCATATGTATAAGTAAAAACGCTTCCCCTCCTGAGTCCAAAGCAAGAGTTGTGCACACTGGTTTGCAGATCCACAGCTTTCTACCAGCAATCTTGTCACATTCTAATTCTCCAGTTTCACAAATATGACTCAGTCTTGCATCAGGTCAAGGCTATTACAGCAGATATTCCACCGGCTTTTTGATTTCCTTCTGTGTAGACCCAGGTGCTCACTTGACCTTCTGCTAATAAGAGCCAGGGGAATGTGACGTCACTAGCAGAAGTTTTCGTCAAGTGGACCTTCAATGTAGTGGACTGGATTTTAACCTTTCAAATGAACCGTCTGCAAAAACAAATCTCATAAAACAGGGCGGGGACTCAGGCAGGTTTTATTTTTACCTGCTGATTAATAAAAGCGAAAGAAGACAGCGTCATCCGTCTTGCTTGTCGTCTCTGAGCTCCGTGTAGTAAGACGACAGTGTCTAATCCTGCGCACAGACAGGCGAGGAAGCATAGGGGAGGTGGGGGGTGAAGAAGACCAAAAAATGCTGCTGCTGAATGGAGCCATACAATAGTGACAGTGTGGTGGAAGGGAAAGACGAGGTGGGCTGATTTTTACTCCACTTCAAGTCCAGTTTTCAGCTATTTTTCTCCACTCGGGTAAATCAAGAGTCAGAGACCATGAAGGCTGCTGGCGAGATAACTTTACCTGCAGCTTAAATATTTGATATTGCTGAATGAGATGAAACCTTCTCCTCGAATGCACAAGGTAAGTTCAGCCTTGTTTTTTGTTTCCACGGTCGTTACTCCAAGGTCTTCTGCGCGTTTTTCGTTTTTTTCTTTTGTTTTTTTGTTTGGTTCGTCGAAATCTGCAAGAAAGTTGAAACATTACCAGATAAAAACACAAACAATCCGATGTTCCTCTTGCACACTCTTCTACATATAGATATTATCTTCAGGAAATATATCATAAATGTGTGCTATTCTTATTATACCAGTTGTTTTTTGCAAAACAAACAAGGGCTGCTTCGCTTTGTTTTCTTGTCTTGATGTTTCAGTACCTCGGACAGCGTCGCTATAGTGGTAATACTACAGATTCTCCACTGAAGGGCAGCAGGAGTCTCTCATATCCCTGCATTTGTTCCTAATTGCCATTTAATGAGGAAAAGCCAGAAGAAAATAAAATGTTTTCATATTTGCATCCATGATTTGTGCATGTTTTATAGAATTACAGTATTGCCTCAGTTTCATTTGCCTAGTAGTATGTTTTTTATTCTATTTTTAACAGAGGTTTTGATATGATGCTCAGCGGTGATCATCAGGAGTCTGATCTCCCCTGGGGACACACGGACACCCTTCTGGACTCCCTCGGTGCGCAGTGTGGGTCCATGCCGGTCGGAACCCACGATGGAGAGGCCAAAGTGCGTTCCAAGGAGGAGAAGAGGCGCAAGAGGCGCGCCACAGCCAAATATCGATCTGCGCATGCCACCAGGGAACGGGTCCGTGTTGTAGCCTTCAATGTGGCCTTTGCAGAACTAAGGAAACTGCTCCCAACGCTCCCGCCAGACAAAAAGTTGTCCAAGATTGAAATCTTGCGACTCGCGATTTGTTACATCTCATATCTCGACCACGTGCTGGACATTTAGGACAAGTGTGGCAGTGCGTATCCAGCCACTAAAGAACAAGGGATATGGGGAATCCCTGGTCTGTATCCTAATGGAATACCACGCTGACATTATTATTGCATGATGATGTTTCATTATGAGGATGAGCTGCAGCACTGGAGACTTAACATCCGTAGAAGCACCCGAAGAATGGAAAATATTTTGGGACCTTCTCTATATCACATATTGCATTTTGTTTATTAATCACTAACTTATGGAAACATTATCATGCTTGGGGTTCTTATTCCACCAAGTATTAAAGAAACTTATATAATATAATATGTAACTGTAAAACACTCGTGTGCTCTGTGTTCCTTCTTCTAATGGCAGCTGGAATTTCATTTCAAATCAAATTTGCTTAAAATAAACAGTAAAAAGGCTCATCTTGTTTTTTCAAATTCATCTTGTAATATTTTTGAATCCGGAAGAGTTCAGAAACAATAAAGTTTCACCAAAATGCTGAGAAATAAATGTGAGTTTATATTTTCTTTTAGAGGGTTGTTTGTTGTGTTTGTAAAGAAGTTGACACCTCTGTCTTAGTCATGGGTAAACGAACACACAGGTCTAATTTCTGGGCATTCAAAAACAGATTTCCGAACATTTCAAGGTTCTGACATTCTGCCCAAATACCGGATGACATCAGGATGTAGCTTTCAGCTCACTCGCCCCTGTGGTTTTCCTCTCCATTAGTCTGAGGCTGCCTGCGCTCCTCCTGTCGTCCATTTATGCGAATCTGTAATGTGGCCCATGGGGCTCGAGGTATTGTTCATGTCCACTCCAGCAGCAAGAGCGAGAGTCCTTTGTGCATGCAGCACATTACACGCACTGGTCTACACACTGAACACAATGCTTCTGAGAATACAGGGAACACGGGGCTCAGCTTAATGTCAGATTTCGGGGCAAATAGGGCAAAGAAGCATAAAGCTTGTGTGTGTTTAGAGATGTTGGTTAAATGGTGAAACAAGGGCTTATTGATCACACACATAATTTTGATACAATATATTTAATGTAATTATAAATTTAATGCAATTCTTCCTGCACATGTATTCGAATTTGAGTTTGTAAATTTCAGAATTCATTCCAGTTTATTTTTCCTTGAAAGGAGCAACGTCGCCCTCTGCTGGCGTTGTAGAGAACTACATATACGGTAAGCGGTTTCTTCGTGGTGTGATGTCAGTTTTTAAAATATGGTTATCGAGCAGGCCCAAATAAATCTTTTGTTATCATATTATATAGATCATATTTGACATCATAGTTGTCATACGGGTTTTGAGTATCTTGAGCTATTGAGAAATGTTTGTTTAATAAGATATCTCAAGAGGTTCTGCAGCATCTGGAGATTCCTCAATAGCATATGCTTTAATTACCGTGTAATCCATGCAGAAAAAGTCTCGCCATAAGGGAAATTCAGCCTGTCGAAGATGTGATGCATTTAAAAACCCAAGAGAGAAACAACTAAATGTATCTCCTGTCAACTGCTGTGTTCAAGGTCAGGAGTTAAGTAAAAACTAGCACCATTGTATTTTATTGATTACTGCTATTGTTGTGCAGGGGATCAAGAAAATCTCACTTTTTTTTCAGATTGCAAAGTTGGTTCTTTTAATAACAGTGAAAAGTGGCACGTTCCCTTCTACATTTAGTCTCTGTCACTTACCTGTGATGGAATTTCCTCTGGCAATTTATCCACTACAGAGCCCACAGACAGTTTCTGTCTGCAGAGATCAGAGGTGAGGCGCCAGGGCCCTGGAAGTGTCAGCTATGACACCAGAACCTCGAACTATTATAGAAATTGCATCCCTGGTATGACACTAATGAGATGGCACAATCAGGTGCAGGTGTTAAGCCCCTATTAACCCTACCTTTAAGCCTTCTTTCTTCTATAATTAATATCATGTGTTAAGCTGATGTGTTGCAAAAGCAAGTCCATACAAGTTAATTAAAGATAAGGACAAAGTATGAGATGAATTAACAAAGGTCTCACCATGATCATAGTTAAACAGATCCAACCCTTATCTTCAGAGTAATGGCCATCCTTACGGGTTGCTCATCATAGGTAAAATAACTGAAATGGTTCTGGGTGGATATTTCTGGATATTTCTTTAATTCTGTTATGCTATTAAAGACACCCTTAACAGACAGAAAATGTAGTCCTATTCTTAGTAATCTGTCAGTTTCCCCATCAAAATCTTCAGTCTTCAATTTACAACGTTTTCACAGAGACGTGTAGTATAAAAAAGTGCATACACTATACTATATACTGTGTTCAGTTGCACAGCGAAACATGACTGGCTTCAAACGCATCTATCAATAATGACAAAATAATAATAATTGCTATTTTAGTCTACAGGTTAGATATAGGATCGTTTGGGCGGGGCTTAATCTTTTCATTTTCTAATTAGAGAAGTTCCACGTGAGCTTCTTCGTGAAAAAATGTCAAGTTAAGTAGCAAATCACATTTAGACATCAGTTACACTCACTGACGGCCCTGACCCTTCTACAGTAGTCGTAAAGGACGACCTCTTGCGGGCCAGAGCGGAAAATACTCATTGTAACGCGCTGTAAAAGCGTGCTGTACACCCATGCTGCCTCCCTTTCTGGTCCTGCGAACCACAATGGCCAGGATCCTGTGAGCTGCCTCTCCGTGCAGACGCGCCTCACAGCAGCAGGAACAGCTGCAGCTCCTCGGCGGCAGATTCGCTGACACCGACACGCAGGTGAAGGAATATGAAACGCTTCTGAGATAAAGGTAGGTAAACGAATCCACGGATGTTCATCACACCGGGTATTGGCTGCCCTTGCCAAAAAAAAATCCTGAGATACACCAGCACGCAGGAATCACTGATGAAGTTCAATGCTGCCGTCGTGGGAAAATGGTTTCCTTTTCGCCAGACAGATGCAGCCACATAACCCGAATTTATCTGGAGCTCATGACTTTCCTTTTTCTATTACATTAGTATCGCTTTTTATGTAAGCATATTATTTGAGCCGATCATCCAGATTGCATGGTTTATTTGAAGTGATTTAGTCTTGTGTGGTTAATGGGGTTCAGGGCGAGACTGAAAGGAGATCTGCTGTAACAGAAGCTGCAGCTGTGTAATAGAGAAGTGGCTCCCCTTGTTCTGTGCGACCTAGTAGCCTTTATATTAAAAGCGGGGTTGGAGATGTCTCCATCAGCAGCAGCAGCTGTCTGGAGAGCACACAGCTGGATGAGGTGTTAACTGTGACTGGAGCAGTTTCACGTGTCTTCTCTCTCTGTCGGTCAGAGTCATGATGCTGCAGTGAAGCCGTGTAGCACCTACAGTTATTTATTATTGAGCAGTGTTGATGGGTCCTGTGCAGAGAGCTTGAGGACACTGCCAGCCTGGGAACCCTCCCTGAATAGATGAGTCAACCCATGGAAGCTATCAGTTCTTCCCATGCATGATCAAAAGTGATGTTGGCAAGGCTTTGGCCTTTGTTCTCCTTTAAATGTGCCCGACAGGGCAGTGTGTCAGAAGTGCAACGAGAACTGGAGCTACCTTTAGGCTAAAGAGAGGTAATGGAGGAGCATGGGGTAGTGCGCAATATATTACAGTATAGTTTACAGTTGTGCATTTGGAGACATAAAGGCCCTGCACTACATAAAGGTATCTCTTCAACAGCCCTCTCAGCCCGCACTACCCTCCTCTTCCTCCCTCTCTTCTTCTACTGTACTTCTCTTTAATTCCACATGAGCGGATCAGAGGGGACTAAAGTTTGCATTCCAGAGAACTGTGTCAGGTCTTAACTTTCTCCTTTTACAATGGGCAGCAGGGTGGGAGTAGCTATATCCAGTCACTGAAAGGTCACAGGTTTGCTTCTGCAAATACTTGTGGAAAAATACACAGGAACACACTCCTGATCACGTCAGATATCCTGGCAGTGAGGGGCACAAAATAAGAAGAAAAAAAAGGGGGTGTTTCTAAGGGAGTGTCATGACTTGCATATTTGACTCAGTTTTATGTGATTTTAGCCCAGTGGTAATGTAATATGTTAATGAGCAGCAGTTCCTCTGGGTTATCTGTAGTCCACGAACGGATTTAAGATATTAACCACTATATATTACACAGGCTCACACTCTGTCACCCTTTGTTTGATTTCAGAGAGGTTTCACACAGCCTAGTGGACTGTGTTATTCCTGTGCATGTGTGGACTTGTTGTTTCTGCTGCCATTTTAAAAGAATGCATTTTAAAACAGTAATATAATATACACCTTGGTTGTTTCAGGTCCTAAAATGTGGCTTTTGGCTTGTTTTTATTTGGCAGTAAATGAAATGTTTTTGGCATTTGCTCTCAATTCCGGCAAACCAGTGATCTGATATAACAGTGAATCAATAATGAAATGGGTTTAGCTTATACTAAGCTAAGATGAGGCTCTAATATACCTACTGTGTGTTAGGTATTGATCCATAAGTGAGCCAACATTGATATCGACCCATATGTCTTCATACAAGTAAATTAGGTGACATTTACCCATGCCGGTGGCCAATATTTATCTGTAGTGTCACATTAATTTCGCAAAGATCTCGTGATGAATATCTGAAACACCTTAAAACATATGATTACCTTCCAAAAAACATATTTACATTGGCATTTAAATGTGCTTAAACTGCGGTTTTGAACATCTGTATTGATATCCATCCAGAAATCTACTATCCACTGTATATTTGAACAGTAGATGGGAGTTTTGTAGTTTGTTTGCCTTGAAGCTGCAAAACAGCTGATACAAGAAATTCATCAGATTACCAGCTGCTGTATCTGGAAGATTATGGCATAATGCTACCGGGGCAGGGTGCACAACAAGGAAGGAAGGCATGAAAGCTAATAGGTGTGAGGAGGGCACAGATGCCATGGTAACCAGGCCTCAGCATGTGCCCTGGTTGAGCTATGAGACTCATCTGTGCCATTTCATTTGCCAGCACTGCATTGGATACCTTAATGGAATCTCAATGCCACACCCCTCCTTCTCAGCTCAGTTTAGAGGGCAAATTACTATACAGTCAAAATCTCACGTTATACTTATAAGCTGAATCAGCAGTGGGAAAAATGCTACAGTGCATTTTACTTATCATACGTTGCAGCTTTTCCTCAACGAGCCCCATGCTTATTTGTTGCAAGACTAAAGTGTGCTTATGCCTTGTCTTTATAATAGGAGTAAAAAATTACTCAATAGGAGCATAAGAGCGGGTGTGCGTGCACCCCTGAGCCTGACCATTTGTAATTACAGTAGCTCCCACTGTGCATCAGCCTCGTTCCACTAAACAAACACCCTAACGAATGTTTGCTTTACATTAGTGTCAGTTTCTGCCTTGGTGAATCTCTTCTCGGTGCAGCCAACCAGAACGGTCTGCAGTGATGCAACTGTGTTTCACTGCAGAGTCAATTTTCCGCACAGGCTCCCTCTCGGAGGAGTACTGCATTTTTGGGACAGTCTCGGAGGAAGCTCAGACAGGCGCACGTCTCTAATGCGCGTTGTTATCCCCGCATGTTTCATTCATAGTTATCGTTGGCTTGTAACTGATAGTTTTTCTTACCCCGTGGCTGCGATTTTCCACATGGCCTGGTTCACTGTGCCTCTTCATGCTCGTCCTGTGGATGAGTGGCTTCTCAGTGGGATCCCTGTGCCCCACATACCACTGCCACACGCCCAGAGATCAGCACTCAGGGGGTTAATGGATTTTATTCAAATCACCAGGCGGGATTCGGTTAACCACACGAGTGACGGGTGTGATGGAAGGCTATTGTTTCCTCTTTATGCCCTCTCACTGTGCCTCACCCCAACATCACTCTCACATACGCACTTAAGTGCATCCACAAATTTAGGCCCAGCAGGGCAGATTGATTACTGCTGTTAGATGGAGCCTCCTGCCTCCAGTGTTGCCAAGGTAACACCGGACGCTCCGGGTGTGGGTTGAAGATGAGACATATGACAATCCTGTTAAAAGTCAGGCTTGTGTTTAAAATTTGATACTGCACCACTGACTTTGATTCTGTGAGTAGCATGTTACAGTGTGTTCAAGTGCATTATTTATTGACGTTCTCTGTAAGTGCTGCTCTGCCTTGTTCAACATTATGTTCCCTCAGCATTCATCAGCCTCCACTGATGGAGTCACGCTCTGAGAAATTGCACTTTTTTGTCACTGGGGCATCATTTTGCATCAGGTTGGTTCATCCCAACTTAAACTGACACTTCATCCCAAAATCAAATTTACATAATAATTCTCTGGGCTGTGGTGTCATCAAGATTTATGGGAGCTGTGGATAAAATGTCCACTTGTTCTTGAATGAATTGAAACTGAGTAGCACTTGTTAAGCACTATCTCTTTCCAACTGCTCAAAATAATCCTAAAACTTTGCCACGAGTAGTTTTATGTAAGACAGACATTTCCACGGTTGATGTCTAAAGTAATAAAAGACACTACAGTCTTGCACTAGTTTCAACTGTTTCCTTATTCACAGGGGGTTAGCACAGCAGGTAGCTCCACATGTTTGCTTTGGCAGAGTTTTTGCACTGGATGCACTTCCCCACGCAGCCCCAAAAGGGTTCTCCCAGAATCAAACTAGGGATTTTTTTTATGTATTTAGGCAAACATGTAACCCACTACACTATGGAGCCAGTCTACAGCCCAAAGAACAACAATATAGATTGTATTTATCTGACAAAAGTAATTCTTTAGGTTGCAATATTAATCTTACAGACTTTATATGTACTGTATAACATTTTTAATGGAATAGGCAGCTGAGGGAAATAAAAACCATTTAAACCCTCTTAATGGAAATCTGCTGCACAGCAGTGTCTTCTCTTAACCCTTCAGAATACGATCTCTGGAGCATTCACATCCTAATATGCTGAATGGGCTGTTTTGGTGTTAGTATGCATCATTTGCTGTAGAGATAACAAATGGCCTGTAAGTGATGGGAAGAATAGTCTCAGCTGGTAAATTGAGATGGTGATGGGGAAGTTGACTGGCAGGTGGTTGTCAGGACAACAGCTGGGAGACAGACAGGGTTGAGATTGAGGTCTAAATGAATGCTTGGTGAGAGATCGTCATGCATATATCACACATTTGTTTCACAGGAAGTGAGTCTGGCAGATTCAGCTCCTGTTAATAATGACAGGATGGAGAGAGTTCTCTTTTCCAAATCACTGGCTATCAAATAAAATGCAGTTATTATGAGATCAATTATAGTACAGATTAGAACTAAATGATCTACCTGAATGTGCTCTTTTTATGTGAATATGCAGGTTTTCTCTATATTGTACGTCTAAACTGTACGTTGACAAAGGGAATGTTTTATTTTAAAATACTTGGGTTTTGGGGTTTTTTAGCCTCTTCTATTACTGAAGGGTTTTTTTTTTTAAGAATGTAACTGAAAGAAAACCTAATCCTAATGAGTGTTAAGAGCTCATACAAGTGGGCATTTTTAACATTAACATGGGACATTAATTATTTTCTGTTTTGTTACCTGCACCTCTTAATGTATGTCTGTGCCATTCCATATTTTTTTATACAACCTTAATGTTTTTGTTTCTCCTGAGATGCATAATTATGTTTTTTGGGGGGTGGTTTACAAGCGAGACCAAGCCAAAAAGGCAGTATTTAGGCACAAGCTATAAAAACACGCATCCAAACAGAAATAAAATAAGACTTGTAAAAAGACAGAAAGACTGTGTAAAAGCTTCTTCATGAAACATGTTTTATATGTGGCATTCGAATGGCTGGATTTAAGTCAGAGTTTCCAAATAAAGTGCGTCTTGTAAATAATTCCAAGCAGAGGGTACAGAATGCACTTTTTCCAAGTTCAGGGCAAACTTATAACGACTGCAGAGGAAAGGTTTTTGGTTTGGGGTTTTGGTTTTTGGTTTTTGTTTTTTTGCATGTTTGCTTGTCTTTGAGACACATTAGAGAGATAGGAAAATATTGGGGGAGATAGTAGGGCGTGGCATGCTGTAAAAATTGAACCGGGACCGCTGCTGTTAAGGGGATGTTGTAACACATGTAGTGTGTGTGCTGAATATCAAGTTAGATTGGAATAAATATCCCAGGTTAATACATTAATCATAGATAATCTGAAGTATATACCCACAACACAGCAGAGCACAATGGCTAATATATTAATCTGTCTGCTTTGTAAATGTGTCGAATGATGAGAATCAGAGATGCAGAAGCTTTTCTTGCACATATCTAATGCTCTGTTTGTTTGATGTCTTGGTGCATCCTTCATACTGTGCTATTTATCTGTCCCTCAGGTCAATGTGGTCACTGAAGCCGCAATCAAAGATAGTTGTCATTCGTCGTGGATTTTTGAAGCCTGTCTCTATAGCAACCCATTTGTCCTCCTGAGCGCTGCTGCCAAGTTACCCTCTCTGCCACACGGCAAGTCTCTCCTCATCCCCCTGTCCAATCACCGTCTCTGAACTGCGTCGGTATGGACACGGAGTCGACCCACTCTGGCTACTCCTATCACTCCAGTCGCTCCGGGAGATCAAACCGGCATGGGTATGTTTCCTGTCTGTCGTCAGCCTTTCCATCTGACTGTCTACTTCTCTGCTGTATCTGTCTAACCGGCACTCCCATGACAGGAATTTGTTTCTTCCAGCTCACATGCTGTATCCCACTCCCTGGCTACTGGAATGCCTTCAGTGAACATTTTGTAGCTTTGTTTGTCTTCCGTTTGAGTGGGCCACATGTTGGTTGTGAAATAATGAGGCGAGAAACTGCAGAGAGAGAACAAGCGAGAGATTGAGACAGACAGAGCTTGTGGATTAGGGTCGTCACAGCTGAGCGGTTCTAACCTATTTCAGTGATTGAGTCTGTGTGCTCTGCAAACGAGAGAATCATTTGTTTATCTCCCCCCTCATTCCTGATGCCTATAATTGTCTGCTGGAGTATTAATGCACTTCACTGTTTACGAGCTTTCATTAATGAGAAACCGTCAAATTATTTTCTTGATTTTTGATTAATAAAGAATTAACAAGTTATTTTATAAAATGTCAGGAGCTGATAAAAAACGCTGCTCACAAGGTCCAGAAGCCAAAGATTGTCCAATAAGGAGTCCAAACCTCACAAATATTAAGAACAATTATTAAGTAAGAAGCACATTTTCACATTTTAGAAACTAGAATTTTTGTCTTCTTGGACTCACCTTAAACAAATAATCATCAAGAATAAACTATAAAACATTTTGGCTCATTATTTTTATTGATATAAATTAATGAGCTTATTGTCTCAGCTCTTATTTTGTGTGTATATTGATGATATGGTACTTATCCCAAGCTGAATCATTTTAATGAATGGAAAATAGGGACCCGAAATGGTTGTTTAATTTACATTTCTGTTAAAGAAATTATATAGACATGTATAGTGATCATTATTTTAATTTTAATTAGTATTCATTTCCATTTTAATTAGTAAAGAATAATCATTGAATAACGATATGTTAGGCTCCAGTTTCAGTCTTATATATCGGTACATTTTTCCTGTTGTATTATCCCAGTGGTCACCATGTGTGCTTGTTCTCACTTTCCAGAGATCGAAGCCGTGAGCGACACAAAGCCAGCAGCAGTAAAGACAGCAGCCGCTCGGAGAGATCTGTGGTCATCAATCCCCCCGACACCCCTTCCCAAGACTCCCCAGTTCATAACGGAGAACCGCTGCCTGGAGAGCCCACACCTGCAGCAGAACAAGGAGATGAGGCGCAGGTATTGGAGTAACTCTAAACTGAAAACTGACAGCAACAGTGAAACTGTGAAAGATGCACATTGTTTTGTAGGAAAGCACACTAAAACTGCAGCTAGTATCAGTTTCCTTCAGAAAAAGCAAGACCCAGTAATCCATGCATGAACTTTGCGTCCCGACCTTATAAACTCGCCCTCGCACAGCTGGCTGACCGACACATGATAGGCTAACAATGGCGACAAGGGATCAGATAGGTCAGAGGATTAGCATCTCTCTTATAGGCCTGGCTGGATTTGTACAGACAGTGTTTCGTTACTGTGTCTGTGTGTGTGAGTGTGTGTGTGTGCCTACATACTGACTGTAATGCCTAATGGCTTTGAAATCAAGGCATAGTATAGCATCAAAAAGCTGATTTTGCTGCTACAAGCAAAATAGGTTTGTGTAGACACAAAATGATGCGATATGAGGCTTAAAATGCAGGGCAGATATTTAACTAAGGCTTCAAGGATTAAAGATTCATTAGAGTATAATACTGTGTGGATATTTAGGAGTTATTTCTTTCTTGCAGAAATTATTGGCTATTTTGGGAACATCTACTAGCCATTTTGTAGTGCTGTTCTAATTCTGAACTGTCCTCCACCACACAGAGTGCTTTAAAATCATCACAATGTACACTAGATCCATGCACTGAGACCATCATGCATTGCGGTCCCTCTGCTGCTACAACAGGAGTATTCAAACGATGAGTTAATGCGATTTTTTTCCATGCTGACAGTGCCTGGTGAGCGTAATACGCCTCAGGCATCTAAACCTTATGCGTCCTCCTGTCTCTGAGCAGCAGGATTTCAAAAAAATGACTATTAAAACATCTTCTGGAACTGCGTTTCAGACTGTATATTAGCAATATGGATATGTGAAATATTGCCCCAAAGCTATAACCAGATGTGGCTAATGCTGCTTTTAAAAGAATATATTAGTTTAATCCCTACATTGTGTTATTTACAATTAATATCACAAAATTTTAGGTTTCCCCATCCTGGCATTTTTTTAAGTGGCAGAAAAAAGCTTCCATATAGATGTGCATGGATTATAGATTTGTGTGTTTTATGTTAAAGTGAGTGAGAGATCTCAGTTACAGCTTCTACATATCTGTAAACAGCAATGTTATGTGGTACTGATTGGGATAATTAGGAATATCCCTAAACAGCATAAACAGCATTATATCCAACTGGTTTCTGAAATATATCAACAGCTTTCACCAAACAAGCACAATATGAACAAGACATAAATGAGGAGACTGATACCTGCCTCCTGTCTGCATGTAGATAGCAATTGGTTGGCTTGGCTTAGCAGAAAACAAGAGTGCTTTTATTAGCCAAGTGATAGCCTGGAGTGTGACCTCCTGTGGTCTTATCATCACTGTGAGATTGCAACTCCTTGTTTTACATCTAAGCTTTTCTAGAAGCTTCACATAGGAGAAAAATGTAAATATATATAAATATGTCTTTATGCTAAGCTAACTGCCACCTGAATAAAATTATTTTCCAAAATATTAGGGTTCCTTTAAATGCAGAGAATCGCACAAACTGTACTGAAAGATAAATAGAGCTTAAAGTAGAAGCAGAAACTAAGAAAATGAGAGAGATAAAGAAAGCACCTTCTTCCCTGAAGACGAGTTAAAGATATTGCTAGCCTGGGGCTGCCTTTACAGTGTCTTTGACCCACTTGAAATACATAGTAACCCAAAATGAGTGCATTTTTCATTGGCTTATTGTGCAACTTGCATGCTTAAAATAGCTGCAGAAAAGCATTGTATCAGTAGTGAAAGCTACCTTGACAAAATATACTTTCCTAATATTAGCAACATTTAATGTGACTGGAAAATAAACGTGCGTTCAACCTGACTTTCTGACCATGTTGGAGAAGTCTGACCTATTTTGCTATCTCTGCTCAGCATCCCCTTTTGGCTGGAAAGGCACATTCCACACTGGCATGTGATTGTCAGCTCCTAGCCTGCATCCATTGTTAGCAGTGTAAGGTAATCTGCCATTGTACTGCAGTACCCCTGCAGACGGTTGTGTCCGCACACCATACACCAGTGGCAGCACCAGCATTACCGCAAACACCGTCAACCACGGTGCACTCCAACCCATGCTTTTTAGAGCAGCTTTGTCAGATGGTGGAGCCGCATATTAACACTAACTAGTCTCCAGTGCAGAGGAAACATTCTCACAGACTGGGATTAGCATTAGCATCCGGCCAAACGCCACTTGGAGGAAAGCTGATATGAATAATCCTCCATGTTTACACGCATGCCTGTGACATAAGGATACGGTCTTGGAGCACAGTTTGTGTGTGTGTGTGTGTGTGTGTGTGTGTGTGTGTGTGTGTGTGTGTATGTGTGTGTGTGTGTGTGTGTGTGTGTAAGAGTGAGTCACTGAGAATCTGTTACTGAGACTGGCCATGCTGCTTTGTTAGACACTGTGACTCTGTGCCAAGAGGGAGCAGTTTCAATTTCCTCACAGTGTTAGCTGTAGCAACACCATAGCGTATGGTAGTCTTGCTTTATAAACTTGTTTGTTTGCCCTTTTTCTAAAATACTCACCTACTCACAGCTACTACACCAGCAATGCATGTAATGTGAGGTAAAAACACAAAAGCTCCTTCTCCTAAAAGGAATGCAGTAAATTTAAGGAAACCTGGCAGGCGTTTGAAGCTTTTTTGTGTGTGTCTCACAAAGCCTATTTTAACCTTCACCCAAGCTAGTGCTGCTCAGCGATTAGGCTTTGTAGCTGGCAGACTGTTTTCTGTGTTGTGTGGCATAATCCATATTCACCCTCTGCCAGATAAAAAAGACTAAAACACTGCCAAGGGAGCAGGCGGCAGTCATGCCCTTCCACTCTTGCTTTTATAACCTTCCTTGTGTCAGTCTCTCCTGGTTTCTTTCTCTTTCTGATCTGATTAGTTAGCATTAATCTTCTGCATGAATCCACTGAGACTTAATGATAGGTATTAGCAGTATATTAGCTCACTCAATAATGCTCAGTTTTCTCCCTCTAAATGACACATTAGCCTTAAAGCATTTGCAGTAGGATCCTTGGGATGAATGAAATGTTTCAGTCATGCATTTCGCATATAGAATATAAAATGTATATGCTTAAGTGGTTAGTGCACTAAGACACACTTGGCCAACACATTTTAATCTCTTACCCACAACTGCACTTCAATGTCTGAATAAGTGGAAAATAAAACAGTAAATCTCTACAAATAAAAACAAAGCTGTGCCTCTTAGCCAACATCTGGTGAAGAGGAGGTGCCCAGACAGTCTGGTCTCTGTTTGTGATCTGTTTCCTCCTGTTCTCTGTGATCACAAAGGGTTCAAAGAAATTGTTTGGCATTTTGGGAAATAAGCTTTTCTTTTCTTGTTTTTGCAGAGAGCTGCATGAGAAGATCAGTCAAGCACCCAGTGTTGAAAAAGTACTGCACAAACCTCTTTTATGCTTACTTTTCCTTATTTGTTCTTTTCCTTTCAAAATGTTAACACAAGTTACTCTATATATTGCTTTTGATTGTAAATATTAAAGGTAGAGGCTGTTCACCAGAACACAAAACATGCATACAGCACAAGTATGAAAAATGACAAATTCTGAGCTAAGTCTTAATCCCATAAGCCCGTGATTAGCCACCCTTGATTCCATTAAAATTGTCATCTTTTGTACAACCGAGCATTTCTCAAGTGTGCCAGAAGAGGTTTATTTTGAAACTTTCAGAATTATGACTGAAAGACTAACATTCTTGGGTTTATAAGAAAAACACCAGATTAGTGAGATTAGAGAACAACAATGAGAGAAAATTGGACACTAGCTAAGTGACTACTCAGCATCTGTGTTCAAACAGGAAGATGTTGTTTCTGTGTTCCTAATTGTTCATTTGTCACAGTGGAACGCGGAATGACATTGATTGTTCACAGATGCAGGTTGGTGAGTGGGGGGTTGGCTTGAGAAAGAAACTAAGGGGGAAAAAAGAAGACGTGTGGGCTGAATACAAATGAGATCTGGCACTAAATGAAGCTGATGTTACACCTACGGTGCACAGCTGACCTCTTGTTTCTCACATTAGTCTGGCAAACACACACTCAGGACGCCAGCCCAACCTCTCCTCTCTCTGCTCATAACCTGCTGCCATCCCTCTGCGGCATTGCCCCCCTCTTCTCTGATCATGCTCATTCATCTTCTGGCTCCCGTTGGCATCCTCCTCCACCTCCTCCTCCTCCTCCAGCAAGGCTAAGCTAATTGGCTGTGAGCTGTGCTGGAGAAGCAAAATTCATATTTATATTACAATTTGTAAAATATGCAAAGTAAGTCAGATTTCCAGCGGGGTTCACTTAGGCTTCTTTTAACTTTAATAGACTGGAAAGGATCTTGCATATAGTTGGAATCACAAGCTCTAGACAGGTGAAGAGTATATGACAACGAGCTGTGCTGCTAACAGCAGCTCCATGAGGCTCATGTGGCTTCAGTGTGGATCTAAGCACTGTTTGATGGTGCTTAGGTGGATGTGTGCGCACACGTGTGTGAAGCCAGGGTGGCTTATCTGTTCAGCCTGTCAATTTTCCAGCCGTCATCCCTCTCGCTGCAGCTGCTGCTCCTTTGATTGGTTGTCGGGAGGTACAATGCAGTGACACTCTGGAGCACAATGAATGGCTAATTACATGAATTAATGGCAGGCAAACAAAAATAAATGTCTCTTTAGAGTAGACTTGTCACTAATTTATTCTCTTTGTGTCTCTTTGTCAGAAATATTTATGCTCAAAATGACCACGGTAGTTAAGAAGAAGAAAAAAACAGACTAATTTGTGATGATGGGCATGGAAAGCTTTGGCTTATGCTGTGTGTGTGTGCTTTTGCTTGCATGCACATCCTGTCATCCTTTATTACTTCAAACAGAATTTAAAAGGCTTGCCATTATATTGACTTGCTCAAAAAGAAAAAAAATTAAGGATGTGCTGCATTCATGGTGCATAGGCTCTGTGGGGCCTTTGTGGGCCAAGAAAGGAGTCAGTGAGAAAATGGAAGCACTGTCTGTCTGATTCACATTCATCATTTGACTCTGCTTTGTCAACTTATGTTATTTTATGGGCCCAGGTTTTGACATATTAGTCTCATACATTTGTTTGGTGTCCAAAGCATTAAACAAAATCCATTTTAAAGATCTACTCAGTGGATAAACAGTGAACCAAATGATTGTGTGAATCTTATGAAATAGTAAACCCACATATACCCAAATCTGTTTTCCCCCTTTGGCCCTCCACAGCATTTTTAGTGTCTTTCAGCTCATTTCTGCTCTATCAATGGAAGGATCCATCAAACATTTTGATGTTGGATGATATGCAATATTTTGTTGTTTGAACAAATATTGAAGACACCCCATTATTATGGTTGAAAAAAAAGAGTGAATGTGGTGGCAGTGTCTGCTTGATGTCCTTTGTGTAC
This sequence comes from Maylandia zebra, assembly GCF_041146795.1. Classification (NCBI taxonomy): domain Eukaryota; kingdom Metazoa; phylum Chordata; class Actinopteri; order Cichliformes; family Cichlidae; genus Maylandia; species Maylandia zebra. The sequence continues at coordinate 18,381,400 of NC_135182.1, read as the reverse complement.
ATTAGTTGTGGACATGAGAGTGATGCATCCTTTTATCACTGACAAAACAAACAAGAACATTAGTTGTACTAGTCTGTGTACCTGATGTCTCAGCTAACTGTCAATCAAAAGTTGGTGTAATAACAAACAAAGACGCGTGCGCTTACAATATTATAAATATTTCTTAGGTCAGTAAAAGAGGGACTGACAGTCTGACAGTTTCACAATGTTGCTGTTTTACTAGTGTTTGCTGGGATGTTGTTTATGAAGCTGATGAACCCAGTGTATCTACCTAGCACCACAAACAAATCAATTCATACAGCTTGGACATATTTTTGGGGAGTTTTGCTTCTGTACCACCACCACCACACTGGATTTTAAGTCAAATCATCAAGATGTGTTCAAAGTGCAGACTTTTAGTTGTAAATTTAGGGGTTTAACAAAAGTATTGTTTAGTAGTTTTAGCCATTGTTATGCATATATACATCATTTTTACTTTTGAACCTCTGACAGTGGTGGACTATGAGTGAAAATGGCTGTAACTCTTTTTGTTAAACCCCTTAAATTAAAAAAGAAGGCCTGAAATTTATCATATCTTTAATTAAAATTCCAGTTTTGGTGTATAGAGGCAAACTTCCCAAGACTTTTGCAGTCTTTTAATAAATGACCTGAAATAGGTAAATACTTTAATTGACAGCATACACAATACAGCAGACCCAAATGTACATCTGTGGCATGAAACCCAGATTTCCTTCATGTATTCCTTTACATCCTTTCAGGATGATAACTGGGGAGAAACCACCACCGCTGTCACAGGAACGTCAGAGCTCAGTGTTTCCCAGGAGGAGGTGGTAGGCCTGGGGAAAGGAATACAAGACCGGACCCAAGGCTTTCGCCGTTACCTTCCCTTGGCTGTGGGCTCATGCGTGGGGCTGCTGGTGCTCGCCACGCCCTTGGTGTTCCTGCTTCTACCAGCAGTAATGTGGCCCGACAGACTGCAGGTCTGTGGTGCAGCCTGCGAGGGGCTCTTCCTCTCCATTTCCTTCAAGCTCCTCATCCTCCTGGTAGCTGTTTGGGCCTTGTTTCTGCGACCCAACCGGGCCTGCCTGCCAAGAGTGTGTGTGTATCGTGCCTTCCTCATCACACTCACACTCCTGCTCACTATGTCTTATTGGCTCTTCTATGGGGTCCGGATCCTTGATGCTCAGGTGGGTTTGAGATGTATTTCATTTATTTATGTATTTATTTATGTATTTTCTTAATTTTGCACATTAAGCAGTGAACTTTTTTCTCATCAGTCAATCTTTTTAGATCATTTAACAAATAGTTAACATGAAAATACACAATTTTTTTCCGAGTTTGTTTCCTTTATTGCTTTAATGGTGTTAAATGGCTCTTAGATAAAGGTTGATTGATTCGGTTTTTGGGACATATTGTTTTTGTTTTTTATGGTATGTTGTTTGCATGTAGCCGAGTATTAGTTCAATCTAATTCATTTAGTCTTAAATAAAGCTGTAATTTGTTTTGTTTTTTAAGCTTTTATCTAATGAGAATGAAAGTTTCATTAAGCCCATGGTGTGGTCCAAGCAGGATGAGGATTACCACGGCATCGTCCAGTTTGCTGTGTCCCTCGTGGACTCCCAGCTGTTTGTTCACTACCTGGCAGTCGTACTTCTGGAACTCCGCCAACTCCAGCCCTGCTACAGCGTGTGTGTCATCCGCTCCACAGATGGAGAGACTCGTCACTACAACATAGGACAGCTCAGGTGAGCACGCTGCAGTTGCACCATATTAGCTTTGTGTGTCTTTCCTAAAGCAAACACAAGGCTGACCGACATAGATAAGTTTCACACTTTCGCATGCGGATATAACCTTTCTGTACTGTGCACAGTAAGTACACAACGGTGCTCAGCCACACTCTCCTTGTTGATGTATTTGTGTAATTGGAAGCTTATGGCCACAGGGAAGACAGGCACAGGCAGTAATTGAGTTACTCTACGGTGACCTCGGCTAGTGTGCTATTCTAGGAGTTCGGAAAGGAGAGATGAGAAAAAGCGACTCGTCATATGACTGTCTTTGTTTCTTCTTTGGACAAGTTTATTACTATGACAAGACTAGGAGACATTACTATTTATGCTTGTGTAATGAGGCTAACAGTTTAATGGGTTAATAATGGGCGTTCTTCCAATTCCTAATTTGTGGAATGGTAAACAAGAGGTTAAGACCTGCGGAGGAGAAAGAAAAGGATTCATACTGCATTAACTGTTTCCAGTAGTTTATATGGCTTACTTGGTTGTGGTGGCTTACATGGTGACACTGTAAATGGCTTCATGTCAGGTCAGTTGAGTCTTCATTGGTTGAAGAGGACAAATATGAAAATTGAATTGTCGATGACTCAATTCTCAGCAGCTCACGTGGTACAGTGCTGCAGCTTGTATAAGGGCTGAGTCCCTCTTAACTCTTTACCCCCCACTTGGATGCCTACTAGCAGTAAGCCTTTTTTTCTCTTTGCTGAACTGAGTGAACTGAGAGCTACTGAAACCTGTTCTGACAGTCGAACCACGTGTTTTTTTACATATATTGAGGTGTCTTTAACTTTACAAGAGAGGTCGCTAAATGTCTTTATGGGGGGAAAGAATTAAAATCTTTCTCTGTCAAATAAAGTCAAAATAAAATCTTTAAAATAAGAAGCCAGGGATGAGGGATTATAAAGTAGTGAGCTCACCAGACCTCAGTAGCCTGCTCATCTTTTGTCAGATGCTTGCACTGAGGCATAAAACAACAGATTCTCCCACTGAACTGTCGGCGATTGAGGTGCATCGTTGGTAATGTAGATGCAAAAGTTTGGCCATTAAGAGGATTTTATTAAATAAAATAGATCACATCTGTGCTAATGTTTGTTCTCAAATTGTTTAATTGAATTTCTAAATGACAGCATTATCTTGTAATTCAATCACTGTTTAGTGGGCTGTTCGTTCACCAGATTCAGGGGGATTTTATACTGTCTTGTACTGTTTTTAAGTTTTCTCTTTTCTCTCTTGCCTCACACAGCATTCAAAGGGCCGCTCTGTCCATTTTGGAGTATTACTACAGAGATTTTCCACTCCATAACCCGGCCCTTCTCTCTGCTTCTAAACACCGAGCTGCCAAACACCTGGCTGGGTTAAAGGTCTACAATGTAGACGGTTAGTTGCCTCATATGTCCCAATTATTTATTTTTTTCCTGTACTACACTTCTCAAATAAATTAATGGAACACTCTGGAAATACATCAGATCTCAATGGGGGGGGGAAGCTATACTGACATGGACTGGGTAATGTGTTAGGAAATAAAAGATAACACATCGTTTGATGAAAATGAAAATGCTCAACCTACAGAAGGCTGAATTCTATGTCACCCCAGAATAAAAGTTTCAAAGAAAAGCATGCTGTAGGCTAGTCCTTTTGCCAAAATGACATTGCAGAATGGAACTCAGTAGTTTGTTTGTCCCCTGCATGCCTGATAACACTGGGGCATGTTCCTAATGAGAGGAAAGAGATGATGTCCTGGGCATTTCCTCCCAGATCTGGACCATAGCATCACTGAGCTCTTGGACAGTGAGGTGCAACCTGGTGATGTTTGATGGACTGAAATATGATGTCACAGAGGTGCTCTATTGTGTCCTTTAGGTCAGGGTAGCATGGGGGCCAGTCAACGGTATAAATTTCTTCATTGTCCAGGAAATGCCCGCATACTCTTGGCACATGGGGCTTGACATTGTAGTGCTCCAGGAGGAATCCAGCAACCACTGCACCAGCACAGGGTTTGACAGTGGGTCCGAGGATTTCACTGGTAGCAGTCATGGCCCATTGCCTAGCCTGTAAGATACGTTTTTTATGTTGGAGAGCTTATTGAACCATCAAATAATAATTACATTTTAATTTCCATATATGAATTTTCATTTGTGTCATATTTGCTACATCTGGCTGTTTTTTAAAATTGCTTAAAAATATATTGGGTTTTTCACGTAGAAACATCGGGTCCTCAGGATACCCTTCTGAAGTCTGTTTCTGATTGGTCAGACACATTGTTTGGACATTTTCACACCATACCCTGCTGGAGATCATTTTGCAGCTCTGGCAGTGTTCATCCTGTTCCTTCTTAAAAAGAGGAGAAGAAATTAACAACAGGTGCACCTGTTATTAATTTCATTAACACCAAAGCAGCTCAAACTGATTAACAACCCGCCCTGCTAATCAACTAGACTTAATGCTACACTCGCATAAAAAGTGTTCCTTTAATTTATTTGTGCACCGCATGTAATATTTCTGCTGATGTCCCTTAGTTTATACCGTTACTTTCCCTTGTTTTAACTGTCTTCTCCTCGTTCTGCTTGCTGTGATACTCTGGTTTCAATGAGCAGCTTTGAAAAACAAACTGAGAACATACCGTTTTGACAGTAAATACAGATAAAAGCCCTCACCATCACAGGGAGACACTAATTTCACGCTTCAGTCGTGAAGCGTCACTCTGAAGCGTCCCTCTCTGACATAATGCATATATTGAATTTGCAGGGGAAAAAAGCACTCTTCTAAATGCTACAATTTTCTTGATATATTACTTTCTTGCACACATCCTGTAATGCCACATATCACACTCTTTCCTGGAGTTAAAAGGGTCTTCCACTCAACACCTATTAATCTCCCACTGGCTGCGCAGCGCTGGATTTGTTGATGTATAAAGCAGGGAAGCAATGTTGGATACCGTGTCCTCACAGTGCTTTTCATCCACCCCACCCCCTCTCCTATCAAAGTGCAATGGAAGGGTCTCTAGGCGGCCGTGGAATTCCAAGCCTTAAATAATTCATCAGTGTAACGCTCATTTCTCAAATACTCCCACATCTCTCCTTCCTCCTGCTCACACTGTCTCCAGCTCGTTCTTTCCCCTTTCTTTTCCGTCGTCAACTCCCACACATCTCCCTCACGCTATACCAGTCAGTCACTCTTCTCATTGTACAAACAGTACAAATATGTAGGGCAGGATGTATAAGGATGTTTACTCTTATTTTCATTGGAAAGTGTCTACAGTGCTTCTTCTGCAAATGATCTGACTGCATTTGCTCCACAGTACTCGCACTGGGAGGATTTTTCATCCATATTTCATCACTAAATTCAGTTTCTCTTTCTCACCTGCATGCACAAGCGTAAACATACGCCCATGCAGATCAGATTAATAATTTATATCCATGTCTGACCTGCAGCATTTACCATCTATAACCACCCCCAGATTTAGTGATCTTCATGAATATGGACCAGATCTTACTCCGCCTCAGTGACACCACAGGATCTCTAATATACTGCTATATAAGCCCCATTAGTTTTATGGGTTTGCCACACAAACCAGTAAATTCACACATGGTCTTTGATGTGTAAAATAATGAATATTTAATCCAGACCCCCAATAAAAAGGTTTCTGCATCACAGAGTGTGTGTAGAAATGTGGATGCTTCCAGTGGAAATTGCCTCTTTTCTCAGTGCTAAAATTAAGAATGTTTTGTGATTCAGACTGGCGACACTACCCAGATAACTATCAAACCTTTCTCGCAGTTAAGTGGAGGATAAAATGGGAATAATACTGGCTGGGAAGGTTGATTTACAGCTGTTTTACACCACTAATAATAAGATCTGAATTTGTCCTTCAATATGAGTTTTCCCTCAATCATTCAGATTGAGATACTGTCCATTAATCACTGGTGGGGGACTGGCCCGTTAAAGACTGCCCTCCCAGGTCAGGCTGATTTAACCAATTTACTACTGTCCTTTCTTTCTGATACAGCCCCAGGGAATGCAGCAGGGGCTCAGCCAAGTAATGGAAATCAGTCACGGGCTATGGTTACAGCTGCCGGCAAACGTAAAGACAGCGCCCACAATGAGCTGTACTACGAGGAAGCCGACTATGAAAGAAGAGTCCGTAAACGTAGAGCCAGGTGAGTCATGGGAGCAAAGTGTCACACTGTTACAGTGGCTTAATAATTCTGCATTAAATCTGTACCACAGTTATTCTGTAACTTACGCTGTAGCCACATATCCACATCCCTAGAAATGCAACCACAGCACATGTTAATGCCAGCCCATTACAAACTTTAATGGCCCGTTTACCTCTATGTGTTTCTGGCTACTTCTTCTTGGGAAGAAAATAAATCAACTTGAAGAGAAAAACCCTACCGCCAACTCCTGTTTTGGAAGCGACAGAGGCACAACAGGACTGTTATAAATCTAGTGTTAGCCACTTGCACATGGTTTGTCGTAGGTTCCACATAGATTCTGCACAGAAGTAGAAATCAAACTTGGGAAGCTGCACATACTGGGATGGCTGGTGCATGCACATGTGTAGTTAAAAAAAAACTGTCAAGAGGACTAGGCTTGTGAGAAAGCACTTAGCTATGCACGTTATTATGTAAACTTGATGACTAAAAAACTGCATGGAAAGTCCTCCACAGTACGTTTAAATACCTTTACTTTAACAGATATATACGTCTGCAGTTTCGTTTAATCTGTCTTAACATTAGGGTGCTGCTCAATGATCAGTAAAAACAACTGTATATAGCCAAATACAATGTGGTATTTCTCTGTCAGGCTGGTAGTTGCTGTTGAGGAGGCCTTCACACATGTCCGCCGCATGAAGAAAGAAGATGAGCGTGCAACACCGTCTGACATCATGGATGTGCGAGAGGCAGCTCTGGCTATATTTCCTTCTATGGCTCGGGCCCTGCAGAAGTACCTCCGCACCACCAGGAGGCAACACTGCCACAGCATGGAGAGCATCCAGAAGCATCTTGCTTTCTGCCTGGTCAATAACATGAGTCCTAAGGTCAGATTTGTTGTCAATAGCTTTGCACTAAGGCGGTGTTTACCAAGAGGTGTAACTTATGACAAAAGGATAGCAGAAAGAGTGAAAGGGAAGGTTTACAAGATGTTAATGAGATCTGCTGTGATGAATGAGGTGGAGATGGTGGCACTAACAAACAGGAGTTGGAGCTAGAGGCAAGAGATCAAGAGGTTTGAAGACAAAAACTTGTGCAGAGGAGGGATAGTGGATACTGGACAGAGATGATGTTGAAGATTGAGCTATCATGAGGAAAACAGGAAGTTCACAGAGAAGATTTATGGATGTATTGAAGGAGGAAATGCAGAGGAGAATGCAAAGGATGGGGTGATATGGGTATGGGTGATATGAGGTGGAAGAAAGGCTGTAATGACATTTATTTTTATGTCTAACAAGCTGTGACTCAAACTGAGTAAATAACATCAGCTATCAGACAGAAAGTAAATGGAAGCATTACTTAATCGTGTCACATCAGTGAAAAGAGGTTTTATTAGTTTTGTATGCATTCTTTGCTAAATCCCCCTTGTGCGTCCATTTAATTTCAGTTTTATTGATTAATTAATTTATTATCATATGATGAAACTAAAAGAGGGGCAAGCTGTCATTCAAGAAGGGCCATGAGGTCAACTTTTATTGGTTCACTGACATTAGAAATGGTTTCATCGGTCAGGAGATTAATAAATTGAGTTAATCTTGCCATATAGATGTTATCCCAAGTTTTGTCTTTACACATCAATTTTGTTTTGTTTTTCATTGTGGGTACTTTGATATAATCAGCCGCTTCTCTGTGTGCGTAGGCCTTCCTTGAGGCTTATCTCATGCCTGGTCCAACCCTGCAGTACGGCCCCGAGCGCTGGATGGCTGATCAGTGGACCTTAGTGAGCGAAGCGTCTGTGACCAGCGGCATTAAACAGGGGACAGAGTTCCTTCTGAAGTGTCTCGACTTTAGCTTAGCCATCACCATCAAGAGCATCCCTTATATCCGACTGACCGAAGAGTACGTCGATCCCAAGTCGCACAAGTTTTTACTGTTGCTCCAATCAGAAACTTCAGTTTAACAGTGGCAGAGTGGACGAGCGCTGCTGCTCTGGACTTGCAGAACTGTTGCAGTTATCCAACTGAATTTTTTCAAGAAATATCTTTTTGTACTGTTTTTTGTACCTATGTTTATGTAGTTTTCTCACATATAGAGTATTTATGTCTTTGTCTTTGTCCCAGGAGTCTTGAAAGATGATAAAAGACACAAAATGAGGAGAAATGCACTGAAATGTCCTCTGTCGTGACATTTGCAGAACACAGTTCAGTTATGTCTCTATGCACTACAGATGACCCTCACAAACGTTTAGCTTCCTTTACGTGCATGTGCCGGTGCGTGCCTGCATAGGAGCGTTTGAGATTTTAAGAATGCAAATGTGTGCGTTAGTGTGGTTTTTATCGTAGTGTACACTGGGGTCTGTCTCTCTCCAAGACATTTAATATAAACTGAACCTCTCTTTTTTCAGTCTAAGCAGTTATTATTTAATTGTCTTGTATTGGAAATGTATGTACAGTATTTATACGTGAATAATACTTTATCCCTACAGACTTTTTATACCAAAATCATGTATCACTTGAATGATTTTTTTTTATCATTTCAAACATTTTTTTTTACCCTGTCTGTCTGCGCTGTACTTGTTACGATAATTGGACTGTAGATAGACGTGTTTGTAGTTGTCAGATCATTCAAAGAAGTCTCATGTACTAAAAAAAGCAGAGGAAGAAGACTGAAAAATCATAAATAAATTGATTTGTTAAACATAGTAATTAATATTAAAAAAACATTAAAATAGGCCTTCATTTATAAAAAGGTGTCATAAATTAGAATTTCTGTACTTAGCTGATGAGAGACAGCTAGGTTTGTTGTGTCCTGGCCAATCGGATGGGCCATGTATTTGCACAGTGAAGCAGAAATTATAAAAAGAATTAAAGCAGATAAATATAGAAACCTGACTGTCCTACTGTGGGAGCGATGGAGCCTGTCCCAGCTCCAATACCTAAATAAAGAAACTAATATCCATTAAAAAAATGTTTTACCACTTATCCAATCCAGAGTTGTGCGGATGGCTACACCTGAATACTGTTAGGATATTTCATGTTTCATCTTTCCCTCTTTCTTTCTCCCTTTTCTTTTCCCCAGTCAAGTCTGTCCCGTGTTCAGCAAATGAAAATAAAATAAACAATAAAAGCAAAGGTGAATCAAATAGACCAATACGGCAAGGCTGGGATGGTCCAGTTGGTAAAGTAAAATTTTACCCACTGCTGTATTATTTCAGAACATATGGCCCTGATTTTCATCTCGATTTGTGTTTTTTATTATGGCTCCATGTAATGTAAATCTTGTTGGCCAGTGTCCTATAATCAGCCACAAGCTTAATGCAACACACAACCTAAAGGATTACCTAAAATCAGATTTCTGAAGAATTTCAAAACATTAAGTACTTTATGTACAAAATGAATCGCTCACTCCAAAATTCATATTGCATTATTTCATGCTGCAAGCATTCAAGAATTAAAAAAACAAACAAAAAAAACAATAGTAATAACTTACTGTGAACAACTCAACTCAGTATCAGTAGTTGTGCTGCCAGTATTGGACATCAGGGTGTCTCACTACTGCCACCTGCCTACAACTACTGGAACACTGTTCTAGGCATCAGCTGTTAATGAGTGAGGATATTTGATGTGTATTTTTTAAACTTTTTCTACTTATAAGGCTTGATGTGTTGTAAGTTTATATTTACAAGAGTGTTACTGTGCTTACAGAGGGTGTAGTTTTGTTTTGGACTCTTTAGGGGTGTTGGTGGTTGTAAATACCTTCTCTTGTACGACTACACACGTGCCTGGTTTGACATATTTAGGATGTGCTCAGCATACATGTGCGGTTTTTCAAGTTTGTGTGTTTCAGCATATGTGTGTGAGAAAGAAACTGAGTAAAACAGAAAAGAAGAAAACACAGAGATCGCTTTCCCAAATGTCCAAATGTGATGCAGCTGACAGGTCGTGAGTTGCCCCCGTCTCCTTTTATACAGCATAACATTGAACATTAATGCAGCGGTGTCAAAGTCACATTTGTACAAAAAATAAAATAAAATAAAAATGAAGAAATAAATATTTGTACTGATGTTTTCAGGGAATTTGATTGTTGTTCTACTTCCATGTTGTGGAGAAGTTTTTAAAGATTTAACTACATTTACGGTTACTTAGTTATGGCTGCTACTAGAAGGGACATTTGTGGCTCCTTTATGTGGCATCTAAGGCTTACAGTTACTTTGATTTCATATTATATTAATTATGCAGCAAGCTGTGTATATTCTTCTAGGAGACGTTTGGCTATAAAAACTTTATTATTAGTTATGATCAGGTATCTGCCTAATAAATTGCTTTTTTGAGATTTCCAAAATATTTCTTCTTTTATGACAGTTGGTCTAACAAACTTGTTAACCATACATATTTACATACAATAGTAGCACTTATTATATGTAAATAAGCAAATTTCATGTAATTTGCTTTCATATAAAGTGTATTTTTGGCACAATTAACATAATATGTTTGCAATACCATAATTCCTTACTCATTGCTACACATAACTTTATTTTATGGACATCTATGGTTTGATTTCATTGCATCTGTGGGTTGGATGGATTGTTCTGTACTTATTTTACCTGCTGTATACAGTGGCTTGCAAAAGTATTCGGCCCCCTTGAACTTTTCCACATTTTGTCACATTACAGCCACAAACATGAATCAATTTTATTGGAATTCCATGTGAAAGACCAACACAAAGTGGTGTACACGTGAGAAGTGGAACGAAAATCACACTGATTCCAAACATTTTTCACAAATAAATAACTGAAAAGTGGGGTGTGCATAATTATTCAGCCCCCTGAGTCAATACTTTGTAGAACCACCTTTTGCTGCAATTATAGCTGCCAGTCTTTTAGGGTATGTCTCTACCAGCTTTGCACATCTAGAGACTGAAATCCTTGCCCATTCTTCTTTGCAAAACAGCTCCAGCTCAGTCAGATTAGATGGACAGCGTTTGTGAACAGCAGTTTTCAGATCTTGCCACAGATTTGATTTAGATCTGGACTTTGACTGGGCCGTTCTAACACATGGATATGTTTTGTTTTAAACCATTCCACTGTTGCCCTGGCTTTATGTTTAGGGTCGTTGTCCTGCTGGAAGGTGAACCTCCGCCCCAGTCTCAAGTCTTTTGCAGACTCCAAGAGGTTTTCTTCCAAGATTGCCCTTTATTTGGCTCCATCCATCTTCCCTGTCCCTGCTGAAGAGAAGCACCCCCACAGCATGATGCTGCCACCATCATATTTGACAGTGGGGATGGTGTGTTCAGAGTGATGTGCAGTGTTAGTTTTCCGCCACACATAGCGTTTTGCATTTTGGCCAAAAAGTTCCATGTTGGTCTCATCTGACCAGAGCACCTTCTTCCACATGTTTGCTGTGTCCCCCACATGGCTTGTGGAAAACTTCAAATGGGACTTCTTATGTTAACAATGGCTTTCTTCTTGCCACTCTTCCATAAAGGCCAACTTTTTGCAGTGCACGACTAATAGTTGCCCTATGGACAGATTCCCCACCTGAGCTGTAGATCTCTGCAGCTCGTTCAGAGTCACCATGGACCTCTTGACTGCATTTCTGATCAGCGCTCTCCTTGTTCGGCCTGTGAGTTTAGGTGGGCGGCCTTGTCTTGGTAGGTTTACAGTTGTGCCATACTCCTTCCATTTCTGAATGATCGCTTGAACAGTGCTCCGTAGGATGTTCAAGGCTTGGGGAATCTTTTTGTAGCCTAAGCCTGCTTTAAATTTCTCATTAACTTTATCCCTGACCTGTCTGGTGTGTTCTTTGGACTTCATGGTGTTGTTGCTCCCAATATTCTCTTAGACAACCTCTGAGGCTGTGAGATGTGCAAAGCTGGTAGAGACAGACCCTAAAGCAGCGGTCCCCAACCTTTTTTGCGCCACGGACCGGTTTATGCCCGACAATATTTTCATGGACCAGCCTTTAAGGTGTCGCGGATAAATACAACAAAATAAAACTAGTACCGGTACTGAAAAAAAAAGATTTATTCATAACACACATGAAAAGGCCCAGGAAAACCGAGTAAACGATAAAAACGATAATAAAATAACGCTGAAAACCGATAAAAACCCTGAAACCATATACATGTATTTCACACCTGAGCCGCAACTCTCGCGGCCCGGTACCAAACGACTCACGGACCGGTACCGGTCCGAGGCCCGGGGGTTGGGGACCGCTGCCCTAAGAGACTGGCAGCTGTAATTGCAGCAAAAGGTGGTTCTACAAAGCATTGACTCAGGGGGCTGAATAACTACACACACCCCACTTTGCAGTTATTTATTTGTAAAAAATGTTTGGAGTCATGTATGATTTTCGTTCCACTTCTCTCGTGTACACCACTTTGTGTTGGTCTTTCACGTGGAATTCCAATGGAATCGATTCATGTTTGTGGCTGTAATGTGACAAAAAGTTCAAGGGGGTCGAATACTTTTGCAAGCCACTGTATATGTGTGTCTGTTTTTTAGCCTTCACCCCTTTGTTTCTTTGTCTCTTCTAGATTCTTTTCTAAGATCCTCACATAGAACCCAGACACTGGGAAAGTTATTTTCTCAGTCAAAAATGACCTTTATTGATATTATTTCTTTTTAATATTAATAGCAGGCACACATTAAGTGCAAAAATTACCTTTTTTTAAAAATTAACTTATTGTAGCATAAAGCTGATGCACTGATATCCACATTAGACACTCTGAAGAGGAAACAGTGGATACTCAGATAACACTGTAAATTACTCATCATCGTTATCATTATCATCATCTTCCTCCTCGTTATCATCTTCATTATCATCTTCATTATCCTCATCATCTTCATCATTATCCTCATCATCGTCGTCATCATCATCATCATCATCATCATCATCATCATCATCCTCAGTGTTAACTTTGCCAGAGAGCACATCTTCAATCCAGTCCTCCAGCTCCTCAGCTGTGGGTAGATCCTCCTCATCATCCATTTCCAACCACACACTGTCTGCCTGCTCACACACACACACACACACACACACACACACACACACACACACACACACACACACACACACACACACACACACACACACACACACACACACAGAGAGAGAGAGAGAGAGAGAGAGAGAGAGAGAGAGAGAGAGATCAGACAGTGCCAGTAAAAACTGAGCACAGCATGTGTCGTCGGTGTTAGTGGTGACAGTCGGGGACTTACATCAGTAACATTGACAACTCCGATCTGTGGTCTGAACAGATCCACCTTGAAGGTCTTCTCCCAGTAGGGGATCAACTGAACAGAGTCAGCAGGACAGAAAGAGAAAGAGCATGAGGTCTGACAATAATCTACATTTTCAGGTTTTCCTTTTGCGTGTGTGTTTGTTTCTTTTCTTTTTTTCATTATTTGTCTGCTTCTCTTTCTTCTCACCAGTGGAAAGTCATCGGGATCAATCCAGACGATGCTCAGCTCAGGTAGGTGAGTGTTGTCTCTGGCCACCTCCTTTAGGATTTCCAAAAATTCATAACCATCTAAAAAATAAAGAAAATTAAAAAAAAAAACCATCCTAAAACTTTCTGAAAAAATTCTACCTCCTTAGGCTGACCCTGATCCATTTTAAAGTCCATACCTTTTATAATTTTCATTTTACATAAGCAGTCCCTGAGGACTGAATAGTTTAGCCTTCCATATCTGCAGGAAATATGCTCAGCATCTCATGTTTACACTCGAGTAAAACAGCGGTCCATCGTTATATAATATGCTCTCACCAGGATCCTCCTCTTCTGCAAAGGCCACAATGTGAATGCCTTCAATATCATCCTCCTGAGAGAAAGAGACCAAAATGTGAATTTATTTAAAGCATTTGGGAAACTAAAATTAAAATGATTAATTTTCTCACCCAGGTCTCAAACATATTTTCTGCACGCAGCTTTCGCAGTGTTGGTCTGACAGCACAGAAAAAAAACATTAGACGTTAAATTGAAAATATATCTTTATACTTTTCATAAAGTATGACATTAATCTTTTTTTACCGCCTGTGTTCAGTTATAAATTCCACCAGCTCCTCCTCAGAGTGAGGTTTGCCTGGGATGGACACGGGCTCCTCCATGAAGGGCTCATAGAAGTCTACCTCATTTAACTTCAGACTCAGCTCTTTGGCCACCTACAGCAACCAAAACTGACCTGTTAGGACTACACATGCAAGTGTTTCATTGCCTTATGTGTTTGTTTGTAACTTACAGATTTCTCAAATGTAGCAAAAAACTTAATGTAGGGCTGAAACTGCTCAGCGGCTTCTTTAAAAGCTTCATAGTCTAAGGTAAAAAAGAAAGAGGAAGAAAGAACAAGTTAGCTTTTTAAACAGTTTTTTTCCTTGTTTTTTGGACGTACATCTGTTTGTCCTTTCTTTGGCCGATGGGTACTTGACATTTCCACAATGGGGAGCGGAAATAGCAGAACTTTGACCTCAGCTTATCACTCCCACAGCTGGTCAGATGGGATGTATCTGCAAGTTAACTATACTACGCTCAGTTGTTCCACAGCGTGTGAAAGGGCGGCCAGGCAGTGGCAGCTGCGTGTGCAGTAACGGTAAAAATGGATCTGTAAATCCATGGAGACGAGTGGGTTAAAAATCCATGTTATAATGAAGGGCATGGGCCACAGAAAGTCCTTCACAGATCCATCTAACGAGGCGGTGTAGTGTGTTCAGACTGAAAAAAAACACGAGTTTTACAAATATACACACTCACGTTCGGACTCTTCGCTCTTGAAGTAACCAATGAGACGTATGTCTTCCTCCATCCTGTCAAAAGCTCGCAGCTCCAGAGCATTTCCTATGATTTCCACTGGTTCCTCCAACAGCTAGAATATAAGCATAAAGCAAGAGGAGAGGATTGCAGGGTGTGACTGGTGGTGATTAGCGCAAGCAACTGGGAATCAACCCTCAAGCAAGTTTACTTACATCCAACAAGAACTCGGCCAGAGTGTTAGCAGAGAGCAAACCATCAAACTCGATAACTCTATCAGCCTTAAAAACATACATGCTTCCCTCTTCCTCTAAGCCTGCGATCAGAAGAAATGATAAGACATTAGATTCAGTCAAACACCTAAAGTTGTCTGACTCTTAACAAAAATGACTGCTATCAAAGGCAGTTCTCTTCATCAAAATCTACCAATCAGACTGAGGTTAAATAAAAGACTTAGTCTGTACCACTACCAATACTCACCCAGTTTCTTTGCTATCTTTGCATCTTTGTGGGAGTCAACCATTCCAAACCCGATGTCCTTCTCCTCCATAACCTGAGCTACAAGCTGCAACCAACACAAAAACATCACAGAGGACTAAATTGTAAGAACAGGACTGAACACATAGCACGTAAATAGGCAAGACAAAAAGAAACTTTCACTTTGGCTTCTGAGTACTGGAAACAGTAATGCAGGTTCGGTTAAAACGTTAAATGGGACTGTTTGTGAATGGGAGCTTGACAGCATGACCAAAGTTGGCAATATGACAGAGGTGTCCAAGCTGCCCACACAGAGATACGGTTACATAATCATTCAGACTGCCTTGTTCTAAATATAGCCAGGTAAGTTTATACACATGACTGGCCTGGCAATTGTGGTGTGAAATAAGGTGGATGAGCTTCACTAATACTTTGATTAACTAATAATCAAGATTGGTAAAATTATAACATGGAGTTTAAAAAGAACTCACGAGTGGATCTTCATTTTATTTATTTTACAATCCTGTTCCAAATGAAACAGTGCATCAACATTTACAGTAAAAAAAAAAGTGAATAGAGCTCAGTGTAGTTACTAATACAGGATTACTTTATTGCGTCTTTAAATGGACGTCTGCTTTTGGCAGAAGTATTTACTTATATGAGCACTTTCATTTCACATGTCCATCCATCCATCCATTTACTTCTACTTTTCCACTTCAGTGTTGTGAGGAGGCTGGAGTCTGTCCCAGCTGTCACGGGGTGAGAGCTGTGGTTGCCAGTCTTTCAAAGCCTGACTTAAGTTCATTTCAACAACTTTCTTTACTTTTACATGCACAAACAAAATGTGCCACAACTTAATCCTGTCTCTGGGAATTTATATTTTAATTTTCCCCTGTTATATATGAAATTACAGAGTGTCATTACTTGGATATACTCAAGTAAAAATAGACTTATGTAAATGTATTTTGCCCATGATGGGGACAGACCTCAGAATACTACAAATTGTAGATATTGGGGGTAAATAAGCTGATATGTGGCATACTTGAGCTTCTCACTTACAACCAGTAGACTCTAATCAGCTATTACAAATACACTGTGCATGGTGTCATGTTTGCCTTATTGAGTAACTACGTGGCCTACCTGTTCTGCCTGCACGTATGGGCTCAGGTTGCCTTTAACATTTCAAAGAGCAACATGTCCTCCACCATGTGTCACACGAGATGGGTAGAATGAACAGTTTCATACAGGATTCACAAAGACAGACTAAAATCTCCTATATAGACGTGTCTCCAGCTGCTTACTCAATCTATTAAATACCTTTAATATACCAAAGAAGAGAAGGTCGCATCAGCCTTCACATGTGTGGCTTAAAAACATTATATAAATGAGCTCTTGGATTATTTCTGCCAGCAAAGAATAATCACAAGGAGAATAAATTTCACGCATTTCTGTGGAAAGGAGGCACACACTGAATTGGCTGAAATAACCTGAAGTGGCAGCACTGCATCTCATTGCATCTGTGCACACAATGACCTTGAGGAACCTCATATATACAGAGATTAAAATGGAGAGCTCTGGAGTTTTATAGCTCACCAGGTCCCTCTCTGCTTATTGTAGCACTAACATAGAGTCACTTATGAGTCTGTTTGATGGGATTATGAGCGCCCTCTGTCTCACACCGCTGTCACCCAACCAAATCATATGAGTTTTCCTTTCTTTGCTGCATCTCCTTGAGTGCTAACTCAACTTTCTTTAAAGTTATCTGCACTTTTCTCCCTGACCTGTCAAATCTTTTTCTGCACTGCATGCATTGATTTCTTTTTCCTTATACTTTACCTCCAGCACCAACTCAGTCATCTGGTGTTGTTTTTGCAGTTCCTTGCTGTCTGCTATGGGCTCATGGTAGAACAGGCAGAGCATGCTGTGCTGCTTTAAAGCTTTCTTG
Source organism: Maylandia zebra (assembly GCF_041146795.1). NCBI lineage: Eukaryota > Metazoa > Chordata > Actinopteri > Cichliformes > Cichlidae > Maylandia > Maylandia zebra. The sequence goes on along the minus strand of NC_135182.1, from coordinate 18,364,292 downwards.
TAGTTCTTGTCATTGATATCAAGAACACGGTCTTTCCCATCATACTGTGGCAACTCTAGGCCTTTCTCAGACAGGGCCTGAGGCACAAAGTTTAGGCAGGGGAGCAAGAACAACCACAGGGAGAGCATGGTCCAGAGTTATCACACACCACCAGAGTATGAGTTAGTTTCACAGTATAAAGGAAATGCACGGTCAGAAAGGTCACCTATAAGGCCTATGAAAGGATGAGGAAATGTAAGAAACAGATATATTGCTGGTCCGTCAGTGGCAGTTTGCAGGCATCCCCCGGTGTCCAAAGAAATCCAAAAATTTAACGTATCCTCTGGGCCAAGAAACTCCTTTCGTCATTACTTCTTCACGCCTGCAGACACAAAGGCGAAAGAGGAGTACTGCAAGGGCTGCAAGACACTGGGGGTGGATACCATACATAGCAGCACTCCCCTTCCACTACTCATGCAGGATAGGCCCATTTTTAGGAGACCAGTTGTTTGAATGCTAAAAATAGAAGAGCAAACTGAGAACAGAGGATAGCGAAGGATGACAGTCAGGGTTTAATAATGAGTTACAGTACTTGCTCACTGTGATGTCTCTTTGGGAGAGTTAGTAATGTGGGACAAGCACGCTGAGCACTAGAGATTTGAGGGTTTAGTTATTCTGAGATATCGGTGAAGACCAAAAGTCCACAAGGAGCTTGGTGCTACAGTGGAAAATGTTGGTGTATTTTAATGGAATCTGGCAACAGATGTGCAAAGGACAAGCAAATAAAAGAACAGTCACTGTGCTGCTGTCCAGTGTGTTGATAATATAACAGCTTTTGCTTTGGCTGGAATGTGATTGAATTGTTATGTCTCACTGGCTTCTCATAACTAAATGTACCTCAAATGATTTTAACACAATTTTACTAGTAAACTGCATCTTTAATAACCACTGAAGCCACAAAAAAGCATTAGAAACACTTCTACTTTGGTGTCTTGCATTCATGCTCCTGCTTGAAGTACTGCAGGTGCTTATAAGATCTCGGGATAGAGGTACTGCTGCCCTCCTCAGGCCAAAATATGTACGGCTGCTGACAAACCTTTTCATAGCACTTTTGGCCACAGCACAGCAGGAATGCATGTGCAGGTGTGATTACACAAAGCTGAATCTTTGAAAAATGTGCATGAATGTCAGAATGTCTTTATGTTCACTATGCACTTTTGTTGCTTTGGAAACCTTAGACCTCTGATACTTCAATTACATTTTTAGAGTGCTACTTATCAAGTAAAGTTCTGCCCAAAACTCACAGCCCATACTTACTTACAACAAGGGAACACTGACTGTAAGTTGAGTTGATTAGTAAAGAAAATGAGATAATAGGTGTCATCTGGACACATGCAGCAGATGGCCATTGGCAGAAAAAATGTTTTTATGTGAGTGCTGTCCAACAAATACCTCTGGAAATTTACATCACAACCATCACAATGGTTAAAAATTATAAACCTTTATTCGGTGTACCTCCTCCTTTTCTTTTTCTTTCTTTCTTTCTCTCTCCGTCTCTGTCTTGTCTCTAGGTATGTTTGTGTGGGTGCATATATGTGAGAATAAAGAAACAACAGCTCAAAGTGCAAAATCTTTATATGCTTCAAAGCGCAACATCTCAAAATCTACATTTTTTTCCCTAATACATTTCCAGTATTGCATTGTTATACATCTACATATAAGCTGTCCTTCAGAAGCTCATCTAACAGGTTAGCAGTGGGACATCAAGAAATAACTTTGCAAAATCTGCTGTTGTGCTCATTAGTAATGGTAACTGATTAATGATGGTTCTTTTTTTATATGACTTTTTTTTCTGCTGGTCTTCACAGCAAATCTCTGCTGTGACCTCATTCTGCCCTCATTATCTAGCCTCAAAATTAGCTATGATATCGCCCTGCTGTTTTTGAGCAGTCCAGTCCTCCTTGATGTATTGGTGGTAGGGGTCATTAGAGTGCTCCCTCCTTTTAGATTTGACTGTGTTCACCAGCATGGCCACAATAATGAAGGCAAACATGCCGATCATCACGGCGAGATACCAGATCACGTCCCTGAAGTTCTCCTCAGCCAGAGTCTTGTCCAGAGAGTTGCTTGCAGCAGTCACGTTGCGCCTCCAGTTATCCAGGAAGTGATTCAGTGCGTTGGTAAGGGACGTCTCAAGATGAAGGGTCAAGTTTGACCAATTAGTGTCACTCAACTAGTTGAAAGAACCACAAGACTTTTATCAAAAAATGAAAAAACATGGAAAATTTATTTTAAAGCCCCATTTGTTTGCTTTAAATCCTGTAAATCCAAAATCTGCTTGACACAAACACAAAAAATAAAGCAAAATATAAAGAAGAAAAAAAAGAAAAAACAGCAAAGAAGATGTTCTTGGGTATTCTTTAATTCAATTTTCATTCAAAGTTGAACTTTCAATTCATTTGATTTGCGTCAACAGTACTTTACTGTTTTTTATCAGCATAAAATGTAAAACACTGCAAGTCTGATCAAAACATGATGTTAGGTTTTTTATTGTTACACTGAAATTCTTTCTTTAATTGCTTATAAAAGAAAAAGCATAGAAAACTGACATGCACCCTTCATGTGCCCTTTTGAATACACAAAGTAACACATTTGTTATCAGGTGAGAAAATGAGTTTTCAGAGCTCAAAAACACAAAACAAGTAACAGTGCATTATTTTTCCTTTATTTATTTCATTTAATGTCACCTGAAGACAAATTTGCTCTTAAATATATAGAGATAGATTTAACAATTTAACATTACTGAGTGACAAAGACTATAAACATTTAAGCTTCAACTGTACCAACCTTTTGCCATGTTTGAGAAGGCCACATCATGGAACTGATCAGGAAATCACTTTGGAATGAAAGCAGAGAAAAACAGGGAGAGAGCACAAGAGCGTCGCCGGTCAGAGTAACCTACGAAGTAATTAGCTCACAGAAAGCTGCTTATATTTTATTTGCTGTCTTTATCTTTCGTGTGTGTGTGTGTGTGTGTGTGTGTGTGTGTGTGTGTGTGTGTGTGTGTGTGTGTGTGTGTGTGTGTGTGTGTGTGTGTGTGTGTGATAGTGAGGCATGACCTTGAATAAGGCATATTAAAATGTTGATATTTGCTTTGGATACTTGAGACATAAGAGTGCTGATAGTGGTTAAAAGGTGAAAAACACATTTATACGCCCATTAATTCCCATATACCAAAAAGAAATAACATCACTTTATAGTTATTGGCTTGGCCTGACTTGTTTGAAATGTAATTCCTCATTTGCCCTCATAGAGGGAGCACAGTATAAAATTGAGTGATAGCCAGTCTAAAGCAGTTTTAAACAGGCTTACCCTAGATGGCAGCAACACGTAATGCAACACATTTAAGAGCCATACACATATATATACATACATATATACATATACATATATATATTAATGAATTACCCCAGTAAATCAGTTCTCAGATATGCTTGACTCCATATTCAGCGAAAAACCAAGGAATTAAAATGAAGTCCTTGTTTATAGTAAATTTTCCGGTACCAGCTGTCAAGAGCAATAAGAGGTCTGTCTCAAGGACACTCCAGCTTTGTGTCTGTGTGTAAAAAGGATGCTTGATAACATACTTTATAATTGTTTGAAAGCCTGGTGTTTTTGCCCAACAGAGCCACGTTGCTGTAAGGGATGACTCCTACTATATCTGATCATTTCCAGATCATTCATGCTTTGTATTGCTGGGCCAGCAGTTGGATAGCTGCTGGGTTTCTTCCCTGTAAACACAAAACTTAAGGCATATGGAAGGTTTTGCACAAAGACCATCAGTGCAATGAGACACACTGAAAAGAGTTGTCTCTAGCCTAAAGGAGAGAGACAATAGAAGCAGAATAGATGAAAACAGTAAGTCTGTAACCCGATAGACATTCTGTGGAATATGTCTTGCAAAATTCCTCAACCAGTGTGCCAAAAAGAAAGAAAAGGGGGGAAAGAGTCTTAAAAAGTAAAATAGAAACTGCCTTATCTACTTTGCAAATGTAGGTCCTCCTGCTAATGCTCTCCTCGTGGAAAAGTTACAGGCTGGTGTCTGATGGAAATTTTCATGTGCAAATCAGATAAAAGGAGATTTTGCATAGTAAAAAAAAAAAGTCCAAGTGTTTCAGGGTCTCCACGCTGACCCTGGATTTTTTCTATGTTTCTCTTAACTCTGGTCAGTTTTCAGACACTTTTCAGGTGAATTTTTCCAGTTGGCTTAGTCTGATGAAAGCTCCTTACAACACAATATGTGGTGAAATGGACGGACAGCGGGAGACCACATGTCATGCTTTCGCAATAAAAGGCAAGAGTACCACATCAGCCTCGAGAGAGTTGTTATCTCATCCACCTTATGTATGAAATGAATGGAAAAAAATAACATACAGTTATATGAACAGTTTGATTGTTGCACTTAATGCAAGCATACAGCAGATGGGCATTAAATAAGTCACTCAGAGTCTGTCGTATATTACTACAATTACCTGTTGTAATGATGCTTTAGAGTACAAAGCAACTATAGACTAGTTGACAGATTAGCTTTTGACTTGCAAGGTTTAATGCAACACTAGTGAGTGTGACATTAATCGTTACCCTTAAATCCTTAATTGTAATTTATAATCTATATAATCTTACTTATGATATCATCATTCTCATGCGTTTTATGTTCATGCATTTCTAAAATTGCAGACACTTACTGTCACAGGCAGCAAATGCAGGTATCTTAGTTAACAAGTTTTATTTATAAACCATGTTAACTAAACGGGTTTATGAATCAAAGAGGAGTGCGGCAATCATTTATAAGGTCACAATCAAGCAGCACTAAAGAAAAACTGCTTCAATACTCTGACATGAAAGCTAAGAAAACCCCTAAAATGACCTCTGATTATATCAAACTCAATATTGCACTGACATGGGTCCTCTGGCATGGAGTCCTGAGTGCTTTCTAGAAATCCAGGGCTGTGTTGAATACATGTTTTTTGGCTTCTAAAGGGAGGCAGATTGAAAAACTCTGAGATAAATTAAGTACAGAGCCAGACAGAGAAACTGAGTTTCCCCGAATTATTAGTAAAAGGATGAGTGGAATGTACAACAACGTGATCCGAAAAAAGGGCAACACAGGCAGTCATCGCAAGCCTGGCTGGATTAAACGTCAGTGGTCACGGAAGGACCGGATGGCAAAAGAAACCCCAAGGGCGAGGGTGACATATGCAAAACAGAGGGCAGTGCCACCGGACGCAGCGAACCATAGTGTGTAGCTAGGCCAGAAAGTTATATAAACTCTGAAATGCAGATTTAGAAACGCAAAAAGAAAAAAACACACAAACTACACACACACTAAAACTACATTCTGATCATTCTTCTTTGTCACAATACTTGCAAAAAAAGCACACTCAGTTTCCTCAAAAGAGCTTGTGTGTATGTTCATGGGGTCCTGGCAGCACTTTACCATGAAGTGTTGGTTTGCAAATTCTGGGTTCACATGAGTCAGTGTTCATGGTTATATAATCATCGACAAGTACAGTCAAGACTTGTCTTTTCAGTTGATCAGGTATGTAGCAGTTCAATAGATAATACCTTTCTAAGAAAGAGGGCACCTTGATGCAAATTTCAATTATGTCTTTTAATCATGTTGACGTAGCTCATGTTTTAACTTGCTTGACACCGAGCCTTTGTGTCTTTCCACTGTGATTCACCTGACCTTGGAGCTGCAGTACTTTTCCACACATGAGCATTCTTACGTTAGCATTCTTTCTTCCTATCTCAGTGACTTGGTGCAATTGTAATGAGATACTGCAAAAGATAGCAGTCACACTGTGTTTACATGAGGATGCAAGTGCACGTTAGGGCAGAAAAAGTAAAGGATAACATGAATATGTTCAAAACAGAGATCTCCCTGCGTTTCTGAGTCCTCATTTTGATGCTAAAAACATATGTGTGTATGTGTAAAAGCAAAAGACAGTAATGGATTACCAATGAAAACGTTCCACATACTGGTCATGTGGTGCACACAGTTCAGTCTGTAATGAAACCAAAGCTGATGCTGTGATTAATAAAGAAGTGTGGACCATCTGTTTGCAGTGGCTGAACGGCCCTTCTTTTAGGGGGCAGCTGCCTGACACTGGCTATGAAACAATAAAGCAGGAAAAACAAAATAATTAAAGAACAGCCTACACTTTACTGATGAAGACATTAAAGCTGTTTAATGTGATGGATACCCAGTTCGCTAGTCTAATTAAAGATACAGTATGATATATGTCTCTTGGGTCATGGGGTCCAATAATTATGATGATATTATCACTTAAATTAATGCTCCACAAATTAGACAGGACTAGCCATAAAATGTAAATTATAAATTTTAATCTGCTTTGAAAGGAAATGTTTCATGCACACATTCTGCTGCGGGCCAAAGCTTGGGATATGTTATTAACAAAGTTAAGATGTTTCATTTTTAACAATCAAATGACTCAGCATGGTAACAGAAGGAAAAATACATTGCTTGGCCTAGCAATAATTGCAAATATGATGTTGCTTTTATTTCTATTGCAAGCAGACTTTGGTAACAGTGCTGACCATATGGAAAATTGATGTTTTTCTATTACAGCACGTGCCTGTATTAAAGAAATACAACACATGGCAGGAGAGTAAAGTTCTAACCCTGGAGGGCCTGAAATATAACACACTCTTAAATATTTCCATTCACTCTCACCTATTTGCCTTAAGTTATTGCAGTGAGTTTACTGTCCTATGATAATACTAATGTAAGAAGAGTGATAAGGATTGTTTATCTCTTTATAATGACATACAGTATTGACCGGCATTGATAAGGATTTAGCTGGTTGCGTATTAACTAAACTGGTCTACTTTTTTTTGCACATCATATCAATAACTTGCTGCTTCTCTCTGAGCAAACCCTTTATCAGCAGCTGTGTTGTTGAGGTGTAACTCATCAAGAATGTTGTTGTCAGGGGTCAATTTGACCCAGAAAGATAGGAAAAGACCTCGCTGGCTTCAGTGATTCGCAGTTATTGTGTTGGGGCCCTAGACACTAGTCTCCCAGCTGTTATTTCTAAAAGAGGTAAATATTTCCTTTTGCCATTGAAGCCCTATTCCATGGATTAATGCAGAATCCCAGGCATGCCGCCATAGTTTAGTCGGTGCGGTGCATTTGGAACGTCAGGAATGCATTGACTATGTGTTTGCCGTATATTTGAAAGGTCACAGCACATTGCATACATGGCTGCTTCCGTTGTCACTTCAATAAGAAAGAACAACAGAGACGTTTTTGATGTTTCAAAGTGTCTGGATAGCAACGTGACCTAAAAGGGCGCACGATACAACTTACAACTTGCAGCTATCTCATTAGCTCAGCTCATTGCAACATGTTCATTTCACACTCAAAGTAGCATTAATAACAAATATTTATCGCTTTCGTTATATACTTACATACTTTAAAAAATCTTTGAACAACACCTAAGTAAAATGTGATCTTAAATATCAGCTAACAACGACCATTACTTGTCCTACAAAGCTGACAGCCCTGAAAGTTTTTGCACTGGACGACATCATGTGAACTGACTGACATTGAAATTGGTCAGTTGGGTTTACTATTAAAGCACAAGAGTCACTAAATGGCTGACTGAATGTATTCAGGTTAAGTTACCTTATCGTACCATCTTGTGAAGTCAGACATATATTTTAAAAAAAGAAAGCCGCTGGGTTGCCTTTCCTGGAACATACTTGGAGGTTACTGGAATAAAAAACCACTTCCATCAGATTTGCATTTCCCAACAGAAGTGGCACACCTCACTGGCAGTGCAACCTCTGCACATAACTTATACTAATACTATATTAATTAAAAGAAACTGTACTAACTTATGATTAATTTATTTTAGCAGTACTCATTTATATTTTGACAGGTAGGATCATAATTTTTACGTACCAGCTCCCAGTGACGCAGTAATAGTTTTGAATAGATTTGAATGTAATAAAGAAAAGGGTTATCGACCACCCACAATTCTCTGCCACTTATCTCTGTCAAACTCAGCGGCTTCATGAATAATTCTGTCGTCGTTGCCTCCCTGATGTCAGAGCAGAGATAAAGGCATTAGGAAACATAAGCCCTATAAACTCAGCTTGCAGAGCTGTTGCATTTAAACTGAACAAGATGCAACATCCACATGCCCCTGGATTCAGCTACTGACTTAGAGCGAGGATCAGACGAAGACAAAAGTCCCACCAGAAACTGTTCATTCCAAGAAAATCGTAAAAAATAAATAATAAGTAATATTTTTATTGTTTTGCAGGGGTTACAGGGGGTATGGCCTGCACAACCTCTTTTACTTACATGTGGATAGGAGATAGCAACAATGCGTGTGTTTTGTTAGATTCTTCCCAGTTTAGGTTTTGTAGAGTTTTCTGTTCAGCAATAAAAGCTCTTCTTCCTGCCTGCACACAGTCGGATCATGACAACTGCATCTAATGCTGTCCATTGTGCTTGATGATACAAAGCTTTGGATTTAGCTGCTTAGCAATGGAAACCCATAAAGCTCTCTACGCACTGTTACAATAATCTGGAGGCCGCATGAAGTTTGATCTCTAGCACTTCCACTTTGGTGTAATACCACTAACAGTTAACTGTTGAATATTTTGCAGTGAGGAAATTTCATGACGGTACTTGTTGCACAGTTGGCATCCTATCATGATGCCATGCCGGAATCGACGGTGCTCCTGAGAGCGACCTATGCTTAGGTGCTTGAATTTACACACCTGTGGCCACTGGCCGTGGAAGTGATTGGAAAACCTGAATATAGTGATTTGGATGGGTGAGTGAATACAGTTGGCAATATGGTGTGAATTTTAGCCACCAGCCGGGGGGCATTTGCTAGAAACTCAGACTTGTAGAGACTTACATACCTTAATTCAACTAAAGCGTGAAGCAGGTGGAGGTTTAATGCAGGGGATTACCTGTGCTTGAACAAAGAAGTGGCTTCATGGCATTTTTTTGTTTGTTTCTTTGTTTTATTTTGTTGCACAGGTGGCAATCTATCGTGCCATCTATTTTGTTTTAGTTTTTTTTTCTTGTGAGCTCTGAAAAAAGATATATCATCTAATGTTATATAATCACAGGTGTTCTATCTATATCAGTATTGCTGCAAAAGAAAAGAGTCACACCTCATTTTATGATATTTTGCAAGGAAAATCAGAAATGGGTGCAGCAATTTATTAAAAAATGTAAATCCAGTTTATAAAATATGTGCAATTCTAAGTTTTACAACCACAATTTCTTATTACTACCATTCTCTTTCTCTCTTAGGCACGCTTTATTGTCATTTATTACAGCAGTCTTCAGGAATAATTCTCCGGGTTTTATAAGGAACAATCAAAGCTCTTCTTTGATTGTTGGCTGCCTTTTGTTCTGTTCTCTGTCGAGACGATCCCACACAGCCTCAGTAAAGTTGAGGTACAGGCTCTGGAAAGCATAATCAATGACTGATAGTGCTGCATTGTGTGTTTTTCTGTCCAGGTGTGTTTTTACTGCATTCACAGTGAGTTTGGGATCGATGTCATGCTCAAAAGTGAAACTGCTGCCAATCAATTTTGGTATCATGTGGTTGATTAAAATCTTACAATACATTTCCCTGTTTATTCTTTCATCAGTTTTGACAAGTTCCCCAACACCACTGGTTGAAATAATAAAAATAAATAAATAAAGACCGCGCCCCCACCATGTTTTACAGACGGCTGTACATCTCTTCCTCCATGTTAACGTCATTTATTAACAGGCTTTATTTCCTGTTTCTTAAGGAAATTACTTTTAGATACTGCTCACCATTTGCTGCAGCTTCTTGAACATCTGGCTCCTTGGAAGTATTGTATATGTCACCCCATGTTTGCTTTAAAGAAGTACGTTACATTGAAGTTGCTATGTTTAACTGGGAAACCTTTTCCTCCTCAACATCCATTCAGGACCATAAACAGCACTTTATTGTCTTCTGAAACTGCTGTGTTGTTCTGACTATTCTGTCCTAAAATATAGCCTTTTGTTCTGTGACTATTCTTGATCCAATTTATAAGAAACAATTAATATGTCATTAAACTTTATGAAGCTGCATACATGCTGTAATGACAAATGTATTACTTGATGGTTATTACATGTAGCTGTTGACACTTTGTAATGTTGACACAGTTTCTATCCAAACTGTCATTTCAAGCATTTGCTCAGACTATTGTTTGTGTTTTCACTGTCCAATATGGACAATGAACAAAGCATGGCCTGGATGCCAGTATTTTTCCACAAGGACAATATCATTAGTTTCCTCTTGGGAACGAGGGAAGGTATGAGTCGAGTGAGGGCTGGTTGAGGAGAAAAACCTGTTTGTAAGAGAGTTGGAATGATATATTCAATTCAATTCAATTCAATTTTATTTATATAGCGCCAAATCACAACATAAGTCGCCTCAAGGCGCTTCATAGATACAGAGAAAAACCCAACAATCATATGACCCCCTATGAGCAAGCACTTTGGCAACAGTGGGAAGGAAAAACTCCCTTTTAACAGGAAGAAACCTCCGGCAGAACCAGGCTCAGGGAGGGGCGGCCATCTGCTGCGACCGGTTGGGGTGAGAGAAGGAAGACAGGATAAAAGACATGCTGTGGAAGAGAGACAGAGGTTAATAACAGATATGATTCAATGCAGAGAGGTCTGTTAATACATAGTGAGTGAGAAAGGTGACTGGAAAGGAAAAACTCAATGCATCATGGGAATCCCCCGGCAGCCTATGTCTATTGCAGCATAACTAAGGGAGGTCCAGCCCTAACTATATGCTTTAGCAAAAAGGAAAGTTTTAAGCCTAATCTTGAAAGTAGAGATAGTGTCTGTCTCCTGAATCCAAACTGGAAGCTGGTTCCACAGAAGAGGGGCCTGAAAACTGAAGGCTCTGCCTCCCATTCTACTTTTAAATACTCTAGGAACAACAAGTAGGCCTGCAGAGCGAGAGTGAAGTGCTCTAATAGGGTGATATGGTACTACAAGGTCATTAAGATAAGATGGGGCCTGATTATTTAAGACCTTGTATGTGAGGAGCAGGATTTTGAATTCAATTCTGGATTTAACAGGAAGCCAATGAAGGGAAGCCAAAACAGGAGAAATATGCTCTCTCTTTCTAGTCCCTGTCAGTACTCTTGCTGCAGCATTTTGGATTAGCTGAAGGCTTTTCAGTGAGTTTTTTGGACATCCTGATAATAATGAATTACAGTAGTCAGCAATATGGCAACAAGAAATCAACTATTTTAAATAACTAGGGTCAAGTGGTTTCTTGTATATTTCAGCAGTGATATGAAATCACAACAAAACCAGAGTGCTGGAATCCCAGTCTGTGGCTTTAATTTAAGAGCAGGTTGTTGGTTTTAATGGAGGATCTTAAAGTATTGTATCTGAAATGGGGATATTTGGATGTAGCAGTACTAATAATAATGATGGTGAATTTATTGAAGAAGAGCTATTGCAGTTGCAACTTCCATGCATTTATATTCGTAATATTAGCTTCAAAGTGTACTTAACTAAGTTATGACCAACAAAAAATGTCTGGGAAAGAAAATGAATACTTTTAGGTTTGTCTGCTTTTTTTTTTTTTCTTTATTCATCACAGCTGGCCAATCATTTTTATTTTTCAGTCATGAACACTCTGCCTCCCAAAGGTCATCTGTTGGATTAAGATCTGTTGACTGTGGAGGCCGTTTGAGCACAGTGACCTCACTGTCATGTTCAGAAAATCAGGTTGAAATGATTTGAGCTTTGTGACATGGTGCATTATCCTTCTGGAATCAGCTATGAGAAGATGGGTACACTGAGCTCTTAAAGAGATGGACAAGGTCAGCGTGGTTGTAACAAGCAGTGATTTGAGTTACTGTTGCTCTCCTATCAGGTCAAAGCAGTCGGGCCATTCTCCTCCGACCTCTGCCATCAACAAGGCATTTTCACCCAAAAAACTGCCTCTCACTGAATATTTTCTCTTTTTGGACCATTCTCTTTAAATCCTAGAGGTGACTGCAAGAGAAAAACCCAGATCAGCAGTTTCTTAAATACTCAGAGAAGCCCATCTGGCAACAGCAACCTTGTTCAAAGTAACCTAAATCCATTTATTGTTCATTCTGAGGCGCAGTTTGAACTTCAGCAGGCACTCTTCACCATTATTACATGTCTAAATGCATTGAGTTGCTGTCCTGTGACTGGCTGGTTCGTATTTCTGTTAATGTGGAGTTGAACATGTGTATCTAATCAAGTAGCTGGTGAGTGTATATATTATGGTAGAGGGGGGGGAATATAAGGTCATGTGAAAAAGAAATACTGTGCAATACTAAAAAAAAAAGAAGTCCCCCCCTCCTGCTTCAATTGGAATTAAGCAGGTAAATAGCAGCCAGGTGCTGCAAATGAAACACATTGATTAAGTGATCAGCTGTGAATGTGAGCACCTCTGTGACAGTAGAGGTTTTGACAGTTTCACCTGGCATTCAGGTTCAACAGGTTCATGACAGTACAATCAGAAAAAAACTCCAATCCAAATGTATTTATAAAGCACATTTAAAGACAACAAAGTTTAACAAAAGTGCTGCACATGAAACAAAGGTTTACATAGTAAAACAGAAGGGACCATATGCATTATATACACAGACATTCATCCACACACACAAAGCAGTAACACAACAACAGAATTACAAACGTCACAAGTATGGCTTCTAGAGCGATGTCCGTTTGGAGACAAAACTAAAGAGCAGATGTTTGCTCATAATGTACAGCACCACATGTGGAAAAAACCAAACATAGCATATAAGGACAAACACCTCATGCCAGCCGTGAAGCACATTGGTGGAGGGCTGATGAGTTGGGTTTGTTTTACATCCTGTGACTGTAAAACAAACAGATTGCAGTAATTGAGCTGAGCGTGACTCCTCTGAAAACTAATAGAGTCAAATGTGAGGTCGTCTGTAAGAAAGCTAAGTCAAAACTGAGTCAAGCAATAGGACAATGATCCCAAGCGCAGCTGAAAAGAATCAAGGTGTTGCAAAGGCCCAGTCAAAGTGCAGACCTTAACCTAATTGAAAGACCTCTGCATAAATGAATGCTGGTAAACCTCAATAAACTGAAGAAATGTTGTAAAAGACTAGGCAATTTTAGAGACTGACAAACACATACAGAAAATGAGTACTTCAACTTATTGCTCTTAAAGGTGGGTCCACAAGCTATTCAGTCATGCCATGTATTCATTTTTTCTCAAGATCCGGTCATGGCATGTTCTGTCAAGTCCATCTCCGAGGCAACAACCACAAAATAGTTTAAACACCTTTCACCTAAAATAACCTAAAATAAGCAAAGTGGCCTAGAACTAAAAAGCTTAGGCAACATTTTCTGATTTATCATTACATACAGTTACATTACATACACTTCAGCAAATGTTCTTGGTTACCTTACTTTCTTTCAAAATAAATGAACTGCTACACCAGTACCCATAGAGGAGGAATTGCCTGATCAGCTCACTAAACCTTTTTTTTTTTTTTTTTGCCTTGTTTATCAGATTTTCTTTCATAAGAGGCAAATGAAGTCCATTGCTATACATGCTCAGACACTTATGGTCCTCATCCTTGTATGAATAATCCATAAACATTAATCATGTCTTCACGGGGAGGTCAACATTGTGACACAGTTCTAACAAAACAATGCTTTTCCCAAAACCAACTGAGAATCTGCAGGCAGGGTTTCAGGTGACAATTCTAAGTTATTAATTAACATGCTTCAGTCATGGCACCTTCAGAAAAACCTGCCAAGGAAAGTCTGTGTTTGTCTTCCTTTATTCCAATGTGCTACCCACACAGCCGCCTTTGAAATGTGAATGCTACATTCTAACTTGTTGCTATGGGGAGTCACAGGACATCGCTGATATGAGTCATCGTCTAAATTGAAACAGATCATGGCCACTAAATACCACCCTCTGACTAGAAGCAGTTAATGGCAGTGATGACTGTGTCACTCTAAAAAACACACCGTATTAGTCAACAGATTACCTAACCGTACAATATAGCATTTTGCCTTTGGCATCTGTGCTTCATGCCAAGAAAATTTGCATGATGAATGTCTGTTTTCACAATGTAACTTTTAATCCACCCTTAATTGTGGAAAATTACAGAAGTGTGAGGTTTGGTCGCCAGAGGATAAAAGGATGTATGGAGCTAAACTGGTAAGCAGTGGAGATTTGTAAGCCACCGATGCTGGCCTTTTGATTGGTTAAATCTTGTGGGCCTGGAATCACCCAATCCCTGTCTGGCCCTGAGGAGATTATTAGAGCCTTGCCAGGGTTTATATAATCCTGGTCAACAATAAGTAAAAGCTCCCTCCATATATAAACACTGCACACACATGGGATGAAAATTTTGCTACTATAGAAATCCAACATGGAATCCTTCATCTCTTCAGCAGCTCTGAAAACAACATCTCAATCACAGCAAGTTGCAAAATGCCATTTAGACACAATGCAGTTATTCAGAAGTTGTAATGAAAGTCAGTACCAACAGAACCACAAGAGAGGAATTGAAAAGTGAGGTCCATAATTAAACTAATCTGAATTAAAACCATTTAGCAGTTTGTTTGTTTTTTAAACAGATGCCTATGACTTCTTGCATCTTGGAACCAGCAGATAATTACACTGCAATAAAATGTGCCTATAATGCTGCAATAACAGCAAACGCCACCAGCAAACAAATCGTTTGCTGCATACTTCAACTTAATCCTATTATTGTCCAGAAGTGACTTCATTACTCTTTCATTCTCGTTTCATTTCTTTGACTATGAAGAACGAAAACACATCTGGCTTTAGTCTCCACGAAAACTTTATTTTCAATCTCTAAAAATAAAATCCATAAAAATAACAATGTAAAGTCTCTCAGAAAGAAAGAAAGCGTTTTAAAGCTCTTTCCCCATACTCATACAGCAATCGTCTGTTAACCATCCTCCATGTTATGCATCATTCACGCCTGACACAGATAGGGATTGGCCTATCACATTATAAAACTGATGTTTTGGACTGAGGTCATTCAACATTGGTGTCAAAAATACATACAAACACAGTACTTTTCGTTTATTTTTGTATTCTGGGGATGAGGTGTTGATGCGTGAACACGTTACACTGTGGGAACAATGACCACAATCTAGAAGGCCAATGATTTCAAGCACCCTGGCTGAATTGCTTTTTTTTTTTTTTTTTTTTTTTTTTTTTTTTTTAATTAAGAGCTGAATTGCTCTTAATAATCTCACGATTAAGCTCGTCCAGTAAAGTGCTACTTTGTCAACAAATGCCTGAAATGTCATTTCTGCTTAGCATTATCTGTTAATGCTAACTAAAACTGTCTACATGACAGAACAACAAAATCCTGAAAATGACTTTAAACAAACAAAAAAAAAAAAGAAAAGAAGAAATGTGGTATCTAATGCACAAAGTTTCAGTACTTAAAAAACTTAAAGTCTGTGTTCGTCGATGTTTTGTCACTTTAACATTGCACACTAAGACACATTCGGTAGGAGGTTCATAAAAGATGCACTTCAAACAAGATTAAATGACATTTCAGCACTGCAGTGCACTAGAAATACATTAACACACAGTAGATACACAACAGATAGCCTGCTATAGAAGAAATGTACATTGTAGGTGATGCAGTGAGCCCTGAAGTATATTGTACACAATGTGGACATAATGCAATAGAGACAAATTTCAGTAATGTAGAGCACAAAATGAAATTTGCATAAAACACAATCTGACAACTCAACTCAACTCATGACTGTTGGTACTTGTGACTTTTTGTTACGATACAATATTAGTACATGAACTTTCAACACAATACAGTCACAGAAAGATAAAAATAACAGTGAAAGTAATGAAAACAAAGAAGAAAACACACTACTAGGAAATGTAATATAATAAAAATAGCAGTACAGCTCCAGTTATGCCCTGATTTAGGTCATCAGTGACAACATCGTAAACAGCCAATTCAAATGGACCATTTACATTATGTCATTCATTGCAAGGGGAAATGATAGTAGCGATAATAACAACATTATTAGTCTTGTGCTTCTTTCTGCTCTCTCTTTTCTCTCTGTACTGCAAAAGATGTATATATTAAAAACATTAAATATTAACCGTAAGTTTCACTAAATTTAGATGCAACACCTTCAGTAGGCTAAATCAAACAGATATAATAATCACAATAAATATAATGGTAATATTCAATACCAGCAGCGAATGCAATGCTTCGCAGCATTAACTCTTTTTTTCCCCCCAAAGTTCATAATGGCCCCTCAACCAAACAAATAAAAAGAAAAAATTAAAAATAAATGGATATTTGTTAATATCCAATATATGTATGCTACACCAGCAACTAAGCCTACAGTCACTGAGAACAAGAGTAAAATAAAAAGCTTAAAAAAAAAAAAAAAAAAAAAAAAATCACAGAATACATTTATTTTCACAATACAAAAAAGACAAGTGCATATGTCAAATAAGGCAAATATTGAATTCACTTAGAGTACAACAATTCTAAAAATCCCAGTAGATATTTTGAATACAGGAATAACAATAAGCACTGTACAAAATTGACACGCTAGTGTCAAATAAGATTCAGAGTCATAGAGAAGTCATAGTTTTTTGTTTTGGTTTGGTTTTTTTAAAATGTGAAGAAGCTTTCATCATTTAAAAAAAATGATTACACTAAGCTTAGATCCCTGTTAGAGAGCTACAAAATACAACTGTAAATATTACAGACAGAGCTTCATACATCTCTGAAAAGTCAACTCTTTCTAAAAGCCCCAGACACCTCCCACCCCACTCGGTCCTTGTTACTACAGTGAAAAATAAACAAACATGAAGATGCCCACAGAGCAGACTGAGACCAAGCCCAGGTTGAGGAGAAGTTTGACTCGAGGTGGCTCGTACAGCATCTCGGCGATGGCTCTCGCGTCCTCCTTCGCCCCTTTTTGCTGAGCGCTCTGCGATTCTCCCTTATAGCCGCAAACCCAGTCCAGCAAACGCATGCACCTGCTCGTCTCCGCACCACTACGGCAGCCTTCCTCTGCTCTGATTGTCTCCATATTTCTGTTACCAATCTGGGCTCCAGGAGTGGTGGCAGGGGACGTTTCTGTACTTGGTGTTGCTGGGTCATGGTCTGTGGAAGGGACCAGAAGTTTGATATCCATCCCGTCCACGCACCTCTCTTTTTTAACGTCTGGGGGCAGCTCTTTACGCAGGCTTGTGTCACCATTACAGTGGTTCTTCTCAGTCAGCCGGTACGTTTCCTCTCTGTTCTTAGGGGGAGTCATTTCAATGCTGTAGAGCCCCCAGAGGGTGGTGGTGCGAACTTGCTCCTTATCTGGTGGAGAAGTACAGAGACTGACCACAATTGCCACCAACCCTGAAATCCAGAACAGCCCAGCAGCAAAATACATGTAGTGAATTCGAACAACGAAGGCAGGCCTATTATCTGGCTGGTCACAGTGAGGCTGACGGTAGATAAATGCCAGGATCAGTCGTATGGTACCTAGGGTAAAACCCGTCATGCCTCCCCAGAATGCACCTCTCTCATTACATCGCTTCCAGAATACACCTAGAAGGAAAAGGGCAGCAATTGGTGGAGTGAGGTAGCCAGCAACTTCCTGGATGTAGAGGTATGTCTGTCCACCTTGCATCTCAATAATGACAGGCACCCAGGCAATACTGATGACCACCATGACCACAACAAACATGCGGCCCACAATCAACAGTTCGCGTTGGCATGCCTTCGTCCGAAATGTCTGGTAGATGTCCAAGGTGAAGATTGTGCTTGCGCTGTTGAAGATCGAGTCAAGGTCACTCATCAGGGCAGCTATCATGACTGCCATCATAAGACCCCTAAGTCCCACAGGCATCACCGCCATGACCAGACGTGGGTAGGCAATGTTTGAGCAGCCAGCTTGGGAACCACAAACAGCCATGCAGTGCTCCGGCCCGATGCAGGCAATCTCATCTGCAAACAAAATGCGGGATATCATTCCTGGAATGACTATTAGAAACATGGGCAGGATTTTGAGAAATCCAGCCATGAGTGTTGAGCCCTTTGCATGAGCAATGTTTTTTGCTGCCAGTACTCTCTGGACAATGACCTGGTCCGCACACCAGTACCAAATAGATGCAGGCGTCTGGCCAAAAAGAAAACCTGGCCAAGGAATGTCTTCATCCAGGGGACCTCGAAGGATGCTCAGCGAGTTTGGTTTAGGGTCAATGCGACATGAAGGCGAGTATGTGTAGTTTCCAGTGGCTAGTATAGCGGTAACATTAGGAACTGCCTGCATGTACTTAGTTCTGACACCCTCTAGCCCACCGACTTTGATCAGGCTCATAATGGTTAAGGTGAGGGCTCCACCGATCATCAACACTGCCTGAAGGGCGTCGGTGTAGAGCACTGCCACCAATCCACCAGTGACAGTGAGCAGAGCAGTCATACTGATAAGCAGAACAATAGACAAATAGAGATTCCATCCAAGGGACTCCTGAATAAAGAGAGCTCCAGCATACAAGTCCACAGACAGTTTGGTAAAAATGTAAAGCAGCACAGACAAGAAAGCAAAGTAAACCTTGAGTCGTTTGCCACCATAGCGTTTTGATAGGTACTCTGGCATGGTGTAGACTCCTGAGTGGATATACACAGGGATAAACACCCAGCCAAGCAGCTGCAGAAGTAGAAGTGCATTAAATTCCCACGCTCCTACAGCATAGCCACTTGCTGCTCCTGACCCAGCCAGGCCAATGAAATGTTCACTGCCAATGTTGCTGACAAACAGCGAGGCACCTATCACAATCCATGTCATGGAGCGTCCAGCCAGGAAGTAGCCGCTCACAGTGCTGCGATTGGCTTTCCACATGGCAAGAAACCCGATGGCTAGCACCAGGACGAAATACAGTGCCACCACAGCTATGTCCACTGCTTCCATTCCACCAGCCATTTTTTTTACAGATTATGTTTAAAAAAAAAAAAAAAAGTCTTACAGGAAACTTTAAAAAAATAAAAGAAAATAAAGAAAAATGGAAATATATAAATATACTTATTTTGCACTTGTTTAAATGGAATGGAAATGTTGTGCTTTGGTTTGCTGTCTGGATGGAAGTTGTTAAGATCCACTGTCTGGTCAAATACACTACTTGGATGGGGTTATCCACTGGCACTGAGGTCGTTCTAGTTTTTAAGCGGAGGATGCTGCACGTCTCTGGTCTAGAAAAGCCAAGAGTTAAAATTCCTGCAAGACAGCAAAGAAAAACACCACATTAGAGGTTTGATTTGAAGTGTAGTGGGGGCAAAAAAAAATAAAATTACAGAAATGTGTTGCATCTGATGACAAAAATAAAAAGATCAAAAATCACTAATAAAAGAAAATATATGTAAATATATGAAAATATGCTCAGTAAACTACATGAAGCTCAATATATTATTGCTCATTTCCAGCTTTGCAACTCTAGTATTTTTCCAGTGGGATTAGACTTCCTGTGACTTTCCTCGTTAATCTGTTTAAACACAAAAGGACTCAAGCCACACTACTATAAAACCTTCAAAGAAGCATTATGTAAGACATCATGAAATGTGGCAAAGACTATGCCGCTGCGCCACTACCAAATGTGCAGTTTGACTTGTGCCTTACACAAAAACTTGCAGCGCATTAAAATAAACAGGTAGCAAAAATACATTTAGGGCTACAAGTTTAAATATGGAGCTAAAGGAGTATAGCTCCTTTATATATACCACACAAAACAAGGACCGATTCACAATGTCTGCTTTTATGGACACACCTGAATCTGTTAAACTGGCATCGTCATATTCCACTCCTGAAATTAGAAGGACATTTAACTGCACCAAAAGTTTATAGCTAACTGCATTCTGCATATGCTAAATATTCCAAATTCTGCAGGAACATAAAGTTTACAAGAGGGATGGATTAAAATAAAATTCTTGTGTCAGCAAAAAGTAATATGCAAGGGGATGTCAGAGCACATCTGTTTTGTGTCAGTCTCATACACACATACACACACAAACATACAAACACACACTTGGCTGCCAGGCCCCTCCTGAGGTTTCAGCTTGCCATGCATGGGAGAAAATAACCCCACGCATCGGACTTCACAACCATGCTTTATGCATAACCATCCCTCTCTGTAAAAGAAGCCTTTGTTTTCATTTTACCATCTCATCATCAAGGCCTGCGCTCCATGTGTTCACCACAAACTGCCCATGAGACTCTGAAATATAGCATTCATTCATTCAGCAGACAAATAGAATTGTATTTGCAATATCATTATTTAATGCAAGAGTCAAGCTCAATCACCAACACCCCGGTATGCCAGGATGGGGACTCGCGCAGCATGCTCCCACATACTGACATCATGGGTTTAAATAATGCCACGGGGCAGACTTTAGCACATGCATAACACATTAATAAATCCATGTAGTTAAAGTTTCTTTCTTCTTCTTTTTTGTTTCTAAGCCAAGACCTATCTAAGAAGGTCTAGTGTGCAAGTGCATAGCAGTTACTTGACAGCAGAGATGCACGCCAAGACAAACGTGTCCTGGCATGTGCCAATACCACATTGGGAATACGAATTACAATAAAATATATAAACCCTGAGGATAAACAGAAGCTGCAATTTATTTAAGGAGTCGTTAAGGACTAAACTTATGCTGAGCAGCTTACTTTGCACAGCCGGATTTTAAATGAATGTCGCTCTCTGGCAACGGTCACAGCAGCCTACAAGGAGACACCAAATGTGGCACCTCTGCTTTAAATGTCTAATAACACAATAAGCGATCAAGGGCTTTGGAGCAAAGGCCGACTGACGCCATCGTGGAGAGCAGCGGTATAATGGATAGTTAGTGTACAAAACAATGCCAGATGTGCCTGACAGCCTGAGAGTGCCTTTGTGAATACAGAGAGGAGGGCGACACCAGTCTACCACGGTCAGGCAAGTAGTCCCAACTGCACCTAAGTAGTGGGGGGAAATTTCTAGAACAGTCACTCATTCATCCGCCTGCAAAAACTGCGCATCTTCCAAGAGATAGCAGTCGTCATCATTAGCCATCCTCGAGATGCGGGACGCGTTTCCAAACACACACGGACGGCTCTACGCGTACTCCTTCACACTTTTTACCCTTTAAAACATCCGTCATTTCCCCCTGCCTGACGTCAGCTGTAAAACATGAGTCTGGTGGCTCAACAGTCAGTTGGCACCCCATTGAATGAGACCTAGCGTAGCTTTAAATAAAAGCAGCCTCAATGGACTTCCCGCTGGCACGTGCTCGGATATTTTGGTTTATTGACAAAACAGCTCAGCCTCCACACACACACTCACCGGTTCTGCTGATAAAAAAAAAAAAAAGTCAAAACAAGTCGCTACACATGTACCTGGATCGCTAGTGTTCGCGAACGCGCCAAAAGCAAAGAGATTCACAACCGTCTCTCTCCACGCCCCATAGGCGGAGATGTGTGTGGAGAAGCGTCTTCGTACTGAATGCTCGCAGCTTCCTCGGCTCACGTAGGTCGCCTCTCCAGGTTGTGGACTTCACATTAACTGCCGGCGTGTCTCTTCCGACTTTCACAGAAAGCTGTGATGCCCGTCAGACAATGCTGCCCTCGCTCCTTATAGGCATCCGCTCGATTCCACGCCCCACACGTGTATTACACCCGTGACGTGTTACAGGGCGCAAAATACCGCCTACTAGAAATTGCTCCGGTTTATTATCACTAGGCTACTGGTTCTCCTGGTCACCTGTCTGTTTATGTAAGCTTAGGAAGACAGGCAGGTGCACACTGAGCGATTCAACGGGAAGTCGAGAGTCCTGGGTCACGCCCACCCTTTTCCTCAGCGTGCTTTGAATGAGGAAGATCATTTGCTTGTCCTTAAACAAAATAAGTAGGTCAGGCATATGCATTTTTACGAACTCGTGAAAATTAAAAAGTGTCGGGTTTACTTAAACGTGAAAATGGAGAATAGATGTTAGTATTTACTGGTTTGTCTAACTGGGTAAAGTTGTCTAAATGTTTAGTAACTTTCCACTGCTGATCAGACAAAGCATCCCTAAGCTTGCCAAATCTTCCATAATCTTTTATGTACCCCTAATTAGATACCAAGGTGGCTGCTTAACCTGAACTAACACACCTGGAAGGTCTCGAGCTGCTGCCAATCGGGGAAACTGCTAGAAACCCATTCAAGGCCAGGTCACTGAAGTGTAGCTCCTAATGAGATTTATTTTTTTCTGAAGTCTCCCCAGAAAGGAATTTTTGGCCCGCATGCCAACAACAATGCCCATCAGAGGAATAAAGTTATGCATACTTTGCTGTTGCAACAACACATGTTTTCATTTTCCAAGTGACCTGACACGGACGCTGCTATTTGTTGGAGAGCATCGGGCTTGCAATCTGGAGGAAATAGTTGTCATTGTAGAGCAACAAGAGAAAACACCAGCAATCATCAACACCTAATTTATAGTGACTGTTGTGCCATCACTCCATTGCAACACAGAGCTGAGCCACATGAGCTTTGCTCTCTAAAAACAATCATAATAACATTACATCCAGTTGGGAGAAAAGCAAGTGTCTCATTCTTATCAGACAGCAGCACCTCTTGTGTTGAGTGGGCCCTAAATAGTGTGTGCATGTGAAGTAGGTGTGTGCATTAATGTTACCGCTTGCAAATATTTGCATGCTCCGATTCTTCAGTGTGTGTCTGTTTGTGCGTGTGTATGTTGCATAGTGTAGATAGTGTTAGAAGAGGCTTGCAATGCAAGTTAAAACACTCACTATAATCAACCGCACAGCTTGGGTTCTGTTAAAACAGCTGGCACTACTACTGAGCAAATAATATAAAGAATGTACCAGAAGGTTGTAGAGCATAACAATATTATAACAATAATAATCCAAAAGATATTGCTGTAATCAGGCATGTTGCCCTGACCATGATAATAACCGTCAACAGCCTCAGCAGACAGATAAGAATATGATTCTACTGGTTGAGTTTCAACAAAACATCCTGCACGGCAGACACAGTTCTGCATACTACGAAGGGAGGGAAACGGAGTAAATTTCCACTCACTCTGCTCTCGCAGATATCTTGGAAAATTCCATTTCGTGAAAGACTACATTTCCCAGCAGGCATTGCGCCTCTTTCGGTTGCGTTTTTGTTGCGCGACACTATGTTGCGGTGTGTTTCGATTTCACCAGGAAGTGGGAATTGATTGACTTTTGTGAGCGCGTGTGTGTTTTTGTTTGTTGTTGTTTTATTTTTAAATTTAATCTATTTTGGACTTTAAACTTTTTTATTTTGCTGGTAAAACCTAGTTATATTCCCTACCAGACTATGGCCTGAGCGCTTAATTGCTAGAGAGGGGCTCCTTTTCCCCTTTTTTCCTTAGTTACAGTCTTAAGTCAGATGGGAGACTAATAGTAAATTATTTGCCTCAAGGTTTTTGTACCCAGTAAGCATCATTGATTGAAGAGATGAGGAAGAGGTAGGAAACTTTATTGCAGTAAACTAACATGTGTATGGATGAATGAATGATTTTTGTTGTTGTTATTGTTTTTATCCCTGTCTAAATTATTTGCGTTTTACATCATATCTCTATAATGTCCTAGAAGAAATCACATAGTGGAATAAATACACCCGCCTTAATTAGGTATTCCTTGCCAGTACTGCATTCAGCCCCTTTTTGGCTTCAGAACTGCTTTTCTTCTGTGTGGCATGGATTATATAAGGTGCTAGAAACACATTGGTTTGGGATTTGGTGACTGTGGAGGCTATTTGAATATAGAAAATTTATTTTCGTGTTCAAGAAAACTGGTATGAGATGATTTGACCTTTGTGATATGGTGTGATTTCCTGTTGGGAGCGGACATGAGAAGATGAGTACAATGTGGTCATAAAGGGATGGACATTCTCAAAATACTCAAATAGGCTGTGGTGTTTAAATGAGGCTTAGTTGTTACTTTGGGACCTAAAGTGTGCCAAGAAAATATCCCCCACACCATTACACCACCAGCAGCTGATGCCGATGCTTTGCTTGAACTTCAATAAATACAGAATTTTGGAAGTTTGTATACTCAAATAAGCCTTTTTATTAATCCACCCCACTCGAAACATTAAAATCTATTCAGAGAGCAGTGAAAGTGTCTGCACTTTGATCTTACAATTCTTTAACCTTTGACCTACATATTAGATTTTCTTTTCCTCTCTTCACTTGTAGTGTCCTTTATTTTCTGTTGTTTTGAATTGCTTTATCTACATTTTCCCACGAAAAGCACCTCCGAACTGTCCCAAAACATTTTTGTTTGAAATACCAATATGATTTTTTTTATTTATTTATGCCAAAATAATGCAACCCAGTGTCATGTGTTGAATGAGTAATCCTTTACAAGCCTCTCCCAAGAGATCTGAAAAGACTTTGAGTTTCCAGTGTACACCGGCCGTTCTGTATTGCTTCATCGTCGCAGTCATAAAACCTGTGGTGTTGATCGGAATTAGATTGAACAGCTGCGAATGGGGGGGGGATTAAACAAACTGACAATTTTGGTTCTGGCCTGTTGGTTGTGAGGTTATTTATAAACAGGCTTTTATGCCTTGAAGTGGTTTAATTGCTTAGGATGAGTGCTGAACCCGAAAATAACAGCCTGGTCAGTTGCCCATTAAAGTGCATGTTTTAATCACTATATTTCAACACATTTTCAGGTCAAAGAACAGTAGGTGTGCAATGTAATGGGTAGTCTGTTATATGAACAGTAGTTACATTTTTATTGTGTGCTTTTTTTAGATTCTATATCAGTAGTAATTTTACAACATTTGTCCTTCTCGTCGTGGCAGTTTAAATCACAAAGAGTGACAATGCGATCATAGATTACAATTTTTACTTAAACCTGAGATCAATTAATGTGAAATTAATATAGAAATGACTATAAATAGACTACAAATAAATACTAGTTTGTTATTTTTGCCATCTATTAGAAGGAGCCTCAGCCTAGCAATAGTAAGACAATTTTGTTTCACTTGAATAAGACTTGATGCAGAGCTTGAAGTCAGCATGCAGATCGATCAAACACAGAAAAGGCTCACTGCACTTAACAGCACATCTGTGCACACAGACAAAAGAAGAAGATACACTCTTCACTTTGCAAGCCTTCCACATTTAAAAGCCAAATGAGATTGCAATTATCTAGATATTGTTATACAAGACAGGCGTTACAGATGGAGAGTAGCAAGACACTTTACAGTCCCAGTTATTTAGTGGTTGTTCCTGCACTGTAGGTTTGACTTCCTAGTATTGTTGGATTAGTGCTGAAGGTTAGAAGTATATGTGTACACTATTTTCCAACAGCCATTTTAAAAACTTGTTAAAAAAACAAAAACTATCCCGCCTAACTGGTTTGATATGACTCACACTGCAGTGCGTTAACATTGTTGTTCATTCTATCCACGCATTGCTGCCCTACCTCATTCAATGTTCAAGCAAAATAGAGGAAATGTTAGCGGGAGAACTGGGGTGCAGAATAACTCACGTTCACACCAGTAATAAGCATTCGGTAAACAGGTGACTTTGGGAGATTGTGCTGGATCGTTACAGCTGTGAATACTTTCTTTATTAACCCAAAAAGGTATTTTTGGGAAAACCTCTGGTGTCTCGTGTAGTCTAGGTCACTCGAATTTGTTGTTAGTACCAACCCTGCATATTAAGAGAAATGTAGGACACAATATCCAAGGAAAAGTCCTTCGTCTGGCAGGTGCCTATAAATAAGGTTGACGCTGTTCATCTCAGCAGCTGCTGTATTGTTTTAATTCACGGTCAAAGTCCTAACAAATGTTAACTTAGGAGTTAAAGTGTAATCGTAAGGAACTCAGCACTGTGATGTGACAATAAAAAGTCATTCGATTTGATTTGACTGAGGCTGGTACTTTCTAAGTTTGTTTTCAGGGTTTTCTTATAATATCTTTCTTTGGATTCTTCTAAGAAAGACAAACCACAGATCTCTTTTGCAGAAGGCACCTGTATCTTGGGTGTGGTATGTGGAAGTATTGTATGTGTAAAATGTTAGTTCAGTTAGTCAAGATCACAGAGACGTGTCTGCTATCAGAATGACTAACATTTTCTCAGAAATATCCAGACTGGTCGACTCCCAAAGAAAGCCAGGTGTACTGGAAGGACCACACGCTGCACTGTTTACTATCATGTTGCACACCTCACTATGTAACTTTGTTGGATACTTTTTCTTTTGCTGGCAATCCAAGAGCTGATAAACAGTCCTTTTCTGAAAAAAAAACCACAACAAAAACAAACAATAAAGTTCTATTTTATGTTTTTTTTCTATTGTGTTCTATTCTGTTTAAATCTATTGTGTAGTTGTGGAGCCACCTTGAGGCCAAGGAGCACAGAAATGTGCCATTTGGGATAGTTCATCCATAGCAGATGTAGTATCAGTTAAGATGAAATTACACAATGTATGTGAGATTTTAACAGCGTATTAATGAGAAACCAGTCATCAGTGAAACAGAACGTGAGGGCAGGAAACAGACAGGAAAAAGAAAAGAGAGGCAGAAGACTAACAAGAAGAATAAATCAAATCTTTCCCCTCCTCTTTGTCCAACTTTGTTGTGTCTGATCTTAAATACTGTAGCACAACTTTTGTTTTTAGAGTGTAAACATAGCTATAGGATCCGTGCTTTTGTCTTAAAGCATGTTTGAGTTAAATTAGCTAACTTGGCTCACAAATTTAAAACCTGGAAGCATTCAGAGAGCATCAGAACTACAAAAGCTAAATGGTCCAGTTTAGAAAGTATTCATTATGAACTTTAATATGCGTCTGCATTTATGTCCATAGTAACAGAGATCTTCAAGCTTCCACACTACAGTAGCATTAGTACTAATGAATTCATTAGTTAAAGAGCAGTCAAAGGTTTGTGCACAAAACTTGTAAGACACACAAAACCTCATTAACTTGGTAGGCCTGTTATTCTACAGTGGGTGTTTCTAGGCTTGACTAGATATCTAAAATGAAGTTAACTGTTATTAATAGTTACCAGTTAAGGGGATCCACAAGAGATTCAGAGGACTAAGAACAACTGCAAGCCTACTGAGCAGAAAGCCAACACAAAGTTACCCAAGTGACTGCAAAGCAAATGCAGGAATGTTCAGGAGGGCTGGCGAAGGCTGCACAATGGGGATGTATGTCGAGGAGGAAAGGAAACTTTCTCTGCGGCCTCCTCGCAAAAGTCAGTGTCTGAAGCGTTCACAACAATAATGAGCCAGAGTCGTTTTGGAAACAAGTGCTGTTGACAGATAAAGTTCAAATTGAGCTCTTTGAGAGTCATGAAAGATAT
This sequence comes from Maylandia zebra, assembly GCF_041146795.1. Lineage (NCBI taxonomy): Eukaryota > Metazoa > Chordata > Actinopteri > Cichliformes > Cichlidae > Maylandia > Maylandia zebra. The sequence goes on along the minus strand of NC_135182.1, from coordinate 18,336,843 downwards.
GTTTAGAGAAAGAAGGAACAGCATTTGTTGATAGTAGCATCATGAACACTAGTAAGCATGGGGGTGGAAATACTATGTTTTTAATGCAGGGTGAATCCTAAAGCAGGACAATGACCCAAAATGCAAAACTCAAAATCCATGAGAAGGAGCTTCAAGAAACATTGCTGAAGCTTTCCAAACAGCCCTCGTGGTCCCCTGAATTGAACGTCCTCAGAAATCTTTGTGTTAAAAATAGCCTGGCGAATTCTCAGGACTTGGCATGAACTGTGTGTACAAAGCAAATAAGATGTTTATCACTCACTGATCCATTTTTGGGGCACGGTGAGCAAGCACTTCCCAATACTGGAATTTCTCACTCGACCCATATAAATCTTTTCTATTATTAGACATAGTCTCCAAATCTAGTGATTATTGATAACATGCCACTCACTGGTATTCACATAACATGAAAAAAGGAGCTTCCGATTTCCGATTTACATGATGTTCCTCTTATTCAGACACACTGTACAAGTAATTGTGATGATAAGATATGCTTTATTTCAACTAACTTTAAACTGAAAATATATTTATATATAATTTTTCGTCATGAGGCAACCACGATCACAAATGACAAGAGGAAATTGTGGGTGTCATATTTGAAAAACCATAAAAACTATTTTATTCTGTGTCCCAGCATCAGTGTAAACTGTGAACCATCTGAAGCAAAGAATGGTCAGCATGCATCTATTTATAGCTCGCTGTATTAGAAGGAAGAATCTGTGTCTTCTTCTTCTTTCAGCTGCGCTCTTTAGGGCTTGCCACAGCGGATCATTTACCTCCATTTCACTCTTTCCCAGCATCCTCCTCTGTCACATCAAGCATGTCCTCCTTCCCCATATCCATGAATCTTGTGCTCTTCTTCTTTTCTTCTTGCCTGGCAGCTCCATCTTCAACATCCTTCACACAGCGTATCCACTATTCCTCCTCTGCATATTTCCTAACCCATCCTGAGCTGTACCTCTGATGTTCTCATCTCTAATCCTTCCCAGTCACTCCCAATGAAAATAAGATGGTCTTATACCATCTTTAAACTCTTGCTGACATCTTTCTGTCACAAATCACCCCAGGTGTTTAAACTTCACCACCTCTACGCCTTCTGTGTTCATCCTCCAGACCTTGCCTAAGCAATACAATGTAACAAAATTTTTTTGGCAAAAATAAGCACATTTAAATTATCATTATTATTTCAAATAGTGTAAAACTTCTTCTTTTCTACATCGTGAGGGATATTACTGAAAAAATATATCCCCAAAACCTGTAAGAAATGATAGAAGTGTATCTGCTTTAAATGTATTTTATTTAACGTTTACATGAGAAAGAATAAAGTCTACACGGTGATGATTACATCCTTGAACTTTCACACACATCAGGCCACATAGTTAAAGTTGAGGTTTTACTGCATGCGTGTAGACGCGTTCAGTCCTGGATTCTTATCAGATGTTGCCCAATGGACTTACAAGTCATCTCCTGCCATGTGACATCAGAGAAAATCTGTTGTCCTGTATGAGATGTGTAGATGTTTGTCAAATAAGACAGCCACTTTCAGGCTCTGGACTGTAATCACATATGTGAAGTTTAGGACAGAGAGTACATGAAGCACTGTATGAAGCCTAACTTATTTGATTCAATGAAAGTCACATTCTTTTGTAAGTAGCCTGGAGACATGTTTGTGTAATCTCAACTGAACTTAAAACACATCAGATTTCCTGTACAGATAAGACAGCCAAAAAGGAGTCTATCAAACAAATAGCAAATGGCCAAAACGGAAGAAAAAATTGCACAAAAATGACAAAGCAACTGACTTTTTGTGAAACATCTGCCTACCAAATTGTGACACATGGAGGTATAACTAATGGGGCTGCTAACATTTTTAGTTTTATAAATACATTGAATTTCTTCAAACTTGAACCACTCTTAAGTGCACAAGAAGGCATTCTCATTACAACTGTGCCCGATTACAGTGGCTCACACATATTTAAAAACCCTGATTAGAATAATCCAAACTCTTGTCTTTCTGTGAAAGTACAAGATTTTTGTAGCTTTTGTTAAAAACTTGGGACGTCAGAGATAGACAAGCACCACACGCTGCACTATGTCACACTCATGTTGTATGTCTCATGTTTCAATTTTCTAATATGAGGAAACTGTAGTATTTAAAATGCTTCACTTGTACTTCTGCTTGAAGCATTGTCATGGTCTTTAAGTAAGGTGACAGCTGGATTAGCGGGAGTTTAAAAAAAAAGATATCTACAGTTACAAGAGCTCCATCTACAGACGTAAACTCGATTTCGCAGGTTTCAATGCGTGGAAGCATCTGCAAAAGCAGTGCCATTATATAACTGCACAAGTCGCAGTTAAGACTTATTATGCAATATATAATACTTCAATTTTATGAATTGGTGCATTTGTCCAGTAAGATGGGGGGGTTGTCTTGATCTAACAGCTATAAAATGAACATAGAAAGGTCTTAAATTTGGTCTGAGAGGCTAGCGCAGATTCATGTGTAGTGTGGAGATATAACTCAGTCTGTGTTGAAATAATATTGGATTGTAAGTTATAGCCTACTCCTCTTATCTGGAAAAACTTTTTCAAATGACATTAAAGCAACAATAATAACAATAATAATAATAATGCTTGACACGTACCTTGGCAAGTGAAAGTCACGTTTAAGATAACACTCAGAAACCTCAGATTGCTTGTTTATGAAAATATATAGTTTGATTTTGTGGTTTGGAACAGGCATTTGAAAAACTATAACTTCTAAAAATTGATATATCAGCATATTACCAGTAACTACAATGTCATGTCTTATAAAAGGGCACGTCAGAGTGACAGTGAGCCTGCATGCAATAACAAAACCCTTAAATCACAGCTTCAGCCACCATTCATTATACAGACGCCTGTTCTGCTTCTGCTGTAAGAGATCAAAATGTTTTCTGTGAAAAGAGCCTATGTCAGGGTCATGGCACCTACATGGAATATAACATTAGTTATATTTACTGTTATAAATTAAAAGCAAGGTAATAATGTAGCTGGATATACAGTGACTTGCAAAAGTATTCAGCCCCCTTGAACTTTTCCACATTTTGTCACATTACAGCCACAAACATGAATCAATTTTATTGGAATTACATGTGAAAGACCAACACAAAGTGGTGTACACGAGAGAAGTGGAACGAAAATCATACATGATTCCAAACATTTTTGACAAATAAATAACTGTGGGGTGTGCGTAATTATTCAGCCCCCTGAGTCAATACTTTGTAGAACCACCTTTTGCTGCAATTACAGCTGCCAGTCTTTTAGGGTATGTCTCTACCAGCTTTGCACATCTAGAGACTGACATTCTTGCCCATTCTTCTTTGCAAAACAGCTCCAGCTCAGTCAGATTAGATGGACAGCGTTTGTGAACAGCAGTTTTCAGATCTTGCCACAGATTGGATTTAGATCTGGACTTTGACTGGGCCATTCTAACACATGGATATGTTTTGTTTTAAACCGTTCCATTGTTGCTCTGGCTTTATGTTTAGGGTCGTTGTCCTGCTGGAAGGTGAACCTCCGCCCCAGTCTCAAGTCTTTTGCAGACTCCAAGAGGTTTTCTTCCAAGATTGCCCTGTATTTGGCTCCATCCATCTTCCCATCAACTCTGACCAGCTTCCCTGTCCCTGCTGAAGAGAAGCACCCCCAGAGCATGATGCTGCCACCACCATATTTGACAGTGGGGATGGTGTGTTCAGAGTGATGTGCAGTGTTAGTTTTCTGCCACATATAGTGTTTTGCATGTGTTCCTAAAAGTTCCATTCTGGTCTCATCTGACCAGAGCACCTTCTTCCACATGTTTGCTGTGTCCCCCACATGGCTTGTGGAAAACTGCAAACAGGACTTCTTATGGTTTGCTGTTAACAATGGCTTTCTTCTTGCCACTCTTCCATAAAGGCCAACTTTGTGCAGTGCACGACTAATAGTTGTCCTATGGACAGATTCCCCCACCTGAGCTGTAGATCTCTGCAGCTCGTCCAGAGTCACCATGGGCCTCTTGGCTGCATTTCTGATCAGCGCTCTCCTTGTTCGGCCTGTGAGTTTAGGTGGACGGCCTTGTCTTGGTAGGTTTACAGTTGTGCCATACTCCTTCCATTTCTTGAACAGTGCTCCATAGGATGTTCAAGGCTTGGGAAATCTTTTTGTAGCCTAAGCCTGCTTTAAATTTCTCAATAACTTTATCCCTGACCTGTCTGGTGTGTTCTTTGGACTTCATGGTGTCATTGCTCCCAATATTCTCTTAGACAACCTCTGAGGCCTCACAGAGCAGCTGTATTTGTACTGACATTAGATCACACACAGGTGCACTCTATTTATTCATTAGCACTCATCAGGCAATGTCTATGGGCAACTGACTGCACTCAGACCAAAGGGGGCTGAATAATTACGCAAAACCCACTTTGCAGTTATTTATTTGTAAAAAATGTTTGGAATCATGTATGATTTTCGTTCCACTTCTCACGTTTACACCACTTTGTATTGGTCTTTCATGTGGAATTCCAATAAAATTGATTCATGTTTGTGGCTGTAATGTGACAAAATGTGGAAAGTTCAAGGGGGCCGAATACTTTTGCAAGCCACTGTATATTGGTGTTTGTGACAGTTCATAATAATAAAATAAAAGTCCCTAGCAGGGAACTTTTATTTTAATATTTTTTTCTATTTGTAAAATAGCTCAGGTTTTATCAGCTTTCACTACATTTCAACATGAAAATGTCCTTTGCACAACACTGAATTTGAAACAATCAAAACAACATAGAAAGCAGTGCTTACAGAAAAGATGCAAAAACAGAAAAGAAAAGCACTACTTACGAACTCACGACAGTAATCATTAGAACCTGGATCTGATCTGTATACTGTATTACTGGGCTGTCTGAGATACACTGATATCAGCATCTTCGTTTGTTTTGTTTTTTTCCAGGATATAACACAAAAAAACACAAAGTGTCCAACATATCTTGCACTGACCCCATTGCTTCCAGTACAGTAGCACCATATCTGAACAGATGGTGGTGCATGTTGTGTCTTCTTGATGAATTACCAGCTAATTTGGTGAATATATTTATGGAAAGTTAGTAAACAAAATCTCTTCTGTAAAACTAGGATAATGGATGTACTGTGTGGAAAGTAAGCACCAACGTTGTGCCTGCTCCAGAGTATTCTGTGTATAAGAAATAAAATATTTTTTTGTTGTTTACAGTACTCATATGTTTTAGAATGCTTAATTTGCAGTAATCTTACTATTAATAATGTATTCGTACTATCTGGGAACACGTTCCAACATGAATGAAACTATCTCCTGTTTCCTTTTACTAATTATGTTCGGCAGGTAGGAGAAAAGATAAGGAGTTAGAAAAAAGAGTGTGAATGATGTTCTTCCTGTTGAAACTACAATGTGCAGAAATTGGACTACAAAACGCACATCTCAGTTCACCACAACATGTTCTTGCCCTCCTGTTTTATGTCACTTATGTAAACTAGGAACAGTCCAAAAAAAGCGTTTACTACAAAGTTTGGAATGTTAAAGGAGAAGGCGCGTGGGGTTTTTTGTTTATTGTTAAAAACACTGGATTTAATAAAGGGGCACTGTGTCAGTTGTGTGACTGAAAGTTGTGGACAGGGATATTTTTGTTGCTGGACTTGTGGATTATTTAGTTCTATGTGTTTTTCTTGCAAGAGGAGAATATTCAAATGAACTGTGCAACTGTAATTTATTACAGTATGAAACATGCAATTTACTGTAAATTGCGCGAAACGTGATGCTTAAAAATAGTATGTCTTGTGAATCTGGTGGTTGTGATAGTTGCTACTAGGCGTGTTTGTTTGTATTTGAAGGACTTTTATTATTAAGACATTTAAACATTTTGGGTTTGGAGATGCATTTCTGGATATGATGACTATGTTATACACTGATATTATAATAGTTGTGTTTCCCTTTCAAGGCACATGTCCCAGGTTCAGGGTGGAAAGAGGCATCAGGCGGGGCTGCAGCATCTCGCCTCTTTTATTCATTGTAGCCATTGAATTCCTTGCTATTACTGTCATAAATTCAAACATCAAAGGATTAGACATAAATAACCACAAATTAATTATAAGTCAGCTTGCCAATGATACAACAAACTTTCTAAAAAATAAAGAACAAATTCCATTGGTATTATTGATACAATAAAGATCTTTTCTGATGCTTCTGGACTACGCCTGAACCTGGACAAATGTGAACTCATGAGTATCCATACTTGTTCTCACTCTTCTTTGTATGATACACCTGTCAAAAATGAGATCAAATATCTTGGAATTTGGTTAACTGGCTGATAGTGAAAAAAAGAATATTCAGAACACAATTGACAAATGCAAAAAAAACCTTTGAACCATTGGCTACAGAGAGATTTAATGTTGTTCAGAAGGACAATGTTAACCAAGGTTGAATCTTTGTCCTGATTAATCTATCCAGCTTATTCCCTAGTCATCTCACCAAGGATTGTAAAAGACATCAATAAGGTGAATTTTAATTTCATATGGAAAAATAAACATCACTATATCAGTAACAGGGACTTGATAAAAGATTATGAAGAGGGGGGTTTAAAAGCAATCGATTGTGAAAAAATGACTGGCGTGTTAAAGATTAATTGGCTCTGATCTTTCTTAAAAGAATGATGAGATCTGGTTCTTGATACCATCTTATTTTCAACAAAGTTGGGGATATCCAATTTCTATTAGTATGTGATTTTGAAATTTCTAAACTGCCCATAAAACTCTCCAAATTTCATCAACAAGTTTTGTTAAATTGGAAATTAATGTTTAAACATAACTTTAGTGCCCACAATGTTCCATTGTGGAATAATAGGGTGATATTGAATCGAGGGAAATCTATGTTTGTGGAAGAATGGATGACAAAACAAATTTGGTCTGCGACACATATAATGGATGAAAATGGAGATATACTTGAATTAAACAGGTTTAAATTTGTGTCAGACAACTGTTATATTTGTAAAACAACAAAGCAACAGAGCGCATGTTTTATGGGCGTGTGACTGTCCAAAATTTATGGAAATCTCTCCATGACCTCATATTGTCCCAGTCTAGAAATATTGAATTTTGGTCTTTTCAAAATATTCAAATTGGAGTAATTCTTAAGGACAAAAATAGTGAGTTTTTAGCTAACAATCTCATTATTATAACAAAATATTACAGTCATAAATGCCAATATGCTAAATCCTGCTTTTAAAAACGAACTCTCCCTTTTGCGTAAATCTCTGAAGCTAATAAATAAGCCCCGCCACGCAGATACTTCCGGGTTACTTCACTCATTTAAGGAACCTTCATTAGCAATGCGGCCTAACCGAACGCACCCCGTGGTCAGATCTCTGACGGCGAGGTGAGAGGTTTGTAAACACTGCACATCCTGGAACATACCAAAGCAGAGGGGGAGTGATGACATTTCATTACCGTCTACATCTCAATTTCACAACTGCACAAAGTGTTTAGTTTATGCTTCTTTTAGCACACATTTTGTAGTGTATCGACTTTTCTTTAAGGCACCAAGAAGGCGAATATTTACATTTACCGACTACACTTTCCCGGCTCCCACCCTTTCTTCTTCTCTGTGAGGAAGTGAGCGTCTGGTGCTGGATCAGCTGATCAGCTATAGGAGATCCCCGCCCAGTTGCCAGAGTCAGCCCTGGTGCTCCGGGTATGGTTGTTTTCACACACACATCCTTTTTTTTTTCCTGTGAGCGGCTTTTGCCTGGAGGATGCACCATCAGGACCGGACTGTCTGCCGCTCGTGTCTGAGTGCTGTGAAGCGAGCGTGGCCCCGCGCATCTCGTGCTGCTTTTTCTGTCGGTGAGTCATTCATGCACCACGTAGCTAGCTGATTTTGTTTGCGGCGGGGTTCTTTGCTTTAACACTATGCGCTTTATTATTATAACCAAAGAAACCCTAACCAAAGAAAACAAATGTGATTTTCCTGTGACGTTAGGAAAAAATAGGAAAATTCTATTTTTAGGATTTTTATCTGCTTACCTATGGGGAAAAAACGTGTCTGACTACTCTTTAATATATTTCCTAGCCTGTAAGGTAGTGATAGTATCATGCAGGTTTTGGTCTGAAGTCGTGCTGTTACATAATCTGTAGGCTCTAATGCTACAGTGTACTTACAGGCTAAAGGCTGCTGCAGCCAACTGTTATTTGGCCACATTTCATGCTGCATCCACAGCCTCTTTCATCATCATCCTATGCGCCAGCACCGTCACGTTAAAGCCTGCTGTGGCCGTGTTGGTGGTGTTAGTCAGCTGACGGGGCTTGTTGTGTGCCTTGGAGCGTGCGTCCACCCTCAAAGCACACACACTCCTGTTTCTGTAGAAATGCACGGGTTTATCACACTTGCTGTTTTTGCCGATACTTACAATGAGGAAGTGAGAATTTAAACTTTGTTCTGCCCGGCCTGCACAATTTGGTTATCAAGCTGTCACTTGTAATTCTCCAGAATGCTTTTTTCCCCCCCAGTCGCTACACACACACATGCACACAGACACACACTCAGAGTATTTGCAGGCAGACGTATGACTAAAAACACGTTAAACTGGTCAAAGTGTTTAGAGTTATTTGTCTTCTAATTGAAACCCTTGTATATAAGTTCTGTTAGTGGGGAGAAAACCCCCCACTTTGAAACATATCAGCAGTCCAATCCACCCATGACAGGGAGGAAAGCCTGGATTTTACAAACAGTGCTGGTTTTGCAAGTAAGCCTTGATGAAAGACTGTCTAACCTCATAGTTGCTGTGGTGCTGGTCCGTAGGTCAAGAAAACTCTTTGTGAACAGAGCTAACATGTGTCACATGCACGTGTCATTGATCACACATACACACCCGTGCATGGATGCTCTGGGTATTTTTGAACCGGCTCTTCTTTAATATTCAATGCACATTACAGTTAAAACACACACACACACAAAAAGAAGATGTGACCTTTTTTTTTTTTTTTTTTTAGATTAATACATGATCGGCCTGTATTTTCTAGTCACAGATGTGCACAATGATGCTTTTATGACCAGCAGTAAGAATCCGCACTACAGAAATGACGATGTCTGGGGTCATTTAGCAAACCTGGCACCACTGCAGGACACTTTATGTATCTAAAGCGTGTCACCACTTTTTGCATGACATTCGACTAATGTAAGATTCTATGCTGGGGGCACTTTGCATAATGTTTTAGCCATGCAGAGGGAGGGAATTGTGGGAATGCGCAAGGACAGTGCATTCCTGAATTCCATTCCACCAAGATGATCTAATGAACAGGTCGAATTACAGTTATTTGAAAAGTTTGAACAGGAAACGGAGTGACAGCAAGGTTCACATAGAAGAGGAAGAGTTTAAAAAACAAACAAACATTGAAGACCACAAAAAGCTCAGACGAGAAGCGCAGAAAATGGCTGCAGTGACTTCAGTCTTTTTAATACTCCATTCCACATATTTTTGTCACTGTTCCCAAATTACAGTACACAATAACATGTAGACGCTGGTTTGTGTTTGCATGTTCTCCCTCCACAGTCCAAACACTCTTATGTTAGGCTAACTGATGACTCTAAATTAGCTACAGATGTGAATATGGACAACAGAATGGTTGTCTGTCTCTGTGTTAGCCCTGTGGCTGAGTGGTGATCTATCAGGACCAATTTTGCGAAGGGGCTTCATGAGAAACTGGGACTATTGTGGAGGGCCACACTGATAAGGTGAGCTCATACACCCAGTTTCTCATGCGGCATCTTGGAAAAGATGGTGATTCCCCACCGTGCAACCCTGAATTGGATAAGATGAGGAGCATGGATGGATAGATGAATTCACCAGTTTCATCCAAGAGTATTTTTAAAGAGACCAAAAAAGGTTCAATTGAAAAATTTGGGTTTTGTTTGTTTTTTGCTGTTTAAAAAAGAAATGCATTTTTAGCTTTATTAAGCTAATTGTAAAAATCACCAACCAGGTTTTTTTTTTTTTCTTTGGAAGGCCAAAAATTAAGGATGACACCAATAATTGTATATGTAGGATAATGTTTACTCATTTTTCAAATCTACCAGCCAGTTAGCCTACACAGCTTTGTGGAGAGGCCTGTGTTTTTCTGTTTTGTCTGTTGTGTGTACTTTTTTCTTTTTAAATTTGCTAAATGTTCAAAGAAGAGCCTTTAAAAAGTTTTTATTCTTTATTTTCAGAAATTAAATGTAAATATGGGGCAGTGGGTTTATTTAATAGCCTAACAAAGTGAAGACTCTTTTGTCCAACAACGTGTAAAACACTTCACTGATCACAATGACGTGAAGAAAAGCCAAAATATAATATGCCCATATCCTCCTGAGAACCGAGGAAAGGGGAATCTTCCCATTGAACGTTTTCTGTGATTTCCTTCCTCTTTGGAGCTAAAAGAAGCCACCCAAACACACGAGATATCAATGGAAAGCCCAGAGTGTCCTCTATTTAGTACATCAGGACTTAGTAGGGTGGCTCAAATAAGTCAAAAGATATAGACCAAAATCAAACGTCAATTACATAGGACATAAATGAGTAGGCTCGTTGTCAGGACGATATGAAAAAGCAAGGTCTCAGTTGATCACCGCCTCCTCTGGACATGAAATAACCTCAACTCTTTCACATCCTCACTCAGTCTAGAGCTGGGTTTGTCTATTTTTCACTGGTGTCCTAGGCAGAGTTGTATTGGTAGGCTTTAACATTTTGTCTTTTATTAGATTTGAATTCTTTCAATCAATTCCTAAATTTTTGTAGGTTATAAATTTGCCAAATGGCATGTGATTTTCCCCGTGAATGAACTGTCGTCCTGAGCATGTGCTCGGGACGGTGTTTACAGTGGTAAAGCCCTCTTAGATCAGCCACAGGGAGTCCAGATGCCCGTGCTTCTCTAATCCTGCCTTCCTGCTCCCCCACCCATTCCTTTGTTTAGCTATATTTGAATACATAATATGCACACGTATTCACAAGCAACTGTCTTTACCGCAAAAACAAAGCAGGTAATAACCGGGCTTTACCGGTGGAGCATTAATCAACTTAAGGGCCAGACATTTCCCTCAAAAGTTGGTGGAAACTGAAACACGGTTTCAGTGCATTTATTCAACCGGTGGTCCAAAATCAAACTCTTTAAAAAAAAAAAAAATCTTAATCTTCCTTTGTGTCTGCAGGCCACTGTTTGCTAGCAAGTTTTCTCTGCTGAACCTAAAAGCTAAGCGAGCTGCAATGTTGCCCCATTTTTTTAAATTGTTTTTAAATTATTATTTTTTGCTTCCCAGAGGCCCAAAAATCAATTAATGCTGTTCTAAATTTTCCTGTAGACAAGAGAGATGCAAAGTGTATCTCTTTGTGTGTTTTTAAGCTCAGCTCTTTGCTTGTTTTTCTGCGGCTGTGCTCGCAGGGCTGCACAGTTCGTGTTAGAAAGAGTCCTCCTCCTCAGACTGAGAGACAGGTCAGACAGCCAAACACCGAGCAGTCATGAATGAGGGCATTTGTCTCCTTTGCCTCAGAGCTCGTGTATGTCAGTGAACAGAGCTAATTGGATAATTTTATTTGGAATAAACAAGCCTCAGAGGCTGAGGACATCCAGCAGGTTTCACACACATTTATGCTGCTACTGTTTTTTTGTTTTTTGAGTTTTTTCCCTCAAAAACTCTCATTTGCCATTTTTACCAGAGATATTATGCTGATGATGCTGGGATCAGACTAAAGTATCATGGATCCTGAGGAGTTGGAACTTCAGAATGACTACCGTTATCGTAGCTATGCGGCAGTCATCGAGAAAGCGCTGCGAAACTTCGAGTCTTCGAGTGAGTGGGCAGATCTCATCTCATCCCTGGGAAAGCTCAATAAGGTACAGTCTGAATGTGCAGAGATGACATGCTTTTAGCTCTTTTTTTCCATGTCTTCCTGGTGTTGACATTTTTGGTTCACCGCTGTTGCCTGTCTTTCAGTTCCCTATAGTTATGCATTAGTTCTCATTTCCCACATAAAAACTCTCCCTATGTATTTAACAGCTTTATAACTAGTAATAAATGAGCCACTGTCCTTTTTTTCAGTACAGCAAGATGTTGACTTTGGAGTGTCTGTGTGTGCCGATGTCGAACAGTTGGAATGCGAGGGAGAAATTTACCTGATTGATTTAAAACTGTAAATGACTTTAAGCACTGAAGTGTAATCTGTGGGGGGGTTTAGTTTAGTCGTCGTGTTTTGACAGGTTCTCACATTTCCTCTTAACGGTTTTTCGCCGTCATCTAAAGAGTTTTCTTATTATTTTCTCTGCATTTGAAACAGGCCCTACAGACTAATCTGCGATACTCCCTCCTGCCCAAGAGGCTGATCATAGGGAAGCGTCTGGCTCAGTGTTTACACCCGGCCCTGCCCAGCGGTGTACACCTCAAGGCTCTGGAGACCTATGAGGTCATTTTCAAAATCATTGGAACAAAATGGCTAGCCAAGGATCTGTTCATTTACAGGTAGAAAAACCAAACCTTTGATGCTTAAAGAAAAACAAAGAGTTCATAAGTTTACTTGAGCCTGTGTGTTTTTGTGCTTTTTAGTTCAGGATTGTTCCCACTTTTGGCCCACGCAGCCATGGCAGTAAAGCCCGTCCTGCTGACGCTGTATGAGCGTTACTATCTCCCTCTGCAGAAGGCTTTGCTGCCCAGTCTTCAGGCTTTCATAACAGGTCTCCTACCAGGCCTGGAGGAAGGACTGGAGGTCTACGACAGGTACGTAGCATAAAAAGCCAGTTTATTATGACTGAATTCCACGTATGCTGTTAGTACCTACAAGTTCACCAAATCCGAAGATGAAAGTAGAAATGCAAGACATCTCTTTGCACCTCTGAAGAAACAAAGACATTTGCATTTTCAGGGTTTTTCTTGGTGTTTGTTGTGCTACACATTTTGCTTTTAAAATGGAACAGCATGCATCTAACAAACAAGCCATCCAGATCTGGCCGCCGTGGCGAGCCCTGTGAATAAGGGAGGGGCTTTAGTATAATTCTGGTATTATTTATGAGATGCTATCAAATATTTTACAATTATACAGTTTTGGAAAAAAATGAAAAAGAACCCCGTATATGATTTAAGTTTGGTTGTTGTTCCTTAGAAATTTGCCTCCATGTGCAGCTGATCACCGCTCCCAGCGCTCCTGCTATTTGGATCACTGCCTGGAAGTTCCAGTCTGATCCCTCTTTAGGAACAAATTTGCAATTCATCCATCCTGCATCCTGTTCAGTTTTCTGGCCGCACCAACACAATCATCACTAACCACTCACAATTTTATATGGATACCTGTGACCCTCTCCTTTTCTGCAACGTGAGATTCAGGCTGAACGTGGTCACCGTCCCGATACAGTGGACCAAATCCAGCACGGGTCATGAAAAACAAATAAATAAATCTTTAGGTACTGATCCAAAAATGGCAGGAATGCTGAAAGTGGTGTATAAAAATTAAGTCATTCAAGTTTGCTGTTTATGCATGCCTTCATAACACGTTTGCTTCTCAGCTGACCTAATGCAGTAGAGCGAGTCCTCACTTTACAGTTTTTCTGTTTGCTCACTCAGACATGCATTGTCAACATTTCAGCTTTAGTCTAACCATAAATGCCTTTTTTATTGTTTGTTTTGCACTAATGTACACAGCACTGGGTGTAGACAGGAAAAACAGTCAAAAATTATTCAGGACTTAACTTGCGGCAAAAGTTTCACAAGTGAAAATTATGTTGTGAGTCACTGGGCTCCACAGGACCGTGTCCTGACTAATCATTCTTTCTATACTCAGTCAGTGGATATCATTGGTCAGCACTGACAACAACACTGACGTGACATCACTGACGGCAATGTAGAAATATAGATTTATAATTGTACGTGTTGCTTTGTGCGTGTCACTGAGTCATCTCCACTTTGTGCCCTTCTGCTGTCAAGGACCGATGCTCTGCTGGTCAAGTTGTCACTGCTCGTGGGTCAGCAGGTCTTCTATGGTGCCCTGTGGGGGAGCATGCTGGTCACCCCTATGGTGCGGCTGCCTGCCTCCGTCTTTATAGTCACACATTTTGACCGAATGGCCTCACTGAGCCAACAAGCGTACATGCTAGGCTACGATCAGCGCGTAGTGGTGAGTGCCTCTGCACATGAAATCCTTACTTATGGGTACAATTCATGTCACTTTTCTTCCGTTTTTGTTTTTTACAATTCATGCTATCGAATGTCTGAACTTCTTTCTGTCTACAGGTGAAGTCACTTTGTCTATCTCTGCAAGATTCAAATGCCTTGGTGCAGAGGAACACACTTGAAATCCTGCTCTACTTTTTCCCATTTGCAACATGCCTGGTAGGCACTCCTTGTGTTTTCTTTTGTTTTTTTACTTTATATCTTTAACACTAAGCAAACTAAGTGCATTTATTATCCTAATCTAAGACCCGTTTCCAGTTTTATGTCCAAAGAAAACAATTTGTTTATAACCAGTCTTGTTTCTATTCATTATCACAGCATTTTGTGCACCAGTGCTTAACAGTCTGGTGAGACGGTCAGTTAATCCAGTTATCTAAACACAGCAAGCACGCGTCTGTGTCGTATTCATTCTCCGTTCACTTGTGGAAAAAGTCCATCGGATGTTGGCATTTTAGTGCTTTATTTTTCCTAACAAATAATTAAGTTGAAATAATTGAGTTAAACTGTAAAACATGATACTCTTTGTGCTCATGATCCAGCATTGGCTGAAAATTTCAAGCATTGCAATCAATGAATGTTTTCATGATCAACACAAATGTAAGGCAAAAACAAATATATTCGATTTGGGGTTGGGCAGTGGGGGGCGGCAGTGTGAATTGCACCCTTTCAACTTTTCAGACTCTCAAATCAAAGACGGACTATACCAAAACACATGTATCATGTTTATGGTAATACTGTTATAGTATTAGGACTTTTTTTGTTGTTACTCGGCTAACTGTGCATCTTCCTGTTGTTGGCTAGAACCCAGCAGAGCCCACCATTGCTTTGAGCTTTGAAGACATGATCACAGTCGTCTCTGCAGCCTCACTCACGCTGCTCAGAAGAGACATGTCCCTCAACAGACGCCTCTACGCCTGGCTTCTAGGTCCTTGTCATCAGAATATACCAGAGTGAAAATTCATACGTACCACCGTTTGGCAAAATTGTCTGGTTCACTTACACTTCTCATCTATATATGCGTGTCGTTTCCAGGGACGGATATAAAAGGAGGAATGGTGGCTCCACATCCCGAGCTCTCCACCACCATGGAGGAGCATACGGCATTTTACTTCAGCACCTACTCCAGGGATTTCCTTGTGAAGGTAGCTAATGTATTTAATAGCAAATAGGCAGAGAAAAAACATCAAGAATACACAAAAACATATTGTATGCATGTTTGCTTTTTAGTTTAAACATCAAGTATATGTTTCTGAATCAAGTAGCTGGTTTTCTTAACCTAAAGGTTGGGGGTAAACAAAAAGAAACAGGTGATGTGGATGTTTCAACCATATCACAAATTACATCTAACCATCACTGACTGGCCTGTTAGATCTTGTGTTAAACAGTTTTTTATGGAGTTAGTCCTCCACATAACTTCTGTTTAACTAACTGCATTAAAGCAGATGTGTAGTGTATTTACCAAAACTGTAAAATGACCATAAATGAGAAGAAGTTGCTCATGAGAGTGAAGTAAAAATGAGTACGAGTGGCTTGTTGACTGTTTTATGGAGATTTAGTAGTTTCAAATTGCTTCTGCTGGTACACCGCAGAGATTCCTGTAGTGAAACTTGGAGCAAAGTTGTTTTTTGCATGTGTTGAAGGTCTCACTCGGTGTGATTTCCCCTTAGCCTGATGTATAGTACTAATAAAGTCACGAGCCACCCCTCACTTCTTTATATTTTGGTAGGAAAATGAGAAGTGGGTGCAGTTATTTATTGAAGCATGTGCAACCATACATGGAAATATAGTAAAATATAAAGGACAAAAATTGACTGTGTACAATGAGCTTGAAAGGCAGTTTGTTTGTTTTTTCATCACTGTTTTAAGCAGTTCTTGGGAATTGCTTTTACAGTCAAAGCAAAATATCAAGAAATGGGGCTGACTCAAGACTTTTGCACATTCATGTACATGTACTTGCCTGTGCTTATTTTTATCTTCCATTGGAACAAATTAATGATATTAATTAACAATGTGAATAATAATAATAATACTTAAATAAAAAAAATATGATTCATCATAAAAAAAAAATTAGCAAGCACTTAAGGTTCTGTGACAGTAGATTGATCACCAGACCTCTTTCCCGAAGCAACAGACTACTACAGTACTAAACTTCAGCTGAGGTCAGTGTTACAACTGAGACTGAAACTGTGTTGGAGTTTTCACCACTGAAAGGAAGGCAGGAGTCCATCATCTAAACAGACCGTTTTCTTAGTCTGACAAGTAGGATTGCATTGTAGTGGCCTTTTTGTGTTTTTCTGGTTATGCATTTTAAGATTATTTTGCATTAAATATTGAAGCTAAGTTGGACATCTGCTCATGCTGTGGTTTGTGAGACGGTGAATACTTAGAAGTAAAAATAGCATTTACACATTTGTCGCATCTTTCACTGCATCCCATGTGTTCTCAAGAGGAATGGAACTAAAGGAGGATACTGAGAATATTAAGCAGTGTAACTTATTCAATTTCAAATGAAAAAGATCAGTTCATATCTCATTGAAAATGAAAACGAGATATAGTGAAACGAGGGGTTACAGAATAAGAGTAAGAGATACTGCGGTGTATCTCTGACATGACTTGATTTGCAGGTCACATGTTGTTCAAACCTCTCACTAAGTAGCAATAAAATGTGTGCTCTTCATCAAAGAATGGTATGCATCGGTTAAGCGTCTGCGTTTTCTCACATGACTTGAACAGGTGAGGTACACTTGTTTAAAGTGTGCATCAATAGATGTTTGTCACATGTTTCTCAAAGTCTCATTTGTTTATGTCTCTGACTTCAGGCTCTGATTAACATCCTCAAACAGAAGGATGTGAATAGTGACCCGGAAAATGTGACTAGTTACCTCAGGCCCTTTCGCATCATTATCAGCCTGCTCGATAAACCGGAGATAGGTAAGCAGCATGTGTGCAGTACACAAAAACGTCAAAAGTCTGAATTACTTTATCAACCACTTATTTGATAATAGTCATATTTCTCCTCAGGTCCGCCTGTCTTGAGCCGTGTGTTGTTGGAGGTGGTCCGAGCTTTCTACAGCTACTGTCGAGAAATGCTGGGAGAGGAAACCATCACCAGCTCAGGACTCTCAGGCAACCAGCTAGCTAGGTAAGAGCAGTAAATGGTAAAACACATGAACTGCATGTTCACTGCTGATTAAAGAGCATGTGACAAAACTTCAAACGCCGAGATGAATCCAAAAACATGCTTTCTTGTGTTTTCCCTCCACAGTAAGATAAAAGAGAATAAGAATGCATCAGAAATCATAAAGACGGTGAACATGCTCGTGAGTTCCATGAACAGCGAATATCTCTGGGAGTACATGACTCGACGCTTCTGCGCCTCTCTCGGGTACGAGGATGACACCGAATTCTTGCATGGGAAATTCTAAAAAGCTAAAGGCTGAGTCAAACAAATAACTAGTGCCAAGATTATATGCAGCGTGTATGTGAAGATTTCTTGTTTGCTGTCAAACATCACCTTACAAGGATCGTCGTTTCTCGCTCTACTCTAGCAACAAGGATGACCCACCAACGCCTCCTGAACAGGACCGCAGTCATCCCGCTCCCTCCGTCTCAGAGATGTCCAGCCTCATCATTTTCCTGCTTGATGTTCTTCCTCTGGTAAATGGCACAAACATCTGCACATCATTGCTGATCTATCTCTGTGAAGGCTGTCGTCAACAGCTCAGGGAGATGTGATCTGCATTTTAGATCAGAGTCAGCATCAGCCAGTCGGTATTTTAGAACTGATTGGATTATTTGCCAGAAAGTCACAGAAAAAGCAATCGCAAGTCAGTCTCGCGCATACACCCATTCATAAACAGCACAATCATCATGTTTCTTCTTTGCAACAGGAGCTCCATGCAGACATCCAGTCACATTATCTTCCTGAGATGCTGGGCACCATGCTGCGAACCCTGTGCAGTCACATTGATGCTGTTTGCCTGGAAGACGTCACACAGGGACTGCGCGCATGCTTCAAAGTCCTCAGTAAGATCCAGATGCCTGTGGCTTACATGGATGTTGAGGCAGGGGCGCAGGCAGAGGAGACGGAGTTACAGTCACTGAAAGAGGAATGCGCAGAGACTCAGGTTTGGCATCCAAGATGTGTCTCTTTAAAAATTACACCGTGTGAAGTTTGACTGTACCTCATCATGTCAGTTATACTCTGTCTAGGATAAAGAGAATGAAGGAGAGAAAAGCGGCTCCCCCGGTCAGGCCGACGGGAATCACGAGGATGAAGAGATAAACAGAGATGGAGGCGTTGAGGCAGAGACAGCAAACAGTGCTTTCCCAACACTCAGGTCTGAGGACAGCGGATTAGGCATCAGCGCCTCACCCTCAGAGCAGCACCTGCCACCAGGGGTCACGATGGGGACTGAGGAGAATGGAGTTTTCAAAGAAGGCGAAGGAGTGTGGAGAAGGGGGGGCAGTATAGACACCATGGCCCAGTGTCTGCAGGACATCCTGGCCTTCATAACCACAAGGTGAACATCTGAGCCGGTTGTAGTCTAAATGATCATCATGGGCCGCTTTTATTAACTGTGATTTCTAAATATTCGCAGATACTTGTTGGTGCAAGTGGAGGATGTCAGGGGACCAATTGAAGAGCCTCATCCTGACCTACGTGCTTCCTCTGTAGATCAGAAGTCTTTGATGGTGAATGTGGGTGGGCGTGAAATCAAAGACAAACTGACGGAGCTGTTCACGCCAAATAAACGTAAATCCCATTCCTCTTCTGACACCCGGGTCTCAGCAGCCTCTGCTGAGAAGAAAAGGGATCACAGGCATTCGGGGCACCTGGACTGGTCAGCTGGTTATATGCCCCGCGGCAAGGCAGAGATCTCTGAGGCCTGTCGACAGGCCTTCATCGCCACCTGCCACCTTCTGCTGGAGTGCACTACCTTCCCCATTTACCTAAGTGAAGAGGAGACTCTAGCTTTCCACACAGATATGTTTGGTCACACAGGTCAGCGCATAGATGTGTGTGTTAATACCGCTGTCAGTTATCCTGCAAAGAGGGATAAGTGACTAACAACTCTTCTTTTTCATCAGGTTATCAAGTGGACAGCCTCCCAGTGTGGCTGAGGTCCTTAATGACGCTGTGCTGCCTGTCCAGAGACTACAACATCCAGCACACTGCAGTGGCTTCCCTACTGGAACTGATCAACCACTCCCAATCCTTAACACTGGTTATTCAGGACAAGCAGAGACGCTACCAGAGCTCTGAGTCTAACCCACTGAGTGGGCGGCTGCAGATGGTCACTGTGCCACCCATCTACCCTGCCCTGCTACGCACCATAGAGGAGGGCACCGACTTCTATCAGGTTAGGTTTTCATTCATTTGAATCTTGTTCTAACTTGGTGTAAATGGGCTGATTTACATTATAAGACAGTAGAGAAACAGATGAAAGATCCTCAGCAGTAAAAGTATTATTAAACAATTAAAAAGGCAAATTTATAAATAAATAAAATCGCAAAAGTAATGAAATGTATTCCAAATCCATGCCGTGAGTCAAATAAAACAATGTAAGATTTAGTAAGATAAGATTGAATTAATTAATAATAATGATTATTATTATTTTATTAATTTGCATGTGTTTTTAAGCTACACCAACATCTTTCAAGTTGATGCAAAGTGTTTATTATTAGCTACCAAAATCTCTGTAAGGGCAGCTGTGGTAAGACGAGGAAATGTGAAGGAAAACTTAGAGTTAAGAGAATAAACTGCCTTCAAGAAATCTGCTGGATTTGAATGAGATAATTGGATAAACTAATAATAAATTACACGTGTTCATTTGTTTCTAAGCTGCCTAAATGCAAGCCAGTAGCCAGACTGCCCAGTACAGAGTGATGTTGCAGGGTCAGTAATGTAGCAAGAAGCTTCTAGGTGCAAGTACTTTAGTCAGCAAGAGCTTTTCCTGTGCCTGTGTGGGTTTCCTGTGTATGCTGGCGTCCTCTTGCAGTCCAAAGACATGCTTGTTAGGCTATTAGGTCATTGAGTCAAACTAGCTATGGATGTGAGGTAGAAGTGCATATAATAAAGCACTGTGTGAATGTATGGGTAGCTTGTAGTCTAAAGCTGAGTGACTAGAAAGGTTCAGTATGAATGCCAGTCCATTTCTGTTTTCATTACTTGTCAACACTGCAGGCTGTATTTCTTTCTTATGTTAGAGTCCCAGGTACTCGAGTTTTCTGTGCTCTGTTTCTCTAAGCCAGGTTCTTATCAACCTCCTTTTTTTTTTTTTAAACTGTGAGGCAATTCACCGTCATGGATCTCAGCAGTATCACAGAAATGTATTAATTTCTATCACACTGCATAATTACTGCTTGCCCGATGATGCACTGATGGATGTGTTTATTGAGGCTTTGAATGTGTACAAGACTGAGGGTCAACTGCTTTCAAAACAATTACGTGGTTTTTAAAATGTATATACTCGTACGGATTTGCCTCTGACATATGTCTTCCGTACAATAAGAATTAAGACTAAAAATAAAACTGAAACAGATATAACTTGAACTCATTACAAAATACAAAACTGTGCTAACTATCTGTAATCAACAGATAATTCAAGGAGCTACCCTCATGGAATCTTTGAATGAAATTCAGTCTAATCACCATATCATCAGCACGTTTGAGATGAATTTGGTCTTTTTGATTTGTGATTTCTTCTTCTTTTTTCTTATTATCATGTATTTTTGGATTCTTTTTGCTCGTTTTTACTCAGAGGGTGTCTCGGGTGCTGTGGAGTCAGCTGGACACGGAGAGGCGAGAGCAGCACATTTCCTGTGTGGAACTGTTCTGCAGGCTGCACTGTTTGGCTCCATCAGCATCCATCTGTGAGGACATCATCTGCCAGGCGCTGCTGCACAAGGACAAGGTATCTGTGCCTGCGGACCTGCTTCGCTGCTTTTTTTTTCTTTCACATATTTACATTTTTATCTCTTTATGACATGTTACAGTTTACTAGCTCATCATGCAAATGCGCCCGATGGACGATGTGACAAGTTGAGCAAATAAGTGAAAGTTTTGTATGTTTGCTTTCCTCAGGCAGTAAGGCTGGAAGCACTACACCGCTTCACAGTGCTGTGGCACCTCACCCGGGAGATCCAGACCAACAGGACCATGTCCCTCAGTCGTTCCTTTGACCGGTTAGTACATCGGACAGAAATAGTGGATGGTTTGGTTATAAATGGTCTGGAAATAGGTGCTAGTTCAAAAGTGGATTAACCTGACACTCTTTGGCATCAGCAAGGTAGCAGTTAAACAGCATGTAAATGCCGCTTTGAACGATCAGCTTGAACACAGGCACTTTAGTTTTTCCCACAGAGAATGTTTACACAGCCACTGACAGCTGCCTAATGTGAATATGTAATGCTACAGGATGTAAAATAGTAGAGTGTGGTATTAGGTGGGAAAGCTGTACAGTTTGGGATCCTTGATTTGGATTTCCTAAGTTTGCTGTGAGTCATGTGGGTGTTGATGTTTATTTTGATTTTTTTTTTTTTTAACATTCTTGCATTCTTATGTGTAAAATATATTGTTGTTCAAGTGCTCCTGCAGTTTTTAGTATGGTTGTGTGCCAAATGAATAAAATAATCATAAAATTTACTCAATTAAAAATAGAGGCTTGCAGTTGATGACAATGAGAAACTGTTTGAGTAACGGTTGCTGGTGGCTTCCTAAAGAGGACCAATTATGTTCATGTGAAGCTCCATGCTTTTATTCTGGAAGTCTACTAGAGCAGCTTTAGATGATCGATAGTTCAAAATTTTCCTCATTTAACTTATACTTTGTTGCACCCACTTGGTTCCCTTTCCTCTGATTTGCTGCCCCTTTGAAACAAAAG
The DNA here is from genome assembly GCF_041146795.1 of Maylandia zebra. Taxonomy (NCBI): domain Eukaryota; kingdom Metazoa; phylum Chordata; class Actinopteri; order Cichliformes; family Cichlidae; genus Maylandia; species Maylandia zebra. The sequence continues at coordinate 18,314,691 of NC_135182.1, read as the reverse complement.
GTTTGCTTACTAAGATTTTGAAATGCGTGTTTCCTCCTGTCTCTTAGATCTCTGTGTGTGGTGGTGGACAGTCTGAGCTGTACCGATGGCTCAATAAGTGCAGCAGCTCAGTGCTGGCTGGTCCGGGCTCTGTCCCTCAGTGATGTCATCCGGATCCTGGAGCCTATTCTGTTGTTGCTGCTGCATCCCTCCACTCAGCGCTGCTCCATTCAGAGCATCAAACAGAATGTTACTGCTGGTAAGTGCGTTTTTCAGCATGTGTTGTTTTGGCGATGAAATGAAACCTTTTAGTTGGTCTTATGCGTTTGGTCCTGTTCATTTATGCTGAGCTAACACGTCCATCGTTTTTAAGGTAACCTGAAGATTTTAAACAGTAGAAGTCGAAGCTCAAGCAAAACCTCAGGATCAGCGGACACAATGGCAACAGAAGTCACCACCTTAAATGTCCTGAACATTGTGGACCGAGAGTCCTTGTGGGCAGAGTTGGACAGCGGCCCAGATCCTGCAAAACCACCAGACAGCTTAGTGGCATCCAGGAGCGAGAGTGAAGAGACGGAAGAAGGAGAGGAAGAGGACGAGGAGGAGGCTGAAAGTGAACACACTGAGTCAGCTGACACCAGCGGTGCTCAGGTTTCCACAGATAACACCAGCTCAAGCTCGACTCCATATCCCAGCATTGAGGAAGGAGGAATGGTCAACGGGCTGCGGAGGGTTGAGTCTGGGCACACGCAGGCATCTGATTCACTGTCAAGTGAAGATGAGGAGGACTTGGAGCTGGAAGCCATGGCCAAGTCTCGCCTGTTAAAACAGGAACGTGAAAAGAGAGAAGCCATCGACTCCCTGTTCCGCCACGTGCTGCTGTACCCTGTGGCGGGTGGTTGGCGCCATCTGCTCCAAGGCTTGGGGCTGCTGGACAGTTTGATGAGGAGCAGTGCTGAGTGCCCTCTGGTGGATGCTCTATCCTTCACCTCGCTCGACACGAGCTCCGCTGCACATTTAAACCTGGTGTCTAACCTTCTGCAGCGTCACCAACAGGCCCAAGATGGCAAGAACTTCTACGGGTGCCTCCTTTCCCCCTCCTCCACTCCTTCCGCACCCCCGTCCCTGCTCATTGAACTGCTGGTTTCATTGTGCCTGCGATTCCTTCGCTCTCATTACCCTTCCTATCTGAGCCTGAGTCCCCTTGACCTGCAGGGGAACAGAGAGGTTCAGGTGAAAAGCGTGGCGGTGTTGACCCGCATTGTGAACCAGCTCTGCTGCACAGCGCGAGGACAGGATGCGTCCGATATGGAGTCCATCCGCAGACTCCTCTCTGGTTGTAAAGTGCAGCAGTATGCTCTGCTTACACTTTCTGCATCTATGTACATTAGCCAGAGGGGGACAGCCAAAGGACAATCTAAAGGTGTGGAGCTGCTAGAGGAGCAGGGAGGCCTGTCGGAGGAAAGTCTGGTGAATTTCGGGGCAGGAGGTGGACAGGAACAATACCCCTTACAGATGGAATTGCTCAACCTTCTCCAGGCTCTAATAGTCCTGGAATACCATGTGTGGTCAGGTAGAGCTGCCTCAACAGCTGGGCCTGGCGGGACACCTGGCCAACCAGGGGAGACTCGTGAATCATCACCTGCCAGCACCCCCCTTGCTCGCGAGTGGCAGACTGCAGTCCTTTTCCAACAGTCTATCAAAGCAGCCCAGTACGTCCAAAGCCACCCGATCACAGCCCAAGGCATGTTTGTTTCTGCTGCAGCCAGGGCTCTGCAGCCCCAATACGGCTATGCCATGCACCCCCACTGGGTGTCGCTGCTTTGCTCCTCTCTGCCATACTTGGGACGTTCATTAGGCATCATTGTCACTCCGCTCATCAGTCAGATCTGCAGAAACCTGGACGAGCTCGTCAAGCTCTATGAGCATGATGGAGGGAAGACAAACCAGAGGTAACCTAAATACACAGGATTTAACAGGATATGAAAATAGGAATTCCTAGAATGGGATTTTGAATATTAGTTGTACATTTAATGCAACATTTTCTTTCTTTCTTCTGACTTTTTACCAGTCTGAGTAGTAGGAAGGAGAACATTGCCCCTGATTACCCACTGACTCTGTTGGAGGGTCTGACCACCATTACACACTATTGTCTACTGGACAACAAAAGGGTAAAAAATAGAGCACAGATACAGTATGTACTTCTTACATCTACAACCACTTAATGCTCATTTTATTTCCTCTCTGGCTTTCCGTCAGTCCCTCGTAGCCTGCGACCCTGTGGATGTCCATAACGCACGCAACGCTGTGATTGAGGCGCTGCCACAGATGCTCAGTAGCATGGCATTGTTATGGGGCGTGGTCATGAGGGAAGAGTTTCAGCGGCGCGCATCGGACTCTGGCCAGAGCAGCAGACACACTTCTACCTCTGTTTATTTCAGAACGACCAAGGTGTGTATTTGCTGTTTATAAAAGTCGAAAAGTGGGGAATCGGCAATAGCCGTAAGCTTTTCTGTGCAGCACTGAGTTTTGTTCACAGTGTTGGAACTATGTTAACTGTAGACTGCATCATCGCAGTCATCATTAATGCTGCATGTGTTGTTGAAGAAGTCATGAACTCATCCAGACACAATGTTGCCATTTCTAGGTCTTGCGGCAGCGGATACTGGAGTTCCTGCTCCCTCTAACTGGTCAGTATGGCGTTCAGGTAATGGCGTCACTTGGAGTCGTGTGGAGCAACAGGAAGAGTAAAAGGAGGCACAAAAACAAAGTAAGACCTACAGTGCGCGTGGAAACGATGAAAGGGCGTTCATATCCGAGTCGCTCGGTGGCAGCTTCACACTCTATTCTCCTTCAGGTTTTGCCCGTAGCCAGCGAGTCTCGTCAGACCATCGTGGAGATGGTGAAATCACTGAGCACTTTGCACACAGACACTGTCCTACATTTGGTCAAAGAGGTGGTGAAAAAACCACATCAGATCAAAGGAGAACAGGTACAAAAACACAGGTGCATGGAAAGACATTTAAGATTTGTAATTTGTACATTTCTTGAATCTTTTTTTTCTTTCCCATTTTTCTCTCCATTAGAAGTCGACACTGGTCGATATCCCCATGTTGCAGTTCAGCTTCACCTATATCCAGAGGTATGAGCAAGAACATAATTCAAGCACAAACCAAGGCTTTATATAGATCAGAAAAACGCTCTAAAAATAATCCCATTTTGAAACCATCTCTTCTTCCCTACATAGTATTTCAGCTCAGGCTCTGCAGGAAAACATTGCACCTCTCCTCAGTCTGTTACGGGAGTCTGTTCAGCTCAACCTGGCCCCCCCTGGACATTTCTTACTCCTGGGGTCAGTTCTCATCTTAACTTGACTACCAGTAGTATTTAGAACATCTTTTGAAAAGTAGGATTATTAATTCTGCCACAGAAACTGATGTAGATGCTTCGATGTATTAAATCTTGTTCATATTTAACTTGTTTGTGTCAGTTGGGAGGATTTGATGTTTAGTAACAGATTCTCTCTTGCAGAATCCTGAATGACTTTGTCAACAGGCTCCCTAACCTGGACAATAAGAAGGATACTAGAGATCTGCAGGTGAGATGCTGTGTGCTAATGTAAGTGAAAGCAGTGGATTGACTCAGTAAGCAGGTGCAAGTGTTTAATTATTAAATTGTTGCACAGGAGGTGACTCAGAGGATCCTTGAAGCAGTAGGTGGGATTGCAGGGTCATCTCTGGAGCAGACTAGCTGGCTCAGCCGTAGCCTTGAGGTCAAAGTTCAACCTCAAGTGTGCCCGGAAGCTGATGAGCCAGATGACGGTGATGGGGATGGCGACCATTGTGGTAACTTTCTTTGACAAATGTGTCACCTTGACTGTGATACGGCCATTTGCCTGTTGCTTGAGGAAAGTTAAGACATGGGTATAAATGCAGGCCTCAGTCATGTTGGACCTAGCAGAGATTGCTAACCGCCATAAAATAAGCTTGAGGCTGTTGTGTTCACAATTTATTAATTTCTTTTATTTGTTGCATTTCACATCTGAATATCCTTGAATCCCAAGCCCAGCTTCCTGCCTGAATGGGTGTATTTCTTTGAGTTAAAGGGGGGCCTATTATAATTTTCTGCTTAAACTGAGTAATAGTTTAAACTCAAATGGCATCATCATTCAATATCTATGGGAGCAGTGCAGACATACAGTGAATGTTATATGGGTATTTTATTATCAGTCTATATCCAGTTCAGGGCCACGGGAGGGCTACAGCAGTCTTTCAAAGAGCACTTTTTTCAGTTGTAGATAAGTTATCTAAAGTTCAGTACCAGGACCATACCATAAACACTCCCCTTCCTTTTGTATCAAACTTACCCAACATCTCTGTTTGTTTTCATTTAGAAGAAGAATAGCCCTTTATTGTCCTTGCACATGTACAACGTAATTGGGTGGGTTGGTGTATAATCATTTGTCTACAGGCCGTTCAAACCAAGCAAAGATGGTGTTGAGGTCCTCTGGTGTCGGAGGTTTGGGGGCTCTGGCCTTTGTAGTTATTGAGAGTTCTGGTACCTCTCCAGGCCCTCTCTCCCCCTCCTGTAGGCCTCCTTGGCCTGTTTGATGCCCCTCTTCGGGTTCGCTCTTGCAGTGCTGTACAGAGTTCTGATCAGACCCTGTAATTCACTCTTCATCCAAGGTTTTCCGTTAGGGTCTCCAGGTCCTGCTGTTCAAAGATGTACCAGTCTGTCCGATCCGAACAGTCCTGTAATTAGAGGAGAGCATCATCTGGCCATGTTTTAATGACCCAGGTGTTCGTTTTTCTTTCACATTACGGGCTGGCGACCATGATAGCGAATCATTGCTTGAGGGTTCTTGTCTACTTCATTTTTTTACTTGAATACTGTTGTAACATTCCTTTGCCATTCTAGATTCAAAGCACTAACATGGTCAGACGTAGTGGCCACAGCACCCACACACCTCTTATTACAACTAACAAACTATCTTGCTGTTCTTTCTGTCCTTGACAGAGTCAGCAGCTCAAGCTAGCACCATGGTCTCCTCTTCTGCTCCCTCAGTTTACAGCGTGCAGGCTCTTGTACTTCTGGCTGAGGTGGGATTTTATTTGTTATTAAATAAATGGATTCATGGTTTGTCTGCGCTTCAGGCACTATTTAGCACACTTTCTAACCATGTAGATCTTGGCACCGCTTCTGGACATGGTGTATCGCAGTGACGAGAAGGAGAAAGCTGTTCCTCTCATCTCACGTCTCATGTATTATGTTTTCCCCTACCTGAAGAACCACAGGTAACTTGGATAATCTTAACACCTTTGGTCTCATAGGGCTTAATGGAATTCTTTAACTTTAACTTTTTCTCCTGCAGTGCCTACAACATGCCCAGCTTTGAGGCGGGTGCACAACTTCTTAGCAGTCTGAGTGGGTATGCCTATACCAAAAGGGCCTGGAAGAAAGAGGTCTTTGAGCTTTTCATGGACCCCCTCTTCTTCACAATGGATGCCTCTTGTGCACAAAGGTTAGTAATATTTGTGTGTTGGATGTCAATTTCTAATACACAAAAGTATTTACTTTCACCTTAAGATGCCCCATTAGTGTCATATAACAGCTATGTACTTTTTATTGCATCTAATTCAAAGAACATAAAAAAAAAGTTGGATTAATTAAAAAAACCAAACTTTTCCCTTATTTTAATTTCATGTGAATCTGTTACAAGTTTGAAATTATATTACACATATAACTTTGACATCACCAGCCTCTAATTTCTGCTGCTTGCCTGTTCCGTGTTTTCTGTAGTTGGAAATCCATTATTGACCACCTGCTGACTCATGAGAAGACCATGTTTAAAGACCTCATGAGTGAGTACAGACTCCAGAAGATGTTTAATTCTGGAAAGACACTGAAAGTATAAAAGTGAAGCTTTTGTGTGATAAAAGAGGACATTCAAGGATTCAAAATGATGTGCAGACACAAAAAGAATTTGAACAGAACAGTCGCAGTGTCACTTTTAATAATGTAGTTTACCAATTTAAATGGGCGCTGTTATAAATCTCCATTTCATTGTACTGCAGGCATGCAGAGTAGCTCCCTGAAACTGTTTGCTAACGCTGACCAGAAACCCATGCTGCTGAAACGCCAGGCATTTGCAATGTTCAGCGGAGAACTGGACCAGTACCACCTCTATTTGCCCCTCATTCAAGGTTAGCTGCTGTTACTGGATATTTTGCAAATTTAAAGGTGATCTAGCTCAATCTGACTCAAAAAAACAAGCAAAAAACTGTTTTGTTCTTTCTCTTCCTTCTAGAGCGTCTCACAGAGACTTTACGTATGAACCCCAGCCCTGCTGTTTCAGCCCAGATGTTCCTGATGTTTCGCGTTTTCTTGTTGCGGATTTCCACCCAGCACCTGACATCTCTTTGGCCCATAATGGTTACAGAACTGGTAATGATTAATTTCTCTAAGAACGTGGATTAATACATGGAGCAAACTGTGTTTAGCATCTATTTTCTGTCTGTCTCTGTTTTTCAGATTCGCACTTTTACACGTCTGGAGAAGGCTCTGCAGGTGGACAAAGACAACTCAAAGTGGGTTAATTGTTTTATTGACAAATTCCTGTTTCATTCCACCTTTTTGAGTGTCTAAAAACTTTGCTTTTCTTCTTGTAAATCACCAAGACTGGCTAAAGTGGTGCGTGGAACCCTTGACAGAAATGGACAGGTTAATTTCTCTCAGGCAGAGTTGGACATGTACCTGTCAGCCTGCAAGTTTCTGGACACCTCGCTGGCTTTTCCCCCAGAGCGGATACCACTCTTTCAGATGTAAGAGAGGAAATGGGGTCAAAGGGACTTTAAAGCATGCTTAGATATTTTGTGAGATTGACTAATAATTATTAATTTTGTCTTTTTTTGACTCATTTGCATGATTATCTGTTCATCACACAGGTATCGCTGGGCATTTGTCCCTGAGGTGGATGTAAACCGCTACACTGGTCCAGAAAATACACTGATAGAAGGTGAACAGGAATGCATACCACACATTGTGAGAGTACTAGAAGGAATACAGCAACGCTATGGGGTAAGAACAGTCAATGTTTCCCCAAATTCAAGTGTTTTGAACTTTTTGAAGTCAAACACTCATAATTAGGGTCACTAGAATGGAGAAAAAATGGGACGAGATGATCATCTTCCTCCAGCATGCAAGGAAAGCAGACCTGCTTAAGCCCGCATTATGTTGCATTCTGCGTTAGCATGTTCCTGAAAATAGCTAGAGAAAAACAGGATTTGTTTTGGTTTCTGGGAGGGTGGAACCGTGCAGGTATCACTACCAACACAGCATTTGTGTATGCTTAAAAATCACATTCATAAATAGAGCCTGATTAGTGTTCTGCATATAGCTTATTGAGTGAGTCAAAAATACACAACATTGGCACCACAGAATAAAAGTTTACAGTTTTACTGCTGTTTACGTTCTCGGGGTATTTTGGTCTGCTCTGACTTTCTAAGAGGGAAATCCAAGTTGAGGGTGTGTTCCACATAAAGCTTCCGACATTCGACTTATTCAGGAATGCACCATGTATACTCTGTTGCAGACATGGACAGGTGAGTAGTCATTCCTGTTCTACTTCTTTGAAGTCCAGCGTCTGTGGTGCATGCATAGTTGGTGCATTGTAATGTAAATACACAAAAAATAGGCAGGCACACAGACGGTCACACATCTGATGACGAAATTTATGTCATAGTGGAACCCTTGCAAACCGTAACGGATTCGCCGACGTAGAACGTGTGATCCCTGCTTCACGAGTCATAAACCAGGTCACAATCACGGCCTCACAGTTCAGATATTTGTGGTCTTTCACACCTCCACTTTTCCATAATTTTCATAATAACCATTCAGAAATGTCTCGTATGTTTCTTGAATAAGCACACAGTCTCAAAACTCTCAAACTTGGATGTAAATGCTGTTTGTACAACATGATTTCGAGTGGAACAGTGTAAAAGCACAAGCAGCAGCACATTGTTAAACATTAATGAACAGATGGTGGGCATCAGCTTCTTGACGGAGCGTCTTTATACTCCAGCAGCAGCACCACCACATTCTGTAGCTTTAGTGACAAATATCAGGCCTGCTTTGTAGCTTTGTTTTTTCCAACAGACCAGTAACGCTTTTTTAGCCAGTGACGCATATGCATGAATGACAAAGGGCTTGGTCACCTAGATGGCGTTTGATGTTCTGTCTTGAGTGCAGATGCCAAAGTAACTCTTGAATTGGAGTTTTTATCAGGAACAAAGTTCAAATAGAGAGCTGTGTTAGATAACACACAACATGAAAGGAACAGTTGTAAGAGGAATACATCAGGAGTTAAAAGTGTCTCACATTTAGTGTATTAGTTTCTCAGAGTTGAAAATCAAAATCACACAATCAAAGTGGAAATGTCAGGGAGGTTTACCTTAAACTTCTTATGTTATCTCTATTTTAATTTAAAATATAGTTTAATAGAAGCTATTTGTAATGTTCAGTCATCTCACTCTGATTATGCTGCCCTGTTGCATGATTTCAGACACTGGACGAGCTGAGTGAGGAAACTTCTACTGAGCATTTGGAGTTCCCCCTCCTCCCTCAGCGCTCCCTCTCCTCCATCACCCAGCTGTTGCCTTTCCTTCGCACCCTTTTTCATTCCTTCCAGAGCCCTCCCACCTCCAGCGATCCCGCAACCTACTTCCCTGTTGCAGACTACCCACCCGCCAGTTCACACGCAGTCCTGATGAGGCTGGAGCACATCGCAGAAGAAGAGTTCCTCGACTCCATGGAGAGCTAGAAAGCCTTTCGTGAACCAGCCATGCAAGCTGAATATGTAAAACGGGCAGAATCACTGATGACGATGTATTGTGAACTAGGAAAAAAAAGGAAATGTTTTGAGATTTTGCTTTTTAATTTCACTGGAAAACAAAGGGATGTTATTTACAACTGACTTTTTTTTGGTATCTGATATGATGGTACTTAACTGTTTATGGAAAATAATTACAAATAATTGGAAAATTCTTCTTTCTGAGCAATTCACATGAGACTGTCCCATTAACATCTTCTGCTTGCTTTATGACTAAAAACAATTGCCATTAATTATAATAATGGAAACCAACGTAAAGTTACCAACGTTTTTTTTATAAAGCATGCATAAAATAATAATGATTGTTCCTGTGACGATTATTTAACTTTTGCACCAATAGGCAGGTTCCCTTTTCAATGATCTTAATGAGTAATATTGTTCATTTGCATAACTGGTTAACTTAAATCTGTAGTACAGCTGTAATCAGGTCTCTCTGACTCAAGAGAATGTGACGACCAAATGTCTCTTGGTAAAAATTCATAATAAGTTATGCTAAGAGTTCTACTGTTAAGTTACTGAATGTGCTTTGTGTATAACAGGGAAATAAGCTCTGGTTTTGCTATTTTTGGTGTTCAAGGGAAATTAGCCTTTCTTTGCAGTTGTTCACTGAAAGTTTTTACAACTGGCCATTGTCTTCTCCTTTTCCACAGTGCTAAATGTTTAAGTTATTTTGAATGTTTAAAAGACCAGGTCAGGTTTTAATTTAGCAAAAATAAAATTGAATAAATTAAACATTAAAATTGAGTGCTGTATTTATTTATTTATTTGGCTGTACAGCTTTAAAGTTACATGTTTTGGCGTGTTTGTATTGAGGGAAATTGTTGTGGAGCCTTAACTCTGCAGGGGAGACAGTAATGCATATTTATTTCTCAATAACCTGATGTGGCCCAGAGGCATATGAATTATGGATCAAATAGATTTAAAAATACAGTTTATGGAGCTGTGATTCTAAAGTTACAGGCTTGGTTTTACACTGACTGCAAACCTCTAGTTGTCTATTTTGCATTTGTAAAACTATCTCCGTGTGCTGGTGTAGCTCACCAGATGGAGTAGGTTACCCATTTACTGTGTGTCATCCCAGCTTTCCTGTCTTCCTCCATGTCCAACTCAATACAAGTGACTTTCAGCTGTTCCATTGTCACAAGGGGTTGGCACAGCAGGTAACTCCACATGTTTGAGCCTCCTGGGTTTTGCACCAGATGTTCTTCCTGACACAATGCTAACAGCATTTATGTCTCTGGCTGTTATCAAACCAGCAATTATAACAGTCGAGACACTGTCCTAGCTTAATAAAGACTAAAAATAAGGGGGAAAACCTGTTTTGACAAAGTTATGTGTTATATAAACGTCCTTAGAATGTTACAGTCGTGCAATACTTGGATATATTCACATCATTTTCAATTTGATGCTAATTATGAAACTATAACGAGCATCTTACATAATGGTGTGACAACGAATGACAAATCACAATATAAGAGAACATCTTACTGTTTCATATAAACGGCGATTACCACAGTATTACACACTAAATGTTTCAGTGCAGAGGTGGTGGCTGACTGGAATGGAGTTTTTAACCTCAATAATTTGGAGAGGTTTCAGTACTTTCCAGACATCCTGTTTGTCCTGCAGACCAATCATCAGTATGTCTTTGAACTATCAAGTCCAAAGACATACTGATGAAGAAAATAATGTGAAGAATAACTATTTGAGTTTAGAACTTCTGATTGGGTTAGCCATGAACAAATCCCATGCAGCCACAAATCAAGTGAAGTGACCACATTACAGAAAAAAGGAAGTATTTTAAAATTTCATACATTTGTTCAGGCATTTTTGTACATTCATTAGGTTGGCATGGTATCAAAGTATTTAACATCTCACAGCAAGGACGTTTCTGGTCAAAATTCTGGCAGGTGTCAGTGATTCTGTATCAGCAGTGAATGTGAAATCGAGTGCTGTATGTATAGTTAAAGCTGTTGACTTGTTGAAAGCACTTTGAGTGATCGGTAGGACTAGAAAAGTAGATTAAATTACGATCCTACCTCTAATGCACAAAGTACATTTTTAAAAAAAGACAAGCTGAAATCCATTTATTCTGAACTAACTGAGAACGAGATCAAAGGAAGGGATGGGGAAGTCATAAATTACAAAGGCACCTGAGCTCCTGTTTCAGTGAGTGTGGGAAACGCATGCAAATCCAGCACACGCGAGGTTTCATAACACATATTTGAATATACAGACTAGCTTACAATAACAAAATTGTGTTTTCGTTTTAATTAGTGTTGAATTTATATATCTATAATTTTACATTCTTGATGTGATTATTTTTTTTAGGTTATAGCATTTTTTTACGCATGATTACATAAAAATCAGAATGATAATAGACAATTATTTTCATTTCCACTTTCATCCATCCATCCATCAATTTTCTTCCGCTTATCCCGGTCGCGGGGGCAGCAGTCCAAGCAGAGAAGCCCAGACCTCCCTCTCCCACCTCCTCCAGCTTGTCCGGGGGAACACCAAGGCGTTCCCAGGCCAGCCGAGAGATATAATATCTCCAGCGTGTCCTGGGTCTGCCCCGGGGGCTCGGCATGCCCGCTTTCAATAGATCGGAATATGTTTTAAATAATTGTTTCTGATGTTTTCATGTCTTAGATAAAACAGGATATGGTGTTGTGAGAAAATAGATGGTTTTTTTTCAAAAACTTTGTAAATCCAAGAAAATACCTTCCATCTATTCTCTGAAGCCTTAAAGATTAATCCATGTATTTAATTATTTCCTTTATAAAATAAAGAAATGAACTGTTTTTTAAATATCATTTATGTCTCTGTGCTATTGCCCCTACATTATAACCAATCCAGATATTTTGCGTCATTGAAATATCCTTATAGAATTATGTTATATTTGTTAAAATCTCTGCCACCCTGTTGGCCACATCCCCCAGTTTAAATACGAATAATCCCCTTTTTCTCACTTGCACTTTTCATCACTTGCACTGGCACAACAACACTGGCACGTGTATCACATTCCGTAACACTAAAATTAATTTCAAGGTACGTCACTGTCGGCACGCTTTTATTTTGGAACGTCAAGCCGGAAGTGTTCCAGACAGCGTGCAATGCACAAATAAACCCTTACATATGAGGTATGGATATTGATATTAACATAAAACATAAGCAAGGGCGATTTTAATTAACTTAAAAGTTCTCTGTTTAATTTTTGTGTAACTCGAGTGTTTTGGCCGACCGGATGCTTGGACCTAACCCCGCCCACAGCAATCGGTCTACAGAGAAAGATGGCGACGCAGATGGACCATGGTGTTCCGTTAAGCACGGTGAGAGGAGTTTACTTATTTGTTTGGGGAGTTTTGTCCTATTTATTGGTGGACTAAATGTGTGAACAATTGAAACAACAGTAAGAATCTGCGTCTGGGTTCAGTGAGGTTAATTCAGTCCATACAGCACACCCGCTGTGGTCAAAGCTGTATTGGCTGTTGGTACCGAGGTCTGTGGGACTCCCATGTAGTTACCAGTCAGTTTATATTTACAACTGCCAAAGAGTACTGTCATCGTTAACAGCAGTATTGATTACTCAGAAATTAGGTCCGGTTGCGCTGTGAATTCAGGCTAGTGGATAAGTTTCGTTTTCCTGACTCACGGCTGGTTTTACAGCCCACTAACATACTGGTTACAATGGCCTGTCTCGTCTTGTTCCAGGTCGACACAGAGCCAGGACCAGTGTATTCTCTATATCTATATTTGGTAGGAGGTTAAATGGCTTTTGCATAAGATTTAATGCACTTGTATAATGTTTTCCCTCTATTCAAAGGAGCTTGCAAAGAAAAGCGTCTGGACTTCTTTAAGTTGCTTGAAGACGTTTCACCTCTCATCCGAGAAGCTTCTTCAGTTCTAAGGTCAAATGGTGGAGAGTCCCAGATATAAACCTAGTGGGAGTAACCCCCCACAGAGGGACAAAAGGACCCCCTGATGATCCTCTAATCGCCTGAGCCAAGGTGTGAAACTGGGTGTGGGTCCCAATCAGCCAGAGTTTCGGGTGAGTTCATTGTGAAACCTGGCCCCACCTTATCATGCGAATTCCTGAGGTCAGATGGCCCAGGATGTGAGTGGGCGTTAAGGCGTCTGGGAAGGGATCTCAAAACTGGATTATAGATGGCAGAGAGTTGGTGTCGTAAACCACCACCATGCACTGTACAGCATACACCAACTTAACAATGTGGTGTATGCTGTACAGTGCAGCGAGGAATGCTCAGACCTCTACATTGGAGAGACCAAACAGCCACTTCACAAGCGCATGGCACAACACAGAAGAGCCACCTCCACAGGACAAGACTCAGCAGTCCATCTGCATCTTAAGGACAAAGGACACTCTTTCGAGGATGCCAATGTTCACATTTTGGACAGAGAGGACAGATGGTTCGAAAGAGGAGTGAAAGAAGCCATCTATGTCCACTGTGAGCGACCATCTTTGAACAGAGGCGGGGGTTTACGACACCAACTCTCTGCCATCTATAATCCAGTTTTGAGATCCCTTCCCAGACGCCTTAACGCCCACCCACATCCTGGGCCATCTGACCTCAGGAATTCGCATGATAAGGTGGGGCCAGGTTTCACAATGAACTCACCCGAAACTCTGGCTGATTGGGACCCACACCCAGTTTCACACCTTGGCTCAGGCGATTAGAGGATCATCAGGGGGTCCATTGTCCCTCTGTGGGGGGCTACTCCCACTAGGTTTATATCTGGGACTCTCCACCATTTGACCTTAGAACTGAAGAAGCTTCTCGGATGAGAGGTGAAACGTCTTCAAGCAACTTAAAGAAGTCCAGACGCTTTTCTTTGCAAGCTCCTTTGACTACGAATACCTGGATGACTGAGAACCTTCACAGACATTTTCCCTCTATTCACCCTCTTAAAGTCTTCCCCTGTTTGTTTATTACTCTGTAGTAAGTAGGCCTGCCACAAACGATTATTTTGATAGTCGACTAGTCACCGATTATTTTTGCGATTAGTCGACTAATCAGATCATGCATCCATTGGACGTAAAACGTACAGCTTATTGCACCAGCACGCATCTGCTTTTATATCATTAGCTTACAGCTTGAAGTGTTTAAGGTGCTAACTAAAAATAAAGACAAGATGATAGTTTATTGAATTTAAATGAAATTTGCAGGTTGTTTCGGTGGACTTTATTAAACTCAGCCGTCTGCTCCTTGCTATATAAAATACAACGGGACACCGGAGTATATTCTCGAGCATCTCACACTTCTGATAATCAGTTGTCTGCTTGACATTTATTCAGCTGTGTGAAAACTTTAACTTTAATCTCAGCCAAACCGATTTACTCCGGAACAAATAAAACACTGAAAAAAGCCAAACAATAACACTTTTAAGTTATCTAAGTGACTTATATATCATGTTTAACCTGAGTAGCGAAAGACGGTGGTGGGTTTGAAAACGATTTGACGAGAGTCCGGTGTTCTCACGGGCTCTAGTGAGGCTTGAACCCCGGCTAGCTATCGAGCTGGTGGGTAACAGACGTCTCCGAAAACGTCGGAGCGCTTTTGCAAATATGTGATGTCTTGATAAACTGAGCAGATATTTGAGGTTTACACAGTTACATTCTCGCCTGAACATTTAAACATTTATTTTGTGACCCAGAAAGAATAATAAGAGTAATATTAAAACTAACTAGTAGAGCTGGGCCATATTATACCGTTCATGGTAATACCGGTATAATGTTAGGCAACGATAGGAAAATGAAATATCGCGATAGAATGGGAGGAAAACACGCATGCGCAGTGCCTTTGTTTTCATACGCACATGGCCGATTGTTGAGTGAAACAGATGAACCAGAATTGGTTTGTAAAAATGGTGCAACTTCAGTCATGTGGAACTGGTTTGGTGTTTGTCCGTCAGATACACGACAAAGCACATTTTTTTTTGCAGAACATGCAAGCAGCCGTTGTTATTGTCGTATTTGTCGGACTAAGATGCTCTTAAATCTGGGAGTAATCTGGGTCCTAAACTCTGTATTCTTCTGGTCAAACGAACACTGCAGCATCACTGAGAGTTAAAAACTGTCTAAATTCTTTCATCTTTAATAAAACGATCAGCATTGCTGCTTTACCAGGTGTAACTATGAAGTTTAACTTCCAGGCATCCATGAAAACAAAATTTATTACATTTAACGGAGTTAGAAGTTAGCAGGAAGCTAGCGGAAGTTAGCTCGCTAGTTTTGCTAGTCACCTAAGCATGATATAGCATGTTCTGACTGAGAGATTTCTGAAAAAATTCAAACGTACAGCTCTGCTATCACTTCCAACATAAATGAAGACAGGAAACTAAACAGCAGTGACGTTTGTAGGGTTACTGAAGTTGGGCTAGGTGGTATATAATGATGTGCTATGTGATCGCTAGCGACACAGCTATGTTAGCATAACATAAACAGTGAAGCTGGAGGACTAACACTAACACTTTTCCACTTATAAAAGTTAACGTTAAGGTTCCTGATAGTTAGAGACAAATGCAATCGCATGGCAGGATGCTGTAAACGAACCAAACTTCAGTCAGGAGAACAACTGAGATAATCCATCCACAATACGAGGTTAGTCATTAATGTACTGCAACAACATGGGAATAGAGCAGCTGCCAGAGAATTCAACATTAATGAATCAATGGTACAGAAGTGGAGCAAGCAAGAAGAATGAGTTTAATAAAGTTTGATTTATCTGACTGCTTTGTTTCGCTTAATGTGCCTTATAATCCCGTGCACCTTATGGTCCGAAAAATACGTACTGCACACTGCAGTTTAATGTTGCAAAGCACCTCTTTTTAACTTCAGTGGATATTATATATGGTTATGCTCAGGATATGTCAGCCCATTTCTACTGGAAATGCCTTTTGGTTAAACTTTCAGCAAGGAATTTGCATTTGCACTGTTACATTTTTATAAAGCTTTAATGTACATAAAAACCAGCTTCTTGTTTAAGTGAAAATAAATGGAAGGTTGTCTTTTTGCGCTAGTAATGTTGTGGAGTTGTATTTTGTCTCGCATCAGTTATATCGTCAGTTATATCGTTATCGCAAATTTTCAAATATATATCGTGATAAATATTTTTGGCCATATCGCCCTGCTCTACTAACTAGCTGCCGCCATTGTTGGAAACTAAATTGGGCTGCGCTATGAATTCTGGGACACAGCTTCTTCTTCAGGGTTTAACGGCAGCTGGCATCCTTGTACATGCAGTGCTGCCATCTTCTGTTTCAGTCCGTTATTACACTCTTAAATCCTACTACTTATTCCTGCGTCTTTTGGGATCTTACAAAGCTTCAAACGACGCGTCAACTATTAAATTAGTTGTCGACGATTTTGATAGTCGACGTAATTGTGACTAGACGACTAGTCGTGGCAGCCTTAGTAGTAAGTGTGTCCCTCGTGTTATCACACTTGTGAAAGCAAAACAAGGGATTAAAGTTGTTTAGGTCACGTTTGTTTGACTGCGGAGCTTCTTTGCATATGTCTGTGAAGGTTCTCAGTCATCCAGGTCAGAGTCATTTCAGTCAGAGTGTGTGTCCACACATTCAGACAGAAACTGGTTCATCCCAAAGACAGAACTCCTAAACACAAACTTAACAACGTAGTATAGGCTGTACAGTGTAGGGGGGAATGCTCAGACCTCTACATTGGACAGACCGAACAGTCACTTCATAAAAGCATGGCACAACATAGAAGAGCCACCTCCACAGGACAAGACTCGGCTGTCCTTCTGCATCTAAAGGACAAAGGTCACTCCTTCGAGGACACCAATGTTCACATTTTGGACAGAGAAGACAGATGGTTTGAAAGAGGAGTGAAAGAAGCCATCTATGTCAACTGTGAGCGACCATCTTTGAACAGAGGCAGTGGTTTATGAAACCAACTGTCTGCCATATGATAGGGTGGGGGTAGATTTCACAATGAGCTGATGTGGGCTGATTTTTAGTTAAACCCATTTTCACGCCTTGGCTCATGTGATTAGGTAGATCATTAAGGGGTCCGGTGTCCCTCTTGGGGGGACACTCCCATAGGGCTTAAATCTGGAGCTCTCCAACATTTGACTCTAGAACTGAAGAAGCTTCTCAGATGACAGGTGAAATGTCTTCAAGCAACTTAAAGAAGTCCAGGCGCTTTTCTTTCCAAGCTCCTTAGACAGTTTCTTTGCATAATTTCCACCTACTTGAATTGATTCTGTTTATGACCAAATAAATATCAGCTTTCTAAGTGTTGAACAGTTACGATATAGATCTGTTATACCAGACATTGTCATCTGTAGTCTTGGCTGAAGCTCTGCAGTGGTGGAGAAAAAAATGACAATACCAAGCAATAAGGTAAACAAATGTAACACATTAAAAACAATATGCAAAGATGCACAGTGAACTCATTGCCATGTTCAAGAAACCAGTTTGAGATGATCTGAGCTTTGTGATATGTTACGTTATCCTGCCAGAAGCAGCTATCAGACAATCACTGTAGTCATGAGGGGATGAACATGGCCAGCAACAGTATTCAGTTATGTTGTAAGGTTTAAACGGTTCTCAGTTGGTAGTTTCCCACACACCATTACACTGTTACCACCACCCTGAACTTTTGATACAAGGCATGTTGTTTTCTGACCTGACCATTACACCAGCAAGCAGAGACTCATTAGAACAAGCAACATTTTTCCATTCTGCTGTTGGGTTAATTTGAGCAAACTGGAGCCTCAGTTTGCATGTTCTTAGCTGAGGGGAGTGCCACCCAGTGTGGTCTTCAGCCCATCTGCTTCAAAGTTCGTGTGGTTAGTAACATATGGCCAGGTGATGCTCTCCTCCAGCTACAGGACTGTTTTAATCTGACAAACTGGTCCATTTTTAAACAGCAGGATCTGGAGACCTTCAATCACTCTGTCCTTTTCTACATTAACTGCCGTGTAGAAAATGTGACAGTGACAAAAACTTAACTGAAAACCTTGGATGACAAGTAAAATCCAGGCTCTGATCAGAACTCGTCACTTAACCTTCGTGCTGAGGGTCATTTCCTTGTGCAACCTGCCAGTGCCAACCAGAGGATGGGTATTAAACAGGCAAAGGAGGCTTATAAGAAGAGGATCGAGGGCTTCCTCACTGATAACAACCCCCAGCCAGGTGTGGAGCGGCATCCCAATCTCTCACCAACTAGAAAGACCAGAGCCCCCAACTGCCGACAGCAGCCTCAAACTCGCAGAGGACCTCAACACCTTCTTTAGAAGGGTGCTCAACCTCTCCCTGACTCATGCCACCATTCCCACCAATCTGAAGGTCTCCACTATCATTCCGATCTCAATGACTACAGACCTGTAGCCCTCACGTCTGTAGTCATGAAGTTTTTGGAGCAGATACTGTCTCAGCACATCAGAGACTGTCTACCACCCTTCCTTCACCCGCACCAGTTTGCTTACAGAGCAAATCCTTCACTCACCTTTTTTTCTCATTCTGATGTTTGGTTTGAACTTCAGCAGGTTGTTTTGACCATGCTGAATTACTGCCATGTGATTAGCTGATTCAGTTTTTGTGTTAATAAGAATTTACACAAACATTTTTATCTGGATTTCCTGTGCTGTTGCTACATGTGGGAAACCCTTCCCCTTACTGTTCTTCCCTATTACAAGTCTGATCTCTTCTGCAAAGATTTGCATGTATTTTCACTAAATTGACCAGTGCAGCGCTGAACTGACCAGGTTTTGGTTTCAAAATTACATCAAACCTTTGTTTTAAACATGGAGCATATTTTCCATGCAGTAAAAATAAATAAAGTCAGTAAAGCCCCTTTGTTGTGGTGGATGTGATATAAAATGCAACTAATTTGTGAAATTGAATTTGTTTCACTTGTAGCTTTCGCCCAAGTTTCTGCACAGCAACTCCACCAGCCACACCTGGCCCTTCAGCGCTATAGCTGAACTGATTGGTGAGTCACTGTGATCTCATTGTATTTCGAGGTTGGTTTCTATTTCACTTCCAATTCTGAGAACAACAGCTGTAACGACACAGACAGATGATTATATAACAAAGTCAAATATTTACTTGATTGAACTGTATGTCTTGTTTCATGTTAAAAAAAAATACAATAAATAACAATAATATGTAATATAATAGTGAAGATATATATATATATATATATATATATATATATATATATATATATATCTTCACTATATTTCTGCACGAATCTAACTTTATGAGTCTGTTTAATATGTACACTGTATGTAGCAGAAAAATAGGTCCTCTGTTAAAAAAAGTAGTCTCTCCCTGCTGCTCATCTACACTGTAATTCTGGCGTTCATATTTGGATTTTAAATGCTCCCTAAAACTGTTTTTGACAGACAATGCCTACGACCCAGACGTCAGTGCCAAACAGTTCTGGATTGATAAAACTGTGGTCAAAGGAGAAGAATGCCTCAGCTTCATGGATAATGGAAATGGGCTGGACAATAAAACAATGCATAAGATGCTCAGGTACAGATGCAACTACGGTGTCATTTTTTGAAACTTGTGGAAAGTCAGATTTCAGAAGATTGAAATCTTTGTAAAACCTTGAGATTTTAACATAAATTCATGGAGTGTGTGGTTTGCAGAATTTTATGGTGTCATTGTGCCATCATTGGGTGTCGTATTGAAGAAATTAAAAGTGTATTGTACAGCTCTCACCATGCCTTTTCATATCATGTGTTACTCGATATGGTCTCTTGTAGTGACGCGCGAATCATGAACGAATCGTTCAATACTCGAGAATCACTTTACTGACTCATGAATCATGATTCACATGCTCAACTGACTCACTGACTCATCCCTGTTGCTGTTAGCAGCAATGTATCTAGCTTATAATTAAAATTGTGGAGAAAAACACAACATCCAGTATCTTAACAAAAAAAAATTCTGCTCTGAACTGGAAGGAAAAACCCTGAGTAGAAGCTCACATCAAGAAAATAGCTCCTCGGTTCACAGTAGCTTCGCTCTGCTAACATGCTAACAGCACATTTGAGCTACTCACCCCCTCCCTCCTGTGCTGAATCATAGAGCGAACGAATCACTCACTCACTCACCTACCTCCTCCCTCCTGGCTCACAGCTTCTTCTTCTTCTTGGTTGGCAACCAATGTTAAGGCGCATTACAAATTTGGTGCTAACAATGAAGGTTAAGGTCAAATGCTTAGCCAACCTAGGTGCTCATGTCTTCCGAGGCCTAGTATGTTGTTGTGAAGATTGAAGCCATGATAAATTGTGCGTAAGATAGCATTTGAACTGATTTCCACATTTGGTGTGACCTTGACCTTGATCATGACCATTTTAAATTAAATCAAAAATTAAATCACCTAGAGATGCTTTTGGTACCTGCCATCAGACAAAAGTTAAACATGATATCTTGAAAACTGTGGATGCTAGACTGCTAACAGACAGTCAGACAAATGGAACTGATTGCATACTGCTTCCCTTCAGAGGGAGAATTATGGTTTGCAAAACTGGTAAAAAAAAATTTGCATTTTCTCTCCTTCAGCTTCGGATACAGTGACAAGATGCCCCTGAACGGTAAAGATCCAATTGGAATCTATGGCAATGGCTTCAAGTCTGGCTCCATGCGTCTTGGCAAAGATGCTATTGTCTTCTCCAAGTCGAAGAGGAGCTTATGCGTGGGGATGCTCTCCCAGACTTACCTGGAAAAGATTGGTGCAGATCAAATAATTGTACCTATTGTTTCCTTTGAAGAGAGCGACTCCAAGAACTATATCCTTTATCTAATGAAATATTATACATCAACTATGTATTCATTACTCCAGGATCAAATTAAGTCAGCTGAAAAAGAACAGGAGCAATCCAGAGATCTCAGAGAGAAAAAAGGGAGAAAAAAGAGATTCCTTTAAAAAAAAACATAAATAAATCAAAATTAGAGACTAGATAAAAGGTGTGATAACAAAGTCCTGCAACTTTGCTAAAACAAAAATTTTATAACTCTGATTTCATCTTTTCTTACACCTCTGAAGTGCTTCCAGTCTTGCTGTTGTATTTATTTTATTTAGATCTGTGGTTGTCCTGTTCTACTGGTTTACAAGTGAGGTCTGTAGAAAAGCAAAGACTTGACCAGGACTATTGTTGTTGGAGTTTTTATCTCCATGTTTAAAGGGTTGTGCACTGTGAATTGTTCCCAAGAGTCAGACTATTAAAGCAGAGGTCCGGTAGTGTCTGATAGAAAAGAATTCAGGAGAAATAATCAGAACTGTGATGCCTGGCACCGTGCACCAGCACTTTATGCATAATTCAGTAGCTTGTAGAAACACGTGTCTTGATGCACGCTCAGTCATCCAGGTAAGTAGATCCCAAAAGGTTGATTCTGTTCTGGACGTAGCGTTTTCAGAGGGAGAAATGTGTTGCAGAAACATCTTTAGCAGCAATAACACAAAGTAATTGTTTTCTGTATAGTTCTGATACTGTGTGAAGTTACCTGAAATCTTCAAACGGGCCAAATCTTCTGCTTTTTTAGAAGTGTTCAAACATGTCAATCATCATTTAATCAAATTCATTCGATTAGCAGCACCTCATCATGAACAAACCTTCTTCTTCACATGATTGTATGAGTGGAGTCGGGCTAAATGTTATCAAGTAGGATTTGATTTATTTGAAGAATGGAGTAGGAGAAAATCTGAACTGAGCTACAAACCTAGCATGTGAGATGTGCTAGGTTTGTAGCTGTAAATGTCATTGAGAAGGGTATTTTTTTGTCATCTTTTGTCATAAGTCATACTTCCCTTTTTCCTTTGTTTTCCGTCCTTAACTTCTCCTTTACTCTGTGTAAGAGAGGACCAGAAATCCAGTCTACAGGCCATTCTGCAGTATTCCCCTTTCAGCACACAAGAAGAGCTACTCTCAGAGATTCATGCAATTAGTTTGCCGGGATCCACGTCGAAAACTGGCACACGGATCATCATCTGGAACCTCCGCAGGTCTGTCTGTGGTCCACACAGGAATAAAGGGTCATATGTGATTTCAGAGGCTATGCTGTTGCAATTAAAGCCTGCTAGTTAAAGCCTCTCATTACTGGATCATTACTATCATCATTCCTACAAGAATCAAATCACCATCTTTCTTGTTTGCCTGATAAAAAGATGATAGTTTACAGATCTGGAAGCTTTCTTTGCACGACAAAGAGGGCAAATTAACTGGATGTCAACTGCACACCATTTGTTGAAATGCACTCCATACCATTACATTTACCTCAAGGATGATGCATCCATGATTTCCAAAAAGAAAATTCTTCTGATTTTCATACCAATAGTAGTTCAAAACATGCACGCCCTAATGACTCAGTTAATTGGTTTTTCTCTATACCTAAACTGTTAACCACTTATTCACGCTGCTTTTTAGAGCGAGGTAAATGCCTTCCCAACTCAGTATTTAGTCTTTTGCAATCCTTCCTTTCAATTTATTTCACATTTTCCAGAGGGTTCTAACTTTTTGTAAACATAGTTCTAAGAAATATTGCATGACAAAGTCCTCCCTCTCTGCACTTATATTCTAACTGTCTTTTGCACTAATAACCAATAACATAAACTGTGTCTTGTTTTGTTTTTTTGTCAGGACATCTACTGGAACAACAGAGTTTGATTTTGAGAAGGATCGGTATGACATCCGAATTCCATCTGAGGTTTACAGTGCAGAGAATGACACTAATCAGCGTCCAGACAAGATCACGTCACACATCCCTGAGAGCATGTACTCGCTTCGGGTAAGCAGCATAAATGCGCATGCCCTGAAATAAACCATTAGCACTTGGTGCTAAAAGAGAAAGCCTCTTTGTCCTCAACATAATTATGCATCCAAAAATGAGAGTGCAACAGCTTTAGATGCTAATCACAGTTCAGTCCAGTGGGCAACTTCTGGTTAGATCCACAGGTTCAGCTTTTTTTTTTGACAGTGACACAATTTTTGTAAGTTTACCTCTGTGCACCTACACAGTAAAATTAAACAGCAGAGGGATTTGTGGGATTAAACAAAAGCTTTGCATTAACTGTTAAAGAATTGCAGCCATTTGTATACAGTCCCCCATCTGAGTCCCCAGGCTCAGATTAATATATTTTTGAAGCAGAGAGTATAGCCTTGCATACTTCCACAGTTCATCCTGGTACTTCTATCAGCAGTCACTTCACCAGTAAACAGTAGTGGCTCGTTTTCACTGGCAGCCATACATGCCCATGACATAACTCCACCATGTTTCAGAGAGGATGGGTTATGCTTCAGGCAGGGTTCGTACAGGTGAAAATACTTGAATATAGTCTTTTCAAGGTTTGAAAAGCGCTTGAATTTCAGATGTGATGCTTAAACGTGCTTGAAACTGTATTTCATTCACCACAAATAACTATCTGACCGAATAGTTTTCTTATCAGATAGAGAAATAAAATAAGTGTTTGATGGAAAATGACACTGAGTCACATGACAGGTGAGTCCTAGTAAATCATTTTTGAGTATGTGTAAATAAAATATGCTAATTTTGGAAACTTTTATTATTATTTTGCCAGCTATCAACCTTGCTGAAGAAATGACTGAAATGCACTGCGCTTTACTTAGTCCCTATGGACCCCAAAGCGCTTCACACTACATTCAGTCATTCACACACTGGTGCTGGCAAGCTACATTGTAGCCACAGCCGCCCTGGGGCGCACTGACAGAGGCGAGGCTGCCGGACACTGGTGCCACCAGGCCCTCTGACCACCACCAGTAGGCAACGGGTGAAGTGTCTTGCCCAAGGACACAATGACACAAGACTGTCAGAGCCGGGGCTCGAACCAGCAACCTTCCGATTACAAGGCGAACTGCCAACTCCTGAGCCACGATCGCCCCAGTAGTTAGTTATGGCATAGTGATTTATGAAATATGCTGTAAAATTGGCTAACATTACTTAGCAGTAGCAGTAATGTGAGTTACTTCACTCAAGTGAAAGCTTTAAGCGTTAGTCTGATACCTAACTTTTACTAAATAATGGTAAAAAGAGTGACTGATCCTCATGGGCACAAAGAATAGCCACTTTTTTATGCTACCGAAGTCCCGGGCCTTTCATTAAAAATCTGTTTATTGTGAGCACCTACACATTAAACAACTTAAAAATTATAATTGGCTTCAAGCTCACATTGAGGCCTGTGTGGCACTGAGACAAATTTGAGTGTTTTAATATAATAATGTTTCATGAATGTTAGGCTGCCTGTTTATGAACAATACGTTATAATTCTACATAATTATATCACAGATGATAGGTAGATGCTTGTGCATTCTTAAAGTATTATATGTTGAATTGAACTGAGTATGTCATCTGTTCAAAGCCTCTCCCAGTCAGTGCTGTTCTCCATGCCTGTTTTACTGTACATGATGTTATTGGCACAAACACTTTAAAGGTGATTATAAAAGATAAAAAGATTTTTAAAAAATCTATGAATGCATGGATCCCTCTCTCTCTCATTTATATATATATATATATATATATATATATATATATATATATATATATATATATATATATATATATATATATATATATGGAAAACACTTTATAAGCTGAAAAATTACAGGCAGATATTGCATTAAGGAGGTCTGTAAAATAGTCACTCTTAATCATGGTTTTTAGAGATTTCCCCCAATTTATGAGCTCCACCCAGTTTTCTTTTTCACGATTCTTCTGATTGTATAAGTAAAATGACATCTGTGGGTGGGTGTAGGCATTTTCCAGCATTCTGTACCTGAAGCCTCGAATGCAGATCATAGTTCGGGGTCAAAAGGTGAAATCTCAGCTCATCGCCAAGAGCCTGGCCTGGATCAGAAAGGATCACTATAAGCCTACTTTCCTAGTACCGGTATCCTTTTTACACAGCTTTTCTACAACTGTATAATTTTGGTGATATGTTTATTCTGCTGTTTTTTTGCGTTTTCCTTAAATTGTATGCTAGACCCAAAGAATTCCTATTACTTTTGGGTATAACACCAAAAGCAAAGACCAGTGTGGCATAATGATGTATCACAAGAACCGGCTCATTAAAGCTTACGAACGTGTCGGCTGTCAGCTTAAGGTCAGTTTCTGCTGTTTAAGTGAGTTTTTCTTTAATCACGTGTTTTAACATGTAGAATGATGTAGATGTTATCATTTGCTAAAATGTTGCTTCCTACAGGCCAACAACAACGGTGTTGGAGTCATTGGGGTCATAGAATGTAACTTTTTGGATCCCACTCACAACAAACAGAGTTTTATGGAGAATGACAAGTACAGGTAATAGCATTCCTGATTACATTTATCACCTCGAAGGCTCGATTGAGGTCATAATGAGGTTTGGGTGGGTGAGGCACAGTCTGATGTCTGTCTGATGCAAACTTTCTTGGCACAGGAAAACCATGAATAATTTGGGGATTAAATTGGAGGAGTACTGGAAAGAGATACGCTACAGAAAGACGAAAGAAAATCCAAATAGCACCATACTACCAGAAGATATCAAGTTAGTACACTTCGCAGCGACTGGCATCAGGTTTTCATTCATTCAAATTTGTGTTTGCATATGTGTTTAACCATGCCGGTTTGTCTTTAGGAAGCGACCAGATCAAAACTGGGCGCAGTGTGATAGCTGTCTGCAGTGGCGTAAACTTCCTGATGGCATTGACATCAACAAGCTGCCAGAGAAATGGTTCTGCCAAATGAACCCTGATCCTCAGTTCAGGTAATTGGATTTTTGGCAGTTTACCATGATTCTGTTCCAGAAAGCAGGTTCAACAATCTCTGAGTCCATTACCAAAACTAACCATCGGTTTTGATTCCAACAAGGCCTGATCAGAGTTATTTCCATCAACTCTGAGTGTGTTTACTCAGAGTTAAACATATAAGTGAATAGTAGAAATAAAGCCTTCATCAATGGTGCTTTGATACCAGTATGGCCACGGCAAATACCATGGCAAAGGGCAAATAAAAAGTCGACCCCCATTTTATTCCAGTGTTTGAGGAACCTAAATTTGCTGGTAATTATTACATGGTTATGTCACTACCTCCTTATATGGTGACACTGGTTTTTCTGAATGGACAAACACACACAGATGAATCAGGAAAGAAAATCTTTATCTACTTATGGGAGGGGGACTAGCACTGGTTACCAGTCTTTTCACTTCAGTTCTCAATTGCACTTACAGGAGCTGCCAGGTAGCCGAGGAAAAAGAAGACTCTGATGATGATCAGCCTTCGTATCGCAAGACCTACAAACAGCAGTGAGTCACAGTGACAGAAGTTTAAATTAATATTTATACAGAAATCTAAACGAAAATCTTAACTGATCATAAAAGAGGTGACCTGTGTGATTTATTTGTTACAGGGAGAGAGAGGAAAAGAAACAGGAGAAGGAAAGACAGATGGTAAGGATGCGTCATTTTCTGTAAATCGTTTTTCTTTTTTTTCTGCTGCAAGGGCACCTGCAGTGCCTTACTATGACTTTGAGGGATTTTGTCATTTTAATTATTTGTGATCCTGTGCGCATTTGTGGAGTATTGAACCCATGAAGAACAGTTGCCTCTGTCTAAACTTGCCAAACAAAATGAGGCTCTCGGAGAGCGGCAGGGAGACCTGGAACGGCGGCTGCATCAAACAGTGTTTCCCATTTATCACTTTGGAGGCCAGCAGCAATGTGCTATTGATAGAATCATCATATTAGACTAAACAAATCTAAACTTAGCACAAACTCTAATTATATATTTGTTTGGTCTATCATTATTACTATTATTATTAGTAGTAGTAGTAGTATCATATTATTGTTGTTATTATTATTATTATTATTATTATTATCTAGGCCAGTGTTATAGGGCAGCTTCAAGCTGGTGTTCTGCAAAAAACTAAACCTAGCACCTCTTCCAAATTGAGGGCCGGTTTCCATATAATGGGGGATTTCACAGGTAAGCCACGAAGTAGGCATCCCAAGAAGATAACACCACAAGAACTCCACTTTTCCTCAGGAA
This sequence comes from Maylandia zebra, assembly GCF_041146795.1. Taxonomy (NCBI): domain Eukaryota; kingdom Metazoa; phylum Chordata; class Actinopteri; order Cichliformes; family Cichlidae; genus Maylandia; species Maylandia zebra. The sequence goes on along the minus strand of NC_135182.1, from coordinate 18,287,790 downwards.
CTCTAGACAGGCTTCTACAGATTTAAAGTTTGCAAGCTGATATGGCCGACAGCTTTCTACCCAGGCAGAGTGCACATAGCCAATCTCCAGTCTCACTGGGCTGCCAACAAGCCTGCCAAGAAGACTGTGGTTCACCATCAGGCCTTTTTGTGCCCATGTGCACTGGAACTTGAACATGTGAAAGTGTGGAGAAGATGCAGAGAACGATATGTTGATTGCAGCACTGATTGGGTAAGAACTTTTGGAGGTGGAGGCAGTGTGGTAGTATGAGGCGGCATCTCCCTCACTGGAAAAAATGGCTCATCAGTGCAGAGAGATGACGAGATAAAACCAGTAGCAATCCCATATCTCCGCAGTCTCGCACCGAACCATTCCTGACCTCAAACCGACTGAACAGTTGTGGGATCAACTTGGGCTTAAATGGTACCATTTAAGGGAACGGTGTAAGATTTATTGCCAAGAAAAATTGTTACAACAAAAAAATAATCAGCCAAATACAAGATTCTTTACTTTTTGTGCTAAATTTAGATTCAGTTTAGTCTAATATGATGATTAATGTTCAGTCTTTTTTTTATTGACAGATTGTCCACCAATCCCCTTCCACTCCCACTACTTTGAGGAGCTGTTCATTACAAGAGGGCGCTACAAGGCCTGAATCCTCACCGCTGACGTCTTCCACCATTTCTTCAGCTGGTGAGAAATTTTTCTCTTTGAGTGTGAGTGGGGAAAAACACTTTGAGAAATTAAAATGTATTTGTATTCTTTCTCTTTAGCCTACAGCCCTTCTCGTAATGATGGTTTTCCAGTTATTACTAGTGTATGCTCATTGTCAGCAGGCGCATTGTCAGCAGGCGCATTGTCAACCCTGAGGTATGGTTTTGTGTTGTTTGGCAGCTTAAATATGTGTTTTGGGACAGTAACATTGGGCGTTAACTCTGTTTTTTGTGCTCTGCAGAGTAAAAAGGAAACTGCCTGTTACTCCACAGAACACACCAAAAAGATCTCGGATAAATGGCTTCCACAGGAGCACCTCGGAAACAGCCCCATCAGTAGATGTGACCCCACTGAGCTCTCCTTCTGTGAATGTCGATAGTAATACTGATGATACCGACGATGAAATTGTCATCTTGGAGACTGCTAGCACCCCCAAGCCAAAACAGAACCTCTACGATTTAAATAAAGTGAAGAAAGAGGAAGAGCAAAGTGACAATAATGTCAGCATGCTGTTGGAGTGTAGCGATGATGCTGCTGTGGATGTCCCCTCAGACACGAATGCTGCAGGAGCAAGCTCTGCAGGGTCTGCAGCTGTGGAAACCAGTTCCTCCCCAGCGCCCCTTCCACAGCTGTCAAGCGCCACTACCCAGACAGAAGCACCTATTGTGAAGCAAGAAGGCGAGGACCAAAAGCAAGATGATATTAATAAGGGTGGTAAAGAACAGACCTCAAATATGGATAACTGCAACGTTCAGCAAAGAAAATTTAAGCAGGAGAGCAGTGGAGACAGTCAGAGTGAACATCAGGGACAGAAGACCTTGCAGAATGGTGTGAACCATGATCTAGAAAGGGAAGGAAGTCCTAGACCTTCCTGTTCAAATATCGGTGACAACGAATATAGTCCACTTACCTACCCCAATATCTCTGAGGTACAGCAACAACAAGACCAGCTGCTTGAGCTCATGCAGGAGACCGCTCAGGAGAGAGACTCTTTAAAAGAACAGGTCCAGAAACTTACCTCACAAGTGAAAGACCTGGAGAAAAAACTGAAGGAGATGGCACCGGTCAGCGTAAAGAAGGAGTGTTGTCACCAAGCCAGCCAGACAGAAGAAACAGGATGGCAGACGGACTACAAAAGTCTGTTCGAGAAGGCCAAACAGAAAGTCAGTGAACTGATTAAAGAGAAGGAGGCTTTAATAGCAGCATCTGATACCAAGGCCAATCTGAGTGCTGACAAAAATGTGGAAAACGATGATGAGATCGCACTGCAAGTTGACGCTCTAGTCCGGAAACTGGATCAAAGAACGAAGGAGACAGAAGAGCTGCGCTCACGGGTCAGTGACACTGTGTAGGGCTGTCTTTGTTTAAAGAAAATAGTAAAAGTGATGACAAAAAGCTTTTCTCACATTCAGTTGAAATAATTTGAGTCTTAAACGCACTGAACTAAACAAGCTTTTTGCCTCTGCCTAGCTTATGCTTCTGGTAGCGCTGACGTAGGAACGTGCATGTCACTCCGTCTGTAAACACAAAGTTGGAAATGGTCATGTCAAATTTGACCTGTATAGAGGTCAAATAGATTGATCTGAAGGTCATTATAACATACCATAATAGACCCATTTCTGTAATATACTTACATATCTATACTATTGCTAATATATATTGTAATATATCTATATCACTAAAGCACTTCTGGATGGATGCAAACTGCATTTCGTTGCCCTGTACCTGTGCATGTGCAATGACAATAAAGTTTAATTCTAATTCTAATTCTAATTCTAAATGATGGTATACAGAGCTGTTACAACTATGATTCTTACTGCTAATGTTTGTATTGGCAACATACTGTTTAGGGAACAGTATGTAAAAGTAAATACTCCTCAGCGCTGCCCTGGGGGAGGTTTGCACTTACTGAGTGCTTCTTGTTAATCCTTATATTTATTTATCTATTTATTTATTTAACATCTGGCAGCAGCTGGCCGATGTTGTCATGTGCCTTAATTGGTGTTCTGATAAAAGCACATGCTATGAGGTATACCTTACATCTACTTGTCAATCCAACTGTATAAGGGAAAATATCCCAAATTGCCCACTGTTATGCACTTTTTAAATATATTTCTCCTTTCGTTTGATTGATATTGACCTTCGTACCTACCCTCTCCCTCTGCACCACCAGCTGGACCTTGTGGAGGAGCACAAGGCAAACCTGGCAGCCCAGTGTGAAGAGCTCCAGTTAAGCTTAGAGCACCAAAGGGAAAAAGCACAAAGTCTTCCAACAACCAGTGAATCTTCAATTCAGACACATCCAGAGGAGGAAGGAGGGGCAGCTGTTTCTGGCACACATTCAAACTCAGATGCATCCAGAAGGTTGGACTGCTGGGAGATCACTCCTCGTGGTTTTGATGTAGCCCTCTTTGATAAAGCAATTTATGAAAGCAGCCTCACTGTTTTTCTCCTTTCTGTTTCCCCTTAGTTTGGTAGAGCTTCGGCAGAACGTCGGGCGCCTTCTTCTCTCCCACGTGCCTGCGCTGGACCTGGCACAAGTGAATTTCGAGTGTAATGTAATTGATGAGATCCTAGACCAGTTTCTCACTAATAACAATTCTGACACAACAAATGATTAAACAAAAGTCGTCACATCCTGGATTTAACTAGCGCTCCGCCTGTAAATGTTTCATAAGGAGACCCGTGAGTGGGATATTAACTTAATTTAAGGTATGTTACAGATGCTTACGGATTTTTATTTTTAGGTTACTTTAACTAGCTTTTTAGGGTTTTTATGAAACAGAAACGAACAGCTGTAGATATTAATTGCTCCCAAGTTTCTCAAGAAAATCAAGGAAGTAGCAGTTTGTCAGTAGTCTTGCCAGCTATTAATACTTTTGTGTTTGATTTTTCTCTTGTTTTTGTTTTAAATAATAGGTTGCACATTTTGTATTATCATGTCTTACCAAATATATTTTTATATTGCCTATTTATATTTGTTGATTACTGCTCTGCGGCGAGGTGTGGTTTGTGGCTTAGCTGCAGGGGAGGGGTGGCCGGCACAGCTCAGGTCCATTACGGTAACCATGACTTCCCTATTTAAGTAACTGTCCGGTCCCAAAAGAGGGGTGGGAGGTTTGGAGAGGAGAGGAAAGCGCACAGCCATACAGGTGTATATATGTGTGTGTGTGTGGCTGTGTAGGAGCAAAATAAAAATGAGTTTGTCAAAACAACCTGCAAAGGCATCAGGTCCTTGTGTCATAAGCTCTATAAGACTTTGGTAGTCTTCTCAAAATCACAACGCAAGTCTGCCACAGAAGTTTGTCATCGCTGCAAGCGGTTTCATTATAATAATGAGGTGTGTGATGTGGGGCACAAGGAGCAAGGTCTTCAGTTTTGGTTGATTGTTTCAAACTCAAATGTTTTGGCAGCGTAGGTGGCAATTAAGGCATTAACCTTAGGCACCCTGGTTTTACATTTCACTTTTGGGCAATAATTCAAGTTTCACTTTGGTAAAGAGCTCAGTCTGACCAGTGGCCGCAGCATGAACTTCCAGGTCTGAATATACTGATGAATTAAACTGGATCATTTTGTTTTAAAAACATCTGTTTTGTATTTCAAAATATTTTTTGAAGCGACTCTCAGGTGATGAAATAACCAGCGTGGGAGTCGCATTTCCATTTTCCACGACATTTTACAGAAAAAAAAGAAAAGCATCAACCACACGGTTTTACATGTTGTACTTTAACCTGCATATCACAGGCTTGGAAACAATGGGGTTTTTTTCTAAAATGTCCTCGATTTTCAACTTTAATCCTCGGGATTTAACTAAAATCCTCATTGCAAAACTGTTAGCGGTTTTATTTTCTTTAAGTTAACTTGACTTAAATGTTTCACAGTTGCAGTGCACTGCTGCTAACTCTGATATTTAAAAATTAAATATTCTGTCAATAACAACCACAGTAATAAAAGTTTGTTCTACCTATTTTTTAATAAATAATTTTAAATAATGGTCTAATTGCTGTTTTTGACATTGTCATCGTGATTTTTACTATGATAATTAATGATGTGAAAATCTGATATCATTACTGCCCTTTTTCTTTGAACATTGTCTGTTTTTCTAGTACTTGTATCTCACTATTTACAAATTAATTTTTATTAAGCCACTGTTACGGATTCAAATATTGGGGATGGATACAAGAGGAAAAACCAAAATAACAACACTGGTCCGGCCGGGTTGAGTCAAACGATGATTTTAATGATCACACGCGTGGGAGATGGACACCGTACGCAGACAGCATCAGATCTCAAAATGGTGGAGCATTGCTCAAACTCTTATAGCCTCTGGTGCCTCCACCTATTCATAAAAGCCTAAAAATTCACATTCTTTCTCTCACACAGTGCCTAAGCTACGACCTTGGCTCCCTGTTTATCTGCTCCTGCTGAGATGGGGCAGAAAACTCCAGTATGTTCTGTTCTCTTCTAATCAGACAAATAAGGCGATGACTTTCTGCGAACAGTATTTCTTATAACTCAGCAGTATAATGCATCATAAAACAATATCATTCATTCAAAATAAATCAGCAGTCTAATGTAATGCGAATCAATTTAACAAATGCAATAGTTATCAGCTTCTTCTAATTCAGGAGAATAATGCAAACTAAAACTACATAATAATTCACAATCTTTAATTAGGGGTCTAACATATGGCATAAAATAATATTATAATCCCACACTCCCCCTGTTGAGCTCTTTAGAATAAAGAGCTCACCTACACCCTGTAATCCAGTGTGACCGGGTTCATTTCTTCTCACTCCTGAGGTCCTTTGTCCCCCTGTTGGGCGAACCATATGTGAGATGACCTCTGTGTTTGCGCAGTTCAGATGCAAGAAAAACTATTATTACAACAGTAGCAGGTACAGATGACACTCCCCAGTTCTCCCACAGCTTTATTTTGGTGCTACCTTATACCCTTCAGACGTACTCAGACTAGAACCTCTGTCTGAGGAGCTTTTAGCCTTTATTTTATTGCTGCAGCTACCAGTGTCTTCCAGTTGGGTGATCCTCTGCTCTTCTTTCTTCAACCTCAGGGGTTAGACAACCCTTCAGTCGTTGCACAGATCAGGGGATTATTCTGCCCCGATTTCAAACAACGATCTGTGTATCCCCCAGAAAAAGGAACAGGAACGTGTCCCCCTTTTGACCAAGAGCCTCTTGAACCTCGCTGGTCTGGTGTTCCTGGATTTCCGCCAACCCCTTCATGGTTATTGCTGTGTTTATGGGATCCATCCTTTGAGGTGACTAATCGGAGCCCAAAATGCCATGACACTTGAACCCAGTTGGTGTCTCGGCAGTCACCGTGTCTGTCTCTGCTGCGAGGGATCCTCGTATATCTGTGACCTCGTCTGGTGTCTGTTCCTTCCTCTGTAAGAGACAGAAAACCAAAACACCTCTCTTCCTAGCTCTAATAATCTAATGTTGTTATCTACTGATCTTCTGGCGATTCAGAATTGGTTTAGAATATTCAGAATGTCCCAGGGACTCATTCCAATCATATCCTATGTGTGTGTAAGCGTGTTTGCATTTAGCCCTCTGCACTCAAGGCATTTCCTACACTTTATCAGTCCGGACCATCACGCCGAACGAAGCTTATGACCTTCAAAAGACCGAGTGCCAACTCATTACTGTATAAGCACATTTGCAAGGTGTGTCTGAAAATTATTAAAACCACTCATTTTAACAAAAGACATCAAAAACAAATTAGCCATTTTTAATTCTAACATCTGCCCCCCGTTTTCACAAAAATCATGTGTTTCCTTCTGCCTACCGTCCCACGGTTTCCTCTCCAGTGTGGTACTCAGCTTCTCATGAACACAGGCATTTTATCTTCTAAACGCTATTCAGTTCATTCCAATGATTAACGCTTAAACATGGAAATAATGATTTATGCTTCTCACTGATTCTCTAAAAAAGTCCGGAAACCTTTTGGGTCACTATTAGCTTAAGCTTTACTATACCTAAGTTATTAAAACACAAATGAAGTCATAAAAATGTTCATATAATCCTTGTTTGATGTTAAAACTCAACTTCCCCCCTTGTTTGACACATTCCCATGTGTCAAATCAACGGAGCTAGAAAATTTAAAAAAAAGGTTAGTGACCTCATATCTTAGAAAGCATGAGACCTTCTCCTATCCAGTGTCGTTGCTCCAGTCCTGTCATCCGGTGCCAGGGAATGAAGTCAATTTAATTGTCATGTTAGATCTGTTCAACTCCTGGCTCCGCCCAGAGCCTGCGTCCGCAGAATTGCCATGAAACAAAACCTGTATTAATATGAACTTCACTGGAATATGAACTTGTTGACACAGCAAAGGAACATTCTCTCCTTCTCGAGGACAGGCACTGACTCCCACTTATCTCCTGGAGCCAACTGTCCCTTATGGAGACACAACATTGCAGCTACAAGGTTTTGCAGATTGTTAAGTTGATCTGTGTGTAATGCTCTGAATCAGGTATGTAAAATTAAATGAATGTTGTTTAATCAACTGCCACTACTTAAAACTTAGCAAAAGATATAACTGAATAAAAGATCACAAAGAAAAGCATGACATCGGTGTTATGTAAGCGCGTGCGGCCTTCTATGCTCGAAGTCACTCCAGTCCATAGATCAGCCAAACATCGCGCTGACTGTAGCTTTTAACCCTTATTAACTTGAGCACAACTCTATAATGAGCAACAAACTGCAATATGTATAAAGATGATCATGGTTACACCTGCAATGAAAGATCATATGATTATCCTGACACCTGTAAATAGAAGATTAACCTGAGGTTATAACAATCACTGTAATACAAATGTTAATGTAATGTCAATAGCTTCAAGCAATGTTTAACGCAATGCTTGTTATATGATTCTGATGTAACGATAATGCTGATGCTGAAATAATAGTAAAACACCCCCTTTTATCCCGTTAATAAACTTCACACATAGACGTTTATAAATGCCTCTTTTAAATTATATTTCCCCCTGTCTTTCCCTTACTGACCACAGCAGGGGAAGCTTTGTTTTGATTCAGCCATGAATCCAGCTCACCTGATTCATCACTGAGCCCCACCGTCACTGGCATCTGACAGAGTGGCGCTGCATACTTGTCCTTTAATGTCACTATTTCCAATCTGTTAATTAGAGTGCTTAAACATGAAGTCCACAACAAGTCAATACAGCTGTAAATGTGGCCAATTATCAATCTATTACCAATCAATAATGAAAAATTGCTTTTATTTTATGCATGCTTTTAGTCAACCACTCACCCAGAGGATCTCCAATCCCAGAAAATTCCTTCTCCTTATTTAATGAGTCCGTCCTCCTTCCATGCCCTGGTAACTGGTCCATCCAGAGCCATATCATCTTGAAATATACACACAACAAGCCAAACCACACCTTGGTCACACCAACCCTTTTCCGCCCTGAAGATGTCCAACGCCATCTTAGTCTGGAACAGGCTTTTAACAGTTTTGCAATTTTCATTAGTTTTTATTTTTATTTAGTTTCGACTTCAGATTTTCGAATTTATATCAGTTTTAATTAGTTTTTATCAATTGTTGGCTAGTTTAGTTTAGTTTCTATTTTTTTTTTTGTTGAAAATCCTTAGTTTCAGTTTAGTTCCGATTAGTTTCAGTTATATTTTTAGTTGTGTTTGCAAAAATTAAGTGTAACAAAATCTCAGTTTCATCATCAGTCATGCTCTTCTGCTTATCCTTGGGTATTGAGACTATTAACTCTTGCAGCACCAGGTTTTCGTAATTTTGGTTCAAGTCAATTGATAAACTTTTTGAAGGCAATTGACTCACACAGTTATGTAGATGTCCCCGTCCTGTTGTCTCGGGATGCATCACGCTGCCTTGCATGGAGTTAGCTTCTGTTTCTGGGGATGAGGGTTGAGTGTGCTCCCTTACCTTTTCAAGGTAAGCTGGGTTAGCCTTCTTGTGTGACCTTTTCAAGTGCACTTTAAGGTTTGTGGGATTTTTTCCCTTTATAAATGTCCCTCATAATTTGTCTCTTTCCACTACAAGACACTTGCTTTATCCAAAACACAGTCATATTCAAAGTAATCCCAAATTGGACTCTGGCGCTTTCTCCCGACTTTTCCTGACATGATTCTGCGCGTGGACGGAGCAGCAACACAGACGACTCGACTAACGTGCTGCCACCTGCTGGCATAATGAGACGGCAAGAAAAAATCTGGAAACTAAACTTCATTTTCACCCTTGACTATTGTAGGACACGCACACATCAATGAAAACTAAACACATTTTGCTATAAATTCAGTTAATTTTAGTTAGTTTTGTGAACACTCATTACAGTTTTAGTTAGTTTTCCTTTTTTTTTTTTTTTTTTTTCGTTAACGAAAATGTTTTTTCACTTCTAGTTTTCGTTATTTCGTTAGTTTTCGTTAATGATAATAACCTTGCTCTGCACACTGGAATAAACATAATCAACATGATCAACATTTTACTGCGTGTTATTTCACCATCTTATCGATTCCAACTCTCCATCCTTATGTGGTTTGCGACATTATGTTTATCCACTCTGTCTCTAAATGTTTGAAGAATTTTTCATGTTTGAAAAATGAAAGTGAAATTTATGGTGTCATCACCCCTTCGGGGCTTACCTTTCCCAGTGTTGATGATATTCCTCCCTATTCTTTGCAAGTATTCCCTTTTGGTGGCGAGAAACTGTTGGTGTGGTCAAGTGGGTGCTGTAAAAACAAAAGCTCAGGACAGAACAGTTATCAGTCATGTACTTCATACAAAATTAGCATATATTTGATTTCATATTGATCCTCTGAGTGTAATGGTACATTTTAATTTGAATTTATCAAAGCTAAACACAATAATTTTTCTTTATTTTGGTCTTGTTCTTGTGCAGCACCACCTCCTATCACACGCCCCTGTCGGTTCTGTCCTACTTTTAAATTGCTGACTATTTCAAGAAAGCACCTAAAAAACGGGGACCAGTGTTTATTATTACATATCTCCATTTTGAATGTGACAAGCCTACCATTTCCCTGTTATCCATAGATATTAATAGAGTTTTTTGGCTTTTTTTCCCCCCCTCTATAACAGTTAATTGACTTTTTACAGTGGCCCGCTATGGTTAATAATAACATGTTCAGTCATGAGTGAAATCAAAGCTTTTCTTCACTTTAGCATTTAACCTTCCCAACAATATACTGTGATACATTAATCGAAACACAGCTACTAAAACACACTTTTCTTAATGCAAACATCAGTAACTCAAAATTAGCAACCAAAGGGTTAAGTCTGCAGTTCACACTCATGTGAAGCTACAGCCTCCTCCTTTAGTCTCTGTCATCCTTCTGTTCCTGTAAAAACAAAACAAAGCAAGACAAAACATCCACCCTTCTTTTACAGGCTGGGTGAATTGTTTGTGGACATTTACTAATCCTAAAGTCAGTACCGTTTTTTTCTCAGTATCAAGTCAGTTAAAACTTTTAGTCGTCAGTCCATCACAGGCCAGTCACATGCATACATCCACACACATTCATACCAGGTATTGCTGATAATGGAGTCTCACGCGCAACCTATTCGAGCCTCCATCACCAGCAAGATGACGTCATCATTTTAAAGGAAAACAGTTCCTTGTTTTTTGGACTGGATTGACTCGCTGCAATCCTTTTAGGCTCAGGACTTCTCATGTGATCAATGTCCCATATAAGTGAATTTCTCCAGAGCCCATTACAATCATGGAGAAAAATACGTTGCGACTGTTTCCAGTAAGAATATTTTATAGCGCTTTAAAGTTCAATCTCTCAGGCCTGGATTAAAGAGCTGATTTGTTAAATCAGGAACTCACAAAATACCAAAATATCACCACCGGTGGATCACACCTCTCAGATGTTCTTATTTCAGTGCACTGTAACAAAAGCAAAAACAAACGTAACCAATAAAATACTCATATAATAACAAATACTGGGGCCCATTGCAAACATGTCCAAGCATAAAACCATCTTCCTCTCTCTTAGAGAAAGAAAACAATCCAAACCTCACTGATAAAATAAAGCTAGTGTCAAGCAAAACCCAAAAATCAACCAAAACTTCACCAGAAAGTTTTTCTCACTCCCGGGACAATATTGTGTAGGAATACAGGTACTGTAACTCCTTTTTGCACTGAAAAAACATGTTGGATTTACTTGATTCAATAGTGGACACTGGTTGCACACAAATGTTTTGCTTTGGCAGAAACTTAAACAACTGAGTTAAATCAACACAACCTTTTCATGTTTAGTAAACCTGTGCATTTTGTGTTCATAAAACACGATTGAAACATGTTCAGATGGAGTAAGTTGAGCTGTTGGAATATTTTAATCCTTCAATTCTGTCAGTTTATTTCAACACTATTCAATAACTTTTATCCTCTTCATTATAATTTAAAGAATTGTATAAGTTTACATTGTTTTAAAAAGTGTTACATGCTTAAAATGATAACTCAATATGAAGAATGCGAATGAAATTGGAGTTCATTGAAAATGGATCCATTATAATTTTTTGTTTTATTTATTTTAATTTTATTTTTCTCCTTGTTACTATGTGGAGTGGTATATTCTGATTGTAAATTTGTTGTTTGGTTTGGGTTAGGACTGGAGATAAATGTTGTTAGTTTGTTCCCTGATTTTTGGTGCCCACTTGTAATATAAGTTGGAATGTATACTGAAAAAAATAATCAGTGGGATAAACATAAAAAAATTATTGTAAGCGGTTGCACGAAATTAAGTTATGTTTGGTTAACCTTAGTTTTTTATGTTATACCTGCACACATTTTTCTGGTAACACGAACATGACTTTTTTATGTTGTTGTTATGTTTTTCATTCCGGTCAAATATTTATAGAAACCACTTGTTTATCAGACATGAACTTTTTGTGTTAATTGTATTGGACTACTATGTGTTATATTGACAAGACAATTTTATGGTAAGCTTATTTTATTTTATAACAAATTTCTAATATATAATATATAATCTAATATATAATTGAGTGTTCAATAAATAAAACTAAATTAAGGCTGATCTTACTGTATGTACTGTACACTTTCTCTCAATCAAAGAAATAAGCAAAACATTTTTGAACAATGACCTGTATTTTTGAAAATACTACACAGTTGTAAAAATGGACTTTCAATTCAGGCTTCCAAAATATACATGAGTCATATTTGTACAATGCATCTCTTGAAAAACATTCCACAACATTCCTCAAAGTTATCTGCTGTAACCTGAATTCAACATTGTGGGGCCTTATGACATCGCGCTTATGTAAAAAATAGTTTTTTAAATGTAAGAGCCATAAGGTAATATGGCAACAGGGGTGTAATTATTAAAATAACACAAAGAAGAGACTTAAAATAACATTATAATCCACAGGCACACAACCAAGAGACCTAAACTGATTAGTATTGGCTTGCTTCTATCACTAAACATCACAATCACTAATACTAGACGATGCAATCTGTTTGTAGTGGTGCACCTTGGGAACAAAATTGCAAATTGGTGAAATTGGTGCAAGGCACCATTTCCATTGAGAAAAATGGACATTCAAAGTTTGAAAATTTTTTTTAAAAGAGCCATGGCTTGAAAAGTGAAAACTGCAGTAATAAAGGCCCCAAGTTGAAAAGTGCCAGAAAAATAAGTTTCACTATGTACTGCAACTTTACCAGTGCTGGCTTAAAAGAAAGGATGGTATATATTCGAAGAGGTAAACATGTTGTTCCCACATCATAACTGGAAAACTGTTCAATCGTACAGTCTGGTCCTGAGAACCTGGGCCTTCTTTGAAAGGCTGTTCCTTTTGAGCTCCATAACCAGTTTCTATAATACCTCGAAGGTATACTTTTCCAGTGGGTAGGTGAGGTTCAAAGTGTACATTAGTCCAAACAGCATTGCAGCTGCTAGGGTATAGTTATCCAAATCCTGCCAGACTCTCTGGCCTTCAAGGACTATCCCGATGTCCTCAGGGCTGCCATTGGCATCTCTTGACTTTATGATGTAAATTCCCATGGTTGTTTCCTTATTAGATCGTTGGATAATGGCTTCATCTGTGGCCTAGAAAATGCAGAATTCCAAAATTTAATTAAACAGAACACTGGTCAAAGAACATTATACCAAATCTTATTTCAATCTGTGTCACTATTCCAAAAAATGTTAACATTAACACATTAGGTGAACAAAAATGGATTCATTACAGCATGTGATTTGAGTCCTCAGAATGCTTAAAAAGGTAATGCATGAAGTGAAATCTCCATGCAAAGAAGCAGAATACTGTCAGAGCATAGAGAGGTGTTCAACTATGAACTCCACACATAGTTCTAATGCAGGTAAAAGAAGAAAAAAAAACGCACCCATGGTAAATTGTGAAAATCCCAGGTGATTTTCAACATACTCCTGGCATAGAGTGACAAGCAGCATTTTGTTAAAATTATTATTTTCCCTAGAGTGTATACACAAATTATTTTTTTCTTACCTGGGCCGTGGGCTCCAGAATGTTCTGCAGTCTTCTTCCTATTTGTCCTCCTCGCCTTTTGAAGACCTTTATGAGTTTGTCAGATAGCACATCTATATGCGAGAGTAATCTGGACTGCAGTGGCATGGTGGTAATGCGCTTAAACTCTGCATTTATCTAAAAAGAGAAGTTGTCACATAAAAATGCTGTCAAAATCTCAAATCTCACAAGGTTACATCCACACAAAGTTGTTATTTTTTGTCATATTACTATTTATTAGCTATGGGTCCCATGTTGCTGAGCAGTTCCATAGTTGCTCTTACTTCCATACCACCCAAAGCCTGTTTGCAACCACAGCAGTTGCCTCCTCCTGGCCATTTTGCAGTTCTGCCAAATGACCCAGAAACTACATCTATTATTGTCATATACACATCAAGGTCTTTCATTAATACTTAGTTAAATTAGTTAATTTGACCTTTCCAGAAAATTTACCTTACAGAATGTGAGATAACATATGCAAATCTTCACCCCCCCCAACAGAGCCCACCCCATGGCAAACTAGCTTATTTAACTGTTTAACTAAAACTAAACTAAATGGACACGAGTTTGTTAGTCTGTATTCACTGAGAAAAAACAAGCGGATGTGACTGGGCACACACTGAAAAAAAGCTAATGCACATAATATTGTCCTGCAGCTTAAGCTAGCATTATCGTTAGTTAACTTAAGGAATGATTTGTTTTTTCCATTATGTTGCTCAACAGCAATTCATGAGAAAAACTTCCCCATATAATGGATGTTCTCTTCGTTTCCTCTCAAACATGTAGTTTTCAGTTTACCTCGACAAAGTAAAGCTCAGCACCAAACGTAAACGAAGCAACGACAAAAAATGGCGGACCGCCACAGTGAATTTTCCCTCGCAGAACACGCCCTGGGGGGTGGAGTTTCAACAGAAAACGTAACTATTTTCTGTTATTTTGATATGACTGGTTTTAAAAGACTGAACATCCTTCTAAAACAAGTGAAAGGCGTGAGACTTAATTATGTTTAGACCAAAAATATAACTGATTCATGTTGGATATATTTACTGTATTTTTACTAATTTAACAACGTCATCATTGCATTAGTTGCTTTATGCTATAGCATTACGCTTACATTAGCTTGAAGCTCAAGGTCGTCATTTTATTTAATTTCTTTTTCTGGGCTCACAAACAGGACACACAACATTTAGATAACCGTTACACTGAATCTTGGGTCTGTGTTGAGTCTTCCAGCTGCTGACTACAGAAGCTAGATTGACCTTTCAGCATGTTTTTAGCGGCTGTGGCTATGTGCTGGTAATGTTACCGTGTGTGAGCAGTCACATTGGCAGCAGACATGTTTCAACAAACTAGTCATATCAGAATCAGAATCAGAATACTTTATTGATCCCTGGGGGAAATTATTTTTTGTTACAGTGCTCCATTTTAAACCAACATTAAGACAAGACAGACAATACGCTAACTAAGAATAGTACAATATATACATATATATACATACATACATACATAAGTCACTTATAAATAAATATTTGGAAAAGAAACATGTGTAGTTGTAGCAGCAAACAGTGTGTTAAGTGGATGCGTTGTACAGGGAGATGGCCACAGGCAGGAATGATTTCCTGTGTCGTTCAGTGGTGCTTTTCGGTAATCTCAGTCTCTCACTGAACGAGCTCCTGTGACTGACCAACATGTCATGGAGTGGGTGGGAGGTGTTATCCAACATTGTCTTTATCTTGGACAGCATCCGCCTCTCCGACACCACCTTGAGGGAGTCCAGCTCCATCCCCACAACATTGCTGGCCTTACGGATCAGTTTATTAAGTCTGTTGGCATCTGCGACCCTCAGCCTGCTCCCCCAGCATGCAACAGCATAGAGGATCGCACTGGCCACCACAGACTCATAGAAAATCCTCAGCATTTTCTGGCAGATGTTGAAGGACCTCAGTCGCCTCAAAAAATAGAGACGACTCTGGCCCTTCCTGTAAAGTGCTGTGGTGTTTTTAGCCCAGTCCAGTTTATTGTCAATGTGTACTCCAAGGTATTTATAGTCCTCCACAATGTCAACACTGACCCCCTGGATTGAAACAGGGGTCAAGTGTTTCCTGGTCTTCCCGAAGTCCACGATCAGTTCCTTGGTCTTTGCCACGTTGAGCTGCAGATGATTCTGCTCACACCACGTGACAAAGGAGTCGACCACAGCCCGGTACTCTGTCTCATCATCCCTGCTGATGCATCCAACCACCGCAGAGTCATCAGAAAACTTCTGAAGATGGCAGGTCTCTGTGCAGTGGCTGAAGTCTGTGGTGTAGAGGGTGAAGAGGAAGGGGGAGAGGACAGTCCCCTGTGGTGCCCCTGTGTTGCTAATCACCTTGTCAGACACACACTGTGGGAGACGTACATATTGTGGTCTTCCTGTCAGGTAATCAACAATCCAGGACACCAGAGAAGCATCCACCTGCATCGCTGCTAACTTATCACCCAGGAGGGTCGGCCTGATGGTGTTGAAAGCACTGGAAAAGTCAAAAAACATGACCCTCACAGTGCTCGCCGGCTGGTCCAGATGGGTGTAGACACGATTGAGCAGGTAGATGATGGCGTCCTCTGTTCCGAGACGAGGCTGATAAGCGAACTGAAGGGGATCCAGATGTGGTCTTACTATGGGTCGCAGCTGGTCCAGGATGAGCCTTTCCAGGGTCTTCATTATGTGGGAGGTCAGTGCCACGGGCCTGTAATCCTGGGGGCCACTGGGACGAGGCGTCTTTGGTACAGGGACGAGGCACGATGTCTTCCACATCACCGGGACCCTCTGCAGACTCAGACTCAGCATAAACAGTTTATGAAAGACTCCACACAGCTGGGGGGCACAGGCCTTGAGGACAAGGGGACTCACTCCGTCTGGTCCAGCAGACTTGCCTGAGTGAAGTCTCCTCATTTGCATCTCAACCTGGTATTGAGTGAAGGTGATGGGTGGGGGAGGGGTGTCAGGAATCTCACAGGAGGCAACATGTGAAGAGAGAGGCTGGCACAGTGGTGTGGCTCTGGATTCCAGGCTGACTGCAGGTGAGGTTGTGGGGGTGGGAGCAGACACTGTGGTGTCGAATCTATTGAAAAACAGATTCAACTCGTCGGCTCTATTCTCACCTCCCTCAGCTCCCCTGCTGTTGGTTGGCCTGAATCCAGTGATGGTCTTCATGCCCCTCCACACCTCTCTCATGCTGTTCTGCTGGAGTTTCCACTCCAGCTTCCTCCTGTAATTGTCCTTAGCCTCTCTGATCTTGTCCTTTAGTAACACCTGGACCTTCCTCACCTCCTCTTTGTTGCCCCCTCTGAAAGCCCTCTTCTTGTTGTTGAGGAGGGCTTTGATGTCCTTAGTCACCCACGGCTTGTTATTTGGGTAACAATGAACAGTCTGAGCTGGAACAATGGAGTCGGTGCAGAAAGTTATGTAGTCTGTGATACACTCAGTAAGCCCATTGATGTCCTCGGCGTGAGGCTCACAGAGTGTTTCCCAGTCGGTCACCTCGAAACAGCCCTGTAGTTCCGCTATTGCCTCCTCTGACCACCTCCTAACAGTCCTGGTGGTCACAGGTTCCCTCCTCACAATTGGCACATAGCGGGGGGGGGGGGGGTGAGGTGAATCAGGTTATGATCTGACCTACCAAGTGGGGGGAGGGAGGAGGAGCTGTATGCATCCTTGACGTTAGCATACAGTAATATCCCAGCCCTACATTAGCTTGTTTAATGGTTAAGACACTGCAGGTACCACCACTTACTACAGACACCGATGCAAGTTTGTAATAGTCTGGTAATTTAGACTGAAAGAATATACAAACAATATTAACTCACATTATATATGTTAATTACTAATTTGCTTATCGCATAATTTCGGTTACCATTAGCTAACTGGAGCTAGCTAACATTGGCCTTTCATGGTTTTCGATAAACAGCCCACATACCTGTAAAATGACAACACCCCAGTAAAAGTCCACATATATAAAGGGTCTACACTCTTTCTCACTGGTGTGTTAGCTTTAAAATCCTATTTACCTTCAAGTGTAAAACTCCAGATGGTAGTAGATTTTCCAAAGCGAGAGACAAAAATGGCGGACAGTGCAGCCGATTTTTCCTTTCCAGGGGGCGGAGCTTGAGGATAAAACACGACTAACTTGTTTCTTTTCAACATGATTTGTTCTAAAAGAATGAATATTCTTAAAGAATATGTGAAAATTAAAAGACAAAAATATGTTTAGATGTGAAATTTAAATTAGTCATGCTGGATATATGAAGTAATTCTATGCAGATTCAACAACCACCCTATTGCATTTTTTTCAGTGTAGATAAGGGGCAGGGTTTAATAAGAATATTTTCTTCTTCCTGCTCCTTTTCACACATGGTTGTAGTGCTTTATTGATAGAAAGTGTGGTTGGTTTGTTTGATCTGTTGTACCAAGTGTGAAATAAATAAATAAAATGAAATGAAATAACTTTTATCCAAATACTACTTGGTCACTTAAATACTACATGTTGTCTTCACATTGCATACAGTTCAACAAAGTCTAGATCCTGGTTACCATAAAAATTTAATGGGTCTACAACAACTACCATCCCCCTATCTTTATCCTGGTGACAGCAGGGCCGGGAAATAACCCTGAAGTGATAGGTTCCCCGGCAGGGTACACCCCGGACAGCCGACCAGTCTATCAGATAGAAACAAACAGCCGTTTACCCTTACATTCATGGATAATTTAGAATCATCAATTAACCTAGCTCTAATAACTGCATGGCTTTTTCTCTCACACTGGAAACCAGAATTTCGTACAGATCTTTAAAGCCTGAGGCAATTGTGTTAAATACACGCGAGATGCTTACGTAAATCCAAGGGCTGGCCCCTTTTTTTCTTTTTTTCATTGTGTTCCTCCTTCAATTAAATCTCACTCACAACAATGTGGCGCTCCGAAATAAGGCTCACACCGTTAATTCATCATTTTCACTCTGTACCACTGCTCCTTATCAGGCTGTGTGAAGCACAGTAAACAATTCAGTGGAGGCCTTAAGCCATAAACAGACATCACGCACAGACATTGTTTTCATAACCAAACTGCCTTAGACCCTGTCCACTTACAGACCTTTGAATCATTCAAAGATAATAAAAAAAATGGACCAATTTTTTTTTTTTTACCAAATTCAACCAGTGTTGTGTCTACAGATAATGGAAAACTTAGCAAAGAAACAATTTTAGATTTTATCTTCAGGCAGTTTATTACCAGCACCCTGTCACAAAAGCATCTCTTCCCATTTCTTAACAGTTTGACAGCCATAGCATAAGATAAGATAAGATGACCTTTATTAGTCCCACAGGTGGGAAATTTGTTTTGTTACAGCAAAAGTGAAAAGTTATGTAGAAGAAATTAGAAAACACTGGAATGCAATAAAATAAAATAAAATACTATATACAATACATACAACTGAGTAAGAAAATACAAAAGTACAACTTCGTCAGAAGAAGAATTGTACAAGAATTGCACATATAGCAGTCTTATTGCACGTGTGAGGGTTTGATCAGCTGCAAAAGTCTTTGTTGTGGAGTCTGACAGCAGTGGGGAGGAAAGACCTGCGAAATCTCTCCGTCCCACACCGTGGGTGCCGCAGTCTCCCACTGAAGGAGCTGCTCAGTGCTGTCAGAGTCTCTTGCATGGGGTGGGAGATGTTGTCCAACAGGGATGACAGCTTAGCCGCCATTCTCCTGTCACTCACTCCACTGGGTCCAGAGGGCATCCTAGAACAGAGTACTAGAACATAGTATTTTTATGAACTAGAGAACTTGTCATATTTCAGCATGCTGTGCTTTGTGTGCCTAAACCATTTTAGGAAACTGGCCAAGTGAAGGTAAAAACAAAAGGCGAGGCTTAAAAACACTGAGTGTTTAAAATTACCTGTAAAACACTGTGGAGACTGTCATAGTTTAGGGCTACATTTCGGTAAGTGGTACTGGAGATTGACAACATCAATACTGATGGAATTATGAACAGAGACGACTACCATTAGATTTTCATCCACTTTCATGATGGCAATGGTCCCAAATTCACGGTCAATTCAGTAAAAACATACCTGAGTAGGAAAAACACACAATGCTATACTATCAGTAATTGATTAGTCTCCCCCCCCCCCTTTTTTTTTTTATTTTTTTTATTCTGTATATCAACGTATGTTTGCACGCTTCACTAAGTCGCCATGTCTGGTGTTTATTACATAGTAAATATATGAAGAAATGAGGGGATGGCCAAAGATCTTTGCGGATTACGTCAGGAAAAAAACAAAAAGTCAAGACTATCAATTGTCCCCGCCCTTTCCGTGTTTTTGTCCAATCACGGCAGACCGGAAGTTTTGAGAGTCTGGAACGCGGGAATTTACCAATTCTGACTGAGCAGGACAACAGAGAAGGTAAATACTGTCACGTACTTCCAGTTATCTTCGTTCAGATTAATAAGCATTTGTAATTCGTCTGCATTTATAACGGGCACGCTCCTTAGCTAACAGTAACTTAACACAAATGTTCATGAATGGGAATGATGTCCACTGTGTTTAGCCGTAAACCAGTCCAGCTAACCTGCCAGTTTAACTGCTAACGTGTTAGCCAGCTGTGCTCTATATGTTAGTGCAGCCAAATGAGCGGCTTTATCAAACTGTTTTCTCTAATCCGTATTTCAGAGTCATTGTTGTACGTTTTGCTAACTAATGCGTTCATATGAGTTGATTGAAAACGATCTAGGTGGTGAATTTACCGTGTTTTTATCCCTTGAGGTCGGTGCCGAATATAAAAATTGAAAAGAAATGAAGGTGGTAACGTGTGAGATAGCATGGCACAACAAGGAGCCAGTGTACAGTCTGGACTTTCAGCACAGCTCAGATGGACGCATTCATCGACTGGCCACAGCTGGAGTGGACACCACAGTCAGGGTGAGTGGAGACAGCGGTCAGAACATCAGGTTAACTCCGTAAGAGGTCGACGATTTTTATTTTGTTTTTAATTAAATAAAATGTGAAATAAAGAAGAAAAAAAAACAGTGATTTAGTCTATAAATGCAGCAGGAAGAAGCGAGTCTCACGGATGTAGAAGACGCAGGTATTTGTACCCATCAGTTGTTTTTTTCTTCATTAATTGGTCATAAAAACACTTAGCTTAAGAATAAGGACACAGAAACAGATAATATGGAGAAAATTTTTTTTGTTAACTTTCTGAACAGTCCCAGTGCAGGTAGACAGAGTACAGTTGTAATTATAATCTTCCATATACTCATCATGAATGTCATGGTCATTTTGGGCTTTTAGTGATTCCTTCTGACTTTTCTTTTTCCGGGGTGAAATGATTGTACAGCGTACATCTTTAATGACTTAAGAAAAATAAGAATCTAGTACACAAGTATGAATTTAAAATTTAATGCTTGCTTGCTTTATCCTTTCTAAAACCAGTTATGGATGTGTGTTTGGTATCATTCTTCTGTTGGAACACCTGTTTTACTGCTGATTTGAGGTGAAGTTGAATAATTTGGTGGTAATTCTCCTATAAGATTCCATCTGTTAGGTAGGAGGTTCAAAGGTAAGGTAAAGTTTATCACCATGGGTTTAATCTGGTCAGAATGCAAAGAAAACAGCCTAACCATTGATTTTCCTTATGTACTGGATTATTTCACTTTAACTTAAAGGAAGACACACATGGACTACTAAACTCTAAAAGAGAAAACAAGGTTGGACTTTAAATCATTAACTTGAACATAAATGTTTAAACTCAGAAGAACAAATCAAACTGACCTCAGCCGCCGCCCTATGTGGGAGTGAAAAGAGTGAGTGAAAGGGAGTGCAGTCTTTATACAATGTATGCCAGGTGAGTTTATTTAAGGCACAAAGAAAATCAAGAACCAATCAGTGTTGAGAAAGTCAAGAGTGGAAACGAGGTAAATTGCGGTCATGTGAGGGAGAATGAGGAAAACAGGAAACAGAATAAGAATCTTTTACTACATCATCCACTTTGTGCAATCTACCAGTACCACTTACAAAACAGCCCTGGAGCATGATGCTGCCACAACCGTGCTTAAAGTTAGTACAGTGTTCTTGGGTGTGAAAACCTCACCATTACCTCACCATAATTCTTCTCCAGAAGGCCCTCGTTCACGTGGGCATTTCAGTCAAACTTAAAGGTGTCAGTTTTGGAGCAGGGGCATCTTTCTCAGGCAGAATCCTACAATCTACATCTACAATTCTCCTTCTTAGATCTTCACAGAGTTTCTTGGATTTTGAAGGACCAGAGTGTATGTAGAAATCTGGCCACAACTGTACATTTAAGCAAGTGTTTCACTGTGCATTTGTCAGGGTGATTATTGACCTTTTGTTTACAGAGACTTTTTCAGGCCCGCTTTAGCCCTTAGAGAATGCCTCTCTTAAGGCCCATAGGATACTGGTTAACACAACAAGTCAAAGATCCTTAGTCTGAGATCTGGAGGAGGCACAAATCCCTGGGAGGGTTGCATCAGGAAAGGCATCCTGTATAACACTCTTTGCCAAATCAGATAAGGAGAACTACTCACTGTGGTGGCCCCTTGTGACTAACAGAGCAGTCAAAAGTAGTCCTGTTTTTGTTTTTTCCTTCTCAGACACTGGTGACAGTCTCTAAGTCATGATGCACCATCAAGCAATGCGATGTTTTCATGTTTGCGTACAGCAAGGTTTTAAATTATCAAGGCACGTGACATCCTTAAAGGGATGATCCACCTAATAGCAGTTATTTAAGTATTAAGATTTTTAATACATTTACCCTTTTTTGTAACCTTTATCCTACTAAAATTAATCTGTGGACGGAGTATTGTTTGTGAAGAGCTGTATGTTGCACGGACAATTTACCGAGAATTTTTAATGATCTCTTTTCCTAATGATGTTTTTGCAGCTGTGGCGGGTGGATGCTGGTCCAGACGGGAAGGCGGTGGTAGAGTTTCTGTCTAATCTGGCTAGACATACAAAAGCTGTCAACGTAGTGCGCTTTAGCCCCAACGGAGAGCTGCTTGCTTCAGGAGGAGATGGTATGTTCCACGTAGTAGACAGACGCTTCTCAGCCTTTTCTCCATTGCAAACATGCGTGTTTCTATTTAAAAGCAACTGTTGTTTTTGTTCTCAAAACGAAACATGTTTTTTTAAGAAACAATAATAGAGGCCTTTTAACGTTTTGATGTAGATGCAATAATTCTGCTGTGGAAGCTCAACGACTCCAAGGAGCTCGAGCAGGCCTCTGTGTTTCAGGAGGATGAGGATGCTCAGCTAAACAAGGAGAGCTGGACTGTGGTCAAAACGCTTAGGTACGCTAGAACAGCAAGTGCTAATGTTTGCTAAGGTCAACGAAGTGAGACTCAGTCATAAATGGTGTTTAATTACTTTGTGTGGCACTCTGGTTGTTGAAGCTTTTATAACTATAATGCCCATGAGATGTGGTTATAGAAAGGAGTTTGCTATCTGATTTCTTTCCAGAGGGCACATAGAGGATGTGTATGACATCTGCTGGACACGTGATGGAAACTTCATGGTGTCTGGATCTGTTGATAACACAGCTATCATGTGGGACATCAATAAAGGTTTGTGGGTGCATACATTTTATCTGTGATGCTTTTATCTGGTGTTATTTTTGACTTTCTGTCTATTTTGTTGTTTGTGTTTTTAGGACAGAAGCTTTCTATCTTGAATGACCACAAGAGCTACGTGCAGGGGGTTACCTGGGATCCCCAAGGACAATATATTGCCACTCTCAGCTGTGATAGGTGATTCAAACATGGATTATACTCACTGGCGACTTTATTAGGGACACATTACTAAGTCACCTGGTGGATCCTCTTTTAACACCAGAACTGCTTTAATTCTACATCACTTAGGCTACGTCCACACGTACACGGGTATTTTTGAAAGCTGAGATTTTCCGTTTTAGTTTTAAAAAAAAATCCCGTCCATACGTAAACGCAGAAATGAAGGAAAACGCTGCTATGAACATGCCAAAGCAGCAGGTGGCGCTAGATTCCTAACCGTGCAGAAATGTTGGCCAATCAGAAGTCTAGAAGCCTCGGCGGGAAAAAGTAAACAGCTGGGGCATAGAAGCAGAACAGAGTCGTATGTGTGGAGGGACAGTAACTGTGTGTGTATATGTAAGCATTTAAACACTGCAGAGAGTAGAATTAACAGTATTGTAGAAATTCATTTCACCGAAACAATAACGTGGCGCACAGTGTGACGTCAAAAAATGCGCACACCTTTGACGCTGCGTTTTCTCCGTTTTTCTCGTCCACAGGTAAATGCAAAAACGGAGTTTTCAAAATATCCACCCTGGCCGGAGTTTTTAAAAATCTCTGTTTTCAGTGACCGAAAACGCCGTTTACGTGTGGACGAAAGGTGGAAACGCATAGAAAAATCTGCGTTTTCAAAAATACCCGTGTACGTGTGGATGTAGCCTTAGATTCAAGAAGGTGCCTAAAACATTCCTCAGCTATTGACATGATGTGAGCACACAGTTGCTGCAGATTTGTCGGCTGCATAGCATTTATGTGAATCTTCTTTTCCTCTACATTGTAATGGCGCTCTATTAGATTGGGATATGGTGACTGTGGAGGCTGTTTGACTACAGTGAACTCAGTGACTTCATCAGAAAACCAGTTTTAGATTACTTGAGCTTTGTGACATGACACGTTATCCTGTTGGGTACACTGTGCCCATAAAGCCGTGGACATGGTCAGCAACAATAGTCAGGTAGGCTATAGCATTTAAACGATGTTCAGCTGGTACTAACGAGCCCAAAGTGTGCCAAGAAAATATCCCCCACACCTTAACACCTCTATCAGCCTGAGCTATTGATGCAAGGCAGGTTGGATCCATGCTTTCATGTTGTTTACACCAAAGTCTGACCCTGTCATTTGCAGCACAAATTGATACTCATCAGACCACACAACATTTTTCCCAGTCTTCTATTGTCCACTTTTGGTGAGCCTGTGAGGATTTTAGCCTCAGTTTCCAGTTCTTAGCAGAGTGAAGTGACACTGTGTGTTCTGCTGCTGCTGCTGGAGCCCATCTGCTTCAGTGGTTGAGGGATTCAGAGATGCTCTTCTGCTTACCTTAGGTGTAATAAGTGGTTATTTAAGTTTCTTTTGCCTTCCTATCAGTCCCTTAAATCACCTTTATTCCCTATTATGAAGCTCAGTTTTCACTTCAGCAGGTTGACTTGACAACGTCTGCTTGCCTAAATGCACTGAGTTGCTGTCATGTGATTGGCTGGTTAGATCTTTGCATTACCAAACAACTGAACAGGTGTAACTAACAAAGTGGGCAATGAGTGCAGTATTGTTCCTTATTAAATGATTGTATTTGATGTCGTGTAGGCACTGGCATTGATGTGTCAGCACGCTGATGCTCGGAATATTTTTGTTTCTCCTCCCATTCAGGGTGCTTCGTGTGTACAGCACTCACACCAAGAAGAAGGCCTTCAGTATCAGTAAAATGAGCTCTGGGCCGCTTGCAGAAGGAGAGGTCAGTCGTGCTTCTTTTTACAAACTCTCTTCAATGTCTTAAAGGTGGTTCTAATGTCTCAGTTACTTCTTTCCAATCATTTTTATTAGCACCAGTCTGGTCTCTCATAAATCTGAAATTCTGAGAAATCTGTGTTTCATCCAAGCTGATAGTTGCATGAGCCACAATACCTCTCTTAACTTTGCAAAAGGTGTTTTGAGGTTTTTCCTGCTTGTGTTATTCTTATTCCTTAACCTGCTCTTTAACAAGTTTATAAAATCAAATATAAGAAATTAAATGCTCTACCAAACTGTCCAGAGCGAGTTAGAACTGTTGCCTTTTCAGGTGAAGCAGTACAGGATGTTCCACGATGACAGCATGAGGTCTTTCTTTCGCCGTCTCTCATTCACACCAGACGGGTCATTCCTGCTTGCTCCCGGTAAACACAAAGCATGCTTTTGAAATCTTGTGTTCTAACAGTGCAACACTTTTTTTCTAATTTCGCCTCGCTGTTGTCTGCTTCTTTGAAACCTCAGCTGGATGCGTGGAGATAGGAGAAAACATCATGAATACCACCTACATCTTTTCCAGGAAGGGTCTAAAGAGGTATCTTTTGTGGACTGTTATTGTATTTACACCCTATTCAGAGTCTGTTAAAGTTTAATAATCTGTGTATATAAATATCTTTCTGTGTGTTTTATAGGCCTGTTGCTCACTTGCCGTGCCCATCTAAGGCTACACTGGCTGTGCGCTGCTGCCCTGTCTACTTTGAACTGAGGACAAAAAAAGGAGAAGGCAAGGACATTCAAGCAAGACTGATTATTTCGGACTAGTTTTCTTTTCTTGTGTTGTGTTCTTTGTGTCACTCCCATTCCCATTTCTTCCCTACAGACGGTACTGTCCAGGCTCTTCCCAACGTATTCCAGCTGCCGTACCGTATGGTGTTTGCCGTGGCCTCTGAGGATTCAATCCTGTTGTATGACACGCAGCAGAAACTTCCATTTGGCCTTGTGTCCAACATCCACTACCACACACTCAGTGATCTCACATGGTAAACTTTCTTTTTAGCCGTTTTAGCACAGGTATCTATATTTAACTTTTCAAAAGCAAAAGATGACAGGAAGATATGATAATGTGCACACAAAAAAGTAATATGTATTTACTTATTTGTTAAAAACAGCCAAATCTGTATATTATTCACTTGTTTTGAGTGAAGCCTGATTTTCTTAAAGGAATATTTTGTCTTAAAAATACAAAACAACACAGCAATACATAAAAGCAGATAATCTGTACTCACAGAACACACACTTTGAGGTTATAAAGTACAAAACTTCATGGCATTGCCATCAAAACCACAGAAATCAGCAAAAGAGAGGAAGACAGAAGCAGGGAACAGCTAGTAATAGGCCAAATTCATCTTTTATATGATGGCTGCAGCAATTGGAATAAAAGACCTTTATTTGTCACCGTGATAAAGGGAAAGCTTTCACCTCTTGGAAGCCAATATAGATAGGGGTTAAAGAGTAGCAATGCCATGTGAAACATTTGCCTTAAAATGAAATGCGCCTAATTTGTCTTATGAGCTCCAGTAGATGTGCTTGCTTTGTCGACAGGCTTCAATCAGATACATAAGCCATGTATTGCTCAGCCAGAATATAGCTAGCATAAAGGTGGAATTTGGCGAGTGTTACTAAAGAACATGACTGGCTCAAATAACTCCTGTTATTCAGTTATTTGCCTGAAGATGCTTTATATTGTAAGGTACAGTAGGAAGGAAAAACTCTTTTAACAGGAAGAAACAGGAGCCAGAGTTTTATACAGTACGTGTTGATGAGTGAAAGTTGAGTAAAGAAAAAACATTCAGTGCATCAATATCTAGTCAAATGTGATGGACAAACAAGATTTTGAAAGATTTTTCTCCTTAAAGTTATACTTCTCCCACCACCTTTGCTGCATCTCTGCTGCTATCTATGGGCTAAATTATCAGTGACCAAACAGTTCATCCACTGCAGCACAATACTGCAAACTACCCAGTTTAGCCTGCACTTAGAGTCCAGCATAAGCTCTAAATAACATGAAGTTATCAGTTAATTTGTTGCTAAAGACATGATCGAACTTATAATAATAATTTCTTACAGTCAGTCTTACATTTAATAACCTGAAAACTTGTAACTTTGTGAGCATTCCTTAGTCTGATAATGATATTTTATGTGTGGATTTATGCCCATGAAGTAGAGAGGTGGATGGTAAACTGTAAATGTTTTACCATTAAGCAGACTTTATCCCTTGCAGGTCCCGTGATGGTTCCTTCCTGGCTGTGTCCTCCACAGACGGTTACTGCTCCTTCCTGTCATTCTCTCCTGGGGAGCTGGGCACTCCACTGAAAGAGCCGCCCACCCTGGAGGTCTTTGTCCCAAGCAGTGGTGTTGAGAAAAAAGGCAAGAAGGCATCATTGGCCAAAGGCTCATCTCCTATATCCCAGCCGTCACCCCCAGCCCCACCTGCCACATCCCAAGCTAACCAGGGCAAAGACGCCCCCTCTCTAACCTCCCCAGAGGAGAAGAAGAGCACCCCTCGTGCCAACTCCAAACCTCAGCCCCGCAGGATCACCCTCAACACCCTTGAGGGATGGGGAAAGCCCACTACTCCTAAAGCCACGGCCTCTGCAGCACCTCAGTCCTCAAAATCTGGGAGCACAAGCGCCCCTTCCACTCCCCAACCACGCGTAACCCCCCTCTCTCCATCCACACCAAAAGTCCTCAACAGTGCCAATACTCCTGGGCCCGCAACACCTAAGAGTGCTGCCACATCAAAAGGGCCCACTCCAAGGTAAATATTAGAGCAGCTGTCTTTGGGATTCTGTCAGGGTGGCAGAAAGTAAAACGGGTAAATAATGATGTACTTAGTACGGGTATGTTTTTATTTCTTTTGTATGCAAGTTGTTTTCTCGTGTAGCTGCCAATAGAAATTCAAAGCTGTTTCATTCAGTCTTTAAAAAAAGAAAGTGCTTCACACCCTCAACTTTCAAAAACATAAAAGTTTAATAGTTATTTTATTTAAAAAAATTAATTGCTTAAAGGGAAAGTATTGTACTCATTTCTAGCTCCACTTGGTCTCTTTGACAATAGGTTTTCATTATTATTCACAGTTCACAATAAGCCATATTTGTCTGAAACAAGCTGTTTTAGCTCGTTTGTCCTTAGACACCTTTCCTCTGTCTGCCTCTTACAAACAGAAGTTTTTGTGAAAACAGAACCGTGTGCCTGATTTTACCGGATTAAGGTTATCTATGACATCATACAGTTTCAAAAGTAGAAAAAAACAGTCTGAAACAGAGTTTACAACAGTGTATTCCCTGAGGCTCTCAGGAAGCCTTGTACATATTGGTATTTGTATAAACAGACACTTTATAACTGCTGCTTTTATACATGTAGACACAGTCAAGAGAGTGACAGCTAAAGCTCAAACCAAGCATAAGAATGGGGAGGAAAGAGGATTCAAGTGGTTTTTAACATGGCGTCGTTGTGCCAAATGGGCTGGTTTGAGTATTTCAGAAACTGCTGATCTGTTGAGATTTTCCTGCACAACAACTGGGTGAAATTTGCGTTGTTGATGTCAGAGATCAGTGGAGAATGACCAGCTTACTTCAAGTTGAATGGAAGGCAACAGTAACTCAAATAGAAGCTCTGTGCAAACAAGGTATCAAGACAAGCATCTCTGAATACACAACACCTTGAATCTTACGTGGATGGGCTACAGTAGCAGAAAACCACACCAGGTGCCACTGCTGTCTGCTAAGAACAGGAAACTGAGGCTACAGGTCACACAGGCTGATCAAAATTCAGCAATGGAAGTTTGGTAAAACATTGCCTTGAGTCATTTGGATGGATTGTTTGCTGTAAACAACATGGAAGCACCGATCATTCCTGTCTTTTATCATTGGTTCAAGGTGGTGTTTGTGGTGTAATCATGTGGAGGCCTGTATTCTTGGCATATTTGGGCCCTTAAGAGCAACTGAGCATTGTTTATATGCTGCAGCCTACCTGGTTAGTACTGATGCTAACCATGCCCATTCTGTTGTGACCACAGTGACTTCTAATTGGCTGCTTTCAGCAGGACAACGCACCATGTCACAAAGCTCACATCCTTTCAAACTAATTTCTTGAACTTGACATGAGTTTACTCAAATGGCCTTCAGAGTCCACAGATCTTAGTTTAATCTGAGCACCTTTGGTATGTGGTGGAACGGATGATTGATAAATCTGCAGCAGCTGTGTGACTTCTATCACGTATCAGGCCTTTTCTGAAAGCACAAGTTGGTCCTAGCAATGTGTACCTAATGAAGTGTCCCACAAGTGTATGTGGGGAAAAAAGGAAATCAAAAAACACCTCCTTAAAGAAAGAACTTATATGCTTGTACATATAATTTGTGGATGTTTTGTTTTGTTTTTTTGACAGTAAAGTTTTAAACAAAAGCGTCTTTCAAATCCATGTTCCACAGTTTATTAGGAGTTGTGTCTAAAAATCTGTTATGAGGATGAGCGTCTCCAATTTTGAATATTATTCAAATATATTTTACAGGAAAGGGAAACTTGCTGAAACCCACTCGAGTGATCTAGAAACACAGTGGAATTATTCATTAAGCATGTAATGTAGAGATAATAAGTGTTGTTTGTGCAGCAGCAGCCTTAAAGCTTCACTGTGAGTATTAAAGCTTCTTTTTAGATGCAGCGTGGCGCGTGTGAAGAGTGCAGTTTGCCCTAAACTACAGCGTATGCTAATTTATGGAAATATATAATCTATTCAAATCTTTGACCGGACTTGTATTGACTACATCTACCCTCCTAGCCCCCTTGAATGCAGTTTGAGTTTTCAGAGTGTGAAAAGTAAGAAAACACTGTGCTCTTTATAGTGTATAATATGCCTTCTTTTGAATAAGTTAAGAGAAATATAAATAGCTCTATTTGCCGTGTGAGGTTTTTGTCGGTTAATATGTGCCCAGCACCTGCAGTGTGAACAAAGCCCTGTCTGGTATGAGGGATTCGTTGGACCCCCCACTGACTACAAAATAATAATCACTCTGTCAGACTGCTGGCAGACAATAGCAGGCCTGTGCATGCTTTTGCGTACCCCCTTTTTCACATCTGTAACTTGGAACGTTTGACTAATTTTCACTGTTGGGCAACAACAAAACAAAAGACGATAAATACACGTTGTGTTGCTTTGAGGTCTTTTCAGCATTGCTACTTTTTTCTCTTTGTTTGCAGGAGAGTATCTTTGACTCCCCTTGCACCCCGGTCTCCAGCTGTTGGCTCACTTTTCAGCCCTCTCTCCTCCACGGAAAAGGCCAAACACGGTTAGTAAAGTTTTCGCCGTCTTTTTTAATGCTGAACTTTCCACGATAATCAACTTTTATAATGGAGAGTCGAGTGAGATGCTTACAATTATTAGGTGGCAAGAGCCCAGGGATTGTTGTGGCCCTCCCTAGACTGAGTGATAGTAGCAACAACTTGTCTTATCCTATGTTTAAATCAGTGTATGTTATTGTGCCTTTATTACAGTACCATATTTGAGTTGGATTACCTCTTTATGTACACGCTCTTATAGCAAGCTTGTAGCAAGTTATGGATTTGTACTAGAGCTTAGAACATATATATATTTTTGAAGATCTATTTCACCTTGAGTCTTTTTGTAGCTTAAATTGTTTACTGACATCTCTGACTATGACACAGCTACAGATGCATTCAAAGAAGCAGGAAACAAAAGCAGTCAGACAGGTTGCAAACAAGCCAGCGGCATAGTTTGATTAGGTGAGCCACTTTGTTTGGGAGTGAACATCAAAGTAAGCAAACCTGAAAGGGCTATATTAATTCTTCAGTGCTAAACTTTTGGTCTGTTTGATACATTTTAGCCCATTCTTCTTTATAATGTTGCTTCGGTTCACTGAAGTTTTCAGGAATTTATTTATGCATATCTCTCTTAAAGTCATGCAGTTAGTTACGACTGACTGGACCTTTGAGCTGTGCTTAGGATCTTTGTCCTTTTGCACGAAGCCTTTTAGCCAAGCTTTAGATGTGAGACACAAGGCCTCACATTTGATGCTGTTATGATCAGTCACACTGATTATTTTGCTGTCAGCTAAATGGCTGCTTTTACAACGAACTATAATTTTCGAAAAATATGAAAAGGTTATATGCATGACACAGAATGTACTTAACTCTGCACTGTAACCTTCCAGGTAACCTCCCAAGAAATGTGCCTACACGTTAGGTCGACACCATTTGATTGGCGTGGAAGGCGTAAATTATGACATAGATCTTCCACTGAAGCGTTTCTTTTATTAACGAGCAATAATAAGTATTCAAAGGAAGCTCCACCTCTTTGCTCTTTGCGGTGTGTAAACAGACTCTAGCTCCACATTAAACTGGGCCATCATCATCATCTCTGCTGCTGTTGTGGTATCAGTGTGCGTGTGCTTAATGTCAAACTTTTTATTCACACGCCGATCCTAAATGCATTTGTATTGCAGGTCTGTTTTTAGTCGCAAATGGGGTTCGCGTTTCCATGGTGACCATGATGTGCTATAGAGCCCTAAACAGTTATTTAAATTTCACAGCTCTATCATTAAGACATGGGAGAATCTGATGAGCTCATAATTGAGTATTTCATTAATTAATGTTCAGATTATTTCTCAGCGTATTTTTGTTTATTCTTGCACCTTCAGCCCTGATGGTGTTTAATGTACAAAACCCCCCAAAACATCATGCAGTGCAGAAAACCCAGAATTAATGCCGAAGTCCTGCTTTCTAGTAGCAGATCATGGCAGGGCTGGCAAAATCGCTAGCCCTGCCATCATATAGCCCCGGGACGTCGGGCTAGCGATTTTGCGAGCCCTGCATGGGGGTGCCAAAGAAGCCCAAATCATTACCCCTCGAACACTGTGGTTCACAGTTTGCAAAAGGTGTTTACGCTGATATGCTGTGTTTTCACCAAACATCTCCATTATTGTCAAATCAAACTTTAGGTATCATGTTCTTTTTAGAGAGAAGAGGCTCGTTTTCATTGTTTCATTCCAAATCAGTCTTTTTTAATTGCATTGTCATGAGTCTGAGACGTAGCTGTTGAGCATTGCACAATCTGACCTTGAGTTGAATTTGCTGCGGCACGAGGAAGATTGTGACATTGCGTTAACACATATCTGAATCCTCCAGACCAGCAAACTGCTAGAACTTGTGCTCACACTTGCTGAAAAATGATTTGGTACATTTGATTGGAATTACCTGGCTACTACTTAGCCTCTTAATTGCTATGCAAACAGTAAAGGTGGGCTTACATTTTTTCACAGGACTGGGGAAATGTTGCTTTTCGCATGACTGTACACGCAGCAGAAGATCACACAGAAACAGGCTATGACGTGTAACCTTCTTTTTATTTCACCAGATCGTCCTTCTCCTCCCACTGATCCAGTGTGCCAGCCTCCAGAATCTAAACGACCCAAGACCACCCAAGAAAAGACCAGCGTCACCAAGGAGTAGTATAAACTGAGAAAAGTGTGGTGCTGTAAAATAAGACTAGAGTATATAAAGCAGAATGGAAGTTGAAGACGCATCAGCAAAAGAGCACTGAGGCTCCACATGAATTCACAGTGTTGTGTGCAATAGCATTGCCTTTGCGTCATATTGATCTTAGCGACTGGAGCTTTACATTTCACTTTATGTACTCAGTTATAAAGCAGACTGTATTGCAGTTTATGTCCTTTATTCTTTTTTTTAAAGGTGTTTTGTATCATACGATAAACAAGTAATGAGTTAATTGTATTATATTTGTGTTGTGTGAAATTTAAAAGCTTGAGTCAAGTTGTTTCACTTCTCCAGAACATGATTGTGAAGAGAAAACTGTACTGAAAACCTGTAGAAGACAATAACAAGCACTTGAAGGGTTTTGACTTTGTGTGAGCTTTGAGTTTATATAGCATGCTGAAGACTTTGGTTGAATAGGGTGACTTCTGTTGTTAAGCATTTGCATTTTCTTATTGTCTAATAAAAGATGTTTGATATAAAGTGCAAGTTCTGGTGGTTTATCACATGGTATCTAAATAATAAATAATTAAAAAGAATATTTACCTAATAGTAATTAATTACCTGACAGAAGTGAGGTCAAAGTGATTTGAAGGCGGGCAGTTACATTTTAAAAACAAATTGTAACGTTAATCTCCCTTTCTTTGCATTGCTAATAACATTTTAACCATATTTGTTATTTCTATTGTGCCCTTCATGTTAACATGTCAGTTTACTGATATAAATTGCCATGGTCTAAATTGTGCATTATCAGTGCTGTCAGTAATAAACCTTTTGAGTTATAAAAACAATTCTTCATTCATTACCCTAAAGCAACAGTCTTTACAAATTCACCCACCATCATCTTCAAGCTCTATTAAATTAATTAATGATGCTGTACTTCAGTGCAACAATCTTTGAAAAGTAGACGGAAGCACCAAAATTTGTGTTTGTCTCTCTAGTGCCATCCATTCAAAAAATCCCATTGCACACTTGGAAAATTCCAGATGTTCTATTATAGGCATTGTTTCCCTTTTAGGAAGCAGTTTTACTGCAGAACCACTGGTTCATTTTCAGAGGTTTTACTCTGGAGTTTTATGTTTTTGGTAGCAGGGAAGTCAGTTTCCAACTTTACTGTTTTTGTCTTCATTTCTAATGTAAAACACCAGATAAGCGCATTGACATATTTATTATGACAGTATATGAATAACGAAAGGTCTTTGAAGTTAGCCATATTTTGTGAATCATATATCTCATAGTGAGAAGACATGTTGCTCCTGTGGTCCTGTGTCTCAATGTTTTTTACTTACATGCATGAATCCCTTTACCCTTGGCTCAGTTATCCAATGCCGGAACACCCTGTCAATTGGTTCAGCTGTCTAACCATCCACCCATCCATACATTTTTTAACCATTAGCCTAGGGGAGGCAGGGTAGTAGCTGGAAAAGCTACCACACAGAGACACTCACTGATTTATATGCACACCTACAAATGCTTCAGAATTACCAATTAACCTGACACGCATGTCTTTGAACTTTGGATGAGAAGGTTCAAACTTTTCTTGAAGAACTGTGCTAACACTGCACCACCATCCTGCCAAGAATCTGATTAATGTATAAGCTTATACGTAACTAATCTAAATAACAAGCTAGTTAGCCAACACCGAACCACAAGCTGAGTTTCCCAGCAGTAATGTGACGTCCTCCTTATTCTTGCTCCCTTAGGGGTCGCCACAGCGGATCATCTCCCTCCGTCTCACCCTGTCTTTAGCATCCCCCTGTCACATGTCGTCCTTCACAACATCCTTTGTCAGTGTAGCTTTTCCATCCAGTCAACTTAACATCTTCTCCATGTTCTCTCTTCACCCAGTTTAGTCATGAATAGACTTATTTTCATGAACACATCTGGGGCAATTAAGCATTAAGGATCTTGCCCAAAGATACTTGTAGAAACACAGATTGGAAAAATAGTTAAGGACTCAACCGCCGGTCTTCTGAATAGTAGGCATCATTTTAAATCCCGAACCAGCATGAACATCAAGCTTCTTTGATCCGTGAGAAGTGGGTAAGAAAAGAGGGTCAGTTCATCCAGGAGATTTGGCTAAAACACCCAAGACATGTTGCACTCATGTTGACAGCTTTTTTAAAAGTGTATATGCATTATAAAAAAGCTTCATAGTAATTTCTGACTTTTAAGGTCATGATCGAAACAATCAAACATTCAGAATTTAACACCAAGATAATTTATAAATAAGTCTAGTTATTTTTGTTTTTAAAAAATATGCCTTTTTACCAAAGTTGACAACCATATTGAAAGTAACAGTAATAGGTTGATTGTCTTTATCAAAAAGAGTAATGACAAAAGAGTACAGTATGTGACAACGTGGAATTTGTGTGTACTTGTTAAAGATTCACCTGTAATGCTAATAGCAGCACATTGTAAAGAAAATCATCAACAAGTGGCTTAAATTCTAACTACTGCCAAGTGGGACCCAAACCTTGGAAAGATCCGCCCAGCAGCAGACTGCAAAACATGTCAAGAGCCAAAATGTAACACTGGAATCTGCAGGTCATTTTTGCAACTGCTGGTTTTCACAGTGCATGGCTCTATAATCGGATATTGTACAAATTTTACCTGAATGATTGGAATAAACATTTTCTGTCTGTAAAACCTCAGTGCAAAACTACAAATTGTCAAAATATAAGCAAAGACATGTCTTTGTGGAGTCATGTGCTGTGGACAAAGACGTCTCGCCAGAGTAGAAGTAGACATGACAGACTTTACAGCTTAGCTTAGCTTTAATTCAAGAGGTTTTCATAAAGTCGTTTTTATACACAGTCTCCCATTTTCAGAGGCTGAAAAGTAGTTGAACACTTGCTGTTCCGTCATTAATTTCATGCCAAATGAAGATTTAATATCTGAAGTTGATTTTTTTCTCTGTAATTCTAATCATGAGGCCCAAAGGAATGTCAGTGCATATGAGGGAGGCCATCATTAGGCTAAACAAACAAAATAAACCTATCGGAGAGACAGCAAAACCTTTAGGGGTGGCCAAATCAACAGGAGGAATGTACTGGCTAACTTAGCAGCACCAAATGTCCTGGAATACCACAGAAGAGAACTAAAGTGTGGAATGAAAAAAATGTGTTCGCTGGAATGGAAATTTTTTTTTCACAACATCTAATCAAGTCGAGAAGACTCTCAAGGATTCAGGCATACCACTGTCAAGGTCGACAATCAAGAGACGCCTTCATGAATGGAAATACAGAGAGTTTAGGTTTAGACTTTGTCAGAAACATATAAAAGAGTGTTGGAAAAAAATCTTTAGACAGATGTCAGCAAGATTAGACTGTACCAGATTGACGAGAAGAGAAATGTATGGAGCGTGGTGAGAAAGTGCTATGGTATGGGTGTGTATAGTGGTCAGTGGAACCAGGTCAGCAGTTCTTACTCATTATGTCACTGCTGATAGAAGTGCCAGGGTGAATTCTGAAGTGTACTGGGCTGTACTCTGTGCTCAGATTCAGCCATGTTTTGCAAAACTGACTGAAAAATGCTTCACAGTGCTAATGGATAAAGACCCAACGCAAAGTAAAAGAAAGGACATATTGTTCAATGACCAAACCAATCATCTGAGCATGATTTCTAGTTACCGGTACTGTAGACTAAACTGAAGGCAGAGCATCTGACGAAAAGAAACTTATACCATTCGGTGATGATTCTAGACTTCATAAGGGTGATTCCAAATTATTTTCATCCAAGTATTAAAAACAATCATTATATTTAAAGCTTTACTATTTTGTCCATTTGGGCCTCTGAAAATAAACATAAAAACGTGTATAAAAATTCCTAAACATTTAATGCAAAATCCTTGATATAATCCTTGATAGTGGACTTCAGGAAGACCAGGAAACACTTGACCCCTGTTTCAATCCAGGGGGTCAGTGTTGACATTGTGGAGGACTATAAATACCTTGGAGTACACATTGACAATAAACTGGACTGGGCTAAAAACACCACAGCACTTTACAGGAAGGGCCAGAGTCGTCTCTATTTTTTGAGGCGGCTGAGGTCCTTCAACATCTGCCAGAAAATGCTGAGGATTTTCTATGAGTCTGTTGTGGCCAGTGCGATCCTCTATGCTGTTGCATGCTTGGGGAGCAGGCTGAGGGTAGCAGATGCCAACAGACTCAATAAACTAATCCGTAAGGCCAGTAATGTTGTGGGGATGGAGCTGGACTCCCTCAAGGTGGTGTCGGAGAGGCGGATGCTGTCCAAGATAAAGACAATGTTGGATAACACCTCCCACCCACTCCATGACATGCTGGTCAGTCACAGGAGCTCGTTCAGTGAGAGACTGAGATTACCGAAAAGCACCACTGAACGACACAGGAAATCTTTCCTGCCTGTGGCCATCTCCCTGTACAACGCATCCACTTAACACACTGGTTACTGCTACAACTACACATTTTTCTTTTCCAGCTATTTATTAATGAGTGACTTATATATATATATATATATATATATATATATATATATATATATATATATATATATATATATATATATATATATATTGTACTATTCTTAGTTAGCGTATTGTCTGTCTTGTTAGTGTTGGTTTATGTTGGTTTATAATGGAGCACTGTAACAAAAAAATAATTTCCCCCCAGGGATCAATAAAGTATTCTGATTCTGATTCTGATTGTAAACCCAGCTGAATTAAAATTGTAAGTCTGCACAAACTGTACAGGGATGAAACTAGTTCACTGAAACTTGCCACAACAATTTATGGACCCAACTGTAAATTCATCTGGTAAGGGCATGTGGACATCTTTTCAGAAGTGTAATCCAGCCTTATTTTTTTTTTTAAAAAAAGAATTAATCATCAGTTTTTGCCTTATGAAAAAAGTTGATGTTGTTTTTTTTTCTCCTAAAATCTACATTATTTCATCACCTTTCCATGATTATGATTTACATTTTTAAGGAAATAGCCGCCTTTTTCTGTTGCCCTTGTCATTGTTGATGTTGTCATCAAAATTTAGTAATAAACATGTTTTGGACATGGGCCTGGTTGATGTATTTTATTGTTATTTAATTTTTAAATGTTATTAAAGTCTGGAAATGTAACCCAAACGTTTACAAAATTAATATGCGGATACAATATTTGTAACAGACACTGAGGTGATGAAATGTGGCTAACGTTTTGAAATGTGAGTAAATCTGTTGTAGCTGTAACTTATTCTGGGGAGGGAAATATTGAACAGTCGCCACATGAAACAGTGTGTATTCCGTTAATGGATACGACACACTGGCTATATCGTGTTTCACTTGTGTTTGCAGCAAGTGAAGCAAATACTGGTACACTGGAATCGTGAGCGAACAACCTAGCTTACTGCAAATGGAAGAAAACTGGCTGTTTGAGTGACAGCCGCAGCAGCCAATCGCAATTGGCTCGGGCGAAGCTCTTTAAAGCTTCTGCTAATAGCCTTTGTGTGAAGGCGGGGAGCCCTTCGCTCGGTTAGTCTGCTGATTAGCAACAAACAGAAGGTTACGAGTTTGAAAAATTGGACTATTTGACTACTAGAGCGGCGTTGTGGCGGCTGAAGGGGGGTGAACTATGTCGGGTGTCTGACTGGAGCTTGTTGGCTCGCTTTTGAAGGGGTCCGGCGGTGATTATTGCAACATTTTCGAGCTGGTCGGGGCGACCAGCCTCGCTTTTAGGTCGTCCAAGTCGCGATGCTGAGCTGATAGCTGCGTCATCATGTTGCTTCCGACTCGAGTTGGCGAAAAGAAATCACAAGTTAACGCCAGAGGTGAGGCTGCCCGCCGTCATCCACCCCCGGAGGCCACTCCCGACCTCTGAGACAGATGGAAGACGGACTGCCGGCGAGGGGTTGACGGTGAAGCCTGTTTACGCGGTCGTTGTGGTGACTTTACATCACTTGGCTTGGCGTTGTTGGCGCGATACTCTCCTGGGTTATTATCAACATTTGGAGGGATATTAAAAAAGAACCTGGTTGCCCGACAGTCGAAACCGAGAAATTGCTAAGAAATTTGACCAAACGTGTCCCAAGGAGGAAGTGTAACTATTGCATATTAGGGATGTTTGGATAGAGAGAAGTGATGCTCTCATTGACAGCAAGGATACAAAGCAGGGGCAGGGAAATGCGGCTGATTCCCGTCTGACTTTTCTTCTGCTTTTCAAGCCACAATGAGAGGCGCTAGTTATTGAGAATTTACTCTGTGTGGTGCACTACATTGTGTCAGACTTTTCAACTGCGTGTTTTCGTGCCTCTGTCGTCCTTTATCGCCTCATCCACGTGGACTTCGTTTCAGGTCGTTGGGTAAAGTTTCGTAAGAGGGCGATCCAGAAAGGTGGTGGTGGGGGTAGTCCTTCTGAGACTACAAAGTTGTATCTTTTTATTGGAAAATAAATCCTCATTTTTTTTAAAGAAAAAATGGCTTGTGACTGTTCTCACACCAACGCCCAATACGAAAACGCAGAGACGTGTTGCCCGTCCAAGCCCTGGTCGGATGGAGATAGAAAGCAATCCCGGCAGAAGGAGTCAGCGGGGTGCTCGAGTGGGCGTGGGTCCACCGCACGGTGGTCCCCCAACTTTGAGGTGATAGACGGGCTGCTGTATCGAAAGAAACTGGAAAGGGGCTTCATCAACTACCGGGAGGTTTTGAATGAGGACCGAAGACATGAGGCAATCTCCACTTTCCACATAAGGCGACCGGGCCAACGCCACCTCTCACTGGAAGAGACGTACAAATGCGTGGCTGAAAACTACTGGTGGGAAGGTATGAACATCACTTTTGTCTTCTAAGTGTCTTGGTAAAGCATGCGAGTCATGTGTAGACTGCTACAAATGCATATTAATCTTATAACTGCCTACTAATGATGTTATCTATACACTAGCAGAGATTTAAGCATTCCAATTGTAAGTGTAGGGATACTTGAAACAGACTCGCATATGCACAAGTGGTTGAATCAGTCAAAGATTGTGAGACTTATTCAGACATGAACAATAGGTGTTAATCACACCCCTTGCTGTTCTTTTTGGTGAGGCATTACCAAGTGTCGAGACAGTTGTGACACCTTTAAAACGATTAGCCCGATCCAGCCCAAAATCTTTCCTGTCTTTTGTTACCTCATGTTCTGATGTTTGAACAACTGCTTTCTTCACAGGGATGTACTTTGAGATCAGAGACTTTGTCCTCAGCTGTCCAGAGTGTCAGCACAACAAGAAATCGGAGGTGAGTGTACACTGGAGTTGATGAACTGACAGCAAACGCTATCCCGGAGCCTTGTTTCTTCTCATCAAACTTTAAGCGCCTCTTCATTTTTATGGAGACGGCCTTCTTTTTCGGCATCTCACACATTTTAATTCACACCTTCTAACTCATTCCCACTTACTCTCACGCTTGTCTCCTGGAAGTGCTTTCACACACACACACACACACACACACACACACACACACACACACACACACACACAGCATACTCCCATAATAAAGTATTTCGATCTGTCTTTTTCGTTTTTGTCTGTGCCTCGTAGGAGCCGGGTGGCAGAGGATGTGTCACAAAGACAGTAGTGTCACACAGCTCCGACATGCTGAGCAAGCTGAGGAGTCAGCGTGAGGCAGGCCTGTTCTGTGACATTACCCTGCGGACGAGCGGGCGTTCCTTCTTAGCGCACAGAGCCGTCCTGGCAGCCGTCAGTGATCACTTTCAGGAGATCTTCACGGAAATGGACTCGAGCATGAAGGCAGACATAGATCTCACAGGTAAGAGTGGACACCTGGGTGCCACATCTCTCTACTTGAGCTGTTTTTTTGGGTAGGTGGTTGAAGGCAGACCAAAATACCTTACCGAGCCTGATCCTTCTCCTCACATCAGTCACTCTGCCCCCACAGGTGTCAAAACTTCAGTGTGAATATTTCTGGTCTAAATGCCTGAAAAATTGTTTAGTTCAATTTAATTAATATAGCACCAGATCACAACAGCAGTCGCCTCAAGGCATTGTATACTTTAAGGTAAAAACCCTACAGTCACACAGAGAAAAAATCGGATGACGTTCTATGAGCAAGCACTTGGCGACAGTGGAAAGGAAAGACTCCCTTTTAACAAGATCGCTCTTGCGGAACTAGGTTAGAGAGGGCCTTGACTGGTTGGGGGTGAGCGTACAGTACACATTATATGTGTATTATATATGTTTAATCTATTCTCTTTACATAGAAAAGCACTTTTTGAAACAACCTCTGCCTTGCCCCTTTTGGATAGATAAAGTCCACTACTGTTTAAAAAAAAAAAAAGAAAAAGTTTTACTATATATAAACTAGAGATGGACCGATCCGATATAAGGTATCGATCCGATACTGACCTAAATTACTGGATCCGATATCGGAGAGAATTAAAAAAGGTAATCCGATCCAATAAATATCAAAAAAGCACCTCACAAAACTTGGGTCATGGCGTAACTCGGCTCATAATCTTAGCACATCGGAGCAAAATGCGTCACGTGATAGAGCGGCTGTGGCGTGCAAGACCTGTCGGCGGTCTGGTTGAGTATTTGTAGCCTCGCGACCAAACCGGCATTTCATCTCCGAGAAAGTTATCCCCGAGAGAAGTAAAGCAAGTGTGTAAGTTCATCTCTGAGTGTTTGTAAAGCATTCCAGTGTTAAGCTTAACAACCGATATATGGAGCGACTGCCTCTTCTTGCTGCTACTTCAATGATGAAACTGATTAATGATCAGCTGATCGGCTTTTCTGTCGCGAGTCTGTCTCTCTTGTTTGTTTATCGTTAACTTCGCGCCAGAAAGAGGAAACCAGCAGCTGAACAACAGCAGCACATTTAAGCTTGATAAGCTGTTGTTAGAATTTATTTAATATTACTTTCTAAACCAGGATCTTTTTCTACGTAGCTGACAGCTGGTAACTGTGCAGGGGCGGATCTAGCAAAGTTTAGCCAATTGGGCCGATAGGGCATGAACGGGGAAAAGGGGGCACAAAGAAATACTTTTCTTTTCTTATTCTCATTTAAAATGTTGAGCTTTTAATAAATAATTATCTGAATCTTACGCCCAAAGTTTTAATCTGATGTAAAATGTATAGAAGTCCATTACTGTATATAGTAACTATTAAGTCTAATATACCCTAGTAAGCTATAGTACTTTTTCTTTTGGGAAGGTACCATCTGTGCAGTCTGCAGTTCTGTTGAAGAAAGATGTTGAATCTATTTAATTATTCTTGAAAAATAATTTATTTCTGTGCATTTTTTTTTCACACTGCATCAAATTAAAGTTGATTACGTTGATTAAGCATCATAAGGTGAGGGGTGGTTCCCTATTTTTATTTTTTTTATTTTTTTATTTTTTATTTTTTTTTGCTGGGAGTTTGGAACCCTGTTAGTTAGGTTGCTTACTCTTTAAAATACCAGAATTGGGAGGATAGACTAGGTTTAAGTTTATTAGATTGATCAGTTTTGCTGAACTATGAAATATTTTGGGTGCAGTGTATGTTTTGCATACAGGTATAAGAGAATAGCTTTAGTGTTTTGTTTTTTTTAAACTTGAGTTTGAACTTATACAAAATGCAGCAAAATATTAAAAAAACAGTTTTATTTATTAAAAAACACACTATATCGGATTCATATTGGTATTGGCCGATATCCAAATTTATGATATCGGTATCGGACATAAAAAAAGTGGTATCGTGCCATCTCTAATATAAACGTATACAAAAATTCAAAAGCTACATGCTTGTATAAGATCAACTGTGATAAAATATTTGTCTAATTTAAGAGATTCCTGAATGTTGTTCCACCATTAAGAGACAAAACTTAAACTCGTGTTTCAAAGCTATTCATGTGAGCATAAGTAACAAGGTACTTTTGTTAAGGATGGCTTGGAGATAAAAGAGAAAACAGACTTGTTCCCTTTGAGTGTTAAGTTTTAGCCATTATACCACTTATTTCAAAATGATGGTTGCTGAAACTGTCCCCAGTAATACTTGAAAGGGAGAACTGTGAGCATGAAGGGGCTTGAGAGTATTGGCAGTTACATAACAGGAGCTGCATCCAAAAACAAAATTGTGGCACTTTCACTCCTCCTTCGTGCAGCAAATGATCAGGTTTATGGAGCACTAAGTATAATTAGGGTTTGGACTTAACTATTAAATAAATGAACAGGATAACTACCAATCTGAGACCGTTTTGACTGCAGCACAATGAATGATTTCCAAGAAAGGCTCTCAGAAAAGTGCGTGTTTGTCTGAACTCGTCACATCTCCCAGATTTTTGCCTCACTTTTGAATGCTGGCATTAAGAAATGGCGTAAATACTTCTAGCTTGTGATATGGTCGAGCTGCAGACTGTATATTTTGTTTCAATTTTAGGATAGCCCAACCCTTATTTCCATCATCCATAAATCTCCACATTACTAAATTAAATGTTTCTTTTTCCCTTTAAAACATCAGATAATGCTAAAAAATGTCCATTATAATTTGTGTGCTCTAGACAACTTTCCCATTGTTCATTTTTCCTCTTTTTTTACATGACTTATTGTCCAAAATCTAAAAGATTTTTTTATTCATTTTCATGAAAATTAATGCACCCATTTGAGAAGATTGTACCAGCAGACTTTTGCTCGCCAGTCATTATTTAGTAATCAGAACACTGACTGTCTTTCAAGCAAATGCTAAATACAATGTTGCAGCTCCAGTCAGTAATAAACTTAATAAACTGCAGTCAACATTGTCCCTTTATTGCCCTGTTGACAATAATTCC
This sequence comes from Maylandia zebra, assembly GCF_041146795.1. Classification (NCBI taxonomy): domain Eukaryota; kingdom Metazoa; phylum Chordata; class Actinopteri; order Cichliformes; family Cichlidae; genus Maylandia; species Maylandia zebra. Next base: position 18,244,666 of record NC_135182.1, on the reverse strand, counting down.
AGGTTAGAACAAACAGTAGAGTCATTTATAATTCTGAGTGATTTATTACACAGATTTTAATGAATACACATTTATTAAGAGACTGAATGCAAATAATGCGAACTCCTGACATTAGGTAAGAAAATTAACGTCTTATCATTGCTCAAACAATAGTGTGAAGGAAACTTAAGATGTAATCATATCATCCAGCTGATTCAGAGGTCTTTGTGATGACATTTGGCATTTTGTAAAGACGTAATCACTCTAAAAATTCAGACTTAGGCTACGTCCACACGTACCCGGGTATTTTTGAAAACGCAGATTTTTCTATGCGTTTCCACCTTTCGTCCACACGTAAACGGCGTTTTCGGTCACTGAAAACAGAGATTTTTAAAAACTCCGGCCAGGGTGGATATTTTGAAAACTCAGTTTTTGCATTTACGTGTGGACGAGAAAAACGGAGAAAACGCAGCGTCAAAGGTGTGCGCCTTTTTTGACGTCACACTGTGCGCCACGTTATTGTTTCGGTGAAATGAATTTCTACAATACTGTTAATTGTACTCTCTGCAGTGTTTAAATGCTTACATATACACACACAGTTACTGTCCCTCCACACATACCACGCGGTTCTGCTTCTATGCCCCAGCTTTGTTTACTTTTTCCCGCCGAGGTTTCTAGACTTCTGATTGGCCAACATTTCTACACGGTTAGGAATATATCGCCACCTGTTGCTTTGGCATGTTCCTAGCAGCGTTTTCCTTCATTCTGCATTTACGTGTGGACAGGATTATTTTTTTTAAAATGAAAACGGAAAATCTCCGTTTTCAAAAATACCCGTGTACGTGTGGACGTAGCCTTAGAGAATCTGGTCCTTAAAATGGGATTTGGCTGTTGTCTGTGTTATCGTTTACTTATCTTTGATGTGTGTTCTTACATGAGAGCAGAAGTGTCCATGATTAAAGGAGTTGTTAATTTGTCGTCTTGTTTCAACTGTCATGTTTACACTTTGCTCCCTCTTGGAGTGCTCTCCCTCTGATCTTCTGTTTACACCAAATTGCTTTCATCTCCCTCTTCTCACCCTCTGATTGACCAGTGATCTAATTAAAGGCTCCTTTTAACCCCCCAGGTTTCAGTGAGGACAGCCTTCTCTCTCTGCTGGATTTCTCCTATTCCTCCACTCTGTGTGTTCGCCGTGAGGATCTACCTGAAGTCATTGCCATGGCCCGCCACCTGGGCATGTGGCTTGCAGTGGAAGCCTGCTCTGCCCTCATTAAAGAGCAGGAACAGCAACTTCATCCAAACTCAGCCTATGCTGGTTCGTGCCGTGAGCGTCATCACCACCAGAGGGAAAGCAAAAGGAAAAGGGTTTTGGGATTAGAGAACAATGTGAACGCTGCCTTCAGTCTAACACTGGATGCATCAGACGAGTCTTTTGAAGGAAGTCCCAGCCGCAATTTACGCAGAATGCCAAAATCCCAAAACGGCCACCCTCTAAGTCCCTCACACAGGATGAAGCTCATGGACTTTAAATCGCCCTCTTCAAAAAAGGCCTCCACACCTCGAAATGCCACATCTACCCCACAGTCACAGAGTTACTCACCCGTATCCCCATCGAACACCCGTCTGCTCCGCTCCACTCCTGGAGCTGCCAAGCAGGTTCAGAGATTGCTGCCAATGTCGGAGACCTCTCAAAAAAACAAAAAATCTCATCCCATCTCCCAGCTTTCCTGCTCTTCTAGATTGAGACCTGGCATGGTGTGCAGCCCTGTGAGGGTTAAGCAGGAAGTTGAGGAGGTTGGCGAGGATGAAGAGGATTATGCCAGAGCACAGGAAAAGTACAAGTTGATGAATGTTCTGGGGTTACAAAGGACTTCTCTCCTCCCCAGACCAGAAGATCTTATTGGCTGGAGACAAAAGAAGCGACTAAGAAAGCTGAAGGCCAACAACTATTCACTCACCAAGCGCCGGAAACCCCGTTCACCGTCCCCAGGACTATCATATGGGGATGTGACTCTGGCGTTTCCCCTCTGCAACCCTGTTAACACTCACCTCCTCCATAAGCCTGCGAAGACCAAACCTGCTGCAGCAGCTAGCACAGAGAAGATTACAGCTAAGAGGCCAAAAACCACTCGGAAGCGTGTTCCTCCCAGTGACAGGAGCATGCGAAGTAAAGGGGTGTTACCTGACATGTTCCAGCCTATATCCAGGGTTGCCTTTGGGGGGAGGCAACTGAGACAATCCGTAAGGAAGGGTGACGGTTCCCACCTTCATTCTCAGCAGCCTCTGCGACGTGGCTCGAATAAAAAGCTAGTCAGAAACAAAGTCAGGATCAAATCAGAACCAGCTGAATACGCTCTCTCAGGTCTCCGATTTTCATCAAACAATTACTGCGGCCACACACCCCACAAATCTTTACCTTCACAGAAGATACAGGCTAGAAATAAGGTCACTGTTGAGACAGTCAGAACACTGCGATACAACAGCAGCCGTCCTGCAGCAAAGGCTAAACTCAGACGGGGCTCCACGAAGGAGGCGAAGAAGGTGAGGTGTAATGCCAGAGAAGAGGGAAGAAAGGTGGGAAGCCAGGGGCTGAGAGGGACCATGGACACTAGACCAAAAGTGAAGGAAAATAAACCTGATGGGCTCCAGTTTTCAGAGCAAGCACCTCCACCGTCCATCTACGACCACCCTCTTTATAAAGTCATCAAAGAGGAACCAGCAGAACCTGTGCCAGTTGGAGCTTTCCCTGATCCTCCCTCACCAGACCTGGGTAAACGCCAGAGCAAGCCCCCCATCAAGTTACTGGACTCTGGCTTTCTGTTTAGCTTCTGCCGGCCAGCAGGGGGGCCCATGTCCGGACTGAAGAAAGAGGAGGAGAGTGTTGATATCTGCTTAACACGCTCTGTGTCACAAGTTGGAGAGAAATTTGAAGCAGAAGAGTTACCCCACAGGACTCTGAGAGCCAGAGGGCCACCCATCCTGCCGGTGGTGAAGAGGGAGAGAGAGGAGAGGAAAGTGACCCAAGTTAAGGGCCGTAGACCCAGGCCCAACCCTCGAAACACTTTACCTCTAGCCAGGTGTGCTAGGTCAAAACCTGCAGGGACCATGCCAAAGGTAAAAAAAAAAAAAAAAAAAATACTAAGTAGCAAACTATAGTGACGATTATGATCTCATGCTTGCTTTTATATCTAATTTTATAACTGTACAGTCTTTGTTTGATGCATCGCCTGTGGCGCCTAATCTTTTAAAAGCATTTAATCATTTCTATCTAAAAATGTGAATAAAACTCATTAACTAATAATTTTATTTTATTTTTCTCTAGCAACAAGGTAAGCTCCTCGCTCTGAGCAGTAGGAGCTGTGCCATGCTGGATGCTGTACGTCGGGCACGACTAAAGCAGCTCAGAGGGCCTCGTAGTCAGGCCCCTAAAGTTCCCAAAGCAGCCCACGCCTGTCTGCAGTGCTCAGCCTCCTACAAGGATTGTGATGCCCTAATTATGCATCGCCTTAGGCACATCGAGGGCAAGCACTGGCCATGTCTGGTAAGCACCAAGGAATTCAAATATTAGTTTTTCTGACAACATCATGTTTTAGTACCTGCTCGGCTCACTTAGAACCCCAGATGAGCAGATACTAAAAGAAAAAGTACCGGGTACTATAACCCAATGGGAAAACACCGAAAACCGTGGCGAACCATGCCAAGTCGATCCGAGTTGGTACTAACAGAAAAGGGGCTTTAGTGACCTTTCACTGCATCTTTGGGACAGTACTACCTTGTGTCTAAGATCTTTTTCTCCTGCTGCTCTGCTCAGGGTGTTAGAAAGCATTGAGGTGATACTTTTTCATGTGGCATTTAGACAAAAACACAAGGTCTGTTACTTCTAGCTTTCTTTCTAATAGGCCAAGCACAGCCTTTATTTTTAAACTTGCACTGGTGGCGACTTTGGTCAGAAGATGTAGCGAAGTTTGAGAGACCAGAAGTGTTGTTCTTAAAAACCTTACAACAAACATGAAACCATTCTGTCTGGATGAAACAGGGCTTCATATTAGTTTACTTGACCTCATTTTAGTTTTAATTGCAAACGAAAAGAAAAGAAGTAATTTTAGCACCAAATATGCCCATGATGAGAAATTAAATGGTTGGTCAACAGTTTTCTACAGTTTTTGGCTTGAACAGCGTTTTCTTGAACTATAAGGTGAGTCAAAAAGAATCAAAGTAATGGACATGTTCACAAGTGCTCAGTTAGGCCTTTACACTAGTACCTACTCAGGTCTGTTCGGCACAGCTCAACACAGCTTTCAGGGTTTTCCATTGGGTCACAGTACCTTCCCTTTTTTTTTTTTTTTTTTTTTTTTAAGTACATACTCCTCAGGGGTTCCAAGTGATTCGAGGCTATCCAAAATGTGACATCAACAGAGAGCATGTCATGGCTGGCCAGTGCCGTTACTCAATGAGTCATGATAGCATCTCTTTGCAAAAATCAAAACCACCATTTTTCAAACACAGCAACGAGGGAGAGAGCTGCTCAAAGAACAACACTGTGGTCCCAGAGTCTGACAAAAACCCACAGACCGAGCAGCAGCTATACCATTGCCTCGAAGTCCTCTTTTGTTGTGGTGTTCGTGTTGCGTACAAATGACATCACAGGACTTTTGACTGGGTTGATTTAACGATGGTACTTGATTGTAATTGAAACTGAGTCAAGTTGAGGCGAGTCTAACTCATCCCATACTTCTGAAAGCATGTCTGGAGAAACTGTAGCCGCTGCTGTAATCCTACAAACACGTGAAACTTACAATTCTCCTCTTTATAACAGCGCATGTTTCGATTGTTACCAGTGAACGGCTGCGGAATAAAGGCACTTTGAAGTTGGATCATTCTTTTTGTAGCTCAGAGCTATTTCTTTCTCAAATTTGGTGGAAGTGTTATCTAGTCACCAGCAATGCGCACATAAACGTATCAAAAAGGCAGTGGCCACAATGACTCAGTTGCCATAGGTGTAGTTCTTGTCTAACAAAGTCTTTCCTGCTTTTTGGGTGGCATTGAGGCACTTGGGAGTTTTGTTAAATTGCAGCATCGCAGCTCTTTTCCAGTTATTTCTTTGTTATTAACACTTTCTGTTCCCCTCTGCTGCAGCTCTGCAGTAAGACGTTCTTTCGACTAAGGAATGTACGGAATCACATCCGCACCCATGACCCCAAGTTGTATAAATGCCGGAGTTGCATTGCTGCTGGTTCATGAGGAAGCTGGAGGACCTGCTCATGCACTGAGACTAAGGTGAGTGGAAGCGACGCCTTAGAAAACTGAGCTACACATCAGTCAGTCATCTTTCATAGTGCTGCCTGATGTGATTGATGAGTGGGGAAGATGAATGTTTAGTTGTCCTTTGCTCTTCACACTGCTCGCGGAGGGGGGGGCTATCAATATCCTTACAGTTCAGTATGATCATCTGCTCAATACCTGCATTGATTTTTCTTCAGTGTCTCGTCTGTTTCTTAACACTCGTGTTTATTTTCCAGGATGATGGCTGTCTGTGTCTCAACGCCAGGGAACAGGCCAGAGTCACATGATCGATCTGCAGCGTGTACATAATGCATCCACCACACACAAGCACAACGGCCTGTGGAAAGGCATAATTACTCGAGCTTCTAATCATTGCCGTTGCCAATGATTGCTAATGTTATTTAAATAACCAAACCAAGGTTGCTGTTCCTGTTTGCTTTTCCGTACATACAGAAGTTTAAACTTGAACATTACACTCAGGGGGCGGGGAATGTGATGCCACGTTATAAAGTGATTTAACATCACTTTTGTGTACAATATTGAAATATAAAGTGATTGTTAGAACTATTACTTCTACTTAATGTCATCTTTATTTTTCTATGTATAGATTACATTTGGAGTGCACTTATATCATAGCTTATGTTGTAAAACCTAAGAAGTAGTACTGAAATCGACGGTTTGGAGTTCAGAGCGGGAATACTTGAAGTGGTGCAAGTGCTGAAGGGAATACTTGAAGGTGGAGGTGGGATTTAGGAGTGAGCCTTTCCTTGAGGTGTTTCAGTGGGTCTTTTGTCTTTTGGTGTGAAAACTTTTAAATGACTTCACTAGTCTTTCCCTCCTTTTGTATTGATCTGCTAATCTTCACCTAGTCCCGGAGCCTGTGGTTTGACCCGAGGGTGGGGGGTGCTGGGTGTGGTGAAACCGCTGCATGTGTATTTCCAGGCCATTTGTAGTCTCCTCCCCCACACCCACCCCACCCCACACACACACCCGTCCCTTCATCTTTTCTAAGGCTGCCACTTTAAAAAAAAAAAAAAGAAAAAAAAAAGAAAAGAAAAGGGAAAGTGTCTCGTTTTTAATGTGAATTTCTGAACTAGTAATCAACACAACTGTCATTACAGATGTTTTATTGATTGTTTCCTCCACTTAAATCCAAGCTAAGATGCTCATCTTGTTCTACTTCAAATTCTACTGAGTAAATGCAATGTGTGCACATACAGAGATGTCTATGTTTCACAGATTGATTTTAGAAATAAATGAGCTGTCTCGCTATCTGTAAAGACTGAATAAATTTTTGCCTTTTGTATCCTTTTATTCCAATTTAAGTATATATATATCTGATATAATACGCTTTTGTAAGTGCAAATGGTGACAAAAGATTCAAAACTGTATACCTGGTACAGTTTCATGCCAAAATCTAAGCAGGAAACTTGACCTTAAAATTCAAGGGGACTTTTTTGTTGAAGATTTAGTTAGCATCTAGAAAATGGTGTAGCTTTGTGCTTGTCTGTATTTTTGCATAAGGGACATAGTTCCTCATATCTCTCGAGGGAATTTCATTTGCCATTGTTCCACAATAACTCAAAAACAAGGAGAGATTGTGACCATATTTCACATTAGTTGTATAATGAATTTATTACTTTTTATGCTCACCGGTTATATTTCTTCACTGCATATGACTCTGGACAGAGCTTCATCTAACCTGCAACCTAACTGGTTGGCAGAGGCACTCGAACTACAAGGTACTAATTGGAATTTGTCATTTTAGTTTCAGTCCTTTTGGTAAATATTTGGTAATTATAATTAAGGAAGCTTGTTTCCACCCGGCAGCTGCTTAGGCTGCTGCCCCCGCGACCCGGCCCCGGACAAAGCGGATGAAGATGGATGGATTGTTTCCACCACCGAGAAAGATAAAAGATTACTCTCCAGAAGTCCACATTTCAATTTAAGTACAAAAGTTCCACTTAGAAGTTTGAGTCACTCATTTTAAATTTTGACTTGGCTATAAATAAGTCTCCATGTGTAACAGTAGGTGTCACTTTTTAAAAAGGGGAAAAATCCAGGCCCAGCTTTCCTGTCTCTCTCTTAAAATTTTCATAATTATTTGGGTTTTAAAAAATGTTATTTTGATCCTCCTCAGTGTTTCAATCAGAAGATCTGACATTGCACAGTTTTCAGAATGCATATATGCATCGATAACTGATCTTGATGTGATATATATTACATTAGTCTGTACTTTTCCACTACTATACTGCAAATTATAAGTAATTTGACTCTATAGGATTTTTTCCTCTGGAAATTTTTCAAAAGAAATTTTGAAAAATTGATTTGTTAAAGCAGCTGAAATGATGTTCTTGTGCGTAATGTTGCAGAGGGTGGCCATTCATTATAGATGGATGGATGGATAACAGTTTGCTCAGTGACCTCTCCACCACAGTTTCAAACATGCCCAAGCTGGGCCCAGTTATAGACCCAGCCTTCCTAATCATTTCACACAGTCTACTGCTATCACCAGTTCGGATGCTTCTCCCCCAGCAGCGTACATAAAGTACACTGAATAATCTCCGAACTTGTCCGTCTTTTTTTGGCATACAACCTCCTGTGTTGGTCTGCTAGTTTAGGCTCTTGTAGATGCGGATTCACACATGCTTGTACTCCAAGCTCCAACGTAGATCATCTATGCTGCTAAAACAAGAAAATGTGTAAAGCTGTTAGAATTTGAATATTCTCATTAGCAACATCCATTTGAAACACAGTCTACAGACATGGTTACAACCACAATCTTCTCTGTGGCTTTCCTCTTTTCCTCCTGCCTGGCACCTCCATATTCAGGATCCTTTTGTCCAGCATGTTTACCATACCAAAGCCCTGTCTCTCTAACTTTGTCTCCAAATTGCTCAAACCAAGCAGTCCCGCTCATCCATGATGTAAATCTGAACATCTACAACTCAGCATCCCGCAAACAAGAAAAGGCTTAGAGCCGATCCATGGTCTAATTCCAACTCCACCTTGAACCCATCTATCACTTCACTGCTGTCTTGCTGTCCTCATACATGTCCTGCACCACCCTCACATACAGTGGGGCAAAAAAGTATTTAGTCAGCCACCGATTGTGCAAGTTCCCCCACCTAAAATGATGACAGAGGTCAGTAATTTGCACCAGAGGTACACTTCAACTGTGAGAGACAGAATGTGAAAAAAAAAAAAAAAAAATCCATGAATCCACATGGTAGGATTTGTAAAGAATTTATTCGTAAATCAGGGTGGAAAATAAGTATTTGGTCAATAACAAAAATACAACTCAATACTTTGTAACATAACCTTTGTTGGCAATAACAGAGGTCAAACGTTTACTATAGGTCTTTACCAGGTTTGCACACACAGTAGCTGGTATTTTGGCCCATTCCTCCATGCAGATCTTCTCGAGAGCAGTGATGTTTTGGGGCTGTCGCCGAGCAACACGGACTTTCAACTCCCGCCACAGATTTCCTATGGGGTTGAGGTCTGGAGACTGGCTAGGCCACTCCAGGACTTTCAAATGCTTCTTACGGAGCCACTCCTTTGTTGCCCGGGCGGTGTGTTTTGGATCATTGTCATGTTGGAAGACCCAGCCTCGTTTCATCTTCAAAGTTCTCACTGATGGAAGGAGGTTTTGGCTCAAAATCTCACGATACATGGCTCCATTCATTCTGTCCTTAACACGGATCAGTCGTCCTGTCCCCTTGGCAGAAAAACAGCCCCATAGCATGATGTTTCCACCCCCATGCTTCACAGTAGGTATGGTGTTCTCGGGATGCAACTCAGTATTCTTCTTCCTCCAAACACGACGAGTTGAGTTTATACCAAAAAGTTCTACTTTGGTTTCATCTGACCACATGACATTCTCCCAATCCTCTGCTGTATCATCCATGTGCTCTCTGGCAAACTTCAGACGGGCCTGGACATGCACTGGCTTCAGCAGCGGAACACGTCTGGCACTGCGGGATTTGATTCCCTGCCGTTGTAGTGTGTTACTGATGGTGACCTTTGTTACTTTGGTCCCAGCTCTCTGCAGGTCATTCACCAGGTCCCCCCGTGTGGTTCTGGGATCTTTGCTCACCGTTCTCATGATCATTTTGACCCCACGGGATGAGATCTTGCGTGGAGCCCCAGATCGAGGGAGATTATCAGTGGTCTTGTATGTCTTCCATTTTCTGATGATTGCTCCCACAGTTGATTTTTTTCACACCAAGCTGCTTGCCTATTGTAGATTCACTCTTCCCAGTCTGGTGCAGGTCTACAATACTTTTCCTGGTGTCCTTCGAAAGCTCTTTGGTCTTGGCCATGGCGGAGTTTGGAGTCTGACTGTTTGAGGCTGTGGACAGGTGTCTTTTATACAGATGATGAGTTCAAACAGGTGCCATTCATACAGGTAACGAGTGGGGGACAGAAAAGCGTCTTACAGAAGATGTTACAGGTCTGTGAGAGCCAGAGATTTTCCTTGTTTGAGGTGACCAAATACTTATTTTCCACCCTGATTTACGAATAAATTCTTTACAAATCCTACCATGTGGATTCATGGATTTTTTTTTCACATTCTGTCTCTCACAGTTGAAGTGTACCTCTGGTGCAAATTACTGACCTCTGTCATCATTTTAAGTGGGGGAACTTGCACAATCGGTGGCTGACTAAATACTTTTTTGCCCCACTGTACTTCTTTGCCACTACGGGCTTCCTTCTCCTAAATATTAAGGCTGATTGTTTTTCACATTTCTCAATTCCCAACCTAGCTTGAGTACAGCAGAGGGCACATTTTGAAGCATTTGCACAGGTGTTCCTGAGCAAACCACTGAAACTTGAACTGCCCTGCAGCTGACACGATGTAAGGGGGGAAAGAGAAATTTTCACTGTAATAATTACAACTGATCAAACCAGACAAAGCACTCTGCATAAGCATCACGTTTTAGACTTGTCTTTTACTCACAAAACACATTTGCGTGAATCAACAGGATATTTGCTGGAATATTTCACATAAATGCCATGGGAAATAATAATAATAATATTTTTTAAGTAGAAACTTGGGCGCTTCATTAAAAAACAGTACCCAAACCCGACACTAGATGGCAGCCTACACTAGTGGATAACAATGCATGCTCAGTAACAATAAGACTACAATGCAAAATGGTTCCAGCAGAGCTCTGAAAACCTTCAGACATCGCCCAGTGTAGAGGGAAAATAAGCACGGTGTAATTATTTCGTGAAAAGACTTCATAAATATAGCAATTACCTTAATTTTCCAATAACTAATTATTCACACACACACACACACACACAATAGGAGAGCATTACAGCGATTCCCGCGAAAACTGCAAATAAGGTTAAAAATTGTGGTTTTGAGTGAGACTCAACACTTTGCATTTGGGAGTTAATTAAGCAAAGACGCTGAATAAAAGTACGTTGACCCCGCACTTCCATTAGCCTCGGTTCCCGGTGCAGCTTATTATAGTATAAAACTCCTGAGTGGCCTCACACTGCAGCATTATTCGGGGGCTTGGGTGTACTTTTTCAGACTCATAACCAACAGAGCTTACTTAGGTTACCCTTGCTTCACCGCCGACTGCATATGCGGGCTTATGTGAGTTTAGGGAGCCATGGAGAGTACGCCCAGGAACAGCTGACAATTTATGCTAGTGGGGCCCCCACATTCTCAGAGAGAGAGGGGGGAGTGAGGTGGGTAGGTGGGAGAGAAAGAGAGGGAAAGAGAAGAAGCTAGAGGAGGAGAGAGGGGGGGAAAGAAAAGGAGGGGGGACCGAGAGGGCAAGAGGGGTGAGGAGTAAGGATGGTTGGGGCGCGAAGCAGACGTGAGTTGTTGGGGCGCGAGAGAGGGGGGAGGAAAAAAAGGCGAAGGAGAGAGGGGGAAAAGGGAGGCTGTCTTGTTTGTAGCTTGTCAGCAATTGCTTGAGACAAGCTTCCCCTCCATGTGTGAAAGCTACTTGGCATGGAATGCTTGGACTGTACCAAGTGCTGGCAGGCTGGAGGGGGGGGACAGAGGAACAGACCCGGATTGAGGAGCCAGTGTGTGGCTGAAGTAATCCTTCGGCAGTGTCGGCTCTTTGATGTTGTATCTTTTTGGATGTGTGTGTGTGTGTGTGTATGTGCGTGTGCTTGGAGAAAGGAGGGAGGGAGTTGTGTGGGTGTGAATGGGGCTGGAGAGAGAGCGTTCTGTATGGATATGTGCTCTCTCTCCCCAGCAGCAACAAAAGAGAGGGAATGCTCCCCCCATCGCCGGCTCTCAAGAGAAAGAAAGAAAAAAAAAAAAGGAAAAGATGATGAAACCTGAAGTGGTCATGCAATGTGATTTGTGTGTGTGTGTTCATATAGGCACACCGACATTATGTGCGGTTGCATATATGTGTGTGTGTGTGTGTGTGTGTGTGTGTGTGTGTGTGTGTGTGTGTGTGTGTGCATGTCACTGTGGATAGCTTCTCCAGTTTAATCTGTTTACTAACAATCTGCTTGAATCCTGTTTGTGCTGTTTATGTTTTTGTGTGTTTCGAACATCGTCTGTGGGTGGGTTTGTGCATGCACAATTGTCCCTGTGCCTCTTTCAGTGTGTTATGTGTTTTCTCCCCAGTAGAGGATGTTATTGTCTTAAGATTATGTTGGCGTGTGTATGTGCATGCACTGGGGGTCAACCTCCAGTAGCCTGTTGCTTTCTGCTGCTGACTGCTCTCTCAGCTTCCCATCAGGAGGAATGCAGACTGAGACGAATTCCTGCAGGATTCCTCATCTCTGGCTTCATTATTCCCACTGCCGCTGCTGAACAAACAAACACACACACATACAAAAAGAAGAAGAAGAATACACACAAGCACACACGTTTCTGCTATTTGCTGACCAAAACAGGAATGGGCTATCCTAAAACCGGGAACTGACTCCAGTCTTAATGATGAACCCAAAAAATTTGAACGGCTTTCTCTGCTTTCTTCCCGTACTTTCCTCCTTATCTCTTCTCCCACTTTTCCTTGCTCCTGGGCTTTCTCACATTCTCCTGATTGCATGGTCTGCTGTTGGTAGGCACACCACTTTTGCTTCCATACTCCTTCTTTCTATCTGTATGTGTGTGTGTGTGTGTGTGTGTGTGTGTGTGTGTGTGTGTGTGTGTGTGTGTGTGTGTGTGTGTGTGTGTAGAAAAGCAGTAAAGTTTGACAACGTCCAGTCAGCAGCAGAAAGCTACAGAGCTGTGTCCTCCGTGTTACACAAGGAACTGAAAGCTCCTCTCATCCCTTCACCCCCACTCATCATCTGTTTCCAGGGCCCATGGTTTAAAAAAAGGGAAAAAAAGGAAGAGGCCAAGAAACTGGATGCAATTTTAAATGAATTAGGCCGTGAATAATTTTCATGATGTCAAAATGTATTGGGGTGAAGGCGTTTATGTAATTGGAGCACTTGGTTCACTGCAGCTTAAGACAGGAAATTTTTTATTTAGATGGGAGCGCATGCAATTCTTAATGAACACACACACACACACAAAATCAGTGGCTTACATGTTTAATTTGTGCACGTATGCACCAGCAAAACACCCACGCAAACACCTGAGTGATGTGATGAATACACTCGGCTGTGCTGACCTCATTTACATGTCCTCTTGAGGAGGTGTACTGTAAAGGAGGGGACAAGGCAGAAGGAAGCATGGGTTGAGGGGAAAAGGAGAGAAAAAGAAAGAGAAGGAGAGGTCGGGAGGAAAGATGAGGGTGAGGAAACTAAGGCACGAAAGTAGGTGTGTTGAAAGGAGGGAACAGGAAAGGAGAAGAGGAGCAGAGACGAGGGGGGTGGGGGGAGAAAAAAGTAAGAGAAGGAAGGTGGCGATGTTAAAAGAAGAAGCACTTTGCCATGTGAATATGTGGCAAAAAGGGGGACAGAAAACACTTGGATTTGAGGAGAGGAAATGATGAAAAGAAGAAGGTGTGAGATGTAAATATAAAGGGTGGGGGGATAGAAGGGGAGGGATGAGGAAATAAGGCAGGGAAAGAGGAAGCAGGTAAGGGCATTTATGGAGGAGTAAAAGATGGGGGGTAAAAGGATAGATGAAAGAGAGGGAAAGTTGAAAGGTAAAGGGGGTGGAGAAATGAATGAAGACTGTGGCCAAGGAAGGCAGGGATGGAGAGAGGGAGGGAGGGAGACTGGGAGAGGAGGGAGGGATAGAGGGAGGGAGCGAAGGGAAAGGGAGGAGGGTTGATCTCTGGGGTTTGAAGCACATTAGTATTCATGGGGAAGAGGAGGCCACAGACAGCAGAGAAACAGAGGGACCAGACTGAGAGCAGCATACCACACACATATACACACACTCAACATAAACACACTCACACCACATTTAAGCAAGCACCCACACTTCTCTCTGTATACGTGCCTACACACAAACACCGTTTTATGTATTGCGTGTTCTTCATTGGTACAGAGGTCCTAGCCACTCCTTGTGCTGATATGCAAACAGTATGCTAAAAGGCAGCAGAGACAACTGCGCTCCATCTATCCTAATATCTGCAGGTTGCGCACATTAACGTGGATATGGGCCCCCGGAAATCCTCCCAGGAGAAGCTTTAGCGGTCGAGGCCTGTGAAACCGCATTCACCCCCGCTGGCCTCGGATCGAATCCCGCCTCAGAAGCATCTCTCCTGTGTTTTCACCACTTTCCCCCTCCCTCCTTCTCGGTCTATGAAAGCAGAAGATACTAGTGGGCCGTGCATGACGTCTGTCTGCCTGTTTTTTCTTATTCTATTAATTTTTTTAAAAAGGAGATCTTAACGGCTACCGTGTACCTACAGACAACGAGAGGAAGTGAAAGCAGTGGAAGTGATTCGTTTCACCGTGGGAGAGAAGGGCCGGTCTGAGCTCTGGGGAGAAGGTGTAAGACAGAAAAGATTCCTATCGTGTTGGAGGCCACTTGCAAAACAACTCTGATGGTGGCAGGAGGAGAGCAGAGAGAGAGAGGAGGGGAGGAAAAAGTGGCAACACTCTCTGGGTGTTCTATTCTTAGTCTCCTCAGACTTTGGATGTATATGTGTGTGTGTGCATGCGCGCATGTGTGGGTGGGCAGGTGGTGTACAGCTGACAGTTGATTTGCTGTGACACCAGACACACTGGCTGCCTTGGACTCCCATGGCCTAGATATCAGAGTCTCCTGGAAGCCCCCTCACACTCTGTTTCACACACACACACACACACACACACACACACACACACACACACACACACACACACACACACACACACACACACTTAATCACATCCACACACTCATCTATGTCACTCTCTTTTCTTTCTTTTTCTCTTTTCCCCCCTACTCTCACTCTCTCATAGACCCACATATCACTTTCTGATTGGCAAGCAGGTGGTCTCTACTGAATGTCCTTAAGGGTTTGGGGAGAGGAGTGGGTGGCGGGTGTATGTGTGTGTTGGGGGGGGGAGCAGAAACTGGTAAAGAGAACGGCAAGGCAGCAGGCAAGACAAGTGAGAGAAGAAGAGGGGAGCTGGAGATGCGAGGAAGGAGAAATGGTGAGGGGAGGCAAAACAAGAGAGAAACAAATAGAGTGGGAAGCAGGGGGGGAGAAAGAGAGGGAAAGGAGTGAAAAAGTGCAGGAGGCTGACAGATAGATAGAAAAGAAATAGAGAGATGGAGTGAGAGGAAAGAAAAGAGTGAGATCCCATCATGTAAACAGACCGAAGCACCGCATAGAGATGGAGGAGGCTGTTGCCATGGCGGCAGAGGCTGCATCCTTTTGTTAAAGATGTCACTCAGGGGGAATCAGGGCTAATGAGGAAGGACTTTGCGCCTGCGCGTGCACGTGTGCGCGCCCGAGTGTTTAGTCAATGTGTATCTGAGCAACACGGTCTGCTGGTATTCTTGGAGCTATAATGGTTTCACTTCAGGAAATAGAAAAAAATAGATAGTGGAAAATGCAGTTGAGAGCAGAGGGATGAGTGGAAAATTAAAAATAGAGGAGAAACGGAGTCAAGCAGGGGTTACACGGTCCGTGCAGAGAAATGTCAATGTCGTTGGTTAGAATGGCGAAAGGCGGTGAATTACAGATGAATGTAACTGTGCGCGTTTGTGTGTCAGACTGAACTCCATTGAGAATTAGGCGAGGGATGTGCGTTTGCGTGTGTGCGTGTCTGTGTGTGAGTTTTGGTGTGGCACTGTGCTGCGTAGGTGGTTTGTTCTCCGTGCTCTTCATCTCGCCGCAAATTAGTGAAGAATCAAAGGGAAACAGGTTTCATTTAATCCTACCCTCTCTGTCTCTCTCCATCTTCCTTTCTTTTTTCCTCTCTTTCACTCTCTTGTCTCTCTGTCCTCGGCAAACAGCCTTGAGCCTCCCACAGAGTGAATGCAGACATCTGCCTGCACTTTCTCTCTCTTTCTCTCTTTCTGTCTCTCCCTCTTTTCTTTTCTGTCTTAGAACCAATACACAAACACACACATACACGGAGCATTTGTTTCCCTGTCAGCTCCATCATCAAAGAGGGTGAGAGAGGTCTTTGCGCCATTCTTCCATTCTACTCCACTTCCCTCTCCTCACTTCTTTTTTCCCTTCTGTTCCTCTCTACCAGTTCCCCTCCTTTTTTTTTTACCCCCCCGATCTTTCTCCCCCCATTTCTTCCTCTGCCTTTATAGACAGGGATAAATAATTTGATCTGGAGGGTTTTGAAATTCCACCACTCTGAGAGGCGTGACGTTAATCTTTTATTATCTGCTCTCTCATTCTTCCTCTCCCTTTCTTTTCCATTCCCTTTTCTCCTTATCTCTCCACCAGACCCTCCCACCCTCCCCTTTTCCCTTACGGTATCCCCCCCCGCCACCAAGCCTGTCCTTGCAGTATTCTAATGATTCATATTTCACATCCACTGCCTTTTCATTTAGCCTGTCTACACCGCTTCAGGGACAGCTACTCACGATCTTAATTGACTGAGGAGATAGAGAGGCTGGGTAGGTGGCAGAGGTAGACCTGCCATCCAACCCCCCACCGTATACAAACACACACACACACACACACACACACACACACACACACACACACACACACACACACACACACACACACACACACACACACACACACACACACACATATGTATATATATATAAATGTGTGCATGTGTGAAAGTGAATCCAGAGAAAGATTTGTACACATACGCTCCCCAGCATCCTCGCATCAGAACAAAAACACATCAGTGCATGGGCACGCACGCAGATTTGCACACTGTGGTAATTAAGCTGTCGATTTTTCTTAGGGTCAGGGGAGTGACGCAGGAGAGCAGAGCAGAAATGATGATGTGAAGGAAAGGATGCTAAGATGAGGAGAAATGAGAGGACTCACTCCCTCCCTTTCTCACCTCTCTCTCGCTCTCTCTCTCTCTCTGCCCCTCTCCTCCTCTCTCTGAATCCCCCACCACCCACCTACCCCCAACCCATCTCTCTGTCTGTCTGTGCCTCTCTTTGATCTCAGCCTCTGTCCCACACTGCATATTAAGATGCCCGGGCCCCTGTTTGGTATTCTGAGGCGGGCACCAAGATGCCAGTCTCCATATCCTCTCCTCGCTTCTCTCTGAAAGAGAGCAAAAACCCCTCTGTCTGTCTCAAGATGCTTATCCCGCTAAATGGGTCTGAAATAGCTGGAGAACAGGGCGGGGGAGCGGTGGTGGCGGCAGGGTAGAGAGAGATGCACAGAAGGGGTGGGGGGTGGTAGTAGGGGGGGGCGAGTATTAGACACACCACAGACGGGTGGTTGTGGTGAAGAAAGGGGGTGGAGGGGTGGGAAGGAAAGCGGGGGTAAGGAAAGAGAAGCAGAGTGATGGGGCTGATTTTAGCTGAGAGGATAATTAAACGCTATTATCACAATGGGCCAGTAATACAGGCAGCCTGTACATAGAGAAGCCAGCCCTCCCATGTTTGATTCGCTAAAGGGAGGGAGGAAGGAATGAGGGAGGGAGAGGAGAAGAGAGGAGAGGAGAGGGAAGCACAGATTAATAGGCAGAGGAAGAGCAAGAGAAACAGAGAGAGGAAGACAGAGAGGCACTGAGGGAGAGAGAGGGAGACAGACGGCAAAATAGGCAAACAGAATTAGAATGAGAGAATGAGTGGGAGAGTGTAGTGGTGGGGTGATTGCTCAGTGTTTGGGATTAGCATGACTCTCTCTGTCTCTCTCTCCACCTCTCACCCCCTTGCTCTCTTTATATATATGTATCTCCCTCTTTCTTTCTCTCCCTCTCCTTTATAAGCCCTGGGGATGGCACAGCTTTAGTTAAACTGCTCTATTAAACGACGCCTGCTGAGAAAATCAAATTATAACTTCCTTTAATCAGCGAGTATCAGTGGCCCACACAGGAGCAGCCGGCTCTGACAGCACATGGAGAGAGAAAGAGAGAGAGAGAGAGAGAGAGAGAGAGAGAGAGAGAAGGAGACTGTGACTGGAGACCTGAGGGAGGCCGATATGAACCTGTCTCCCGTCTGCTTCGGTTCCCATGGCAACAAGATAGAGTGAGGGGGAATATGGGTTGTGGAATGTCTGCATCTATCGTTTCCTCTCGGTAAGCATTCATACACAAAGATAGGAGGGAGAAAGAGAATATGCTCAGTGAGTCAGGGCGTTTGTCTGTTTGGGTGGCGTTTGGAAGCTGGTGCACGCATTCACAACTAATGCCATCCATATCTGCCACCCCTCCATCCCCCCTTGTGACCTGAGCCGTGCTATTAAATAACTAAGTACATTTACGTAGCCAATTAAGAAAAAAAAAAAAAAAAACGGTGTTCATAATTGATTTGATTTTATGTCCCCTCTTTTTTTAAGATACAAAATAGATACAAACATATCAAAGTACATGCTTACATATAACATATGTAAAACCCAGAACTAAGTTTTATTCACAATAGGACTAAGAAAACGTATCAAATGTTTAGACTTAGAAACCATTTACCTTTTGAAGTAAGAAAAAAAGAAGAAGGCAAGTTTAATATTTGAACTTTGATGGCAGCATCATGTCACAGAGAAGTTGGGACACGGCCATGTTTACCAACGTGCAGCATCTAAAGTCTGTAAAACTGTGAGCACTGAGCTGAAATATGCAAGGCCTTCCTCCCATGTCACATGGATGGGAGCATGTGTTACTCTAAAACCTGTATGTATCTTTCAGGACTAATGGTGCCTTTCCAAATGTGCATAGGTACACATTGGATAGGTACCAATACCCCACCATACCATCAGGATATGCAGGCTTTTGAACTGAGCACTAAAAACAAGCTCAATTGTCCCTCTTCTGTTTAGTCTAGAGAATTCTGTACCCATGTTTTCCAAAAGAGACTTTCAACTTTCACTTTGAAAATTAGATTTTGCCGAAAGAAGAACGTGGCGTTTCTGAATCTGAATTTATATACAGCTTCTTCTTTGTATGATGTTCACAGACAGGGGATTCCAGACATGATAATGAGCCTAAGCAGTGATTTCTATCACAGAATCATTACTGTTTTGAATGCAGTGCCACTCAAGGGCCTGAAAATCACCAACACACAGTATAGATTATGCACCCTGGCGCTTGTGCACAGGGATTCCTCCAAATTCTTGTAATCTTGTGATGTATCGCATACCGTAGATGATGAAATATTCAAAGTCTTCACAGTTTTACTTACAGTAACAACATTCAGATATTGTTCCACAATATGCCTCTTTGTAGAGGCAGTACTTAACTGGTGTACCCCTGCCAGTCTTTACTTCTGAGAAACTGTCCTTTTTATACCTAAAAGGGTGTTACTGTTTAGTTTTCCGTTTGTCTTCCCCATCCCAACTTTTGTGAGATGCGTTGCTGTCATCAAATTCAAAATGAGCTAATATTTTTCATAAAAAAATAAACTGTCTTAGTTTTAACATCTGATATGTTGTGAGATTTTCAAATGACCCAATTCTGTTTTTTATTTACATTTTACCTACACTTGTGGTGTTCCAACCTTTTGAGGGTGTGGTATTTATCTAAGACTATTTATGAATTCAACCTGTAAGAGAGAATCTCAAGTTCAGATTAACACATGATTTGATTATGCAACGCACTGTTACGCAGTATTTGCGAACTTCTTGGCTTGTGACCTCTTTTCTTGTTGTCCCATGTCACAAAAACAAATTACTTTTCCAATTACACAATTACTTTGTCCTGACAAAGACAGTTCCTGCCTGGATTGTGTTCACAGGCGGCATTCCCTGAGTCAATGAAGCACTAAATTTTTTTTAATGTCACACCTGTGGTTAGCTTCAAGCATCAAAGGCACTCCCAGTTTCTTTTATATGTTAACAACAGTGTTTGTCTCAGGGTTCCAGTCACTTTGCTCTTTTGTGCTAAACCAAACCTGCCCTGCCTTCCTACACTTAATAATGCTTTAGTTACTACAAACAAGTGCAAGGAAAACAGATGAAATATGTTTCCACTGAACTTCTTACAAAATCAACATGGTTATAACGTTGGAACTTGATCAGCATCTTTAGTAACTTTTGGTACATTTAAGTCGTCATCTGAAATCTTTTACGTCTTGTTTGTGTATATTTGAGTGGAATTGCCTAGCATGTCTTAATCTTGCTTTCTTGATTAACTATACTGGGTTTAACCTTAGCTTAACTTTAACTGGTTTCCTTTGGATCACTACTTGTTTCTACCCTTCAGGACATTTTAAACTTCTAACCAACATCACTGTAAATGAGCTCCAGCCCTCAGTGATATTTTGAATTCCACCCAGCAGTGATTTATCCAGCCACCATTTGGATCCAGCCCCCAGCTTCTGAACCTAACTGTCAGCAAAGTATTTACAACAAGCACCTGAAAGATTTGAAATGTGGGATTTGAAATCGGCACTTTACATAAGTATAAGATCTGATCTTGCAGCACAGTCTGAGTTTGTTTCCTTGTCGTCACAGTAAAGGCCTCCGCCATGTAAGCATAATAGACTCGCGCAATCATAAATCTTTCTCGTTAGGAGGCGATGTAATCGCTCTCGCCTCTGATTAGTCATTAACAGTCCAGTTAGTGAAATGGTGAGACGCAGGTGGGTGGGCAACTGCTTACATCTCCGGGGTCTGCCTCGACTCATTAATGATTAGTTAATTAACATTGTTTCGGTCCTCCAGCTTGTTTACACTAACCTGCCATGGGGAAGAGTTGGAAAACACTGCTGCAGGGGACAGTAAACACAGGGAGGAGGGGGACAGACAGCAGGGCAGAAGGGAGAAAACGAGCTGAAATATGGAAAGTTCGACTCGAAAAAAAATTCTGTCCTCAAGTTCAAGCGGGAAAAGAGCAGAGAGAAATGCAAGAGTGTGTGGAGAGGAGATGGACAGGTGGCAGAAGTGAGGAAAAGAGAACAGACCAAGTGGTAGCATCTCAGCACATCAGCCATCATTAGGGATCCCTAAGGCAGTGCTTGTCTCTGTTACTCATAGCAACACTGCATACCACGATAATAGGCTGACTGATGATTGGTCAGGCTGCCACACTCTGGTAAGTGACCTCACTGCTGTGTGAGTGAGCTCACTGTCTCAGTATTTTGATAAGCCATCCAGTCCTTAGTTTCCTTGGCCTCACAGCCAAACCTGTTAATGAACCAACCCAAATGCAACCAGTTTCTCCTGCTGTCAGCCAACACAGGAGCCCCGCGGATAGGCAAAGCCATTCCCCAACCTCCCGTTCTTCCCACAACCACTGCTCTCTGTCGATCCATTTTACAGATTTGTTAATGTTCTTTGTGTTAATTTGTCACAGTTACTGTCTTCATCCATTAAGTGTAATGCACCTCTGACCGACTACTTCATCCTTTCTGTCTGTGTGTCTCCCCAGCATAAGAGCGTTTATCGAAGCTTTAAATAATGCAGATGGTAATATGATAAGTGAACAGTCAATGTTGGTGTCCTGCTTAAACACACACAGATGATGCATGCACGCCTGTGCATGCAGGCAGATAGCCGTGCACACACAGTGGAATAAATGCGATTCAGTTTTTCCCCTCTTCTATTAAGGTAGCACAGGACGAGATCTGGATTTTCTTCTCCCGCTTCCAAAGCAGTCTGGGTTAGTCATGCCAGAGAGTTGCAGTGTTGGAGGGCCAGAACATCGACCTGAAGAGCTTTGCTAGTGTGCATGTCTAATGCAACCCATTCTGGGAATACTGCCAGTCTACTGTTACTCCACCAGTGGGGTTTATCATACACACTTGCACACCCACATGCTTACACAGTCACACACAGAACCACAGAGAGAGGCAGTGTAGGTGTGTGTTTATGTGTGTGTGTGTCTGTGTGTGAGAGAGAGAGACAGAGAGACAGGAAGAGACACAGCTTTGTGGTGTGTCACTGATCTGTGCTAGCATGCATGAACATGTCCGACGTAGCCATGGCTTGCTTGTCAAAAGTCACAAATATGCAGCTCTCATCCCGTGATTTTTGTGTCCCTCTTACAGAATGTTTCTGCACAGTATTCAGAGCCGTAAAAGGCTTCCATCTAGCTGGCACTCCACATCCATGTTTGCTTAATGTGGAGAGGCATATGGTACCTACAGGGAAAGAAGTAAAGAAAGAGCCAACGTAGAAACCAAACAACTACTTCTTATACACACAAAGATATAGTCCATATGAACTGTTTTCAAAAATGGAAGGATTTGATGTTCTCTCCTCTTGTCTGCGATTGATTTTTGTTGGGTTTTGAGGCTTCAGCTTGAGCTTTCGGAAATTCTGATTTTCTACATTTTTAAAATGTAAACAACAGAAAAAATGGTTAGTTATGGTGCACAAAACATCTTTTTGAGCACTGTAAGTTCAGTGTTGGGAAGGTTACTTTTAAAAAGAATACATGCCCCAAAATGTAGTTTGTAACATATTCCGTTAAGTTACTCAATGTGAGCAACATATTCTGAATACTTTGGATTACTTAATGCATTGTCAAGCTTTTTACAACTGCATGAAGGTAGCAATCACATCCTGCAACTTCTTGTTTCTTTTTCTCTACCAATTGGCTGTTAACCCAAATCTCCCTGAATAGACAATATATTTACTGTACACCAACATTAACAGGATGCTTACATTTACAGCCTCTTATTGCATGTTTTGTTTGGGTTTCCGGCAATGCGTTTAATTATCAAAATTAGTGCGGGGGATAGCCTAACATATGAAACAGGAAATGACTGCTGTGTAATCCATTTATTTCAACTAAGTAACTTTATTTAATTATGACCTATTTAAACAGTTGCTCTAATGAAATACAGTTACTCATATTTTGTATTTTAAATATGTAAGGCCAGTACATGTATTCCGTTACTCCCCAACACTGACAGCAAGTCTGCTGTTACAGTGAGCTGCTATCCCGGTATTTTGATATTTTGAGGCTTTTGAGCAAAGGAGTCCCTGGTGTCAACTCAAATTTAGTGACACGCCACTTATTTTTAAAAGCAGAGTACACGCCCACTTCTAACATGTACACGATACGCTTATACCGTCATGCACAAGAAACTGAGCCCTCACCCATAAAACATCTTTTGAAGAGGAAAGCTTCCACTTTGCAAGAACATCTTCACTTTGAGAATCTAAATCAGTTTGAGCAAAGAGAGAAAACCAAATGCACACGCACGTGGCTGCGCACACAACCACACACACCATAAGGCTAGCTAATAATGTGTGCACTTAAACACCAATTCATTCAATCCCCAGTTGTCTTGATTATACATCTGGGTTAGATTTGAAATGTATCTTGATTAAATATTGAGAAGGACCACTCTCACATCGCTTGTCCTTAATGTTTCACTCTTCCTCTGAGGCTTGTGATAGTCACTCTATGATGAATGTGTATGTGTGTGTGTGAGAGCTTTTGTGTGTGTGTGTGTGTACACTTTAGCTCAACATAATTTTATCTATCAAGTAGCATCTCTCTATTTTTAATGCCATTAGCTTATCATGAGAACTAGTGAACAACCCCAGGTTAAGAGATAAACGTAGTAATATGTTTGAGAAAAGAACAGTGATTAGATTAGTCTTTTTTTTAGTAAATACTAAATTTGCAGAAGTGCACCATCAGTGGTAAAAATCTTCAAATAATTTTAATGTAATGGGCAAAATATGACAAATATCTCTACATACAGCATTGCGCAAAAGTCTCGAGGTAGAAAAGCTTGTGGTACAGCAAATTACACGAGAATTGGAGTAAAACACTGTAGCAACAGGTCTTATAGAGTGATGAATCCAAATTTTTAACTTTTGGCTCAAGTCATCGTCATCATGTACAGAGGAGATAAGGAGAAAGTGTCTACAGTCATCTGTAAAACAAGGATCCCCAACACCACTGATATTTCAGCCAGTGGTGTTGGGGATTTGTCAGCATTAATGGAATTACCATCAAAAAGCACCATCAAATTTTGATCCATCGCCCAATATCATCTGGACAGACTAATTGGCCGGGGCTTCATTTTTCAGCATGACAATGATCCCAAGCATACTGTCAATGCAGTAAAATCATACCGGGAGAGAAAAACACTGACAATGATTATGTGTTGAAGATTAAATGCTGTCAAACTAAATAGTGACTTTAAATATTGACTACAAAGAAATTAAAGGTGTTTTAAGACTTACAAATCAACACCCCCACAAAGCCTTTTGGTAAATAGATATATGCACTATACACATATACAGTAACCAACTTCTTGTATCTCTTCTGGCCTCTTCTGTAAGGAAACCCAATTAGAAACACATTTTTCAGATTTGGAGTCATCACTCCATAGGACCTGATGCTACTGGTTTTCAGTCCAGTTCTTGTGTAATTTGGCATACTTGATCCTTTTCCTTAAGAATGGCTTCTCAACAGCCACCCTTCGGCTGGGACTGCATCTTTCAGGTCCTGAGACAGTACTGGATTTTTCCTGTTTCTTAAGGACATGACTTTCAGATACTGTTCATCTGCTGTAATTTTTCTTGGATATTATTTTCTATGTCTGCTGCTTCTTCTGTCGTCTTCCATTTTTCCAGTTTACTCAGATTTTTTAAGGACACACTGAATGCCATGCTGATATATGCCAAGTTTTCAACTAATAACTCTCTGGGAATCACCTTCTTGATGCCAAAAATAATATGCCTATTTTGTGCTAAAGAAATGGGAACAAATTATGTACAAATGTATGTACTTGTTTTATGCAACAGGCTTCTAGTAACAAAGTGCCTAAAGATACAATTTGGGTTCTAAAAATGGGTGCGGAAGGAAAGCCAATGTCCCAAAAAAAAAAGACCTCTAGAAAGCCTGGAGAACTATTGCTCAAGACCACATTTGAAAATTACAAGAAAATCTGGCTCCTTGGTGGGTAAAAGCTCTATAAATGAGGGGCAATACAAAACTTTTGCACAGCGCTGTAAACCTGAAACTAATACTGCACAATTATACAGGTATATGTGTATGTATATGTGTATATCCACACATGAACCAGGATGTTCATGTGCGTGTGTTAATAGGGCAGGATGGGTGTATCTTTACATGAAACTGAAACCCTGCTAACTTTCACATTTTAGGAAACTTACAAAAATGATCAGACACTGCCCCCACCAAATGTTTCAGCGCTGGAAAGGTATAGATGGGGAAGGTCTGTGAAACTATCCAACCATGTGACAAGTGCCTCTAATGGAGTGCTGGACCATTAGTTTTCTAAAACCACCGAGTTTAACACTGTGGTATTAAAAGATATTATATGTCCTCTTCTATATGATGACATAAACCTAGATGTTTATCAACTTTAGCTTGGGTTTAGGGATTAAATGTTATGAAAGAAAGCTTCTGCTGCAAATTGTATGGATGTTCAAATACATTTCCCCAACAGGATGCAGTCAAAGAAAAGATGCATGCATAATTGGAAGTTTAAGATCCATGTTGTTGGTATTTGTGAACTAAAAGGCTTCACTATGTTGATTTAAAAAAAAAAAACCCTGAGTTTCTCCTTTTAATATAAATACAGCTGTTTAATATAAATGCACCCATTCATAAAACAAGATTTTTTATTTTTATTTTTTAACAAATGTAATACTAAACTTCATCAAGGTAAATAGATGATCTAGACTAGTGATGTCTGGGGAAATTGGCTCCACTTACAGTCCACTTTGATCTCTCAGATATTGTAATATAATTAGAAAAATGGTGAAATTTTAACAGTATGTCTCAGTTTTTCTTATATGATAAAGAAGTGCTGCTGTGGTAAACAAAAAGATCTGTTAGCACAACTCTTTGGGCTTAAATGATAAGAAATAAATATGTAAAATTGTAGAAATAGTCCTGGCAGCTCATTGCCCAGACGGTTCTGTAATTATAAAGTGAAAAGGTTTTGTTAATCATCAGACTTTCTCTCTCCCCCTTCTCTCTCGCTCTCTTTTTAACTATGGGCCCACTGTAAAAACCTCAAATTTACTTAGTAGCTAGTGAAAAAGCAAAACTGTTTCGGTCATTTATTTGCATAATAATTACTTTATTACTTTGGTGTAATATGAATGGTGATGGGGAAAGTCTTTATCATTACCAAAAGCTGTAAAACCTATTAAAATACAGTTAAGAGTCTAAAACGCATGCCCTCCCCCACAATTTCCAAAATCATCCACTGGACTAAATTGCAGTCTTTCCCGGCCGATTCTGGCCCCCGGGCCTTATGTTTGACAATCCTCCTCAAGCATATCAGAGACAGAAACACAAAGCTACGAAATTCCTAAAGCCTTAAGTTTTTCTGTTCACATAGGACAGAAGCAACAAGCTCTTGTTAACTTGCACTCCCCCCCCCCCCCCCCAAAAGATGTCTAGACAAAATAGCTGCTGATTGATTTTATATAGATTCGATTAACCGTTTCAGCTGCTGACACCATGTGTCTTTTGTAGGAGGGGTGTATCAACTTTGAATAAAACGAAAACAGAAAGAATGTGCTGTGAAAAAGTTTCAAAAGTTTGATGCTTATCTACCGCGCATGGAAGAGAATTAGGGCCACTGGGGAAAAAGCGGGCACGTCTTTTTTTGTGTTTTCCAGAACTCCGACTTTTTTCCCCTCCGAATTCTGATTTTAATCTCAGAATCAGAATTCAGACTTTTTTTTCTCAGATTTGCGGGATTAAAGTCAGAATTCTGACTTTTTTCTCAGGATTGTGGAAAAGAAAAAAAAAGACGTGCCCGTTTATTTTTTTCCAGTGGCCCTAATCCTCTTCCGTAACTACGCCTACGCTCTTTCATATAGGGAAGTTCGAGGTAACTACTTTTATAGTTTACTCGGCAAAACAATCCCACGTAAACAGTTTAGTGTGTTTTTCCTTCTTCTCTATTTTCAGATGTCTTCTATAGTGTTTGCCATATCACATGGAGATGGACAGTGGTCTCTCTCGGCTGTCCGACAGTAACATTCTCACTGGCACACAGACCTGACCTAGAATTGCTACTTAGAATTCGACTAAACCATCTCGCAGTAACAGGGGGGTGGTGGGAAGCGACGACAGGAAATCTTGACTGGGATGTAATGGAGTAGGACCACTGGAAAGCTCCGGCGAATGGGGGGGAGACATATTCCTATTTTGTAATGTTACCGTGAAAATGTTGTGATTTGATAATTGTGCGGTGTAAATTCGTCGCTCAGGAAAAAGGGGAAATTAAGCTAGCATTCCAGGTGAGTGTTCCCCTTTTCACATCTAGCTGGAAAGTATCGCTACCACGGCTCGCCTCCTGGCAACGGGCACACGCGGGTCCTCCTCCCGGGGACATCTCACTTGGTATCCGTTCTTCTCTGCCTCTGTCCCCGAAGGCTGGCTAGCAAAACCCACGTAGCGTCTGGCCTGGCAGACAGTGAGCACCCTTTGAACCGTAAATGCCGATTTTTCCAGCGCAACAAAAGCGGATTATTCACGATGTTTTCGGCATGGTGTAAAACCCGCGGAGAAATATTGGTTTTTACCCCATTATACTGGAGGACCGCCCGTGCTTCGTGAAAATGAAAAAAGGATACAATGCAGCATGCATGTTTTGCATTCTTCGGGAGCTCCACACCGTTGGTATTGTATTTTCTTCATTTTAAACGTGTTTGGTATGATTTATAAATCCGAAACGAGATTATAGGCCTCGTCTGCTGATTGTGTCGGCCAGCCCTATCATCTGCCGAGCGATTTAATTGTTACATTGTTAACGGAGCGGGCAGAACTTGAAAATGAACGTTTGTCCAAGGCGGGCCTGAGTACTTTCATTAACAAACGAAGCCGTGGGATGAATATATGCGTGGGTTTTTGTGTGCTTGTGGGCGACGTCGTTGTTCTCGCTCTCAGCCGCCGTCCACTGCCTCCCTCTTCGGGGAAGACTTTGTTTGCGCTGGCCGAGGCTCCATGAATGCGAGTGCTGAAGTCCTCCCTTCCCCCCCAGTTCTCTGGCGAAACAGGAACAACTTCTTTTAGGAAAAAGAAAAAAAAGTTCCTGGAGTTTCAAGCGCCATGGAATTACTTTGTCCGCCAAGAGTTGTCCAGTGAGGCGCTGAGATTTCAGGGGGGAGTCTAATCCCTGTAGTTGCTGCGTGCTTTTACGTTTATTTAGCAGTTTTAGGTTTGTGTTGCTTTGTGTATATTTTAAGGACGACTTCCTCGAGTAGGCCTGTTCGTGGGTAACTTGTGGCATTGTGCTGTGCTACCTTTGGAAAAAGAAAACAAAGAGTTAGACATGGTAACGAATGTGATCACTCTTTTACATTTTACTAATCTTGTTTAACTTCAGGGAGGATAAAAAAAATCCACAGGTCCGACAGTGTGGAAATAAAAGCAGAGTAAAAACACAGTCACCACCTGGGAATTTACTGCTGATGAATAAAGTCTTATATTGTTCTCCCTTACCAAGTGATTTCTTTTGCCTCACTGAACATTTTGAAAGCATTCGTCAGGTTGCTAAATGCAATGTTTTTCCCTTGTTTTTTCTTTGTTTTTGTTTTTTTTTCCCTTTTTCCTCAAGAGAAGTCTGCAGCTTTTGCACTTTGTAGCAGTCCTTTCTCAGATCAGATGCTGTTAGTTCCTCTGAGTTAGCAGTGAGGAGGGGGAGGTTCAGAGTCTGAGGACAGTTTTGGAGCATACATACCAGTTGCTGAAACTGAACTGCAGACCTTGCTGGGTCTCTTCAATTGCTAGGCAACACTGCTGTCTGCCATTAATGTGCATCATTGCATAGTCTTGAAGCTGTTTCACATGCATCTTTTTGTTTTTTGTAGAATCACTGCTTCTTTTCATTGGGACTTTGTGTAGTTAAGGATTTACAAAAAAAAAAAGCATTTTTGTCTTTCCACTGTGCATTTTTGGTGCACAGAAGTGAGGAAGCTCTTAAAAGAGTATCACAGACGCTCTCCTAATCCCTTATGTGCACACAGGTCGATAACTGAAGAATAAATACGTGTCTGGGTTAAAAAACGCGAGCCTACACTGTCACTGTAGCCCCTAATGACCTCAGCTTTGCACTGTTTATGTGTTTGCTACATGTTGGACTTGTGAACACCGGCTACTGAGTGCTTTTTCTTGCCGTTTGCTTGTTTGTGTTTTGCCCGTTGAGCAAAGTCCCTTCCCTCTGTTCCAGGTGTGAATGACTTGTGGCTGTAGGTTGTCGTGAGGTGGCCAGGTTCCTGCACAGCCTCTGTGGCTGACTGGGAGAAGTCGAGTGGAGAGCAGACATCAGTGCCCAGGGGACCTGAAGGCCTGGTTCTCCATATGAGGCCCTGCTGAAAGGGCAGGGGGGCTTCTGAGGTAACCCAACTCAACTCTGGCTCTCTCTTCTTTTATTACACACTTTATCACACAGTTTCTTATACACACACACTCCCCTTGTCCTCTCTAGGGTGACAGAATGCTTGTAAATGGGCTTCCTCGTTGTTTTCATTGCTTAGGAGTAAGTAAAACAAGTAATGGCAGGATTATAAAGCCAGTGTCTGAAGTCACTCCCTGTTTACGATATGGCTAACTGTATTTACAGTGAACAGTTTGTTTTAAGTTTCTGAATTGTCCTTAAAAAAAAATCCTCATTGTGTTAAAATGTAGATAGTGGCCCGATGCTTGTCAGAAATAATGGAAAATCACACATGCTTGAAAGTGTCTGAAATCTGCATTTTTCTGCTTACTGTCTGGTAGATGACATGGACTCTGTTATACAGGAGTTGCTGAAAAAGCTAAAACAAAGGGGTGATTTTGGACAATCTGTAGCCGTAAGGCCTTTGTGTTCATTATATGTTGGAATAAGAAGAGCTAGAAGCACGAGGCGCATGTTTTTCAGCTCTGCTTTTTCCACGCTATAATTGCTGTCAAAAACTCACTGGTGCCATAAACTGATAGCTTAACGCTGCTGTGATGTAACCATAACAAGTCAGGCGCGGGCACTTTGCAACGCCGGTCACTATCTCTTGACATTTATCTTTGGAGGTGCCTGCTTTCTGATGATGGAGCCTTGAATTGCGGAGCAGGCAGCCTGTTTGACTGCTGTTGACGCTCAGGGGGTAGCGGCTTGAGGAAAAGGACCTCACCGCCGCAGTGCATTGGACTATCAGCGCAGTGTTTGGTCTCGCTCTCTGATCTGCACATGTTGAGGACACAACACGGTCAGGGCGCTCTTCCTGAGAACGCTGTGCGCACTGTTTATTTATCTGCTATCTAATCTGAAGTGTGTTAACCAAAAACCACAGCGAGGTGAAGGACGCGGGGAAATGGATATTGATGTAAAGCGGCAAAGGATTTATTTTTGCCTCTGAGTATTGGACTCTCATGTTTCTGTGCATTTGTTTGCTTCGTGGGTTTTCTAATTAAAACTCGCAAGCCTTGTGTTGTGTATGACGTGGAGGGATGTGTTGGAGAGGCAGTTTGTCTCTGTGACTGTGTGGCGGGTAAAGGGGGAGGGGGGGTCCCCTCCCTTGTCGTATAGTGGATTAGACTACCCGACTCAGTGTGTTTTTCTACTGCTTTAAAGGTTTATTTCATCTCTGTAGGACCTTTTTTTTTATTTGCACTAATGAAAGATCAGTTCATTAAGAAATTCAGTTAATTTCATGAATGGCTCTCATGGTTGTAGGATGTCCACAAGGAGAAGGGAAAATAAAGTTTGACGTTTAACTTGTATTACTAACATTATTCTGCCCTTAACTTAGCATTGTAAGATTTTGTGTATCTTTTTTTTTTTTTTTTAAGTCTAGCAGTGTTAAATTATTACTACAATGCAAGAGACCTGTAATCTAAGTACTTGATATACTGCAGTGTGGCCCTTAAAGGGAATTGAAACACTTCAAAATCACCAAACTCCTATAAAACAGGATTGTCAAGTACTGTGGTGCGTAGTTATATTCATCGTTCCCACCAGAACTGTAGAAATATGATGGTATAATAGGCTAAAATTATGAACTCATAGAATATATTTTTATTTAGTTCAATGGATGTAGAAAGCAATTTTTAACTCCTCAGATTGTAGAGGATTGCTCAAAACCACTAAAATAAGCTTGCCGCTGCAGGATGTTTCTGAGAGTAGGTGTAAGCGGATGAAGGTTAAAAGAAACTTTTGACTTCTTTGGCTATTGATTTGTATTTTGCTGCTGATATTGCCCGTTCACTCCTCTGGCAATTATAATGGACAGTTGATATATTTTCTCTCTCTCTCTTTCAGTAGATATAAATATGGACTTAATGCATTTGATAGGTATCTATGCCTACAGCAACTTTTTTTAATCTCTAGCAACAATGTTTCTCATCCTCGGCATGAAATTGTGAACACAGTTCTTCTACGAGAGTCAGTGTAATTAAAATCAACAATTAGTCGCAATCAGTGGGTTCAGAAGGTGCTATTTGGGGGGGAAAAAACGTTCGCTTGTATCGGATTGAGCCAGTTGATGAAATCGGTGATGAAGTTTAGGCAGCGAAATTGGCATTTAGAGAGAGAAAGTGGAAAATGATGATCTTCCTGCTGCAAATTGGGTTACACGGCAGAAGCCAGTTAGAACCAGTAACAATAGGAGGTGAAATGGGATAAAATGGAAGACAATAACAGAGTGAAGATACACAGATAGATTGATGGATGGATAATAACGTGATGGTATTAAAACAATACAAAACTTTTATCCTGTTGTAGAAACATGGACATCAGTGCTTTCAGTGGATAAAATTACACACTTCAAATTTGCAAAATCTCTGAATTCTCAATCTGCTACAAACTGTTGTACAAAAGCGAGCGCATCGGTTGTGTGCGTCCTGTTGATCACAGTTGGTCCATCATAAGAAATATTAAGATTAATTACTATAATAATAAAATATAAGGGGTACGGTTAAGGCCTAAATATGTAAATTCACAACATGGAGCCCGTAGTAATAAGTCTTTTCCGCTTTCCTACCAGCTGCAGCTGAATGTATAAATGTGTTTCTCTAATAGCTGCAGTTTCACATCGTTTTAGTGTAGGAGGTCACGGACTCGTGTGGATGTGTGGTGGGATTGTTGCCCATACAAGATCCTCGGGGATGTGTCTGGCTGAGTCAGAACGTACCAATCAATCTGCTTTCATGTTTTTTTCGCTGTGATTGACAGTTATGGCACAGACAGGCTGCTTCTTCTACAACGAGGGAAAGGGCGCTCGCAAACAGAGCTGCTTTCAGGTGGAACCTGGGTGGTGGTGGTTGTGGGAGGGGGGTGGGGGGGAGCTCTGTGAACTGCATTTACCTCAACTGTGAGCCACCAAGCAGAGGGCCTTTCCTGCTACAAGGCTGACACTTTTTTTTGGGTTAGCCTAGCTTACCATATGACCAGGACTGATTTCACACACTTACTCACAGTGGGGCCGACATTACTTAGTCTGTAATCTGCCAGCTGGCCCAGTACAAAGTCAGAGTGATGTCTTGATTGTGAGATAACGGTGTGGTAAATTCACAGCTAGCAGGTGGTCATCCTGTGTCCTGCTTTCTGCATGTTTCATTCAGGCGGCGTTCTCATCAAAAACACTTAAAGTATTTCAAGAAGTGAGAGACGTTTGACTCTGACTACAACCTGTTGTGTGCCACATCTGTGAAAGTGCAACTTTGGACAACATCCCCACTGTAAAAACGCTGGATAACGTCCAGCGTTTTCATGAGTGAAAAATGGCTTTAACGAATAACAAGGTGGCCACAAGAAGAAAGCATTGTATCGTGATGAAGTTGACTAACTGGGAGTTTTTTATTGTTTCATTTCTTTATCTTTGGTGATCCGATAAGATGCCCAACAGTGTTTGTTTAAACTTTAACACAATTCAGGGAGCTCAGTTTTAATTTGAAATCTCAATTTATTCATCTGCTGTGGTAACTCTTCATCGGTAAGTATTCTTTGACTAAGCGATCACTGTAAATATGAGGAAGATTCTGGTGCTCCAGCCCTTTATTCTCTTTAGTTGAGCTTCTGATAAGTGATAGTTTCAGCGCTTTGTAAAAAAAAATGCACTGTTTTAAATTAGTTTGTGAGAAATAAACAGAGCTTCATAGAGTTAAATGTTGTTTATATGGCTGAAGTGATTAATCTACATAATGCTTGCCAGGAAATTGTTTTGCAACTAAGTTGATATATTGATGTAAAGCAAACATTAATTTAAGTCCATTTTTAAGCAAAAATACCAACTCTACCAAAGTGTAAGCTTCTCAGTTGAAGAATGATGCTTTTTCATTAATGCTTAGTTTTGACTGTTTTCTAACAGTAACGTCAATAGATAATTTATAGTGAAAAATCACAGAGTTGTGCAGGGGTTAGAATAGAATAGAATAGAATAGCCTTTATTGTCATTGTACAGAGTACAACGAAATTGGAGTGCCACTCCCTTGGTGCAAGTTTCAATAATAAATATAAATGTAAAATATAAAAAGTACAAAAAAAACAATCGTAAGTACTCAAACAATAGTATGTACAATATATACAGGATAGCAGCATTAATATAATGACAGTAGCTGTGCTGCTTCATACCAGGAAGGTCCTGGGTTCAAACCCATCGGGCATCTGGGCGGTTTGGAGTTCGCATGTTCTCCCTGTGCTTGTGTAGGCTTTTCCTGGGCTCTCCAACTTCCTTCCAAAGTCCAAACACGCACATGTAAGGTTAACTGGTGACTCTAAATTGGCTGTTTGAGTGAAGATTAGTGAAAATGTTTGTCTGTTTCTCTCTCTTTGTTAGCCTTGTGATTAACTGGCGATTTGTCCAGGGTGTAACCTGCTTCTCGCCATATGACAGCTGGGAGAGGCTCCAGCCCCCCTACCAGCCTCATTTGGTTAAGAAGATGGAAAAATTGTAGTTTATACTGGACTTGAGTCTTATGGTCACTGCATTTGAAAAGCTTGCTCAGAATAAAGCCCCCTGCATTAGCGCAGGTATAAGAGGAGAAGAATCCAGAAGAATCAAGCAAATAAATCACAGTTTTCCCCTCCAGGAAGTCTTATCTTTTCAAGCTACTCGAGAATCTTCCTCTGTATAATCTGGGAATCTCTGAGCTCCTTTATTTATATAATTGAAATGTCAGTAAGGGCTGTCACGGCTGTACACTTGTGTATAACCTGGCTGTGTGTATATTAGGTTACAGAAATTAAGAGGTGCAAGAAATAGCCCTCTTCTGCTAGTACTTACACGGCTGCATTTGAATCGAATTGACTCGTTTTTTCGGGTTTTCTGTTAGTGATAGCACCTGGTACCATGTACTCTTTTAGTACTTGCTTGGCTGGGGTTCCAAGTGAGCTGAGTTGATCGGAAAATGTAATGTCAGCAGACTGTGTGCCACCGATTGGTCAGTCAGTGGTGTCATGAGAGTGACTCCTTCCCAAAAATTAAAACTGTCATTTTTGAAATCCAGCATCGAGGAAAGTAGCGGCACAAAAATCACGGCCCGAGTAAAAGCCCTAGACTGAGCGGGTATGCTATCGGCTCGACGTCGTTCATTGTTGTATTGTTTGTGCCACATACAAAGGACATCACAGGACATTTGGATGTGTTGCTAAAACAACCCCACGCACATTTAGGTGATACACAGTTGTAGTAGAAAATGAGTCGAGCTGAGTAGGTACCGCGTCCCACCACTTGGGGTGAGGGTAACAGTGATGCATATAAACAAGGGTTCAGACCACACAATGGTCACTGTGTCAGTTTAGATGAATATAGAGTTATGATATCCTGCCTTTTCGTGACTGAGGAACATGGCAGACTACATGGTGCTACCCAGTCAATCATGCTTGCAGTCTTTCCTGATACTTTATGCTTTCTGTGAAAAGAATCCAAACACACTGTGGCAGTTGAAGCAGTATGATACTGGTTGACTAGTGGTCATTTCACAGTTCCACCTAAACTAAAGTGGTAAAATCATTCTTCATCTTCTTTGCCATGCCTGCAGTTGTTCACAGCTGAACTTTTGAGAAAACTCAACAGCTGGCACAGCGCTCTGTACTGATATTGATGAACCACACAGGAAAGACAGAAGTGCCACGAAACACCCAGAAAAATGTCAACATGCTAGTTTTTTTTTTTTTTTTTTTTTTTTTTTTTTAAATGTATGTATTATGTGAGAAAAATCAACTGCCTATTTTCATCCTGTGTCACCTAGATTGGGCCGTAATTGGGCACAAGAAGATGCATATCGTACCATCTTAACCCACTAAGAGTCAGACTTTGATTTTAACTAGAATGGACCAAGATCTTTAGATAGATGATTCATGGACTATTCACAATGGAGTAATTTCAATTTGGAGTCACCACTGTTTATATTGTAATCAGATCATTTATAACCAGTAGCAAAAATTAGCTTTTGTTTTGTTGCATATAAACAGTAGTTTCCAAGCAGACAAAATCAGATGTTAGCGCCTTAATTATCTAAATCAGCTAACTTAAAGGTAATCTTTTATTTTTATATTTAGACCGCAACTGTAAGCGCTTTGTTATAGGAGGCAGACAAAGGGGATTTTTCACACGTTGCTGCCTATAATTACAAATGTCATGTGTCTTGGATGTGGCACAAATTACACACACTGGTTTTATTGTATTATAAGCTCATCGCTTCAGATGGGAATCTCAAGAGACCTTCCAATACAGATGCTGATTTGACATGTATTAGGGCCCTTTACTGAAGATGCACTTCTTTTAGTGCATCTGTATTTGATTTTTTTTTTTTTTTTTAACCCGCTGTCGAGTAATTCGAGCCACCTGCTTGTGGTTGTGAGCAAAGGACTTGAATGTGTTGTTTCTTAATCAGTTTTAGATCATGAATGTGAGGAACAAAACAACTCTAAGCTTCATTCTGAAAATGTATTTTCTTGAGTTATGTTGGCAGTTAAAAAACATCGCCTTAAATGGTTATTGGTGAATAAATCGCATAAAAAGAAACCAGGCAGGATGCTCAGCATGCATCTGATATCAGGATTAAGAAGCATCACCATTAATGTGAAGATTTCATTTTAAGTTAGTTCACCAGGGGCGTGGCTTTTGCATGGCTTTACATATCACTTATTGCTGCGATTCCATGGTTATATGCAGGGACCTAAAGGAAGCTCAGACAGAAATGCACACGAGCATGCTCTGACTCATGGGAACAGCACATGCCATAAACTTGAAGCAGAGTTCTCAGTGGATCTCCGACATTATTAGGACAGCTAAGTACTGCCTCATGTTGGTATTTGTCTGTGCACCAGTATAGTTATGTGCGTGTATATTGCTCTGTGACTGTATATTTAATTAGGCAGGTCTTAGCCAGTGTGTTTAAAATTCCATGGGTATGACACACCAGTGTAAACTGGGGTAATTCAGGGACACAATCTGTCTCATATTCTCTCCAGAGTGCTAATTTTGTTGTACGATAAAAGAACGAAGATAGAACATCTATTATATACTCTTTGTGTGTGTGCGCGTGTGCTTGTGTGTAGTTTCTCTCTTTAGGAAATACCAGGTCAGTAAAGATGCCTGAGCTTTGTTACGTGGTTTGAAAGGTTGCAAAGCCTGTTTCTTGTGGGCGCTGTGGTTTGTAAAATACAGAAAAGAATGTATGGAAAATATTTTGCGTAAGCACGTCTTGAAGTTTTGCATAGTGTGTTGTCATCTTTCCTGCTTAATATTCTTTTAAAAATTTTGATGCAGTTTGATTAATGAAACGTTTTAACTAATAACAAGTTGCTTGCAAGAAAAGCTTGTTGACCGGTGAGGAACGCAAATTTCTTTTCCTCTTTACCTCAGTGGTCTACATGGCTGCTGAAAGGCCTGGCCGTTGGGATTTCCCACAATACTTGTAGTCACAGGGAGACGTCCTCCCAGCATGAGCAAGGTTGGAATGTGGCCCGAGTGTGGGAGCGACTGTGCGGATGAAGGAAGGGGAGTCACGGACCAGAGAGCAGGGGAAGGGAGGAAAGAAGGGGTCTGCACAGAGGGCAGCAGAGTTTGTCCTAACTGAGTGCTGTTCCTGTGTTAATTCATATCTGAGATAGAAATGAGAGAAATCATTATTTAGAGAGGAAAAATGCGTATGTGTCTTACTGTTTACTGCTCATATTTGCCGCAGTGACTGCTGATTCCAGGAGTGTTCTTGCATTAATTAGCAGTTCTACTGGAGGTCTTCATGGGTTTAAAATTTTGATCCTAAAGGGATCCAGAGGGGATCTGAAAAAATTCATACGCAGTCTTAAATGGACCTTAAGATAATTGGACTAGATCTGAAATGCAGTTGACCTGAACAGACCCAAAGAGAGACCACCAGCAGTTAATTGGCAGGATGATGCACCATCAGCTAACAAGCAGACTTAAAGAGAGGCAGTTAAATTTTTTTTCTTCCCTCTTTTCTTTGCTGGAGTTTTCTTTTGTAGGGCTGAACGATATATCGCATTTGCGATAATATCGCGACATGATCAAGTGCAATTTTCTAACCGCAAAGGCTGCGATTATACTCTGGACATGTCCAAATTCATGGGCTGCATCCTCCTGAGGCCGCATTTGTAGACCGATTACGTCACAGCGACGCGCCGAAGGCTGTCCAAATTACTACCATATCCCAGAATTCATAGCGCGGCCCAGCCAAACTCCAGTTTCCAACAATGGCGGCCGCTACTAAGTTTTAAAATTACTCATACTAATCTTTCTGGGTCACAAAATAAACTTTTAAAATATTTTCAGGCGAGAAAGTAGTTGTGTAAACATCAAATATCTGCTCGGTTTATCAAGATATCCCATATTTGCAAAAGTGCTTCGACGTTTTCAGAGGCGTCTGCTACCCACCAGCTCGACAGCTAGCCGGGAGCTCGAGGGTTACTGATGCGGCCGAGAACGGCACAACTCCCGGCACATCATTTTCAGATCACCGCGGAGTTTCGCTGCTCGGGTTAAACGTAATATATAAGTCACTTAGACAACCTAAAAATGTTATTGTTGGGCTTTTTTCAGTGTTTTGTTTGTTCGTGAGTAAATCGGTTTGGCTGAGATTAAAGTTATTAGATTAGATAAAATAAAACTTTATTAATCCCCCGGGTGGGTTCCTCCTTGGTTTTCACACAGCTGACTAAACGTCAAACAGAAAACTTATTAAACAGAAGTATGAGACAGTCGAGAATTTACGCCAGTGTCTGGTTATATTTTAGATAGCAAGAAGCAGACGGCCGAGTTTATTAAACTCCACCGAGACAGCGGTGACGCTAATCAGAACTAGACCGTCCAATTTCACGCCTTTAAATTTTAAAGGCGTGTTTGTGTGTGTGTTTATACAATTGCTATTATGTTTGCACTTTATGTGTAATGTTACTGACTGCAGAGATCAGTAAGATGTGTGTATTTTTTATTTATTAGTTTTATTTATTTAATATTATTTTTTAATTGAATGACTGTCTAGTAGTTCACAGATGTCGA
This sequence comes from Maylandia zebra, assembly GCF_041146795.1. Taxonomy (NCBI): domain Eukaryota; kingdom Metazoa; phylum Chordata; class Actinopteri; order Cichliformes; family Cichlidae; genus Maylandia; species Maylandia zebra. The sequence goes on along the minus strand of NC_135182.1, from coordinate 18,206,537 downwards.
AAAACTGAGTGTGGTAAAGCCACTGATTTTTTTTTTATGTATATTTCTGCAATCTGCACATTGTACTGACTTTCATTTTAATGTTTACACCAGGGTTCCTTGTCAGCACTTTATGCTCAGATGTTTGTAAGCTAAAAATAAACTATTGTGTATGTTCAAATATACTGTTGTGATTGAAGAAGTTAAATAAAAATGTCAGTCATCAATTCATGCATCACCTCATGTCATCATAACAGAGGTCTGTCTTCCAGGAAAGAACAGTTTAAAATTAATGTAATATAGTATTGGCCATACTATATGATGTATTGCTTGTCTTTGTTTAATAATACAGAAGACAAAGACCTTAAAAAATAATCGCATATCGCATCGCAATCGCAATATTGGGGCAAAAAATCGCAATTAGATTATTTTCCATAATCGTTCAGCCCTATTCTTTTGCCTCAATCACTTTGTACTCTGCAGTGTAACACAATGTATTTTGATGTCACAGCTGAAAGCAAATCTACTGGGATACATGTACATTTTAATTGTGGAGTTTGCATGTCGTCCTTGTGACTGCATGGGTTGACTGCAAGGCTACGACCTTCTTAAAAAATGGACAGATTGGTGAACGTAATCATTCAGACATCCAACCCAGAATTAAACTCCTTAGGTCCAGAATAAGGTCTCTCATATTATGGTATGTCATGAGTTAGTATGGCTTACTATGCTAAGATGTGCTAGTCATGAAGTAGAATTAATAGAAGGGTGACCAGCTTCTAGGTATAATGGTTAAGAACTGGACCCACAGGCATCGATGTTCACAAGCTCACTTCCAGCTCTGGTCGTCTTTCTGCTTTCTCCTGCTAACAGAGTATACTTCAGTAGAAATCTCAGCTACAGTTTGACCTGATTGGTTTGATCCAAATGGACATCGAAGGGTTTTACAACCAGTTTTATTCTTGTATAAATGTTTTCAGTGTGATTTATTGTTCCAAGTCTTATCTGGGATCCAAAAGTTGTGCAGTCTTTGATGTTTCATCTATAAAGTCCAAGATGTGCTGTATTTTATAAGTGAGAAATATTGTCGGATTCTTTTTACCTTGATACCTTTTAAAAATCTTACTGTCAGGTTTTGATACTAGCAACCCCCTTAATTTGCACTTCTTGTCATAGAAGTACAGGCACGTTCTTGCCAGTTATCCCGTTGTCTTTGTCTCGTATTGAGCACAAAGGTGTGTGTGTGTTTGTTTTGTGTGAGCAAGGCACAGTCACTTAGCCAGGGATGCAGAGACAGAGGGCAGATGGAAAGAGATGGAAGTGCGGGGTGAAGTGTGTGAGACGGAGATCAGAGCAGGCCAGAGTGCTGAGTGCCAGTCCTGCTGCTGGAGCTGGCCACTACACATGGCACCATTCCCAGGCTACGCCAGCAGATGTGCCACTAGTGAGTCAGCGTGTGTGTGTGTTTGCCTACTTGCACTCGACTGGGAGACAGACACCCACCCGCACTCTCTGTGAAGACAATGGCTTGTGTAATGACTACCGTATCACACCCCTTTCCCATCCTCCTGTTTTCGTTGCCACTTCCATCACTGTGATGGATACGGTGAGGCTTCTGTCACCACGATATGATATGACACAGTGTGACATTACACACATGTCGCCTCCCAGCGGATGGTGGGCCTGGTCTGCAGACCAGAGGAGAATGTGTTGTGGATGGTTTGAATTGGGAAAGCTGTTATGCAGGACCAGTAGGAAAGCTAATATTGGAAGTAATGGAGGGAGCTGAGGAAAAAAGGAGAAAGATGGAGGTGTGTAAATATTGGACTCTGGGAGCAGTCAACAATTTGGAAAATACAGAAGACTTTAAGTTTCTTGTAACAACTTGATTTCAGTTGAAAGGAAGCCTGGTCATACTTGTGCGTGCGTCCTTGAGCCTCTCACAGTGCATGCATAATGTCAAATGTTAGTCTAGTGGCGTCACAGCTCTATCTTTAGTGACATTCAGGATTCTTTGCATTCTGTGTTCACTAAGTGTAAATAATGAGCACAACGCAGGGTGTGGAATGCTGGCAGAGTCCTTTCAGGAAGTCACCTGAACAGGTGAGCATGCAGGTGTTTCCTACACTGTGGTATTGTTAATGTCCAACAGATATCTTTATCTTACTTTCATTTTTTTTCTTACTGTTTTTTTTTTTTTTTTGTCTCACTTCTTCAAGACAGAAAGTAGCTGTAATGTTTGTGCAGGTTGTGCTGTTTATTACCTGAGCTAAAGCTGCATATCAACATCATCGTCATCATTTTAGATTTGCATTAAACTTTACATAAACTAAAATGCTAGTATTTTAGCGGTGGCAGCTTCATAATGAAGTAGAATTGCAAATGACAAGTTTAATGTATAAATAATAAAACTCATTGTCCTTGAGTTCAACAGATTGGCAAGTTTTGCTTGCTGTAACTCAGTATTTCTGTTTAAGTGACATTACAGCCACTATTCTTACTTTGTGGCCCTGCTGTCTTACTACTCACTACATACTCATGCTTAGAGTATGTAGTGGCAGTATGTAGGGGCAGGAATAGCTCAGTAGGTAGAGTGGTGACCCCATGATCGGAAGGTCGGGGGTTCAACTCCACTGAACGGCTACCCTGAGGTACCCCTGAGCAAGGTACCGTCCCTACACACTGCTCCCTGGGCGCTGCATTGGTGGCTGCCCACTGCTTCACTGGGTGAATGGGTTAAATGCAGAGGAACTATTTCCCTATGGGGACTAACACTTACACATTATTATTATTATTATTAAACTCAATTCATATCACAAATAGAGCAAACAGATATAGAAGATTTACCTGTCCTTCAAGAAGCTAAGATGCAATTTAAGGTATAGTACAGCGCATGTAGATTGGAAAACCATAAAAAAAATAACTAAAGCAAAAAGTAATATAGTCAGTGAGAGCAGCCATCATAAATTTTATAGTCCAGTCTAACATTTCAAGCCCATGTTGATAAACACACAGTAGCAGTATCTGACACAGACACCACTGTGTTATGCTTTGTTCCCATTATACACACACAGTACACTGACAAAGTTAAAGGACTGACTCAGAGAGATTTTGTAAAAGTACAGAAATTCAGTGCTGCTATCCTGTAATCACCACCTGTGGCTTACTTTGACAAAGGGGCGATCGTGGCTCAAGAGTTGCCAGCTCGTCTTGTAATCGGAAGGTTGTCGGTTCGAGCCCCAGCTCTGACAGTCTTGGTCGTTGTGTCCTTGGGCAAGACACTTCACCCGTTGCCTACTGGTGGTGGTCAGATGGCCCGGTGGTGCCAGTGTCCGGCAGCCTCGCTTCTGTCAGTGCGCCCCAGGGCAGCTGTGGCTATAATGTAGCTTGCCATCACCAGTGTGTGAATGGGTGAATGACTGAATGTAGTGTAAAACGCTTTGGGGTCCATAGGGACTAAGTAAAGCGCTATACAAATACAAGCCATTTACCATTTACCAAAGTTATCCAGATTTTCACTACATATTTAACTCCAAAGGGAAGAAATCAAACATCGTTTGAACATTTGGAAGGTTTAAAATGTGTTTTCATTAGAAAAGGGCATATTTTGGCATAAGGCACATCCTTATTTCACCACTCTGTCAGATTAAAAAAAAAAATCATTTTGTTGCATATAAGCTTTTATTCATGTGACCATTTCACTAAATTGAAGTGTGTGTGTATAAGCTATTGTGATGAGATGTAGAGCGTTGTTTTTTTAAATTTTGTTTTATTTTTCCTGCTCTGAGTTGGCTGCTGCTTTTTCAGATTGTACAGTTGGTTGCTGATGGCCATGTGTTTTGTATATTCTTACAGAAAACTGTGAGAAGAGGTGGAAATAATGCTTTTTGATATTTCCCCTAAACAAATAATGGGCAAAAGCAATTCTTGAGATGGAGGGTGAACAGACGGAGAGTGGGTAGGGAAGCTAGAGTGAGAAAGAGGGAGCAATACTCCATTGTGACTGAACTGCAAAATGGGATTTGCATAAATAAGGCTGAAACATCAGCAGGCCCTTTTACAGCCACCAGCAGGGCTGAGATGAGGGAAGAGGGATGGCGTGTGTGTGTGTGTGTGTGTGTGTGTGTGTGTGTTGTTTTTTTTTTCTTTTTTTTAAATAAATCTTTGTTGTGTTTAAAATTTTCAGCCAGTGGACTATGTTGACAGCAACATAGTTCTTTTCTTCTCGCTGATCCCACACCTTACCAGCGGAGTATACCAGTAGATACTGCATTGCTATAAAGCCTCCCACTCCCCTTCAGAGGAATTTGGGTGACGTAGATTGGAAGGGTCTACTCTCTAAGCAGGCAGCATACAATTACTGTTACATAAGCATGAAAATAAAATAGTCCTCCAGTGCCACCCGCATCGGAAAGCCCAAATCTAATTGAATTGAACTATTTTCTGCCCCCTTCATATTTATATCACAGGCAAAAAGCTCATTTTTGGAGCGTCATTATGCTGTTTTCCCATTAACTTGCATGAACTGCATCTCCTCGTGTTTGCCGTGATAGACAGTTCAGCATCTTTACTGGAGGTGGAGGAAGTGAATTCTCTGTGATTACCTCTATGATGCTTTCTTGTTTAAATGTGTGTGTGTGAGACATGCTGGAACGTACACACCTGATGTGTGTGTGTGTGTGTGTGTCCGTGTATTCCTTATGACAATCATGTCAGCAAGCTTTCCAATTAGTGTCTTGTTAGCGTGCGATTGGAAAGAACAGATGATTGACAGTTCCTGCTGTTTGCTTCCATGTACGCGCACAGACTTGCATCACACGCATATGCTTGTTATTGGGGTCTAGATTTAGATGAAGCCCCTCCAGGCTTTACATGCAAGTTGGAGTTGAATGAAGTAGAAGACTGGTTCTTTGATATATTATAAACTATATCTACTAATGCAAACGAAATATATATATTTTAAGTGATTTTATTTTATTTTATTTTTTCTTGCTCTTCTCTCAAGGCTCTCCTCCTTTTGTATTGCTCCATAGTGAAGGAGTCAGTCAAGGCCAACTACTGCCTGATCCCACCAGGTCCGAACATTTTTAACTTGCGCTGGACACCTTCTCCTAAAGGGTTCACTGAGCTTTAAGCAAAGTGCTTGTGATGGTTGAAAAGAGTTTAGTATACATCCCTCAGCACCTTGTGAAGAGGGAATAGAGGAGCCTAAATTTCCCTAGCTGGCAATCATGCCCAGTTTGTGCAAAGTAAATGGTGTTTTTAAATGTCAGTCAGCTTTTTTTTTTTTCTGACGTTCATTGCTCTTTTTAATGTACAAATGAAATGGTACACCCTCTAAAAGTCCTAGTTGTTACTGGTGTCCTAAACATTTTACCTGTTTAAAAACACCAACAATCACAATCAGATGCCACTTTAGGAGTAGCCTTTATTAATATCTCATTAGGTTTTGTAGTGTACATTTAAATTTTTTAGGAGCAGGAAGGTTCATCCAATTAGATTTCTCTTGGAGACAGACGTTAAATTCAGTTTACATTGTTAAAGTGAAGGGGAACCCTGAGCATGTTTTTGTGGCCGGTACACAGTAGCCGATAGCATCTGATATAGTGTCATCGTTAGACTCCGCTCTAGCACAAGCTCCAATTATAGAAACAAGACGTTAACAGCAGAACCTGTTTTCTGCGTGCCTGTTCAGCTGGTAGTGTGTAATTATTCAGACACAAAGTTTAACTGAACTTTTATATGGGGACTGTCGCGTTAACAGAAGCTCTTGTTTCTGATTTATGCTGTATATCACAGCTGCAGAATTACACGTGCTTCAATATAAAATGCGTAAAAGAAGTTGCCTTTCGTTACATTTTTAATAATGAGCCTAGCATTTCTCTGAAGTGTCTCCACTACAGTATTTTTTTTACATTTAAAGGTTAATCTAGTCAGTTTAATTTGGTTCTACAAGCCGCCTCTGTTTCTGTTGAGAAGCCAGCGTCTGCCTGTGTGCAGTAATCTGTGCTCCTGACTGCTGTAAATCACTTCTTCTTCTGTGACCAGTGAGAGATGAGTGTTGCTGCTGTAGCAGGAGTCGGTGTATTTGTCTGCTTCCCAGTGCTGCCACCATCCCCCCATACAAGTAGAAAAGGGGGCGACACAACCCCCAAACACCATTCCACCTCCCTCTCCCCAGGGGGACTCTGGAGCCAGTTACAATGCTGAGTGTTTTGGAAGAGCTCCTAAATATTTTCAGGATGACAATGTAATCTCACTGACTGGGCTGCTCTCTTGAACAGGATTCTCGTGCAGTTCTCGCTCTCACTCACCAACACACACAAAAGACAGTGATTGGTGTGAGTCACAGTACCAGCTCGACAGCTCTACCACATGTGCCAAAGATAAAGAAAGTATCAATGACTAACCTAACTGGTGTTTTTTTTTTTTTTTATAAATTGTAAAATCATTATATGTAAATCAACAGATTTCTTTTTTCCAGATAAATATTGGTGCTCTCTGGTGGACAAACTAAGCAGTGGTGGCAGCGTTTGGGCTGTGACTTAGTTTTTATCAGTTACTATTGAACCAGACTACATATCAGCTTATAGTGGAGCATTTATATTATCAAGCACCTTGAGATGATTGATCTTGCATATTGATGATGTATAAATTGAATCAAACTATAGAGTTAGTGGAGGGGAAGACTGATGTTTTGTGTCTGCTGTTTTTTTACAGTCTTTGTTCTGTCAGCTGTTTAAATTGGTCAGTTGTTTTAACTAACACATGTTGAACAATGAGGATTGAAATTATGTACGTACTTCCAGAGTTCACTACAGATTTAGACTGTATTTGTGAGGGGTGTTTGTAGGAACACCCATGAGCTTCCAAAGACAGTGTATGCACAATTTCTTAAACAAATTATTAGATTATTTATTTTGTAACTTTTTCCTGCAAATACAATTGTGAAGTACTTGGTGATTATTACCGGAGCATTATAATCCGCCGTCTCTGTAATGAGTCTCTTATCCTTCACCGTTTTGGACTGCAGCTGGATGTGGTAGACTTTGTCTGCTCTGAAGCACTCGATACAGACGCATGAACCGGTTCTCCCCCAGTCGGTAGACCTTGAGGACACAGCAGATCTGTAGAGTTGAAGAAGATTATCATTACCAGCTGCAGTCTAAGGGCTCCAAGGCGCTTCTGCGGTGGTATTGCAGACAGACAGCTTTGTGGATGGCTGTATACATGTTGTAGCTGTTTACTGTCACTAGGGGGCGACGCCACAAACAACTGATCTGTAGGCTACTTTTACTTGCTTGTGCTATTGTTGGTCCATCACTTGTGGACAAAAGCAGGTTTATAACTTGCAAATTGCTTAAGTGAAACCAAGTGTTCAAAATAAAGAAAAGCGTCCACTGCAGCTTCTCATGCTGCTCCTGTTTGTGGCCCACTCTTCAAGCCGTCAGGGTTCAGGTTATGCATACACTCATCCACGTCGAGCTATGTGCTTTTGTTGTTGTTGGTTTTTTTTTTTGAGGACTTTTGACGTTGGAGTTGGTTGCCTACGGAGAGCCTCTCTGCAGACAAATACCTATGCAAACAGACACAACGTCTCTACCATAAATTAAGTATAAGACGGCGCATGTAATGTGTCCATTTGCAGGATGCGATAATCTTGGAAAGCAGCTGAATGATGTTGAAAGCGGTCATAGTAGAGACCAGGCTGTTGATCTGCTGGCAAGCGGGTTAGCAGTGTCTGAATTTTAAAAATGAAAGCAAAGGGTATTGTCCATTCGTTGCGGATGGCATCATTCTCTCAGATGGATATGGAATAAAGCTAAAGCCAGTCTCTAAATGTATTTGGGCGGGTCTTAACATACCTGGGCGGCCTGCCCATATAAAGTCTGTGTGTGAAGCACTGAGTGTGTTGAGGGCGAAAAAAAAAAAGCACTATAAGCAGACATTTCAGACACTGGGGGAAAAACAAACATGCTGAGGTTACAATTAACAATGACTGAAGTCTGTGTAAGTCGTCAGGTAATGAATTTGACCTACGATTTTCTTACTGAATAATGTCAGAATTACTTTATTAAGCCCTGTTTTGCCCAAAGCAACTTTAAAAGAGGGGGGGAAATAACAAAGATTGATAATAAGAAGACTTTGGGTAGAGTGTCACTTTGAACTCTCTTGAGACGGCGTCTACCTTTTCCAGTTTTGTTAACAGTCCTTTTTCTCCTTCTTTTCTCTCAACAGTGTGCCCAAGGGCCGTTGAAAGCCCCCTTGGGGGAATTTCATAAATACACACTGAACAAGAACAAGAGAAGCCTTCTGGACTATTGTTATTTTTTTCCACACTTTTCCCACACACACACATACACTTACACACATACACGCACACCCACACAGACAAGGACGTAGAGAGAATGTTGGAGGTCCAAGAGGAGAGGCCAGCGGCGGCAGGTACAGCAGCGACACATTTCAGCAAGAGGGAACGAGGAAAGAAAGAGAGAGAAGAGGCCAAGGACGGTCGGGGAAACCTGTCGAACATTGGGAATCCTGTTCCTGGCTCCAGGAACGTGCGTGCAAAAGCGCCGCTCACACACACAGGCAGTCCTCACCAGCTCATCACTCCACCCTGTTCTGTAGTCTTGGGAGCTCCATCAATGAACTCCAATAGGCTAAAGAACTCCCCGTCCACCAACACACAAAGGTGAGTGGATTCATACAATGTGACAACCTGTGGATATTGCCCTGCGATACTTCCTTTCTAATAATGATCAGCTATTTTGTGGGTGTAACTGAAATCTAGGTTATACTGGCTATATATTAAAGCTATGGATTAAAATAATGTTTAATCCAGACTGTTTATGATGGACAGCAAAGCATTTTTAACTGCATGAAAATCTTTGGAAGTACATGGAAATAAAACTTTTTAAAGGGTTGTTTGAAAAACTACTACCCTTTTTTTTTCTCCTTTTTTTTTGTTAAGACAACCTTCCTAGACAGTTTGGTGGACTATTAATGATGACTAAACCACTTAAGCTTGTTATTTAGCTTCAATAACATGTAATCAAACTTTACTGAGGAAACATCTGTCCACGGCAATTCTTTTTTTTTTTTTTACGTAATTGGAAAAAAAGAAGAAGAAAAAAAGCCAAGGTCATTAACAACAGTTAAGAACAAGGGGCAAATTGAAAAGCTCTGCCTGTTTTTCCAGCTTAGATTTAGTCGAAATAAGAAATATTAACTTTAAAAATCAGCAAGACCGAGGCCACATTAAGGCGGCCTTTTTGCTCATATGTACTGTACTTTCTAGAGAGCTGTTGTTCTAGTATTTGAATGTAAGAAATAAACATATTCCTGCTGTCAGATCTGTTTACGCTGCTTACAATCAGCATGTCGTTTAAACCCTTATAGCCATCAAGAATGGGGCAGCTCTTTTCCTAATTGATGCATGTGGGCACAGAGTTCAGTTCAATTTCAGTTCACTTCTGGTTTATTTAAAGACCCTACAGTACTCAGAAAACTCCAACGATTAGATGATCCGGTATGAGCAAGCATGTTGTGACAGTGGGAAAGAAAAACTCCTTTTGAACAGGAAGAAACCTTTGGTAGAACCAGGCTACACGAGGCACAACTGTCTGCCACGACTATTTGAGGGAATGAAGGCAAAGTGAAGAGAAAAACGGGAGCACAGGGAGACAGGACAGTTATTTCTTTTTCTATTCCAGCTCCTAAACCTGGTAGGAAGACCTAGTTTAAAATGGTGTCTCTTCTCTAGTTTGGCTAGAAAAGCTAGCCATAGTTAGAAATTACTCTTAAGTAATCTTTTTGCATGGACATCATTTACTTTTCTGTAGCAGCAGGCAGAAAATGCGTTTGGATAGCTGTTAACACAGAAACTAGGCCCTATCTAGACTCTTTTGGCTGATTACTTTAACTTAATTACCTCTGTCTGCTTGCGCTTCACCAGTGGCTGTGGCTTAATGATTGTAATGTTACTTTTTCCTACACACTCGACAGACGGAGTCACTCAGTCCCTGCAAGGACCCTGAGGCACACACGTTACCTACAGGGCTTTCTTCTTAAAGAGGAAGGCTCGGCCGTTTATAAAGTCATCTCACTTGCACATCTAAAATTAAAAAACAAAAAAGTAAAATAAAATAAAAACAATAAATAAAATAAAGCTAACATGTTATCCTTATGCTTTTTAAGGTTATTACTACTCTGGTATTTTCATTTCTCTTTACTGAATTGAACTTACTCTCTTGATGTCTTTAATTGTAGCGGTATTTTGAAGTGAGGCTTGTAAGCAAGTATGTCTACACGATACCTGATAAATCTATAAGAGTTGCATGTTGGCAAGGTCAAGAAGGTGGTACAAACCTGAACAATTTGCTTTACCTGTATGGTGTGGAAATTAGGTGTTGGTCAGGTGTAATGCTAATGTAAAATCATTTTTTGTGAATTATTAGTTTAAGGTTTTGATGCGTGATCCAGAGCTCTTCCAGGGTCAGGGAGTACACTGGGCTTGGAAGTTTTCCCTGCTGACTCATGGTTCTGGAGCCTCTGGAAATGACTGCACGGACTGCCAAACTTATGGCTTTGCCTTCTTGTTCTGCTGGCTGTGTGTCTCTCTACATACGTACAGTGTGCAGAGCTGTGGCTGAACCTTTTGGACATGTTGGCATATGTTATGCTACTTGTACGTGTGTGTGTGTGTGTGTGTGTGTGTGTGTGTGTGTGTATGAGGAAGAAAGAAAGAAAGATATTAGGGTGTGGTATGGAAGTTCTCTGCCAGTTGGATGTTTCCTGCTTGCCTGAACTGAACTGCTCTCAGAGCCGGTTATCAGCAGTCATTTGTAGGTGCCCTGTCTCTTTGCAGATGAGATCTGTGTGCACTGAATTCCCCATACCGGTAACTTAATCTTGCGTTCACAGGCATCTATGCCAACTGTTGGTTGTCAAACTGATGCTGTGTTTAGCAGTTGCAAGTTGTTTTTTTTTTTTTTTTTTTTTTTTTTTTTTTGGGGGGGGGGGGGGGGGGGGAGGACTAAAAGAACACAAAGTTCACATTTTCCTTTGGTTTTCTCTCTGCCACCCCTCTTGGGTACCATATCGGAGGGGAAAAAGGCACATGTTATGACTAGGTGTCGTGGGATTAAAGACCCTATGGATGGCAAGGTGCCTCCGCATTTATCTGTGATTTACCTGGTTCATTCTTGATTCCAGAAAATGATTATTAGATAAGCCTGCTAAAATGCCCCTGGCCTTTTGTTGTATCCAAAATATCTGATGTTTTTCACAGATTTCAAGGCAAAGTAGCTGTTTTAGTTCATGGCGTAAATGTATCCTTATCTATTCATTGTTTTTCAGCCCTAAACCTAAGACGGAGGCCATGGTACGATCACCTCCTGTCGTGTCTCCCTCCACTGCCGCCCAGAGTGACTCTAAAATGCCCAATCAGGGCAAACCAGGGAGTACGGGCAGCCAATCACAGCCCTCACCCTGTGACCCCAAGACCAAAGGGGCTCAAAATGTTGCAGGTGGAGTGGGGCTTAAAAACGGCCAGAGCCTAAGCTCCGGCCCAAGCTCCAAGGTGAAATCCAAAAGGAGCATGAACAACTCTGCAGAGTCATCCGAACAACCAGAGAGTGGTACGCCTACCAGTGAGGAAACAGGTAAGAATCACCATAGCCAGTACAGTATTATCAAATCATCTGCTGTGTTGTTTGCTAATACTACACACTCTGCCAAGAGAATACAAATTGGACATCTTGAAAGATGTACTTTGCAGTCCCTCATTGCCAGTCACACTGATAAACCTAAGGCCACTGATGGCTTTGTGTGTGCGTGTGTGTGTACAGATAGTAGCAGGGCGAAGAGGATATGTGTTACGGAGAGGAGGGCGCCGTACAGTGGAGCTGACTGGTACTCTGGGGGAGAAAGTGACGAAGATAACAGAGGATTCTTCAGTAAGTGTGTTAACATGTGCATTCAAGCATATATAATATTCCCTCCATTAATCAACTTGACTTGACAGCGGTTTTCAGTAGAACTACATTTCCCATAAATCTGTGCTTAAAGTCGTGGGTGATACCCTGTTCTCTCCCTGCAGACTCAAACTCCAGCGATGTGAATCCCCAGGACACTGTCACACATTCTACCTCCAATGCCGGACTCAGTCGCTCCTCAACGCCCTCCCACAATACACTGGGAGGCCAAGTCTCCACAACAGAGCCTGCTAGTGGCCAGAAACAAGGCTCAAAATTTGTTTATGTCTTCAGCACAGGGATAGCTAACAAGTAAGGAAGCCAGAAGTTACCTCTTCTATTACTTCGTATTTGTCATATATTTTTTGGCTTAGAAATAGAATATTCCTGTTTAATTGTTGGTGTTCACAGTTGGTTTATCTAGCCAAGTTTTAAATATTAATGAGTTTATAGAAAGTAAAACATTTTTTCTTTTACATAATAAAAACCTACATCTGCAGCAACACGATTAAAATAGAATTGCTAACAGTGATATTTTCATTGAGTGTATCTTTGTGCTTCTGTCATCAGTGACTGTTAAAGCTGTTTGTATATGTGGGACTAAGGCACTTGGCTTCCTCGCCTGTCCTTCACCCAGCTTTTTCAATTATAGCCTAAATATTTTGTGTGTATCTGCACAAGCACGTGTGTTTTTCAGTGGGAGTACATGCTTTGCTTAGATTACCACTCTCTTTTGGGAGTTGGAGATCAAATATGTGGATGCCCAATAGAAGGTGTGCACGTGTAATACTTTTCTTAGTCTGCTGACCTTGGCATTACCTTCATGGTCGCATCTAAGACTCAGTCATGTGGCTCACTGTCTCACACACTCACACTCACTATTGTGTCTGATGACTGATATCTAACCGTCTGCCTCCTTGTCCTCAGGGCAGCTGAAGAGGTTATTAGTGGCCGTATAGAAAACATCATTGTCTTCCACATTACAAACATCTCCAACAACAGGGACATAGCTCACCTCCTCTTGGTAAATACTCATTTCATAGTAAATAAATACTAACATATATACATGGCATATGAAATTTTATATATATATGAACATGATTATGTTGACACTGCTACATCTCAATCCCGTTTCTCTTTCTCTGTGTTAAAGAACAATGCAGCAAACGACTCCAATCCTCCCCAGCAGCCTCCGTCCCACACCCAAGATCAGAGCCACCAGCCTGGATCCAACCCGTCCTTACCTGGCACGTCAGAGCCAGCCCCACCACAGCCTTCAAATCAAGGGAGCCAATCTGGTGTTCTTCCGCAGGAAGGCTCATCCTCTACAGGCATGGAATCCAAAAATATTCCCAGCAGCAGCCCCAGTAACACTACAGCCCCAGTTGACCAGGTCCCTGCAACCCAACCAGAGGCTGGCCTCAATCCCCCAACATCAGGTGAAAGTGGACAGGGTGGAGGAACTGGTGGAACAGGTCTGACACCCCAACAGCAGCAGCAACACCAGCAGCTAACCCAGGAGCTGTTGAACATGGAGGTGAACACAGAGGGTCTGTCACAAGAACAGATAGAACACCGGCAGCGCTCTCTGCAGACCTTGCGAGATATTCAGCGCATGCTTTTCCCTGATGACCGTGATGCCCCGCCAGCTGGAGCTCAACAATCTCATGGTGGACCCCATGATGGGGGTCCTGATGCGCCACCCCGGAGGTCTGAGCAGGGCCCCTTACAGGCTATGATAGCGCAGTCTCAGAGTTTAGGCCCACCAGGTGGACCAGTAGGACCTCGTCCACAAGGTCCACCTTTTGGCCCACCCCATGGTCCCAGGGACATGCCCCCATTTCCACAGGATGAAATGGGTCCACACATGGGAGGCCCAGGTGGATGTGGAGATGGAGAGCAGATGACCCCAGAACAGGTGGCGTGGCTGAAGCTACAGCAGGAATTTTACGAAGAGAAGAGGAAGAAACAAGAAATGCAACACCGGCCAATTGGTCCTGATATGATGATGCACCCCCATGGTCCACGTGGCATGATGCGAGGGCCCCCCCCTCCTTATCAGATGGGCCCAGGAGAAATGTGGGGAGGACCCGGTGGGCCACCGGATCACTATCCAGAGCGCATGAGCATGGGTCCTGGCCCCAGGGGTATGCCCCCACATATGCAGAGGATGCCTGGCTTCTCTGGTATGATGAATCCCGAGATGGAGGGCCCCCCGAGGCCTGGAATGGGATGGCCTGATGAGTTGCCTCCCCGTATAGGAGAAGCGCGTTTCCCTGGAGGACCTGGGCCAATGTTTGCTGGTCCAGGAGCTCGTGGTGAGCGTTTCCCAAACCCTCAGTCAGTCCAAGAGGCAATGTTTCACCAAGGAATGGGTGGAGAGAAGGGTCTTCCTCCTGGGATGATGATGGACATGCAGAGGATGATGGGACACCAAAGAAGTGGAATGGAACCAGGTAATGGCATGGGTATGTTTCCCAGAATGCCCAGTGATGGTCCCATGAGTCCTTCCTCTAGACTGCCAGGAATAGGGGGCCGAGAAATGGGACCTGAGTTCGGCATGGGGCCTGGCCCGGGGCCAGGACCTCATATGCATCCTTCAAAACTACGAGATCCCCCCATGAATATGAGCCCTGATGAGATGATGAGAATGAGAGGGGGTGGAGGGCCAATGGAAAATATGGGTCCACAAGGCAGGCCCATGCAGGGTCGGTCATTCCCTGAGCAGACGCAGCCAGGAGACTTTCCTATGGGGCCTGGGAGATCCTTCCCTGGGGGTGCTGGAGGAATGAGGGGTCCACATGCAGACCAAGCATTTGGTCCAGAGCACAGATCTACACCAACTGGAGGCAATGGCCGTATTAATCATATTCCCTCTGCTGGGGGTCCTGCACAAGGCCAGAGGGGCCGCAAGCCAGCAGATCTGAATGTCCAAGCAGGAGGTGGGAACTCTCCCAGTGTTAATCCACTTAAGTCTCCTCCTCTGAGGCAAGTGCAGTCCCCCATGATGGGCTCTCCCTCGGCTAATCTTAAGTCCCCTCAAACACCGTCCCAACTGGCTGGCATGCTCACCGGTTCCACAGGCCCTGCTGCCCCCCCAGCACCTCCAACTTCAGCACCAATGAAGTCTCCTCACTCCATGATGGGATCAGCAGGTGCTTCTCCTGTTCATATGAGATCTCCTTCTCTCCCTAACCCATCTCCAGGATGGGCTTCCTCACCAAAACCACCCATGCAGAGTCCTGGAGTGCCCCCTCAGGGTGGCAAGCCTCCGCTCAGTATCACCTCACCAAATATGATGCCAAGTATGGAGCAAGGTATGCATTGTTTTTCCTTTTCTGTTGTTATCTGTACCCTTTTCTTGTAAAAAGAAAATTCCTAAATAAAAACAATGAAAAAAGAGAAGTTGTATTCAGTTAATATTGGGATTTTATTTTTTAAATGATTATTGGGTTGAATTTTAGTTACAGTTATTGTCTCAGTGATCACATTTCAGATATTTGACTCAACTTGTTGAAACAGAATCAACCTAAAAACTGAAAATGATATGGATCTGATGTGTCTATCTTCCATGTTCATCAGATCTTTCAGATTAACACATCTGTGGGGTGGGGTTGGGTGGGTTATGGTCCAGTGGCTCCCTCTTCTGGCCACATAATATAGTAGCCACATTATCTTACTAAGTCTTAATTTGCACACAAATTGCAAGGAATGTCACTTGTGGTAGTTTAATGTGAAACAATCCACAAGAAGCAAAAAAAATCGACTGTTGTATTTTATTATTTCTTTGTCATGTCCTCTGTTTCTTCATATGTTGTCGTCTAGGTGGTAACGGCCCTCCCTCAGCCCCTCCTTCATCAGGGGCTCCATCTGGCTCCATGTCTCTCCCAGGCAATGTCCCGTCTGGTAGCCCTTACACCATACCTCCTGAACCAACACTATCCCAGAACCCGCTCTCCATCATGATGTCACGCATGTCCAAGTTTGCAATGCCCAGCTCCACCCCACTTTACCACGATGCCATAAAGACTGTTGCCAGCTCTGATGATGACTCACCGCCAGCTCGCTCCCCTAACCTGCCGTCAGGGAACAATAATGGTAAGACGTGAAATATCTTCTGTATAATATTTAATTTCAGTTCTCTGAACTTGAGCTACTTTACCAGTCGCTATACTCTGTATATAATAATTTCTTTTTGACTTATAGGTATGGCAATGAATCACCAAGGCAATCCACGTATGATGGGACCTGGAAATGCTGGACCTATGCCTGCCCTCAGCCCTCTAGGTATGAATCCAATGGGATCCCAGCCTCTCTCACATGGCATGCCCCCACAGATGCCCTCTCCCAATGCCCCAAATATGGGCCCAGGCATGATGCCTCATGGTATGATGATACCACCAAATCCTCAAGACCCTGGAATGGCCAACCCTCAAATGATGCCACAGGGACGCATGGGTTACCCTCACCGGGGCCAGGGATACCCCCTAACCCAGTCACCTTCCCAGCAAGGCCCTTTCTCTCCGCACAATGGTCCCGGTCCCCAAGGCTTCCCTGGCCATCCTATGGGTTTCCAGGGAGAGGGAGGACCTATGGGAGGACGGATGGGGAATATGTCTCATGGGGGAGGGGCTGATGGGGTTATGTGCAAACCCAATACCCCTGGTGGGCCAGAGTTCAATAACATGCAAGGTGGATTCAGTGACGCAGACCTTCATGAGGTAATGCGGCCGGGAGCTTCTGGTATTCCCGAGTTTGACCTGTCCAGGATAATCCCTTCAGAGAAGCCCAGTCAGACTCTGTCTTACTACCCTCGAGGTGGAGGAGACAACCCCGGGGGGAAACCGCCACACCCTTCTGGCTTTCCCATGCAGAGCATGATGGGCGACGGCCCACCAAGGATGGGGATGCCAATGCAGGGGATGGGGGGAATGTCAGGGGGACCTGGTCCTGGGGGAATGGGCCCTCAAGACATGCCAATGGGCAACCCTGGCCACAATTCAATGCGGCCACCGGGATTCATGAGCCAAGGCATGATGGGCCCTCAGCACCGGATGATGTCCCCTGGGGGCCCAGGAGGGATGATCCAGGGGAGACAAATGGCCCACCCAGGTCCTGGAGGCTCACCTAACATGATGATGTCACTGCAGGGCATGGGCGGCCCCCCGCAGCAGACAATGATGATGGGGGCTCAGATGAGGCCTCGTGACATGGACATGGGCTTCAGTCCGGGCCCTGGAATGTTCTAATCCAACAGAAACATTGTATCTAGAATGTTCTTGGACAATACACAAGGAAGGAGTAATGATATCGGACTCTGGAGAGTATTCATTAAACTGATGGACTCGAGTAAAGGAGGTAAAATATGAACAAGATGGCGTACCCAGAAAATGAGCAGAGTGGAGATAACCAGTCACCTGGTAATGTCCTGTGTGAACTATTCCGGCGGAGACTGTGATAGGGCCGCATTGGAGTACTTTTTGCCACAAGAACATTTAATTTTGACTCATGAACTTCAGAATGTATGGGATTGTTGTGGTCACACAGTTTTGCAAAACTGTTCATGTGGGGGGGTTTTTGGGTTGTTTTTTTTTTTGTTTGTTTGTTTTTGGGTTTTTTTGATTATCTGACTGTAAAGATGACTTCGACATCAAAGAGGAATCAAACCTAACTAAAAGTCAGCGTGGAGATGCTACAGTATATGTCTACTTTTTTGAAATTAAAAAAACAAAACAAAAAAACAAATTTGTCGCGAAAGTGGTATGGAACAAGAGAAAGGAAAGAAGAATTTGTGCTTTGTGAAGACTTTAGTGGAAATCCATCTTGTCTCTCGCTCCATTGTTTTGACTGTATCTGTACAGTATATACGTGAGAGTGCGTTGGCGTGCTTGACCGAATGTGCGTTTGTGTGGTATGTATGTATGTGTCTGTATGTATAGGCATTCTATCAGTGACCTCTCAACTCCTCTTACCAAGCTTTCATTGGGGGAGGAACGTCCCCCTAAAAATACTGTACTGTTTACCATTGGTGGGCTATTCAAATTTTAGTCTATTTTAATTTTCTTTGTAACTCCAGTGTATAACAAACCAAACTATGACCTCATTAAGATAATAGTATTATTAAAAAAGCACAAACATGGACCATCTGCAGAAAGCGTCTTCTTTCTCTATTTTTACCATTGAGAGCAAACACATTTTAAGTGTGATGATCCTGGCAGCTTTGCAGCACCATGATAATCTCCAGTCCATTTCAAGTTGTAGCTGACATTTGACTCTGTGCTCCAAAACTTTCAGGACTTCCTACGCTCGCCAGCGTGAATACTATTGCTAATACCCAGATGTGCTGTGTTCTTCTTGTTCCTGTTGTGTTCCTGTTTTGTTTTGACTCTCTTGTTGACTCTGGGTAATGATCATTCCCACAGCAATAATCTCCCGATGGTCAGCAGAATAGGACAGGAGTGGCTGTACGCCGCAGCAGGTATGCCAGGTATTATAGAACTAGAGCTAGGTAGATCTGGTATAAAAAATTTAAACAGATAAAATAAATTTTTTTTTTTTTTAGTAAGGCAGGTGTGGTGTCCGGAGTGAGACACAGAAATGTAAACACGTACTGCTTACCATCCAGTTGACTTCTTCTCTTTTCTCTATTGTATAAGCTTGTCATGTGTTTCTCCATTGGCTTTGGTGCAGAATAGCCTACCAGGGCTGTGGTGATGGACTACAAATAAAAGATATTCTTTTGTTATATACATGTCTATGGAGTGTGTGTGTGTGTGCACACGTGTGTATGTTTCCACAGAGGAGTCTTTACTATTTCACTTACAAGGACTAGTTACGCGTCTTTGTCTTGTACATACTCATACCAGCTTACCAACATTCTGCTACAAGAAGTGCAAGTCATATTAAGGAGCAGTGTTGATATGCTGACATTTTATCAGGAGGTACTAAGTGAGACTATTTTCAGAGGACACCACACTTCTAAAATAGATTCAAGCTTGTTGATGCGTTCAAATGCTTCTCCATTAGCTTCAGAAGAGGCCTTGAGGTTTTTCTAACCTGTATTTTAAAAGTTTCATTTGGCCTGTGGGAATAGTTCAGAGCCTCTCGCAAGATGTGAGCTTACAGGGGGGAGAAGAAAAAAAAAGACTCCATATTGATTAAAATCTGTATTCATGTCACACCAAACCAAAATAAATCTTTACATTTTGAGTGGCAGGTCATGGGAACCTCCCACAGATGAGGTACAACGTGTGTTTCTGGAACAGCGCAACGCTTGGGTCCGTGTGATTCAAGCATGCATTGCACTGTGGTCTCACAAGGAGGCAAAATGTTGCATTCAAAACATGTAGCAGAATAAGTGTTCTAACACAGTCTCTACTCCACACCTTTCTAAACACTTGATCCAGTACATTAAACTATACTTCCCTGAAGAATGATCGAACCGTATATGATGAATACAGTTGGGAGCGCAACTGATTTGATGGAATAATTTAATCAGCAATCAGACACAGGCCACATAATACAAACCTGTCCATATATCAGTGTGATGCGTTATGCATCAGTAGTTGTTTAAAAGTGTAAAGGAAAGGTTGAGAATGCTGTTGGAGATGTTAACAAACACCACCCCAAAAAGAGGAAAAACAACAAATTTATCCTATGAATAAATATCAATGCTAGACTAAAGCCTGATGTAATACATTCCAATGTGCCATAAAGGCCTCATTTCTAAGTTAATTAAAAACACAAACCACATCATTTTACTGACTGAGATGTCCCCTAGTTGCAAAAAACATGATTTTCTTTGCAGCATTCACATATGCTTTATATTTTCCCAGTGCAGCAAATGCTTGCAACCATAAAGAATCCCAAACAAATGTAAACCTTACTCCTGTTCAGGTGAGTTACCAGTTTATTCTTAAAAACGAAGCTAATTGTGGGGTTAACAATTAGAAAGTATAAAATAACTTCAGCCTTAATCAGTAAGCTTAACTTGCATTCAAATATAAAGCATCTATCACACTCTTCCACTTTGCACTCAGCTGTTATTGAACTAATCGTTTAACTTAATTTTAAAGGTTCTATATATCGGGTTTTTCATATAGCAGCAAAAAGCTATTCATACAGATGTAGTTGAGTGATGATGATCTTAGCAGAGGACGAAGCTGCAAGCCTCCTGCGTGTTGTAAAATGAGTGTCTTTGTTCTTTGTTTTTGTAGCCACATGTGCGTTAGTGTATGAGTCCCTCCCTTTGAAAATGTTTGTCCTCCCTGCATTTATAAAGAGACAGAATGCAGTTCAGAGTATTCAAATGGTGCCCCACCCCCACAAAGAGCACAAACAGAAGAGGCAGGGGAAGTCAAGGTAATGTTACTACAGTTTATGACATTACCAAGCGCAATAAAAGCACCCCATCAATTGTTAGTCCATCTAAGATGTCAAACAAAATCTGTGTGTTTTTTTTTTTTATTTTTAAAAACACACATCCAATCTGAATGCAGGACAAAAAATATGGGAAAAGTGCCGCTGATGGTGGGTGGGCATGCAGCATATCACAGCCATTTAATGGCTTTTACTGTGTTTGCATAGAGTGATGGTCGGGGCTGGATGCCTTTTGTTGGCTCACGTGTGCACAACCTTTCTGTTTGTAAATGAATTGCAGCGAGAAAGGGGGTGGGGGGGGGGGGGGGTGATTGCTTTGGTCTTAAGATGCCAGTGCTTCAAAATGTCATTTATAGCACCTTTAATGCGATTGCCATGGTAACAAGATGATGTTGACTCCTGAAAGCAAGCGGTGTAACCCGAAAGCTCTACAAAAGTGGCTGTACTCCAGCGTGCTCTGACAGTGAGATGATAATGACTGATGCCGGCTGGATGGAGAGAGGACTGAGGATGTTAAAAAGGCATGATGCGTGCTGGCTGTCAGCGGTGTGCCGATGCGAAGGCTTGCTCAAGGTTCAGGGTTCGGTCGGGCCTACGGTTCTGTTGCAGTGCGAGTGGTAGTCTTCAGGGCTCAGCGAGTACGTGGAGAGGACCCGTTTGAACTCCTCCAAGGGGCAGTAGACTGCACTACAACCCCCAATGAGTTGATCCTGCAGAAAGAAAAAGTAACTTGAGGTTATAGAAAGAAAAAAAAAATGCAATTTTTTTTTTGTTTTTGCTCATCCTGCGACACATTCTCAGCTCCTACCTCGCCTACATATGACACTTTAACAAAGGCCTCATTAGTTTTCCGGTTCTGGTGCAGCTCCACAGTGAGATCAGCGGCATACGGTGGCCATCTCATGTCAAAAATCCCCAAAGCCAAGAGACAAGGAATCAGAGTGGTGTCATGTGCGGAGTACAAAAACACCTTCCTGTTCGAGAGAGCATTTCAAGAGTGAAGCATTTGAAGACCAACCACAGTTATGTGTGAAATAATGCGCGTCCAACCTGCTTGGCTCTGATGAGGTGCCCTGTAGTTTCTCCTCGATGTTGTCCACCAACATGTGCAAGAGAGGTCCCACAGACAGCTGCAAGCTCTCTCTGCCACAGACAGCAAGAGAAAGGCAGCCTGTGAAGCTGAATGCACAAGTGGTAAATCTCAATCTGGCCTTTTAGATAAGCCCCTGGGACTGGTGACTTTGGTTAATCTGACCTCTTGCTGGGCTCGAAGATATGGCACATCATATCCACGGCTCTTTGCTCCACTTTATCCCTCCAGGTGTCGAGCACTTGAGGGCAGGGCAGGCCGTGTGTCTGTTAATGCAAAGGAACAAGTCGCAAGTCTTCAAATAACTCCGTATAATTTCTGTTTAAATAGCATGAAGCTAAATGCATTGATTTCATTTGTCTGTGAGAATTAAATGACAACAGATAGACATCGACACCACCGCTGACTTTGACTAGTGAGAACCCTCCAGAAAAACTGCGGCTTCCTACTCATTAAATGTGATTTCACCCTCTATTGTGACACATGGACACATGCTGTCAATCTTAATATCTGGGTTAATATCAGGCTGGATCTCAAGAAGATTAATGAACTCTGATGCTGAGTTTCATCTTACATAAGGAGCAGCTTGCGAGGTTGCGGCTTCCTGGCCACGTCTTTACAGTAAATCCTATGTAATTCTGATAGCTTGTGGCAAGAGCTGGCAAAAAGTCACATAAATCACAATGTGGCAGTGTCACCTCTCTGGCAACCATGTCATCCCTAATGAGGATGAAGTCAACTTTCTGGTGAGCAGCAATCCCCAGCTCGCTCTGGATGCTCTGCAGGTCTGCCGCGATGTCTGGCAGAGTGGTCGACTCTGCCCAGCGGTGGCTGCAAAGAACACACGCGGTGTCAGCCACAAAACACAGATACACCGTGACAACCTGTCACAGGCGCCTCAACTCTGCTCATAATGTTTCCACAGCACATTATTTCAAGGCTCCAGTAGGATGGTTTAGGCTTGATGGGACTCTATTGCTAGGAAAACACACTCTCTTCATACCCGCAAAGGATTTTAAGCATCTTGCATCCGTGATAGTTAGGATACAGGATTTCAGATTCGGCCTCCGATGTTAAAATAGGCACAATTGCTGCAAGTAGAACAGGAAATTGCAAAATAAATGAAAAATTAAATAAACAGATGAGATGAGACAGAAAAATGGGATAAGTAACATACTGCACATCTCCGCTCTACCTTTTTGTTTTTGCTGGAAGAGCCCTGCAACCAGGCACTTGGCAGACTCAATGGTCCTCACAATATTAGTGGAGCGCACGCTAGAAATAAGGAGGAAAAAAATAGGTCATGGAAGGCACCCAGTTCTAAAATAGTAAAAGCATTTAAACTCATATCCTTTGTACTTGCACTCATAAACCCAATCTATCAAAATGTCAGAGCACAGATATGAGGGTTTTTTTTCTCCTTGCTCCTCATTATGATTTGGACCACTTACTAGACCTCAGCTGGGTTAAATGTGGAGGTAAGGAAATCGCTTTCTTCAATGTATCTCCCCCTTAGTCTTTTGCCCAACTCATACAGCTGCTGCATGCCCAGTGTGGTCAGCTGACCAGGGAATGTGCCACCCTGCCAAACACAACAAACAGGATCAGGTTATATACCCACAGATGTGGCCGGGCAGACACACACCTGTGATCACATGCAGGAATCCGGGCTGGATGTGGTACAAGAATGGCCGGAGTCCATATTGGGGGATTTAGTTTTCTAAGCTAAATCCAGTGAAGTTAAACCTCTTTAGCAAAGCAGCTCTCAGCACAGGAAAGTAACAGCTCCACGGACACTGTGACCGGACACGATATGTCAATAGGAAGCTCTACGTACAGTTCAGCGGCGAGTGAGTGAGCTCAGGCCAGTGATGTCTGTAGTGGCACCTTTAAGCCACTAGATGGAGAAAAACTACATGAATTGAGGAGAGTAACAAGTGTGCTACACACATAAGGTCTATGGAAAGCCCAGAAGAAATGTGTTCAGACATTAACTTTGTCATACCACTAAAAGCAAAGCAGCATTATTAGGTTTATTCCATCATTTTCATAGTGAGAGTCAAAGTCAACTAAGCCAGATGACAGCCAGCAGCCACATCACACCTATTTAAAAAAACAAAAAAGACAATGACTCACACTAAGTATGTTTTTCCGATAGCTGTCTTCTATAGGAGCCGGGGGCCTGGGGCCACCCTGAAGATCTGTCACTACATAGTCGATGCTGGTGTGCGGCGGTGGCTCCAAAAGCGTTGGCACCCACTGGGCCTTTGTTGAAAAAAAGAATTTGCAGTTTTTTTTCATGTGTGAAACATCATTTTCTACAAAACATGCTCTTAACGGAAGACAGTTTTACCTCCATAATATCAGGTATTGACTTTAGGGGCGTTCGGGCGCCGTGCCGGAACAAGATCTGGACCAGCTTTAGCTCGTAAGGGGAATCAGCGTTCGTGTCAGCAAGGTTGGAACCCGTAGCAGCCTTTTCCGGTTTAGTCTTCTGCTGTGACCACAGCATCGAGCCAAACGCCACGGACACCGACCCTAACGCAGCCGCTCCGCCCCAAAGTCCCTTCATGGCTGTGCTGTGAACAAAAGACACCAGCTGTCACCACAGAGCCACTGAGAGTGAGATAAAGCATATGCACAGGATCGAAACGGTCTGTGTCCCTTACATAAGAGATAGATTAGAAAGTTGGAATTTGATCTAAAAACTATTAAAGCTTCCAAGTGCATGGTTTTAAGAGACTATGAAAACATACAAACATCCATTTAAAACTCTTTTAAACTAAATTATTTGGACATTCTGTTTGAACAACATCCGTTAATCAGCAGTCACAAATCCTCATCAGTCTTTCAATACAAAACTGTGAAAACTCAAAGGATTTCAAATAAACAAGACAAGAAAAGCAGCAAAAGCCTCACATTTAAAAAGCCTTTGTTAGGCCATTAAAATCAGTCTAACAGCTGCTTCTGCTCTTTTCACTAACCTGTGTTACCTGGCACAGTTAGACCTCCTGTCACGGTCAGGGATGTCAGAGATGATGATGGTGTGGCCAACTGTAACACATTGAGTAAAGCGGAAGTTGTTACTACAGACAGAAGCGTGAGTGTAGAGAATCAACGTTAAAAAAAAAGATGACGGTTTCTGATGGTGCAACACTGGTGCAATGAGCTCCCCAGGATGTGACGTTTTCCTCATTAAATATTTATTTTTTTGTAACACTATCTACTTCTGCTATAAAACTCAGATTATTAGCATTTCAACAGCACAGGGCACAGGTTAGGCAACAGGAACTCAGTGAAACACGTTACGAAAACGGAGCTAACCGAGGTGAACTCTAAACTAGCGAGGTGCAGCAGAGGGTAAAGTCCCTGCTGTCAGCCTCGATGCCAGTATCACCAAGGAAGATCACTGCTACCACACAGCCACGGCATTACCTACAGATACAGAATAAAGTGTTACCCTCGATTAAAACATACACGGCGTCCGGGAGATGACAAAATTCACTTCAGTCATTCAGCAACTAAGTTTCCACCAGTACAGAGGCGCAAGTCATGTCGGTAACTGTAGGCCGGCAAATAATGCTTCAGAATAGAAGAAAATGAGAGAGAGGTGAAGATTAAACTACATTTCCCGACATCCCCTCGGAGTACTGCCGCTCTTCTGTTTTTGTTTGGAGACTTGAAGGGGAGAACACCACCAAAGTACGCTACTCCCCTCTACAGGAAGAAACTGTATCTGCATTTCGAACTAAGAGGATTTGTTACTTTAATCTATTTTATAAAGTTATAGATCAAATATATTCGAATTTGGACAATTTGTTTATCCAAAAGCGAGGATTTTCTGGGCTTTTTTTGTTGTTGTAATCTTTAATTGCAAATGTACACTACTGTGCAAAAGTCTTGAGCAACCAAAGACAATTCTTTTTAAAAATTATAACTTGAGATAAAAATGGATATGCAGTACATTACGGTAAAACAGAGTTTGTGGAGTTCAGACAAGCTTGAAAGTCAATATTTGCTATGACCACCTTTGTTCTAAAGCACAGCCTGAACTTCCCGAGACAAGTTTTCAGTCTACTTCTTGCGTAATTTGGCGTACCTCAGCACCTTCTCTCTGTTTCCCTTCCTTAAAAGCAGCTTCTTGACAGTCACCCTTTCACTGAGAGCATTTTTGATGAAGCTACAGTGAACAGTAGATGAATAAAAAAGGGCCAGATGCATACTTCAGGTCCTGCGGCAGGGCTTTGCTGGAGTTTTTTCTTGGTCAGTTGCAGGAAAATTAATGAAAAAAGCCTGGAGTTTTGTTGCTTAAGACTATTTAGAAAAAATTATAAGAATGTTCAGGTCCTTAAGGAAAATGTAAAGAAGAGGGCTGACCCTGATCTGGATCTCAGCCGTCTTATGGCACAAACGTACTTATTCTATGTGTGTTATATCAACAAGTTTAGCTGTTTTTATTTTAGTAAAAGATATTAATACTTGTCTGAATTTCCCCCCAGTTTTTCCTTCTAACTACAGCATGTAAATCTATTAAATTAAATTTCCAAAAGTCTTAAGCAGAGCTGCAGAAAAAAAACAAGAAACATGCCCCATTTATATTTATATAAGATCTTTAAAAAGAAGACTTTTTTTCAGGAATTAACTTTTTAAAAAAAAAGATGTGAGTCACGCATTCACGTAGAGATACCTAACGCATGACTTGCTCACGAATTCCAGTCACACTGAAGGGACCTTCATCTTCCATGTTGCCAGAGTCCTCTTAATCATTACTGAATCATAACTCAAGTAAAGCAAAATCTCCTTGAGCTTACTCTTGTTTGGAAAGAGGTCTTAAAAGGACACCAATTGGAAAAGATATATAACACTTAATAGTTTTCACTGTAGAGTAACTTATAAACTTCCTTGTAGGTTTTACATTTGTATTAATTTTAGTTTGATGCTTAGTCTCGTGTTTGTCTTTCTTTAATGTATGACCATTTATATCCTTTTAAGCTGATTCTGGTTCTTGCACAATTTTCAAACTATTTTTTAAAAATGAATCCTTTAGAAAACAAGACAGGAAAACATTTTATTAAGCAGCAAATGTGCTATCACCATCCTGGTCTAACTCAGAATACACAAATATCTCTGTGAAGCTCAATCTCAGAAAGCTCTGAGGGTCCACAGAAATAAAAATAATACAAAAGCAACAAGGATTTTCCAATTCAGCTTCAGCATGTGGCAGATTAAGCTGGATACCAGACCTCAGCATCCTGGCAGAAATGGCGAGACAGTCTCTGTTTGTGTAAACATTGCTTATCTTCCACAATCTGTCT
Source organism: Maylandia zebra (assembly GCF_041146795.1). Lineage (NCBI taxonomy): Eukaryota > Metazoa > Chordata > Actinopteri > Cichliformes > Cichlidae > Maylandia > Maylandia zebra. The sequence goes on along the minus strand of NC_135182.1, from coordinate 18,179,796 downwards.
CCTGCAGGTCCTTTGTGAGGACGGCAAACAGAAAGTCGCTGCAGCAATGGTACAGTGATTCAGAAATGCTGGAGACTCTTCATCTTTGTTCGGATCTGGAAATTGCATCACTTTGTCTTGATTTCAGCATTTCTGCATTGAGCACGTTATTTAAATGGTAGTTGTTCTAAATGTTCATCTTGTGCAATTCTAACAGTTTAGTGTGTGCATATTTACATATACTAAAGTCTTTCTATGTTCATACGACAGACAAATCAAAGGCAAGTGTTGTACGGCACTGAATAAATCACACGCTGAGAACAACAGAGCAGATTGTACAGCTGATCATTTATTTATTTGTTGTGGGTTTGCGATGACAGTTATTGCATAAATGTGTGTGTGAAATAACCAAAGACTGCAGTGGATGTACAGCAGGATGGACAGTTCTTCAAATATTATGCTATGTTTATGTACATATACATGTATATATTTTAAAAAAATCATCTTCCACTTGTAAAGACGTATATTCACAACATGGTTATGAACTACCCGCACAGTTACTGTGCTACAAGAACAATACATTCAAAGACACCAACCGACTCACACACTTCTTAGGAACACACTTTTAACACAATGGCTCCGGGAGAGAAAGGGGGAAACGCTAGTGCATTGTTGCCACCTAGTGGCTGAATCCATTCATAACAACATCCAAGCAGGACCGCTTGCTTTTTCTTTGAGGGACCTTCAAAAAGAAAATCCTGTAAAAGGCTACATTCTCTCATTTCTGTGCACAGAAGACTTCTGACTAGTATAGGACTGACTTCACTGACAGGCTTTGAGATTGCAGTGCTATTATTTCCGAGTTAGGTTTTTATGTTTGCCTGCAGGTATAGTGCAATCAGGTCAACAAGTGGTTCAAATGACAGTCTCTACCACGGCTTTTAAATAATTACAAAAACAATGTCATAAGGAAATAGATATTTCTGACGCTTGATAAGGCACTTTATCGAAGAGCTTCACAGTTTCTAGCATACTGCGATCTTGTCTATTTATTGCAAATCTTTTTTTCTTTTTTTTTGCATTTGTGTGTGACAAAAATCAGCTAATCTGTAGTTAACTGGTTTAAAATGAAAGGACTCTCTACTCCTAATGTGCAATAGTCAGGTGTCAAACCTGTTACTCTGTTCTCATTATTCTCCTTTACAGCTTGTTTTGCAGTTTTTCTTTAGAGCTCTAGGACACAAAGCTCACACAAGTCAAGTTCACATTATCCACTCATCACATGTGCTCAAGTGTCAGGCCTTGGTGCTACAGTTCATAGTTAGCCTCAGCTCATGCCTCCATCACAGAGATCTATCTCCCAGACACACATTTCTTCCGAAGGTCCAGCCCTTCTTCCTCTCTTCCTCATCCACCACACTTTGTGAATTTATACTGCCAGGTCATCTTGGCGAGCCCTGCTGCTGGTCCCGCTGGTCTTGCTCAGGCGCCGTTTGTCCTTCAAGTACACTGAGTGTAGCAGAGGCAATGGCGAGCAGTTATTGGGCAGGCCTGTTGGTACCTGGTTGTATCTCATCCTGAGGAAGTCTTCATCATCCTCCAGGTTGTCGCAGCTACGATGTCGCTCAGTTGCCAGATTGGCTGAGTTCTGCTGCAGCGCCATTCTGGTGTTGAAGGGATGAGAGGCCATGGAGGTCATGCGGTTTATGGAGGCGGGGGCTGTCAGGCACTGGTTGAAGTCAGGAGGTGGGGTGCAGGAGACTGAGGGTTGTGGTGAGGTGTTGGACTCCAAGGCTGCAGACACCGCTACCGTCACAGCTCTCTGCTTGCTCTTTTGCATCATCTTTTTGTGTATGCACCTCTTGATGCTCTTCCAGCCGAGATGGTAGAGCTCCAACACAGAGAGCAGCAGAGAAACGCCGGCCACCACCAGCATGAAGACGATGAAGACATTCTTCTCCGTGGGCCGTGACATGTAGCAGTTAACCGGATTGGGACAGGGCAATTCCTTGCATAGGTACAACGCATCGAGGAACACCCCATAGATAAGATACTGCACCACAATGAAAGTCACCTCCATCATTGTACGGATTAAAATGCTCAGGACGTAGGTCCGCAGCAGCGCCCCTTTTAGGCGAACTCTGCCACTCCCGTCAGCAACCACCTCCTTTCCGCTCTCCTTCTGCTGGAGGTACTCCTTCTCCCCCTCCAGGTCTCCTCCCTCTTCACCTCTCGCCTCTCTCTCCTCCTGCTCCCTCTTTCGCCGCTTCTCCTCCCTGCGCACTGTGTGCATGGCGTGGCCCATATAGATGAGGGAGGGCGTAGAGACAAAGACAATCTGCAGCACCCAGTAGCGGATGTGTGCAATGGGGAAGGCCCTGTCGTAGCACACATTGGTGCAACCTGGTTGCTGGGTGTCACAGAGGAAATCGCTCTGCTCGTCCCCCCACGAGGACTCTGCCGCCGTGCCCAGCACCAGGATACGAAAGATGAAGAGGATGGTGAGCCAAATCTTTCCGACCGAAGTGGAGTGTTCCTGGACTTCCTCTAGGAAATTCCCCAGGAGGGTCCAGTCCCCCATCACTACTCACGGCCTGGGCGCACACCTGAAGCACAAAGAGCTGGTAGGAACAACGGGGAAGGTGAAAAGAGGGTGCACCGGAGGGGGAAAGGGGGAGTTTCTGAGGTGGAGGATGAATAGAGTGGAAGAGGAGGGGGAAAAGGGGAAAAGAGAAATACAAGCAGACAATCAGTGACAGCTGTAGGTCATCTGCATTCCCGCTGATGGGAATGACCTGGTGTATGAGTGGCATTGTGTGGCACAAAAATAGCCTCTCTGCCTGTGAATCGCTTTAGGGCTGGATACTGTCACATGAGAACAGCCATGTTTTCCCCTGAGAGACAGACGGAGGAGAAGAAATTTGGTAGCCATGTAAAAGAAAATAATAATATTATTATTAAACATTAGATTATGTGTGTTTACATTCCCTCTTGTCCTGTTCCAAATTATTAAAACAGATTAAATTACAGAAAGCGAAACACACCTCCATCAAAGGGGCGAGTCAGCACAGAAAGACTTTGCCCTTTTTCAGTGCTGTGACCTGGCCTGAACTGGACATTTCCCATTTCCCCCCGCGGCACACCACTCACAATTTCAGTGCAATGGTTTAGATGGCCACTGTTCTCCTTTGCTGTGATGAAACCCTCCTTCAGATTCCAGTCTCCATCTATCTGGAGGTGTCAGTCAGACTGCTTCTTCTCTCTCTTTTTTTTTTTTCAAACTAATCTCTTGACTTAAGCATTATTGAGAGTCTGGGTAAGATCCAAACATGGCAGTGACAGGCTGGGAAGTCTCAGCTGAGAATGACCCTATAAGGCGGTTTACTAGACAGCTTTATGGGTGACACAGATGACCGCCATCATGGAGGGGTTAAGAAAACCTGTCAAACTGGATCAAGTGGTGACTTCTAACATTTATGGGCTGAATATGCATGTAGCTACTTTTAGCTTTTACTACGCAATTAAGAAATAAAAGCCGGTTAAAACACCTCAGAAAGAAAAAAGGGTTGAAGGTCACAGGTCAACAGGTTTTTCCAACGCGTCACGCATTTGAAGTTAATGCTCTGTTTGGTGGTGTAGCAGAACATGTAGACATTACTCTAAAGGAGCCAAAAGCCAAATATACTTTCATGGAAGGAAATTATATACAGTATAATCCCTACAAGCAAAGTAAGTAAGCAAGATTTTATTTATACAGCACCTTTCAAGATAAAGTGCTTCACAATAAAACGCCAGAACATAAAACTAAAAGTTAACCAAGCACAAGTCTAAAGAGAGAGAGAGAGAAAGAGAGCTACAAAAGCCACAGGGGATGTTAATATGATTTCTTACCACCTCTCATCTCTTCCTGAAGGAAATCCTCGAGCAGCTGTTTCCATAGCAAATAGCTGTTTGGTCCACAGTGCAAGGTTTTGAATCGACTGGCTAACACTGACTCTGGTTATGTGTGACAGCGAGATATGGTCTAAATGACCATGACCATCTGTCTCGCCCCCTCCCTCTGTGTCTCTATGAAGTATATATATGGCAATAAGATGGAAAATCAGGGCATTGTGCTCCGTATCTCTACAGCACAGAGTGGTAGAAAACAAAACACCAGTATGACAACATTTTGGAAAAGAAACTTTTAACCTCCATCCACAGCCCAAGGCTGACAAGCCAATGCGCAGCACAGGAAAACTGCGCTGTGCTATTTTTCCAGCATACATCTGACACCTTGGATAACTGGACAGCAGCTGGCCCAGAGCCTTAAACGGATAAAAAGCTCACGATCTTTACTGGAAGTAAATCGCAAACAGCCGCAGAGTTGAGGAAGTGACTGAGAATCCAGCCAGCACAATGCCAGGAGACCGCACATTAAAACAGCCACGCTCTTATCAGCTGATACTGACAACAAACCTGTGCAAACCTGGGTAACAATGCATTTCCCCCTGGGCTATGACAAACTATGTGACAATCTCTTGCTGGTTTGCATGTGTCATTTTCTAAATGAATCCCAGATTCGAGCCGTGAGCATAGAAGAGATCCAGAACAAGTCATTTTGTAAAATGATGTTCTTTAAGAGGATACACGTTTTTAATGAGTTTTGCTTTTTAAAGGGAGATTAGGTGAAGACTGATTGTTCCCTAATCTATTTGTACAATGGTACAGTGGTATTCAGACTCTCACACAGTTTCTTAATTTAATGCAATATTAGTTTCAAGGCTGCCAAAGTTCCCCCCGTGGTTCTAAAGCTGTGCACCATTTAGATGCTGATATCTTGTAAGCAGGATTTGATTGCGTAAACTGCCTCTTTTAGAAAGGACTTATAGTCCGTCAGTCTGGGCACATGGTGTACATACACAGCGATGAGAAAGGAAGGCAAAGCAGAATTCAGAACAAGTGGTGTGAGGCTGTTTTCTTGGCTACGGTCTCCTTCCCTCGAATACCTCTTCCTGCTCTCAGAGGAAGCAATCTCAAACAATATGATTTCCTGTGGACAGCAGGAGCAAGACATTGAAATGAGCAGAAGGTGAAAGGGTGGAGGTCAGAGACGAGCTGCTCCTATGAACCGTTTCTGTCAAAGTGCCTTTTACTGCTACTGGTTGTCGATCACACCTGTGCTGCAGGGATTTACTGTGATCCACTGTGCCCTTTTCTGAACAGTGCGCTTTGCCTGTGCACCATCACAGCTGTCAGGTCTGTTTATAATCTCAGTGGTATTGTAATGGAGGAGTAATGGAGAATCTAGTTAGGTTGTATTCAAAATAGCAAAGTGCGTAAATGCAACATTACGTATCCCTGACTTATTTCCTTTGACGCTGATCGAAGTGCCTGTGTTTGCACTGAGAGAGCTTCACAGAAGGAATGTTTATGTGGTGGAGGGATCCTGTGATGAACCAAACAATAAGCTTAGCTTTCTACGAACTGAAGGAAAAACGATGATGTTTCAGCACTGCAAGGTCAACTCAAACCGGGCTCACAGTGTGCAGCCTTATTGTAATTTCCAGTCAGAACATCAGTCAGGCAGCTGGGACAAGTTAAGAGAAAAGCAGCAGCTACTTCACTGAGAGGTGATGGCTGCTGCTGTGACTCACTGTAGACCAACAGGAAAATTGTTGTGTGTTTTCTCTCCCTCTTGCGGTGCCAGAGGGCGGTGGAGCTTGTTTAAGAACCAGTGAGGCTGGTGGCAAGGCCCGAGGCTAGGGAAATCTTACAGGAACACGAAGCTATGTTTGTATTGCTATAAATTTATGCCCACCAGAGTCACCTTGTGTCATAACACAAAAGAGACATAGGCACATTCCCTCAGTTGTGGTTTCTAAATCTTAGACAATAAAATCCTTTTGATGATATTTTACTGATGAGCTTTATAAACTACACACTCTTTTTCCAACTCCCCCTCAGCCTGCAGTGTATCCACAGCCCGGTAACAACAGGGGGCAGGGTTGATTTAAACTTTCCTTCAGTGATGTGCACCTTTCAGCACTAAGCCGTGTTTGACAGACTCCGGATGCTCTCAGGGGATCAGGATACACTGGTTGATCTGCGCTGTCATCACAAGCACACAGACAGTAAGGTGGTGAGTTATACACTTTCCTGGCTCGCTTCCCTCTGATGGGGCATTGTTTAGACTACCATCAGTGGAGGAAAACGTATGTTGTGCATTAAGAACAATCGTGTTATTCGTGTCTGAAAGGATTTGCTGAAGAGATCAGGAAAAGTCATTTCTTTCCTACGGAAGGACAAATTTGGCCTAATTGTATTTTGGAGTTACCAGCATACAAAACCCTGTTAACTGAATAGCCAAACTAGGGAAGAAAATGGTCATGTGCGTTATTTGAAGATATTTAATCGGCAGCTATAAGGCCTGATGCATTTATAAAGCCTCTGTAATGAGCTGCATGCGCTAAGATGGTTTTTTAGTGTCAGAAATGTGATCAGTGCTGGGAAAAAACAAAACAATCCATAACGCTGCATAGATTTCTGCAGGAAAAAGTTAAATAAACAGCAAGACACTAATGGTGCACATTGTGTTTTAAGCACCTAATTGTTTTTACATGAACCAGAGTTGGCTTGTTATGCTTTTAATTCAATTTTAAATCTAAAAATTATGATATATTGTAGTGATATTCATCTCTATCACATCCTCTAACCAGGTATAGCATACAATAAAACTTTATTATCTGAAGTTTTTTTTTTACTCTTGTCACTATTTTACTCTATGACCTTGGTTGTGTTGTGTTGTGTTCCTCTCAATGAAACAGCCTCAGTATAGCTTTACTACAGAACCGCCATGTGTTAAAAACAGTACATACAAGTTTTCTGAGCTTATTTCAGTTAGATATCAATAGCATAGTGGATAAGGATATACAAGTTGAAGTCACTCACACTTGGTTATTTTTACTCTCTCGTACTATTTTTCCCAGTTACAATGCACACACGTATTTATTTTTCTAATGCTTGAACTTTAGCACGTCTCCAGAGTCAGTCCCAGTCCTGCAGCAGCTGTTTGGGTTAGGGACTTGTTCCTGAAATGCCAGGATTACAATCGAGGATGAGCGTGTTTAAGTTTAGCTATAGTGGCACGCTGGCTGGTGTTAGATTGGTGTAGGGTGACCTACAAAGTGGATCTGATTTGGCACGAGAGCGAGAATTCTTCGCTCTCATGTGAGTCACCTGTTGCCACTTCTTACAGACCCGCACGGGTCTGGGCTCCCATATATCAGTCACACCAGCAGAAGCCAGCAGGCCGATGTGCTGTCTGCTACCTTACATGGCTGTCTGGCTCTTCATCTACCCACTACTGTACACAGACCCACAGCCCTGTTATGATCTATTGTTGTGCTGCATATGGCATTACGCTGGAACCTTCAGGCCAGAAAGCTGCAAGGTGTTTCAGGGAGCAAAACAACCTCCTAACAACCTCCTGATCATGAAAAGCAGTTTTATCTATTTTTATTTCGGTGTTTACTTATTTGAAGACAGTCTATATACTCAGTAATACACATACCATTCAGCCGTGGCATAGGGCACTGCTTTCAGATTAGCGAGCTGGTAATCTTTTATCTTTTACTGGCAGGTATTTAAACAAATCTCTTTTTTTATGATGGCAGAGGGAGTCTCGATTCACACTAAGACATGCTAATGGCTACTTTTAAGTGTGAATGTATCAGCTGTTGGTGCTTGAATGTCAAACAGAGGAACACTGATACAGATTTAGGTTGAATATCCTGCTGAAATCACAGAGTAAGATTTTTTTTTTTTTTTTTTTACTGAGCATCACATGAAGTTATAAATCTGTTATTTTGAAATATGAAGTCCTAAAAGTTCTTATTTCCTACATAAAAACGGCACTTTTTGGGGAGTAAGTTAAAAAGAAATGTACAGTTCATCTTTGAAACAAATCCCTAAATAGTAAGTAAAGGAGAAAAAAACGCCCCAAACTGTATCATTACGACATTAAATACCGCCCGTGTATTTAAGAGGCCTCTTTGATTATGAAAAACTTGCTTATAATAGAGCAGTTGAGCTCCGTAGCACTGTTACTAAAGAATTTAAATGTCTTCCACCGTTGTTCAAGCCTGCTTGAACAAAAGAGTCCTTTAGTTTTTTGTTTTTTTTCGCCTGTATTTCTCTATGAACACTCAGAAGAGTAACTGGTATCTACAGGCAACTCATTAATTTGATTTTTATCACTTCTCTGTAGAAGAACAGAAACTGTAAGGGTAAATTGTGCTAGCATTAAAGTAGAATTATCACGGCACAGGGATGACGATTTCTTAAAGTCTTCATTGAGTAGGTATGCATTGCTGGTGGCTCTGTGCTTTAGGTTACCTCCAGTACTGTGCTTTGTTTGAGTATATTTGTCTTATATGAAAGCCACGAGGGAAGAAGAGCGAGACGAAAAGAGTTAACGTAAGTGGGTTGACAGCTGTACCTGCCGGGGAGGACAGGGGGTTTAACACAGACCAGGCCTCTCACTCCATCGTACCTCTCTTCAAGATATCATCACTCCCTTAAAGACTGCTTTAGTAAGATGCTCGCAGCTTTTTACCAGACGGTCTGCATCATTTCACTGAAATGTCATTGAGTATTATTAGAGGCTTCTATGCTTACCCACCGTTCTGCTTTAGTGCCGATATTCGAGAAGCTGCTTTCAATCAAGCAGAGATGGTCCCTCAGAGGAACTAAGTCTTCCTTAAGTTAGCGGACAGATGGCAGGTGTAGATGTAGATGACCACAGCGCGATTGTAGGACCACCTTCTTGTGGACATCAGCAGAAGATGACTCTTGACGCCGGCATCTGAGCGTCGTGTCTTCCCACCACGAGCTGTTTGTCCACACAGGGGGCACGAGAAGAAAAAACAGGGCATCACGAGAGAGTGTTTCCCCCATGGACCTCCCTTCTCTTTCCCTCTCTCTCTCTCTCGCTTCCTCCTCCTCCATCTCCTCCTCTTCCTCTCCACACTCCCCCTTAATTCTTACATCCCTGGTGCTCTATTTTTTGCTGGGAAGCGTTCTCTGGAAGGGGAAGTTGAATTGTTTGTCTGGGATCAATGGCAATTCCTGTCAGAGTAAACTTCAAGACAGTTATTTACCATGCGACTCTTGGGTTTACTGCTGAGTTTTCTGTGTTCAGGGTGAAATTCCCACAGTGTGAGATGTAAACTGTAATGAGGTGAGGTAAATCCAAATTATCTAGTGAAAATGGGATTAGCTTTAATTCAACGACCAACAACTTTACTCTAAGTTGTGTTTTCAGGAAACCAGTAAACACAGGAGAATCAAGATTTTGGTCAAAACACCGTACCTGCTTTGTTCACTTGTTCGTCTCAAGGTTTCCCTTCATCCCTCCTCAAAAGTCACGCAGACCTGCAACCAGTTGGTGAAGTTTGGGATTGCAACAAAGAGTCACAAACAAAACCAAAATAGCTCATCCTCCTCTTCCCTTGTTTCCCTGTTTGCTGAATGTAATGTGAGTGTCAGCCGAGGACCCCCTGTACTGGCCTCTGCCTGCAGACACATGTTCTATTATATAACAGGAATCTTTCAGGTTTAATTCCTCCTTGCTGGAGGCCATTCCAACGGTTATAATGAAGCATTGAGAGCAAAAACACACAGGCAGATAACTTCCCTTCTCGCATGTCCTTAACGTCTTTCAGAAACATTCAGGTTTCCCACCACTTCACATTTCATTTTAAAAATAATACTAGGTCATTTAGGAAAATACATGTACTTTATGTGGAACTATACCCATTATGCAGTGTTAGCGTCATAGAAAATGTAACAGCAACACCAGACTGGTTAGCTTGGCTTCCAGGAAGTTACTGCACCTGGCCAGGAAATAACCTGCCTCGTACCCACGCCTATAACCACAACAGGGAGGAATGAAGATTAAACAGGTCCTGTAATCAGACGCGAGGTTATTTGCTGGGAACAGAGAGGAGCTGCTGGGGACAATTTACAAGGTTTACCTGAACTTGGTTATTGATGAGAAGATTTTAATGTTAAATTTACAATAGGTCTACATACAGAGTTTTAAAGGTAATTTTTTGTGGGGTTTGTTATGTTGAATCAAGTTGTCGTCGTTTACTTGATAATAGTCTCTCACAAAGATTATGCAGCATATTGAAGAGCGGAGCTTTAACTCAAGCTATAAGAGGTACAACTACTGTACCAAAAATGTTGTGACTTTTAGTTTCTACTGGTAATTTAATTAAGAGGATACTTCAAAGCCTACAAATGAAATTATTCTAAGTCAGATATCAACAATGAAGATTTGGCTTGCACCAGATTACACTGCCTAACTGTCTTTTTTAGCGATACTGAGGCCTCGAGGTCTTCAGCGCTGATGAGTGTCCAATAAAACTCTAAAAATGCTGGGAGCTAAAATTTTGTTTACTATTATGTACAAATTGTTTTTTTTCCCTAAACAACACCAGGTTCTGGAAAGAAAAGCAGATTTAACTTACAGACTTACAGACCTTTTTTTTTTTAAGCATTGTAGTCCAGTCTTCCTTTTTTGAAATGGTTTTAATGCTCTGTCTAATTGTCTCAAGATTCTGGGACAAAGAAAAACCCTTAATAAAAATGTCTATTCACAGACCACAGTAAAGTATTCCCATCAAACGTCTGCAACTGTATCTACTTTTTACACATTCAGAATAAACATGGGTATTTATCCATTTGATTATGTGGCACAAAAGACCCTTTTCAGGGTCTCAGGAGCCTATCCCAGCTCTCTTAGGGTACACCCTGGACAGGTTGCCAGTCTGTTGCAGGGCTAACACATAGACACAGACAACCATTTGCACCTATGGGCAATTTAGAGTTACCAATTAACCTATCCCTACTAAATGCATGCGATTGAACTGTGGGAGGGAGCAGGAGTACCTGGAAGGAGCCCACACAAACACAAGGAGAACAAGCAAACTCCACATCAAAAGGCCCCGGGCTGATGAACCGAACTCAGGACCTTCTTGCTGTAAGGCAACAGTGCTAACCACTGTGCCACCATGTGCCATGTTGTTTAAGAGAAGTAGGACCTCTAAGTGCTCAGATAATTTGTATATAATTCTGATCTGATGTGATTTGATTGTTGATTTTATCTCTGAAATTGTATATGTCACCTTTTGTGTTATCTTTTCTTTAACTTGTCGGCCCATGTGACCTGACTTTCCTTCTTAACTCTTCAGGATTTGTCAAAAGGTTGTCAACTGCACCTTCACATTTAATACTTAGGCTCTTGACAAGAAAGCAAATAGGATTATTTACCATAAAGTCAAACTTTTCTTTTACAGAAGAGTTTCCATCGACCTTGTTATTCTATTCAAAGACTCCCATAACTTCTTAATTACTGATTTGGGCCTCTTATCCTTGCCAATTTCATGGCCTAAATTGTCATATGAATGGTTAAATTCTCCTCTTTAACAACTGTGCCTTTGACTGTGGAACTGGAAAATTTTTTAAGTATAAATAGCAGGAGCACCAAGTAAGAAGGATCTTGTGACAAACTCATTAACTTCTGGCCCGAGGAGGTATGACCTCTGCTGTACCCCCACCCATATACATACAGTATGGCCATATATATGTTTTACATTAGTTTTATATAAGTCTGTTCTTTCCCACTCTTTGCATGCAAGCTTAATTTAAAGAAATGTGTCTGGGTGTAATGTTTCTGAATATTTCTTCTTTCCTTCTTCATTTTTCAAAGGTTGCTGGTCATTAATTAAATAATTTACTCTTTTTTCCCTTCATTTCCTTCGTCAAAAGCCCATGGAGTATCTAACACCCCTTAAAGGCTTCAGTCAGCTTCACTCCATTTTTTGAAGGGATGGAAAAGTTGTTGCTAATTCCTAATTACGAAGCTTTCCACAGTTTAAAGGATGTGCTCTGATGGTCCCATTGTGTTGAACATCAGGATGGATTTAGAAGCGGAACAGCATTCACATCCAATAACAGCACGAAGAGATTTGTAACAAAGAAGTGCTGTCCATGACTTCAAGTAATCTTGTCGCTTAGAGCTTCTCAGCAGTGCCAGGATGAGGTCTGAACATGTGTGTATGTGTGACAGTGAGCTCAAGAGTGGGAGAGGATTGCATTATATGAATTTCTATGAGTGAGCGTAGTATGCAGAATTTGTACTTGAGTGTTTGATGGAAAAATCCCACACTGCCAGGATGCATTAACATAACCCTCCCCAATAGCCTGAGAGTCTGACCCCTGCACATTTCAGCCCTGCCTCACCCAAGTCCAAGGGAAGCCATGCTTGATGGACATGTACTTCTGAATGGTCATCACAGCCTTATGTGCACCCACTAACGGGAATTTGTAATCCACAGTAGGAAATTCTCAACACGGAAAGTCAAGGTTGTTTAATGTAATTAAAATAATTATATGCGCTTGTATGTACGCCTATATCACCACAGACTCTAGCTGTGAGTTCATAACCAACGGATGGGTCCCTCTTTTCTTAAGCCCAGACAAGTGTTGGCCCAGAATGTCACTTCCAGAAACAATTCAAAATTTCAGATGATCAACCCACAGGGCAGTTTACAACTTTGCCTCAGTCCATCCAGCGAAAGTGGCGGTTTTTAGTAATGTTGTTAATTCATTTATGTATTTATTTATTTATGAGTATAATAGTGAAACATGTTCCTAAGGTTATGTCAGGATTTCCAGCACAGAAGTGTGTCTGGTTTTACAGCCGACGGGGCCAGAAGGCTCAATGATAATTTTTTTGAAATACACAGTCATGCCACTGACTACCAATAAGCATATTTAGCTATGATATTTCCAGATGTTTTTTCTTAACCACTACACATATTTTGGGTCTTAAATTAAAAAAAACAAACAAAACAAAAACATAAAATACGCTCAAAGTGAATTTTTTGGCAGGTTTTAACTAAGATCATGCTTTAGAGATAACCCCATGAGCTAATGATAATCTTTCTTGAGTTACAAAGAGACATATATACGGTGGCCAATTTCCCAAGGTCTAGCTCGCGTAGTCCCATGTGCTCCAGAATCAGTGTCCTCCTCAATCCTGGTGATTGGTGCAGATCCTGCCACTATAAACCAAGTAATTAACACGGGTTTAGTTGTTACTAGAATAACTTATTTGCAATATGCGTATTTAACATTTTCATTACAAAAACACAATACTTCATTTTAGTTGTAGTTGAGGGAGCACAGTGATCTACAGGGATCTACAGGGCAGGGATAGCTCAGTAGGTAGAGTGGTTGCCCCATGATCGGAAGGTCGGGGGTTCGATTCCCCTTAACAGCTACCCTGAGGTACCCCTGAGCAAGGTACCGTCCCTACACACTGCTCCCCGGGCGCCCAATGGCTGCCCACTGCTTCACTGAGTGAATGGGTTAAATGCAGAGAGCAATTTCCCCACGGGGCTCAATAAAGTACAATAATGTACACACTTTCTTCTTCTACAGTGAATAGTGGGGTTATCCAGCTAAGTTCAGGCTTAAGGAAATGGTGGGTTTTCAGAATAACAAATCTTATCAGAGTTTATCACCATGGTAACCTGTTGCTACAGACACCTTAAGTCTTCAGAAGATTTCCCAGAATACATATTAACATTGGTACCAAACGGAGAGATCATATATCTCCAGCTTTAGCCTCCCTACACTGGCTGCCTGTCTACTACAGGATCCAATTTAAACTTTTACTTTTTGTTTTTAAGTCACTTCACGCCCGAGCCTCTTCTTACCTGTCTAAGCTCCTTTCTGTTTATGCTCTAGGAAAAGTCATGAGGTGTAGCTCAAAATTAATGCTATCCATCCCACGGACTAATCTCACATCTCGTGGTGATAGAGCCTTCTCTGTGGCAGGTCTCAGACCTGACCAAGTGCACAAACACTTGATCAATTTAAATCACTTCTGAAGACATATTTTTATGTCCTGGCTTTTAACACACTATGACCCAAGCATTTTGGTCTTATTTAATAGTCTTAGTTATTTTTTAAATTCTTTTATTATCCTATCATTGTTTTATATTGTTATTATTGTTTATATATTGTTTCTTTTTAATGGCATTTTTATATTGTTAAGCACTTTGTGAAGCATCATCTTTCTGGAAGTGTGCTTTATAAATAAATTTGACCTCTGACCTTAACAGGTACGAAGTCACCGCCTACTTACCAATCAGCTGAGTCACCATTCCTGATCTTTTGGATGTCTGCACATGTCTATGTTTTTCCCTGATGAGCATCAATATAGATACTTGACTTTATTTCTCGATTTATTTCTTTTTTCTTTTTTCTTTGTTAACAGCAAAAATGCCATAATGAATGATCCTAAAATGCTACACCTCTAGTAGACCTTACATCAAATCTGCACAAAATCTAAGTATGTGGTTGAATTTTGCTTTTACATTTAATCTTTAGTATATTCTTAGATGGTTTAAACTCACTGGGCCTGCAGGTGAAATAAACTATGACTGTCTTACACCCCTCTAAACATTAATTTAATGGATTAACAATATTAATTGTTAATCCATCTGATTGTTCTGTGTCTAAATGTCAGGGCATTGAAACCCTGTTAACTGATATAGTCAGGACACTTTCAACCTTCAAATAGGCTAAACTTTGTTAATACAGTGTGCCCTTTCCAGTCTTCAAATATTCATAAAGTGTTTCAAATACTGCACAAATATTATACAAGACACATCTCCTGGATGCACTGGTACGCATCTTCAGTGATGTATCCTGGGGTCATCAGGTGTTTCGGGTCTCACAACATCATACACCCTCACCCAGGTGACCCAGCCGGGGTGATCAGGCCCCGACTTGCGTACCAGTAGCTACCCACGGATCAGCCCTCTTAATCCACAACCACCAAGTGGCTATCTCTGCCGCTTCGCTCACAGCCTGGATGACCCTCTGTTTGGCTGCCCCAGCCACACCCAGTCGGCCTAGGACTTTGCAGAGTGATCGTCCCGCAAGGCCCCTACAACCCACTTCTATGGGCTCATAGAAAGTCTTCCAGCGCCTTCCCCTGCACTCCTGCACTAGTTCCTGGTACTTTCCACGTTTCCTTTCATTGGCCTCCTCAATCCGCTCTTCCCAGGGCACTGTGAGTTCCAGCATGATCAGCTCTTTTGAGGCCTCAGAAATAATGATCATATCTGGCCGGAGGGATGTTTTTGCAATGTGCTGTGGGAACTTAAGTTGTTTACCCAGGTCAGCCTGTAGCTGCCAATCAGAGGCTGTGTTGAGGAGGCCGGTTGTTTAAATGTGGGTGCACCTGGGGTTTCTCTCCAGCCTTTATGAAAGAGATTGCCTTCCTTGGAGCATGATGGTATATATAATGGTAATATAGACTACATTGCTATAGTACCCGGCTGGTATCTTCATATCAGCTATGCATTAGGCTATATGTTTAACCTCTTCATATTTTCCTGATGTTATGGCTTTATCTTCCTTGCAAAATGAGACCAGACGCTGCTAGCGCCACCCCTTTCATGTGACTGTACCTACAATGATAATTTCCAGTTTAGCTTGTCAAGATAACAAGTATTGTACGATCGCTCAGCCTCATGTTAGCATAAGTGACGGCAAAAAGCAGAAAGATATCCTGTGTATGTTAAACTTGCTTCATATTATTACAGGGAATAAAAAGGGGCAAAATCTTGACTGAAGTCAAGCATTGATGCGAATGGCATGAAGTAGTGGTAGCTAGATATACATCAGGAGCCTGATAGTAGATGAAACTCAGGTTCCCAGGTGATGTGAAGATAGCAGTGGAATGTCACATCAGATAAAAAACACACAAATCCAGCGAGAATGATCACTATCTTAAAAACACTACTCAAGGAGAGATAAAAAAACAGAGAAAACACTACGAATGACAATGATACTGTATTGATATTTCATTTATAAGTGACTTAACAGTTACTCAAGCCATGAGTTTCCAATCGTAAGCTGTTGTAAAGTAAAAAGAAGACCTTATTAGTGTGATAGTGACACAGTTTTTCAAGGCAGTATGTTTCAAGACCAATGGAAACACAGACCACACGTTTTTACTGAGAACTATTGGTTATTATTAAAATACTGTCGCTCCGTTGACAAGCCGTGCAGAGCATGTGGTTGAGGCACTAAGTGATTAGCCGTGCTGTCTGCACATTATAGGCCGACAAAGCTTTGAACCAACAAGGTCGAAATTGCAAGAGGCCCACAGTCGTTGTATTTTAGACGTCACATAAGTCTCCACAAAGTGAGATCAGCTCTATTCTTACCAACAACACTTTGGTCCTTATTGTGGCACAGATGGCAAAAAGGCTGGATATTCATATTCACAGCCTCATCATGTGTACCACAGTGAGGACTTCTCTTTAACATGGTTTTATTACATTTACAATGATTGCCTAACGGTGGAAAAGGGACCAGGACCCCCTCGTTCCACTGTTATTTCTGTTCACAGTTGCACTGATCACAGTCTGTGTTTTTATGGCAACACTGAATGTGTGCATCTGAGGCAGCATCACATAATTAATACGACAAAGCCGTCATTGTTGATACAAGAAGTGAATGAACAATGCTGGGAAATTAGAATTTTCTCCTGATTTTGTGACATTCTCATATGGGGCGCAACAAACTTACAAACATAAACACACTTCTGAAGACTCGCTCTGTCTTTATTTCTTGTTTTGCTTTTGCTACAAATTGTTTTAAATTTTTACCTGTGTTACTGTCAAGCCACATAATAACAGTAGCACAGGTAGAGGAGTCATAAAGGAAGTGAACTATCTGAGTATGTTGAGTAATACCAATGGCTTTGGCACGGACTACTATGTACAGTTCAGTTGCGATCCTTTCAATGGTGTAATGAGAGAATGTGGGATGTGGGCTGTAAACCTTTTTTGGCTCATGATCTGTGACATGCCACAGAGAAACAACACTACATGATAACGGTTGTTTTCAAAGGCCTCACTTTACATTTGAAATTTGGAGGATTAAATAAATCACATAAATTAAATAACAAATAGTTTGAATTTAAACTTCACACTGTAATATTATTAGCTGACTCTAAATTATTTAGATGCATACAGCTGTTTGACTTCAGCTGGAGACACAAGCTCCATTTTAGGTTGTGCCAGCAAGGTCCTCTGGTGTAAAACTGCTAAATCAAACATGCAAAGCAACCTGCTGTGGTAACACCCTTTAGCAAGAGATGAGCTGAAATTAGATTAGTCCTTCGATTCTACATTTTCCAGTCTTTTGTTGATCCGTTTTGGTGAGTCTGTGTCATGAATTAAGTATTTTTACCCAGAGAACTACTGCTCACTGGATATTTTCTCTTTTTTGGGCTATTTTCTGTAAACCTTAGAGATGGCTGTGTAGGAAATTCTCATTAGCTCAGCAGTTTTTGAAATACTCAGAGCAACAACCGTGAAATGTTGTTGGTACCAATGACTTAAATCACTTTTCTTCCCTATTCTGATGCTCAATTTGAACTTCAGGGCATGTTGACCATGCCTACACACCTAAATACACTCATTAACTGATTAGATATTTGTGTTCCTGAGCGGTTAAAGAGATGTAAGTAGCCATGTGGTCAGTGACTGTGTTATACCCTTTCAAGTTAATACGGTGAACAGGTTAGCAAACAAGAGTGTGATTTATATTATATTTAGTTATTAAGTTAAAATACTTATTTGATTAACTTCTATTAACATTAAAGAACACTAAAGATTGTTAAAATGTAGGTCTGACATTTTGTTTCAATCTCTACTGTCTCCTGAGAGCTCAGGGTTTAGCTGCTAAATCTTTCCATATGTTCTCTAGCAGCTGTACATTCTGCTGCTGATGCTGGGGGGTAAATTACTGGTTTGTACAGCCACATATGGCAAAATAAGCACAGTTTGAATACACGCTGTCAAAACAAGCGGCACACTTTCTTTTTAAAACAAGGCTGGAGAGTAAATGGACCTGTAGCCCACTGTATTTTAAAGAAAAGCCATTATTTTCTGCATCTGTATCAAATATTAACATATTTACATGGAGTGAAAAATACCCAGGGGCCTCAAATAAACGTCAGTGAGGCATACTGTAAAGTCAGCTATCAGTGTTTCTATTCCAAAAGCTTTTATAAGATTATTGAATGTTTGAATGTCGAAATGAAAGCAAACAAAATCCATGCAGAGGGCCTTGTCAGTTCCTTCTCCACCCTCCTAAGAACAAGGTTATCAAGATATGGAAAGAGCCGAAGGAAACATGGACTTAATGCCATATTTTCGCCACCAAGGTAGAATTACAGCATCCCAGTGTGCAGCCGTGGAGAAGGAGCCTAACAAATGCAGGAAGAGGGATATCTGTGTGACCCCTCACCCAAGACGACTAACTAACTGAGACATGAGGACAGATGGGTACTGTGTGTATGCATGTGTGTGTGTGTGTGTGTGTGTGTGTGTGAACAAATTTAGCCCATATGTTTTCAGTTTGTATGATGGCTGAAGACAGACACGGGGTGTGTTTAAGTATGCCTCCTATATAACCCTAAAAACAAACAGTGAATGAAAGAACAGCTTTGTTGGTCAGATCCAGCAGAAGTGCAACATGCAGCCACCAGGCAAGGGCAACAAAAAAGCAGTTTAGGACTGCTTCTTTCTGCCTGATGGACCCCTGAGTGGAACTATTTTAAATCAAATAAATAACAAGCAAGAGGCACTTTTACAGCTGATTTAACAATTTAAGTATGTTCATGAATTGTTGTTGTGTATTTTCTGTCTTAGACACTTTACCGTGGCTATGTTTTATGGCTTCCTGCTCATTCTTAAAGTGTCCCAGATGCATTCGAAGAAACACGATCAAGTTATAAATCATTGCCAGTGTAGCATATGTGAGAACACCTCGGTGGTGGCTGCCAGTAGATGGCTGACCGCGTGTCCAGTTCTATCTGCAGATAACATTGTGTTGGGTGGTTGGCTCACTGAGAGGATCTGAGCATGAAGTCATCCTGGGTCTGGCCTGGATTTCCCTGATAGAGAGACAGAGGGTGTTACTCTCTTATAAAGTCACGTCCAGTCCTTGAGACTGCTCTTCCTGCCCTGAGTGATATGCATGCCCACAGGTTCATTCTTACTCTGCATTTCTCAGAACCTTAGTCACCCTTTCGGCACTTTCTCAAAAAATCATAGCTTTCATCCTCCTTTTGTTTTGTTTCCTTGCAGGTTTCAAAACACCTTGTTGATTCCCAGGCAGAGGCAAGTGTGCTTAGCTGCACAGGGTGATATATTTTTTTTTTATATCAAACGCTAAAAATGGCTTTTAAATCTTAAACATGTTGTAATCAATATAAGTATAAATGATCTCTCAATGAAAGGCGTTGCTCATATTAACACTCTGAATCGGAATTCTCCCAAGTATTATATCATCTTTTAACACCTTTCATGGTATTGTTTTGGTTTCACAGATGACAGCATTTTTTTCCTTTTCGTTCTGCTGACTCTCAGCACATGTGGCTGTTGAAACCAATAACCCTCAGCAGTCAGGCAAAGTTACCAGAAAACATATGGAAACATTTAAAACGTATGAACATGGAAGAAAGGTGAGTTAGGTGACCTTGAACGTTGCATGGTTTTTTGGTGCCAGACAGCCAGGTCTGAGTATTTCAGAAACTGCTGATTTGCTGCTGATTTTCCTGCACAGACATCTCTAGGGTTTACAGAGACTGGTTTGAAAAAAGAGAAAATATTCACTGAGCAGCAGTTCTTTGGGAAAAATTGCCTTGTTGATTCCAGAGTTCAGAGAAGAACAGTCAGGCTGCTTTGAGCTGTTAGGAAGACAACGGTATACCTGAAATATAAACACTCATTGCAACTAAGGTATGAAGAAGTGAACCTTGGATCCACAGCAGAAGACCACGGATGTCAATCCGGTCAGCTAAGACCAGGAAACTGAAGCTATAGTTTCCATGGAGTCATCACAATTTATCTTAGATATTGGAAATGGATTGCCTGGTCTGATGAGTGTCAATTTCTCCTGCAATGTTTCAATGGTTGGGTCAGAATAAAAAAAAAAAAGCGACATGAAAGCATGAATCAGTCCTTATCAGTCAGAATCAGAGTAATTTATATTAATCCCAGAGGAAATTATGTGGTCACAGTTGCTCCAAGATGCTAAGCAAAGTACCTTACCTACTTTGTATCAATGATTTTCCTGGCACTTACTACCAACTTAGCATCGTTTAAATACCACAGTATTGTTGCTGACCATGACCATTTCTTTATGATCACAGCAGACTCATCTTCTACGTAAAGAACAATTAAGGTGGCTCAGATACATAAACATAAAGATACATAAACAGTTATCTACACATGTTTCTTTGTATTACTAAATGCACAAGAACTATTGTTAACCACTTTAAGGCCACCTTGCTGGTACTGGGTACTTTATTTATTTTGAGCACCTGGCTCTTTCGTCTACAACCCTATGAGAGACTTTATGTCCTTTTTGTAATGGCTGTCAGTATTTTTGCTACTTGGTAATCTTTGATTTTCATCAAAACAATATGAGAGAATATGAGATAATATTTTAAGGATCGGCCACACTAATTGTAATAACATAATTGTTACACTCGGCCAGACACTTAAATCTCTCTCGTGCACTTGTTCTCAAGCTGTTTTTTTAAAAAAGCCAATAAAGTTTCACAAAGGTCAGAAGATGTCAGCTTATTTATTTTATAAAAATAATCATATTTACTCAAGTCTCTACACACCTGACCCACAGTGGCTCTGTGTCCCAGAGCAATAGAATTAATGTATATGAATAATATATTAATACATGTCCCAAGGAATGCATCATTCTGGAAAGGTTGTATTCAGGTTGTGAGAAAGTCAGTGCAACAAGTGATATGTGCACAAAAGTCAAGGAGTTTTCTCCTGAGTGGTCGTCCTAAAATGCATCTTTCTCATCCAGGTTCTTACATCTAGTCGGGCACAGGACTTACATCCTTCCTCCATTCACACCTCCTGTCTGCCCTCCCCTCTCCTTACCCCATCTCCATTGTATGCGCACCGATTCTCCGCTTCCATAGTGCCTGGTGTTGCTAGAGCGGAAGCTGCCCCTTCTTTATTCAATGGTGAGAACAATTCATGCCTTGTATCTCACCCAGTCTCTCTCTGTCACTCTCTCTTCTAGGGGCGGACTCAGTCAAGCTCTCAGGATGGCTCATTTCCTCATGCAGGGCTGAAAGCCTGAAAATCTGTAACCCCCCCCCCCCCCCCCCCCCCCCCAGTTGCAGTTGCAGTTCCCAGGTTGTCTGTGACTTTTACATCTAATATCCTCTGACTCAAGCTCAGGGAAAGTGTCAACAGTTTAAGAATGACTTATTCAAGCTGGAATCTTCTGATCTCACAGTTAATTTATCTACTGAATGAACTCTTGTTCATTCTGGGTCTTTGGAGGTGAATGATGCGGTTGAAATCCCTGCCAGTTTGTATAAAACATTTAATTCGCATGTATTGAGGCATTTAGGATACAGCTGTGGTTGCTCCTGTTCAATCATGTAAAGCTTGACCAGGAAGTAATCCACCTAACCACCTCCTACACCGCAGTCACCATGCTACTTCATTTATAGCAGTCAGAAGTCATTCTGGGTTCCCGTTTTTATCTCTTTAGCCATGTCTTCCACATTTTTAAAGCTATATGAATGACAACTTCTTATTTCAACTGTGTTTTCAATTTTTCAGTCCTCATATCGTCATAAAGACATTGACAGATGCTATGCTGAATTACCGAATGAGTAGAAAGCAGTCACAAAATCTCTTTCTTACAAAAAGACTGTAGCAGACTGCTGAAAATGCCAGATGAAGTTGGTGAGAGTTTATCAAACTTTGCCAAAAAACACTCAGAAATTAAAACACTATTATCAGACTGCAAACAAGTTGGGATCTGATATCGGTGGCCCACTGAACAACCAGACACAGGAGGATGGTGTTTGCTAGTCTTAACAGGACACGGAAGGGGAAGCCTTAAACACAAATGCAGGTAGTTAGTCCAAACAGTCCAATCTTCTCACCGTTTAAACACACTGCTCTCTTTTCCAACAAAATGTCACACAATAACCGGTAAAAAATATTTACCAGTGAACAAACTTTAATTTGTCAGCACTACTACTGGCTTTGTCATGACACATTTTACTTTCTCAGCAAACAGAATTTAATGCATATGAGTTTTTTTGTCTGCCATTTCCTGTAGTAAAGTGTGTTCTGCGGGCCTGGTTATGCACTTCCAGGCTCTAAATGACCCTGTCCCATGAGACTAATGCCCGTGTGACCAACTGAACACATGAAGGTCAGAGGGTTGGTCCAAATTCAACAAATATGACTTCCCAAAACACAATGGTAGAACTCATTTCCAGCTGGGCGCAAGAACTCAGCCCTGAAACACACAATGCTGTGGCTCGCGACCAAATGCGACACATGTAGGGCCTGTGTGTGTATGTGTAGATTCATGTGAGGAGGTGTGTGTATTCATTATATGTGAATTTTAACTAATTTGGAAGGCTTGGCATGGTTTTGTTTTGGCTTCAGTTTAGTTTCACCATGTCATGCTCCTAGACTGCAGCTTTTGTCTGTCTTCTCACCAGTTTCTGTTGGGTAATACAGCAAGTGTTCACTCAGTAAATTCTGAATGCCTTCACGAATGGTTTCACCCTTTCTCCCCATTTCAGGAAAGAGACACCAGCTCGGCACCAGTTTTCGAAGGAAATGAAAAATTTGACTGAGAAGAATGTTTTTTTGTTTTTTTTTCCTGAAAGCGAAGAACGTCTGTGTGAAAGTGGAAGCATAACAAAGACAGTTGCTAGCGAAGCGATGGTATCTGAATGTCAGAAAGCTTTACTCAACACCACTCAAAAACCAAATTGATGATTCATGAAGAAAAAGGATTTAAAAATAAAAGGAAAGAAACACAAAGAAAAACTTTGTCAGTGAGGCAGTAGGTCATGGAATACAAAGAGAAATGATGAAACTCAGATATTCACACACACATGCATGGCCTTATGTTAGCAGACTAAACAAACAAGTTTAGAAACAAGCGTATCCCTGTCTTTAAAACATAAGCCTTATGTCACTGAGGTCATAGTGTTCTGCTCTGTCATGAGACACACTGCTGCCCTCGGGTCACGTTGTAATCTGTGAAGGGCATCGCTGATGCCATCGCTTTAAACCCGCAGTGAATGTCTCCTCTGTGTGTACAGAACTATGAGCAACAGAGATGATTCATGTGAAGTTCATGTGATTAAAAGAGTGTGAAAAAAGACACAATAACATTATGAGTTTGAAAACAAGAGGTTTTTTCTTTAAAGTGCTGTGTGATCAAACTGGGCTTGTAAAATTCTGAACTGATGACGTGCAGCCGTGCAACAAAAACTCAGATGAACACACCACTACAGCTTCCATCAGTAAGTGTGAGCGCCTCTATAGAAGCAGATGCTTTGGCAATTTGCTGGCCTGCAAAGGTCAAGGAAGAAAGAGATAAGCAGTTATCTTACAGAAACAATTGTTGCCATTTAGGAAAAGTCATGAGGGGATTTCAAATCAAATCAAATCAAATCACTTTTTATTGTCACATCACATGTGCAGGCACACTGGCACAGCACATGCGAGTGAAATTCTTGTGTGCGAGCCCCACAAGCAACAGAGATGTGCAAACACAACAACACAAACGAGCAAAATACAAGAATGGCCAACCTGAAACTAATAAATATATGTACAATATATAATAGTGTATGCATTTCTGGATGTGTATACTAAATATTTTCCTACGTGTGTGTGTGTGTGTGTGTGTGTGTATACACATTTTTACAAATTAAATAGTAAAAAAATAAAATAAAATAAAATAATAATAATAATAATAAAATATATAAAATATACAGAGTTGAATATGTGCAAAACAAGTGGCATTTATATACAGTGTGGAGTGCATAATGTTGAAGTTCCAGTAGTGAAGCTGAGGTGTCTATGACGTGTTCAGCAGTCTGATGGCCTGATGGAAAAAGGGGATTTCCAAACAACTGGAAGTTCCTAAATCTATAGAGAAAGAAAAATACTTACAAGTGGAAAAAAAATTCACATGGCTGCCAGTCTTCCCAGCAAATTTATCTAAAGGTCAGACTGTTGCTCAGAGGAACTGGAAAAAATATGAGTTACATCTCAGACTCTACAGGCCTAAGTTAGTATGTTAAATGTTAAAGTTCAGAACAATCAAAAAACGACTTGTTTAGAAGAAAGCCGGTAGAAAGCCTCTTCCAATGGCAGCATGGCTTAGGTTTGCAAAGCTGCATCTGAACAAACCACAAGATGTTAACACTAAAGTCCATTGGATGTATGAGATCAAAGTGGAGATAATGCACAGTGGCACATTGGGTGGAAACCAAACACAGCATATGAGCACAAACACCTCATACCAACTGTCAAGCATGGTGGAGGAGGGGGGTGATGATTTGGTTTTATTTTGCAGCCACGGGAGCAACACCTTACAGCCACTGAGTTAGCCACAAACTCCGCTGTATACCAACGTATTCTAGAGTCAAACGTGAGGCCATATGTCTGACAGTTAAAGCTTGGCTGAAAGTGTCACGCAACAGGACAATGATCCCAAGCACAGCTGCAAATATAACCGAATGCCTGAAAAAGAAAAGAATGAAAATGTTGCTGTAGCCTCATATATAATAATCATTAACATGTTATGTCATATCACAATCATATGGCTTGGTACACTAAGAATATAGCCTTCCTGTCTTATCATTTTATGTCAAAACCAAAGATTTAGATATTTTATACATATATATACACATACAATACATACATGTCAAGAAGTGTGCTGATAAACCTTGAAGGCAAGTCGCAAAAAGAAATGATAACAGTTGCTGTGCACAGCAGTAACACAGCTGGTGGTGCTGAATCTTCCTCAGGCTATGCCCTCTTCTGAGAGGATGGATCAAAAATTCATGGATGGCATGGAATATATCTCTGTCTTCTGTAATCTCGGTCTTTTCTCCTTTTCTCTCTAGGCTCAGTGATGTTGCTACCGAACATCCTTTGCATTTGTGGACGTGCAGCCTCAGAGTTGCTGGATGCCAGTTCTCTGTTGAGTAATGATGCCCCCTATTGTGAGATTATACAAATCAATTTCAAAAGTGTGTAATGCATGAGGACTGCTGTGCATAATATGCAGGCATTTTAGCTGACTGTTGAACTTCGATGTCTTTAGAAAAAAGTATTAGAGGAGAACTGTGGGTCTGCAGGAAGTTATACATAAGATTAGGCCCATGGGATGGTTTAATATGCTTGTTGGGGTCACCAATTCCCATTAAAAAATGTTATTAGAAATTAACTGATGTTTCCTGCCTTTTAATTTGGGTTGCTGGCAATATTGACATCAACACTGACAAGTTTTCTTTTCTTATTATTCCATGTTCTGTTTTTCTCTGATTCCTTTGATCCACTTACTTCATTTCTTCACCTTGTAAAAAGCTTCTTTTATCAAGTATTTTGATATTAAAGTGTGAGTGCTTGTTTGAAGCTAAGAAAAAGAGTATTTCTATGTGCACTGCAGCCCCTGTTGGTGACTGCTTCCACAGAGAGTGATGAGAGTCCAGCCATTAACTGCAGCAAGGACACGACCCCACGATGGGGTCAAAGCAGAAGCACAAAAGAAAGAAGAAACAACCTTCTGCTTTAATTGCTGATGAAGGTGTAATTGTACTGTATGCAGTCCTTATATATGTGTTATGTGTCGTGCATACAAAAGTGTTTTGTTGCTTCTAAAGTACTCCTCCTCTAAAAATGTTTTCCCTCAGGGAGTGGTGTGAGATGTTCATTGTGTGAAGGGTAACGGGGAGGCCAAATCAAACCAACCCCCTGCTACTATGTGTTGGAATCACATAATGCATATTGTTAGATGTAACAGAGGTCTTAAATTGCATCACATTTATAAGTTCATTACAAACCTAAGATTTTGGTTACTTTCTCTCTTTCAAAGGCACTGTGAGCAGGAAATGCATGGCACCATCACGCTGTAGGAAGATCACCGTACGATATGTTTGTTAGCGTGTTGGCGTTCTGATTAACGTCCAGTTGGTGCCCTGCTTCGAGGTCTAATCTGGCCTCACGCCTCAATGCACATGCTCAATAGGGTCCGCACCCTGCATCATGACATCATGTCTTTGTGCGAAATCCCGGAGCCATTCACGGGCCCACCGTAGGGCTTAGCATGCAAGCGTCCACTATACCAACACACAGCTCTTTAAAGGGACTCCCCTGGTCCCCCAGCTCAGTGGATACACCCTGAAGCCTCTACAGGGCTCTGCGCATGGCTTCTATTCTCCAACGCACAACGGGCGGAGCCCATGTGCCACCCAGGGCCAGAGGAAACAAGGATTTGGCCTTTTTGTTGGGAACATTTCTATAAGGGAAGATATGATTGCTCCTGGACACATGGAGACATACTATATCTCTATAGTCAGGCAACATTTACACTCAAGTTCCTGGCTGCCATGTCAGGCAGAGAAAAAGTGTAGCAAATGATTCGGGGACGTTTAACCCGGCAAGATAGTGCCTCGTGCATGGTTTGCTAAAGATTACATCATTCATTTGTGAAAAGCTGTGGGATCAGCGGAGCTCTGTTTGGAGGCCAAATCTGCCACCAACCAACAGATCAGAGAGCAGACATCAAGAGGTGGATTTGCTACTTCACCAGCCCTGTGATGTCACCTAGGCTTGTGAACACCATTGGCTGAGAGAGAGTGAGGGCAGGCTGTAACATGGGCAGAGCGGAGATACGCCCATAAAAGGAGTGATGACTTTTATCGATTAATGAATGCTAACTCTGAGTGCTGATACATCTTTTACACGTGGCTTTCGAGCATGAGGTCACCTCCAGCGTCTATCTGAAAAATCTGTAAAATAAACTGAGAAAACAATTAATCAGTGATGGTGCATCTCTTTCTTTTATTAGATATTGATAATGCTTACTACTTTCTGTTAATCAAATAGGCTGCGTCACTCATCTCGCAAACTCATGTATAAATAAATGGGAAAAGTCACTAAGCCATGCAAACATGACATAAGACGCTAAACAGTGTGACTTCAGGAACAAGCAGAATAGCCATATAGCTCTTTTAAGAACAAGAGCATTGTTCAAACATCTTTCACTGAAGCCAGGGACTACAGGGCATTTGTGGAACTTGGAAGCGTGATTGTGCAGAGGGAAGTGAGTTGTGTAAC
The DNA here is from genome assembly GCF_041146795.1 of Maylandia zebra. Lineage (NCBI taxonomy): Eukaryota > Metazoa > Chordata > Actinopteri > Cichliformes > Cichlidae > Maylandia > Maylandia zebra. The sequence goes on along the minus strand of NC_135182.1, from coordinate 18,152,527 downwards.
TGTCAGACTGTGACTGTCCTGTAATTGTTCTGTTCTTTCCTTTAAGTTGGGGCATCGATGTTTTACCAAGAGAGCGAGTTTTCAACAGTTTAGACTAAGAACAAACAAAAGCTTTCTTCAAATAAACTCTTGCAAAGTTCAAGTGGGGTTTATAATAAAAGTATTAAATGTTGGCACAAAGAAATCTCAATGTTGATATTGAACAGGGCAAGCCTGCCGGGCTGGTAAGGTTTTGCATTTCAGTACAAAAACATCCTAATGCAAAACATCCTAATTGCTTATACTTATACTCGTATGCTCATACAGAAACATGGGGCATAGTAAAGCCATTTATTCACACAACACCATTTTACAGACAAGTAGCAACAAACATATGTTAAATCATTACTGGTAATGTTTTTAATGATGGTAATTATGAAGACTTTACACACAGATACTACAAAGGCAGTAAGGTTGAAGTTGCATCTTTATACTAATTAATTAGGAGGACAAACCTTTACCAGTGTAAACTTCAGTATAATCCTAAAGATTTTTACTTTAAGTAATCTGATTACATGAAAATGGAATGCAAAATGTTAAATCTAATGGTATCTGGTCAAGCAAAATGTACTTGACCAGTATACATTCTTTTATTACAGAGCATATTTTTAAAATGATTATTTTTTGCATCAATTAAACCTTTGATTTGATCTTTTTCAGCTGTCAAAATGATTGCTTCATGTTTACGAGGGCATAGAATCATTCTTTTGAGTGTAAGCATGTACAATTTATTTCTAAAGCATTTTTCAAGAAAAAAAAAACTGTTGCTCAATATCACAAGATGAGATGCCACATATAAAAACAAATACAAAAAATAAAAATAAAAATAAATCTTCAGAGTGTTCAAACATTGCAACTTGTTACAAGGTAAGATCAGAAAGATTTGGTCAGTAGACCACAAAGACCTGCTAGACCTGCTAGCTTTCCTGCTAAAAAAACGAATATTATTAGTTTGATTTTATTCCCGTAGGTAAAGGAAGGCTTACTGACTGTCATTATGACAATTCAAATTACACTTGGTGGATCATTTCTTTATTATATGTTATAACTGATGGTTAACGCAAATATCTAATCCGCCAATCATTTGGCAGCAACTCAAAGCATTTAGGCATGTAGACGGGATCGAGATGACCTGCTAAAGTTCAAACTGAGCATCAGAATGTGAAAGAAAGGCCTAACTCCATGGTATGGAGGCCTATCTCCCCCCACCACTCCCCCTGCCAGTGGCAGACGCCCTCAGACATCGGTGCATTGGTGGTTCTTTGTGTCCGGGGATGGGCATCCAGGTACCCACCGGCTCACTCCTGGTGGCTGCTTGTCCCCCACCCCCTTCGGGTGGGGTGCCCTCGGCCTCTCGGCCTGGGGGTCGGTCACTCTGGCACAGCTGGCTGCCGGCAGAGCTCACGGGCACGTCACTGCAACCCCCCTGGCTTCTGCTCCGCGGCTGCTGAGCGACCCCTCATCTGGGGCTCTCCTCAGCTCTTTCTGGGATAGTGGTGCGGCTGCCCCTCTGTTAGTCTTCCTTGGTCTCCTTTGCTCTTGGGGCCTCTGGATGTCTGGAGCCTTTATCTCCTCCATACCTGCTTCATGCCCTGGAGGATGGGGCTGTGGCTCCCCACACCCTCTAGCAGATCATTACATGAAGGAACCTTTTAAATACAAGCTCACAGGTGTACACACGGGTGCTCACACACACAAACTACACCCTTTTTGGCTGCTACCTATATTCACATAGATCATCGCTATGATGTTGTTTATTATATTGCTCTCTTTTTCTTTGCTTGTTTTCTCTTTTTTCTTTCTCAACAGATGATCCAGGTGATTGATATATGTACTTTTTGTCTGTTTGTTTTGTTGGTTTTTTGTTTTTGCCCTTTATCACGGTCCCTCTTCCCCACTCTTTTACTTTCCCTCTTTCTTTCTCCCTTTTCTTTTCCCCAGTCAAGTCTGTCCCGTGTTCAGCAAATGAAAATAAAATAAACAATAAAAGCAAAGGTGAATCAAATAGACCAATATGGCAAGGCTGGGATGGTCCATTTGGTAAAGTAAATCCGTCCGGCATCTTTCTTTGCCTTTAGACAACAATTCTGATGGCAAAAGAACCAAACGGGACAGGAAAGAAAAAAAAAGAATATGAAAGAAAGGCAATTTAGCAATTTAGGGAACTTTGATCGGCATGATTGCCGATGCCTGAGCTAATCTATATATTGCAGAAACTGCTGATCTGCTGGGATTTGCCGCACAATCGTCTCTAAGGTTTACAGAAAATGATCACCAAAGGAAAAAATAATTAGTGAGAAGCAGTTATCTGGGTGAAAATGCCTTGTTGATGTCAGAGGTCAGGGGAGAATTGCCAGACTGCTTCATGGAGATAGGAAAGTAATAGTAACTCAAATAATGGCTCATTAAGGCTGAGGTATGCAGAAGAGCTTCTCTGAATGCACAACATGTTGAACCTTGACCAAAATGGTCTACATCAGCGGAAGACCACACTGGGTTCCAACACTTTCAAGTAAGAACAGGAAACTGAGACTAAAAATTTTGGATGAATGCTGCCATCTAAGATGGCACAAAGCTCAAATCATTCCAAACTTGAAGTTGGCACTGTACTCAAATGGGCTCCAGTGTAATCAGATTTTGAGCCACCTTTGGGATGAAGTAGAATGGTAGATTACCATCATGCATGTGCAGCCAAAAAATCTCCATCAACTGTGGCATGCTATCATATTGACCAAAACCTTTGAGTATCTTGTCAAAGATACAAATATTTCAGAACGTTCTGAGTGCAAAAGCAAATCCAACCCAGTAGTAGCCAGGTGCAGCTAGCACTGTAGCCTGCAGGGTGTCCAGTGAATGAAGTTTATTTGGACATTAAGCCACACTCCAAAATCTATGAATTGCCCGAAAAAGATACCAAAGTACCAAAAAAGGGCAGCACAAAAACAGTCAAGCTGAATTCCACTGCCTTATTTCAGTGATAAATGCAGCTTCACCTAACAATTTGTAAGAAAAACAGAACCCTTCAAAGATTACCTTTGGTGCAGTCTGGCTGGTACTTTTTCCATGACATATAAACTTTCTAAAGTACCCCTCTCTCTCTTTGTACCCACACTCACTCACTCATCCTTCACTTTGTGACTCTATCTGGTAATCTGTGCTGTTGGTTTCAGAAATGGTTTTTACTCTCCTTTCTTTTCTGCTTTTCTTGAGGTTACTCAAAATAACATAACTATCAGTTGCTGGTTTCTGGGTTTGCCTGTCTGCTTTCTCAGTCACAAGTCCTCCATTTTTTCACCTTTCTGACAATAGCCTCCATCTGTGGAGGATGAAAGATTGAACTTAATATTGGTCTGGTGACTACAGTGGGCTTCTTTGTACGAAGTAATAGTGCTCAACCCTTCCCTGCTGTACCTTTCTTTTCCATCTTAGCAGTTACTGCTAATGAACCAGTTCAAACTGGTGAAGTTCGTCATGTTTATCACTGACATGTTCCACATATCAGGATAAACTGGACAAATTGGAAATTAACCTGCATCGTCTAACATCTCAACGTGTATTTTTATGCTTTGTGGAGTGGAAATATGACTTATTTGGTTTGGTAGAAAATTATTTATTTATATTTTTAAATAGGCATCACATACCAGTTCGCCTATCTTTATGTTTTATGTAATAGCCTTATAAAACTCATGGTGATTTGTTAATAGTGTAATTGTCAAAACAATGGAAAACAACCTCACTGGGCACCGCTGCAGCTTTTCCTCTGTGCAAACATCTGTGGAATGACTCTGAGATCAAAGTTTGCAGCTGAATGTTTTTCTTCTCTCAGCTGGCAGAGTTTGACTAGTTCCCTAATAGAGACATTACAGCGTGTACAATCATTCAGTGCTTCACATTTTTCACACATAAATGACACACGTATGAGATACATACACACACAAAGGTCTCTTCTAGCATTAAAAAACTCACATATTGTTCATCTAAAAGTTAAAATTTTAAATGTGTTTACATAATTTTTTTTTTATAAAATTGCCTTTATGGTATTTTTAAACCAGAAATAATATAGATAACAGTGTGCAAACAAACAAGATGTATAGTCCTGATTTATGTACAGAATACGAATTAGAGACATGCTTATATTTAACAAAAGTCTTTGTTTCATATAAGGACGAGTACTATTTTTTTCTTCATTTATTGAGAGACGCAGATTCTAATTTATTAAAGACAAAAGAAAAAGACTGTAACTGGTGAAAGAGGTTTTCCTTTTTTTAAGTAATATCTTAATTTTGAAATGTTGGAGATGGAAAGCCAAGAAAAAAAGTGCAGAAGCAGATTTTCCCAATCATCCATAGTAAATGTTGTGTGGATATAAATGTCGTGTTACTTGTAAACCATGTGCAGAATAATCACAGCCACATGCCAGACATAGTTGTAAAAGTCATTCAGTCAGACAAATAAAAGTGGACAGGAGCAAGCCACTGTTTCCTCAAATTTGGGAAAATACATTAATTAACCCTTTACATAGTTGAAATGACCTAATGCTCACTTTAGATAATCGTATAAACAACAGTGTTCAGTGTTACCGCACAAGGACATAAGCTCTCCTTCAAAGTTTGTCACTGACCTGCCTCTCTGCTCTAATGTTGGCCTGCACAGCCGGAAGCACACGCTGCTGCTCTTGTATCCTCTACTGTATCTATGCTTCTGTATACAGTATGCATGTTCGAGGAAGTCGCATGTATGTAGCCTGACTGCTCCGCTGTGGACCCGGTGCCCTGGCAGTACAGTGGCCATGTTGGTGTGGGAGCCTGAGGCCTGCTCCCATACATCCCCGCTCTGGTTTTGTTGATCCTATTGTCTCCTGCGTCACCACACGTCGCCCGGCAAATAAAGGCCGTCTGGCTCCAAGCTTAAATATTGCAGCAAACTAAAAACCAACCATCAGAGCCGATTCATTCACATCTGCTCAGTGGGGCGACAAGGACAGGGCTTTAGGTGGGAAAGAGGGCAGAAAAAAGTTCACTTTTCCCTGCTGGGTGCCAAGAGAACGGGACAGGACTCAACTTCGCCGGAGCCGCAGCTGTGGCAAGTTGCCCATTTGATTCGATTTATTATACATTTCAGGAAAAAGGGACTTTATTTTTATTTAGTGATCTCTTTTTTATTGGTTTATTTAGATATACAGTGTGTTATAGTCTGATAGCTTAGCAAAAGTAAAAGCTTGTAGTATTCACATTTGTTAACTTTCGTTAGTCCAGTTCACGATGAGAATATGCAGCCATTAGTACAGTTAAATCAATGCCTAGCTTAAAGGTTATTTTCATATTTGAAATTACCAGCAAATTGCTGTTTGTTGTTTACTTTCATCTTTCTGTATATTTGTGAATGTGTCCGTACAAATCAAATTTACGATCAAATTCTGGCGTTTGTTTGATTTTTAAATGTTTGCAAGTTTTTTCCTCTCATGCATAGCTTACTTTTGGCACCCTCTTTTCCCCTCCCCCTGTTGGTCCCTGCCTACCCCACCCTCCCTGTCCATCTGCACCCTTCGTGTCCCTCCCTACCCCACCCTTCATTCTGCAGTGCTACGGACCGATCATGGGTGACTGGAGTTTTCTGGGTAATATTTTAGAGGAAGTCAACGAGCACTCTACGGTGATCGGCCGGGTGTGGCTCACGGTGCTCTTCATCTTTCGCATCCTCATCCTGGGCACAGCAGCAGAGTTTGTGTGGGGCGACGAGCAGTCTGATTATGTGTGCAACACACAGCAGCCTGGATGTGAGAATGTGTGCTACGACGAGGCCTTCCCCATCTCCCACATCCGCCTGTGGGTGCTGCAAATCATCTTTGTGTCCACGCCGTCTCTGGTGTACGTGGGTCACGCTGTCCACCATGTCCACATGGAGGAGAAACGCAAAGAGCGGGAGGAGGCAGAACTTAGCCGGCAACAGGAGCTGAGTGAGGAGCGTCTTCCTCTGGCACCTGACCAGGGAAGCGTCCGCACCACTAAGGAGACCAGTACGAAAGGAAGCAAGAAGTTCAGGCTGGAGGGCACCCTGTTGAGGACCTACATCTGCCACATCATCTTCAAGACACTGTTTGAAGTGGGCTTTGTGGTGGGCCAGTACTTTCTGTATGGCTTCCGCATCTTGCCGTTGTATAAATGCAGCCGCTGGCCCTGCCCCAACACGGTGGACTGCTTTGTGTCTCGCCCCACGGAGAAGACTGTCTTTATCATCTTCATGTTGGCTGTGGCCTGTGTCTCACTGTTCCTAAACTTTGTGGAGATCAGTCACTTGGGCCTGAAGAAGATTCGCTTTGTCTTTCGAAAGCCAGCCCCTGCTCCGGGGCCTTCCCAAGGCGAGGGGTTGGCCCCCCTGCCGCCACAAGGGAAGAGCCTGCCCCCCCTGGCTGTTCCCTCTCTGCAGAGAGCAAAAGGTTACAGGCTGCTGGAGGAGGAGAAAGCTCCCCCCATGACTCACCTCTACCCACTGGCTGAGGTGGGCATGGAGGCTGGCAGAGGGGCCCCACCCTTCCAGGGGTTGGAGGAGAAAGCGGAGGAAGTGCTGCCCATGGAGGACATCTCTAAGGTGTATGACGAGACTCTGCCCTCCTATGCCCAGACCACTGAGACAGGAGGGGTGACATTACACGAGGAAGAGGCTGAGGAGGTACAGGCACCAGAGGCGGAAGCAGAGAGGGTGGATCTGGCTGCAGAAGAGGACATCGAGGTAGAGGAGGCGGTGAATGGGGAGGGGGCAACTCCAGCAGAGGCAGGAACGGAAGCTGCGGAAACGATAGAAGACAACAGGCCGCTGAGCCGACTGAGCAAAGCCAGCAGCAGGGCCAGGTCAGACGATCTCACCGTATGAACCTGTGAGACACCTGCACACACTAAAACGTTCAATGTGAAAGAGAGCACACACACCTATCTCAAGACAATGCACACTCTTGAACAGGCAGGTCAGAAACCAAATGTATGAAAAACAAAATCAACAGGGACTAAAACCTTTTAGGATTACCAAGTTACAAAAAACCCCAACAAAAACAAAAAAATGTTTGTGATAACTATGAAATATTAAAAAAAGAGTAGATTAGAAAAACAGGAGTTTTTTTTTATTAAGCGTGTTCTTATATTTAAAAATATATTGAAAGGACACATGTGAGGGAGGATGTTTTTACTTGACGATCCTTGTTCAATTTTTAGAAACATCTTTTCTATTGAAAGACTTATAATAGTACATACTAGAGGGATAGACCTTTTTACACAGGGTTTGAGTAGATAGGGGAAAAGGGGGGTTATAATATACTTGTGTGTCTGCATTTCAGTTCTATCGCCGTAGTTAGGCACCGACTTTCATTCCCATTCAGGCACCACATACTGCAAATGCAGCATGTTGCTGCAAGCCTTGCCAGTGAGAAGGCTCTCGCGTGGAAAATACACCTGACTAAATGTCGGCACATTAACGTGTAGCCTGCAAAGGTCTTTGTGAAGAAGCAGAACAAGTCCATTTTCAGGTTTTAGAAGAGCATTCCTCTTTTGCACATTCAGAGGTTTCAGCTCTATGCAAGGCCTTTAACCCTCACAACACCTCATCCATTGCATCCATGTACACAGGATTCTTTTGAGTAAACAGAGATGTGCATCAGTATTGGAGCGTTTCTCTCTTTTTCATGTTTATATACCAGGTAGCGCAGCCAGAGCTGAGTAAGTCCGGAATAAAGAAAAAAGAAAAAAAAAAAAAACAGAAAAAAAGAGACCACATGTCGAATGTCTTTTTCAGTCCGCATTTCTTCTTTTTGAGATTTGCTTATGTTGTGTTGCCTTTAAGAGCGCTGCGTACTGTGATATCAACAGCCCGTGGAAGAGAGCAGAGCTTATTTTGCCCTATCAGAGAGTGAACTATAGCGGCGACCTCAAACCAAATCCTCTCTTTTCGTGCTATACAAACAAGCGTCCGGCCGATAAAGATCATGCACCATCAGCACAAAGTATTGTTGGAGGCGGGACAATAAAAGAAACCGTGCTCATCAATGAAAACAAGCATCCTTAACCTGGCTGTGGAGAAAAAAAATCTTTCTGCGTGATTTTATCCAAGCACAGCAGAGAACATACCCCTTAAGAAAACACAATAGTTGTGATATGCTTATAAATACAGAGAGAAACAACTGTAGGGGAGGGGGGAGTCCAGCTGTACATAATGCCCTATCACATGCCTAATATTGTACATAGTGTGCAGCTGTTTTTAGTTATTTCACTGTCCACTGCAAACACACATTCTCATTGTGACAACACTAATAATTTAATCCCACAAGCCCACTGTAGACAGAAAATGCCCAGCAGCAGGATCATACATCTATCTGAGTAAAGGAGACCCATTTCCTCACTATTACAAAGTGTGTTTAAGCCTTGGATTTATTAAAATCTTCTTTTTTACTCAAACCAATGCAACTGTGAGACTTCCAGTGCCTTTTCTGTAAGTGTTAATTATTGTAAGTGGTTTCATTGCTACGTAAACTTGATGTTTTACTTCCTTTTTTGTTTTTTATGATTGGTTTCATTTCTTTGTGACCCCTCTGTACACACAAACACCTCCACGTAACATCACGTCTCTGTAATATACCTACGACGATAATATAATGACTTTTATTTTAAACATGTTCAGATATAAGTGCATAAAGCTTCACGTTTGTGGACATTAACCCATTCATGCAAAATGAGCTGATGCTCAATCTGTGCCTCTATGCCACACATGTACATCTCACAGTGTTGGATTTGGGGGCACTTCACCTCCCATAATCCCATGTGGCAGAAACTGAGCCTTTAATGAACAGCCAAATTATTAAACACACATATAACAATGTTTTGCTCAAATATGCTGCTGGCTGTTTTGTACATCAATATGCTGGTATTGTATAGTTCTGTGTATTTTAAGACTGTTGCATTGCCTGTATGTTTGTAAGAATACATGATTAATCTTTGGAAAGGAGAAAAAAAAATCCTTTTTACTAACTTGTAGTCTTCTCTGCTGATAGATGTGTGGCTGTATCTTCTTTTGAAAAGTGAACCGACGCAATAAAAAGTCACACGTGGTCAAGACGTGTCGTGTCAGTGTTTCTCTGGGGAGCATGCACCCAATGACGCACACTGAGTGAAACAAGATACAACATCAAAACAGAAATAAGAGGAAGATAGAAACACAGAAGAATTCCAGTCCACCCCCTACACACTATAGATTTAGTAACTGTGTAGGGTGTAGTGGGTAGAGTAGTGGGCGATGTGGGCTTAAGTTTCAGCTTGTAATATTTGGTGTAACACAGACTTGTGCTTTTTCCTTTATACTGACTAAATGAAAATCTAACATGAAAACTCTATTTATTGCACAGTTCAAAAGTCTGTTATTCAGTTCAGATTTTCCAGTTTTATATTATCATTTTGATTTGCCTTTTTTTTAATAATAGATCAAAGACATTTGCCAATGCAGAAGCAGAAATATCAAACTGTGGACGTGCATATATTAAATAATAAAAAACAACAATGTATTTATCTTTTTCTTCTCCTTTCGGCTGCTCCGTTGAGGGGTCACCCGAACAGATCATTTGTCTCTCTCCCTATTTTACTCCTGCCTAACAGCTCCACAGTCCCTATATTCAAAGACCCTACCCCTCTGATATCTCTCTTGCTGTGTCCAAACACACCTTCTCCCTCTCCTCCTCTTCCTCGGTCTTTGATCAACAGCGGCACAGCTATCCATGCTGGTCAACAGCACTGATGGCAATTGCCCTTTCTTGGGGGCCTGCATTGGGCTTTGGCCTCCCGTGGAGGTGTTAAAACAAAATTATTATAATGCAGAACTTTCTATTTCAGAATGACACTTATTAAACCATTAGGCTGTATCTTAACACTTTATTTTTGCAGATGTTATGATTAACTAAAATATTTAAAAATGATCAGATGTAGTGGAGATTGTATACGATTGAAATGTAAGTATATAGGAGTATGTTAACGTTGCACTATGGTAAAAATGGCAAATGGCCTGTATAGCGCTTTACTAGTCCCTAAGGACCCCAAAGCGCTTTACACATCCAGTCATCCACCCATTCACACACACATTCACACACTGGTGATGGTAAGCTACAGTGTAGCCACAGCCACCCTGGGGCGCACTGACAGAGGCGAGGCTGCAGAACACTGGTGCCACCGGGCCCTCTGACCACCACCAGTAGGCAATGGGTGAAGTGTCTTGCCCAAGGACACAACGACCGAGACCTATACTCAAGTACATAGAATTAATTTCACCCATGACTACTTGCCATCCTCCCAGGTATTTGAGGAACTAGGAACAACATGACCCTAGAGTCTGCGACAGATAGAAAAGAGAAGCAATCACTATCAGATCTTAGAGTAACTGTTTCCCATTTTTACTTAATCTTCTTCTTTCTGGACGAGCAGAATACACTCATTCATTGTTCACAGTTTTTAATTGTCTCTAAGTTAAACTTGATTTAACCAGTCAAGTGATGAAAGGCTGTGAGGCACCACTAAGGGGCAGTATTGTTAAAATTAATTTTAGTCCACATGCCTGTTCTATGGCATAATTTTGCATGTGGTAATCTGAAGATCATGGCTTTCTGTCTACATTTTTATACTATTATTTGTCATAAACAAAATCTCTAACATCAAACAAACTTTAGATGAGGATTAACAGAAAATTCCATTTCAGAGAAACTTTTGTTCCCTCTACATCTTGCGGCATCTTGGGCTTCCTCTTGAGTTAAGATATAGATCTTGTGGTATCACCATATCCTGTACACCTATTTTGCAAAGTTAAAAGTTGTATTAAGATAAAAATGAGGGCTTGGTAAGGCTGAGGAAAGCCAAGTGAGACAGTCATAGCATATTATTATTTTACTACTTTAATAACAACCATGTAGTTCCACAGTGTTTTTCTTCAGTCAAGTTGTGGTATCGCAAGAAATAAGTGGTTATATAAATATATGAGTATACATAATAGTTATTATTCATAGATACCTACATCCTAAGTTCCTGTTAATCTTCTGAAAGAAACAGAATGAATGTGTTGTTACAATGGTAATGCCAGGAGAGGCAGTATTAGTTCTGTGTTACATTAATGTGTAAGGAAGTGGAAGAAGAGTGTGTCCTGTAGGAGGCAGTAGAAAATGGATGCTCATGTTCTGTACATGCCCTGAAAGTAAGGTTCAGTAAACCAGTGCAACGATACCCCGGTGTAAGGCTCAGTTATTGTATTTTTATTTTTTGAAGATGCAACATCTTTTTGGCGACGAGGACGTTTAGGGGGAAGGAGTTTGGGCGATCGGACTGAAAGAAAAGAGAAGAAAATAAAGTGATGGAGTCGGCTACAGGTTTGGCTAGCTTTTCAAAGAATGCAAAAGTTTTCGGCTGGAAATAGAAGGCAGTGACCTCGAAGCGGAAATGGCTACAATTGGTACGCTAGTAGCATTCGATCCAAAGAATCAGACTTGGGATGAGTACACGGAAATACTCGAGCAGTTTTTCGCAGCTAACGGGATCGACGATGCAGAGAAACAAAGAGCGATATTAATAAGTGTCGTCGGAGCAGCGACGTACAGCTTGATGCGAAACCTTCTCAGCCCGGCCAAGCCCAAAGACAAAACCTTCCAAGAGCTGGTGCTTCTGATGAAAAATCACTTCGATCCGAAGCCCAGTGAAATTGTGCAAAGGTATAAGTTCGACTCTCGCTCCCGCAAGCCGAATGAAACCGTCATGGAATATGTAGCGGAGCTGCGTCGCCTGGCACAGGATTGTAACTATGGCAACACGTTACAACAGATGTTGAGCGATAGGATCGTCTGCGGAATTAAGGATGACCGAATTCAGAGATGTCTCTTGTCAGAAATAGATCTCACTTTTGACAAGGCTCTGTCAATTGCAGTAGCCATGGAGACTGCAAATAAAAATGCACAGGACCTGCAGACCTCAGGGGCGTCAGCAAAATGTTTCAGTCTCGCTAGAGGACAACAGGAGAGTCGTACCTTTAAAGCAGAAAATAAAGAGTGTTATCGTTGCAAAGGAACCAAGCACACAGCAGCAGACTGTAAGTACAAACAAGAAAAATGTCATGCTTGTGGTAAAATGGGACACATAGCTAGAGCTTGTAAAAGCAAGACTAAACTGAACCAGAAAAAGTATGGATCGACATATGTAAAGAAAGAAAAAAAGCAGAGTTCACACTACAGTACTCACAATGTGGGCGAGAAAGCAGATAACAACAAAACTGATAGCTCTGAAGATGACTCTTTTATGTTGAACTGTGTCAAGTGCAGTCAAGGGCACAAAAGAAAACTGTTCAAGTTAGGGCGTGGCAGTGCGGTACACTTAAGAAGAGTAGACCCCTACACTGTGGATATGCAAATTGATGGAAAAAAGGTGAACTTTGAAATAGACACTGGATGTTGCCTAACAGTCATGAACGAAGCAACATTCAGAGAAACAGGGAAAGACAGCAAGCCCCCCAGCCTGCAGCCCATCAAAATCAAGCTCGAAACTTATACAGGGGATCCTGTTAAGGTGATTGGTGCAACACGAGTCAGCGTCAAATACAAGCAGCAGAAAAAACATCTGCCCCTGGTGGTGGTCGAAGGCGACGGCCCCAGCTTGCTCGGTCGAGCTTGGCTCGAGGAAATTAAATTGGACTGGGGTGAAGTGAAAAACAGTCCTAACAACAGAAAGCTGCACCAAGTCAAAACAACAGAGAAAACACTTCAGCAAGTGTTAAGTAAACATGAAAATGTGTTCAAAGAGGAGTTGGGCACCCTGAAAGGAATGAAAGCTGCTATTCATGTGAAAAGTGATGCCACCCCACGCTTCTTCCATCCGCGTTCTGTCCCCTTTGCTATGCGAGCAAAAGTCGACGAGGAAATAGACCGACTGTTGAAAGAAGGCATCATCTCGCCAGTGAAATATGCTGAATGGGCGGCACCAGTAGTGCCACTCCTGAAGCCCACAGGGACAATAAGACTGTGTGGGGATTACAAGCTTACTGTAAATACCGTGGCTTCACTGGAGCAGTACCCCATACCCAGAATGGAGGACTTGTTTGCCACACTGTCCGGGGGTAAGCAGTTCTCAAAATTAGACATGAGCCACGCTTACCAGCAAATCCTCTTGGATGACGAATCGAAAAAGTACGTGACAGTAAACACATCGCGGGGGCTGTTCACGTATAACAGATTGCCTTTTGGAGTGGCCTCTGCTCCAGCAATATTCCAGAGGACCATGGAAAGTCTTTTGAAGGGGATACCTCATGTAGCAGTGTATTTAGATGACATCTTAGTGACTGGAGTGGATGAAGTAAGCCATCTACAGAACCTGGATGAGGTGTTGACCCGGTTGGAGGAAGCTGGGTTGAGGTTAAAGAGGTGCAAGTGTGCCTTCATGCAAGAGAAAGTGGAGTACTTGGGGCACATAGTGGACGCCCAGGGGCTCCACCCAGTGGAAAAGAAAGTTAAAGCAATCATGGACGCACCTACCCCCACAAATGTCACTGAACTGAAAGCATACTTAGGTTTGCTAAATTACTACAACAAATTCCTTCCAAACCTGGCAACCCGGTTGGCACCCTTACATGAACTTTTGAGACACGAGGTACGGTGGACATGGCAAAAGAGACAAGAGGAAGCATTCCAGAAATCTAAGAACCTGTTGAACTCAGCAGAGGTGTTAGTTCATTATTCTGCTGACCGTGAGTTGGTTCTCTCATGTGATGCATCCCCATATGGCGTGGGCGCCGTATTGTCACATAAGATGGAGGATGGAAGCGAGAGACCTTTGGGGTTCATGTCACGCACACTCTCTCCTGCTGAGAAAAAGTATTCTCAGCTTGACAAAGAAGGTCTAGCTGTGATATTTGGCATCAAGAAATTTCACAAATACTTGTATGGCCGAGTTTTCACGATTTACACAGATCATAAACCCCTAATCTCACTGTTCAATGAAAAGAAGCCTATACCTCAGATGGGCTCACCAAGAGTACAAAGATGGGCCGTGACATTGAGTGCTTACGAGTACAACATCAGGTACAAGCCAGGAAAACATCATGAAAACGCGGATGCGCTCAGCCGGTTGCCGGTACCAGACTCAGCACCTGAGCGAGAGATGGCTGAGCAGGTTTTGATGATGGATGTACTGGATGACACATTAGTGGACACTGCACAGATCAAACGATGGACAGCTAAGGATGTCTTGTTGTCGCAAGTCCACGAGTACACCTTAAAAGCCTGGCCAACTGAGACCGACACCTGTTTAAAGCCGTATCGACAGAGAAAGCTGGAACTGAGTGTGAGGGATGGTTGCGTGCTCTGGGGAGCCCGAGTAATTATTCCCACCAAAGGCCGAGACAAAATATTGAAACTCCTGCACCAGACTCATACAGGCATGTCGAAGATGAAAGGCTTGGCAAGGTCGTATGTATGGTGGCCAGGGATGGATGAGAACATTGAAAGAGAAGTGCAGGCATGTGAGGAGTGTCAGAAACACTCCAAGTCACCACCTACTGCACCATTACACCCTTGGGAGTGGCCGGAGTCACCATGGTCCAGAATCCATGTGGACTATGCAGGGCCTTTCCTCGGGGAGATGTTTCTAATCATTGTGGATGCTCATTCCAAGTGGATGGACATTTACCCTGTGAAATCCTCTACATCACAGGTAACTATAGAGAAACTGCGCCAGAGTTTCAGTGTGTTTGGACTACCTAAAATGTTAGTTTCAGACAACGGAACATGCTTCACAAGTGCTGAATTTGAGTCATTCATGAAGCAGAATGGAATTGACCATGTAAGATCAGCACCTTTCCACCCTTCTTCAAATGGGCTGGCTGAGAGGGCGGTCCAGACCTTTAAGGAGGGGATGATGTCAAAGTCAAAGGTGATACCTTGCAAACCAGACTGTCCCGATTTCTGTTCAGTTATCGCATCACACCGCATGCCACTACTGGTTTATCACCTGCAGAGTTGATGATGTCACGGAGACTCAGATCAGTTTTGGACTTGCTCATGCCTGATGTGAAAACAAAAGTGCAGCACAAACAATTGAAACAGAAAGAAAATCATGACACCAAGAAAAGACTGAGAAGTTTCACACCAGGAGACAAGGTCTTCATCAGAAACTACTCCTATGGCCCGAAGTGGATTCCCGCAGTCATTGTGAGAGCATCGGGTCCAGTGTCTTACATTGTTACCATTGGATCAGGTCAAACTGTGAAGCGGCATGTGGATCAGGTGAGAGCAAGAGTGGCTGACACTGTTCCCAGTACACCAGACAGGGAGGTGGAGCCATTGCTTGACAAAGAATCAGTGCCTGAGTGCTGCTTGCCATCAGAGTTGGACACATCGCCACAACCTCCGGCAATGGAGTTGCCTTATGCTCCGGAGACTCCAGCTCCCGGAGACTCCTCAGGGACACCCGTGTTGCGACGTTCCCAGAGAGAGAGACGTCCACCAGAGACTTTAAAGGACTTTGTTAGGTAGTGTGAGATCTTCCAGAAATAGAGCAACAATGCGCTCTGATCTCACAGGAAGGACGTACCTTCCTAGTTAGAAAAAAAAAAAAAGAGAAACATGGAAACCTATGTACAGTTGTATGGTTGTATGGTTACCTTAATTACATGTTGATTGTTTGTTAAGCATTCTTTAGATAAACAGTTATTTTGTAAGTCAAGGGAGTTGTTGACTTAAGGGGGGAGGAGATGTGGTATCGCAAGAAATAAGTGGTTATATAAATATATGAGTATACATAATAGTTATTATTCATAGATACCTACATCCTAAGTTCCTGTTAATCTTCTGAAAGAAACAGAATGAATGTGTTGTTACAATGGTAATGCCAGGAGAGGCAGTATTAGTTCTGTGTTACATTAATGTGTAAGGAAGTGGAAGAAGAGTGTGTCCTGTAGGAGACAGTAGAAAATGGATGCTCATGTTCTGTACATGCCCTGAAAGTAAGGTTCAGTAAACCAGTGCAACGATACCCCGGTGTAAGGCTCAGTTATTGTATTTTTATTTTTTGAAGATGCAACACAAGTGAAGTAAAAATGCCATAGCAACACAAGTTTGTTGCCATGCCATTTTACAGTAATATGCATGGTGGATCACCACAAATGGTTAGTTAGGTTTATATGAGCAGGCAGAGCAGCTTTTAGCTAAAAAAAGAAATTAGGCCACATAACAATTTACAATTCAGTTTTATTTATATAGCATTAAATTAAAACAGCATTTTAAATACATCAGGAACAACAGAGTTTTAAAACTGCAAGCGAAGTGCTCTAATGAAGGGATATGGTAATATAAGGTCATTAATATAAGATAGGGCCTGATTATTACAGACAAGTGACTTTTATTTGGCCTTTCAACCATGTGCAGTGGTACAGTACAGAGTGAAACGAGACAACGTTCCTTCCTGGTGCTACATATGACATATAACAGATGAACACAGGACTACGTAAAATGCAAAAGGGCAAAACAGTGGAAGACCGGATGGAACAGGACGATACAGACACAAGACAGTGCAATGGAAGTGTGCAAAATGCTATTCTATTGTGCAAAACGAGTGAGTATTGTGCAAAAAGTAGCTTGGTGTCTGAAGGTGTGCATGTGAAGCTTGGGCTTCAAGATGGCGCCAGTGTGTACGGCTTGCCGTCTGATTCTGTTTGTACTAGTGTTTTATTTTTACTTTGTTTTAAAACATGCTAACTCTCTGCTTGTATATGATCGTCAAATGCTGCTGGCTATAAGATCCTCTCAGTTAAAAACTCTTTATTGCAATCGTGGATATCAGGGAACCTTCTCCCCACCACTCCTGTCAGGAGTTCCAGCTTGTCTCCGTTGCGTTCCGGCGCTACCTCAACTGAGAGGGCGCCGTAGACGCCGTGGGAAACGCAGTGGCTTATTGGTGAGAATGAAGGCAACCTGGACACGATTTCGAAAAATACCTCACCCTATCCCGACTGGATTTGACCGCGTCAACTACTGGCACTCTTTGGACACGGCTTACACCTGCCTGACACCTGTTGTCGGGCTTACGACAATAACCCCGCGCCAGCGTCCCCCCCGTCTTCGCTCAGGTGGAGTAAACCCTCAGAATCTACGGCCGATAGGTTGGGCACCCACATCGGCTGCTGAGCCACCTGTACCACTGAGATTAAGTCTTGTTAATGCACGATCGCTAGCAAATAAAACTTTTATTCTTAAGGACTTTTACCAATTGGGAGCTGGATCTAATGCTTTTAACGGAAACTTGGCAGAGAGTCGGTGAGTCCAGTTGTTTTACTGAACTTTTACCGCATGACTGTGAGTATCTTAATGTGCCGAGGATGACTGGGCGTGGTGGTGGAGTGGCAGCTGTTTTTAGGAAGAAGCTCTCTTGCAAACAACTCTTAACTGACTCATATTCTAGTTTTGAACTTCTGGCGTTTGAATTGGGGCATCCCCGCCCGACACTCGTTGCAGCTGTATATAGACCTCCAAAATACCACAAGGATTTTACCCAAGGCTTTTCAAACTTCGTTGGAGATTTTAATATTCATGTGTGTTGTCCCTCCAATTCGCTGGCCAGAGACTTTTTAAGCTTGATAGACTCCTTCAGTCTTGCTCAACTTGTGTCTGGGCCAACCCAGAAACAGGGTCATACATTGGATCTTGTGCTGTCTCTAGGGTTACCGGTCCTAAACATGGAATCAGAATCAGAATCAGAATCAGAATACTTTATTGATCCCTGGGGGAAATTATGATGCTGTTTTTTCTGATCACTGCCCTGTTGTGTTTGACATACTTTTCTCTCTCCGCCATTTTACACCTCTTATTTCAACACGTCGTTGTTGTGTTTTTAACCCATCTACAACAGAACAATTTTCTATTGCTTTTAAAAAAGTTTTAAGATCTCCCCTTGGCTTTGGCAGGAAATTGCAAAAACTGTTGGATGAGTGGAGTCACCTGTAATCCAGAGGGCGGGTGCAGTAGATGTCCTGGAGGGAGGGAAGAGATGTACCCATGATCCTCTTCGCTGCTCTCATTACTGACTTTTCCTGGCAGGACTGTGTTCAGGAGCCATAACACACAGTGATGCAGCTTGTGAGTGTACTCTCAACGGTGCCTCTGTAGAAGGTGCTCATAATGGGGGTTGAGGCTCTTGCACACCTCAGTTTGTAGAGAAAGTAAAGTAAGAGCTAATAATAGCGAATATTAACATTTCTCTGAAGGAAATTTCCAAGTGTGGAATGTTTTGTTTTAGTGAAGGTAAACGAACCGCAACATTTCTAAAACTCATGTGTGTGTGTAATGCCTGAAAACATGAGACAGGCTGTGAACTACGACTCACTGAGGTTGAACAATCCACAACCGTGCATTCATCACAAAGACAAAGTAAAACACAATCATAAAACAAACAGACAACAAACAGCCATAACATTGCTTAAGTGTCTGAAAGCTCTGCTACAGGAAGATGTGTCAGAATATCAAACAACTGATCCAAAATGACAGCGTGATATAAATGTGAGCAAGTGGTGCCTGGATATGTTAGTGTGTGTCTCTGACAGATAAAAATAGCACTGTCTAGGGTCAGAGATTCCAGTAATTTATGCCTCAGAGGTCCAAATATATGAGTCACATGGATTGTGGGTAAAAGTACTTGCTCTCACTGCACTTTGCAGATGTTTTCAGTTTTTGGAGACTGCCTTCTTCCCGAAACCTGGGTGAACTACTATTTACTATTTACTACTTTATTATAAATTATTATTGTTAAACAGATAGGGTTTGCTCAACTGTAGCTTGGAACATTATTTTCAAACTCAAGGGAATCTTTTTCATATCTTGCACTCTTTTATGTTTGACTTTTTACTGCCTACAATGCCAAGTAAGAGCACAAAGTTGTGACTGCTGAAAGGGGTTTCGTTACAGTGTTCCTCTTCCTAGTTTCAAGTGGACTTTTATGCATTTTTAAAAATGACAGACGAAGCAAATACATGCCATGCGATCTGTAGCCTCTCGCTGTGGTGTTGGTATAAGTAGAACATTGCAATAAAGGGTTGTAAGCGACTACAGCATGTACTCTCAGAGCAAAGGCCAACCAAACAAATATGAGCATGTTTCTCACATGGCCACAGATCAAAGTTTTTCACTTCCTGTGTGGAACCGTATCTGTGGTATTGTGAAAGAACGACAGCGAGGCTGTATCTTAACGCTATGCACGTATGCCCCCCGTAGAAGCTGTGCCTTCTAATTACTATAGCTATTAGATATTGCTTTTTCTTGCTTTTGCGACCTTAAAGCTGTTGTCGTATTGAGATAAGGACCAAACAGCATATGGCAATCAATACTGGTAAGAGAATTGCTGTTTATTACTCTCAAGGATATTACATTTCAAATCTAATTGAAGCTCTCGTAGTAAAAGATGCAAATAAACTACCAGTTAGAAATATTCGCAGATCATCCAGCACATACTGAAAATATGTTTCTAAATTATCTTTCCTTCATGTTGCTATGGAAGACTTTTCAAGATATTTGGGCATCAACTGGACCTTGACTCTGATATGGTGCTTCTTCTATATTTTCTTGCAAGCAGGTAAAATAAATTTGAACTCTCTCTGACAATGTGCAGAGCAATATGTGACCCATAGAACAGCAACGATAAGCTGAATATGTGGGTGAGTTATAGTTGTAGCTTTTTGCTAGCAAGGTTGATTTTCAGTTCAGTTACGACAGCTTTAATCGGCAGAAGACTGCTACTTAAACTTTAATGCACTACTTTTTGTGGCTTTGCTCCCTACACTTTGAAATGCAAACATGACTATGTTTAAGTTACTTAATCTCTATAATTAACAAAAATATTACGCTAGCAATGTATGTACAGTTTAAATGATTTGCAAATCAATTAATTGTCTTTTTATAGACATTTTGAGCTGTGTTCAGATTTTTTGAGGAATAGTTTTATTTTCCTGTTGCTTTAGTATTCAAAAGTTTCCAGCAAAAACAAAACCTACAATATGATTTTCTTTTTTATCAGAAACACACAGGATCTCACAGACAGCTGGGAGCACAGTGACCCTGAACTGCAGCAATGACTCAATTAGCAAATTAACTCAACTGGCGTGGAAAATGAATGGGGAGATTCTGTTCACTATCAGGACAGACAAAACCTTAAACAGCAGCTCAAATGACTCAAAGGTCAGATTTGTAACATCCTCTAAAGCTGAGAGCCTGAAGCTGAACATGTCCATGTTAAAGAGCCAACTATATGCATTAACCATAATGAGAGCCCAGAGGTGGCACACGGGAAACTACACTTGTGAATTCTCCGCATCAAAGGGAGTCGGGGAAAAGAAATGGGAGCTCGTAATTACAGGTGAATTACTCATTTTGAAGTTTACAGGTCACATAAAAACACAAGCATTCCTTAAACACCTGAAGTAACAACAAGAGAAATTATTTATCATGACTGAGGGGGTAGTCAAGCTATGGAAACAGGAAGAAGGGGGCAATAACGACACTTTCCATATCAACTTCTCTCTCTCTCTCTCTCTCTCTCTCTCTCTTTGTATCAAAGACAAAAGTTGGGACTGCCAGTGGTTTGGAAGCTTTTAGGGTGGAGTAGGTGAAAGTTGAGTTTCCCCTACCACTGCTTAAATGTTATTCTAGGGGAAAGTCAGACACTGAAAGTTGCCTCTGTGTTCAAACACAAAAGAGGCGAAGACATCTGGCTTCACTTACATTGCCTTTATATTTGTGTTTCTTACAACTCTAGACATTTTGTGGTTAGATTGGTTTAATGTAAAATTTATTTTCTGTAAAGCTTGCAGGTTTCGGAATTTGACACAAAGAAGAATTATGAATAGGAACATGTTTTGAGAGGCTGAGGTCTTTAGAGAGACCACAGGGGAAGTGTAAGCAGTGCTAACTTCCTTTCTGCAGGTCTAAAACAGACTAGAAAACTCATACTGGTCTTCCAGTGCATAAAAAATATATTAGATCACCCAATGTAGGGTTTATAACACATCACTAACAGAATCCTTTTTTATGTTTCTGCAATGGTTAATAGGCTTAAAACATGGGCAATAAAAACATCCAAAAGAAAGGCTCATAAGAATATAATCTTAAAATGAGTTTCTGACAGAGTTCTAAAATATTTGTCTTTAACAGTTTTTAGGATAGGTGGTCTAATAGATTTGTTAAACACTGTACATGGAAGTGAAAAAAGTTAACTGAACATTAGAACTGCAGTGAAACAAGTTCGTTTTTGTATTTTACAGAGGATGCTGAAGCAGGAAATCAATCGAAAATCCCACTTGCCATAGCCGTTATTGTACCTTGTACATGTTTCCTGATCTTTCTAATTACTATTGTGATCATTCAGAGAAAAGTCTGCAAACGACATTCATGGTAAGTTGCCTGCAGTCACTGCTTTTAAACAGTTTTATGCTAAATGTATTACACTGCTAGGATTAAAAACAACATGTCTCTCTCTCTTTTTATAGCTCTCGTTCTCCCGCTTCAATAATGGTAAATATAATAATTTTTATATTGTCTGTTGAGAAGCAACAAGCAACCAGTCTGTTTCTATGCAAGATCAAGCTGGTCCACTACCTTTTCCACTTTAGGTATTACTAAACATCTGGACATGTTTAGTGGTGCCGAAACATCTGAATTTGGTTTTCTTCCCATGTTTTTGTGCAACAGGAGCAGAAAGAAGATATTTATGAAAACTGCCTGGAACTTGAAAATCGCCGACGTAGTCAAATTCAGGTTCAACCTTACAAATACAGAGTTCAATGATATGGACCACACAAAAGACTCAACTTTTTATAGCAACAGATTTAAACAGCTTTCTTACATGTAATTTAATAATAAAAACAAATATAAAATGTACTTAAAGCTGCATTTTTCTTGGCTACTTGAACTTCTGTCAGTTTATAAATAAGTCAGCAGTTTACACATTTGCCATTTCAATAAGGAGAGATCGTTCGGAAGAACTGATCTCTATGATATACTGAGATAGAGAAATGGATTGATGTATCTGGTGACTGAACTATGGTCCCAATGGTGATCGGATTTAAGACAAACCCCATCTGGAGTCGTAGTGCTGATGGTGGTGAAAATGAAGATTATGGCTCTGAGTGACTCAGCAAGGTGGAAATGGGGAGGAGGTGGGTTGCACGTATGAGACTCTGAAAGTGTAAGTAACAGACCATTGAGATTTAAACTCTGCAGAGTGGAAGCTGATTGGCTCAAAGAAGGCGGTTAAGAAGATGATTGGACTGCTATAAGGATGTTAGTATTGAGATTAACAGCGTGGGAATGTAGCAGTAATGCAAAGAGTTCCAATAGTGGTTTACGTCCTGGAGCTCTTCCTTGGATGTCAGTTGTGCCAAGTCTCTTTTGTATTGTTCAATCTCAACACCTGGGTTCTGGGTTCTTCATTTGGATGAGTCACTGTTTACTCTTGGAATAATTTGGGTCTGACCACTGCTGGGAAATTTCACTGTTACCTGTATTTTTGTACACAGTAGCTCTCACTGTGGTTTGCTGGAGTCCCAAGGCCTTAGAGATAGTTTTGCAACGCCTTCAAAACAGATAGCAGCCTGGAAAGAGTAGAGTGTCAGTAAATTCAATGTCGTCTGACATGAACTTGTCTGGTGAAATAAAACCCAGATTTATAAAAACTGCATTTAACCACATTTCGTTCATGATTTAACAAGGGCAGCAATTGCTTTTTCACACAGGGTCAGGTAGCTTTTCTTAATTAACAACTGAAATCGTCATTTAATAACTACATTTTACATTCACACTTCACTCTGAAACATGTAATGGTGAGAAATATGCAAAACACTAAGAAATCAGGAAGGGGGTGACTTGCACACGCACTGACCTCATTGTCTTAAACTTTTACCACTTTTAATATCCTCCATTAGTCATGTGTTGCAATAAGGAAAAGCATAATTGGTCCACATTAAATATCTTACTAGATCACAGGAGTGTACTATGAAGTAAGTTGTATGCACTTAATGTATTTCAGGCTTTCTGCGTGCTAGCTGACTAGACTCCACCTAAGATCGTAGTCAGAGATAATGGGTATCATGATGGTGGTTATCAACTGTCTTTGTTAAACCTTCTGACCAACTGACAGCCTCTTGACTGAGTCAGAGACCTGGGTGACAATCCACAAAGAATAGAAAAAAATAAAATGAATAATACGATAATAATGATACAATGCTGGCGGAGAGTGCTTCTTCACCCCTCTGTAGTGCTGCAGGAAATTGTGCTGTGGTTTATGTTTAATGTGACAAACAGCTGTACATTTGAGGTGTTAAACTTTAAACTTGATGCAGTTTTTTATTAAACCTTTACTTATATAGGTAGTCCCACTGAGACTCTGGGTCTCATTTACAAGAGAGATTTGTCTGTTTCAGACAAATATTTTAAACTTACAGCAATAATAAAATAGCAATAAAATAACAACAATAAAAATTGACTACTGTCAGTCCTTCTGCAACGTATTCCATGAAGACGAGGCAGAAAAGGAAACTCCAACATCCAACAACTGAATGTAATAAAGTCCTAAGACCACAGGCTATAGCCAAAATGTTCATGTATCACGTAATCTGAGAAATAAGAGGGGACTAAACCACAAATAGGTTTATCGTTAAACATTACAGGCTACTCAGTGCATTCATGTCTGAATACCCATAATTACAATTCATAGTACTCCAGTACACAGGACTGGCTTCTAAGGCTACATTCACACTGCAGGCGAAAGCGCATCAAATCCGATTTTTTTGACCCTATGCGACGCATATCCGATCATGGTGTGACAGTGTGAACGGCACAAATCCGATATTTTCAAATCCGATCTGGGTCACTTTCGTATGTGGTACTGAATCCGATACATATCCGATGTTTCAGAAAGCGACTGCTGTGTGAACGGTCAAGTCGCATTAAATCCATCTTTTACGTCACTGACACAAGACAGACGCCAATTATCAGCGCCAGAGAAGCGCCCGAGAAGACATCGCGAACGCTTCCTGGCCATCCGGTGAGACTGCTGGGAAGACAACGTTGGAGAAACGTGAACATTTTATTTGTACTGCATAACCTGCAGATTCTGACAGAAATCTGCAACTATCCTTTGAAGCACCGCTCCTCTCTAAAACAGCAATAAGGATCATTATTAGGTTATTTACATTATTATGTAAATAACAAAATAACTTAAAGCAAAAATTGGGAAACATGAAGTCTTTATATTAAGGGCCATCAGTCAAACAATATAGTTTGCTCTGGGTCTAAACAGAGCGCGTTGTGTGTGACGTCTTCTTTTGCGCATGCGGGCCGCTTTGAGCGTTCACACTAGAGCGCGTTTGCTGTCGCATTTTATTTGTAGTGTGAACAAGCAGACAAAAAAATCGGATTTGATCAAAAAATCGGAATTGAGCATTAAGACCTGCAGTGTGAACGTAGCCTAAAAGAAGGCTTCTTTCGGTCCATGCTTTGATGTGTTTAGTCATCACTACAGAGTAAGACAGTTTATCTAACAAAAACAGAGTCTCTGGTGTCCAACTCCAGGTCTCGAGGGCCGGTGTCCTGCAGGGTTTAGATCTCACCCTGGGTCAACACACCTGAATCAAATGATAAGTTCATTACCAGGCCTTAGGTGAACTTCAAGACTTATTGAGGAGGTCATTTAGCCATTTAAATCAGCTGTGTTGGATCAAGGACACATCTAAAACCTGCAGGACACCGGCCCTCGAGGCCTGGATGCTTTTCTGCCCCTTTGTCCATGCAGTGTGAAAGAACAGCTTCTACACCATACAGAGAGGCATCGCAGGACATGATAACACACTTTTGGGGATCAAAATGCACGAGGAGTGGTGCAGAGCGTAACGGTTGCGTTACCTGCTGGAATGCCTTCTTATGAGCTTGGTACCACCTCCAAGGACTGTCTGTGCAGTAACCCATAGAGCGGTTGAGCACGGCGGAGAGGTCAGGCAAAAACTACATTTGACCAAACAGGGACACTTTGTTTTCTGCGCTAACCTGTTATTTCTCAGATATCAGCCAATTTGCTGGCAGATGCAATAAAATAATAATAATAATAATAATGATGATGATAATCTCTCTTCTCGTTACTTCTTATTGAGAAGAGAGAAAGACCTAACTCATGGAGAGGACACGCACAAAGACTAAGCTCACTGGGAGGAGCTTGATGACAAAGTGTACAAAAGAACATGCCTGACAGTGGTCAATTTCGACATTGATATGTTTTTTTTTGATAAAGTTTCTTTTAAATTGCAATGTATGCTCATAATACAGCTGATACACTCCTCATTAAAAGGATACAAGCATAAACCCCACGGTGTGAAGGGTTAACTAAGACGGATAGAGCTGAGTGTTGATGGTAAACACTTACAGAACACAGTATCAGACAGGAAGGGCTGATTGGCCTTGGGTGTATGATAACAGGGTGCTGTAGTCAACAAGAAATGGAAACTTCCTTGTGTCACTTGAAGCTGACTTTAGCATGAAAATAAGATGTCTGATCCCTGACTGGAAGTTAATAACTGTTGCCATGAGAAAAGACCCTGAGGAGAATAAATCAGGGGGCACTAAGGGTTAACCACCGCATCTCCCCATCAATAGCCAATCACAATTTTTTCCTGTTTTCATGTGTCTAATATATACTTGGAATTATGAATTGTATTTCATTCTCCGTGTGCAGACTGCCTGACACTGAGAAGTCCACAGCTGTGCAAGAAAAATCTTTAACTGCCTGATAATAAAATAGTGTGAACTGCTAGACTGTCTTCTGAACTTCTCTTAGTGAAACAGAACACAACAGTGACAAGATCCTTTGATCCTTTGACAACATCCTTTGATGCACACGAACGACTCCTTTACACAAACCCAGAGCCTGGACTTATAGATCATAAGCTCCCATTACATTGAAAAAAAGACAAGCCTTCTCTGTTGCATGAGCTGAGACAAAAAGGAGAAACAACTGAGACCAGTTGTGTATCATTTTGCCTTGAAATAGGTACAAATCATAACCATATGAATGGGTCAGTAACAGTAACACCACGTGTAACATTTTAATTTGATTCATATGCTTTGTATGAGCTAAAAATGCAGCACAGGGCAAGTGAGAGAGACAACTTTATTTACAGCAACACAAACCAGTCATATCAGGAGCATGACGCAATCAACTCTACTCTCATATTTTTAAAAGTTTATGTTGCAAAGGGAAGAAAAGTACATTAAGCAGTAATTGTGAGTAAACTGGAACTGAAATAAATCATTACAAGATGCAGCGGGTATTCACTAAATGTAAACCAATCGAGCATATTTGATTTAATAACCCTTCATTAAGGTGTTTATTTGATTTGGATGGATTCTATTAAAAGTAAATGTGTAGAAGTTGCATGTGTCTGGAGTTGATGGCAGTTTTTTGCTCTTTTGTGTTGTTCATCTTGATAGATGTCCTTCTGGGTAGATGAGGAGATGAGATAATGGTTCAGTGGCGAGCCTGTGTGTGATTCATAGGTCAACACACAGAAACAGAGTGAGCCACAAAATGACCACCAGCAGGGAAGAAGAAGCGATGAAGACAGGCCACAAGAAAGCAGAAATACAAATCGAGGCAACAATGGTGGCATTAACTGATGGTTAGATGATTAGATGATGATTAGATGATTATGCTGTCCTATTCCTTGTTTTCTCTTTACAGTATAAGGATGGTGATAACGATTTCTCCTGAAAGAATGGGGGAGACATAGCACAGGTTTAAGAGAGAAAGAACAATATCACACCTGTGAAGGATACCAAGGAGGGATGTGAGGCTTTCAGTTTAAATATGGATTCACACCTTAACGGGTGTAAAAGGAGGGATTTGTTAGAATTCATTTTTTATCTTTAATATATGTATTCCCTAATATTTTATATTTCACAAATACCTCATAATTTTAATCACACATTTTATCTTTTACTGCACCAATTAATTTGAAATTCCAACCATTTAATAATAAATTGTAAAAACCTATACTATGGGTTTCTTTGTCTTCTCTCATAAAAAATTAACCCTGACATCTTTCATTCCTTCTTTATCTTTAGCACTTCTGCATTTCTTGGTTAAGTGCCCCTTTTTCTCACAGTTATGGCATATACCTTTAAAAATGCAGTCCTTGGCAAAATGTGCACCCCCAACACTCCACTGGCTTCCATGACTTGCTTTTAATATTGATGTACAGTGGCTGGGTGCATACTGCCGTTAGCTTTCTGATTTTCTTTAGGGTTATCAGCTGCTGTCACTATTTTATGTGTTCTTAAAGTTAAGTTTGGTTTCTCCCAACAAGTGATGTTGCATGTTGTCATCATTGATACCTCAACATATCAGATCCAGTCGCCATCTCTCTCTGTGAACTCTGTGAGCCAACGAGCTAGCTAAATGCAAATTCATACTCTGACCATAATCTCCCGAGAAAACACGTTCATCTTTCTTCTTTTGTTTTTTATTCTTGCCACCTAAAAGGTGTTATAACCTCGGGGTACTCATTCGTGGAAATTTAGTGACCTTACTAGGATTTTTAGGTCCTGATGGGCAAACCGTGGTTCTGTGGTGCAGTATTCCCAAACACATCAACACTATCACTTCTGTAACAATATTTATTTTAAAAATATATAATTTCTGTTTCAGTGTTTTTTCATTTCTTAACCAGCAGTGGTGGGTGGGGGTTCATACCAGATGAGTCAAAAGATGAGTAATGACTTTCTCTGGTGCTGCTGGTCAGCAGCATTCTGGTAAAAGCTGTTATTTGGCTGAAGACCAAAAAAGGAAGAGGAAAAGCGTAAGAAAAACAGAAGCTGGAGGTACGAGTAGGACTAAATATAGAGATTGTGGTTGGTAAAGGAGGAGACCTTGCTGATATGATGGAGAGAAGGAGGTAGACATATTTTGTGTGTGTGCAGGGGACAAATATGAAGGGAGGCAAGCTGTATTAAAACTTTGTAGAAAGGAAGAGAAATAGGACATTAATATAAATAGTGTTGTGGGGACGGAGAGATGGTCAGACAGGATCAGTTTGACATCGAAAGGTTAAAGAAAAAAAATGAAAACAAAGAGGTTAGCAAAGAAAAAGTGGAACATTCAGAGAAATTAAGAAAGTAACAGGAGTACAAGGAGACTGGGATTACAGGAAATAGACAGGTGTCAAAGACAACACACAAGAATGATAGTGAGTGGTACAGACACCCAGGAATTCATTGGCTGGTCAGAGAGACAGAGCTGGACAGGATCTGTAGCAGATTAATCTCCATCATTAATCTGCCTAAACTGTACTTTGAGCACTTTAAGTGCTCCAGGACAGTAGAAAAGCCCTACATACAGTAAAAATCAGTCCACTTATTATTTATTAACAAGTGGAGAAAGTGTATTGAAAAGATGGAAGGAGCAATTTGAGGATCTCCTAAATGTAGAAAATTAGTTAAAGAAGAGGACAGATGGATGAAGTCAATCAACAAGGGCAGCGGATAAGTGAGAGCAGTAAGAGGATATCCAAGGAATGTAGACGAAATGTACTGGTGCCGGTTTTCAGAAGAACGGTAATAAATTAAAAGCAGTTTGCAGTGAGGGGTGAAAAACTGCCCTCCTCTGGCTGCTGAGTGAAATAATGAAGTAAAGTACAAGTTTTCCAGGACAGGATGTTGTGAAGCAGGGGTCCTTAATCCCAGTCCACGAGGGTCCCTGCAGGTTTTAGATGTGTCCTTAATCCATCACAGCTGATTTAAATGGATAAATTACCACCTCAACATGTCTTGGAGTTCTGCAGAGGCCTGGTAATGAACTAATCATGTGATTCAGGTGTGTTGACCCAGGGTGAGATCTAAAACCTGCAGGGACACCGGCCCTCATGGACTGGGATTGGGGACCCCTGTTGTGAAGGAAGACATACAGATGGGTGACGTGACACAGGAAGATGCTACAGATTGGATAAGATAAAAGCACATAATCCACTGTGACAGCCCCTGAAGGAAGCAGGCGAAAAAATAACAAGAATTCAACAAAAGCCTTCTCTTCCTTTGGATTTGTGGCAATGCCATAAGACCATAAGACCCTGCTGAGGTTTTTTTCAATTCAGAATTTATCCACATATTGTTTACGAAGTTAGCAGTCATAGCACTGCAACATCAGTGAAGGGATCAAGACCTCCCTGTAGTTTCTTTGTTAGTAATGGCATGTAAAACCAGCATGTTTTTGGCAGTATTGTACTGTACCATGTATAAACGCTGTCTGTGTAGTATGGACTGTTTGTCATGATCCTGGGTCAAACTGTGTTTTTGAACGTTTAAGTGGTGAATTTTCTGTCTCGATTTGTAGTTTTGTTTATTCATGTATTTATTGAGTATCGTGGAGGAGTCTTTAATTCTTGCCATAATCAGGGGCAGGGATAGCTCAGTAGGTAGAGCGGTTGCCCCATGATCGGAAGGTCAGGGGTTCGAATCCCCTGAACGGCTACCCTGAGGTACCCTTGAGCAAGGTACCATCCCTACACGCTGCTCCCCGGGCGCTGCACTGGTGGCTGCCCACTGCTTCACTGAGTGAATGGGTCAAATGCAGAGAAGAATTTCCCCACGGGGATCAATAAAAGTGTACATTATTATTACATTATTATAATCGTAATTTTAAAGTTTCATTTGTTCACTCTGCATTCCCTGTTTTGTTCTCTTGGGTCATGCTTTAGTGTTTCCCAATTTTATTATGGTTCTCACTTCTTGTTTTACTTTGATTTCTTGTGTCTGGTGTCGGTGTTTAATTCTACTACCCCTCTTGACTCTATACCCCATGTGCGTACAGAGTACTGGCTTCCCCTCAGTCTTTGTCTCTGCGTCTGATGTTGTGGATCTAGTTTGCTGCTTGATTTAACTTTGAACTCTTTCAAAGCCTTCACAAAGGTTTGTTTGTTTGTTTTTTAATTTTTTTGAGTCTGCAGTTCATGACAGTTTGGTACCAAATTATAGGTCTCTGTAATTTGGTACACAGCAAAATCTCCAGTGTTAAATTAACACTGGAGAGTGTCTATATGGGTCCACACCTCTGAGTGTTAAATTAACACTTTTGACAGTGTTATATGTTTAAAAGTAACCTAGTCAGTTTTGAAGATTAACAATGGCTAACACTGCCTCCCCCCACCGCAGGGAAAAGGGTAACACCACCTGGGTCTGGGTGCGGTTCCCCCTCCAGGGGCAAGGGTACCTAGACCCGGTTCGTAGAGTACGCTTGGGGAGTGTGATCGTGTGTACAGCGTCTCTTTATGTCTGTCTCCACGTTGGTTGAGTGTGGAGTAAGTGCATATGAGAGCATGAGGGTGGGAATGGATGTTTGTGTCTGTGTGTGCCTGTATGTCTGTGTCTATATGTCAGGTTGGGTATCAGACGCCACCTCTCTGGGGACATCTCAGGCCCTCCAAGGTTTGGAGGCCTATCTCCACCCACCACCACTTCCCCTGCCAGTGGCGGACTCCCTCAGACATCGGTGCGTTGGTGGTTCTTTGTGTCCGGGATGGGCGTCCAGGTACACACCGGCTCACTCCTTGGCGGCCGCTTATCGGGACCTGGAGCCTGGGGCTCGCTCGGGCCACTTCGGAGGTGGGGTGCCCCCGGCCACTCGGCCTGGGGCTCGGTCACTCAGGCACAGCTGGCTGCCGGCGGAGCTCACGGGCGCGTCACTGCAACTCCCCCTGGCTTCTGCTCCGCGGCTGCTGAGTGAGCCCTCATCTGGGACTCTCCTCAGCTCTTTCTGGGACAGTGGCGCGGCTGTCCCTCTGTTGGTCTTCCTTGGTCTCTTGTGTTCTGGGGGCCTCTGGATGTCTGGAGTTTTGATCTCCTCCATACCTGCTTCATACCCTGGGCTGTGGCCCCCCCACACTCCCTAGCAGATCGTTACATGGAGAAACCTTTGGAATGCAAGCATGCTGATCCACACAGGTATGCACACAGGTGTACACACGGGTATTCACAGACGCGGACTACAGCTTTCTTGGCTGCTGCCTCAAAGCACATTGTGCGCTGTCTATCTTGCGTGCTGCACAATATCGTTTATTATTTAGTACCTACTGATATCTACTGCTAGCTAGTTTATTGTGATGGTGCTGTGTTTTTTTTTATTATGTTGCTCTTTGTTGTTTGCTTTCTCTTCTGTTTTTTCTCTCCATACAGGTGACCCAGGTGTTTTTTTTTTTTTTTTTTTTTTTGTTTTCTTTCTTCCCCCCCTTCTCACCGTCTCTTCTCCCCTTTGGTTTTCTTTCTCTCCCTCTCTTTCTTTCATTCTTTCTCCCTGTCCTATCCCCCAGTCATGTCTGTCCCGTTTGTAGCAACCGAAAATAAAATAAATTCTTAATTATAATAAAGGTCAATCAAATGGACCAATATGGCAAGGCCATGATGATCCACTTGGTAAAATAAATCCGCTTGGCATCTTTCTTGGCCTTAAGACAACAATTCTGATGGCTAAAGATCCAAACGGGACACACACACAAAAAAAAAGGCTAACACTGAGCAGTGCTGATTTTCTAACACTGGAATATTTCTAACATTTTGAGTTATTTTCCAGTGTTAGAAAATCAGCACTGCTCAGTGTTAGCCATTGTTAATCTTCAAAACTGACTAGGTTACTTTTAAACATATAACACTGTCAAAAGTGTTAATTTAACACTCAACAGTGTTGTATTTAACACTCAGAGGTGTGGACCCATATAGACACTCTCCAGTGTTAATTTAACACTGGAGATTTTACTGTGTACAGAGACCTATTATCACATGCATTGAATGTCTTGTTCTCTCTCTCTCTCTCTTGGCTTGTTACTAGTTGTTGCTGGTTCACAGTGCAGCAGGGTGTTTTCTAATTTGACACATTTTGCTGCATTTATATTACTTTTTTGTTTTTCTGTCTGTTCACGTCAACCTTTTCACTTCTTCATCCGCACTAAACTCTGTTCCAAAATGTGCATGAAATTGATGGTAGGGGTCGTGCTGAGAGATTCTGATTGGAGAATGCAGTATCAGTAATGACAATGAATGAATAGGCTGTTGTCAGTGTGTGTAAGTACTGGTGCGCAGCGGCCCTTCAATTGGCTTAAAGGTGCATTGGCTTACTTTGGCATGTGGTCATGGCTTGGCCTCCCCAGAGCGTAGACACTAACATTACTGAAGCAATGTGGGATCATTTTGAGATAGCAAAACAAACAAATAAAAAAAATGATGTCGGAGAACTATTCCTGAAGACTTATATTTTCAGGAATAGAGCAAAGAACCAGTAATGTCACACACATGCACCAAAATGGTGGCGTGGCAAATCAAACATAAAGCTCTCATAATTGGCCACCCTGGGAATTTTACCCAAATTATGCTAATTACCAAGAAGGCACTTAGGTCTTTTACACCTAGGACTTAGACATGGTTCAATTAAAAACAAAACAACAATTTATTGACAACTAGTTAAAACATCACATAAAAACAAGAGCAGATGAATCAGTTGCACATGTATTCTAAAACTCAGAGCTGTGGCTTACCAGTGGGTAAGTGGGATGCCAGATGAAGGTAGGTCCAAAAAAAAAAGAAATCACCAATGCATACGTGCAGCACAACGTCATGCACACACACACACTAACACTATTATGCTGCTCAAGACAAGGGTGTATAATAAACGGAAGGTCCCACCACCAAGGCATCCCAGCCACCTCCACTTCCGGCCTTCTGCATCTGAATAAAAGAAAGAAACGTTATAATGTATTCCAACAAAAACCTAAATGCACCCTCTGTTGTGAGCCCAACTGCAGAAACACCCTGGTGATCCACAGCTAGAAAAAGGGCCTCCTTCCAGTGGTGTAAAACACAAACAAAAGTATACAAATCAAACAGTCAGAGACCAAATATACAAACAAAGTAAATGAAACCTTTAACTTTGAGCAGACGGCCTCACATGTCGGCTCAATGCTTTTCTAAAAATGTTCACCTTTAGTGAAACGGTAAACAACACTGAAAGAAAAGGCGACAAAAAAAAAAAAAAAAGAAACCAAAAAGGAAAGGCTTTTGGGTTTCACTTCTGTCAATGTAGCCTGGAAAGGCAGTAGGGTATCGGCTGCCCTCTGAGGCCCACACTTCCTGCAATGCATCATACAATTAGTATTTACAGAAAAAGACAATAGAAGGATCGTTGCAGAGTTACGCACCGGTCAAACGGGGTCGCTGTTAACAAAGTGGCCCAGAGGAGGCTTCTGCAGCTACAACCTATCCAGGATATAATTGACTGTTAATGACTGGACTGTCACAATGGTTCCTTTCTTTTTTAGCCATTCTGCTATTAAATTTGCTGCTGTGTTTGGGACCACTGTCCTGTTGTATGACCCAGTTTAGCTTTCACTGTAAAGCAAATTGTACAGTCTCCTGCATTTTTAAGGAAATCCACTACTTTGATAGCTTCTGTCCTGCATGTTTTCCACTTTCTCATTGTAGCAAGCTGAACTTTAAATTGTTCAGAAATAGCCTTATAACCCTTTCCCGATTGATGGGCAACAGCACTCGTTTTGTATCTAGATCTGCTAAAGAGCAGCTTATTTATTTTTTCAATCATATTCTGGCACATAATACCTTAGAAGTAACAGAAGGCGTGCTTTCTTTTTTTTTTAATAGTGACTGTATATCCCACATACTTTTTGAGAGATGACTTTTTATAACAAGCCTCGAAAAGACAAAGTGTCAAGAGAACAGAAGCACTGTCGGAAAAAAAAGCACAGAAAAGTAAAGTAAACCTCACCTACTTTATGAGATGTTATCTATGACCTGTTGCTGTGGTATTGGTAAAAGTAGAACAGTGCAATACTGGGTGGGAAAACTACTACAGTCAGGGTACACTCTCACAGCATCGTCTCCGACTTCAAAGACCCAACCAGCCAACCAAAAGAAAAAAACGGCATTTCACTCACGTGGTCACACACCAAAGTTATCTGTTTCCTGTTTGCACGCCATTTCTGTGGTATTGTGTAAGCATCTGGGCATGGTCTTAATACTATGCATGTATGTCCACTGTGCAGGCACACATGCAAAGAAGCTGTACGCTAAAATTAAGATGATTATTAGATATCAAATTTTCCTGCTTGTGTGACATCAAAGCTGTTAAAGTTGCCGTGCAGAGAAAAGGATTAAACAGCATATGACTCAACGGTAAGAAAACAGTATTGCTATTTAGTCTGTACCACCTTTAGGTTTGCACAGGATGTGACCGTTATCGTTCTTATGAGCAATTTATTGCTTTTTATTACAGTCATAGGGTATTTAAAGATTACTGTTTTGATACTGCACTTCAGTTTCTTGTAATTATTAAGAAACTCTCAGCTGAAAAGAGCTCGAAAAGTTTTCGTGCATTTAAAAATTTTGCTCTTTTGCGTGACCCTGTTTTTTGTTGCTTTGTGTTTAGGACATCCTTGATATTTACTTTTTGACACTCAGTGAGAACAAAATACCAGTTGCAGATATTTACATTCCAAATGAATAAATAAATAAATAAATCTTTTTTTTTAAGCTGGCATGGAAGACTTGTCAAGATATTGGGGAATCGACAGGATCTTGTTTCTCATATGCTGCATTGTCTCTATATCTTTACAAGCAGGTAAAATTTATTTTACGGCTTTGACAATGAGTATAATGTAATGGAAAAGTTTAATAGTTTAATTTTTTCAGCTTTTGCTTTTATACTGGAAGCTACATGGAAAAAAGTATGAATAGTGCAAAATAAGCTTAATTTTATATCTGGATTATGACTTAAACTTCAGTTCTTTGTTTTTGGGGATGGGCTGTATTCTGCAACGTGCCTGCCTTTTTACAAAGCTGTGTATCCTTTTTTGTATATTTGTCACAAAATACGGTTAAATGTTGATTTATATCTCAAGTGAAGTAACCTATCCAGATCTACCTGATATTAAGAAGTAATTCCTCCCTAAATCTAAACCCTGTTGCGCAGCCTTGGCAGCAAGAACTGCGATCAGCAGTAACTTGTAATGCGTCTTTCAGATCACTGTGGACAAAACTTGACTCATGTCTTGGCCAGACACTCTTTAAGCATTTTCTTTTAAAGAGCAGAATTCATGAAAACAGAAAAGCAGCCTCCGACCATCACACTACCACCACCATGTTTTACTGTAGCTATGATGTTCTTTTCATGAAATGCTGTATCAGGTTTATAGCGCATGTGCCGAGGCTCAAACCTTCCAAAAAGACAAACTTCTTTTCTCTTGAGCCCACAGATTAATTTCCCAAAAGTTTCATTGATCAACAAGTTTTTTTTATGTCAAATGTGAAATAATCCTTTGAGGTTTTGTTTATTGGAAGCTATGTAACTCAATTTTTAGGGTGTTTTTTTTATTTATAAATGTTGAAACATGAATACTGACCTTAGCTGAGACAAGTGAGGCCTGAAATTCTTTAGATGTGGTTTCATACCTCAGACACCCTGTGTGGTTTTTTTTTTTTTTTTTTTTTACCTCCTCATTGAGTCGTCAATTCTCTCTTGGGGTAATTTTGTTAGACTGGCCACTCTTGGGAAGGTTAATGTTTATTTACTTGTGGATACTGGCTCTCACTGTGATTTGTTGGAGTCCCAAAGCCTTAAAAATTACTTTATTACAGTCAGGTAGATTTGGATATCTTTTTTCCTGAACAAATATAATCACCATTTGAAAACTGTATTTTTAAAATGTATGTTGGTTATCTGCTCTGAAGCATACAAAAAATAGGAAGTGGGCAAATAGTTTTTTCACAGCACTGTACATGCGTTCAATATTGATAAAGTCAGAAAAAGGATGAAAAAGCAGAGCTGGCATAACGGTGGGCTGCAAAGTGACTTGAAGAGAAACCAGCATCGATAGTCAAGCGATAGTTGATAGTACCCATAGGGTACACAATGAGATTATGTACCCTATGGGATATAACAGTTGAAAGTGCGTAGGAGCATCAGCTGAGCTAACTGATATACCAGGATTAACTTCATTCAGTGACCTGCTCTGTATGTTCTTCTACTCTTTATGCTCAAAGTTAAAGCTAACCATCTACAGCAACTGTGACACGCTTTCATAAAAATTAAAATCATGTAAAAAAACAAAAAAACAAAACACATTTCCCAAAATGCAGTCCTATTCCCCAAAATACTGATGCTGCAGAATGTAAACACAACCCAAGCTTAGTATACTACAGGATACTATATATGTAATGGAAGTAATGAGTAAATGAGGCCTATAAAGGGATTTTTTTTTGTCTTTCAAGAAGCGAACAGCACTTCCAGGATGGTGGGGAGCACAGTGACCCTGCACTGTACCAGTAACACAACCGGTGACCTCCTTCAACTGACATGGGGAAGGAATGGGACTTGTCTTTTTAGTTTCAGGCCACAGAAAACCTCAAACAGCAGCTCTGTCACCTTAAGCAAGTCTCCTGCTGCTGCCACCCTGAATCTGATCATGTCCACCTTAGAAAGCCAATCATATGCACTAATCATAGAGAGCGCCCAGAAAAGTCACACAGGAAACTACACTTGTGCAATGACCACAGACTCTGGAGTCTTTGAACTGAAATGGGAGCTTGTGATTATAGGTGAGTTTATCAGCTTTTGAAGTTTTTAGATTGCAAAAACCAACCAACCAAACAGACAAAAAAGCACACCTTACACACCCATCATGACTGAATACAGTGTGGGGGTGGGGCAGAGGCTGGCTGATGGTGGGGCACGTAAAGAAGAAGAGGTTGGAAACAATGGCATTTTTTAGCTTATCCCATTTTTATCTTCTTTCTAAAATACACAAGTCCCTGCCCTTTTACTCTAAAGATTACACTGGATTAACTGCAGTTTGTGGGACTTTTATAGGCGGCTGGTGAGAGCACTACTCAAATGCTGTTCTAGGTGAAAGTTGAAAACTCACCCACACACAATAGCGCTGAGCACCTCTGGCTGCACTGACATTTCCTTCATAATTGTGCATTGACCTTAATGTTAGATTGTGTGGCAGGATTAATGCTTTTCCCACTCAAACCACAGTATGAAAGTAGAAATATAAAGCTCCCAAGTTTCAGACTTTACATGAATGACATGAATGACATGAAGCGGTAAAAAAACATTTTGTGAGATGCCTGAGGTCTTTTCAGAGACCACAGGGCAGGTGTAAGCACTTCTGACTTCCTTTCTGAAAACATAGAGCTAATAACAATAATAACAACAAAAAAACAAGATACTGCTGTTGGTTGGAAATTAGCATATCTGAACCAACTGAATTGCAGTGAAATGACTCACTTTTTTTATTTTATTTTACAGAGAACGCTGAAGCTGAAAGTTCGAATAAAATCAGCAAAGTTACAACAATTGCAATTATTGTACCTTCGCTATGTTTCCTGATCTTTATATTAACTGCTGTGATCATTCTCAGAGGAGTCTGCAAACGACGTTCACAGTGAGCTTCCTCCAGTCATTCTTTTACATTATTTTATGCCATTGCTATTACAAATAAAGTGTTTTTTTTTCTTTTTCTTTCTTTTTTACAGAACAATCACCCAGCCTCCTAGAAGGTTGGTAAGTATGGTAAGTTAGGAAGTTTCTTCGTTTTTTTCCCATTTATACACAATACTTAGACTTAGAAGGTCAAATAGATCTGCCACCTTTTCCAGCTCCACTAGCACAAGGACAGAAACCAACCAATACCACAATATCTGCATTCATGTTGTATTTAAGCTCCTTAAATATGATGTTTTGTTCCTCTTTTTTCCTTCTGCAGCGGGAGCCGACACAACCCACTTATGAAAACCTGGATTTTGAAGGTCGCCAGCAATGTGGACAAATTCAGGTTCACCCTTATAAATACAGGGCTGAGTGATATGAATCGCACAGTAAAAAAAGGCATAACTCTTTTAAACGATCATCCACTTTAAACAGCTTTCTCCCTGAGTGTGTTGTAATGAAGAGCACAATCTGTACTTGAAGATGCATTATTTTTTCTCTGGGTAACTGAAAACCAGTCAGAATGTGATATCATCGATTTGTAATCATAAGTTGACAGTTGACAGTACATCCCTGTCAGTTTGTATAGGGTGTGTAAATCCTGAGCAAAATAGCTTTCTTGGAGCTCCTAAATGCACTGTTATACACTCACTGGCTAATGTTGTTTTAAATGAATTCAGTTTTATTTATACAAGTCCAAATCACACTCTCATGTCATCTTAGGCTGCTTGTCTAGTAAGCTCAAGACGTTACAGTTTTACAGAGAGAACAAGTGCCCATTCATTATGCTCTCAGTGCTGCAGTTGCGAAAGTAAAACTTTAAACTTGACGCATTTGAACATGATAGGGTAGTTAGTGCGCTCATCTCTGATGCTGTCTCACAGTTTAATATAGGAGATGCAGAGAGAACCAGATCAAAGCGGAATTTATTTACTTAATTGAAGATTCTTGGTCATAAATAAGACTACACAAACCCTGATCACTGTTTTTGTTATCTGTGTATGCTTTCATTTCATAAATCAGACTTCAAGGCAAATAAGTTACAAGTATATTTATTGTTTTTCTCATCACCGGGTAAATGCAAATGCATGACAATGCAAAAAACATAGTTTATGCTGGTGTAACCTCACAGGCGATCTACCTTCTGTGGTTTTAGTACGATACGTCTCAACAGGTTACATACATAGAAAATATTCTTTCATCAGAGATTGTATATCACTGTTAAAGCACACTGTAGCAACAACCCCAAAAGGTTTGACACTGTGTGAAATAAAAACAGAATGCAATTATTTTCCAATCTCATAAACTCACATTTTACTATTTCATGGGAAATATGAGCTCATTTTCAGTTTAATGGCTGCAGCATGTGTCAAAAAAGCAGGGATAGTAGCAACAGAAGACTAATACTAATTAGGTTAACTGTTTTCAGGCCATTAGAACCAATTTTAGAAAATACGACATCTACAAATTGTGGAACAGTTTCAGAATAATGTCCCTAAACATGAATCTGGAGAAATCTCTGTGCACATGTGACAAGGTGGAATATCAATAATTGATGCCTGTCATGATTCTGTCATGGAGGTCACTTCATCAGCTCAGGAACACAGTTTACTGTGCCATCCACAAATACATGGAAACCATACTGGCTGAACCAAACAGGACCATCAGGCTCAGTACAGATGCCTGTATCTGTGATGGTAAAGTGTTGCATTAATTAGTGCTTATGGAACTGGCAGCTTGCATCTTTAAAGACGCCTTCAATGCTAGCCAGGTTAAAGGAAAGTCAACTTTATGACACTGCAGACTCTGACTTCAAGCTCACTAACGCATTAATGGCACTTTGTACTGCACTCATTTTGACTGTATTCTGAAGAGGAGAAACAGAGAGTCAATAAGATGGTACTAAGATCACATTTAAAGACTCTGCATGACTCAGTGGAACATATCTCACATCCTTCCCTTGTCTGTGGTCACTGGTGTGAAGTGGCGTCGATGCTTAAAAAAACAAAACAACCACAACTCACAACAGTGTTTGTTTTTTTTTTAGGTCAAGAAACTGTTTAATTCCAGGCACGGATGTAGGAGGTAATTTCCTGTGAAATTATTTTTCCAATCGTTTAAGAAATTAAACAATAAAATCTAAAAGTGCAAATAGTGCACTGCTAATGCAAGTAGCTTACTCAGTTCATCAGCTGGCAAAGTGAATGAAGAGAAAACTTAAAATTCATGATGAGGGCATTTTAAAAGAGAAGTGCAGTGCTTAAAAAATGCTTCAAAAGACACTAACAGTACACATGAGCCAAGTTTAAACTCAGCAAACTCCTACTGGTTGGAGCTGCCCATGCTGGCAGTCCACACCTCTAATTTTAAAAAGGCTGTAATAAAAACAAGAATAGATAAGTCCTAAAGTAGAAAAAACATCTCCCTCATCCATATTAGGTTAACTGGGGATTCAAAATTGCCCAAAGGTGTACATGTGAGTGTGAATGGCTTTCTGTCTCTATGTACTGTCTCTGCAGAAGACATTGTTGAACCCCTCTCCCCACAGCCCAACCTGTTTGGAATAAGTTAACACATTGCTCCAGTGTTGTTGTTGTTGTTGTTTTTTTGAATACGTATCATTTAATGTGTAGCACCTGTGCTTGTCAGTATAAATGGCTCTGTAGAGACTACATCGATCAGGCATAACATTATGACCACCTGCCTAATATTATGTCTGCCTCTTTTTCTGCTATAACAGTAAACAATTCCAATGCACTGTGTATTCTGAAACCTTTTTATGTGAACCAGTCTTACCTTTTTTGGCAATTTGAGCAAAAGTAAGTCATCTGTTGGATCAAAACATGTGGGCCAGGCTTTGCTTCTCATGTGTAAAATGGCCTGTATTTGTATAGCGCTTTACACTACATTCAGTCATTGGTGATGGCAAGCTACATTGTAGCCACAGCTGCCCTGGGGTGCGCTGACAGAGGTGAGGCTGCCGGACACTGGGGCCACCGGGCCCACCACCAGTAGGAAACGGGTGAAGTGCCTTGCCCAAGGAGACAACAACCAAGACTGTCAGAGCCGGGGCTCGAACCGGCAACCTTCCGATTACAAGACGAACTGCCAACTCTTGAGCCACGATCCCCCCAATGTGTCAATGACCCTGTTGCTGGTTCACCACTGTTCCTTCCTTGAACCACTTCTAATGGATACTGACTATTGCAGACTGGGACCACCGCACAAGAGCTGGGTTACTGAGATGCTCTGATCCCGCCGCCTACCTGTCACAATGTTGCCCTTTTCAAACTTAATCAGAGCCTTGCCCATTTTTCCTCCTTTAAACACATATAATTTTAGGGCAAAATGTTCATTTGACCCCTAATATATCCCACTCAGTAAGACGTGACATGATGATCAGCGTTATTAACGCCACCTGTTAGTGGTCATAATGTTATACCTGATCGGTGTAGGTCCTATAGTTACGTTGCAATCAAAGCCATAACTTTTGGAAACTGAATGACTTTATTTTGTACAGAAAAATAGAATGTGAGTGTTGAGTGTATAAAACAATGAAATAAAAAGGAAATAAAAAAGAATAAGAAACTACTTCTTCATTTAAAATCAAATTGACACAAGGGGAAAAGTCACTTACTCAATGCATTTGGTCCCTGCTGTGCCTCTGACTCAGTCTGACTCAGTCCTCAATCCATCATTGTTTGTTGTCACATCTTTTTTTTTTTTTTAAACCAACATTGTAATTGTGGAAACATTTATTTTGAGGCTTGAGAACGGACATCATAAACCTGCGGGTGATGTCACAGAAGCTACGCCAATCTTTAATATCATATATGGGAACAGGTCTCGGTGACTTCATAGCTGGTTATGGCCATATATGGAATAAATACATCTTTAGAACATCAGAAATCAATAATTTGCAATTCAGTTAATGGGAAATTCTTATATTATTTCTCTTTTTCAAAGATTTAGAGTTATCATGAATTGTTTTAAAGCTAGCAGACATCTAAAGTGCGAATAACTGTAAAAAAAAAAAAATAGATATAACTTTTAGTTTACTCAGTGGTCATTCATTGTCAGCGTTGCTGTGAATGAATATCACCCCCACAACATCCAGCCAATCAAGAAAAATGAATTACTCACATGGCCAGCGACCAAAGTCATTCACTTCCTGTATGGAAACCACTCTAATATAAGTACTTGGGCAAGGTTGAATCTTTTGCATACATGCTATAGCTGGTATACTGTATAATTACGATGATTATTATATATACACTTTACTTGTTTTTGTGGTCTAAAACGTGTTAAAGGTCTGTTATAGAGATAAGGACCATACAGCATATGACTCAATACTGGTAAGAAAATGTTGCTATTTCTGTTGTTACTGCATTAGGTTTACACAGGATGTGATCTTTCTTGCTGGAATTATAGGTTATCTGTTTGCAATGAGACATATTTAAATTCTTCTACTGTTCTTCAGTTTCGTGTAATTATAACCCTGAAGGTAAAAAGTCTTCACACGCTTAGAAGTTTTGTTATGGTATGTTTTGCGCTAAAGTGTTTATTGCGTTGTTCACTGTACAAGACATTCTTGATAATGACATGTATTACATGAATCTCAGTTTACAAATATCGACAATTCATCTGTTATATTATAAGGTGGCTACTTTAAAAATGTTATGTTTCTAAATGGATTTTTCTTTCAAGTGGGGATGGAAAACCTTTCAAGATACCTGGACATCAATCGGACCTTGACTCTAATATGTTGCTTCTCCTGTATTTTCTTGCAAGCAGGTATTAGCAATTTCTGTGATGATGATTATAAGTTATGTTTCTCTTTCTAATTAAGAGGTTTATTGTAAAAACAACAACAACCATAAAAACAATAAAAAAAAGAAGACATTTTGGAGGATGTTGTGGCTTATTGTTAGCAAACTTGCTTGTTTAGTTCAGTCAGTGCAGCTTAACTCCAGTACAACATTTTGTGGATGCAATCTTTATTTCCACAGTGTTTATTTTTTATCCCCTTCAGAAGGTAGCAGCACTTCCTGGATGGTCGGGAGCACAGTGACCCTGCACTGTAGCAATAAGTCAATCAGTGACCTCGTTCAACTAACATGGAGAAGGAATGGGACTTGTCTTTTTAGTTTCAGGCCACGGAAAACCTCAAACAGCAGCTCTGTCACCTTAAGCAGTAATCAGAAAACCCCAGACAGCAGAATTAGGATGTTTCCTCCAGCTGCCCCCCTGAATCTAAATATGTCCACATTGGAAAGCCAACTGTACGCACTAATCATAGAGAGAGCCCAGAAAAGTCACACAGGAAACTACACTTGTGAAACAACCACAGACTTTGGAGTCTTTGAACAGAAATGGGAGCTCGTCATTACAGGTGAGTTTATCAACTTTTGAAGTTTTCAGATTACAAAAACCAAACAAAATATTACTGTCACACATTTATCATAACTGAATGTGGGGATGGGTAGGCCCCATAAACAGGAAAAGGCTGGAAACAATGGGACTTTCCATACATAGAGCTTATCTCTCACTTCCCCCTTCTCTCTCTCTCTTTCTCTTTGTTTCTTTGATATCAAAGATAAGTTTATCTAAAAAATATTCCATGTGATTATCAAAAGTTAAGCTTTCAGAGCAGGCTGGGGAGAGTTGAGTTTCCCTTAATATACTCGTCTACCTCTATATGTACACCTGAACACTTTTGGTTACAGTGGCTTTGCTTTCCTGTTTGTATACAGAGCAGAGACACTGTGGGTACATGAGTACTTCTTAAATGCAAAGCTCCCAAGTTTCAGACATTGACATGACGCACAATTACAATAAGTTACATTTTATAAGAGCCAGAAGTCTTTTGCTTTTACATTTAAGTGAAATTAACTGAGTATTAAAACTGCAGTCAAATGAGTTCCTTTATTATTTTACAGAGGAAGCTGGGAATACATTGAAAATCCATATTGCTGCAATTATTGTACCTTGCGTGTGTTTCCTGAGCTTTATAATTAGTGCTTTGACCTTTCTGAGACAACTCTGCAAAAAACAGCCAGAGTAAGTTGGCTCCAGTCATTCTTTTGCAAAATGTAATGCTAATCGCATGACACTGAAACGAACTCTTTCATCTCAACATTTCAACAAACTCTTTCTATTTTTTCACAGAAATATCACCCAGTCTCCGACTGTGACATCGGTAACTAGAATAATTTTTGTACTTTCTGCTGAGAAGTTAGATTGTCTTTGTAGATGTCATGGTCCTGGGTCGTGTGACCCAGTGTTTTGTGCTTAACCTATTTTGATGTTTATTGTTTGTTTAGGTTCTTTAAGGTAGTCCAGTCCTTTTGTAGTTATGTTACCCTTGTATCAAGCCTCCCTTGCCCTTCGTGTGTTTATGTCTGTGTGTCTTGTATTGTCAAGTTCATGCTGTCGCGTCTGTCACCTCCCCCTGTACTACGTCTCCCCGGTTCATGTCTCATGTTTCCTGTTTTACTTTGAAGGCCTGCATTCACTGTCAGTGTATTCAGTTTCACTCCTCCTGTCCTGTCGTTAAGTTCATGTGTGTCAGCTGCGTTCCCAT
Source organism: Maylandia zebra (assembly GCF_041146795.1). Taxonomy (NCBI): domain Eukaryota; kingdom Metazoa; phylum Chordata; class Actinopteri; order Cichliformes; family Cichlidae; genus Maylandia; species Maylandia zebra. The sequence goes on along the minus strand of NC_135182.1, from coordinate 18,108,337 downwards.
GTGTGACCACTTCCCCTGATCATCCCTCATGTGTATTTAGTCTCTGTGTTTCTTACAGTCTGTGTCGCGTCGTCTGTGTTCCCACCGCCTGTGTTCCGTATCTCCAGCCATAGCCTTTCCATAGTTTGTCCAGTTTAGGTTTCTGTTGAGCTACTACTCTTATGCTGCCCTCACTCTGTTTTGTTCCTTTCATCAGCCATAATAAAAGGCTCGCTTTTGTTTAAATCCACTCCTGTATCTTCGCTTGTGTTCGCACCTGGTCTGCCTCCGCAGACCGTGACAGTAGACAATTTGCAAATTTATATTTGAAAGATCAAGCAGATCTGCCATCCTCTCCACTTTAGACAATACTGAAGATCTGGATATGCAGCTAAACTCTGATATAGAAAATATAGAAAATCAGTACCACCACATACAATATACCTATTTATGTTAAATTTACTGTTAACTGTTTTGTATTTAATTTAGTTACATTTTAGTGGGATTTTTAACTTTTGAAGTTATTTTGATCTGCGAGACCGTATGTTTATCATTGAGCTACATTGTTTTACATGTTTTGCTCTGCTGTAACACATTTTGTGTTATTTTGATTCCTTTTATGCCAATTTTTTTGCAGCAAGAACATATTTATGAAAACCCCCTGGAACTCTAAGCTCGCCGGCAACGTTTACAAATCCAGGTTCTCCCCTACACAAAGAGTACTGAGCGATAAGAATCACACATAGTAAATAAAATTAATTAAATTAAAATGAAAACATTTAATAAATAATCCAGATATATTTGTACTGTAATGAAGAGCACATTGTGTACTTAAACCTCCATTAAATTTGTTTTTCTTGCTGACTGGACACTTACTATAATGTGACCTCATCAATGTGTGAATACTACAAATCTCTGTAAATTAAACAGCAGGTAAACTGGAGCAGGAACCTGCACTTTCTTTTCTAAATGCACTGTCCTTTACTCACTGGCTAATGTTGTAGTTTTACAATCACAATCTACATTTTGTCATTTTAGGCTGCTTGTTTAATAATTGTAAGACTTTGCAACTTTATAAAGAATAAACAAACAATTTAATCAAGCAAATGGCAGCAATGAGAAGAAGAAATTACATCTTACAGAACAAGATTCAGGTTCTGTGTCTGTCTTTTTAAAAGCTGAGAAGCCAAAACAGTTTTTCAGCGTTTATTTTTACTGGCCATGGATTTTTATCATTAAGGAAATAGAAACAATGGGTCAAATAATTCCTCTGCTGAGGAAACTGTGGAGTCAGGTGATAACGTCCAGACTTAGACATACAAATCTACATTACATCTCTCTTTTACTGAAAACAAAGAAAGCAAATATTAGGTTGTTAAAAAATTGCAGTGTCTGCATTTTATGCAGCATGCCTGTCATGCCTGTTAGTCTGTTGGTTGGCCATTACTCTGCTACACCTAGTCATGAATTTGTATCACAATTTCTGCCAAAATCAGTACTTAAACACATTAGTAATGTTAGACTGCTATTATTTTGCACATAACTGTAAGTAGCCTACTTACAATGTGTCTTTTTTCTCATCTTAATAAAAAAGCATTTTTAAATATCATATTTGCCTCCTCCCTTACTGAAAAATGTAGGTATTAGAACACTAAATTTATTGCCCTTCTAGGTCATTGATTTCAGATATTCCAATCACTTCCATGACTATAGGTGTTTAAAATAAACCACCTAAGCATTCAGACTGAAATGGAAACAAATCATGCATTAAGAGGATCTAATGCCTGTCTCTCAATCTTGCAGTCCATGTCACCCCTACTTGCGGCCCGCATACGACGTGAAGAAATGTTTTTTTATTATTCAAAAAAATATGAAGGCAATAGGCAAAGTGTTACAGGCATAGTATGAAGCATGTAAATATAATAATAACCACTGCAGCTAAAAAGAGTGACTGACAAGCCCAGTTGTAAGTAAGCTATTAAAACTCGACTGTACAGTGTGTTCGTGTTTTCCTCCGAAACAATAAGTTTCGTTGGAGCAGCCGTTCAACGTCTCTCTCTGGTTCTCGCTAGCGAAGTTAACTCACACAACAAAGTAAAGCCATTTTTCAGCTACGAGCCCGACACGGAACCCGACGTAGCCAGATGTCCCTTTACTACGGTTCGGAGCCGCTGACTTGTTTTATATATGCGTACAAAATATTTTTCTATACGAGATTGCTGCAAAAGTGCAGCCTTACCTAATGTCCACCCTACTATTAACTCATTTTATATTACGATTTAAAAATCTAGTTGGTATTGGTATGGCGAGTAGCCTTCAGTAATAGTAATAAATCACACAGCAATAGTAGATTCATGTAGTTGTAAAAAGCTTGATAATATATTTAGTAATCCAAAGTATTGAGAATACGTTACTCTCACTGAGTAACGTAATGGAATACGTTACAGAATACATTTTGGGGCATGTATTCTGTAATCTGTAGTGGAATACATTTTTAAAGTAACCTTCCCAACACTGCTGGTAACAGGTATCACGAAGGTCGTTGTCAACATACTCTCTTAAACCAGGCGGTCCTCCATTAGTTAAAGGCATTTAGCAAAGAAGAACCCATATGTGATCCAAAACACCTTCTATTGGCCAAAGATAGACTGGAAAATTATTCTGTAATCAGATGAATCAGAATTTTTAATTTTCCACAGTGTGAAAGATTTTGTAAGCATTTGTAAATTTGATCACGTCAATTTAAGTCCTAAAGGGTTCAATGACAATACTGCTGTGTAAAACACACATACAGTTTATGATTATATAACTATAAGCTACTGTATTCTACTTTTCATAATGGACCCAACCGCTAGTTCAGAGGGAACTAATTTTCCTGAGGCAGAGATTTCCTTGGGAGAGGGTGGTTTCTCAACGACATGATTCTGACACCCAAAGTGGGTGGGTCACCTCTGTGAATTACAAACCTCATAGACAGCATCTTTAAGTACACCCATCTCAAAGCTGGCTAGTCAGACTGGTTAGTCCATTATGAGTAACAATAGGGCATTGTTGGGGCTGTTACTTACAGCAAAAAAAAGTAATGTATTACACATTTCTCATTACTTTTCTTAAAGGTAATGCAGTGCATTATGCAATTACTTGTTTGCAAAAGTATCACTGCTTCTTACATTACTTTGTTATTACTTTCTTATTAAGGATGTTATGCACCAAACACATTATAAAAGTGACAAAAAATTGGGAATTTTTTGGAAGTGTCCAAGAAGAAAAGGTGTTTTTGTTTTGTTTTGTTTATCTGTCTCTGCCCACCTGTCCTGCAGATGATTTAAGAGTGCAAAAAAGAACGCATTAAGAAAAATGACTTTGGGCCTTTTTTTGGACACGCCTGGGCTAAGTAATGCTATTGAAATTGTTGATGAGTGCCTATGGTGGCAGGGATGTATTGTTTAGCATCCATAAGGTGTCAGTGATGTTCACCAAATGTAGCACCTTCAAGGATTGACGTAGGCACGATGTAGAGTTATAAAACAGGCTTTATTCTGGTCTTGACATCTCGTGAGAACTGTTCACGGACCAAAAATATAAAACAAAAACATCACATCAAAATGCGCTCTGGTATTTAGTGCCAATCAATCAAAAGTCCTTAATTACAGAAAATAAAACATTTAAAATACACAAACCCCGTGAGCTGACATCCAGGAGGGGCTAAATAGTCCTTTATGGCCTTATTGCCTTATTCTCCATCTTCTTTCTCACTTATTTCTTCTCTTTCTCTAACTTTAAACATTACTTCTCCATGTGTGGAGCTATCCGTGAGCTGCAGCATGCAGACACCATGCTAGCAAAAAGTGGCTGGGTGGAGACCCAAACTGCAAACAACTGTACCCTACACAGTTTACCACCAGAGGGTGCAAAAGAACAAAATCCAGACATACAGCTTAACAAAACATCAAATACAAAAGACCGTTACACCAAATATCGCACTCTTCAAAATGTGTTAAAGAAGCCACAGAATGGACAACCATGAGGTCCAGGAATGCATTGTGACTTCAGTGTCAACTCAGGGCATGCATTCAAGTTCTTCCCGAAGCTCCAGGGACTGGTGGGATCATAATGACAGTGCAGGTCACTTCCAGCTCACAGCTCATCTTGAACTTTGGGCTTGTTGTGCAGTCTTGACCTGCAGACCTCACTCCTCAGATTTGCCCACAGCAGGCCCTCTTAGACTCAGTCTTGGTGTTTAGTTACATAATTTATTATTTTATAATCCTGTTTCCTTGTTCCTTATTTTCATTATACTTTCCCATGTCTTGTTATCAGATTTAATTCAACTGTGTGTAGTTCCACTGGTATCTCCACTCTGCCCTGATCTCTTGTTTATTCAAACCATAAAGCCGTTGTTTTGTTCGTTGGTCCGTACTGACTGTTTGGCTGCGTGTGTATTTTCCTCCATGCTTTCAATGGATTTTTGGACTTGCAGATTGGTACTGTTCTACAACATAAATAAAGATTTGTTTAATGGTATTAATTAGTTCATCTCGGTCTCTGGTTTCGGTCCATACATTCCACAACAACATGACTGCATCAATGTCTTCATGCCAGTGTGCCTGAGGGTTTTTCCTAAGAATTGTCAGGACTGGGTGATACCAGTCAATCCACTCTCATGATCTACAGTTACTCTTAGTACCATTGATATTAAGTTAGACTCTTTTTCTCCAATTGATCTTTCTGAGTTAACTTCAATAATTACTTCCTCCAAACCATCAACGTGTCTTTTAGACCCCATTCCTACAAAACTGCTCAAAGAAGTCCTGCCATTAATTAATTCTTCGATCTTAAATATGATCAACCTATCTCTAATAATCGGCTATGTACCACAGGCCTTCAAGCTGGCTGTAGTTAAACCTTTACTCAAAAAGCCATCTCTAGACCCAGCAGTCTTAGCTAATTATAGGCCAATCTCCAACCTTCCTTTCATATCAAAAATCCTTGAAAGAGTAGTTGTCAAACAGCTAACAGATCATCTGCAGAGGAATGGTTTATTTGAAGAGTTTCAGTCAGGTTTCAGAGCTCAGCACAGCACAGAAACAGCTTTAGTGAAGGTTACAAATGATCTTCTTATGGCCTCTGACAGTGGACTCATCTCTGTGCTTGTCCTGCTAGACCTCAGTGCAGCGTTCGATACTGTTGATCATAATATCCTATTAGAGCGATTAGAACATGCTGTAGGTATTACAAGTACTGCGCTGCAGTGGTTTGTATCATATCTATCTAATAGACTCCAATTCGTGCATGTAAATGGAGAGTCCTCTTCACACACTGAGGTTAATTATGGAGTTCCACAGGGTTCAGTGCTAGGACCAATTCTGTTTACATTATACATGCTTCCCTTAGGCAGCATCATTAGAAGACATAGCATACATTTTCACTGCTATGCAGATGACACCCAGCTCTATCTGTCCATGAAGCCAGATAACACACACCAATTAGTTAAACTGCAGGAATGTCTTAAAGACATAAAGACCTGGATGGCCGCTAACTTTCTGCTTCTTAATTCAGATAAAACTGAGGTTATTGTACTCGGCCCTGAAAATCTTAGAAATATGGTATCTAATCAGATTCTTACTCTGGATGGCATTACCTTGGCCTCCAGTAACGCGGTGAGGAACCTTGGAGTCATTTTTGACCAGGACATGTCCTTCAACGCACATATTAAACAAATATGTAAGACTGCTTTCTTCCATTTGCGCAACATCTATAAAATTAGAAATATCCTGTCTCAGAGTGACGCTGAAAAACTAGTTCATGCATTTATTACTTCCAGGCTGGACTACTGTAATTCATTATTATCAGGACGTCCAAAAAACTCACTGAAAAGCCTTCAGCTAATCCAAAATGCTGCAGCAAGAGTCCTGACAGGGACTAGAAAGAGAGAGCATATTTCTCCTGTTTTGGCTTCCCTTCATTGGCTTCCTGTTAAATCCAGAATTGAATTCAAAATCCTGCTCCTCACATACAAGGTCTTAAATAATCAGGCCCCATCTTATCTTAATGACCTTGTAGTACCATATCACCCTATTAGAGCGCTCCGCTCTCGCTCTGCAGGCCTACTTGTTGTTCCTAGAGTATTTAAAAGTAGAATGGGAGGGAGAGCCTTCAGTTTTCAGGCCCCTCTTCTGTGGAACCAGCTTCCAGTTTGGATTCGGGAGACAGACACTATCTCTACTTTTAAGATTAGGCTTAAAACTTTCCTTTTTTCTAAAGCATATAGTTAGGGCTGGACCAGGTGACCCTGAATCCTCCCTTTGTTATGCTGCAATAGATGTAGGCTGCCGGGGGATTCCCATGATGCATTGAGTTTTTCCTTTCCAGTCACCTTTCTCACTCACTATGTATTAATAGACCTCTCTGCATTGAATCATATCTGTTATTAACCTCTGTCTCTCTTCCACAGCATGTCTTTTATCCTGTCTTCCTTCTCTCACCCCAACCGGTCGCAGCAGATGGCCGCCCCTCCCTGAGCCTGGTTCTGCCGGAGGTTTCTTCCTGTTAAAAGGGAGTTTTTCCTTCCCACTGTCGCCAAAGTGCTTGCTCATAGGGGGTCATATGATTGTTGGGTTTTTCTCTGTATCTATGAAGCGCCTTGAGGCGACTTTTGTTGTGATTTGGCGCTATATAAATAAAATTGAATTGAATTGAATTGAATTCATGAGCTACAACAAAGAGACTATGTGTCTCATGCTTCACTAGTAGTTACTGGAAAAGCAGCTGCAAAAGACATGGAAGGAGATCAGTGACCCAGGCCAAGCCAGAGTCAGCCTTTGAAAAAAGTAGATCACCCACACTTGGAGAGGGGCAGTGTGGAGGTGAACTAAAATCCCTTAGTGCAGATGAGTCAGATATGTTAACATTTGCACAGGTATGCCAGATCTTTCATGTTGGTTCAAGGATCAGCAGAGGTTTTTTTTTCCAACACCCATTTCTAGCAAATGGCAAAGTTAAATTGGAGTGTATTATCAGCAAGAAGGCTGAATGTTTACTTACAGTGTGTGGAGTGTTATTGGTGAACTAATAGAACAATGGTGGTCTTAGCTGTTTTGGAAAGCAGGCCGTTTGATTTGACTCTTATTGTCTACGGAGTTCCTGTCTTAGTGGAGTTAGGCCAGTGATTTAACCCTTTAAAGCCAAGTGCATCATATTTGATACATGTGTTTCTGTGAGTTTTTGAGACTTCTACATCATCAGCGTGATGTTTTTTACCCTCAAAAAATGATATAGATTGCATGACACATTTTTAATGACTAAATTACAAAAATCTTAAAGCTCGTATTTACTCGTAATTAAAACTCGTATTAAAAAACTTGTATATGCACTAGAGCTGGGCGATAGAACGATAACGATATGTATCGCGATATAACTTTTACTCGATAGAGAAATTAAGCTATCGCGATAGACCTCGCCGCTCTCGTCCTCTTAAAAAAAAAAAAAAAAAAAAAAAGGTCAGCCAATCTAAATTAAGTAGCGCAGAGCCGAACCAATCACAGCCGCAGCGTCACGTCGCGTGACTTGTTACGTACAGCACAAGTGCCAAGCCGCACGTGTGTTTGTTTGGGAAGCAGCCAGCGCGTAATGGAGGAAATGAGTGTGCCGACTAGAAAAATCAACCGAGCGTGACCGAAGAGAAAACAGATGATGGTTCCAATGCCGGAGAGATTGTCGAACGGAAGAGCCATAGAAGTTCCGTAGTGTGAAGGTATTTCGGCTATTTCAAGTCTGACAAAAAACAGAGTAGCGTGCACTGTAAATTGTGCCGAAAGCAAGTCTGGAAATACAATAAACTGGTGCATGCGTCACACTGTGCGCCACGTTATTGTTTCGGTGAAATGAATTTCTACAATACTGTTTCTGTTAATTGTACTCTCTGCAGTGTTTAAATGCTTACATATATACACACAGTTACTGTCCCTCCACACATACGACTCGGTTCTGCTTCTATGCCCCAGCTTTGTTTACTTTTTCCCACCGAGGCTTCTAGACTTCTGATTGGCCAACATTTCTGCACGGTTAGGAATCTAGCGCCACCTGCTGCTTTGGCATGTTCATAGCAGCGTTTTCCTTCATTTCTGCCTTTATGTGTGGACGGGATTATTTTTTAAAACGAAAACGGAAAATCTCCGTTTTCAAAAATACCCGTGTACGTGTGGACGTAGCCTCAGTCTCTGACTGGAAGCGCTAATTCGTCATTCGGCTTTTGTCAGACTAAAGTAACTGTTAAAACTGTTTGAAAAGCTAAGCTATACAACAAGGAGAGATTGAGAATTTCCTTTTAGTTCTCAGTTTATTTGATATTGACAAAAGTTAGTCAGTTTTGTCTGTTCTTCTGTAAAACAAACTAAGATTTATTTTTAGAATTAATATTTTGTTTCTAAGTGGAATTGACAATTTAGTCTGTTTCGTTTGTTCTGTTTTGAAACTTAAACGCTTTAGCGGCTGCCTTTTGTGTAGTTTGCAATATTTGCCTTTATTTATCTGAAAAAGTCTCATGTTCCTTAAGTACATCTACCCTGTTGAACTTATTATGGGAAATAAATATTTAAATAAAAACAAGCTGCTGATTATTTCACATTTTACTTGTGAGCAACAGCACATTTAAATCTTACAAATATAGTTATTTGGCTTATATCGTGATAGATATCGTTATCGCCTGAAATGAAAAAAACATATCGTGATATGAAAAAATCTCATATCGCCCAGCTCTAATATGCACATTAAGATTTGATGTATTTTCATTTATGTTTTGTCTAAAGGTTCAACAAACACTCCATTATCAAATAATTAAAGATTTCTGGCAGTTATTTCAGGGTTCAGGATTTAAACGGTTAAACTCAGTGTTGGCTTGAATGTCCTTAAGGACATAACTGATGTTGTGAAAAACACTGATGACTACTGCAAGCTAGTGACTAAGAGCATTGCTTGGTTATTATGTCATCCACCACCAGACTGATGAGGTTTCTGATGAGATAATCACTGTGAAGTTGCACCGTACTGTCAATCAATCAGCAACATTTGCCTCAACGTGCTTTATATTTTAAGTTGAAGACCTTAAAATCACTCAGAGAAAACAGAAAAAACCCCACCCCCATTATACTACAGTGTAGCATTAAAGCTTGCTTTCAGCTTGTGATAAAAAGTGGTTGTCTACCAAAAGGACATTTCTAATATTTCTGTGTATTTTCTATGTGTAATACCTTTGATTAGATTGGTAAATAGACTTTATTGAACACGATTAATGAAGGGGTTATATATAAAATATATAAAAGGGCTTATTGTACCTATATAATAATCAATCCAGTCCCTTTTTTTACCACCTAAATTATCTTGATAAAATATTTGTTGTTACATTATATTTGTTTCAATTTCTACTCCCCTCTCTCTTGGAAAAGAGTTTTTTTACAGTGATAAATAAAGGATATGAAAAAGCCACTTGTGACAAGGATGTTCTTTCTGGGTCTTTTGCTCATGAGAGATATGTTCAGCCTATATTTGACAGATTGTAGGCCAAGTCATTTACAACTGTGTAAACACAAGCAATCCTTTTGGGGCAAATATCAGAAATCCCCTTTTGGCGGATGACTCATCTTTTACTACACTGTGGTAGTGTCATTCTGTTTACTTTCTGTGTTTACCCATAACTCTCATCCCAGATTTGATTCCTGGTTCCTTCCTCCCTCTTCCAAGTCTTTCCACCATCTTTGACCCTTTCCCTCTGTAACAGTGGGATTGTTGTGAATTGTTGTTGTTGCTGCACTAACTGTTACTGAGGGAACACCAGAAAGACCCAGTTTGTGTGTCTCTCACAAGTCAATTTTTCAAACTTGGTCATTCTGTTTTGTATAAAGAGTGTCCAGTTATTCAGTCTCTCCTTGTTAAATGTGTGTGTGTGTGTGTGTGTGTGTGTGTGTGTGTGTGTGTGTGTGTGTGTGTGTGTGTGTGTGTGTGTGTGTGTGTTTGTGTGTGTTTTTTTTAAACCAACATGGCGATGGTAGAAATGTTCATCTTGAGGATTCAAAACATCAGCAAACAGTGGGTGACATCACACTAGCAATGTCCATTTTTTATTCCGTCTATGGGCACAGACCTTGGTGACCTCACAGCTGGTTATGTCCACGGATGGATAGATGTCATTCCATCTTGTTGAGATAGAATATGTAAATGTTGAAAACTCCCCTCCTTCTGGGTCATTTTCTCGAGCTGTGCAGGTGTAAATTTTGAGACATATCTTTTAGGACTTCTATAAAAGTAAATTCCAACACAGTTTATGGGAAATTCTTATATTTTGGGGGCATTTTTTTTTTTAAATTTGTGTTGTGATAAATTGTTTTAAAGTTATAAAAGGTCTAATGTGCGAATAACTATCTAAAATCTATGATGGGCCATCTTAGATGTTAGATGGGATTGAACTTTTATAACACTGTTTAATGGTAATCTTGTAAAAAACATGTGAAAGGGAAACCAAAATGAAACAGTTTTGGTGCCTGAAGATGAATAAGTGATGGGACTAGAAGTCTTCTCTGCAGATGTGTTTGAGTGTCTTTACACAGAATTTTTGCTCTTTTTTTCATTTATGGGCTGTTTGTGTTGTGATGTAGCTCCTGCAGAGAGTGCAAACATGCTGTTCTTGACTAGTTAGAAAATAAAATGTACAATTCAAGATAGGACTGAGCAAAAATCGTCCACAGATGCATTTCTCTTCCACAAATTTTCAGTGGCATCACAAAACAATCTTAGAGAAGGCAAAATGCCATTTCAAGAAAACAGAAGCACGGTCGCAACGAAGTACAAAAATTTATGCTACATCTCACCTACATTGGAGGTCAGGCCATTACATTTTAACATTCATTTTGAGCCATGCAGCATGGAATCTGTAGTGCCTTATCTGAGCACAAAGCAGTGAAATGCTAAAATGCACTTCATTGTTGGATTCTATTTGATAGCATCAGGGGTACTTTTGTGCATTTACAGACATGGAAAAAAAACAAGTTACGTGATCTGTGACCTCTTTCTGTGTTGTTCAGAAAACAGTCAGAAAATGTATGTCACTGTCAGCGTGTGCTATGACAACTTGTTTTACATCTGCAGTGATATAGTAAACCATAAATATTTTTTCTTTTTAAATAAAAAACTTTGGGCTATTATGAATTTAAAGTTAACCAACATCTGAAGTGAGAATAACTGTATTAAAAATTGTTTTAACTTTTAATGTGTAATGTTGCTCAGTGGCCATGTTGTGAGTGTTAGAGTGAACAAATGTCACTCTTACAACATCCTCTCCAACTTGTGATCAAACCAATCAAAAAAAGGTACACCACAGACCAATGCCATTTACTTCCTGTTTGGAAAATATATGTGTGCTGTATTAAGTAGTTAGGTAAGGCTGACTCTTTGGTTGTATATGTGTTGTAGATGCTGTGCAGTATAATTGCTATGATTATTACATATACAGTTTACTCTGTTTTGTGGCATTGAAGTTGTTAAAGGCGTTGTATAGAGATAAGGACCAAATTACACATGACATTCATTACCGGTAAGAAAGTGTTGTTGTTGTGCTATTTCTTTTGTGACACATATAGGTTTACACAGGAAGTGATCGTTCTTACTGGCAATTTAAGGTATCTGACTACATTCACATCTGATTTAAGTTCTTCTCTTTGGCTGCTCTTCTTCAGTTTTATGGTGTTAAAAAGACAATCAATGGAATGCTTGGTGAGATATTTTTGTGCTAGACTGTTTATTAAGTGCTGCTTCACTGTCCAAGGCATTCTTGGTAAAGACATCTTATTTATGATAAGGAAATCTTATTTAGAATTTAAATTTTATAATTTGAGTCAGTTGTACTGAAATCTTGTTTCTAAATAATATTTTCTTCAAGTTGCTATGGGAGACTTTCTCAGATATTTGGGCATCAACTGGACCTCGACTTTGATATGTTGCATCTTCCTGGAAGCAGGTATATTTAATTTACGCTTTCCATGACAATGGGTATAACCTACAGGAACAGTTTGACAATTTGTGAAATATGTTTTTTCCCCTAAAATATAAGTTGGGAAAGTAATTTTACCCAACATTTTACTTAAATATCTACAAATCTTTCCATATAATTTTGTCATAAGTGCATAATGTGGCATTTAGTGGAATCTGTTCAAATGAAATATACATGATTGTTATACATTCAGTTTATACAAAGCACAGTTTCCTTATTGATGAATTATTTGAAGAAGCAATCTTCAAATAAGTTTGCTTCTTCTGCATTTACTTAAAATTCTTATTTCAAGTTTATTGAGAGTGACGAAACATTTTTAGTTTATCACTTCAGGGATCTGCTGGGAATTTATAGACTTAAAAGTTCACTTAGGTGTGCCTGTGACTGCTCATGTAGAGCTCTAAAAGTCAAAGCCAGAATAGAAAAGTGGACTCTGAAGTTCATCAGAAACAAGTCAGAAAATTTCACTCTGAACAACTTGAAGACATTTCAAAGAGGTTGTTTTTGAGACAATAAATGACAATAAAGAAGACAAGGTCAAATCAAAGCATGAAGACAAATTTGTAATTCAGTGTGTGAGACAATAAAACGTCCACAGCCTTTTACATGATATTGATTAACGCTGTGCACCTCTACCCCAGCTCTGCATGAAAAAGCAGAGGTGTAGTTAAAACAGCATCCATAGAAAAGTTGTAGCAAATTGAGATGATAGATTTGGATGTGTTGAGGAGTATCAGCTAAATCTATAGTTGATATGACCTGTCGCTGAGATCAGTTAGTGTTTGGGGATCTTGGCCTCAGCTTAAAGTCAGTATAGCAAAATGTAAATGAAACCAGAATGCAATGATTTTTTAATTAATATGAAGTGTGTATGTTCCTTAAAGAATACATAGAATAAAATAGAGAATTTAAATCATTTGCAAATAATTGCATTCAGGTTTGGTGCATTATATATCATGCAGCATCAAAATTAAACAGGAAATAGGTTAGATTTATTTAGCGTAATGCAAATGTTACAAATCCATTGGATGCAGCAAAATGATGACTATGATGTGATTTTACTTTGTTCCTCAGTTGGGAAAGGCACATCCTTGACAGCTGGGTGCACAGTGACCCTGCACTGTACCAGTAACACAATTGGTGACCTCCTTCAACTGACATGGGGAAGGAATGGGACTCTTTTGTTTAGTTTCAGGCCACAGAAAGCCTCAAACAGCAGCTCTGTCACCTTAAGCAGGTCTCCTGCAGCTGCCACCCTGAATCTGACCATGTCCACCTTAGAAAGCCAATCATATGCACTAATCATAGAGAGCGCCCAGAAAAATCACACAGGAAACTACACTTGTGAAATAACCACAGACTCTGGAGTCTTCGAACAGAAATGGGAACTTGTGATTACAGGTGAGTTTATCAGCTTTTGAAGTTTTTAGATTACAAAAACCAACCAACCAAACAGACAAAAAAGCACACCTTACACACCCATCATGACTGAATACAGTGTGGGGGCGAGGGCAGAGGCTGGCTGATGGTGGGGCACGTAAAGAAGAAGAGGTTGGCAACAATGGCATTTTTTAGCTTATCCCATTTTTATCTTCTTTTTAAAATACACAAGTCCCTGCCCTTTTACTCTAAAGATTACACTGGATTAACTGCAGTTTGTGAGCTTTTATAGTTGGCTGGTGAGAGCACTACTCAAATGCTGTTCTAGGTGAAAGTTGAAAACTCACCCACACACATTAGCACTGAGCACCTCTGGCTGCACTGACATTTCCTTCATAATTGTGCATTGACCTTAATGTTAGTTTGTGTGGCAGGATTAATGCTTTTCCCACTCAAACCAAAGTATGAAAGTAGAAATTTGCACTAATCATGGAGAGAGTCCAGAAATATCCCACAGGAAACTACACTTGTGAAACGGTCATGGACTTGGGAGTCTTCGAACAGAAATGGGAACTTAGTGTGAGGTGAGTTCCTCACTTCTAGGTAGGTGGAAAATGCAAACAAGAAGAGGGTGAAAATTTTGGCATTTTCCTCACCTGCTTGTCACGAGTCGTTATGGTTTTACCTGTGGTTTGAAACCTGTTAAAGGGTGATGGGGGGATGTAAGTTTCCTCTAAAATTGTTTTTGGGGCTGGCAATCCCACATAAAGTGATTTTAGGGGAACGCTAACCTACACCTGCCACTATACATCACATCAGCTGTAACTGCACTTCCATTGCATTCATATTTGTGTCTTACAACACTAGAGACTTCTTTCTAATGAAGGGAACACAAGTTAATTAAGTACTACAAGTGAAATGAGTCACTTTGTTTTCCACAGAGGAAGCTGAATCAAGTGGAATCCATGATGCAACAGCAGTTATTGTACGTTGTGTGTGTTTCCTGGTTATTACAATTACTGCTTTGGCCATTATGAGAAGGGTCTGCAAACAATGATCCAAGTAAGTTGCTTCCATTTATTCTATGACATGATCTTGTGCTAATGGAATCACAGTGATCACAGAAAAAGTTACCAAAAACATATAGATCTCCCTGCAGGCAAGTAGGGGATCAATCTGAATTACCATATCGTCCACTTTAGGAAAAGATAGTGAACTTTACTGATACTGAAGATAATGACTTTTTTTTTCCGTAGGAGGAGCAGAGAAGATCTTTATGAAAACTCATGGGAAACTGAAACTTGTCAAACATGTGAAGCACATTCAGCTCAGCTATTACAAATACGTGCTGAATGACCTAATTGTCATGTTTCTGGGTCATTTCCCCAGTGTTTTTGAAGTCTTGTGTTTTGGTGTCATTTTTGTATTATTGTTTATGTTCTAGGTTCATTAGCAGTCTGTAAGTTATTCTGTCTTGAGTTTCTTATATCCCCCTTTGGTTCCTTCTTTTATGTGTGGGTCCTTCTGTCTTATTTCACTTTTCTGTTCACATGTTTCCCTGAGTGTTTTTTCCTCTCAGTTTTTGTGTCATGTTGTGTGAGTTTTATTTCAGTTTAGTTTAAGTTAGTTGTGTAACTCCTGCACTCCAGCAATAAAGCTGCTTTATTGAGTTTAAGTCCTGTCCGTGAGTCTGCTTCTGGGTCCTAACCTGCCTGCTGTGCATCGCCAGTCCTTGACATCACACATAACAAAAGAATACACAACCTTTAGCTTTACACATTGTGAGATTATTATACTATCTTATGCCACCTTATACTTCTAATCAAATAATTGTTGAATCATTATACAGCTATAGGCCACATTATGCCTTGGATTAGAGATTGTGAAATCATTACACTGATTTATGATGCATTATACTGCTGAGTTATAAGAAATGCTGTTTATGTAGAATCATGGCCTTCGTTTTCTGATTAGAAAGAACAAAACATACTGAACAGGAAGCCAAGTTCATAACTCAGGCTCACTGAGAGAGAGAAAAAATGTGGATGTTTAGGTTTTATGACTTTGGAGGGGGGCTTAAGCTATAAGAAAGGGAGAAACCTTCGGACACTTCGAGATCTGGTGGACACCCTCCTGTCCACATCTCCCGTCCGGACGTTTATGCTCAATGTTGTATGGAATAAAGAGATTGTTGATTGAGCATTTATACACCGGGTGTTGTTCTTCCTTGATCCCAATGATCAAAGACTTGGGATATTTAACAACTTGGTGCTGTGTGACCCGGATCTTTGGTGTGCTGAGGAAGGCAGATTTGGTCTGTGGTGAGATCGTGAGACGAGGAGAACAGAGGACCGGTCCAACAGAGTAAAAAGGTGAGCGCCACCTGTTGTAAAAAATCGAAGTGTGCATATTGGACATTCTAAATTAATCTGTTCGCTGAGGTACACGTATTTTCACATTAAATTCTGTCGGTGTCTGGTTTTGGGAGCGAAACAAAGAACATCATAAGTTGAGGCTGAATTCCAGTGTGTCTAGGTTCCACATTAAATTCTACATTTAATTTCGTTTATGACTGGCTTTTGGGGCAAGAAACTGTGAAAAAAACAAGTTAGGGGCAAATTTCAGTATATGAAATAGAGACTGGCTTTTGGTGCAGAAAAACTTTAAATTATTTCCAAGTTGAGCTTGGAGGTTTCTCTGTGTGTTTCTGCGTGTGAGACATGCTCTCTGTATGTTTCAGTGTGTGAAATATGAACATGGTGACAGTGACGGTGGATGTGTGAATTACAGGGCACTAGAGTGAAGACACGTTTGATAAGATACTCAGGTTGACGCCTAGCGGGCCTTGTGGATTTTGTCCTAGGAGTGGTTCCCCCAACCGGTGTTCTGGACGCAGCCCGGATGTAACTAGGATAGCAACCTTGGGAGTAGGACCTCTAAAAAGCTTTGTTCATGGTTTGGCAACCCTCCTGCCTTTGGACGCAGGGGCAGGCCCAGCGGCGTCTGGTTAGATGAGGTGGCGACTTGGGAACTGAGGACTCCCGCATCAGCCGCAGTATAAACAAAGAGACTGCTGTGTAATCATGGGTTGAAGTTTATTCTGGCGTAGAACAAGATACGTATTTAAAAATCACAGGTTGAGTTCTACAACAGGTAAAAAGGTTGACGAGCACAGCGGCAATAGATTAAGATAACGGGAACCACACCCAGCAAGAATCCACAGCTGTAGAACGGACAGCAGCAAGGAGATAATTAGAGGAGAAATGAAGGTTTTAAGAGCACATAAAAATTGGGTTGAAATTTGGGCCAACTGAGTTGTGGAGGTTCAGAAAGTGTCCAGAGCATCGCAACAAAAGGTGAAACAAAAACACGCACACAGGCAGAGAAATGTAAGAGAAAGGCACCTTTTAATGAAATGCCTTTTTTGGGAAAAAAAAAAAAGCTAAGGCAGAGAGGGGCTTTGCTGGATCTGCAGCTCCACTAAACACACATACACTGGACCCCTGCTCTCCCCTCTCCCATCTTTGACGTGACCCTGACCAATCGCTGCAGCAGCTGGACCCACAACAACAACCTGAAAATGTCAACCGTGCTGCAGGAAAGGGATCTTATGCAGCAGAGACGGAGAGCGCTAAACTTAGGGCCTGTTTCACTACACGGGGGGAAATTCCCAGACAGCTTCAGCTCACAGAGCTGTGACGAGACGCCCATTAAGCCTGGATGAAAAGTGAGGCCGAGCAACATAATGCTGACCTTGATTACTCTGCATTAACACTGTGCAGGGCAGTGACGGACCAACACGGATGATCGGGCGGCAGAGGAAAAGGGAGTGGCGGAGACAGAACGAGCAACTGAGGTCAAAAGCCACCTCAGAAAGGACAAAACACAAGAAGATGCAGGTTTCACCTGCGGCAAGCATGGACATTTGGGAAAGGACTGCCCAAATTGGGGTCAGAACCAGGATGGACAGCACTGTGAGCAGCAGCAGTGGTCGCAAACAGACTGAAAAGAAGGAGAGCAGGACCCCAGGGCACGCTTCAAGCTGTGGTTTACCCAAGACACCAGAACAGGAAAGTGATGAACACACACACACACACACACACACACACACACACACACACACACACACACACACACACACACACACACACACTGACTCAGCACGGAGTGATACACACACATGAACACATGTCCACCTAAACCTAGAAGCTGATGCAATGAGAAGTGATCCACACATAAAATACACAAGCACAAGCTCGTGCAACAAAGAGTGATGCACACACACATGCTGATACAATGAAGAAAGCTTTACTAATAAGTGCCTATGCAAAATGCTGTATACACACACACACATACAGAATCTGTTACATGAAGCTATTGATAACACAGAACACATTTTATGTCCTCCAGAGGGCACATATGTACATTTAAGAAAACAATGAAAACAATGTCTCTGTGTGGTGACAGGGTGGACTTTTTGCGTGTGACTTCATGCCTCGGGATGTTTATGGCTGCTCAAGGCCTCGACTGAATTGTTTACTGTGCTTCACGCAGCCTGATGAGGAGCAGTGGTACAGAGTGAAAATGATGAACTACCTTTGTAATGTTTAATTTGGAGCACTGCTTTTTCTATGATTGAGATTTAATTCATGGAGGAACAAAAGGTGCTACGGCAGCTGAGGTTATACTTCCCAAACACTATTGTTCCATGGGGAAGCAAAAACTTTCCTGTGAATTTTCTGGTTTATTTTGGGGTTTTGCTTGGCACTAGGTTGATTTTATCAGTGAGGTTAGGGTTGTTTTCTTTCTCTAAGAGAGAGAGAGACGGTTTTATGCTTGGACATGTCTGGAACTGGCCCTAGTATTTGTTATTCGTATTCTTATTTTATTGTTTACTTTTGTTACAGTGCACTGAGATAAGAAATATGAGAGGTGTGATCCATCGATGGTGATATTTTATGAGTTCATGCTTTAAGAATCAGCTCTCTTTTAACCAGCACCTGGAAGACTGAAATTTAAAGCACTATGAAATATTCTTACTGAAAACAGTCACAAAGTGTGTTTCTCCATGATTGTCATGGGCTTTGGAGAAGTTCATTTATATGGGACACTGATGACATGAGATGGTAAGTCCTGAGTCTAAAAGGATTGCAGCGAGTCAATCCAGTCCAAAATCATAACGAATAGTTTTTCTTTTAAAATTAATGACGTTATCTTGCTGGTGACGGAGACTGGACTAGGTTGCGTGTGAGACTCCACTCTCAGCAATATCTGGTATGGATGTGTGTGAATGAATGCGTGTGACTGGACTGTGATGGACTGACGATGTGGACTAAAGTTTTGACTGACTTGATACTGTGACAAAGAGTGCACCAACCTTAGGATTAGTAAATATGACACAGTATTCACCCAGCCGGTATGAAAAGTGTGAATGCTTTGCTTTGTTTTGTTTTTTGCAGGAGCAGGAGGACAAGAGAGACCAGAGAGGGAGACTGTAGCTTCACATGAGAGTGTGGAATTTTGAGTTACTGATGTTTGCATTAAGAAAATTGTGTTTTAATGGCTGTGTTTTGATCAGGGTATCACGTTATTGTTGGGAATGCCAAATGCTACAGTGGAGAAAACTTTTGATATCACTTATGACTGGAATATATTACTATTAACCATAGCAGGCCACTGTAGAAGTCAATTAAATTTTATAGAGGAAAATAGCCAAAACCAAAACAATATTTATCAATAAAAGGGGAATGGTAGATTTGTCACAGTCATACTCGAGTTATGTAATAACAAACACTGGTCCACGTGATTTAGGTTTCCCCTTAAAATAGTAAATTATTAAAAGTAGAATACAACCGACAGGGGCATGTGCTAGGATGTGATACTGCAAAAGAACAACAGCAAAGTAAAGAAAGAAAACCTATTGTGTTTAGCTTTGATAAATTCAAATTAAAATGTACCATTACACTCAATATATGCAAATTTTGTATGAAGCACATGACTGATAACCGTTCTGTCCTGAGCCTTTGCTTCCTATAGCACCCACTTGATCACACCACCAATTTTCACACCAAAAGGTGGGTAATTGCAAATGTTCGAGGGAGGAATATCACCGAAAGTGGGAAAAAGATTGGCTAACCTGGCCAGGGAATGTAATAAACAGGACTGTCAGAATAGTCGGCGTTAAAGTCACCTTTGACGGTCCAGACTAGGATGGCATTGGACATGCTCAGTGGAAAAAGGGTTGGTGCGACCAAGGTGTGGTTCGACATTTGAAAATGATACAGCTCCGGATGGGCCAGGTATCAGGGCATGGGAGGATGACAGACAATATTAAATGGGGAGAAGGAATTTTCTGGGATTGAAGATTCTCTGGGTGAGTGGTTAACTAAAGCAAAAGCTATCATTTTGTTATTGATTGCTAACTGATTGATAATTGGCCACATTCACAGCTGTATTAACTCGTTGTGGATGCAGTCTATTTCATGTTTAAGGACTCTAATTAACAGATTGAAAACAGTGACACTAAGGGAAGAAGATGCAGTGCCACACTATCAGATGCCAGTGATGGTTGGGCTCAGTGATGAATCAGGTGACCTGGATTCATGGCTGAATCAAGACATAAATCCAACTGCTGTGGTCAGTGAGGGAAAGACAGTGGGGAAAGACGGAGTTTCAAATGTGAATTTCATGTTAACACACAGGTTTTGTTTCTAGGCAGTTCTGCGGATGCCGGCTCGGAGCGGAGCCAGGAGTTCAACAGATTTAACATGATAATTAAACTGATTTCAGTCCCTAACACAGGGTGGCAGAGCTGGAGCAAAGCAACTCAAGAGGAGAATTTCTGATGTTTTCTGAGAAATGATGTCACTAATCTTTTCTTTTAATTTCTAGCTCCGGTGAATTGACACATGGGGGTGTGTCAAAAGTGGGGAATTTGAGTTTTAACATGAAACAATGGTTTCTATGATGATTTTTATGACTTTATTTGTGTGTTTAATAATTTAGGTATGGTAAAACTTATAATGACCCAGAAGTTCCCAGACTTTTTCTAGAGAACCAGTTAAAACGTGTGAAAGGGGGGAAAATGTTAGGATAGAGAATGTTTTATAATTATTTTCATACACACACTGCAAATGTGCTCATGAGAGTTGGCACTCAGTCTTTTGAAGGTCAAAAGCTTTGTTTGGCGTGACTGTCCGGACTGATATATTGTAGGAAATGACTTAGAGTGCAGAGGGGTAAATGCAAACATGCTTACACTCATAGATAATAATTAGACTAATTCTCTAGGCCAGAGAGTCCTGAACATGATATTCTAAACCATTTTTGAATCACTAGAAGAAAAATCGCTAACAACATTAGATTATCAAGGCTAGTCAGAGAGGTGTTTGGCTTTTCTGGTTCTTACACAGAGAGTAGCAGACACCAGACGAGGTCATGGAGATAGGAGGATCCTTGGCAGCAGACACAGAGACTGCCAAGACAGCAATTGGGGTCAAAGGTAGTGTTGTTTGGGCTCCTGCTAGTCACCTCGAGAGGATCCCTGAACCACAGCAATAACCACGAAGGGGTTGGCGAAAATCCAGAAGCACCAGACCAAGGAGGTCCGAAAAGCTCTGACCAAAAAAGGGGGACACAGCTGTGACCCCAGAACACATAGATCTTTGACATAGGGGCAGAATAAATAACCTCATCTATGCAACAAACCGAAGGGTAGTCAACCCCTGACATTGAAGAAAGAAGAGGAGCAGAACATCACCCAACTGGAAGACACTGGTAGCTGCAGAAATAAAATAAAGGTCAAAAGCTCCTCGGACAGAGGTTCTAGTCTGAGTACGTTTGAAGGCTTAAGGTAGCACCATGATGAGGGTGGGGGTAAACTGAAGCACCAGAAATAAAGCTTGGGGAGAACTGGAGAGTGGTGGGAGTGTTATCTGTAACTACTGTTGTTGTTGTAGCCATTATTTTTTCTTGCATTGGAATTGCCCAAACACAGCGATCATACTTCTAATCAAAGAATTGTTGAATCATGTGGATGTGAAAGAGTGCGGATGTTTAGGTTTTATGACTTTGGAGGGGGGCTGAAGCTATAAGAATGTGAGAAACGGTCAGACACTTCGACATCTGGCGGACACCCTCCTGTCCACATCTCCCGTCTGGACATTTATGCTCCAGTGTTGTATGGAATAATGAGATTGTTGATTGAGCATTTATACACCGAGTGTTGTTCTTCCTTCAGCCCAAAGAACAAAGAATTAGGATATTTAACAATATTTAAGTTATCTCTGATCATGAGCAGTCAAAATTTTTCCACCAGGGCATTTCTTCCTCAGAGATGATCCCAGCACCACACAAAACACAACCACTATCTTTAATCCATCGGATGATGAAAATGTGTCATATTTTTCATAAAAATTGACTTATTTCATTAAAAATTCTTAAGAGCTGATCTTCATCTCTCCTCCCTGATTAGAATCCACAACTGTGACACTATATAAATAACGGAAGGGATAATGAGTGGTAAGTATTTTAGTGGGGGCTTCGTATGAAGCAACATCAACATAGCTAAGTCTGCAGCTTTCTTTGTTAATCCAGTCTTTCGTCACTCACACATTTAACTTTTCTTTATAGTCTTCTGCATGCATTTGTGGTCTGACACTGTGCCACAGTTGGTTTGTGGCCAGATCAAAGTAAAGTGAATTACACTGATCGAATATTTGTCAAGATAAACAGCTTAGAAATAAACTGATTGTTGTTAGTGTTTCCATTTGGTGGTTAAAAACATATTTATAGGTTTTCTGTGCCACTAACTGAATACTTTATCACTTCTACTGCACACTTCTGTAACTTCCCAGCAGGTCATCATTTGTTGGCAATAGTGAGATATGTCTTAACAGGTTTCAGCGGAGACTCTGTAGCATTCATAGTGCATTAAAAGACTCATTGAAAGGACTTTAAACCATCTCCGGTCCATTATGTGTTCAGTATGAGTTACCATGGTGATCTAGAGAGGTTGAAAGAAAGACATCTTTGTGGCACTGCAATGTGGGATATAATGGTGCAGTGTATTTAATAGAACAAAGAAATAAAAGTTTTTTTTATATTAATATGATAATGAGACAGGGGCATGCAGGTCATTTATGTTTATTCTATAAAATTAAAGCAAGTCAAAAAACATGGATTCTTATAAAAACACTTGTAAGAACAAAACAGCAGTTTGAGACATTCTGACTTTCAGTTTCTAGTAACGACGAGAATAGATAAAGAGCTACTTTTAAATGATTAAGACACAGTTTCACATGTATAATTGTTGGTATATTATTTCAGAAGAATTTATGAAATCGAACGTGAGGTTTTCTTTTCTTTTCTCCTGTGTCGTAGACAGTATTGAAACATGTCAGGTAACCCATGTCAGGTTCAAGTTTCTAGAAGACTTTTGTTTGCACCGGAGACTCCCCCATCGCACGCAGCACTTCTGAGATATTTTATTTGATAACACAATCAGTTGATCACTGTAGTCATTTTTCTGGTCAAACATTTTGTGAGTAAACCAAAGCTACAAAGAAGCTGTGTAGACTTGTGAAATGAATATAGTCAAAACACTGCTCAGGCGAATTAGGAGCAGCTGGAGACTTGATAGTAAAGAATTAAACAAGATTACCCAAAAATTACAATCTGAGGTTTCCATCCATATGACGTGTTAGAAAGCTTTGGTCGGTGTATCTCATTTATCCACGAGATCCTGTATTGTAATATCATGGATGACAGGTGTGATATATACACTAAAAATATGTGTACTGAGTAGGGATGGGTACCGGTATCGGTTCTGTCATAAACGGTAGTAACCAGACCGAAAAGCAGCGCACATTTCGGTGCTTTATTTTTTTTCCTGAGCTGTGATACACTTTAGATTCTAGCCAATCATTTTACGTTTCCGAGGATAGTAGGCGGGTCCAGGTACGTACGTTCTTTTAGAGCAGAGCTACAGATTAAAAATGCCCAAGGCAAAGTGGTCAAAAGTCTGGCTGTACTTCACAGCAAAATATGCAAACTCAGCAGCCTGCAACAAGTGCTTTAAGCTGATACTGTGATACTGTCAAAGGAGGTAACACCTCAAATCCGATGAAACACCTGGCGACGCATAGCGTTATTTTTAAAAGCCGAGAAATGCGCCATATTTGATAGCTTGCTGCGGGACCTCACACTGTGCACATCTACTGCAGGTGTGGTGCCTGTTATCGGACCCGGAGTTAGCAACATCCCCCAAAAACCCGAAGAGGAGAGTCCTGGCCTCTAGCCCTGCCAGTGTAGCAGAAATGATGACGGATGATGATGGCAGCAGCCGTTCTTCTCTGCGTGAGTAGCTTAATGTTTTTCGTGTGTAATTTACGTTGAGTAGGCTAACCACATTATTAAATTAATGCATGTAAGGTGAACTAGCAAACATCATCATAGCTACATGTGTCTGTCTTCTTGTTTGATGGCAGATACTCCCTTCTCCCCAAAAAGGCTAAAATGACCAAAGAAAAAGTGGAAAACAGTTAAACATGAGAGGTTTTTGGACAAAGTCTGTGTTTTTTCCATTGTTTAAGCACTGCTTCCAGCCAAGAATGATACCATATATGCCCCATAGCTGCAGAAAAGGCTAACATTGTGTCACGGCTGCCGAGGCGAGCCGTGTGGATATAGAAGGAGGACCCAAGATGCAGGCAGTGGATGAGATACCGGTGGTTTTATTTACAGAGGTGTAGTGGCAAACAAACAGTGGGGCATAACAAACAACTAAAGACACCTAAACTGGGAGAACTAAAATAACAGACCTGGGAGCATATGACAACAGATGATGAATAGCAGAGAGACGCAGACGAGGAACAGGACACCGTGGAACACAGGGTAACAGACTGACACAGAGTTACACAGACTGACACGGAGGAACACAGACGAACCGGCAACAGGCAGGAGAACACACAGGGCTTAAATACACACACCAGTAATCAGGAGGGCAACACAGCTGGGAGAAATCTGGGCTGACGGGACAGGGGAAACGTAAACTGATCACACTCACATATGACACGGACCTTCACAATAAAACAGGAAACTCAGATACATGGAACCAGACAAGACATTGAACTAAACAGACAGATTCACAAACAGATGGGGAGACACCATAGACAGACAGATACAGACGCAGACTCAGAGGCAGATCGAAAATAACACAGAACTTAAACAATCATCATCTAGAAAATGATAACAAACTAAAAGCGCTGGGTCACCGACCCAGGACCATGACACATTGTTATCTTTTTACAAATAAAACAGCTGAACACGAGAGGTTTTTGGACCAATTTTGTGTTCTCCATTCTTTAAGCACCAGTTTGAGCACCGTTTAAGCACCGGCACCGTTTCAAAAGTACTGGTTTGGCACCGGTATCGGATAAAACCTAAACGATACCCATCCCTAGTACTGAGGAACTGAGGAAGTCCTTATAATATTTATGCGATTACAATTAAAAAATTTCTTAAAAGGAGTAAAAACATCAACAATGTAACACTTCATAAATATAATTACAAAACAAACAAAATGCAGTGTTGAAATTTCAGGAAAGAAACAAAATGTAAATGTAAACAGTAACTTAAAGCTGGTTAATTTAAAACAAAGCAAACAGCACACTTAAATGATTTAAGGCTTTAAAAAAAAGTTGCCACAAACATGAACACCCACCCCCCTCCACTGAAAACAAAACAAGAAACAACAACAACAGTTAGTCCAAACTATATGACACACAGGAGAAGCTTTGCTGGTTGCTGCATTTTAAAACCAAGCAGTCATTAACAACCAAAACTTTGCAAGATGGAATTCAGTTGAATAAACTGAAAAATATCCATCTGTCCACATCCATTTCTGGTCATTCATTTCACTTTTTATTTACTTTACTCTCTCATCCATCCTGACTGAGTTGTCTGTAGTTTTGCTAGTATCCATGACTGGTAGCATGAGATGGTACCTGACGTTAGGGCTGCTCGATTATGGCAAAAATGATAATCACGATTATTTTCACTGAAATTGAGATCTCGATTATTTGACGATATTTATTTAACCCTTTAAGACCTACCATAGAACCAAGTCTGCCAGAGCTTATATATATATTTTTTTACATGTTGTAGTGCCATTTTTGGGAGCATTTCAAGTTGCTATACATCAATACAACTGTTATAGCCCATATTTTAATAATATGCATGCATTAAGTCCATAGTAATTACATTAATTGCAAAAAAAGTGCAATAAACTACAAAAAAATTGAAAATCGTTTTTGTTTTTTTATACATATATTTCTACTTGGAGAAATTTAAGAGTTTTATCCCTCAAAACTTTAAATACAAAAAAGTTGCAAAAAATAGTTTACAACAACAGGAAATTTATTTTGAGTGTCTTCATAGTTTTATTTTGGAGATACAGCAATTTTTATATACTGCAGGAAAAACGAAAACAATCCTATGATGCAAATTTGCAAAGAAAACAGCATGTGCATCAAAATAAACTATTTCCAGCAGTGCAATTCGAGTTCTAAGCATCCCAGAAACTATTCAGAAAAGTCAAACATGACTTATAAAAACACCAGTATAGGCTTTTAAGGCTTACAAGTAAAAAAACTACATTTTCCACGAAAATGGCGGACATGCGATAGTTCGCGCTGACGTCTGTTTCAATGTGGGAAGTGTTACAAACAGCTGATCGGATCGGCAAAGCATGTTTCTGGAATATTATGTTTTTGTTCCTGTAAGCGCTTTTTATGCAATTTTTGCAAAGCTATATGTGGAAGGAAACCGTGACCTAGGACAAGCTGATGGCATGAGCTGTAAGTACAACTCCTCTGGTTTCATATGCAAAAAAAATTATTGCGCTAGCTTACACGGTTCAGGTTCTACAGGGATTTAAAAATAGTTACACAAACTGGAGCGTGCCGCTCTGACCGGCTTTAAAGGGTTAACAATAACAATGTATTGAATAATGACTTTAAAAAATAATATAAAATAGTGTGCAAATACTGATATCAGTGCAAATGTTTGCAATATAAGAAATAAATGAAAAATGTAAGCATCTATGTTTAGTGAACTTTGCAGTGTTGCTCCGTGGTGCAGCTACGACACCGTAGCAAAGTTTACACACTGTGTCTACTTGATCCACGTCTGACTCCGCGAACCCATAATGTTTCCACACCACTGAAGTTTTTTTTTTTACCTCTCTTTTCAACCAACGGCAGTCACTCTCCTCTCCAAATAACTTCTGCTTAGCTTTCCGAGCTTCCCTCGGGTCCTCTTAATTGTTGTGACGTGTGTTTGAAATGCAGAGAGGTGCGCTCGATTTGCCACACGGAGCAGCGCGAGAGTAAAGCACAAGGGAGGGGCTAATAATCAGCTCAGTCATTTTTAATGATCGTTGAAAGCCCAGATCGTAATCGTGATTAAAATTCGATTAATTGAGCAGCCCTACCTGAAGTCTATTCAGGCTCCAGACATAGTTCAGCTGCTCCAGGACAGCATATTCATACATGCTGTTGCAAAAACGTTTGCTCTGCATTTCCCAGCACAGTGTATTACATGAATGCTGAACAATAATATACAAGAGTATTGACCCAGCAGCAGAGGTAGGAGCATTGCCACAGCGCTACAAAATGATATCAGTCAACTACTCGGTGGACTACTACTGCCCATGTTGATGAAACTGTCAAATCAGACTCAGTGAGGATGTCATGAGGTCCTAACATTCATAAATGGAGAGATGTCAATGGGGGAGGAATGTAAATGATACCAAGTACTTTAACCTGGTCCTTATCTGTTTATTCCTCAGTCTGCAATGACACGTTGGTGGAGCCCTCAGTACAGGTGCTGTATTATCCATTTCTGCTTTCCACAGCTGTCAGCTGAGATCCCCGAGAGAGACAATTCAGATCCTTTGTATAAAGCGGCATTTTAGTTATGACTGAATATGCAAGATTTTACAAGGACTATTTAAACTTTCCTCCTAGAATATTCAAAACACAATAATAATTTTACTGCTAAGGGGCTCAGATATTTTAAGAAGAAAATTTAATAAAATTAATTGTACATAATTAAACTCTATCTCCAGTGATACCTTAAATTATGCACACATATATTTAGGGTGATGTTTAAAATTGTGGGAAACAAAAAGACTTTTACCTTTTCCTGGAGTATTTCTCTTTGGCTATTAGTCCCATTTTTAGAATCTTTTGAAACTAGATGATACCGCCTGTGAAAAAATACAAAAGACATAGCGTTCGCATTTTACGGTTAGGTTAGGAACTTTTAGGAGCAATAACAACTTTGTCTCTGTATCCCACCACATCTTAGTTTTTAATTCTCTTTTCCTCCTTTTGTGATTCTTTTCTGTTTTCAGATATTTTGTCACGGCTGCCAGGCCGTGTAGTGTTGGAGGAAAAGGACCCAAAATGCAGGCAATGACTGATGATATGAGTGAGAGTTTATTTACAAGTGGCAGAGTGACAAAAGCAGGAAGTAAGAAGAGAGAAGCTACTGAACAAACTGGGAAAACTAAATAGCAAACCTGAGATCATACGAGACAGGGTGAGGGGCAGAGAGAAGCAGACTAAAGAAAAGAACACCATGAAGCACAGACGAGCCAACAACGAGCACAGACCGACACCCACAATACACACACACATACACACACACACACACACACACACACACACACACACACACACACACACACACACACTGAGACCAGGTAATGACACACAGGTGGGAAGCACAGCTGATCCTAATACACAAGATGACCGGAGGATACAAGCTGAACACAGTGACACCAGACACAGACCTTCAAAATAAAACAGGACAATCACAAACACAAACTCCGGGACACAAACAGGGCACAAGGGGAGGACACAGGATACCAAAATCAGAATCAACTAGAACAGAAGACAGTAATCATACTAAACACAAAACGCTGGGTATATGACCCAGCACTATGACATTTTTATTGTTGATCTTTATGCATTTATTTTGTCCTCACTGTGAGGCACTGACTGAATTTGCTGTATTCAGGTGAATATACAACAAGTTTACAAGTATTGTCAAGTCCTTCAATTTCTCTCCCCAATCAGTCGCGGTAGACGACCGCCCCACTCTGAGCTTAGTTCTGCTGGAGGTTTCTTCCTGTATGGAAACTCCCACTGGGTTTAAATCTGGGACTCTCCACCATTTGACTCTTAGAACTGAAGAAGCTTCTCGGATGAGAAATGAAACGTCTTCAATCAACTTAAAGAAGTCCAGACGCTTTTCTTTCCAAGCTCCTTAGACTCCATTCTGTTATCTTGCACTGAGACTGACACATACATGTTGGAAGTTCACAGAAAAAGCTTCCAGGGTGCAAATGTAACACTTGGAATCCTCTCCAGACTTTTTACCTGTTTAATTTATAGTGCAGCCCACACTCTTCTGCAACAGTTTTAGAGGGAAATGCTGAATTATATTTGAGATCTTCAAAATATAATAAGACAACTGAGAATTGTATATAAAGGAACAAATATTGCTGTCCAACCTCAGAGTCTGCACTGCAACGACACTAGTTTTTGTTGTTGTTTTTTTTATGTACAAATGTGTGGACCTATTTGTACATCATGCGACTATGGTTTCACATGAGAAGTACTCGATATTATGCTACATATTAAGTATCTGTGGAGTCATTGTTCTACATACTTTTTAAAATATCCAGATTTAGATAAGCCCCATACTGCAGCTCCAATGACATTGAAGGAAACCAAAAGGCCAAATAAAGTCCAAGCAGTAGAGCAAGTTCCTGCAGGGAAACAAAAAGGAAGAATATAATGAGTTCCCAGTTTCCTGCAATTCAGTTATATATTTTCACATTTAGATGGCTCAGCTGGTATTCAAACACCATGCAACACCTCCACTGAACACATTAAAAACTTGTACTGACAAGATTTGTTACGCAAAAGTAAATCAAAGAAACACGAAACAAACTTGATATGGTGGTCTACGCTTCAGTGGTGACTTGAATGATATTTCTTTTGAATGCAGGTTGTAGTTTAAGCTAAATTAGATGTTTACAAAGGCATTCTAACATGTTTTTTGGGCATGGCTGGAAAATCATTGAAGCTCCATAAGGAGAGGTTTTACTCAAATTTTAGATGTTCAAGTATGTATTTATATAAACTTGTGGAGGAGTAGCACCAGGAAACAGAATAAAATCAAAATGGCAAAACATCAGTTCAAATCCAAAAGTCAGAAACAAATCCAGAAAGATTCGAACAAACTGCATAGCTAAATTCAAGCTGACCTCACCTGATGCCACATGCACATAGAGCTGACTGTGTTTACTTCCATGTGGATTAGATGCTTCACATCGATAGAGGCCGTTTAGACCAGAGGTCAGACTCAGCAGTTGTAGCTTCGCACCCTCTACTTTGACAGCAGACTCCAGCAAAGGCTGGCCAGATCTGGAAAAACATGAACAAACTTTAATGTGAGATGTACAGAGAGGGCAGAAAACTGTGAGTTGCGTCAAAACTCACGTTAATTTCAATTATTAGCCATTTGTCTTTCATTGCTCACCCCAAGATACTGTATTGTTTCATTTTATGAATGCAAAAGTAAAGCTAACCTTACATGTTACATCATTTCTTTCTTGGGCAGAAAATTTTAGTTTTAGTAATGTTTTGTACTGTGTACCATCTTGTTCACCATTTTATAAGTTAAAAGAATCAAATTTAAAGCAATTTTTCCCTTTTGAATTAGTTTTTATTGCCTTATGTAGTGCATTGATTGGACAATTCAATAGGTCACATCTAAACAAAAGCAGGTTTGGATACCAGAAAATAAAACTTCTGTTTCTCCACAGGGTCCACATAGCGCTCAATAACTCTAACAGAAAGAACTAGTCTTAATCCCTTAGTGTAGCTTTAGAGCAATAAACATAAAGCAAGACTAACACAAACACGGCATTCACCAGGAATTCCTCACATCTAATGGATCATCAGCAGTAAACTATAGACAGAGAGCCCAAGAAAGACTACTGAGTGACACCAGTGCAGTTTAATGGATAGGACTTTCCTCATAATGAAATAAAAAACGAAAATAAAACAGCTTTAGTATAAGAAAAATATTCAAGTTATCTGTTATTCCTTTGTCTATTTATAAACATAACATTTGTTACTAGCAATCACTTCAAAATAATCTTAAGATGGAGTTTAGAGGGTGAAACTATTTTATTTTATATCATCCAAGTATGTCCTAACTTTCAATGCTGTAATTGACTGCCAAAGACTCGAAAATACAATGAATCATATCTTGGCCTTTGGCTTCACCTGCACAACAGTGGTGCCAAGGTAGGTGTACCTGGCAAAATTTATTTCCCCTGTGTCGGGAGCACGTGCTGAGCTGTCCAAATCACAGACAAACAGTATCCCACATTCTTGATTTTTAGTTGTTAGCTCTTTATACAGTAAAGTTACAATGGGACACAAATAATATCAGGCTGATCCTTTTTTTTTTTGCCTGTCCCGATCGGTTCTTTAGACGTCAGAATTGTTGTCTGAAGGCCAACAAAGATCAACAAGGATGATATCAACTTTCAATATGAACTGTGCACACATCCTGTAAATGAGAACAAACAGGCAAGTCTGTACTTGTATCTACCTGAAAAGATGATTGCTTAATGCGTGCCAACTCTTTTTAAACCTGTAAAACAGTCCAATAAATCATTTGCTTTCTGAATATGTTATCCAGATTATTGGCCAACACAAGGCCTACTGGCTCTGATTTGAGAATTGGTTTCTATCTGCTGAGCTGAATCAGCCTACATACTTCCCCAGAGCTCCTGGACAGCCAAAACAACAGAGCTGCAATACTTCCAGATGCTTTCAAACAAGTTTGAACTGGCCTTTCTTTTACACATAATTTTCTTATACTGAAATGGACCTACTTGTGTATTTACTGGCAATATTTAGTTTTCAAGTGCAATTCTGCCACAAAGTTTTGTATCTTGCTTTTGATGGACAGTTTTTGTAGTTATCTTAGAGGGAAAAAATGGGATTCAGCTGCTCTGACGAGTTAATGATATCAACCAAAAATGTTGTCCCTCAAAACAAACAAGCAGACAGGAGTATTTCTTTCTGCAGGAGGTAGGTTGCAGAGTAGTTTTGATTTGGTATAATTTATATAATAATTATAATGCCCTGTAGTGTTGGAGATAGCCACCCTTGGGAGGACTGCATTAATAAGCAAAGGGTTATCAGACCAGATGTTACACGCCATATAAAGCATACAACGCTTTGACTGTGAATATGGTTTCTGCAGAATAAGACAGCATAGCAGTGGCTTAACTTTTGTTAAGTTGCATACCACAGATTGATAAAGAGTTCCTACACTCAGGTTGATCATTGACCATTTTTAAACAATAACTAAAACCAGCATGATGCAGAGGTACAAAGGTTACAAAGATAAACAAACTCCCACATACTGCCCTGCTCACATTTGGTATGTGTATAAAATGACAATAGTTAAGTCGATCCAACCTTAATGGTATATGGGCAATATCTCTGCATTCCCGCACACACATAAAAGGAATGCATCAACCGTTCTAACATGAAAGCATTAAGCAGTATCACCAATGTTATATGAATCTAAAATTAAATCTTCAGATCTCAAATTCACAGACGTCAGCAACACATCAAATCATTATCAATCACGTTCCATTTATATTAAACCCAGAATAGAAACACCAAGTCTTTATGTAATAAAATATGAGGTTGTTGTGAAGAAATAAACAAGAGCCTCAAAACCAAACTGATTGTTTGAGAGTTACTGAATAAAACCATTGCAAAAGAATCAATATAACAGCCTTCATCCCAGCACGGATACAGAAAAGAGAGATGAAACTACTTTCTACTCGTGTGTCTCTGGTCAAGCAATGAGAAAATAGTATATGCAGTTGTCCCGATCCCTCATTTTCTTCTGTATGCGTATGGCGGTGTTCATGCCTTCGTGCAACACCGGGCCTGGAGAGTTTTCCCTCCCTGAAGCCAGGTGAAGCCATATCTGCCAGGTGATCACACTCACCTGGCACCTGATGCTAATCATCCTCATCATGGGCTTACAAATGAACTGAGTGGATGCGCTTCAATCAAGGCTGGATTGTTGAGTAACAGTCAATAAACTCCACCTTGCCAGGTGAAGTTGTCTTTGTCTGTTGTCAGTAAAAAAGTGAATTAACCTTTGTGTCTTGTTTTACCTGAAGGGAGAGTCAGAGCTCAGAAACCCAACATATAGGGAGTTGTTTCCACAGTCACATACCAACTTTCCTGATGACAAAGCCACAGGGAGTGCACCTCATGACCTCGAACATACTCACACAAACCCTTTGAACAGGAAGGTCATGATCACACGCTGACGCCTTTCCCTTTTAAAAGCTTTTGCGTTCTCATTAAGTTGTCACCATTAAGTGTATTTTATTTTCTTAGTTTTCTTTCAGATTCAAAGTAGCAATTTCACCCTTGAGCTCTCTGTTTGAAATGTTTCTCTTTAGATTGAAAAGTTTAGAATTTCGATCTAAACCTATGTTAGTATTTTTTAAACATGTTTTTATATATATTTTTATATATTAATTGTAATCTATCATCTTTATTGATACACTTTATTTTGCTTGGGTTTTTTTTTGTGATGTCAGTGTTTTTTCAATTAATTGGAGAAGAAAAGTTTGAAACTTTACTTGCTAACTTTCAGAAATCTTAAAGTGCATGAGAGGGGTTCTGCCAAGGTTACTTTTTTTAATTGCACAGTAAAAAATGGTTAAAGTGAGATTAGTCCTAATTCGAAATAATTGAGCTACATTGAGCTAAAACGTTAAAGTCAAACATTATGTTAACAAGTTTATTTTGTGCATGTGGATCAATGCAATAAGACTTGGCAATTT
The DNA here is from genome assembly GCF_041146795.1 of Maylandia zebra. Lineage (NCBI taxonomy): Eukaryota > Metazoa > Chordata > Actinopteri > Cichliformes > Cichlidae > Maylandia > Maylandia zebra. Next base: position 18,074,966 of record NC_135182.1, on the reverse strand, counting down.
CAGTAAAATAAATACTTTATAAAGGAAGATATCCTTTTATGGCAAATTTGAACTGCAACATATCCTAATACCACGGAGAACATTGGCCTTCCCCTCCTAAGTGCTCACCACCCATGGAGGCACCATAGATATTGGGTGGAGTCTGTATTGGGCGGTGGCTGAGGATGCTGTCTTTGGATGCCGTTGGGGACTTGAAACACCTCTTCAATGGCGGGTGGAGGTTCAGGGCGGTGATCCTGTGAATGGTAATCCAGGAATTTGATATTTATGGTCTATCATTACGCTCCTATTGTTATTTGGTCCTTGTACAACTGTAGTAAGAGCCTGTCCATTTTGCTAGTACTAAGTCAAATCCGTTCCGAGTGAGTGTTGGACTTGGCCAAGACTGCTTACGAGCTGAGTATGTGTTCCAAAGTAAGGCTGTCTATGTGCTCTAGTCTAGGCCAGCTGTCCACAACTCCCGGGTCACGGACTAGTACCGGTCCATCAGTCGTTTAGTACCAGGCCGCAAGAGTTGAGGCTCGGGTGTAAAATTTACGGTTTTGAGGGTTTTTAGTGTGGCGGACCACCAGGTGGCTCCACTCACACCCAAGTTGAAGGGAAGTGTGGGTGTGGAGATTTTGGCGCTTACTATATGTGAAGTTCTGAGAGTCAGTTAATAAAGTTGGAGTGAGACACTGAGACCTCTCCTGTCGTTATTACGTACCTCCACATTGGTGACCCCTGTAGCGAACATGCTAAGGCTCGATGACGAAGCCAGCTCTGGCCTGGAAGCATCAGCGGCCGCCGGACCTTCACCTCCGCCGATGGCTGCGTTTGCTGTGGCGCTTAAATTGCCAGATTTTTGGCTTCACGATCCTCCTTCATGGTTCGTGCACGTAGAAGCTCAGTTTGCTCTTCGTGGAGTTTCAGCTGACGACACTAAATACCACCATGTGGTGGCCTCACTTGACCCGCTGTCAACCCGCCGCGTGATGACTCTCCTCCGGGATCCCCCAGCCCAGGGCAAGTACGCCGCCCTCAAGGCGCTGCTGCTGCGGCGTTACTCCCTCTCTGATGCTGAGCGGGCCGAGAAACTCCTTTCCATCGCGGGCCTGGGCGACGGCACCGCTCTCGAGCTCATGGAGAGCATGCTGTCCTTGCTGGGCGCGGATGACGGAGGATTTCTCTTCACCCACCTCTTTCTTCGACAGCTGCCGGCTCCAGTGCGCGCTGGCCTTGCCAACTCCCCGCTATTGGCCACGAAGGATTACCGCTCCCTTGCGGAAGAGGCGGATCGCATCCTCCTGGCTACCAGGACTTTCGGCGTCCAGGCGGTTGTTCAGGACTCACCAGCGTTTTCCCCCGCCCCCTCACCGATGCTCCAGGGGCCCTCCGACTCGTCCACGGTGGCCGGAATCGCTGCATGGCGGCACCGCGGAAAGGGGCTTTGTTTTTATCACCAGCGTTTTGGAGCGAAGGCACGGCGCTGTCTCCCGCCTTGCAGTTTCCAGACCCAGGGAAACGGGCATGTCAGCGCTCTGTAGCAGCCGCGACCGCTGGCAACAAGGAAAGGCTGCTTTTCTTAGAGGACTCACGCTCGGGGAGGCGTTTCCTGGTGGACTCCGGCTCACAGAAGAGCCTTCTTCCCCCGGCTGGCTCGGACAGGCTAGCTGAGGGTTGCGGGCCATTGCTAACAGCGGCTAATGGCTCTCCCATCAAAACCTTCGGTGAAAGGTTGGTGACTGTTTGCTTTCACGACCGTGACTTTCAGTGGAACTTTGTTGTTGCTGCTAGCTCTGTGCCTATAATAGGTGCTCACGGGCTGCTGGTTGATGTTGCTAACAGACGTTTAATTGATGCTGTGTCATTTTCCTCATTACCCTGTTTGACTCGGGGTGCTCAGCCCGTGGTGCATGCTAACTCAGTAGATTCGAGTGACGTTTTTCAGTGTTTGCTTTCTGAGTTTCCCTCACTCACTGTCCCCACTTTCTCGAGCACGGTGACGAAGCATGGGGTGGAGCATTACATAACTACAGTAGGGCCCCCGGTGTTCGCGCGCTCGCCGCTTCGACCCGGCCAAACTGGCTGTCGCTCGGGAAGAATTTGCCACCATGGAGCGTCTGGGCATCGTGCAGCGTTCGAACAGTGCCTGGGCTTCTCCATTACACATGGTGCCTAAATCTGATGGTCGGTGGCGACCTTGTGGGGATTTCCGCCGTCTTAATAATGTCACAGAGAACGATCGTTATCCCATTCCCCACATCCAAGATTTTTCCGCCCATCTTGCGGGGACCTCGGTTTTTTCGAAGATCGATTTGGTACGGGGATATCACCAGGTTCCTGTGCGCGCGGAGGATGTCCCCAAAATCGCCGTAATTACACCTTTCGGCCTTTTCGAGTTTCTGCGCATGCCGTTTGGCCTGAAAGGTGCCGCCCAAACCTTCCAGCGGTTGATGGACTCGGTCTTGCGCGGGCTGCCCTTTGTTTTTGTATATCTTGATGATATACTGGTGGCCAGCAGCTCGAAGGAGCAGCACATGTTCCATCTGCGTCAGGTTTTTCAGCGTTTGGCGGAGCATGGACTGATTATTAATCCATCTAAATGCCAGTTTGGGTTTCCCGTTCTCGATTTCCTTGGGCACTGTGTTTCCGCCGAGGGCGCGGTTCCGTTGCCTGACAAAGTCCGAGCTGTTTCGGAATTTCCGCGTCCCACGAATGTTAAGGCACTGCAGGAATTTTTGGGGATGGTGAATTTTTACAACCGTTTTCTCCCCAGAGCGGCACATCTGCTGAAGCCCCTTTATGGGGCGTTAAAAAGTTAAGAAAGCTAATGACCCCGTTGACTGGTTTCCGGACAGCATCCAAGCGTTTTCTGATGCTAAGTCAGCGTTAGCTAATGCTGCCCTTCTGGCCCACCCATCCCCCTCAGCGCCGATTGCGTTGACCACCGATGCGTCGGACATAGCGATGGATGTGGTGCTGGAACAGCGAATCTCAGGTGTCTGGCAACCGCTCGCCTTTTTCAGCCGTACGCTACGTGACAGCGAACGCAATTACAGCGTTTTTGACAGGGAGCTACTGGCGCTCCACCTGGCGTCTCGTCATTTCCGGTTTTTTCTCGAGGGTCGTCACTTTACCGCATACGTGGGCCACAAACCCTTGACGTTTGCCATGTCCAAGGTTTCCGATCCATGGAGTGCACGCCAGCAGCGCCAGTTGGCAGCCATTTCTGAGTTTACCACGGACATTTGGCACGTGGCTGGTAAATCCAATCATGTGGCTGACTGTTTGTCCCGTGCGCTGGTTTCTCCCGTCTTTCTCGGCATAGACTACTCCGCCATGGCTGCCGATCAGAGCGGTGACCCTGACATCCTCGCGCTTAAATCCACCCAGACGGGCCTCATACTAGAGGACAGACCCGTGCAGGACGGTGGTCCCCTCCTCGTCTGTGACGTTTCCACCGGCCGCCCTCGCCCAGTGGTTCCCGCTTCCTGGCGTCGTCAAGTTTTTGACTCTGTACATGCTCTCTCTCATCCAGGGGTCCGGGCCTCTGTTAAACTGGTCAGCTCTAAATTTGTTTGGCCAGGCCTTCGCAAATCTGTTAAGGAATGGGCGTCGGCGTGCATTCCCTGCCATCGCGCGAAGGTTCATAAACACACCAAGGCGCCCCTGGAGCCGTTCTTCATACCCGGCAAACGTTTCGATCATGTGCATGTCGATCTGGTGGGTCCCTTGCCACAGTCACAAGGTTTTACGCACCTTTTGACTGTTGTTGACCGGACCACCAGGTGGTCGGAGGCAGTCCCCCTGGCGTCCACTACCGCAGCAGTGGTGGCCAAGACGTTTTTGTCGACCTGGGTCTCGCGTTTCGGCCCACCCGCAGACATTACGTCAGACAGAGGCCCCCAGTTCATTTCCGAGCTTTGGTCGGCCATGGCTGATGGACTGGGGGCTAAAGTCCACCGCACAACCGCATACAACCCGCAGGCTAATGGGATGTGTGAACGGTTCCACCGGTCGCTGAAGGCTGCTTTTCGCGCCTCCTTAAAGGATGGCAATTGGGTTGACCGCTTCCCGTGGGTTTTGCTTGGGCTGCGCTCTGCGGTTAAGGAGGATCTCGGCGCTTCCCCAGCTGAGCTAGTGTTTGGTCAGCCCCTCCGCGTGCCTGGAGAATTCTTGCCCGAAAATCCTCCTCCCTGCTTCGATCCATCGGTGCTATCTCTCAACCCGCTTTTGCACTCGCTTCGGGTTCCTGGTCCGGTGCACCATTGCGTGCCTGACACCTTTGTTCCAAAGACTTTAGAGACTGCTAAGTTTGTTTTTGTCAGGCACGATGCCCACAGGACACCGCTGCGGCCGCTGTATGACGGCCCTTTCAGGGTTATTGAACCGGGCCAGAAACATTTTGTTTTGGATTTTGGGGGTCGAAGGGAGACTGTGTGTGTTGACAGACTTAAACCTGCACATGTTCTTCCGGACAGTACTGTAGTGCCGGCCCAGGCCCCTCGCCGTGGCCGCCCTCCTTCGATGGGGTTGACAGACTCTGGTTTTCCCCCCAGGACTACCCCCGGACCACCGGCGTTTGAGCCTCCTCCTGCCTTTCCTGCTCGCCTTCACCAGCCTCGTTCACAGGATGGACCTTCCTCTGCCTGTTCTCTCCCTCCCAGGTTCAGTCGTTCGGGTCGTTTGCTTAGACCCAGGGTCCTGGACTGAATGGAGACCTGACTGTGTGTTCAGGGGGGGTATGTGTGGCGGACCACCAGGTGGCTCCACTCACACCCAAGTTGAAGGGAAGTGTGGGTGTGGAGATTTTGGCGCTTACTATATGTGAAGTTCTGAGAGTCAGTTAATAAAGTTGGAGTGAGACACTGAGACCTCTCCTGTCGTTATTACGTACCTCCACATTAGCAGTTTTTGTTATTTTATTTTTATCGTTTTTATCATTAACTCTGTTTCCCTGAGTCTTTTCCTGTGAGTTGTGAAAAAATCTTCTTTTTTTGGTACCGGTACTGGTTTTATTTTGTTGTAGTTATCCGCGACACCTGAAAAGCCAGTCCATGAAAATAATGTCAGACAAGGGTGGGGACCGCTGGCCTAGGCCAGTGTTTCCCAACAGACAAACAACATCCCACATTCTTGATTTTTAGTTCACAAACACTTGTTGTAATGACTAACTACTCTTGACATTTTGGTGATGTTAGCTCTTTATACAGTAAAGTTACAGTGGGATACAAATAACATCAGGCTGATCCTGCCACGATTTGTTCCCCCTGTCTAATTCACGGACAAACAGTATCCCACAGCTGTTTATGTTTTTAAACCCATTTTGCACAGAGAGGCATTTTTTTTGAAAAATGCATTGATAGCAATGTTGAATATTATTACACAGGAAAAAAACAACTACATGTAAAATAATTATACCATGACGCCTCTGCCTTTCTAAAAAGAGGGACAGTAACTGCGTGTTTATATGTAAGCGTGTAAAACCTGAAGACGAAACAGCTGCGTTTTCAAAAATACCCGTGTAGGTGCGGACGTAGCGTAAAAGAGTTAGTAGTTTATTTTCTTACTACCTGCAGATTACTTGTATTTGCTTAATTGTTTACTAAATGTTTGAGGTGTGAAATAAACCGCAATTGAGCAAAATATGGGTGTGTGTGGTTGGAGGATGTGTTCGTGCGTGTGTGTGTGTGTGTGCGCGTGCGCGCGCGGGGGGACATTTTCTGTAAAACAAAGTGCTCATGAAGTAAAGGTTGATGTTTGTTTTTCCCTTTCTATCCACCATCATTCAGTTATCTCAAGAACCTTTGTAGCATAATTGTAATGCAAGTAACAACATATTAGTAACAAACTGTAACAAACTGTTTCATGGTGTTTAAACAACTGTTTAAACACCATGAAACAGTTTCACCCGATTAACAGCAAAGACCTGGAGGACATCTTAGGTCAACTGAACTCCTCCTCCTGCTGTTTAGATGTCCTGCCAACAAGTTTTTTCAAAAAGGTCTCAAAGACTTTAGAGTCAGACCTGTTACAGATCGTCAACTTTTCTTTATTATCAGGTGTGTTTCCAGAACCACTAAAAACTGCTGTAATTAAACCTATACTGAAAAAGGACAATCTTGACAAGACACAAATGAACAACTACAGGCCGATCTCAAATCTCCCATTTTTAAGTAAGATCATTGAAAAAGCAGTTTCTCAACAGCTCAGTTATTTCTTAACCCTTTAGAGCCGGTCGGAGCGGGCACGCTCCATTTTGCGTAACTATTTTTAAATCCCGGTAGCACTGCAACCACGTAAGCTAGCGCAATAATTTTTTTTGCATATGAAACCAGAGGAGTTGTACTTACATCTCATGCCATCAGCTTGTCCTAGGTCACGGTTTCCTTCCACATATAGCTTTGCAAAAACTGCATAAAAAGCACTTGCAGCAACAAAAACATAATATTCCAGAAACACGCTTTGCCAATCCGATCAGCTGTTTGTAACACTTCCTACGTCCATCAGCGTGAACTGTCGCATCTCCGCCATGAGCTGCCCGAAACCGGAAGTGACGTCATTTTGCGGAAATGTAGTTTTTTACGATCGGGGCTGTGTGAGCCTATACTTGTGTTTTTAAAAGTTATGTTTGAGTTTATGACTTTCTGTGTCGTTTCTGGGATGCTTAGGACTCATATTGCACTGCTGGAAATAGTTTATTTTGATGCACATGCTGTTTTTCTGCAAATTTGCATTATAATATTTATTTTCGTTTTTCCTGCAGTATATGAAAATTGGTGTATTTCAAAAATAAAACTATGAAGACACTCAAAATAAATTTCCTGTGGTGGGAAACTATTTTGTGCAACTTTTTTGTATTTACAGTTTTGAGGGATAAGCCTCTTAAATTTCTCTAACTAGAAATATATGTTAAAAAAACAAAAACGATTTTCAATTTTTTTGTAGTTTATTGCACTTTTTTGCAATTTATGTAATTACTATGCACTTAATGCAGACATATTATTAAAATTTGGGCTATAATGGTTGTATTGATGTATAGCAACTTGAAATGCTCCCAAAAATGGCTCCACAGCATGTAAAAATTTAATATAAGCTCTGGCGGACTTGGTTCTATGGTAGGTCTTAAAGGGTTAAAACAGAATAACTGCTAAGGTTCCTTCCAGTCAGGTTTTAGACAGAACCACAGCACTGAAACCGCTCTGACCAAAGTGTTTAATGACATATGTCTGAATACAGACAGTGGAAAAATGTCAGTCTGAATACAGACAGTGGAAAAATGTCAGTCTGAATACAGACAGTGGAAAAATGTCAGTCTTAGTTTTACTGGATCTCAGTGCAGCATTTGATACAGTTGACCACAACATATTACTCAAACGACTGGAGAACTGGACAGGTCTTTCAGGAACTGTACTAAACTGGTTCAAGACATACTTAGAAAACAGGAAATACTTTGTATCAATAGGTAACTTCACATCTGAGCAGACAAGTATCACATGTGGAGTTCCCCAAGGTTCCATCTTGGGACCCCTTCTGTTTAACATTTACATGCTCCCACTGGCACAGATTATAAAGAACAACAAAATAAACTATCATAGCTATGCGGATGACACACAAATATATATCACAATGTCACCAGGAGACCAAGGCCCTGTACAGGCTCTTGGTAAATGCATTGAGGAAATTAATGACTGGTTGTGCCACAATTTTCTCCAGCTAAACAAAAACAAAACTGAGGTAATAGTCTTTGGCGCCAAAGAAAAACGATTACAGGTCACCAGAGAACTTCAATCTATACATCTAAAAACCACAAACCAGGCGAGAAATTTGGGTGTAGTGATGGATGCAGACCTAAACTTAGAAAAACACATTAAGACAATAACAAAATCAGCTTACTATCACCTCAAGAATATTTCAAGGATAAAAGATCTGATGTCTCAACAGGACCTGGAAAAACTAGTCCATGCATTCATCTTTAGTAGGCTGGATTACTGTAACAGCATCTTTACAGGTCTACCTAAAAAATCAGTCAGACAACTACAGCTCATTCAGAACTCTGCTGCTCGAGTCCTCACTAAGACCAAAAAAGTGGACCACATCAGTCCAGCTCTGAGGTCTTTACACTGGCTGCCTGTCCGTCAGAGGATAGACTTTAAAGTTCTGATGCTGGTCTATAAAGCTCTGAATGGTTTAGGACCAAAATACATCAGTGACCTCCTGACCCAGTATGAACCCTCCAGATCCCTCAGGTCATCTGGATCCGGTCTTTTATCAGTTCCCAGAGTCAGAACCAGACACGGAGAAGCTGCATTCAGCTTTTATGCTCCTTATATCTGGAACAAACTCCCAGAAAGCCTCAGATCAGCTGAAACACTCAGTTTATTTAAATCCAGGTTGAAGACTCACCTGTTCTCAGCTGCATTTGAATAAAGCACCAAATCCACACTTTTAAGCTTAAATTTCAAAACTTACATTAACTACTGATTTTATCTACTGTTCTGATTTTATCTGTTTTGATTTTATATACTGTTTTGTTTGTTTGTTTCTTTGTTAATTAGTTAGTTAGTTTATTTGCTTTAATCAATTTTAAATCATGCTTTTTATTTGTTTTTGTTTCTAATGTCTCTGTAAAGCACTTTGAATCACCTTGTTGTTGAATTGTGCTATACAAATAAATTTGCCTTGCCTTGCCTAGTAACTAATTATATTACTGAATTTAGTATAGTGCTAATGGTATATTACTGTATAACTGATAATGTAATGTCATTACAGTAAAGCCTTACTTTGGAACATGTTTCACTGAATACTGCTACATGATGTAATATAGCCTTAAATACAATACCTCTGTCTCAGGGTTTATTTTTTGTGTCAAAGAACATAAATCAAACTCTGAGGGTGCAGTTTAAATTCTTTTTGAACCACATCTTGAATACAGTATAATTAAGATCAACTAAAAAAAAACCCAGAGTACTGGAATGTTTTGGTTAAACCATTCTGCAAATTAATTACCTGCTCCAGTTATATTTAGCTTTTGGGTTGGCTTCTGCCACGCACTCAAATGTGTCCTCTGAAATCAGGCTGATGTTCACTTCTGTGGGAGAGACTGCAAAAAAAGAAAACAAGAACAGATTTAATCCTGAAATAAAAAAATAACATTTCACACGTGTTTAAATCCTATAATGTTACATAAAGTACACTTTGGTGAATTTTTGTTTACTTTCAATTTCATTCAGAGAAACATTTTTTTCTTGTTGCATTCTGACACCGCTACTGATTTACACTAGTTTGTGGATGCACACAAAGTGGGCTGTGGATATGTGTACGTGTCATGCTCTTAGTTGTTGATAAGATTTATATCAAAGCACTGACAAAAAGCATGCATACCGCTGTGCTGCTTCACAGGATTCTAAAAAAATATCAAGGATAGCCTCTGTTTTAAAAGTTGAAACCATGATATTATCCTTCTTTGGCAGTCCTACATTCCAAGTGGTCACTAGCTTGCCAACAGTCACTTTCAACTATGCATGCCAAGTTTTGCCTTTTAAGGGAATTTTCAGACACATAACACTACAAATTACCACATCACTAAGCAAAGCTACTGAATGAGCTTTCTCTTTCAAAATAGCCTCAGCTATTTTTGTCTTATGGTTTGACCCAACAAATCTCTTTCTCATTATCAAATTATCCTTGTGAGAGCAATTTGTTTTCATTTATATTTTGTCTGAAATGTCTATTTCTGCTTGACATTTTGACAATTGACCCTTTACTCAAAGGAAAGTCATGAGATCGAAGATGATGTGGCAAGTAAAAAAATCCTGAAGAAGAAGAACAACTTTAAATATTTTATGTTTTCTGTTGCAGAAAGTATGTAAGTGAGGGTTACTTTCTAACAAAAAATGATTTAGAGTTATAAATATCTATATTATAAGCACTGAATGATCAGACTTTGCTTTTCTTTTGTTTTTAAAGTATTTTATCATTAAATATGTGCATGGCTAGATAACAATGAGTAACCAGTATAGAGAAATTATCCAAGATGTTTTTGCAGACTTTCTACAGTTTAGTAATTAAACAGCTGAGTGTAATACTGGGTGGTGTGTCTGCGACATGCCTTTTTAAAATAGAACAACATGACATTCAGGTAATAATTCTGACTTATCTTGTATCATACACAACAGTTTTAAACAAAAATCTGATCAAATCATTAAAAAATTTTAAATCAACAGTGACACAAAAGAAGACAAATAATAAACTACATGAGCAGCTGATACTCACAGTAGACCTGTATGGTGAAGGGCAGACTTATTTCTTTAGTCAGAAAGTCACCGCTGATGACACACTGGACCTGTTGACCGTTAATCTCTCTCGTAGGAACACCAAACAATGAGCTGACTGTGGTAGTCGTACCGTTGTCATACTGGATGGAGTTTGTTGTCGTCCTCACTTTGTCTCCCAAAGCACCAGTGAGCCACCTCACCTCTGCAGGAGGCTTCGATCCAGCAGCCGTGCAGGTAGCAAATAAAACCTCTTCAGTGCCCAAAGTCGGAAGGTTGTCCTTGATGTTTGTGAAAGGAGGCACTAGGAGAGTTACAGCACACAATTACTTAACATGCGAGCAACATGGTGAAAGTAACTGTTTCAAACACAAGCGCAAAGAGAATTATTCTAAATCAAAGTTGTTTTTTCTTCCATACCAGTCACTTTTAGAGGTATTTCAGTCTTCTGATTTCCAGTGGGAAACAGGGTGAAGATGCACGTGTAGCTGCCTTCATCCTTCAGGGCAACATTGGCTAACTGGAGAGTTCCATTTTTGTCATTAAAATTCCCGATATATTTAAATCGATCATCACGTCCATTGACAAACCGTGTTTCTTGACTTGGTCCAACAGTGATAAAATTGTCATTACTGGGTTTTTCTCTGGTCCTCCTCTGCCAGGTAATCTGTATCAAGTCTTCCGTGGAGTCAGTGAGTCTGAGTTTGCAAGGTAAGATAGCTGTATCGCCTTGAACCACTGTCACGCTTCCATCAATCACCTGCAGAGCTGTAAAGTAAATGAAGAAGTATTAATGATGGGAACTGAAAAAGTTAAAATAGAGTGCCCAATAAGGTTTAGAGGATTAAACTCTAAAGTATAAGTTAACTTGTATCTGTCCTCCTGTTTTGTTTTTGTTTTTTTTAATGCAAGGCACAACACATTAATCATTATGTGTTGCAAGAACACTTGATGGTATTTATGACAAACTGGACTCAACCTCACACTGTATGGAGAGACAATCAAAAATCATGTAGTGGAAAAAAAATTGGTCAGCTGTATTATATTTTATGCTCCAGCTACTGACTGAACACCGTGGCTTTAATTTTGGTTTGCATCATGCTTTTTCAAGATGTACTATTGCTCAGCTAGTAGTTAGTGAGCATTCACAGACAAACATGGAAAAATACAGACAATGGTGGCAATCTGCTCTCAACCAAAGTAAACACTTAGTTTTTGGTGCAGCACCTACTTTGTAACCAACTTCACCCAGCAAGAGACTGAAACCTCCAGGAACTACTGCCACCTAGTCTGGAAATGCACATTTCTCATGTGCTCAGGGATATTCAAATCCAATGAGTATGTTGGAATAATCTATTCTGCTTAGGAAGTTACTAAATGAGTAGGATGATCTGTAAGTACCTGCAGGGCATCTGTATACATTTAAACAAAGAGCTGACATGTCTGTGTAAATATATATATATATATATATATATAAAAACACCCAGCACGCCCCTGCGGGCGGTTTATCCTTCAAGCTCGGGTCCTCTACCAGAGGCCTGGGAGCTTGAGGGTCCTGCGCAGTATCTTAGCTGTTCCCAGGACTGCGCTCTTCTGGACAGAGATCTCCGATGTTATTCCCGGGATCTGCTGGAGCCACTCGCCTAGCTTGGGAGTCACCGCACCTAGTGCTCAGATTACCACGGGGACCACCATTACCTTCACCCTCCACATTGGGGTCCTTGGGGATCAGGACCGTCCGGCCTTCAGTTAGCCATTCCGGGTGTCTCTCGTTAACTAGCAGCTGGTTCATTTGTGCTGCCAGACGCTCGTGGAGTGCAGTCAGCTTCTTCAGCCAGTAGGCGTGAACCATGTCGGGCCCTGGTGCTGTCCAACTCTTCATACTGGAGACCCTTTCTTGGATATCTGCCACTGTGATGGTTACTGGACCCTGTTCAGGGAGGTCGCTGTGGTCTGCCCTCAGATCCTCTAGCCACTGAGCATTGCCGTTATGGGTTGCATCCTTCTCCCATATGCTCTTCCAGTATTGCTCCGTCTCCAGCCTTGGTGGTGCTGTTCTCTTATAGTTCCCTTGCTGGAGGTGTTGCTGTTGACCCGTACTGTCTGCTGTCTTCCTGTCAAGAAATCTAGCAGCCCGTTATACAGCAAGGTGCTGATCCCCAGCAGATCCAGTTTGTGAATGAGTTGCTGGGGAATGATGGTGTTGAATGCTGAACTGAAGTCTATGAACAGCACTCTGACATATGAGTCTCTAGTGTTCAGATGTGTGAGGGCTGAGTGAGGGGCAGTTGAAATTCCATCATCGGTTGAGCGTTTTGACCGGTATGCGAACTGAAATGGATCCAGGTTGGGGGAAAGCAATAATTTGATTTGATGCATGACTAACCATTCAAAGCACTTAACTTAATAATGATGGAGGTGAGTTTGACAGGACGGTAGTCCTTAAAGCAGGAGATAGATGACTTCTTGGGTTCAGTAATGATGGTGGAGGGATCTCCACACACTGTCTGGGGATTGTGTCACCACGGTCTGTAGAGTGGGCTTGTAGTCTGTGATGGTTTGTATTCCTTGCCACTGCCTCCAAGTATCTCTGCTGTCGCTGAAGCTTTGCTGTAGCTGATGCCACGTGACAGGTTTGCCCTTGCTGTTCTTAGACTCACCTAATTCCCGGCTCTGAAGGCTTGCATTTTTCAACTTTAGGAGCATTTAAACCTGACCTGTGAGCCATGGTTTCTGATTGGCCCAGACAGTGATAGTCCTGGTCTCTGTGACATCATCGATGCATTTTGGGATGTAGGCAGTGACAGTTTCTGTATATTCCTGAAAGTCTGTGGTGTTGTCGTGTGTGGCGGCCTGTGGTGGAAAAGCAGTGCCTCTGAGGACCCTTCTGGCCACACCTGTACCTGCTTACGAACTGGTTTGGTGACTTTGACCAGGGGCCTGTGGGAACCCATGGCACACCTAGATTTCTGCCTGTACTGACCCTTATGCAAAATAGGTGGAATTAAGACAGTTCCAAAAGCAAACACAACTGATCAGTGCTGAGAGTGGTCCTGTTGCTGAGGTTGGGATGATCCTGTAATCTCTTATGAACGACCTCCAACGCTTCTATGACTGGGATGCAAGTGAAGACAGATGTAACATCTCTCTCTCACTGTACATGTACTGTTTATAAAATTAGGGAAACATAACCTGCACAAACAAAATAATTTGCAGGACAAATGTTTGACATCAATTTTGTTCAATTTGAAGAAGGTAGGGGGGGCAACTTCACTCACGGGTGTTTATAAGGTTGGGGAAACCTGCAGTCAGCTGAGACTGAAGAAGTCACTTGGATGAGTGACGAAACGTTTCTCCAACTGAAAATGTCCAGATGAACAGAATCAACCTTTTGGGATTTACTTACCTGGATGATTAAGCACGCATCAAGACGTTATTTTATTAAACATTTTAAAATGTTAGCAGCACAAACAAGCATTTTTGCAGCACAAACCAGCACAAACGTTTGACATCCATTTTGTTTGATTCCATTAATATGGGGGGGGGGGCTGGTTGACCTCTAGAAATTTTTGTTAATATCTTTAAAATAATAACGGCACAAACAAAAATTTCTGCAGCACAAACCAGCACAAACGTAGCACAAACGTTTGATACCACTTTTGTTGGATTTGGGTAATGTGGGGGGGGCTGGTTGACCTTTTGACCTTTACATTTTCATTAATATCTTTAAAACAGAAGCAGCACAAACGAAAATTTTACCTGCACAAATCAGCACAAACGTAGCACTAAAAAAGTAGACCATTTTGGTTTGTTTTGGAGCAGTCTGGGGGGATGGTGACCTTTGAATGACCTATAAAATAAAGTTTAATATCTCGGAAACCGTAGCAGCACAAACGCTAATTTTACCTAATTTTACCTGCACAAATCTGCACAAACGTAGCACTAACCGCTCCGCCTATTTGCCTTTACGTTTCAAGTGGGTGGGGGGTCAGCTTCACTCTGCTTTGATAGCGTGTGTGTTCTAAGGTGCACACGTCTGTTCTTTTTACGTTACGTTAGGTAAATCTGAATACACGCGCACAGCTCTGTTTCACACACGCCGACTGAGATTGACACATGAATCTGTATCTACAAATACCCCATCTTTCTTAGCGTTTGCCCTTTGATCCATGACTGTAGTTATATGAGCTGTGTTGTAGTGCAAGCATGCATGAATAAAGACAAAATCTTTCTACATACCGTCAGCACCGCTGCTCAGCAGGAGCACAGCCAGCAGCACCAGGCAAGGTGCCAAAAAGAAACACCACATTTCAATTTTTCCTGAAATAACTGCGCCCGAAAACACAAACAAGTCCACCCATTTGCTCTTCTTTTTCCTGCGAGCAGCTACCCATGCAGTACAGGGTTGAGTTCAGTTAACAAGTTAGAAACACGTTTCTAAAGTGACGACGTTTCAAATCCGTTGAATACTGTGAGGGCGTGTGAGAAAAAACAACGTCCCTCCACCAACTCCGTAGGCGGAGTCAGCAACTACATGGTCCTTTGTTTTGTTTTTTTGCATCCCAGAAGTTTTTCCTTGGTGATCATTCCTCTTTGATTGTACAGTACGGTACAGTTTTGTTAAACACAAGTTTTATGATGCCTGTTAGTGGCATCAACATAAATATTCAATTAAGAGTCAGCGAGGAAGATAAAGCTGGTGACGAACAAAAAACAGGCTATGTCTGTTACAAAATGCTCATACACACCACTAAGTATGTCTTAAATTAACATTGTTAACAAGTGTTTAATTTAAACAAGAATACAAGAAACATAAACTGATTGTTCTTCTTCTTTTCGATTACACCTGTCCAGATGAAAAGTGTTTAAGTTCACTTGAAAAAGCCACGAGAAGCATCCAAATACATTTTTAGAAAGCGCCTCACTTTCAGAGTCTTAAAGTAACTGAGCAATTTTAAAAATTGTGTTTAATATTTGGGTGAAAATCATTTTCAGTCAGTTACTGGCTAAAATTTAGAATCACTTCTAGACTCAAGTCAGAAATCACCAAACACTGTAGGCTATATCAATAATTTCAACCCGTTACACACTTGGGTGGTGTGTCATACTTTTCATTGTCATTGTGGATGTTATCTAAGTTTCGACTTATTTAAAACTGTTAGTCATTTGAACTGTGGCCCGCTCCTCCACCTCCACCCTCCACGTTGCTTTAACAGTATCCCTTTGTTTGGGATCCCTGAACCTTTTAGTTTTAATTACTTTGGATCACAGATCTGACAACTTTGTTTTTATGAAAAAAAGGGACAGCTGTATCCCATCACAGGATTTTGGCTTGTGAATTATTCCTCTTTGGTTGCACATTTTTACTCGCTACATATTATTGTACAGACTTTCTATCATTTTATTTAGTTTTGTTTTAAAAAGTTAGGGGGGGGGGGTACTAATGTATGCAAATTACAGTACAACATAGTCATAGATTTGCTTTCTCTATGTTTCCAGCACTGCTTTCCCCTCTACACGATGTTTAACAATTAAATAAAATTTAAAAAAATCCCTAAATGTTATAGCATGTAATAGATCATGTGAAACGTTTCAGTTCATTCATATTACTAAACATTTCCCATCACTCATCATCATTCATTCAGATGAAAATACACTGTTTCAGACCAAATAAATAAATAAAAGAAAGGGACTGAAGAATAGTGTATAACACAAAGTCAGCCAAACTTCAGACATATCAATCTGTCCAGTTAGGAAGCATGAACCACTGTTAATCTACTTCACCTGCTTTGGTTAATATAAAAGTGGCAACAATTCCACCGGAGAGGCAACACGACGACCCCCAACAAGACTGACTGGTTTTATTTTTCTAGTTTTAACTCTCACTCTCTACTGGTAGGATGAGATAAGACATGCTTCTGATGAGATGGTGGGTAGTGTCCTTTAAACTTCTACCAGACTATGTGGACCGTTTGGTGGTGTCAAATGCACAGAATCAGAATCAAATTTATTGGCCAAGTATATGTGGAAACACATACAAGGAATTTGGTTCTGGTCGATGGTGTCTCTCAAACGCAGCAATGGAAAACACACAACATATCAGCCAGAAAAGAAGAAATAAACAATACACAATATCTACAAACAACAATTCAAAACAGTAAAGAGTGAAGGTTAGGGAGCATTAACAAAATCAGTGCTTTTGTCACCCAGGAATTGCCTGTTGCCTAACCCAGGCCCCACTGCATGGTTCAGGTGTCAGTTACAGACCTACCAATTCTGGTGTTCTCAGGAAAATGACAATCAAGCTGCAGGTCTGTGAGCAGACCATCTAGTTTTACAGCCGGAAGACCTGTAACTCAGGTGAACTTCCTTTTCATAATACATGGCTAATTGAAGTGCTATTCAAAGGTGAATCAATTCTATTCAATTTATAGTTTGCATTCAAACCTTGCTCAAAATAAATGGGATTAACTATGACTATGAAAAGAACCATTGACAGGCTAGGACAAGTAGTGGATGTCTAACCTTTTATCTGGGCATTGCTGGAATACCTCCATAGGGAGAGTCATTTTTTCTGTGAAGAGTTTCAGGTTTTTATTTGTTTTCTTTGATAGAAGTCCAAAGAATAGAAAACAGAATCACATCTGAATGACACAACACCAGCAAAAGCTCAAATACAGATAATATATTACTCAAACAGATGACTCAGACGGTACTTAAACATCATGCATCACCTGTCTCTAAAACATTCAAAAACTTTCATGTACTGACAAGTAGTGATATGTCATGAGCGAAGGCCATTTGGGAGCCAAAAGAGCTGGCACTTCTTTGGGAGTCGTGCCACAAGAGCCAGCTCTCTGAAAAGAGAAAAGACTTCCCATCATTACTGACAAGATCTGAGGTAGGAAAAGCAAGTGAGACAAATTTGTTATTTGGAAAGAACTACAAGCTAAGATACGTTTTTAACATCAAGTGGTTGAACTGGTTGTAATGTACTGGGTGCTGCATCACTCATGCGCTCTTTAATTTGGCCATAGGGTAACTTAACCACTAATTTAAAGTAACTACTCTCCAACAAAGTCTAACCTCTCGTTTGGGCATGAGGTGAATTCCTAAAGAGGGAGAGTCCAATTCGAGATGTTCGAGTCTCTGTGTCTCTTACTTTTGTTCTCCTTTGATAGAACACAAGAAAATAAAACAGAGAAACATCTGAATGACACAACAGCAGCAAAAAAATCAAACAATTTCAAAAAGATTTGGACAAACTGCACAGCTAAGTCCAGTAGCGGTTTTTGATACGGGCAACACGGGCGGTTGCCCGGGGCGGCATCGTGGTGGGGGGCGGCATCACGGGCATCGGCAAAAAATAAAAATAAAAAAATTGCTCGTACTCCTGCTGCCCGCGCATATTGGAAATGGCCCATTTGCTGGGAGTAAGGGCGCCCTCCGTTTGCGAGGTGCGCCTGCTTCTTGCGGCACAGGGAGGAGAGGGCGGCCCGGCGGGGGATTCTCTGACCGGCTGGAGCGGAATCTAACCAACTCGCAAAATAAAAACAAACCAACAAACACGAAAACACCAGACATTATGATACAGACTTATAATTTGTACCGATGTTTTTTCGAAATTCTATACGCGAAAAGTGAGCGCGAGAGCCCTCGGTGCACCTGCTTGCTGCTGAAGTCAAACTAAACTTTATTGTCATCTCCGCTATATACAGTACAGTATATAGAGAGACGAGACGACGAGGCTTCAGTTAGAGCAGTGCAAGTAAACAAACAATGGTTCAAACCTGAGGGTTATCAGGTTTGAAGGGGCCCCCTCTAAAGTATACTGAAGAAACAGCATGGACCTACCCTCTTGCCCACTGCTGCAGGTGCCATAGGAAAGTAGTAGATAGATATATACATGAGTGCAGGTGGTGATCAGTGCCAAACATGGAATGATGCAGTGAACACAGTGTAGGGTCATGTGTTAGTGGTGGGAACAGTCATACGGTTATTGTTCATGTGTCCGACAGCAGAGGGGAAGAAACTGTTCTTATGGCGAGAGGTTCTGGTGCAAATGGACTGGAGCCTCCTGCCTGAGGGGAGCAGGTCAAACAGACTGTGTCCAGGGTGAGAAGGGTCAGCTGAGATCCGAGCTGCACGCCCCAGTGTCCTGGAGGTGTACAGGTCCTGCAGAGATGGGAGTCTGCAGCCAATCACCTTCTCAGCAGAGCGCACAACATGCTGCAGTCTCTGTTTGTCCCTGATAGTGGCTCCAGCGTACCACACGGTGATGGAGGAGGTGAGGATGGACTCGATGATTGCAGTGTAGAATTGCATCATCGTCCGTGTTGGCAGGTTGATTTTCTTCAGCTGCCTCAGGAAGTACATCCTCTGCTGGGCTTTCTTTATGACGGAGGTGATGGTGGACTCCCACTTCAGGTCCTGGGTGATGGTGGTACCCAGGAAGCGGAATGAGTCCAAAAAGGTGATGAGGGTGTCAGTCAGGATGATGGGGGGGAGTGGGGCTGTGTGCTTCCTGAAGTCCACAATAATCTCCACTGTCTTCTGGGCATTCAGCACCAGGTTGTTGTGGCTGCACCAGGACACCAGACGTTCAACCTCCCTCCTGTGGCAGACTCATCCCCGTCTGAGATGAGTCCAATAACGGTGGTGTCATCTGCAAACTTGATTAGCTTGACAGACTGGTGGGTGGAGGTGCAGCAGTTAGTGTACAGGGAGAAGAGCAGGGGAGAAAGAACACAGCCCTGAGGGGAGCCGGTGCTGATGGTCCGGGAGTCCGAGAGATTCTTTCCCAGCCTCACATGCTGCTTCCTGTCCGTCAAGAAGTCAGTGATCCACCAGCAGATGGGATCAGGCACATTCATCTGGGAAAGCTTGCCTTGGAGATGGTCTGGAAAGATGGTGTTGAAGGCAGAGCTGAAGTCCACAAACAGGATCCTGGCGTAGGTTCCTGGGGAGTCCAGATGCTGCAGAATGAAGTGTAGTCTTTCTGGGAAGGTCTGTGCCAGAGTACTGCAGAGTCCGTCTGTTGAATGTCAGATTCCAGAGGAACAATGCGGTTTTCACTGCTGTTTCTTGTGTGGGTTGCTTTGAGAATGCCAGGTATGTGGCCATTATTATGAGACACTTGACTGCTGTACAGCCACAGTGGCAGGCTTGTTCTGCATTGTTGGTTGTATGTCAGACCAATTCCCAGTGGGTGATGGACTCCAGCAGGACTCAGTGTCCCAGCAGATGAGCAAAAGTCTGTTGATGCATATCACAACACTTCACTCCACACCCAACTCTGCTATGAAACTGTCAATCAGATAGGAGGAGAGTGGTTTATTTATTTGATCTGCCCAAAGTCCAAAACTTTCAGAACAGTGAACTTGAAAAAAAAATGGCCTGAGTGCTGAAATTAAAATTTGAGTTTGCTTCTGTAACACACTCAAATGAGTCCTCTCAGTCCACTGAACTGTTCACCTCTGCAGGAGAGACTGCAAAAAATGTAGTGAGAAATGTGTTCATCTTGAACCAAGGAAATATTAATGCTATCAAAAGTACCAAAGTAAATACTATCAGATATGTTTTAGTAAATTCTGGTTACTTTTCCATTTCGTTCCAAAGCTATTTTAGAAACAATTCTTTTACTGGCACAGCTCTGTTTATTAGGACCTTCATGTTTACGGTGCCTTTCTGTTTGAGATTTTGAAGCACAGAATGCTGTTTCTCATCACATTTTCCTCTAGTCATTGTCCTCTAATTTCAGGCCTATATTCATGGTTTTCACATACATAGCTCTAAATAGCTTGAAGCTCTAAATTAGAGGTATAGTGACCCTCAATAAGCATTACTGTTGTCTTACTTATTTTGTACTGAGTCCAAAATCCCAAACCAAGAGAATTATGTTTTATATTTCTGCAATCTTAGAATGAATCGCTGATTCTGCAGCATTCAACCACAAACAATTAAAATTGATGACTGAATAAAAATACATTTGTATTTTGTTTTAATTTTTTAAATTTTCTTTTATGTTTTTATTTTAATATTGATTTTTTTGACTATTGTAAGTGAGTGACACCAAATGTCACAATACCCCTCAACAAAGAGAAGTATGTTGACAAAGGTGTTTACAGAATTTTGATGTTGTGTCTTTTTTGTTAAAAATACCAATGTAGGGTTTTGTAAAGATTACTGGGAGTATAAAGATAAACAAATATATTTCATCATTAGATTAAAAAAAAACAAACCTCATGGCAAGATAAGGTTGAATAAAGTGCACTGAGTGCCTGAGGATGTTTTGATGTCTTCAGCTCAGTAGCATCACCTTTTGGCTGAGTTTGTCATCCTCATATGTCTGTGAAGGTTCTCAGTCATCCAGGTCATCGTAGTCAAAGGAGCTTGCAAAGAAAAGCGTCTGGACTTCTTTAAGTTGCTTGAAGACGTTTCACCTCTCATCCGAGAAGCTTCTTCAGTTCTAAGGTCAAATGGTGGAGAGTCCCAGATATAAACCTAGTGGGAGTGTCCCCCCACAGAGGGACAAAAGGACCCCCTGATGATCCTCTAATCGCCTCAGCCAAGGTGTGAAACTGGGCGTGGGTCCCAATCAGCCAGAGTTTCGGGTGTGTTCATTGTGAAACCTGGCCCCACCTTATCATGCGAATTCCTGAGGTCAGATGGCCCAGGATGTGAGTGGGTGTTAAGGCGTCTGGGAAGGGATCTCAAAACTGGATTATAGATGGCAGAGAGTTGGTGTCGTAAACCCCCGCCTCTGTTCAAAGATGGTCGCTCACAGTGGACATAGATGGCTTCTTTCACTCCTCTTTCAAACCATCTGTCCTCTATGTCCAAAATGTGAACACTGGCATCCTCGAAAGAGTGTCCTTTATCCTTAAGATGCAGATGGACTGCTGAGTCTTGTCCTGTCGAGGTGGCTCTTCTGTGTTGTGCCATGCGCTTGTGAAGTGGCTGTTTGGTCTCTCCAATGTAGAGGTCTGGGCATTCCTGCACACTGTTAGAGCTCTGCCTCACCACTACATATTTCAAGTACAACGAAGGCTTTTACAGACAAAAACATGGCTGTGCCATGGGCTCCCCCGTGTCACCTATTGTAGCCAACCTTTATATGGAGGAAGTGGAAAGGAAGGCTCTTGGCTCTTTCAAAGGAAGAGTACCCAGCCACTGGTACAGATATGTGGACGACACCTGGGTCAAAATCAAGACACAAGAAGTGGAATCCTTCACTGCGCACATTAACGCTGTGGATAAAAACGTCAAGTTCACCAGGGAAGACACAAAGGACAACTGTTTGCCTTTCCTGGACTGCGCCGTGCACATTGAAGAGAACGGCAAACTCAACATCGATGTTTACCGGAAGCCCACACACACGGACCAGTACCTCCTCTTTGACTCCCATCACCCTCTGGAACACAAACTTGGAGTAATTAGGACCCTACACCACCGGGCAGAACATGTTCCCTCTAAGCCTGAAGGAAAAAAGAAGGAACACACACATGTAAAGGAAGCACTCAAAACCTGCGGCTATCCTAAATGGGCGTTCTTAAAGTCAGCAAAGAGGCACAGAAAAGAAGACCAGACACCAGCGAGGGAAGATAAGAAGGACAGACGCAACAACATTGTCATCCCCTATGTAGCCGGTGTATCAGAAAAACTCAGGAGAGTTTTCTCCAAGCATGACATCCCGGTGCATTTCAGACCCAGCAACACGCTCAGACAGAAACTGGTTCACCCGAAAGACAAAACGCCAAAACACAGACTTAACAATGTGGTGTATGCTGTACAGTGCAGCGAGGAATGCTCAGACCTCTACATTGGAGAGACCAAACAGCCACTTCACAAGCGCATGGCACAACACAGAAGAGCCACCTCCACAGGACAAGACTCAGCAGTCCATCTGTATCTTAAGGATAAAGGACACTCTTTCGAGGATGCCAATGTTCACATTTTGGACATAGAGGACAGATGGTTTGAAAGAGGAGTGAAAGAAGCCATCTATGTCCACTGTGAGCGACCATCTTTGAACAGAGGCGGGGGTTTACGACACCAACTCTCTGCCATCTATAATCCAGTTTTGAGATCCCTTCCCAGACGCCTTAACGCCCACTCACATCCTGGGCCATCTGACCTCAGGAATTCGCATGATAAGGTGGGGCCAGATTTCACAATGAGCTCACCCGAAACTCTGGCTGATTGGGACCCACGCCCAGTTTCACACCTTGGCTCAGGCGATTAGAGGATCATCAGGGGGTCCTTTTGTCCCTCTGTGGGGGGTTACTCCCACTAGGTTTATATCTGGGACTCTCCACCATTTGACCTTAGAACTGAAGAAGCTTCTCGGATGAGAGGTGAAACGTCTTCAAGTAACTTAAAGAAGTCCAGACGCTTTTCTTTGTCATCCTCACTTTGTCACCAGTGAGGCACCACTAAAATAAATCAACATGGTGGGTGAAAAGATGGTGAAAGTAATTCTCTGTCTCACAAATGTTTGTTTTTCATAGTAAGCAAGTTTAGAGGTATCTCAATCTTCTGATTTCCACTCGGAAACAAGGTGAAGATGCACGTTTATCTGCCTTCATCCTTCAGGGCAACATTGGATAACTGGAGAGTTCCATTTTTGTCATCAAAAATTACGACATATTTAAATCAGCCATCATGTCCATTGACAATCTGTAGTGCATTTCTGGGTTACATAGTAATAAAATTGCCATTGAGAGGTTTTTCTCTGGTCCTCCTCTGCCAGGTAATTTGTGTCAGGTCATCGTTGGTATCAGTGATATGACACGGTAAAATAGCGGTACCTCCCTGAACTACTGTCACACTTCCACCAATCACCTGGAGAGCTGTAAAGACAAACACTATTAAAGAGAGGAACTAGGAAAACCAGAAACAGGGGACCCAAGAAGATTTACAGGTTTAAACACTAAAGTACAAGTTTACTTGCGTCTGGCCTCCTCAAAAACTCTTGAGGGAGAGGCTGGAATTTCATTAGAAATTACTTGATGTATCAAACCTGTGTCATCCATTGCATCTTAGATGGAGCTAAACGAGAATCAGATCTTACACACCAAGTTTGATTGTCTTATTTCACAGGTTTGGCACATTCTTCATGAAACAAAAATAAAAATAAAGCCCACTTTGCACTTGTAGGGGTAAGTAAACTGGTCATAGGCAGTTGAAAGTCATGCATGTATTGCTAAAAACAGGACTAGCTGGATTATATTCTATGCTCCAGCTACTGACACAACAAGCACACCTTTATCATGACTTGAATTTTCACAGCAGATTGGAAAAAAGGATAAAAATTAAACAACTCAACGGTGTGGACGATTGGCCTTCTCAGAGAATTACCTTATTTACCTTAGAGTTGTTTTTGATTTAATGGTCTCATTCTTTGCCTATGCTTCATTTTTCTGCTTTGTGCTGTTTTGTATAACCTTGCTGAAAGACAAGTAACGACTAAGGAGAGTAATGAAAACATTTTTCCATTGCTCTCATTTTTTTACTAGCTTCCCACATCCTTGTTCAACAAAGCAAGATAAAAACCAATAGGCCCTAGATGTGTGGGACTGAGTCTGAGAGTAAAACAATGTGAAAGTTCATCTTCATCATGAAAAATTTCTTTAGTTATCCAAATTTAGTTAGGGCTCAAACCGGTGTCTACTGCCATACTGAGAAACTCTCAGCTCATGTGACAAATTATCACATAAAGGCAAATTTACAAATTTCACACATATATGAAGCATTGGAATTCTAACTGAGAAAGTAATCAAGCTTAAGTGTGAATTGATTTGCTGCATTGATGGAACTGTTCAACCTACAAACAGTTCAGAGACTTTCAGAAACACAGGGAGGCATAAAACTGTCACAGTTCCTAGGTGTTTGACTCAGTGTTTTGTTTTTCACTCTTTATTTTTTCAGTATAATTTATTATTGGGTTCTTTTTTTTTTTTTTTTTTTTTTTTTTTACATTTTTTTATTCTTTGCTTTGCTGCTTTATGTTGATCTCTATGCTATTCTTTTGCATATTGAGTCTTTAGTTCTTGTGAGTTTTAGTTATTGAGGATTTTCTGGAGCTTGTTGTCTTTGAGTTTTCTGTCAGTTCCCCCTGTACTCTCTCTGACCCTCTGTTAGTCTTGGTTCTGCGTTTGCCTCCATTCCAGTTTAATATCTTGTTAATATCTTGTTCCCTTGTTTAGTTATGCTTTGCTTCCTGTTTAATTTTGGTGTGTTTATAATTTTGCTGATTTTGCCATTTTTTGAAGTAGCTTCAGATGTTTATTTGTTTTTTCTTACCCTCTCCCCGATTACTTCTTGTGTATTTATAGCTCGAATCTCACCTTCAGTTGTTGTCTGCAAATTGCTCAGTTAATCTGGAGATTTAGCAATAAACATTTTAATAGCAGTTTATAGTTTTATCACTGTGTGTGCTCTCACTGCTGTTGATGGATGCACATTAGAGCTTTGTAACTTTAAACTGGAATCATTCAAACATCAAACCTTACTAATGAAGAAGATGTGGAAATCACTTGAGCTTGTGAAATAAATTTGATTGATTGTCTGATTGATCTGTGATTCCTAGAGTGCAAAAGAGACATAAACAAACAATAAAACAATATTTTATGGCTTTCTAAATCACCAAATTGATCTGCAGCCATCCCTGTGGTTTCAGTAAGGTACAGCTTAACAACTTGAATTCTGTCACAGCTGCGACGTTAGTTGTGTGATGTGGAGAGAAGGACCCAAGTGCAAGCACAGATGTAGGATTTGTTATGATATAACTTTATTTACAGAGGGGTGAAACAAACTACAAACAAGGGCTGAACACAAGAGCTGCTACACTGCAAAACCTAAACTGGAAAGACTAACTAAACAAACCTGAAACGCAGATAGAACACAGGGAATGAAGGGCAAAGATGACAGGACAGAGACTATCAAAGTAAAACGGCATGAGCTTAACTCTAAGACATCAGACATGGCAACAGGGAGGGAACACACAGGGAAGACATTACACAGTATTTAAAAAAAAAAAAAAAGACACCTTCCCACTGTCGTGCACAGGGGTCCAAGAGATATTTTAAGAATTGTGAAGTTATTTTCTGCATAATCGATTGTTCAGTTACAGCATAAGTTGTCATAGCAAGCTATAGCAGTAGGTAGTGAACCAGAAAATCCAGTGTTAACCCTGAAGTTACCCAGATAAGCCAAAATCAGACATATGCAGGTAATTGTATTATAGGCTTAGGCCTCTAGATTTAAAACAAGGTATTAACACAATGAAAAGTTTCCATGGATATGAATGGGTTACTTTTTGGTTGTCTTGGTTATCTTTAAAATAATAATAATAATAATATTTTTTGGATCAATAATAAACTCCAGTAAGGAGCACCACTCGTCAAGCATGGGAGAGTCTGTGGAGGTTTATTACTGGAAAACAATTTCAGTTCTCAGCACAAATGTTTCTGCAATCTGTACATTCTGCAGCTGTGGAGTGTTGTAGAGCCCTTTGTGTGACCCTGAGGGATGAGGGACGTTTGTGTCACAGGAAGAGATGTTTATTATCGAGATTATGTCGACTTTCCTCGGACTGACTTCTATTTACTTCACTTAAAAAAAAAATGCTGTATGCATCCTCCTTTTATTTAGTTTAGTTAGTCTTGTTAAAGTAAGTACTCAATGTTTACTTATTTGCTGGTAACATGTGGGCAATACATGACGAGTTAATTTATATGTATCTATATCTTTACATGATTATTAGCATATGCATAACAAAAAGGAGCACAGTCAGCAGCACCAGACGACTCAGCATCACACTTTCATGTGCTTTCGTGCAAATACAACAGATGTCAGACTGAGAAGGAAATTGCTAACATTCCTCTGACACACCTAATGGGAACAAATGTCCCGCCCCAAGAGTTCTTCAACAGTACCTCTTTGTGAACCTTTTTCTGGCTGTTACTGTGGTCAGGCTGTGTGTAAACGTTCAAGTTGTGCATAGTTTCAAGTAAAGTTTACTAATAATTTGTTACCTATATACATTTAAAATAGACTCAAACTGTTCATTAGTGCAAAACCGTAGTGCTTCCAGCATCCTCAATACTGTTGTGTTGCTGTAATTCTGCCAGTGAACATTACCGTAATATGATTACCAGAACTACAAACAGCTGCGTCCTTTAAAAAGGCAGTTACTGCTGTTACCTGTACAGAGTCAAAGTATTTATGTTCTTTTGAAAAAGCCACAAAGTGCATTCAAAACTTGCAAGATCCAAATACCTAGACTTTTAGGTAGTTTCTGCCGCACCCTGGTAAAATAAACCACATTTAAACACGTGATGTTCCACAGGCTTTTTCCAAAAGTACTGCATTTTTGCACAGTTACCAAGTGCTGTAACCAAAACACATGGCACCTGTTTGTGATTGTTATAAAATATTAATTAATTATTTAGTTAAATTTAGCATATTTAACATCATTACACGTGGTGCTATCCACTGGTAAATTATTTGGGTTCATTTAAGCAGTCAAACCTCACTCCCATCTCCACACCAACTCAAAAAAGAGCTTATGTACCATCACTGGTAGCAAGCAGGTTGGGCTGAAGTACAACATATTGATAAAATATAAAGTTTTTTTTAAAATACTCAGAAGCATTTATTGAAACGACCACCAGAGGGTAGTGTTGATCCAGCAATGAGGGATTTAGCTGCAATTCTGTGTCTATGCCACGTTGTATAATCGGCTTCTATCCCATAATTAATATCATACTTTATTTTGTTATTGGCTTTAATACCGAATGTGAAAGAATAATTGAAATAGGTGTTTATATTATTTCCTACTTGTACCAATTTCAGAACCAAATCCTTACTCGAAAGCCAGAGTGCGTGCTTAATGTGTGGCAGCAAATACAGTCCTTAAGTACTGTGACATAGTCTCATGTCTCTGACTGGACATTATTAAACGGGGACTGGACTGAACCATGTTCCAGAGATCATGGGTTATTTTGTCCACTATAATAATGTTGGGATTAAACAGATGATGCAAATACATTTGTGAGCAGAACCACAGGAATTCTACAGACTTCTTGAAGGACATTCAAAACTCTTCTTCGGATGCTGGCTGCTTTTTTGTCTCTATCAAGATGATCCCACACTGTTTCAATAAAGTTGAGTTTCATTGTGTGTTTTTCTTTCCAGGAAAGCTTCTATTATATATAATGAAAAAATTCAAATTTTAGTTCATCGCTTGATAAGACCTGATATCTCTAATTCTAATCACAGTTCTTGTGTTATCTGACATTTTTTGTATATTCAAAATATTATTATGTGTTTTTGTTACAGAGTGCTTGCAACAAAGTGCCAGAAGATATTATTTAAAATGGGTTCTTTGCTAAGCTGTCTCTTACTTGCAGATGCAACACTGGTTTATCCGCCGAGTTTGCTGCCTTTTGTTTAATGCATGAATGATTTATATTTCTGTGTTAAGTGTCCTTGTGTTCTGGGCCAGCCTTGCTGTTGTATGTTTGCTGTGTTTTAACTTTTGTACCACAGTCTTTGTGTCTACATGCAGAGCCCTGCTAACTGTGTTCACAGGCTTGTAAATCAGTCTACAAAGTAAGAGAATAAAATATTGAGAAATGTCTTCTTTTTTGTTTTAATGATTTGAGAGCATTGACCCAAGTATCCAATAAAAATACAGCTGGACAGACAATAAAACATTTCAGTTTCACCACTGGGTCCATCAAGCTCTCAGTCATGTCACATGATTAACACCAGTTGGAAGAAGAAGAAGAGTTTGCTGTCTCAACCACTGAATAAATAAATTAATGTAGTTTTAGAGCTACTTAAGATTAAAAAAAAAAAGAAGAAAAGAAACACTTAATATTTAAACACACTAACACTGCATTTACCAGTGTTAAGGTTCAAAATATTGGGGATGGAGACAAGAGAAAAAACCACAATAACAACACTGGTCCGGTCGGGTTGAGTCAAACGATGATTTTAATGATCACACGCGTGGGAGATGGACACTGTATGCAGACAGCCTCAGATCTCAAAATGGTGGAGCATTGCTCAAACTCTTATAGCCTCTGGTGCCTCCACCTTATCATAAAAAGCCTAAACATTCACATGCTTTCTCTCACACAGCGCCTAAGCTACGACCTTGGCTCCCCGTCTATCTGCTCCTGCTGAGATGGGGCAGAAAACTCCAGCATGTTCTCTTCTAATCAGACAAATAAGACAATAACTTTCTGCGAACAGTATTTCTTATAACTCAGCAGTATAATGCATCATAAACAATATCATTCATTCACAACAAGTCAGCAGTTTAATGTAATGCAAATCAGTTTAACTAATGCAATAGTTATCAGCTTCTTCTAATTCAGGAGAATAATGCAAACTAAAACTACATAATAATTCACAATCTTTAATTAGGGGTATAACATGGCATAAAATAATATTAGAATCTAACAATTCCCTCTGATGAGGTCATTAGAATAATGAGCTCACCAACACCCCATAATTCAGTGTGGCCGGGTTCATCTCTTCTCACTCCTGAGGTCCTTTGTCCCCCTGAGGGGCGAACCATATGTGAGATGACCTCTGTGTTTGCGCAGTTCAGATGCAAGAAAAACTATTATTCCAACAATAGCAGGTACAGATGACACTCCCCGGGTCTCCCACAGCTTTATTTTGGTGCTACCTTATACCCTTCAGACGTACTCAGACTAGAACCTCTGTCCAAGGAGCTTTTAGCCTTTATTTTATTGCTGCAGCTACCAGTGTCGTCCAGTTGGGTGATCCTCTGCTCTTCATTCTTCAACCTTAGGGGTTAGACAACCCTTCAGTCGTGGCACAGATCAGGGGATTATTCTGCCCCGATTTCAAACAACGATCTGTGTATCCTCCAGAAAAAGGAACAGGAAGGTGTTCCCCTTTTTGCCCAAGAGCCTCTCGAACTTTGTTGGTCTGGTGTTCCCGGATTTCCGCCAACCCCTTCATGGTTATTGCTGTGTTTATGGGATCCATCCTTTTGTGGTGACTAGCTGGAGCCCAAACGCCATGACCCTTGGACCCAGTTGATGTCTCGGCAGTCACTCTGTCTGTCTCTGCTGCGGAGGATCCTCGCATCTCTGTGACCTCATCTGGTGTCTGTTCCTTTCTCTGTAAGAGACAAAAATGAGAATTTCTCATTTTCAATGGATCCGCAATGAAGTACAGAAAGAGAAGCCAAGGACTGCTGAGTGACACTGGTGCAGTTTTAAAGTGAAAATAATTTATGTGTAATCAAATTCACAGTGTAAATAAAACTGCTTTGATAAAAAAAAAACAAAAAAAAAAACACGTTTTTTTTTTTTTTTTTAAATTCCACTGTCGGTTTGTGAACATAATGGATTTAGTTTAAGTTTTAAGGTCTCATTTGACAATTTGACAACAAATGATTTAAAAAAAAAAAATCACCACAGTTTCTTCCTGTGCATGGATCTGGATTTTAAAATGTTCAGTTTCTGTGGTGAGCTGTTCAATAATCAACATTTACTTCAAAGCACATTGGTCGAGAACCTCAGGGTATAACAATTACATTTTTTAATTGTTAGTTTCTTGACCTCTCTGTATTTTCAGTGTTCACTCAGTGTGGACCGACACATCGACAACAATGTCTCAGTCAGTAACATTTTCCCTCCTTCACTTTCCAGTTTACAGTCTTCAGCTATGACGGAGTGTCAGGATACCCAGTGTGTGGCAGGCAGATGTGAGAATAACAGAAGGAATTAAAATACCAACAGGACACATGGCCAGAGGAAGATTCCGACACTGGACGGAGGGAGACAGAGAATATATACGAGAGGGAGTCAGGGGAGAGAGGAAACACCTGTGTACACAAACATGATCTAACGGATGAGACAGAGGGAGCTAAACTGAACATGACGCACACAGGATGAAAAGAACTGTCAGAATAAAACAGAAAACACCAGGAACACACACTAAGACGCAGACTAAATACAGGGAACACAGCGAGGACCCAGGGTGACAGAGCAAGGGACGGAAACAGCGAGCGACATAATTCAGGAGCCAAACTGGCAAATAAACATGGAGACAAGATTGACTTAACAGGTAGAGACTGGGGGAAGGACACAGAGACGAGACAAAACCGTGAAGGGGACCAAACAACCTAAACTAGAAATATAGATAAACTCAAAAGCACAAAAAACCAAACTAAGAAACATAAGTCACACGGAGAATATAAAAATAATGTTTAAACAAGACGTAAAAATCCATAAACACAAAACACCAAGTAGGGGTCCAAGGAAGGGAGTCCTGATTTTAATGCTTGAGATTATAATTCTCAGCATCTAAACTGCAAAACAAACATGTTTGCACATTTATCTTTTATAGGTGTTCGAGGTCTGTGAAAACGTTAAGGATGCTAAGGAAAAAGAACAAAATATAACAAAAAAACCCTGAAAAAACACCCCAACCTTAATATGTGCTATACAAAGCCAATAAGAAGTGAGGGTGAATAAAAGGAAAAAGCTGTACAAAGGCATTAAATGTGCTTCACTCCCTCAGCCTTCAGAACAGGAACAGACTGCAGAATACTGCATCAGTGCGCTCCAAAATCATTGGACTGCTTGTAAGAACTCTGGCACAGGTTTTCAGCCAACATGCCCTTAGTGAGGCAGCCAAAATCATCTATGACCCCCCTCACATACTTCACCCCGGCTTCCTTCTGGGTGACGCCTCCACCTCCGCCTCCGCTGGTACTCTGCTTTTTAACTCCAGCCAATAAGAACATTTCCCACACCAGAAACATAAACTACACTCTTCTTATACTACTGACACTTTATTCACTTTTAGTCACTTAGTTATTTATTCACCTTTCAGTCACTTTCATTTTAAAACTGTATAATTTTAAAACTGTGTATATTCTGTATATTCTGTGTATTTATTATTTCACTCCTATTGCCTGTTCTTATTGTCCTGATCTTCAACGTATGCTGCTCGGTTGTTTGTTAATTGCCCCTTGGGGATAAAGAAAGTGTTCTGATTCTGATGATTCTGATTCTCTTGGTTCCTCCCTCTTTCACAGTTACACACTCGAATGAGTCCTCTGAAATGTAACAGAGAATTCAAAGATCAAAAACAGAACTGTATAAACCCTCAACTGATGAAATACTGATGTCAAAACAATGTTTCGTACATGTTTGAATCCTGTCATGTCAGACAAAACCATAAATCTTGGTTTAGTATCAAGGAGTAATCCTTTCAAACACATTCAGAGTTGTCACTGGCTCACTTACAATCACCTTGGTCTGAAAACATCATATTAGGTTTCTTGGTCTTTGTTAGAAAAAATCCTCTTATTAAGTGAGACAGACAGAGTAGCAAGTTCTAACATGTTTATTTTACTTGCAAGGAAGCAAAAGCAAACACCATGAGTGTCTATGTGAGTGCTCACTGGGGCAATCCTGTGTGTTTCATTTATACACTTCTTCCAGAATTATCCTGGGAACAGATTTGTGTGTGAAGCTCTAACAGAAAAGCAGTTCAGTTACACGATGTACTCGTACAACAGATAGCAGAGCCGCAAAAACAAGGCCTGAGAAAAGAGCAGATTAGAGGGTCAGAGAGACAGATACATTCCTTCAGCTTACTGTAAATAGTCATATTGAATCATTATTGAATTACAGAATTTTCAGGCGGGGAATGAAGCAGCATCCAGTCAACAAGGCAGCTGCAGAGACTTAAAGAGAAGACACACTCCCACTTCACCTACCAAACCACTGCTCCACTGAAGTTTTGAATGGGTCAGTTCATCTAAAGCAATTCTATTCTGCCAAGTCATCAGAGAAGTTGCACGCAGTCAGAGATCCCCTTCACTCATACCGAGTGTGACTCAGAAATCTCTGTTGATTATAATCAACAATCCAATCTACGTTTTTATAAATTGTCACCCACCAGAAAAAGACTGACTCAAGCCATGCAGGTATTTGATTTCTAGCTTTAAACTCATTGGGCACTCCCCTTGGAACACAGAGGACGTCCATGTACACACCTCAAAACTAGGGAACAAAAATGCACGATGAGAGAAGCTTAGTGTGCAGGTTACTTTCCAGTCAGAGAGGATTTTAACTCTCAGCTTATGACCCCAGCAAAGCCACCACACATCACCCCTTCTGGTGGTATGGTTAACAAACCAATCCTATGGTAAGGGGAAGTAGCTCATGTCACATCATAGGTGACATTGTATCAGTTTAAGTCATGCAGATCCTGACGTTGCCCATTCCTGTAAACTGTCTGTGGATGCTGCTTCATTCCCCGCCTGAAAATTCTGCAATTCAATAATGATTCCATGGTAACTTTTAGCGTTGGGGGGGTTTACAGGTAAGTGGTGCAAAGATTTATATGTCTCGATCGGGGGCAGTAAAGTACTTCTAAACAACTGCAGAACAAGTGCTAGGCTGGCTGGACCCATACCTGATGTCAGTTGAAATCATAATGTGGTCTGGGTTCGTCTAGCAGGTGCAAATGCCACACACCTCGAAACATTAACTTGGGAGACAGTCGAAAACACAATCTAACAACTTATTTTTCGTCTGTATCTCTAACACTTCTTTAGCATTTGCTATAATTAGGGTCATTTCTACTGTGAGGTTTGTGTGTTGGAAATACAGAAACTGTGTCAGTGATTTACTATTTTAAACATCGAAAATGGGCCGGTGCCTGATGCCCAAATACCTAATGCATCCAACCCTGTGTCCCTTATTTCAACATTTTTCAAATATATTATGCCCTTATGTTCTTAACCTACTTTCTTTATAATGGTGAGGCGACCCTTTACTCTGTGTATTAGCAGGTGTCCCCAGTCAGGGCCTGTATTAGACACTACAAGACCCCAAGCATTAGAATAACATCTGTCTGTCATTTGACTGTGCTGATGTCTCCTTATTTTAAAAAAAAGAGAAAAACTGCTTATGAAGGTTCCTTTTTTTTTTTGCCTGTCCCGTTTGGTTCTTTAGCCATCAGAATTCAATTCAATTCAATTCAATTCAATTCAATTCAATTCAATTCAATTCAATTCAATAAAACTTTATTGATCCTGATTGTTGACCCCGAAAGAAATTGGGGTAAGGCTGCCGAGAATTATTGTCTGACAGCCAACAAGTTACCTAACGGATTTACTTTACCAAGTGGATCATCACGGCCTTGCAGTATTGGTCTATTTGATCGACCTTTATTTTATTTTATTTTATTTTATTTTATTTTATTTTATTTTATTTTATTTTATTTTATTTTATTTTCAGTTGTTACAGACAGGACAGGCATGGTTGGGGGATAGGAAAGGGAGAAAGAAAGAGAGGAAGGAAAAAGAAAAACAGAGGAGAAGAGGGACCGTAAGAAAGGGCACTTAAAACGAAAATATCTCCCAGATCACCTGTTGAGAGAGTAAGAAAAAAAAGAGAAAACAAGCAAAAAGAGTAAATGGACTGATTCTTATATAGCGCTTTTCTACTCTCCCAGAGTACTCAAAGCGCCGTATACAACATGCCTCATTCACCCATTTGCACCCACTCATACAAGCACTTCTAAACACAAGTGCAAACTAAACTACATTCACACTCTGATGAACACATCAGAGGGCAACTTGGGGTTAGTATCTTGCCCAAGGATATTTGGCATGCAGACTGGGGAAGCCAAGAATCGAACAACTAACCTTCCAATCAGTAGCTGAGCTGCTGCACCTGAGCCACAGCCACTCTACAAGCAGCATAATAAACAAAACACCATCGCTTTAATCTAGCTAAGTGTAAATAATAGTACTAGATATTGAATGTTGTTGTGCAGCACACAAGACTGACAGCGCACAATGTGCTTTGAGGTAGCAGCGAAGAAAGGGGTAGTTTTTGTCAATGAACAGTGAATACCCGTGTGCACACCTGTGAGCACACCTGTGTGGACCAGCGGGCTTGTATTCAAAAGGTTTATCTATGTAATGATCTGCTAGGGGTGTGGGGAGCCATGGCCCCATCCCCCAGGGCATGAAGCAGGCATCAAGGAGATCCAGGCCCCAGACATCCAGAGGCTCCCAGAGTGCAAGAGCCCAAGGAGGATCATCGGAGGGGCATCTGTGCCACCCTCCTGGGAAGAGCTGAAGAGAGCCCCAGATGACGGGTCACCCAGCAGCCACGGAGTAGAAGCTAGTTTTTTTTTGTTTTGTTTTTTTGTGTATATTCAAACATAACTGAAGATTAGCTCTGAAATTGCCAGCTCTGGCCATGGATCACATAAGCAAAAACTGAGAGGAGGGTGATTGGCTTAATAGTCACAGGAAGAACTGGACCAAGTGACTGACCTGGTTAAATAGTGGAAAATGAAATATCGAATTTTTCCAACCTCCACAGGAGGTTACAGATGGGAAGTGCATCTGTAACCGGAAGGTCACCGGTTCGATCCCCGAGCTCTCTGTCCTGGTTGTCGTGTCCTTAGGCAAGACACTTTACCCTACCGCCTACTGGTGCTGGCCAGAGAGGTGCGATATGGCAGCCTCGCTTCTGTCAGTCTGCCCCAGGGCAGCTGTGGCTACAACTGTAGCTGCCTCCACCAGTGTGTGAGAGTGAATGAATAGTGGCATTGTAAAGTGCTTTGGGTGCCTTGAAAAGCGCTATATAAATGCAATCCATTATTATTGGTGGACAGGACATTTTTCAATCTTTTTCAGTGGGTAAGCAATGTCAATGCAACCTAATGCCTCCCCAGCAGAATTGTCAGGTGAAGTGGAGGTAAACATTATTGTACTTGCTTCTTGCTGATAAGAAAGCCAAATTAAAGCTCCTGAATCCCTCTTTGTGTGAGTTATGAAGAGAAAGGTGAAATGTAGGTAAAGCAGCGCTAACCCACAGAAACACATTCTTCCTAATGAGATAAACCACATCTCTGTTACCTGCCACTACCTGACAGAGCAGGTATACGTCTGCAATACTTCGTTGTGCTGTCTGGATAGTTTCAGAAGAATATGCAAAGACTTTTAGCGTATCTGCAGATTTTAGAAAGAACGGTTGAGTTTTAATTCCTCAAAAATCAAGAAAGAAAAGAAAGAAAAAGATTTACTTTTGAACTGCTCAGTTCTTTAGAGAAAACCAAACAAGGTGCAATTCAAGTGCAAAACTCGTAATTTTAATTGAAGGCTTTGAACAAAACTACTGTATTGCATGAAGCTGAACTGTAACTGGAGAAACATAAACATAATCATAAAACAGACTGTTTGGTTTGAATACTTTATTGTATCCTTTGTAGGCAATGGGTGAAGTCTTAGAGATCATTGGAGAATGGGTTTTCTCTTCTTGATCCTTTCCAAGCCCTTTAATCTCAGGCTTTTCACTTTCTTATTCTTGGCTCTTACATCCTGTGTTCAGGATGTAAGATCCAGCCAAGTTGGAGTGACATCAGGGGACTGAGTCCATCACTGCAGAATACTACGCCTCCTTCAAAACCTCCTGGGCTTCTTTTTCAGTGTGTTTTGGATCATTGTCCATCTGTACTGTGAGGCACAGAATCAACTTTAATGTATTTGGCTGAAACCAAAGTATACAGGGAGTGCAGAATTATTAGGCAAGTTGTATTTTTGAGGAATAATTTTATTATTGAACAACAACCATGTTCTCAATGAACCCAAAAAACTCATTAATATCAAAGCTGAATGTTTTTGGAAGTAGTTTTTAGTTTGTTTTTAGTTTTAGCTATTTTAGGGGGATATCTGTGTGTGCAGGTGACTATTACGGTGCATAATTATTAGGCAACTTAACAAAAAACAAATATATACCCATTTCAATTATTGATTTTTACCAGTGAAACCAATATAACATCTCCACATTCACAAATATACATTTCTGACATTCAAAAACAAAACAAAAACAAATCAGCGACCAATATAGCCACCTTTCTTTGCAAGGACACTCAAAAGCCTGCCATCCATGGATTCTGTCAGTGTTTTGATCTGTTCACCATCAACATTGCGTGCAGCAGCAACCACAGCCTCCCAGACACTGTTCAGAGAGGTGTACTGTTTTCCCTCCTTGTAAATCTCACATTTGATGATGGACCACAGGTTCTCAATGGGGTTCAGATCAGGTGAACAAGGTGGCCATGTCATTAGTTTTTCTTCTTTTATACCCTTTCTTGCCAGCCACGCTGTGGAGTACTTGGACGCGTGTGATGGAGCATTGTCCTGCATGAAAATCATGTTTTTCTTGAAGGATGCAGACTTCTTCCTGTACCACTGCTTGAAGAAGGTGTCTTCCAGAAACTGGCAGTAGGACTGGGAGTTGAGCTTGACTCCATCCTCAACCCGAAAAGGCCCCACAAGCTCATCTTTGATGATACCAGCCCAAACCAGTACTCCACCTCCACCTTGCTGGCGTCTGAGTCGGACTGGAGCTCTCTGCCCTTTACCAATCCAGCCACGGGCCCATCCATCTGGCCCATCAAGACTCACTCTCATTTCATCAGTCCATAAAACCTTAGAAAAACCAGTCTTGAGATATTTCTTGGCCCAGTCTTGACGTTTCAGCTT
This sequence comes from Maylandia zebra, assembly GCF_041146795.1. Taxonomy (NCBI): domain Eukaryota; kingdom Metazoa; phylum Chordata; class Actinopteri; order Cichliformes; family Cichlidae; genus Maylandia; species Maylandia zebra. The sequence continues at coordinate 18,038,135 of NC_135182.1, read as the reverse complement.
GTGTGTCTTGTTCAGTGGTGGTCGTCTTTCAGCCTTTCTTACCTTGGCCATGTCTCTGAGTATTGCACACCTTGTGCTTTTGGGCACTCCAGTGATGTTGCAGCTCTGAAATATGGCCAAACTGGTGGCAAGTGGCATCTTGGCAGCTGCACGCTTGACTTTTCTCAGTTCATGGGCAGTTATTTTGCGCCTTGGTTTTTCCACACGCTTCTTGCGACCCTATTGACTATTTTGAATGAAACGCTTGATTGTTCGATGATCACGCTTCAGAAGCTTTGCAATTTTGAGACTGCTGCATCCCTCTGCAAGATATCTCACTATTTTTGACTTTTCTGAGCCTATCAAGTCCTTCTTTTGACCCATTTTGCCAAAGGAAAGGACGTTGCCTAATAATTATGCACACCTGATATAGAGTGTTGATGTCATTAAACCACACCCCTTCTCATTACAGAGATGCACATCACCTAATATGCTTAATTGGTAGTAGGCTTTCGAGCCTATACAGCTTGGAGTAAGACAACATGCATGAAGAGGATGATGTGGACAAAATACTCATTTGCCTAATAATTCTGCACTCCCTGTACATACACACACACACACACACACACACACACACACACACACACACACACACACACATATACACATATACATACATGTACATATATGTACACGTACATAAAAGAATAAATAAAGAAGAACAAAGAAGAATTGTTAGTTTGGTTAACTGACCTGTTTCACAGTTTCCTCAACACTGTTTTAACAATAGCTCTTTGTTTCTTTTGTATTTTTTCCCCGTTTTTAATCTTCATTGACAAACTGCTCTGGGAGAATACCAAAAGAGGAGAGGGAGGTGACTGAGAACAGGTTGTCCCTGTTTCTGTGTTTTTTTTTAATGCACCTGAACATGCACAAAATGCTTCTGTGATGGAGTTACACTGTCCCGGGCTGTAGACAGCTGACCTGAGCACATACATGCACCACCACCATTAGTTTCTACACTTGTCACGCTGGGTCACCGCGGCGGCGCGTCTTTTAGGTGACAGATAACAGAAAGGGGTGAGAGCAGGGGCGGCTCTAGATGGGTGGCATGGGGTGGCAAATAAAATTGCCACCCTAAAATAATCCTTTGCCACCTCAAGTGGCACTCTAGTTTTGCATATGACAGTGTTGTTTATTAAAGTAAGATAGCATTACCACTTTGAGCGTAGTTACAGTTAACATTAAATATAAATGCTGAAACTGAATATATTGCATAGTGTTAAAAAACAGCTTGATTTTGCCACCCCATTTGATTTCTTTGCCACCCTAAGAAAATTTCTCTAGAGCCGCCCCTGGGTGAGAGGTATATTCGAGCGGTACAGAGAGTGGCCACTGGCCAACATATTTTTTTTAACTTACCGTTATTAAAGCTGGTTGCGTAGACTCTCTGTGATCGCCGATTATGTGAGTGGTTATGTAAGCCGATGGTATGGTGTTCCAGGGTTCAAATAGTGGGTTTGCGCGCGCTTCCAGTTTAGACGTGAACTGTATTATTTTTGTTTGTTTGTTTGTTTGTTTTTATGTTGAAACACTGTAGGCTGCCTCGTAGTGGCCATTAATGTCTGTATACATGACGGCCAACAATAATAAACATCGATTATTGTTGGTAAGTATCCAACTTAGACACAGAAAGGCCTATGCTACTAAACAAAAATACACTTAACCACATAGAAATAATCAAGCTATAGATTTAACACTATATTTACAATAAAGATAATAAACTATCACCATTTGGAGGGATAGACAATCATTCTGGAAAATACAATAATTATAATTCTACAACTGTTTACAACTGTTTATAACTTGCATAGTTCATATTTCTGTATAGTTTTCATATGTATATCCCCAAAAGACAAGGGTTGAATTGTAACCTCTTAAGCCCTAACGCCCCCTGATACGGGGGCAAAAGGCAGGAGATCAGTGAAACATACATTTTAGAACAGTATATAACTTAGATGCACTCTAGGCCGAGTAGATTTTAATTGTCGGTTTGAAAGGTCTTTTAAAAAATAATAATAATAATAATAATTCCATCGTGGATTTTTGTACCATGGAGCTAATTAGCACAAAGGGGTTGAGCTTGACAGCAAATTGCCAAAAAAAGCCACCTTGCATTCAGACATTACTTGCAGATACAGAAAAACTGATGCCTGGTGAAGAATATCGTGGAACCCCACAATCATCATAATGACTATCCTCCTTCCCATCCATGATACTGATGAAATAAAGATGTAAACAAGTGTTTTGTTTATTTGTTCTTTTTTTGGGAGTTGGAGTGAAACAGAAAAATGACTGACTGATCATGCAGATCTGATACATTTGTAAGGAACAACACAACTTGAAATACTAAACAACCAAAAATGACATTAACAATGAAACGTTTGTACATATTATCTTATTGCCGCACACCAGTCTAGATGCATTAGGTTTTAAAGAAATTATTTACGTTGTTTTTCAATTTTACCACAAATAAATAAATAAACATGGAAGGTCATTATTGTCTGAGTTTTTAAGGAGCTTGGAAAGAAAAGCGTCTGGACTTCTTTAAGTTGCTTGAAGACGTTTCACTTCTCATCCGAGAAGCTTCTTCAGTTCTAAGGTCAAATGGCGGAGAGTCCCAGATTTAAACCCAGTGGGAGTAACCCCCCAAAGAGAGACAAAAGGACCCCCTGATGATCCTCTACCTCAGCAGTTCCCAAACTTTTTTTGTGAGGCTACCATATGTGAGGAGCAGAATCTTAAATTTAGTTCTGGATTTGATGGGAAGCCAATAAAGAGAAGCCAATATTGGAGAAATATGCTGCCTGTTTGTAGTTCCTGTCAGTACTCTTGCTGCAGCATTTTGGATCAACTGAAGGCTTTTCAGGAAGTTTTTAAGACAATCTAGAAGATTACAATCTAGAAGTAATAAATGCATGAACAAATTTTTTAGCATCAATTTTAGAGATATTGCCCAAGTGGAAAAAATACTGCATGTTTCTTTAAGACATTCTTGCAGTATAACTGGTGTGTTGTATGTGTTATCTGGTTTCATGGACAGATAAAGCGGGGTATCATCTGCATAGAAGTGATTATGTGTCATATGCCTTCAAATGAAACTGCCTAAGGAAAGCATGTATAATGTAAGCATAATTACCTAAGTGTGTAAAGAGGACTCAACATTTAGGTCAGGGGTCTCAAACTCGAGTCCTCAAAAGCCAGTGTCCTGCAACTTTTCAACGTGTCCCTATTGCAACACATCTGAATATAATTAGTAGGTCATTAGCAAGACTCAATAGAACTAGACTGCATGCTCAGGTGGCAGTTCAGCCATTTGATTCATGTTACAGCAGCTCATGAGTACACGGTGGAATGATTTTTCCAAACACTTACATTCACTTAAATTTATTTGAGTAGGGTTAAGGGTTGCCATATCAGCATGCAGTCAAGTTCTATATTCTTGCTAATAACCTAGTAATTGGGCACTGTGTCGCACCGTCTATCTATCGTCAGTCTATCTTCGCACAAGCCAGGTCCTTTCCCCTCGAGCCTGGCTTCTATATGCTCCTTCTTCCTGGAGTCTGAGCCTCTCTTCCTTTTTGCCTGCTCAGCCAGTTTTTTAACAGATCCATTCAGCAGCTGATAAGCCACCTAAGGGCGCACCCACACCTCAACAGGTGGCTACTAATTACCAATTCGTCCATTGCCCAACCAGTCCACAGTGAATTAAAAAGAATTCCTGCAAAGCACTGAAAACATGCAATACAAATATCAAAATCAAAATGAAAATCATGCAAATAAACACACTAAAATTGACTATAAGACAAATCCAAATTTTCACTGTGTGACATTTGCATGAACCACTTGAAGTACATTAGATAGCATGCTCTAATCCAGCGGTGCCCAAACTTTTTTTCGCTAGGACCCCTCTGTTTCACAAGAAAAATGTTACATTAACATTTTAAGATCTTACTATCTTCAGGTTTTACATGCTTAGATATACACACACAACTCCTGTTCCTCCATTTAGAAAGGCAGAGGCGACATGGTGTAATTATTTTACTTGTAGTTGTTTTTTTTATGTGTAATAATATTCAAAGTTGCTATAAAATGAAAAAAATGCCTCACTGTACAAAATGGTTTCAAAAACATAAACAAGTGTGGGATACTGTTTGTCCGTGACAGGGGGAACAAATTACAGCAGGATCAGTCTGATATTATTTGTATCCCACTGTAACTTTACTGTATAAAGAGCTAACATCTCCAAAATGTCAGGAGTAGTTAGTCATTAAGTGTTTGTGAACTTAAAATCAAGAATGAGGGATACTGTTTGTCCGTGATTTGGAGAGCCCAGTGCGTGCTCCCGACGAAGGGAAAAGCAATTATGCAGGGGAGACCTACCTTGGCACTTGTGCAGGTGAAGCCAAAGGGAGGACATGCTTCATCATATTTTCTAGTCTTTGGGTTGGAAGGAGGTTGGTTTGGAAATGCTTATGCTTCATTTCCTGCTTTGCGTTTGTGTGGGCGCCCCGTCAAAAACCTGTCTAAAGCAGTGTCCAAGCATTCATTCTTTTTTTTTTTTTTTTTTTTTTTAAATGTATTTATTTATGCAAGTTTCAAAATTTTTACACATTCACAAACAGGGAGACAGAGGAACACAGACAATAAAGACAATAACAACAACAAAAAAACAAAAAACAAAAACAAAACACAGGAACAAACAAACAAACAAACAAAAAAAAAACAGAGCAACAAACCCCACAACAGGGTACACAGCCAGCACTTATTAAAAACAGCAGAGAAGAAAAAAAAAGCAACTGGTATACATGTCAAACAACTCACAATCTAGTGAGTCCAATCCACAAGATCAAATCCAAAGATCGCTAGGAAGAGCTGATAACAATTATGCAATAACAGTTATGGGCAACAGCTCAGAATGAAAGCAGTTAAAACAACGTGGTCAGGACCCAGGGCGTGGACTGTCCTTCTTAATGTGGTCTATAAAGGGCCCCCATATCTTCCTGAACTTCTCCATGGAATCAGACGTAGAGAACCGAATTTCTTCCAGGTATAAACAGGAGACCATCTCCTCGAGCCACCTCTTGAAGCAGGGAGGGGAGGCAGATTTCCACTCCCCCAGAATCAGACGTTTGGCAATAACCATACCAAACATGAAGGCCTGTTGAACAGCAAAGGGACGTGCCAAGGAGTCGCTGGAGCAGCCCAGGATCACCATAAGACAGTCAGGATACAGTTGCCTATCATAAACAGTGCTATAGAAACTAAAAATACTAGTCCAAAAGGCTGTAAGCGTAGAACAGGACCAAAAAAGATGGCCAAGAGTACCGTCCACAAGTTTACATTTATCACATTTGGGGGAAACATTAGGAAAAATCTTGTTCAATTTGGTTTTGGAATGGTGCAGTCTATGGACAACCTTAAATTGAATTAACTGAAGTTAACAGAGCATAGTTTTATCCGGCTTAACACTTCAGCCCATAAATAGTCAGTGATAACCAAACCAGTGTCCCGTGTCCAAGCCTCTTTAATATGGCAAGAGGGGGCTGCCGAAGAAAAAAGGTTAACAAGCCGAGAAATTAAGTGTTTTGAGGTGGGAAGTTCGTTCATTATATTGTAAAAGACATGCTGTATGGGGATGGTATCTAAATTTGAGAATGCTTGCTTGACATTAATTCCTAATTTGTAAGTACCGAAAAAAAATGACTTGTAGGGAGATTGTACTTTGTCTGAAGCTGAGCAAAAGAGGCAAAATGATTGTCAATATAAAGATCCTTTATAGCAATTAACCCTTTGACAGGCCATCGTTTGAAAGCAGCATCCAGCATTTTCTTTTTTCTTCTTTTCATTCTGTGCCCCCCATGGAATGGCTCTGCACCCCCCTAAGGGGTGGGCTCCACACTTTGGTAAGCTCTGCTCTAATCGCTGTAATAAAATATTGTGGTCAACAGTATCGAACAATGAACTGAGATGTAGCAGGACAAGCACAGAGATGAGTCCACTGTCAGAGGCTGTAAGATCTCTGTAACCTTCATTAAAGCTGTTTCTTTACTGTAATGAGTTCTGAAACCTGACTGAAACGCTTCAAATCACCCATTCCTCTAAAGATGATCAAGAATTTCTGAGATACAGTTAGGTCCATATATATATTTGGACACAAACACAATTTTTTTCCAAAGGTAATTGGACACTTGATTCAAAGGCTATTTCATGGGCAGTTGCGGGCAACTTCGTCATTATGTCATCATCAAGCATTATGTTCTGTCAGTGCGCCCCAGGGTGGTTGTGGTTACAATGTAGCTTGCCATCACCAGTGTGTGAAGCGCTTTGGGGTCCTTAGGGACTAGTAGAGCGCTATATAAATACAGGCCATATGTTCATGCAGGTGAAAACAAGCCATCCTTAAGCAGCGAAAACAGAGAAAAAAGAAACCAAATGAACAATCTCTACTAGGTAGGCGTATTGATAGTCCAGCATAAAGAGAAGACTGCATGAAAGTAAAAACAGAAGGTTCACTGCAAGATCCAAGTCATTCATAAGGCTCAAGAACAGAAAGGTTAGATTGGACAAAAAAAAAAAAAAAAGCCAGCCCACTTCTTGAAAATCATTCTTTGGACAGATAAAGCCAAGATCAACCTCTACCACAGTGTCAGCAAGAAAAAGTATGGAGAAGATATGGAACATTCTCATGATCCAAAGCATACCACATCTTGGGAGTGTAAGGCTGCCAGTGGCACTAGGACACTAGTGTTTATTGACCATGTGACACAGGACAAGCAACCAAATTAATTCTGAAGGGTAAAGAGCCATACAGCCAAAGCAACAGCCAAGCAGGAGTTTAATAAAGCACAGAAGTGCTTAAACCGAATTGAGCATTCACTTCCCTTGTTGAAGAAAAAACTTTGGACAGAAAGGCCCACAAACAAACAGCACCTGAAAGCCGCTGCAGTAAAGGCCTGGCAGGGCATTAAAAAAATTGGAAACTCAGGTTGTGATGTCCATGAGTTAAAGGCTTCAAGCTGTCATTGCCAGCAAAGGGTTTTCAACCAAGTATTAGTAATGAACATTTCATTTTCAGTTATTTAATTTGTCCAATTACTTTTTAGCCCCTGAAATGAAGGAATAAAATGCTTTAGTTCCTCACATTTTATGCAATCTTTCTGTTCAACCCACTGAATTAAAACTGAAAGTCTGCAATTTCAATGCATCTGAGGTGTGTTATTTAATATTCATTATGTGTTAATGTACAGAACCAAATTAAAAAACAAACAAACCTGTGCCTCTGTCCAGATATTTATGGACGTAATTGTACTACACACCATGATGAAATATGACAAGTTTTCAACTAACAGATCTTTGGAAATCACCTTATCGTTGCAAAAAAAGAAGAAAAAAAGAATGAGAAAAACATTTTAAAAACGTATATGTATGCAGGTTTATTTAACTTTTAAGACAAATAAAAAAACAAATCAATTTACAATGCAGACCAAAGACCATGTTTTAGTTATTTAATCTTTTACGCAAAGCTGCCACATTTGAGACACCAGAGTATGTTATACTATCACTACCATATACCAAAGTGGTTCTCAGAAATTTTCTGCTATGCCCCGTCTTACAAAGTTGATCCCAGGAAGTCATTAACAATCAGTAAGGTGCAAGTCCTGTAGTTAAAGGGCAACATTAACACATAACCAGACTGTTGGCTGTTTATTGACATTCACAAAAGTAACAAGTAACAAACAAAGAATCAAAAAAAATATATCAGTTTATTTTAATTTCACCTCAGTTTGTCCCCAGGTAATCCATGCTTTTATAACAGTGTCTTTGTGAAGCCACCAGTAAGTAATACCTCATAATTTTAATGTGTAAAGATATGATGCCAAAGGGAAGAGATTTTTACTGGGTTTCACTTTTTTGACAGGTTTTAAAGAGCCAAATGTGCCTTGGCTGTTTTGTTGCATGCTAAATTCAGGCTTCAGGATAGGTTAAGGCTTTTCATATAGCTGTGATGGCTAAGGTTGTGGAAAGGTCAAATGTAACAAATAACCATTAGTGTAAAAATAAAAACAATGCTGTCTACACTTCAGTAACAAGAGAAAAATAGCTCAAGGTGTACAGTTAAAATACATATACAAGTGCATCGAATGCTAAGAAGGATTAAGATAGCTAAATATGTTTTAGTAAAAAATATGGAGGTACAAAAAATACTTACTTCTAAATACTTATTTACTTACAAAATCTAAACACTGATTTAGCAACAATGACTTGATTGGTCAGATACTGGTCAAAAGTCATGCTCCTCAGAAAAAAAATTTGGTATCTCTATCATTCACTGCAGTAAAAGTTCGTACCTAAAACAGATGTGCAAAAGTTCCACTAGGAAATCAACAGGTCTGTGAAAACAACATGAAATAAGGGAAACAAAACCTTTCCTTTCTAGCTAAACTCTCCCGGAAAATGTTCAGACTTAATGTTTCTTATAGATGGTTAAATGAAAAAATTTAAGCAGGATAAGAGCTTTGATTTTAATTCAGTGTGCCCCAGAGCAGCTGTGGCTACAATGTAGCTTGCCATCACCAGTGTGTGAATGTGTGAATGACTGAATGTAGTGTAAAGCACTTTGGGGTCCTTAGGCATTAAGTAAAGCGCTATACAAATACAAGCCATTTACCATTTAATTAAAAAAAAACAAAACCCTAAAATAATAAATCTGGCAAAATGGAGGATCTTTTATCTGTATAAAAAAGTCCCTGATGAGTGATTGAGATTCCTTTTTTTTTTTTTAAATAAAAAGGACAAAGGCAGGGCTGCATAGTTATAAAATTATATACTAGTGATACTGGTTGAAATTACAGAGCAAGTGTTTGCACCCTCAGCTTTGGTTGCTCAGTAGTAATTATACACCAGACAGACAGATTACTGCATTCAAGGTGTTGTCTGGTGTGAGTGTTTGTACTGTCTGCGAGCTGTTTTGAACCCAATGTCTGCGTGGGCTTTCGTGGTGTACTGCTGATGAACAGGCTGTGTGTCTAAACTTGTGCTGGTACTGTACATTTTAAACCTAAAAATATACAATTAACATTGCTACCCTTCATGAAGGGTAGTAATAATAAGTAGATGGGGAAAAACAAAAACAGCTGTAACCACATTAATATAACTGCTATCAACAGCCAACTGCAGATGAAAGCACTTCAAACTGTTGGTGGAAACAGTATGGATCCCAAATACTGCTTAAGTTGTTCATGACAACAGGAACAGGCAGTAAAAGCCACATCCAAAATGCTGTGGCAGTGGGAGTGACATGCAAGGAGAGTGGGAGTCAGTTACCAATGTTTTGCGTGTATTTATGCAATTACTGCAATTTTAAAGTAAGACAAAAACATTTATAAACCTGAATCACAAAATAAAAGGGATTCGCGGGTAGGAAATGTTACCAAATACCTCCATCTATTCATCTGTATGTTTACCAGTTGACTGTGGAATGACACGTTGGTGGAGGCATCGGTCCAGATGTTGTCCCTTATTTGCTCCCACAGCTGTTAGAGGAAGCCGGGGCAGAACACTAATTTAAAATTGCATTTAATTTCAACTGAACATGAAGAGACTTTCAGTTTATCTGCTAATGAATGTTTAATATTATAAAACTATTATAATTATAAACGTTTAATATCCTAGACAATAGTAATGGAAAAATTATTATTTTAACTTCTCAGCTGCTTTAAATTGTTTCCTCAAGAAAAGCATATTTAATAAAATGCCTTTTGCATAACTAAAACTATAAATATACCTCAGATAATAGAGTTTTACATTAAATTCAAGTAAAACTAATCACAACCAAGGCAAGAGAGACTCAACTCCCAATAATAAACTACCTGTGGTATTGCAACATACTTTTTTAATAGAACGAATTATGAAATATGTTGCTTTAAGAAGTACTCAGCCCTTGATAATGCTGCAAACAGCTAGTTTGCAATGTGTCTTTCAATAGCAGCTTAGTTACAGCCTATTGTGGTATGTGGGCCATGTGTAAGCACATTGTGTGGGCCAGATCTGGGCCATACCAAGTTTGCTATGTGGGACACTTCTGTAAAAGCTTCTGAGGAAATTATCCAATTTGAGACCCTCAAAACGGATGTTTGATTTTGAATTGTGCAAAAAAATAAAAGAAAAAAAGAAAGAAAGACATTTATATTGTTTTCCAGCCCCTTGAATTAAACCTGAGTCTGGACTGTACCTGCATTTGATTTTTTACCCTTTTCTACTTACCAAAGATTACTAGACCCAGTTGTCCATTATGTCCATATACTGTTATATCAGAATGACTACATATTATACCACATATTAGCTATGTTATTGTTCAAAGTACCTTTTAAAACGTCCAGATTTATAAAAGTACCATGCTGCAGCCCCAACATTCAGGGAAAGCAAAACAAGAAATAATGCCCAGGCAACACGGCTTGTTCCTGCAGGGGCACAAGAAGAAACAATATCATGGGAAAGAAATTAAATATTGTTCTTTCTCACTTCCTTAACATTTAGTTTTATATTTCACATTCAAAACTTCCTTGTATTTTCAAGTTTTAACGTACAAAAATAAATTAGATGAACTTGATATGACCCTGAAAAAAGCTTTCACAAGCTAGGACACGCTCTGAGATTCTGTCAGTGAGGCAGAATAACATGTATTAATAACATGTGTTGCACTGGGTGAAGCATCCGACAACCATTCATCAACATGCAACATGACACAACATCCACAAAAGCTCAGATCTAAAAAACAGAAACAAAAGATAGATTTGAACAAACTGTAAAAGCTAAGACTTCACCTGATGTCACATGCACATAGAGCTGACCGTGTTTACTTCCATATGCGTTAGATGCTTCACACTGATAGAGTCCATTTAGATCAGACGTCAGGCTGAGCAGTTGTAGGTTTGCACCGTCTACTTTGACAGCAGACTCCAGCAAAGACTGGCCAGATCTAGAAAAACACGAATGAGACTCAACATGAAATGTACAGAGAGAGCAGAAAACTGTTGTACCAAAAGTCGAATACATTTCAGTTATAAGCTCTTTGTTATAGATCTTTACTTGCTCACACTAAGATTTTGTATAAAAAAAATAAGAGTAAATGGCACTTTTCATGTTAATTTCTGCTTTTTTGAAGAAAATCTTGTGTGAGTAAGGTTTCATGCCACTGTATTTTGTGCATATCAGCAGAGCCCTGCTAAATCTGTTCAAACTACATCAGTCTACACATTTGTCTTCAATGATTGATGATTCAATGATTTGGGAGCATTGATTGAAGCATTCAATGTAATGCAGCTAAACAACATCAATTTCAGATATTAGATAATAAAAGATTCAGTTTCACCACATCTGATTCTCATTTATCTCACCTGATTAACACTAGCAGAATGAGCTTGCTCTCTCAAGTATTGAAAAAAAATATAGCCACTTAAGATTAAAAAAATATAACTTGAAAATATTTAAAGCACTGCATTGGCCAGGGATTCCTCACATTTATTGGATCATCAGTGAACTACAGAGAGAGAAGCCAAAGATCGCTGAGTGACACTGGTGCGGTTTAATATGAAAAGAGTTTATAAGTATGTGAAAAAAAATCATGTTATTTGTAATTCCACTTTTGTTTTATGAACATAGTGAATTTCTTACCTACAATTACATTTAAAAATGTCCCAACTTTAAGTATGAACATCATACATCACGAAAACAGCTTTCCCTGAAGACCAGGCATTTCTATAGTTCAGAAGCACCTGATAAAATTATTTGTTTAGTTGCTATTTTTTGGAAAGCATCATCCATATATCGACCGACACATCACCTATGGGTATGTGTATAAAAGTATAGTAAAAATGCAAGGCAGGGTGTCTGTACTGCTGTGATTGGCTGAAAAGCCAAGAAGACAAATGAATCATCAATGCTCACAGCTGATCTTCTTGAGAGCCTCTTTACCATCTGCCTTTCTACATCTAGTAGCAATAAAGGGCATGCTGAAGCAGTTTTCATTACTTTTGAAGAGTCTACCTAACAGATGCAGCAGGTAAATGTAATGCTTTAAGCATTTTGTGTTGCTGTGTTTATGTTTTGTTTTTAATGCAATTTTTGACTGTTTTGCTTTTCCATTACTTTAAGTGGGAACACAGAAGCTGGGAACAATTCTTGCCTTTGTCACTGGAGCTAATACTCTTCCACCAGTTAGCTTCTCTCCACAACTTACCATTTAGTTTTTTTTTACCAACACCAATCCAGGAACCATGTGTAAACTACCTCATGAATCCTCATATCATGAACAAATTAAATGGTCTTGGGTTGCTTGGCTGCTATTACTTCAACAAAGAATTCTACACCCAACCCTAACATGAGATAATCATCTGTTGAATAAGATTTTTTTTTCTTTTTTTTTTTAAATTAGGCGACTTTATGAATTTTACACTCTAGTTGTTGAAAACTTTTAGCAAGGTAACACGGTCGCAGTCTTGTTACCTTGCTAAACACCAATATAGCCCTGGTTTTGAATCCAAAAACTTGGACTTATAAAGATCTAACTAAACACAAAAACCTTTTAACTATTTGGAAGCAATATCTAAAAACAGTAAAAGGCTAATGTGTGTGTGTGTTAGTCCCCATAGGGAAATTGCTCCTCTGCATTTAACCCATTCACCCAGTGAAGCAGTGGGCAGCCACCAATGCAGCGCCCGGGGAGCAGTGTGTAGGGACGGTACCTTGCTCAGGGGTACCTCAGGGTAACCGTTCAGTGGAGTCGAACCCCCGACATTCCAATCATGGGGCCACCACTCCACCTACTGAACTATCCCTGCCTTAATGTAATTGTCTGGACATTGTAACAACAATTAAATAGAGCTCTTATGCAAAATTCTAGTTTATCCTCACATTTAGACTTTATGTGTTTAAAATCTCACTGTAGGGTTTGGTATAACCTTTGTATGCTTAGGTGAAGTGTGTGTGTGTGTGTGTGTGTGTGTGTGTGTGTGTGTGTGTGTGTGTGTGTGTGTGTGTCAGTATGACGTCGTAAGGAAAACTGCTTAGCTAGGTGCAATGATGTTTCATTATGTTATTTGCTAACTGTTTTGCTCAGAAGGATGAATCTCAGAGCCAGCGCCAGGGGCTTCCTGGGAAAAGATAGTGGGAGTAGCTTTTAGGTCTTCATCCACAGGCCGTGGGACCTAAAGATACAGAGAGTTGTGTGTGGAGGGGTAAAAGAGAAGCATCCGAAGGGCAGAGCAGGCATGACTGTGAACTGTGATGTTTGATGTGTGTGTTGGCTCTCCTGCCCAGAAATAAATAGCTCTTTCCGTGTTGCAGACTTTATTCCACTTTATTCCATTTTGCAAAATTCCACAACAATACTGACTCACTGTTGGTATATGTATTAAATAGCAATATTTAAGTCCATCTAATTTTCTTTGGACACATGGGCAGCATCTCTGTATTCCCATTCACACATGGAAAATCCAACATCCAATTAGAGTCATCATGTATGTGCTCTAGCGGTCAAGACAATGGCATTACTGAAGACACCAGTGTTACAGTATTAACCTGAAGTGACCTCCCTATAACTTCAAAGTAGTTCAGAGTTAAACCATCTAAAAGTTACATTATCAACCACATTATATATGTACTATACACAAATGAACTGGGTTTATATAGTTTATACAACGATATCAATTAAAGATGAAAGTGAGGCCACATAGGCAATTTATGGAAAAGCAGCACACTTGATGGTCTCTCAAATGTAATCCCTGTTCATACAAATAAAGGTGGATCAGTTACACGTATAACTGAAAGTCTTATCTTTTCTCTGGCTATTGGCTAAAAGATCAGAAAAATAAAATCTCAATAGCCGAATCTTGATAGCATCTGCAAGAGCTTGCCAAAAAAAACAGTACCTAAAATACTGGTATGAATGACGTTAATGTCAAAAGGTGATGTCGCTATCAATAAATCATCTCCTTGGGTTCCCCTCCAGTTGCTCTTCAGTTTCTGGGATAACACCAATGGGATAGAAGTATGCATGCAAAATAGCTGCAGGTTCAGGTAACTGTCTGTTCTTTTTTTTTCCTTTTTTTAAAATTTTCTTTATTTTTTGCTCAGACACATGAAAAATTAGAGGGAACATTGATCGTGGGACAGAAATAAAGTGAGTAAAAAAACTACCTAAATGCATTTAGAATATATTTAGAACTATAAATTAAATTATCTTAGCAATTATTGGTTTTTTTAATGTCATAATTCCAACCCTCCTCCTTTATCCAGGCTTGGTACCGGTGTTCTGACAAACCATTCTATTTTGGCAAAACGTCCTACTGTAAGTAGTTTATGCACATTTCTCCTGTGACAGAGTAATTCCAGCACAAATATAAGTAGGTATGACAGTTTGCCACTTAACTTTGCCCATCAGAGCATGCTTGTAGCTCATATTCATAAAGCCAGGATGGTTTGCACTTAATTTTACCCTTTAAGTATGCTTGTAGGTCACATTCACAAAGGTAGCATGGTTTGGCACGTAATTTTGCCCATCAGTCGCTAAGTTGGCAACACTGTTCATAAGGACAAAGACATGAGCTCACCGGTCCTCTGGCCAGGTCAGCTAACAATAACACAACTTTCCATGGTACCTTATCATTAAGAATCAGAAACTTTATTGTCATTGTCATGAGAACAACGAAATTAAGAATGGTCCCCGATCATTGCATCATCCCTAGCAATATCAAAATATAAATAAAACAATAAAATTCAATAAATAAAATAAGAAAAGAATGACCTCATAAACTTTTTAAAACAGCACCAGTTCTTTACTTTCTAAAAGGATTGCATTAATAGAAAAATGGCTCCTTTCTCTGTCATATGCGTGGGCATACATTTTCTAAATCCATGTTATGGATGTTATTTTCTTAACAAACTGAACATGAGGAACATTATGCTTCTGAGAGAAAGTGAGGTGGAGGATTTTTTTAGGGTATTAAATCACTGAGCAATTAAGTTTAACTGGCTGACCTTTTGATCAGATCGCAGATTATGTGCTTAAAGTACTCACACTGAGCTTTCATCTGATATCATAGTCTGCAGTTTATTTTGCAAAATTCACTGCCAGCACTACAAAAAGAGTTTTTACCCACATGTGTACATGTGCCTCTAAATATAAGTCTCTTTCTCTCTCAGCATTTAAATGAATATTTCAACCGAAACCATTACTAAAACTGCTTTACCTGATCCAGGTGAATTTTGCATTTGGGTTAGCTTCTGTCACACACTCAAACGAATCCTCTGAAATTGCTGAAATTTTCACTTCTGTAGGAGAAACTGCAAAAATCAAAGAAAAAAAAAACAAAAAAAAACTGTAAACCCCAAACTAAGGAAATACTAATCATGTCAAAATAATGTTTCATAAATGTTTGAACCCTGTCACGTCAGGCAAAACCACAAATCTTGATTTTCATTCAGTTTCAAAGATTAATCCTTTCAAACACAGTCAAAGGTGTCACCGGCTCACGTACAGTCACTTTATACTAAAAACAACATATTAGGTTTCTTGATCTTTTGGGGAATTCCACCAGAAACAGAACACCACAGTTATATAACATCACAAAAAAAAAAAAGAGCACACAATACTTCAAAACAGCCTCAGTTAATTTTACTTATAGTTTGACATATAAATTGCTTGTTTGATAATACCCATGTTTATATTATATATATAATGTTCTTCCTCTACCCCCCTGCAATTTTTGCACAAGTCGAGGAGCGTGTCAGGTTACATTTCACTGTTTTATACTTGTATAACTATGCATGTGACAAATAAAGAACCTTGAACCTAGGGGAACTGCACAGATTTTCTCACTGGAAAGAGAATGATGCTAATTGAACTCATCATCTAGCTTGAGAAGACAGCTTTTACTTAGTGACATGGTGTTTTGTCATGCAGGAACCAGTAGGACATAACCTCAGGCCACAAACTCTGCAGGACAGGCTGAATATCTGAAATAGTAGTTTATTGGTACTGAGAGGTGAAGGTCTGCAGAGAGAGCAACTAAAATTACGGAACAACTGACAAAAAGTGACATACATTATATTAATAATGTATCTAATAAGAATGCATGTATAGAACCACATTGCACACAAATATTCCAGTATTGTAGTACCAGTCACTGAGGAAACAGACTTGTGTCTGGACTCAACGCCAATAGTTTCATCTCACTGGAATAACTACTGTGGTTTGACTTCATTGTATTTTTTTGGTTACATGATTTCATCTTTTGCAATAGTGGTGTAACAACACCCTTTATACGAGTCTAAATGTCGCCACTTAGTCTTTCTGGTTTTTGAGGAAATCTCTCCGTCTGCTGTGACAACCTAACATTAAGAGACTTAACGCAGAGGCAAAGTCATGCCAGCAGGGATAAGGTTGCAACTGCAAATGCAACCCCCCCCCCGCTAAAACCCTCTCCTGAACAAAGACAGAAATATGAGAACGTTTATGTCTGTTTTTGTATAAAACAGGCTGAGATTGATCCTGGGTGTGTTGGTGTACTTTATTAATGATTTCATTAAACTGTTAAAATTCTTAAATGAACAGTGATTAAAAAAAAAAAAAGAAGAGGAAAAATAATAAACTCCATGAACAGCTGATACTCACAGTAGACCTGTATGGTGAAGGCCAGGGTTTCTTCTGCAGACAGGGAGTCACCACTGATAACACACTGGACCTGGTAACCATTAATCTCTCTCGTAGGAACACCAAACAATGAGCTGACTGTGGTAGTCGTACCGTTGTCATACTGGGTGGAGTTTGTTGTCGTCCTCACTTTGTCTCCCAAAGCACCAGTGAGCCACCTCACCTCTGCAGGAGGCTTCGATCCAGCAGCCGTGCAGGTAGCAAATAAAACCTCTTCTGTGCCCAAAGTGGGAAGATTGTCCATCACACTTGTGAAAGGAGGCACTAGGAGAGGTACAGCACACAAATAAGTTGACATGTAAGCATGACAGTAAAAGTAACTCTATCTACATCGGTTATACAAACACCTAGAATATCTTAAAACACATTTCATTTGTATACCGAGCAGGTTTAGAGGAATCTCAATCTTCTGATTTCCACTTGGAAACAGGGTGAAGATGCACGTGTAGCTGCCTTCATCCTTCAGGGCAACATTGGATAACTGGAGAGTTCCATTTTTGTTGTTAAAATTCCCGACATATTTAAATCGATCATCACGTCCATTGACAAACTGGAGTCCATTTCTGGGTTGGATAGTAATAAAATTGTCATTATGAGGGTTTTTTCTAGTCTTCCTTTGCCAGGTAATCTGTGTCAGGTCATCATTGGTGTCAGTGACATGACACGGTAAGATGGCCGTACCTCCTTGAACCGCTGTCACACTTCCACCAGTCACCTTTAGAGCTGTAAAGAGCATGAAACACTAAGATCAAACCTCAGCTTAAAGATAAGAGACAAGAGAGGAGATGCTTTACACAGATTTAAAGTTACAGCTAAAGCAGTTAATTAGAAGTAGTCTAACATAAATGTAAATGCTGTAATTTGATTATTTTAATAAACCATATAACTTGGATGGATTCGATGCTGGCGTGACCACAGTGCACGTCTGATTTACACAGATTTAAAATTACAGCTCCAAGTCCATCTAGGATAAATTGTTCAAAACCCAAGCAAAAACTCTCAGAGCATAGTGTCTGATTTGGTTATTTGGCCTGTACAGAACCATTTGGAGCCATGGGTGTGGCTTCCTGGTTTTTACCTAAAATGGGACACTCAGCTACAATGCGTCCAGGCTTCATACAATAAAAACACATTTTTCCAAGTTCAATATAGAAGAACTAGAAACGTTGGTACGGCCACTTCCTTTAGCATCAGGATGAGATATTTGTCACTAGTGCGGACTTAATGGGTGTCAGGGTATTTCATACATTATTCCAAATCAAGCACCATGGTGACAACTCAAAACAGTCACTTTATTCAGTCTTGCAAAGTTGCCTGCCTCCAACAGCTCTTTTGTCTTGTACTAGCAAACAAAAGGAACAAAAGAAAAAACACTAGCAAAACAGTTTTAGTAACTGTAGGCCACAAAGCACAATATAATTACAATACAACAAACCACAGTACAGTAAAGACAATTAAAACTCAAAATACCATTTACCACACAAAATGTGACCGACATAAACACAACTGCACAATTACAAAACTCAGACAAATCAAAGTAAAAATAACCTGTTGGGTAATCGTTGGGTAATTGCTCCAAAATACACTCTGAAAATCTAAAGCATACGCAAGAATCCATGTGCTACCAACTACTACTGACTTGTTTTGCCTTATTAATCTAAAACCTTCCAGGTTCCTACCTATCTGTAAAGTCTGGCTTCAATTGAATTTATTCAGCTGAAGACAAACTTGTCTTATATAATCAGCATTCGCCGAAAAAATGTGAACAAAATATAAAAGTTTTTGAACTTTTCACTTTTTACTTTATAAAAAGCGTTACTGCTGTTTCGGTTTAAATTTAACTTTGTCATACCTGGTTTTTCATTTCTAGTCTGTTTTCCCTTCACTCACGTTATCTAGTCCCACATTTTTCGCTGTTAGATTTTTACAGCCTTCAGTTGTAACATCTGCCAGATTATCTCCCTTCAGCTGCAGCCTATCGAAGTATGGAAAACAAACCACGTACCGTCAGCTTCTCTGGCAAATAGAAGCGCAGATATTAGCAACAAACGACAAGTTATCAGGGGAAAATAGCGTTGCATGACTTCTCGCTGTAATTGCCAATGAAAAAACAGAAAAATCCACTCGCTCTGCTTACTGCGGTCAAGTGAGCCCTCACTTACGAAGTCACAGTCAAGCTAGCCGCCCCGCCAGCCGCACCTAAAATGTGGTTGCACTACTCTTACGCATATTACGGTACAGGTGCCGACTGGCTTAGAAACGAAGTGTTTTCTGTCCTGACACTATTTTACTTCACAATCCACTCCCAGTTTTGGTTTATCTCCACTTTCCCCCCTGTGATCCACAGCCCAAATTACTGTATGATTCAGAGAAAATTAACAATAAAATTTGCCCAATTTACTCTACTGTACTCTTAATATTCTCATCTTTGAGCTCAGATTACAGGAAAACTGTAAGAGGTGACACAGATATTTCACTGGATTCTGACTCTGGGTGACCCCCACTCTTCACACTGTCATCCACAGCAAAAATTACTGTACGGTTTTTGAGAAAATTGATAGTAAAATCTTCCCATTTTGCTTTACTGTACTCTACATATTGACATCTTTGAGCTCAGATTACAGGAAAACTATAAGAGGTGACACAGATATCTCACTGGATTATGACTCTGGGTGACCCCCACTCTGCACCCTGTGATCCACAGCCAAATATACTGTACGGTTTCTGAGATTGCTGTGTTGACAGAGTATGATAAAGGCTAAGAAAATATACTGCCTAAAATAATATCAAATTTATACAACAAATTACAAAATTGCCACATCTGCTGTTATTGCCATGTGTTAGAGCATTATTTAGTCATAGAAAATACATATCATTGTAATATCATCAGTAAAAGAAATACTCCCACTATGTAAGACATGTTTTTAAATTCAGTTAATAAATATTGTATCAAGTCCATACAGATGTTTAAAGACATAATGCAAAGCATGTTTGTTTCTTATTGCTTACAAATGTGTTTGCCTTTAACATAATTTACATTTCATTTATACATTTTCACAGACGAAACAATAAAAGAGGTTTCCTGAACTGTTCTTGATGGCCCAAATTTTGAATCCTTTTGAGGGTGATGCATTATCCAAGAAAGTGGGAAATTTGTTCATTGATCTCTGACCCTAGCTGACTATGACGCCTCCTAATTCTGCTTCCAGCCTTGCTGATTAATTTGTTCTTCCTTTTGGCATCCCTGTCACTGATGCTGTCACCAGTTGTACACAGCATCTCTGTTTGTCCACCAGTCTAATCTGTAATTCAGGTGAACCCAGAATTACATGTATCTTAAGATAAGATAAGATAAGATAAGATAAGATAAGATAAGATAAGATAAGATAAGATAAGATAAGATAAGATAAGATAGAACTTTATTAATCCCTCGGGTGGGTTCCTCTGGGAAATTCGACTTCCAAAAAAAGCACAGCAACGACCGAAGTTACAGTTACAGAATTGTTATATATATATATACACACAAACACACACATATATAAATACAGAGACAAATATAAATAAAATATACAAAGGGGATAAATAGAATAAATAGGAATAAAAAATAAAAATACAAGTGAATTGCACATTTCAAGTATTGAGTCTATTGCACTGTTGACTATTTACAAAAAGTATTGCACAAGGTATTGCACAGTGAGGTGAAGAGGCACTACAGCTTAGTTGTTCCCTCCTTTGTCCTCCTGTTTCCCCTCCCTCTCCCCTCCAGAGAGGAGTTAAACAGTCTGATGGCGTGTGGGACAAAGGAGTTTTTAAGTCTGTTAGTTCTTGTCTTGGGGAGAAGCAACCTGTCACTGAACAGACTCTTCTGATTGTTTATGGCCGTGTGCAGAGGATGCCTGGCATTGTTCATAATGTCCAGCAGTTTCTTTAATGTCCTTTTCTCTGCCACTGTCACCAGAGTGTCCAGCTTCATGCCGACCACAGAGCTAGCCCTCCTGATCAGTTTCTCCAGCCTGGATGAGTCCCTCTTTGCTGTGCTGCTCCCCCAGCACACCACAGCATAGAAAAGTACTCCAGCAACCACTGACTGGTAAAACATCCTCAGGAGCTTCCTGCAGATGTTAAAAGACCTCAGCCTCCTGAGGAAGTACAGTCGGCTTTGGGCTTTTTTATACAGGTGCTCTGTGTTGCATGACCAGTCCAGTTTATTGTCCACCCACAGCCCGAGGTACTTGTACTTGTACTTGTTGACCACCTCCACCTCCTCTCCCTCTATCTGAACCGGCAGTGGACCTTCTCTGGACCTCCCGAAGTCCACAACCAGTTCCTTAGTCTTTGAGGTGTTGAGTTGCAGGTGGTTTGTGTGACTCCATGCGACAAAGTTCCTCACCAGACTTCTGTACTCCTCTTCCTGATCATCCCAGATACACCCCATGATGGCCGTGTCATCTGCAAACTTCTGAATATGGCATAATTCAGAGTTGTAGCAGAAGTCAGAGGTGTACAGGGTGAAGAGAAGAGGGGACAGCACAGTTCCCTGTGGTGCTCCTGTGCTGCTGACCACAGTGTCAGACGTGATGTCCTTCAGCCTGACGTACTGTGGTCTGTCGGTGAGGTAGTTGGAGATCCAAGCCACCAGGCAGGGGTCCACCTCCATCCTGTTCAGTTTTTCCTGAAGCATACAGGGCCGGATGGTATTAAAGGCACTGGAAAAGTCAAGAAACAGGATCCTGACCGTGCCTTTTCCCCCATCCAGGTGTGAGTGGGCTCTGTGTAGGAGGTACAGGATGGCATCCTCCACTCCGACACCCGCCTTGTATGCAAACTGTAGTGGGTCCTGGGCATGTTGTACCTGTGGTCGGAGGAGGTTGAGGAAGAGCCGCTCTAGAGTCTTCATAAGATGTGACGTCAGTGCCACCGGTCGGAAGTCATTCAGCTCATTGGGCCGGTTCTTTTTGGGGACCGGGACAATGCAGGATGTCTTCCATAGGGCGGGCACTCTCCCCAGTCGCAGACTGAGGTTGAAGACTCGTTGTAGCGGCTCCCCAAGTTCAGCAGCACACGCCTCTTTGTAATGTTTCAAAAAATATACACTATATGTTGATGGGCATTGTCACACTTTTCTTTCCTTTATAAGTAAGAATCTCTATGGTTTTAATGACAATTCATATACAGATTGTGGAGGACATTTAATTCAACATTCAAAAAAGTTCCTCATCAGCAGACTATAGTACAATTTCAGCCCACCGTTAATAAACCCATCCAATGCAGGGTTATCAGAGAAATTATGCAAATGTTATGTTTTCATGTACTGGTAATCTATTTATCATTTATCATGATTCCTGCTCTGATGATTACTTTCTTCTACTTCTGTAATTTTAATAGATAAAGGATGTTGAACATTAAGCTCCAAACAGGATGAGTGAGGAAGACCACAGAGGAGAATCGTGGATGTAGTAAAAGAATGCATGCAACTGTTTTTTTTTTCATGGTGGAGGAGCAACTTTTGATACTATCTTAAAGAAAAAACACATCAAATTGAAGAGTAAAAATAATGACAACAATATGTCTACATTTTTTTTATTAATTCCTTAAAGTAAATGCAGTCTTGTCATGGTCAGAGTTGCCCACTCATATTTAACTAATTCAAATACAATTACTGCATATCAATGCTTATGTTCTAATAAAAGGCATTGTTTAATACTTCTTCCATGACAACCCAAATAAATCAATGAGAGGGAAACGGGAAGATTAGTAATCAGGCAAGGTTTACTGTTCATTTACCATTCCCTGATAACAGTAAGCTTAACAAAAGAAAAATGTTGGGGACGAGAACCGGGCGGCTGAGCCAGATCAAAGACATTACTAAAACAAAAAGACGCCAACAGCTTCCCTAAAGTGGAAATAAAATAATATGCAAAACAAAAGGCCTGTCTACCTGCTTGACACATACAGTGGGGCAAAAAAGTATTTAGTCAGCCACCGATTGTGCAAGTTCCCCCACCTAAAATGATGACAGAGGTCAGTAATTTGCACCAGAGGTACACTTCAACTGTGAGAGACAGAATGTGAAAAAAAAAAAAATCCATGAATCCACATGGTAGGATTTGTAAAGAATTTATTCGTAAATCAGGGTGGAAAATAAGTATTTGGTCAATAACAAAAATACAACTCAATACTTTGTAACATAACCTTTGTTGGCAATAACAGAGGTCAAACGTTTACTATAGGTCTGTACCAGGTTTGCACACACAGTAGCTGGTATTTTGGCCCATTCCTCCATGCAGATCTTCTCGAGAGCAGTGATGTTTTGGGGCTGTCGCCGAGCAACGCGGACTTTCAACTCCCGCCACAGATTTTCTATGGGGTTGAGGTCTGGAGACTGGCTAGGCCACTCCAGGACTTTCAAATGCTTCTTACGGAGCCACTCCTTTGTTGCCCGGGCGGTGTGTTTTGGATCATTGTCATGTTGGAAGACCCAGCCTCGTTTCATCTTCAAAGTTCTCACTGATGGAAGGAGGTTTTGGCTCAAAATCTCACGATACATGGCCCCATTCATTCTGTCCTTAACACGGATCAGTCGTCCTGTCCCCTTGGCAGAAAAACAGCCCCATAGCATGATGTTTCCACCCCCATGCTTCACAGTAGGTATGGTGTTCTTGGGATGCATCTCAGTATTCTTCTTCCTCCAAACACGACGAGTTGAGTTTATACCAAAAAGTTCTACTTTGGTTTCATCTGACCACATGACATTCTCCCAATCCTCTGCTGTATCATCCATGTGCTCTCTGGCAAACTTCAGACGGGCCTGGACATGCACTGGCTTCAGCAGCGGAACACGTCTGGCACTGCGGGATTTGATTCCCTGCCGTTGTAGTGTGTTACTGATGGTGACCTTTGTTACTTTGGTCCCAGCTCTCTGCAGGTCATTCACCAGGTCCCCCCGTGTGGTTCTGGGATCTTTGCTCACCGTTCTCATGATCATTTTGACCCCACGGGATGAGATCTTGCGTGGAGCCCCAGATCGAGGGAGATTATCAGTGGTCTTGTATGTCTTCCATTTTCTGATGATTGCTCCCACAGTTGATTTTTTCACACCAAGCTGCTTGCCTATTGTAGATTCACTCTTCCCAGTCTGGTGCAGGTCTACAATACTTTTCCTGGTGTCCTTCGAAAGCTCTTTGGTCTTGGCCATGGCGGAGTTTGGAGTCTGACTGTTTGAGGCTGTGGACAGGTGTCTTTTATACAGATGATGAGTTCAAACAGGTGCCATTCATACAGGTAACGAGTGGGGGACAGAAAAGCTTCTTACAGAAGATGTTACAGGTCTGTGAGAGCCAGAGATTTTCCTTGTTTGAGGTGACCAAATACTTATTTTCCACCCTGATTTACGAATAAATTCTTTACAAATCCTACCATGTGGATTCATGGATTTTTTTTCACATTCTGTCTCTCACAGTTGAAGTGTACCTCTGGAGCAAATTACTGACTTCTGTCATCATTTTAGGTGGGGGAACTTGCACAATCGGTGGCTGACTAAATACTTATTTGAGTTAGATTTAAAACCGTTGTAATTGATTACAATGAATGTTCTCATAAGAAGAATTATTTGAATTTAGTTACTATTGTCTTGTTGAAACACAGGTCGCATATATGTGGAAACAACAGGAAACGGAAGTTGTTGTTTCTGTGGTCCCATCTCAGATTAGAGGTAACAACTTTGTCATACGTCACAGTGAGTTCCTGACCCTTAGACCACACAGCTGGCTTGTTGGAGAGGTATGTAAACTAGTTATTTAAAAAAAAAAAGTACTGCATAAGGTTAACGTTAAAGCTGGTGCAGGACATTAGTTTTTCCCTACACATTCAGTAAGTACTACTTTAGATCGACATTCCAGGCATATCCTCATGACTGAATACTGAGTATACGTAAGTTAAAAAAATCTTTATTAAACTTTGTATTCCAAAACTTTATCATGTTTACAAAGTAATAAAAGGTTATTTATTATACTCCTCAGGTCATTGAAAGTCTCCTGCACCACTGGGCCATTCGGCTAAATCAGGGGAATAATATCTACATTATGAACCACTACACGAGCGGTGTGATCCTCTATGGAGAGAGAGAACTAATCAGGAGACAAAGCTTGTCCAAGGTAAAAAAAAATTTTTATATATTCTAGAATTAATTTTTTAAAAGTTCATTAATATCTCGAAATGGAAAAGGTATTGTTGCAAATTTGTAATTAATTCCTAATATGTCACAGGTGAACTTTGACAACTACAGAGCCGTTTTATCCTTTGTGAACATTGGAAATATACACTGGAAGTTTCTGGTTAGTATGAGCAGCATTTCTGTGAAAACAGTTTGTTTCAATAACACATTATTGAAAATTTATGTACTTTTTAAATTTATATATCTATCGCAGTACATAAATGCAGATGACAGCTGTCTGTATTTGGTCGATCCTTCAAGAAACTCTTTGGAGCAGGAAGAGTCTGACCGTGCAGCCAAAAGATTCTGGTAATTATGCGTTATTACATGTATATAATAACATGAAGTATTAGAGAAGTGACAGGAGGACTTAGGAGGTCTTTTTCTAAAGGTGAACGTATGGTTGTAGATTAAAGTTTAATAAAATCTGTGGTTATCAGTTCTTTAAAGAATTTAAAAAAAGAATTCAAAATTACACACATATGTAATTTTAAATAATAAAAAAACCACTGACAGTGTTTAAGCAGTGATACATTTGAGACAGTTAACATTTGTAGATTTAAAAGAACATGTTAATAAGTTTGATACTTCATCTAACATAATGTAGAGCACAGGGCTTTCTGACACACCATTAAAAACAGTGATATGTACTATATGTGTCTTTTTCTGTGTGACTTTTATCTTTCATTTGTATATAAATGTGATGTATGTTATGTTCACAAAGTGAATACTTCAAAATGAGGAGGACATGCTACAACAAAACAGACTGGGTGAATGTGAGACTTCGAGGAGGAGTACTGACACATCCATTTCAACGGGATGGTTCTAGCTGAGGAGTAATGGTCATCATGGTATGGTACCACAGTAACGCAATAATATTTTTCTGTGAAATTAGATAAGAAGATGGGGTGGGGGAAGTTAAAATAACCTTAAAAGGTTAAATTGTGTAAACAGGAAGTGTAACATTTGCAGATGTTTTCAATTAATTGTTTTTGGGGTTTTTTATTTCAGATGGTCAAAGTAGTAATGGAAGCATTCCCAAATAAACCAGAAATGACATTTTTGACGACAAAAAAAGAGATGGCCCAGGCACGAAGGACATTTGCACAGACAATACTTGAGGCCTCCGGTGTGTAATATCTTCTTCAAATGGACATATTTATTTGTGTCAAACTGATGAACACTAACATATGTATATATATATATATATATATATATATATATATATATATATATATATATTTTACACCAGTCTTTACGGTAGCGCCTTTTCGCTTTATGTGCCGATTGAAAGCCTATACCCGCGCACACGTGCGCGCGCGCGAACAGTCGCACGCACATGCGTGCACACAAATTACAATGAAACAGCCCGATACAGTCAATACAATTATGGAAATGTCAGAAATTCATTAAAAATCATCCTAAGTAGTTGATGTCCAACTTTCAACACATCCCTCCTCTGGGACACCTACTGTACCTGTGTGCCAAGTTTCAGCCAGATTTACTGTAGAATTCCTCAGAAATTAAAGGAAACTTATATTCAACGCAATCAGTCAATACAATAGAATTATGTCAATTTTCAGAAATTCATTAAAAATCATCCTGAGTAGTTGATGTCCAACTTTCAACACATCCCTCCTCTGGGACACCTACTGTACCTGTGTGCCAAGTTTCAGCCAGATTTACTGTAAAATTCCTCAGAAATTACAGGAAACTTGTATTCAATCTAATACAGTCAATACAATAGAATTATGTCAATTTTCAGAAATTCATTAAAAATCATCCTGAGTAGTTGATGTACAACTTTCAACACATCCCTCCTCTGGGACACCTACTGTACCTGTGTGCCAAGTTTCATCCAGATTTACTGTAGAATTCCTCAGAAATTAAAGGACATTTATATTCAATCTAATACAGCCAATACACTACAATTATGGAAATTTCAGAAATTCATTAAAAATCATCCTTAGTATTTGAAGTCCAACTTTCAACACATCCCTCCTCCGGGAAACCTGCTGTACGTCTGGGCCAAGTTTCAGCCAGATTTACTTTAATATTCTTCAGAAATTGCAGGGAACTTATGTTCAGTTCAAGAAAGGCTGAAAGACGACCACCACTGAACAAGACACACAAGCTGAAACGTCAAGACTGGGCCAAGAAATATCTCAGGACTGGTTTTTCTAAGGTTTTATGGACTGATGAAATGAGAGTGAGTCTTGATGGGCCAGATGGATGGGCCCGTGGCTGGATTGGTAAAGGGCAGAGAGCTCCAGTCTGACTCAGACGCCAGCAAGGTGGAGGTGGAGTACTGGTTTGGGCTGGTATCATCAAAGATGAGCTTGTGGGGCCTTTTCGGGTTGAGGATGGAGTCAAGCTCAACTCCCAGTCCTACTGCCAGTTCCTGGAAGACACCTTCTTCAAGCAGTGGTACAGCAAGAAGTCTGCATCCTTCAAGAAAAACATGATTTTCATGCAGGACAATGCTCCATCACACGCGTCCAAGTACTCCACAGCGTGGCTGGCAAGAAAGGGTATAAAAGAAGAAAAACTAATGACATGGCCTCCTTGTTCACCTGATCTGAACCCCATTGAGAACCTGTGGTCCATCATCAAATGTGAGATTTACAAGGAGGGAAAACAGTACACCTCTCTGAACAGTGTCTGGGAGGCTGTGGTTGCTGCTGCACGCAATGTTGATGGTGAACAGATCAAAACACTGACAGAATCCATGGATGGCAGGCTTTTGAGTGTCCTTGCAAAGAAAGGTGGCTATATTGGTCGCTGATTTGTTTTTGTTTTGTTTTTGAATGTCAGAAATGTATATTTGTGAATGTGGAGATGTTATATTGGTTTCACTGGTAAAAATCAATAATCGAAATGGGTATATATTTGTTTTTTGTTAAGTTGCCTAATAATTATGCACAGTAATAGTCACCTGCACACACAGATATCCCCCTAAAATAGCTAAAACTAAAAACAAACTAAAAACTACTTCCAAAAACATTCAGCTTTGATATTAATGAGTTTTTTTGGGTTCATTGAGAACATGGTTGTTGTTCAATAATAAAATTATTCCTCAAAAATACAACTTGCCTAATAATTCTGCACTCCCTGTAGGTCTGTTGACAGAGCTCTGTACAGGTCTGCTCGAGCTGACCTGAAAAGGGGTCCCACCTGTCCAGCAACAACACATGGCATGGAATAATAGACATCATAAACCACAGAGGCAGAACTGTGAAAACAGAAAACCTGAGTGTGCAGCTAGCAGAGGAAATAAACAGCTTCTCGCCCGCTTTGAAACACCACAACAGCAGCATTCATCTGCCTCAGCCCTGCTCCCATCCTCATCCTCACCTGGTTCCTGCACCGCTCCATTCACTGTAACGGAGCACGATGTCAGATGTGTGTTCCTAGCAGTGAACCCCAGGAAGGCGGCCGGTGCCCACCAGCTCACCCTCATCTCCACCAGAATCTTCAACCTCTCACTGGATGAAGCAGCCATCCCATCCTGTCTAAAATCAGCCACAATCATCCCAGTACCAAAGAAGTCTCCCATCACCAGCCTGAACTATTATTGCCCTGTGGCCCTCACACCGGTAATCATGAAATGCTTTGAGAGACTAGTCCTTCAGCACACCAAGGATTACCTCCCCCCAGAATTCGACCCCCACCAGTTTGCATACCGTGCAAACAGATTCACAGAAGATGCCATCACCCTCCACTCGGTGCTGAGTCACCTAGAACAGCGGCAGAGCTACGCCAGAATGCTCTTTGTGGACTACAGCTCACCCTTCCACCACTCGCCCATTGAGAGCCTACTAACTTACTGCATCACAGTTTGGTACAGCAGCTGCACTAAGGCGGATAGAGCCACCCTCCCAGCATGTTTGCAATGAGTAGGAGATGCTCTGTATCTCACTGTACAACTGTATAGTGACAAAGGTATTGGGTTCTTTTCTAAAAATTGCTATAAACAGAGGAACCCAAACTGATGAAAAGTGGCGAATATTTTTTTTCAAATGACTATTTTTAGTGGATTTTTGATATAGAAGCAGAATGACAGAATGTTAAAAGAAGTTACTTTTAGTCATTCTAAGCTGGGCATTGCGTTCTCTGGCTGTTCAAAGCCATGGAACTTTAGACTTTCCAAGCAAATAATGATGGCCATACTGATGTTCTTTTCAGTACATTTTACTTTATGTTCATTTTCATTTTTATGATGTTTCTATTTTTACATAATTCCTCCCACATAGCAAAATTGGTATGGCCTGGATCTGTCCTACACAATGTGCTTACACATGGCCTGCGTACCGCAAAGAATGACGGCCCTATGGTGGCCCAGATCTGGTTTACCAGAGGTGGCCCACACATGAGCCAGCACAAGGCCAGTTGCAGACACACTGCTGGCCCTGTGCTGGCCCAGAACAGTTTCAGCTCTGGCCCCAGATGTCAGCCTAATGTGTACCTTAGCCATGTAAGCCATGTAATAACAACATGTGCTGGAACATAATAGTGCAAAAGTAACATGACGAAACTCTGTTCAGACAGTGAATGGACTGATTCTTATACAGCACTTTTTTACTCACCCATATTACTCAAAGTGCTCTATACAACATGTCACATTCACCCAATCAGGCCAAATGTGGCATGCCATCACATAAACAGTGCCATCTTACCATGCCAGAAGTCAGCCAGCAGTGCCGGCTTGACACCAGATCCAGGCAAGACCCGTCTGCTATGTGGGATGACTTGTTCTTTTGGCATTTTAGTTGTGGATTATGTTTGGGCTGTGTCTCTTGCCCTTTCAGTATTGTTTTCTTGTGCGTCTAAGTGTCCCTTTGTTTCTTTTTAGGTTATGTAGTATGGGTTAGAGATATTTTGTATGTTGTTTTTGTTTAATAAATCCGCCTTTTGGATTATTCCCTGATGTGCCTGAGTTCTGTTATTTAGTGTCACTTTGAAAGGACACACATCCAGCATTGACATATAATTGTTCTTTCAATTTTTGATAAAGATTACAGTGAATTAAGATGTAACTTGGCACACAGGACGCCCAGAGGAGGGATGTGTTGAAAGTTGTACCTCAACTACTCAGGATGATTTTTAATGAATTTTTGAAAATTGACATAATTCTATTGTATTGACTGTATTAGATTGAATACAAGTTTCCTGTAATTTCTGAGGAATTTTACAGTGAATCTGGATGAAACTTGGCACACAGGTACAGTAGGTGTCCCAGAGGAGGGATGTGTTGAAAGTTGGACATCAATTACTCAGGATGATTTTTAATGAATTTTTGAAAATTGACACAATTCTATTGTATTGACTGTATTGAATTGAATATAAGTTTCCTTTAATTTCTGAGGAATTCTACAGTAAATCTGGATGAAACTTGGCACACAGGTACAGTAGGTGTCCCAGAGGAGGGATGTGTTGAAAGTTGGACATCAACTACTCAGGATGACTTTTAATGAATTTTTGAAATAAACATAATTGTAGTGTTTTGACTGTATTGCACTGAATATGAGTTTACTGTGAATTCTGAGTAATATTACAGTAAATCTGGGTAGAACCTGTCCCAGAAGAGGATTGTGTTGAAAGCTTGGCATCAACTTTTAAGAATGATTTTTAATGAATTTTTGAATATGCAACCAGACTGTCACGATGGCTGTATTGGGCTGTTCCATTGTAATTTGTGCGCGCGCGTGTGCGCGAGTCTGGGCTTTCAATCAGGATATAAAGCGAAAAGGCGCTACCGTAAAGACTGGTGTAAAAGCGCAAGGAAATCTATGCGGCGGATAGGAGGCGGCTGGCTTGACCGCGGCTCACAAATGACGGCTCACTTTACCGCGGTCAAATAGAGCACATTTCATTCATAATGAGGTAAATCCAAGACCATCATGTATTCATGATTTGAATCCTGGGTTGTGTGAAATCCCAGAAATAAAATAATAGACAAAGTGAATCTGTGAACTAAGGTGTAGGTCTGTTAGGTTATGTTGTGGTGATCCTTGGGTTGGGGGATTTGTGTTCATACTGGAGTGCAAAATTAAAACCAATGGAAGATGGACAAGAAAAGTTCAAAGTTATCAGGTGCTCAGTTTAGAAAAAAGAGAAAAGAAGAGGAGGAGAAACGAGCAAAAGATACAGGTAAGCAGATGTGTCATTGGATAATGGCAGGTCATCCTGAAACAATCAGAATACTTTAATAATCCCTAAGGAAATAAAATAGAGCACATTTCATTCATAATGTTGTAAATTCATGATTTGAATCCTGGGTTGTGTGAAATCGCAGAAATAAACCCTGGACAACGCAAATCTGTGAACTAAGTTGTATGTTGTGTTGTTCCAAATCTAAGGAGCTTGGAAAGAAAAGCATCTGGACTTCTTTAAATTGCTTGAAGACGTTTCACCTCTCATCCGAGAAGCTTCTTCATTTCTAAGGGTCAAATTGTGGAGAGTCCCAGATTTAACCCAAGTGGGAGTTTCCCCCCAAAGAGAGACAAATGACCCCCTGATGATCCTCTACCTAATCACTAGGCGTGAAAGCGGGTGTGAGTCACAATCCAGAGTTTCGGGTGAGTTCATTGTGAAACCTAGCCCCACCCTATCATGTGATTTCCTGAGGTCAGATGGCCCAGGATGTGAGTGGGTGCTAAGGCTGCTGGGAAGGGATCTCAAAACTGGATTATGGCAGACAGTCGGTGTCGTAAGCCACCGCCTCTGTTCAAAGATATTTGCTCACAGTGGACATAGATGGCTTCTTTCACTCCTCTTTCAAACCATCTGTCCTCTCTGCCCAAAATGTGAACATTGGCATCCTCGAAAGAGTGTCCTTTATCCTTAAGATGCAGATGGACTGCTGAGTCTTGTCCTGTGGAGGTGGCTCTTCTGTGTTGTGCCATGCGCTTGTGAAGTGGCTGTTTGGTCTCTCCAATGTAGAGGTCTGGACATTCCTCGCTACACTGTACAGCATACACCACATTGTTTAGTTTGTGTTTTGGAGTTTTGTCTTTCGGGTGAACCAGTTTTTGTTTGAGTGTGTTGCTGGGTCTGAAATGCACTGGGATTTCGTGCTTGGAGAAAACTCCCTTGAGTTTTTCTGATACACCGGCTACATAGGGGATGACAATGTTGTTGCTTCTGTCTTTCTTATCCTCCCTAGCTGGTGTCTGATCTTCTGTTCTGTGCCTCTTTG
This sequence comes from Maylandia zebra, assembly GCF_041146795.1. Classification (NCBI taxonomy): domain Eukaryota; kingdom Metazoa; phylum Chordata; class Actinopteri; order Cichliformes; family Cichlidae; genus Maylandia; species Maylandia zebra. Next base: position 18,005,972 of record NC_135182.1, on the reverse strand, counting down.
TTGACTTTATAAATGCCCAATAAGGATAACCGCATGTTTTAAGTGCTTCCTTTACATGTGTGTGTTCCTTCTTTTCCCCCTTTAGGCTTAGAGGGAACATGTGTAAGGTCCTAATTATTCCAAGTTTGTGTTCCAGAGGGTGACAGGAGTCAAAGAGGAGGTACTGGCCCATGTGTGTGGGCTTCCAGTAAACTTCACTGTTGAGGTTGCCATTCTCCTCAATGTGCACAGGGCAGTCTAGGAAACGCAAACAGTTATCTTTTGTGTCTTGTTTGTGCCTTCCTGTTCCAACTGTCAGCAGCACAGACACTGTCCAAAAAGGTGGACAGAAACATTTTAAATGATTTAAGAGACATAAAAAAAAACAAAAAAAAACAAACACCCGAGGCATTGCCAGCATTTTTCTGTAAATAGCTGTATATAACTTTGCTGCTTGAAAAATATGGACATATTTTTTTCTAATTTACAACTTATGTTTCAGACTATGAAAATGAGTTGTTGAACATGTTTGTGGTTTTCACAGAAAAAAAAAACGACTTTTTTTTCTACTTTTTGTGGGGGGGGGGGGGGGGGGGGGGGTTGTGATTTTAGTTCTAGTGTATTAATATAATGTGGGGGTTTTTTTATAATGTGTGTTTTTGGTTTTTTTGTTGTTGTTTTTTTAAATGTGCAAGCAGACACATGAAGCTGTAAAAATGATACCAACTCAAGGTAAACAGTTTTTAAAGGTGAAATATATAGGTAAAATCAAAAGTTATCAGAAACAGCTTAATATACCGTTTTAACCACATACGGACCCCAGAGGTTTAATAAAGGATTGTTGTGCTCTTTGCGCTCATGTCCACTAGAGGGCAGTATTGATGAGATGAGATTCCATCCTCAAAGCTTTGATTCAGTCTATTCCTCTTTGTAATATCTGCTTCTCTCACATGGCTAACAATATATTTTATTGTTTTATTGACTTTAATACTTAATGCAAAACATAATGGAAAATTATTGAAAGAGATGGTTATATTATTTCCTACTTGTACTGTTAAATTACCCCAATTCTTTGATCTTTGGGCTGAAGGAAGAACAACACTGATATTATAAATGCTCAATTAACAATCACTTTAATCAATACACTCTTATTATTCCATATAAACACAATGAGCAATACAATCATCCGGATGGGAGATGTGCACAGACAAAATGTCGGACCGTTACTCAAACTCATATAGCCTCTGGTGGCCCCCACCTTGTCATAAAACCTAGAACCTTGGCTCCCTGTTTTTCTGCTCCTGGCTAATGTGGGGGAGAAGCTCCCGTACAGTGCGCTCTGTTCTTTCTACAATCACAAAAAGAAGGCCATGATTCTCTGCAAACAGTATTCTCTTTATAGATCAGAATAAATCAGCAATATGAAGGACCATAAAACAGTGTAACTCATTCACAGTAAATCAGCAGTATAATGTAATACAAATCAGTCAAATAAATCTAATAATTTCACCTTCTTCTAACTCAGGAGTATAATGCAACCTAAAACTATAATGCGTTCATAAGCTTAAATCAGAGGTATAATGTGGCCTATAGTCATACGATGATTCAGCAACTCTTTGATTAGAGGTATAATGTAACATAAGACAGTGTAATAATCTCACAGTACCAATTTCATCATCCCCATTCACCCGTCTGTTCGTGACACTTATAAAGTCCTAAACACATTTTGCTTGTTGTTTTTAAATTGGAGTTGGGTGTGGAACAGAAGAAGGCTGTAAGTATGCTTAACTGGTCATGTGAATGCATTTGTGAGGATATCATTTAAAAGGGGTTCTTTGCTAAGTCTTCCATTACTTGTAGACACAACACCGGCTTATCCATGAGTTTGGTGCCTTTTGTTTTATGATTTACAGTTCAGTGGTTAGTAGCTTAGTGTTCTGGGCCAGCTGTGAGAACAGTGAGCTCCTGTGGCATGCTGTGACTGAGTTTTAACTGAGATCTGTGAGTAATGCCTGTTCTTTTGTTTGGGTGATATACTGGCACAGCAGTCTCAGCAGCTTTGTCTTTTCCTGGTCCTACTATTATCTTCCCTCATCCTCCAGATCTTATTCAGGGTGAATAGTTAAAAGAGGACAAGCTATGACCAAACCATTTTCAAAAACATTTATTTCAGAGGTGCTCTACAAAACGTACAACAACCACAAGTCAGAATGCAGAAGCAGCAAAGAGATTAAATCACCCTTTCTCACTCCCGAGGCTTAACATCCCGACGTTTTGTCACGTCCCGCGGCGTTCCTGAGGAACGCGAAAGGTGACCGTCCGCATTCTCGTGGTACGCGCCGGGTCATGGATGGAATCCAGTGGAGTGACAGTCCCGCGGTAATAGACGTTCCAGCCCTAAACCTAACCTTATCCCTAACCATAACCATGTTCCTAACGTTAAACAGCACTTTAATGACGTGAAATAGTGTTTTCCCAAGTGATTTTAAGAAAAAGAGCAAACGTGTAGAAAGAGTCCAAACGGTTCTCATGTTTCCTCATTTTTCCGATGTTGTCCTTTAGGAACGTGTTAATATGTTGACGATTTGTCACCTAGTGTAAAATGTTACACTTTGGGAGTGAGAACGTGTTGAAATCACATTTGCAAACGAAATAATGCTGGTACCTTTCTGTAAATAAATGAAACTAAGGGATCCTTTTTTTAAACATGTTGCAGAAAACAGTAAAACAGATTCGATAAAAATCAGTAATGTAACACAATTGTGTTACATTACCACAGCATTTACACATATTTAGGTTTTCAATTATTTTTTTGAAATTTACATTTAATCAACAAACAAACAAACATACAAAAACATATCAGTTCACCTTCATTTCACCTCAGTCCCAAACCCCGCACCCACCCTGGTGATCCATGGTTTTACAGCAATGGCTTTCAGCAGATTATGACCCACAGTTTTTGAACCACTGTTTTAAAGTGCACATGAAACACTACATGCCTAAAGTCTACATCTTACATCATGGAGCCCTGCTCTCAAAAACTGACATAAATTTAACACTGTCTGTCAGTCTGGATTGAAGAAATAAGTGCTTAAAGTTAAAGTTTTTGATTGGCACCAAATTGTGCCAGTACAGAATATCACATCACTGAGTTGTCTGGTTTGTTGCGACAAATAGACTTCCATTAGCTTATGTTAGCGAACTAGTGACAGAACCTGGTGACATAATGATCTGTACTAGGACATGATGTTGCTATACATATTCTTAAACTTTAAGCACCTATTTCTTAAACCAAGCTTCACAGACAGTGCTAAATCTACAGTTGTATGAAAAAGTGTTCACCTGCTTGATTACAAGACTTGATTACAGTTGTTCCTGCTAAGGGTGGCACAAACATTTATTGGTTTAAGTTAATTGCTTAGCTTAATAACAAACACGTTAATTTAGAAACTGCATTTTGTGTGTATTTGTGTCATCTTTGTCCACTGTTTAAATTTGTTTGATGATTTGAAACCTTTGTGAAAAACATACAACAACAACAACAACAACAACAAAAGAGTTTAGAGGGCAGAGGTGCTCCCAACCAACCTCTTCTCTGAGTCTGGCTCCAGGAGGGGCCCCTCACCCATCACCAATTTGAACTGGGGATCTTACCAGGGGCAAATTGCTCCCAACATCATAGCTCCTAGATTCACTGGGGCACACAAACCACTCCACCACATTAAGGTGCTAATTAATGAGGGGTGAGCTCATTGTGAAACCTGGCCAGGTTTCACAATGAGCTCAACCGAAACCACCAGATGCTTTTCTTTCCAAGCTCCTACGATGACCTGGATGACTGAGAACCTTCACAGACGTCTGGTGTGAATGTTTGTTCTGGGTGTCTGAGTGCTGTATTGAACTGTCTGCGTGAGCTTCTGTGACTTACTGGTAATACATCTGTTGTTATGAATGGTTGATGTGTCAGAACTTGTCCTTGCATTAGATTGTAAACTTAAAACGTAACATTAACATTGTTACCCTTAATGAAGGGACATACTAATATCCAGGTGGGGGAAAAATAAACAAATGAATTTACAGTAACTACATTAATATAGCTTCTGATGAAAGCAGTTCACACTCTTGGTAGAAACACAAGCACAGCTCTCAAGTGCCATTAATGTTGTTACACATCAAAACAAAGGAACAGCCACATCCAAAATGCTGTGGCAGAGTGGGACTCAATTAACAATGTTTTGCTTTTAAAATGCTGTAATTACTGCAAATATAAAGTATAGTGACAGCAAGACAGAAACATTCATATCCATGGATTCAAAAAAAAAAAAAGACATTCAGGATTATAAAAGTACCGAGTACCTCGACCTGTTCATGCGTTCATCTACAAGCTGACCCTGGAACATGCTGGTGGAGCCTTCAGTCCAGATGGGCAATTATCTGCGCCCACAGCTGTCAGAGGATGCTGAGGCAGAAAATTCAGAATATATAAGAAGTATTCAGCTTCTAATAATGTTGCAAACATCTATTCAACTTAATACAAGCTACAATGCTTCTTTTAACGTCAGCTTAATTGTTGGCTGACTTATTGTGGTGTTAAAAATAATTCAGAATGAATAACTACAAGTTCCAGCAGACAAATGGAGAAACATTGTTGTAAACACATTGAAACAAATTTGCCGTTACTGACTTCGTGCTGTTCTTGCTCTGCTTCATTTGCTGAAAAATTCTTCCAACAAAATGTCACAGTTGCAATCTTCTCCATACTTTTTACCCATTTCATTTACAAAACTGCTTTTTGAGATTTGTGATGGAATTAACCAATTATATTTGTGATTGTTCAAATTTAATCGGTTGACTGAGAGTTGTGTAAAAAAGCAAGCCCTAAAAAAGCCTTATATCTGAAGTCCTACATATTATACTACATATTAGGTGTATACAAAGTTATTGTTCTTTGAAAGCGTCCAGATTTATAAAAGCACCATGCTGCTGTCCCAGCGACATTCAGGGAAAGCAAAACGAGAAATAAGTAAATTTAGTTTTTATATTTCACATTCAAAACTTCCTTGTACTGAAAGGTTTTAAGGTACAAAAACAAAGGAGATGAACTTGCTATGACTTTGGAAAAACCTTTCACAGGGTAGGTGTCATGGTCCGGGTGAGTACAGGGTTTTTCCACTCCGCTGGGCTCCACCTTCAGGCAGAGACTCCAATCAGCTTCCACACCTGGTTCCAATCAAGTCACCAGCATATAAGACCAGCATTCACAACAGACCTCTGCCAGATCTTTTGCTAACTCACGTTAGTGCTAGGCTGCCAAGCCCTTGTGAGAGCCCTTAACTCCTGCTTTTCTCCTCACCGTGTTTTCTTTGTCATAGGACCCACCTGGCAGTCGCATTTCCCAAGCTAAACTACCCACATCTCCGCCTGGACGCTGGTTCTGTCATCTGGTTGCTTCCTTTCCATCATTGGACTACACCTACCTGCCTCCCTGCCAAGTCCCTCACTCCAAATATATTGTGGATCCTCTCTGGACACCCCCTCCTCGCATGACACTTTAACCTACAATGCGTAAGCCCTAACCACCACAGTCTAATCCTTCAGCTGTGATTCACTAGACTGCCACTGACTACTTGTCTCCTCTCATTATAGTGACTGCGTACCTCCATCCAAGCCACTGCCCCTTTTTCCATTCCCAGGATCCATCCATGAAATCTAGCACCTAGTCATAGCACTCAGAGTTTCATGTTCATAGTTTGGCCTCACAGTTCTCAGTACAGAGCTTCCACAGTTCATAGCTTCCACAGTTCATAGCTTCCACAGTTCATAGCTTCCACAGTTCAGAGCATCCGTAGTTTCCTGCTTCGTAAGTTCACTAGGCACTGTAAATAAAGCACTGTGTTCACGCCCGTTTTGCCTCCCTCTGTGTCTGCATTTGAGTCCACACCCACAGCCTGGCCCTCTCGGCCCTAACAGTAGGAGAAGTAATGGATTTCAAACCATTGCTTATTACCGTCATAGGGTGAGTCATCCATTTTAATTTAAGTCTAGATGTTAATGTTCCTTTTTATTCCCTTTTATAGAAGTCCACAGAGAAAGAAAACAGAATAACTTCACAATGACACATCTACAAAACCTCAAATCCAAAACTCAGTAACAAAACCAGAAAGATTTAGACAAACTGCAGAGCTAAATCCTCACCTGATGCCAGACAATGTGAAGACAATCTTAGTTTTAGTAAGGTTTCACACCACACTCCTCGTGCCTGTAAGCCAAGTCCTGCTAACTCTGTGACCACAGTCTTGTACATCGGTCTGCAACTTAACAGAATAAAATGGTGAGAAATGTCTTCTCTTTTTGTTTTAATGATTTGAGAGCATTCAATAAAATGCAGCCAAACAGGATCAAGTTTTAATACCATCAAGTTTTAATACCAGACAATAAAATATTTCAGTTTCACCACTGGGTCCATTAAGCTCACAGTTATGTCACATGATTAACACCAGTGGAAAGAAGAAGAAGAGTTTGCTGTCTCGAGCAGTGAAAAAAAATCAATTAATGTAGTTTTAGAGCTACTTACCGGAAAAAAGAAAACATTAATATTTAAACACACAAATACTGCATTTACCAGGAATTTCTCACTTGTAATGGATCAGCAGTGAAGTACAGACAGAGAAGCCAAGAACTGCTGAGTGACACTGGTGCAGTTTATTGTGAAAAGAGTTTATGTGTAATCAAATATACAGGGCAAATAAAACCGCTTTGTCATGTGAAAGAAAATATTCATATTGCTTGTAATTTCACTGTCGATTTATGAATATAATTCTTTTCTTATTAACTATTACTGTGAAAGAATCACAGCATGGAGCTTAAATGCTGAAGATATTTAATGACGTTTTACAGAATCAGTTATAACAACACATTTACACAAATTCTGTTATTATAAATTTGAGTTTCTTTTACTTTTTCTATTTTATGCAGCTCTATTTCGTAATTGTACTCATCTAAAATGTAAATATACTTTTGCACCCTTTACGCCAACTCATTTGACAATTCAAATAAACATTGTTTAATTTTAGGAATCAGTATTTCATATTACTACGTCCTAACTTTTCGTATTAACTGCATGCCTAATGAAAATAACCTGCCTTAAAGAACAAGCAATTCTAGATCTCAGAACCACCTGAGAAGATGCTGATTTATTTGGTTACTATTTATTTTGGAAAGTGTCATCCATATTATTGACTGACACATCACCTGTCTGTTCCAGTTTGAGAGCAATGAAACAAGCCCAGTTTTTCATCTTGTCTGGTGAGCTGAAACAGCTCATGCAGTCCACATGGACACAGTTCCCAACACCACTACTGCAAAAGCAAATACTGTCTGGGTCTCCACCCAACAGCTCACATGATTTCAGACAAGTTTGAACTGGCTTTTCTGTCACACATCACAATTTCCTTATATTGCACAATGTCCCTTGACTACTGTGACGGAAAATAGGAAAACGGCATTCAGAAAACCATACAAAAATATCTGCTCCAATCTATCACTGGACTTTGGCGTTGGTTAATGACAAAAAACACAACAAAAAAACATCACACTTTTTCTCTAGAGAAAACGTAAAAATGAAATAATCACAAAGTAGGTAATTTTCCATACTTTTTATTGTGCTTTTAAGCTGAAGAAGGCATGATTCATGAGCGTACTGGATTGATTCATTGACCAACAGGATGTCAGTGGAAAATACACTGCTGTTGGCCTTCAGCTTTTAGGCCCATATTCTGTGGCTGGCTTGATTCAAAATTGGTTAAGCTACATACCTCAGATTGATAATGATCTACCTAAATGTAAGAACTTTTTACCAATTTGTAAACAATAATTAAAAACAGCAAAAGGCAAATGTACATTTCTGGACAATGTAATAGTATTGCAAACACAATCAATAAGAACTACGTACTGCTTCACTCGTTTGTTGCAGGAGTTCTTTTCGAAAAACAACCCGCGATAGTTGAAATCCATGAAATAGCTAGCTGTAAAACCCCTTACTACACAGTTTATACAGTTTTCTCAGACAGGCATGAACACTTTCACACTTTTCTCTCCTGTTTAGACTATCCACACTAGCCCTGTCATGGTTCTGGGTCATTTTGACCCAGCTTTTTCTGTTTCTATGTTTTGGTATGTTTCTGATTATGATTTATGTTCTGATTATTTAGTGATACTGTTTTGATTATGGTTATTATTTTTGCAGGTTTAGTTCCGTGTCAAGTCTGTCTCACTCTGTCTAGTCCATGTCTTAGTAAAGTGTCTTGTTTCCTGTTTTACTTTGAAGGTTCAGGTTCATGCCTGATGTCAATGTGTTCAGTTGTATTTTTCCCCTCGTTAGCCTAGTTTCTCCCAGCTGTGTCTCCCTCCTGTTGCCAATTCCCTGATTACCGCCCTGTGTATATAAGCCCTATGTTTTCCTGCGCTCTCTGTTGAGTCGTCTGCGTTACGCCGTGTCAGTCTGCATTACTCTGTGTAACCCGGTGTTCTTTCTGCGTCTCTCTGCCATCTCTCTCTGTGCATTTTGCTCCTCCTCCCGTGAGTGTTTGGTAGTGATGGCCAAATGAAGCTTTCTGAAGCATTGAAGCTTGTATTGAAGGAGGTTTTTTTGGAGGTTAAAAAAAATTGGTTTATTTGTTTAATAAATAGTTTTGACCAGTAAACTCTCCTTGTTTAAACATGCACCATGGTGTGGTCTTTCTTTGCTTGTGACTTCTTGATGTTGGTAAATACAATAATTGAAAAATACCACATTACATATAATATACATATAATAATGTACAACACATTATGGAGTATGCTTCTGCTGTGAGGTCCTGCCTCCCTGCACTTGTGCAAGAGCTAGACGGGTGTATTTATAAATAATATTATATTAGGGAAGTTTTCCTAGACATATTTTTGACCTGTGGGTAGAATTGATTGTGAAATGGAAAGGGAAAACTTGCAAATTAAAAACATGATGCATTTAAAGTAACCCTTTTTCATTTTTATTTAAGAAGAGAATTTGTTCTAGTGTGCGATGGCCGAACCTGTTCCTTTTCGTGGAGATCATTTCTCCTGCCTTAAGGAAAATCCCTTCACATGGCACAGAAGAGGCTGGAGTGCAGAGAAACTGGTAGAGATGCAGTTATACAGTCTACCTGGGCCCCACAAACTATCAGCTAAAGAGAATAAATAAATTCAATTGCTGCACATTTGGCAGACTAACATTTTCAGATTAATTAAACCATAAAATATATATTTTTATAACATTACATGTAAAGAGTCAAGTTTTTTTTCTAAAGTTATTTAATGATATTTATATTATAAAAGCAGATTTTTTTGACATTTTAAGTTTTTTCCCGTTATATTCCTCGCTGGCTTCAAATCTCTCAGTGGAATGATCAGTGGTTCACTATCTGTCACCATCAAAACACCACAAATCCCGCGAATGATTCACTTACTTATAAACCATTGAATCAGACACCGAAGCAGTTAGGCTCTAAATTAAGCTTCGGACGTCACTGGTCACGTGACTCTGGCCAAACGAATCAAACTTCGACACAGTGCTTCTGAAGCTTCTGACCTTTTTTTTGCATTGGAAGACACCGAGAGAATATGGAAGCCCGTCTGTAGTCAAAAGGTTTATATTATTATATTATTTATATTATTACCTGTTGAGTTAGAAGTCATTTTATGGAAAAAAAAAATTTTCCCAAGTGGACCCTTACAGCTTTGCTATAAGGGTCCACTTGATAGTCATCAAGGACAGGACATGGGATAGATAAAGAAGAAGAAAAAGACTAGTTGGGAAGAAAGTGTACAGAAGGAGTGGGAAATAAAAATAGAGAAACGATGGAGAGAGAGAGGGAGAAAACACTGAAGATCTGCTTCAACACAGACAGTCATATCCAAGACCAATTAATCTAATATTATTAAAGTCTGACCAATACTCCAGAAGGAGTAGTGATTCTTGTGAACATGGAAAAGTGCCCATGAAGCAAAATAAATGACCTTGATTACAATTTAGGTAAACACTCATTAGGTGATTCTTGTGCATCTGTAATGAACATTTGTCCATTGGTCTATATTTTTTGACTTGTTTGAGCTATCCCCATTGAGCTATGGGGCGATCGTGGCTCAAGAGTTGGGAGTTTGCCTTGTAATCGGAAGGTTGCCGGTTCGAGCCCCGGCTTGGATAGTCTCGGTCGTTGTGTCCTTGGGCAAGACACTTCACCCGTTGCCTACTGATGGTGGTCAGAGGGCCCGGTGGCGCCAGTGTCCGGCAGCCTCGCCTCTGTCAGTGCGCCCCAGGGTGGCTGTGGCTACAATGTAGCTTGCCATCACCAGTGTGTGAATGTGTGTGTGAATGGGTGGATGACTGGATATGTAAAGCGCTTTGGGGTCCTTAGGGACTAGTAAAGCGCTATATAAATACAGGCCATTTACCATTTACCATCCTGCTAAGTCCTGGTATACTAAATGGAGAACAGCCTGTGCTTCTATTGATATCTCAAGTGTTTGTGCTGCCTCTTTTAGCCCAAAGAGGAAGGAAACCACAAAACTAGTTCAATGAGAAGATGCCTTTTTCCTTGTTGCATATACAGTGGGGCAAAAAAGTATTTAGTCAGCCACCGATTGTGCAAGTTCCCCCACTTAAAATGATGACAGAGGTCAGTAATTTGCACCAGAGGTACACTTCAACTGTGAGAGACAGAATGTGAAAAAAAATCCATGAATTCACATGGTAGGATTTGTAAAGAATTTATTCGTAAATCAGGGTGGAAAATAAGTATTTGGTCAATAACAAAAATACAACTTAATACTTTGTAACATAACCTTTGTTGGCAATAACAGAGGTCAAACGTTTACTATAGGTCTTTACCAGGTTTGCACACACAGTAGCTGGTATTTTGGCCCATTCCTCCATGCAGATCTTCTCGAGAGCAGTGATGTTTCGGGGCTGTCGCCGAGCAACACGGACTTTCAACTCCCGCCACAGATTTCCTATGGGGTTGAGGTCTGGAGACTGGCTAGGCCACTCCAGGACTTTCAAATGCTTCTTACGGTTTTGGATCATTGTCATGTTGGAAGACCCAGCCTCGTTTCATCTTCAAAGTTCTCACTGATGGAAGGAGGTTTTGGCTCAAAATCTCACGATACATGGCCCCATTCATTCTGTCCTTAACACGGATCAGTCGTCCTGTCCCCTTGGCAGAAAAACAGCCCCATAGCATGATGTTTCCACCCCCATGCTTCACAGTAGGTATGGTGTTCTTGGGATGCAACTCAGTATTCTTCTTCCTCCAAACACGACGAGTTGAGTTTATACCAAAAAGTTCTACTTTGGTTTCATCTGACCACATGACATTCTCCCAATCCTCTGCTGTATCATCCATGTGCTCTCTGGCAAACTTCGGACGGGCCTGGACATGCACTGGCTTCAGCAGCGGAACACGTCTGGCACTGCGGGATTTGATTCCCTGCCGTTGTAGTGTGTTACTGATGGTGACCTTTGTTACTTTGGTCCCAGCTCTCTGCAGGTCATTCACCAGGTCCCCCCGTGTGGTTCTGGGATCTTTGCTCACCGTTCTCATGATCATTTTGACCCCACAGGATGAGATCTTGCGTGGAGCCCCAGATCGAGGGAGATTATCAGTGGTCTTGTATGTCTTCCATTTTCTGATGATTGCTCCCACAGTTGATTTTTTCACACCAAGCTGCTTGCCTATTGTAGATTCACTCTTCCCAGTCTGGTGCAGATCTACAATACTTTTCCTGGTGTCCTTCGAAAGCTCTTTGGTCTTGGCCATGGCGGAGTTTGGAGTCTGACTGTTTGAGGCTGTGGACAGGTGTCTTTTATACAGATGATGAGTTCAAACAGGTGCCATTCATACAGGTAACGAGTGGGGGACAGAAAAGCTTCTTACAGAAGACGTTACAGGTCTGTGAGAGCCAGAGATTTTCCTTGTTTGAGGTGACCAAATACTTATTTTCCACCCTGATTTACGAATAAATTCTTTACAAATCCTACCATGTGAATTCATGGATTTTTTTTTTTTTTTTCACATTCTGTCTCTCACAGTTGAAGTGTACCTCTGGTGCAAATTACTGACCTCTGTCATCATTTTAAGTGGGGGAACTTGCACAATCGGTGGCTGACTAAATACTTTTTTGCCCCACTGTACTTGCTGCATCCATGTTTTGCATGTATTCATAACAAACACAATATGTGGAACATTCTTTTTTTGCTTCTGGAAACACCCATCAGCTAAAGTTCACTGCCAACACCACTAAAACAAATTTAAATAACTTCTGATAATAGTTAATATATTTAGTATAAATATAGTTTTAAATACCTGTCTTTCTCTCTCAGCATTGAAATGAATATGTAAAAACTGTTCAAATTACATTATCTGCTCCAGATAATATTTTCACTTGGTTTGGCTTCTGTCAAACACTGAAATCACTGTAATGTTCACTTCTGTGGGAGAGACTACAAAAAATAAAGACATGAAAGTTTTAAACCTGAACTGATGAAATGCTAATGATGTCAAAATAATGTTTGAATCCTGCCACGTCAGGCAAAACTATAAATCTTGGTTGCTTTTCATTTAGTTTCAAGTAGTAATCCTTTTATAGACTTTCAAAGGTGTCATTGACTCATTTACAATAAGCTTGGACTAAAAACAACATATTGGGTTTCTTGGTCTTTTGGGGAATTCCACCAGAAACAGAACACCACAGTCATACATTGTCACTAAAACCCCCCACAATACTTCTTTTTCAAAACATCTCAGTTACTTTTGGTTATAGATTGACACATAAACTGCCTCCTTTGATAATTCCCATGGTAACTGTGCAGATTGTTTTGACTGGGGGAGAAGAATAAAGCACAATGAACTCATTATCTAGCTTGGGAAACCAGCCTGAGACAGCTTTTACAGGACAAATTGTAAATGCTTGGTACTGAGGGGGGAATGTCTGCAGAGAGAGCAACTAAAATGACAAAAAAGTGACATAACTTATTATTAAGTAATGTATCTATCTAGAGTACATATATAAACCTATTCTGCACACAAAGATTGTAAATAGTGTACTAGACTACTGTCAGCCAGTGAAGAAACACTCGTGTCTGGACAGCAGTCGTTTCATCCAGATTCAAAACTATCCATAATTTCAGTATGCTCAGTTTAGGATTAGTTTCACTTGCATTTTTACTTATTTATTCACTTTTTTAATTTTGCTTCATGTTTTTCTTCTTTTCTTAACGGATTAATCATTCCCCGTTGTGAAGACTGTAGATGACACTACTGATTTGAGTTCATTTATTTTAATATGTCTGTAACTTGTACACACTTGTACTTGCTTTATGTTTTATATTTAAGAGGAGTAAAGTTATTCATATAGTTTTTATTCTTTATAATATGTTGTGCAGATCACTGCAGTCATACTTATCTTTACAGACAAGGTGAATAGATAGGTAGCTAGACAGGTAGCTTTTGGTTATAGATTGACACATAAACTGCCTCCTTTGATAATTCCCATGGTAACTGTGCAGATTGTTTTGACTGGGGGAGAAGAATAAAGCACAATGAACTCATTATCTAGCTTGGGAAACCAGCCTGAGACAGCTTTTACAGGACAAATTGTAAATGCTTGGTACTGAGGGGGGAATGTCTGCAGAGAGAGCAACTAAAATGACAAAAAAGTGACATAACTTATTATTAAGTAATGTATCTATCTAGAGTACATATATAAACCTATTCTGCACACAAAGATTGTAAATAGTGTACTAGACTACTGTCAGCCAGTGAAGAAACACTCGTGTCTGGACAGCAGTCGTTTCATCCAGATTCCTCCCCTATCAAAAAACCTTATTGACTGCTTTAATTTGCTGCATTTATTGGAAATAGCCAATTAAATAATTAAAATTATTAAATGGACAGCGACACAAAGGAGGATATATAATAAACTCTATTAACCTCAGCAGGAGGCTTCGATCCAGCAGCCGTGCAGGTAGCAAATAAAACCTCTTCTGTGCCCAAAGTGGGAAGATTGTCCTTGATGTGTGTGAAAGGAGGCACTAGGAGAGTTACAGAAGGCAAGTAAGTTAACTTATAAGGATGACAGTAAAAGTCAGTCTGTCTACAATTCATGAAAAAACACATCTCTTAAATAAATTTTTTGTTTTGTTTTTCCTATACCAATCACTATAAGAGCTCTGTCTTCTGATTTCCACTGGGAAACAAAGTGTAGCTGCTTTCATCCTTCAGTGCAACACCTCTCATCTAGACTATGGACCATTTCATTCTCCATCTTCTAAATAGCTGCCCTCACTTCTTTACTAAACCTCTGAACTTCCTGGTTCATCAACTGTCCACCATGTCCTCCACTCTCTTGTTTTCTACATACATCAGCTGGAAGTATGCTTCCATCTTCTCAATGCACTCGCATCATATGTTTCCATTCTTATCGCTAATCCCCCTAATTTGCTCCATCTCTTTGCCTAGCTATCCAGCATCAAAGTCACTTAAAACTGTTCCCTTTGCCACCCTGCTCATTACCAGACATCTTACATCAGTACAGCCAGTACTCTTTCTAATCTTTCTGAGTGTCCCACTTCTTAATTGATTCACAGGGGGAAATAATCCACCAAAACATATACCATCATGAGACTGAACTCATTTACAAGCAGCTTCACATTTTTTTCACCTTTTCTTTCTTTTATCTTTTCTCTAAAAAGCAATTCAACAAAGAAATCTCTGAAATCTAAAATGTCTAAACACCAAAGAAACTTCAATGCTTCACTGAGCTAACTAGAAACTGTAGCAAATCATGTTTTTCATTTCATTTATTTATATGTTATTTTCTCTTTCAGTTTTTGTCATAACATGGTTCTCTTTTAAATGGCCTGGGTGATACAAAACTGTAAGTAAGATACAGTGGGGCAAAAAAGTATTTAGTCAGCCACCGATTGTGCAAGTTCCCCCACCTAAAATGATGACAGAGGTCAGTAATTTGCACCAGAGGTACACTTCAACTGTGAGAGACAGAATGTGAAAAAAAAATCCATGAATCCACATGGTAGGATTTGTAAAGAATTTATTCGTAAATTAGGGTGGAAAATAAGTATTTGGTCAATAACAAAAATACAACTCAATACTTTGTAACATAACCTTTGTTGGCAATAACAGAGGTCAAACGTTTACTATAGGTCTTTACCAGGTTTGCACACACAGTAGCTGGTATTTTGGCCCATTCCTCCATGCAGATCTTCTCGAGAGCAGTGATGTTTTGGGGCTGTCGCCGAGCAACACGGACTTTCAACTCCCGCCACAGATTTTCTATGGGGTTGAGGTCTGGAGACTGGCTAGGCCACTCCAGGACTTTCAAATGCTTCTTACGGAGCCACTCCTTTGTTGCCCGGGCGGTGTGTTTTGGATCATTGTCATGTTGGAAGACCCAGCCTCGTTTCATCTTCAAAGTTCTCACTGATGGAAGGAGGTTTTGGCTCAAAATCTCACGATACATGGCCCCATTCATTCTGTCCTTAACACGGATCAGTCGTCCTGTCCCCTTGGCAGAAAAACAGCCCCATAGCATGATGTTTCCACCCCCATGCTTCACAGTAGGTATGGTGTTCTTGGGATGCAACTCAGTATTCTTCTTCCTCCAAACACGACGAGTTGAGTTTATACCAAAAAGTTCTACTTTGGTTTCATCTGACCACATGACGTTAATTCATGGATTTTTTTTTTCACATTCTGTCTCTCACAGTTGAAGTGTACCTCTGGTGCAAATTACTGACCTCTGTCATCATTTTAAGTATTCAATTTAAAATATTACTCCTTACTTTCAAAACTATTAATAAATTAGCGCCAAGTTATCTTAGTGAACTTCTCAAACCACATACTCCTGCTAGAACACTCAGATCTGCCACTCAACTACTTCTGACCCAACCCAGATCTCGACTGAAGTCCCGGGGTGACCGTGCGTTTGCTCTGGCTGCCCCGGTACTGCGGAATACCCTTCCTCTCGACCTCCGCGCATCTGATTCCATTGCACTGTTCAAATCACGATTAAAAACCCACTTATTCAATCTTGCCTTTCCCTCTAGTTAATATTTCTTTTATGATTTTATATCATGCACTTTTATGCTCATTTAAATTCTTGTTTGCTCTGTACCTGTTGCTTTCCTATGTATTAGTGACAGTTATCTGCTTGCATATTTAGTACTTGCTTTGGTCCTATTTCTATTATCCTCCTCCTATACTCTATTTTACTTGTTAAGCACCTTGGCATACCCTTGGTTTTTAAGTGTGCTTTATAAATAAAGTTTATTATTATTATTATTATTATTAAGTGGGGGAACTTGCACAATCGGTGGCTGACTAAATACTTTTTTGCCCCACTGTACACATGTTGTAGTCCATCTTCTGGACAAGGAGAAACTATTAGGAAACGTATGTAGCGGTATGTGTTTTTAATATTCAAACATAGCTGATGATTGACTTTAAAATTCCCAGCTCTGGTAATGGATCACATGGGTAAAAACCTAGAGGAGAAAGACAAAGCACAAAGGAAGGAGGTGCCCTCCTTCCTTTGTGTTTTGTGTCCCACAGGAAAAACTGGAACGAGTGAGTGACTTGGAAATGCAATGGAAAATGAAAGCATAGACAGGATTCCTTTGTTGACCTTCCGTAATTACTGAAAACACTGCAGGTATTATTGGTGCAGAACAATAATACTTGCCTTGTCTTATCACACAAGCCAGTGTATTGTTCTTTCACATGCTTCAGTTTAAC
Organism: Maylandia zebra; assembly: GCF_041146795.1. Taxonomy (NCBI): domain Eukaryota; kingdom Metazoa; phylum Chordata; class Actinopteri; order Cichliformes; family Cichlidae; genus Maylandia; species Maylandia zebra. The sequence goes on along the minus strand of NC_135182.1, from coordinate 17,989,167 downwards.
TGAGAATTCGGTGAATTGACCATAATGGTTTATACATTTTTAGTCTACATGCTTCCTTCAACAGTTTCTTTATTTTTCACAAGCATTAGTCAAGACATGTAGGTGTTCCAGTAAATATTAGTAAGAATAGAGTAAAAATTATAGTTGTACCAAAACTATCCATAATTTCAGTATGCTCAGTTTAGGATTAGTTTCACTTGCATTTTTACTTATTTATTCACTTTTTTAATTTTGCTTCATGTTTTTCTTCTTTTCTTAACGGATTAATCATTCCCCGTTGTGAAGACTGTAGATGACACTACTGATTTGAGTTCATTTATTTTAATATGTCTGTAACTTGTACACACTTGTACTTGCTTTATGTTTTATATTTAAGAGGAGTAAAGTTATTCATATAGTTTTTATTCTTTATAATATGTTGTGCAGATCACTGCAGTCATACTTATCTTTACAGACAAGGTGAATAGATAGGTAGCTAAATAGATAAAGAGAGAGAGAAAGAGAGAAGATGCATTATTAATTATTAAATCCAGTCTGATGAGAATTCACTGCTTGAGTTCAGTTTTGGTGTTAAACTCCCAAGAATACCACCTGGATCAATAGTCTTTTTTCTGATTATTGGCAAAAGGTTTACAGCGGTCTTCTTCTTAGAGATGCTGCTAAGGCTGTAATTAAGCCAAGAGATACAATAACTGAAAACATGTGCACATAAAAAAATCTCCTGATGAATGAATCACAGGCAAGGTTATGCTGTATAAACACTGTATAAATTAACAGTACTCAGTGCTGGTTCTAACAGCCAGAGCTGCTTCAAGCTTTATCAGAATCACAATCAGAATACTTTATTAATCCCTAGGGAAATTATGCGAGTTACAGTTGCTCCAGTACAGTAACATTAAGAAAAACAGAAAACAAAACCGACTGAGACAGGACTCTTCTAGACACTCTAACACCCACCAGGACAATGTACATTTCAGATTTTTCATTTAAAATTTTCAGATTGTCTATTTTATTTAATTCATGTAATGTACAAAATTCACCTGGGTGGGAGGTATTGGTATTGTCCAACATTGTCCTTATCTTGGACAACATTGTAAATGGTAAATGGCCTCTTCGACACCACCTTAAAAGAGTGCAGCTCCATACACACAACATTACTGGCCTTATGGATCAGTTTATTGACTCTGTCGGCATCAGCAACCCTCAACCTGCCGCCCCAGCATGCAACATCATAGAGGATAGCACTGGCCACACCTGACTTAAAGAAAATCCTGAGATTGGTGGTGTGGCTCTGGATTCCAGGCTGACTGCAGGTGAGGTTGTAGGTGAACATCTGGCACAGCTGTCCTGTGCCAGATGTTCTGTTGACCCACTGAGAGAGGCTTCATTTAAGAATCACCAGGAACACTGAAGCTCATTGCACTGATCAAGCAGGACTCATGATCTTCACCAGCAGCTCCCTCACAGGGAAATCTTCAGAGCTCCACCGCAGGCCGACCCCCGGAGATGGATAAACCCAGCATTTCATGAACACTGTGATGGAGACCTTTGGTTTGTGTAATGTTATAAATACTCGTTTTTTTTAATGTGCAAAAAACTGTAAAGGAATTCCAGATCACAAGTTTGTAGTTTGACATACAAGTGATGACCTTTGAGCTTCATCAGGTTTTATTTAATTGTGTCAGAGAAAATCAGCTGTGCTCTTCATGCAGCTGAGTACATCAAGTGTTTAAAACAGAAGCTGTGCAGGTCTGAGATCAGCAGCTCGCTGAAAAACCAAGCTGAGGTCCTGTTAATGCTGATATATAGTGACACAGTTACATGGGTGATTAGTCCTTTTGACTTTTTGTCTTTAACTTTGTCAATAAAACAGCTGCAGCTTTCACTGACAGCACATGTGGTACTTTAACCTTTGTACTGTTTTCATCAGTTCATTTTGCAGCTAACATGTGAACATGATGGATGATCTGTCTGCTCTCACTGGTTGGTGCTGAGGTCCAAATCTGAGGGCAGCTCCTGTAATCACAACGAGAACAGAATCATCACAAACTGAAATATGAAGTTTATCTTTCAAATCCCAAATAAAGCTGATCCTTCTCTGTCCTCACACACCCAGGATCTGAAGCTCTTCTCTTACATTTTTTTTCAGTTCTACGGTTCAATCCATAGTTACTTATTAATGAGGAGTTACTGAAGTACAAGCTTTAAAAAAATAAATTGGTGTTACTGTCTTTAAAGATGTGGCAAGAGACTAGGGTTGCCAACCGTCCCTTAAAAAACGGAATCGTCCCGTATTTCGAAACAAAAGTACACGTCCCGTATTGAGCTAATAAGGGACGCACTTTGTCCCGTAATACAGTGATAATCAAAAGTAGTCTATAACTTTTAATGGAATTAACACTTTGTTTGAAAACATAATTCCCAGCCCCTCTCCTGCTTTGTGACCAATGAGCTGACAGCACACTTATGACAATTCGAGTATGACAATTCAGATTACCGCTCATCTCATTGGTCGAGGAAAGGTCGCTTGCGGAGAAAATACCGGAAAACAACAGATGACCACAACAAGAAGCATGGCCAACAGGGAAACAAACGCCGACAAGTCTCGGATGACAGTACACCTAAAGCTGGGCAAACACTGTGCGATTTTTTTCAGTCACGTTATTCAGCTCCTGCTCAAACTGCACGATTGACTCGCAGGGGTTAGAAGTTGGTAGGTCACGATGCAGGGTCTCACACTATACTGCCCGATGCTCTGATGCGACCTGAGTGCTCACACTGTGCGTCCATAAAATGAAGGTTATAACAGAAAATCTGTCGCTCTCTCTCTCTGTCTTTCACTCACACAGACACACCACCACCATCAACTTTGCTAAATTGCTAATGAAAAACATTGATCAGGCAGCTGTGATTGAGCACCAATGTAAATCCAACTATTTTCACGGTTGTTGTGGTCGTGATAATTTTGTGATGCCACATCGAAAAGGCTCGGATGAGCTTTCCAAAGTTCTACAAGTTGTGCCTCCATCGCTTGTGTCCAGATCACACGCGGCACTGCCGTGCTGCTCCGTCTTTTTCACCGACGTTTGCGCGTGAGCAGTGTGAGCGCCTGTGGTGACACTAGGGCTGCCACGATTTGTCGACTAGTCACGATTACGTCGACTATCAAAATCGTCGACGACTGATTTAATAGTCGACGTGTCGTTTGAAGCTTTGTAAGATCGCAAAAGACGCAGGAATAATAGCAGGATTTAAGAGTGTAATAACGGACTGAAACAGAAGATGGCAGCACTGCATGTACAAGGATTCCAGCTGCCGTTAAACCCCGAAGAAGAAGAAGTAGCTGTGTCCCAGAATTCATAGCGCGGCCCAGCTTAGTTTCCAACAATGGCGGTAGCTAGTTAGTTTTAATATTACTCTTATTATTCTTTCTGGGTCACAAAATAAACGTTTAACATATTTTCAGGCGAGAATGTAGCTGTGTAAACCTCAAATATCGGCTCAGTTTATCAGGACACCACATATTTTCAAAAGCGCTCCGACGTTTTCGGAGACGTCTGTTACCCACTAGCTCGATAGCTAGCCGGGGGCTAGGTCACTAGCGCCGTGAGAACACCGGACTCCCGGCAAATTGTTTTCAAACCCACCGCCGTCTTTCGCGACTCAGGTTAAATATATATGAGTCACTTAGATAAATTAAAAATGTTGTTGTTTGGCTTTTTTTTTTTTTTTTTTTTTTTAGTATTTTATTTGTTCCTGAGTAAATCGGTTTGGCTGAGATTAAAGTTATAGTTTTTACACAGCTGAATAAACGTCAAGCAGACAGCTGATTATCAGAAGTGTGAGATGCTGGAGAATATACTCCAGTGTCCTGTTATATTTTAGATAGCAAGGAGTTTATTAAACTTTACCGAAACAATCTGCAAATTTCATTAAAATTTAATAAACTATCATCTTGTCTTTATTTTTAGTTAGCACCTTAAAAGCTTAAAGCTGTAAGCTAATGATAGTTATATAAGCTGTAGTTTTACGTCCAGTGGATGATGATCTGATTAGTCGACTAATCGCAAAAATAATCGGTGACTAGTCGACTATCAAAATAATCGTTTGTGGCAGCCCTAGGTGACACCCTCACGAGCGATTGATGATCGGGAGCTGGTCGTGAGGTGTTAATCACTTCTCGTTACCCCACGTATACTACACGACGCACAATGAAGGCCAAAATTGGTCCGATCACTCAAAAATCGGCTCAAAATGGGCCTGAAACCGCACAGTGTGAGCCCAGCATTAGAGCAGCAATGTTTGTTCCCCTCAGAGAAAGGGAAGAATGGGAAAAGGAAAACACCTGGCTGGAAAAAGTTAATATGGGCATGTGCAGTGAATATCAGCGCTATGTGGCCAGAAGTGTGATAATATCACTTATTTTGTGTAATAAACAACTGCAAGGATAGATGATTACAACAAATTGATAACTAATACATAAAAGTAATACATAGATGAATAATGATGATGAGTTAAGATGCGTAATCATGTGAACAAGCGGGTTTACAAACAGGAGCAGCTGATTAGCATTAGAAAAGCTGAAATAATACCTCAACTGAAGCCAATTGTACTAAATGCACTAAATGTGCACTGTTACAAGAATATTTTTCTTTCTATTGTTTTCTATTATTTTAAGTTAAGCAGGACAAAGTTCTTTTAAAGAAAGATTTACTTATATTCTCAAAAGTTAAGCATGACAGGCTTCTGTTTAAGAAAGAGGCCTGTTTTATTGTGTTAATGTTGTCATTTTGAGCTAAAAATAAATGGCTAAATGATCATTTGTTTCACATGTGTTCATATCACAAATAATAGAATATGCATCTACTTAAATCAACTTAAAGTCAAATGGTTAAAAAAAATAATTTCACACACAAAAAAAGAGCTAGAAAATTCACCACACTGGGAAGGGTGAAGACAACTGGGTCGCCCGGCCCTGGCCACGAGGTGTCCCTTATTTATTTTTCAGGGAGTTGGCAACCCTACAAGAGACTGAAAACATGCTGCTGTTTGAATATTTAATAATCAGCTCTGCAGCTCTGAGCTGAAGCAGAGTGCAACCTGTTGCTTTTACAGTATAATACTTGTAATAAAAGTACAGTAACGGTAATTAGTGACTGAGCAACTCGGGACGTTTCTCTTGATTTCTTTAGTCAGGGTAAATTCATTCATCTGCACGGATTAGCTAAAAACACGTTTCCCCGACAGGCGCGTGCTCATTTTAGCTAGGTCTCAGGACCTAGCTAAGGACGGTAGTTACGGATGATCTTACAAACACGTTTAACTTACTGAAAAAGTGCAGCAGGGCCTCGGATCCTTCTGTCGGGTTGTCCAGTTTACTGAAGAACACCTCAGGCTGTCAGGTTAAAACACTCGGTCGTGGTTTTGTAACGTAAACGCTGGCCCTCCTCTCAGAGCCTATGCTCGATCTGCTATTCCTGAACAGAGATACGCAAGTTTCCCCGTGACTGCAGCTGTCAGTCAAAGCTGCTATGATGACGTAACACCCCAATTTAACATCGCCCCGTTAGTAATTAGAATCAGACTTATGGGAAAGGAGACCCCTTAGACATGAATCAACGCGATGAGAACTATTGATAACAAAAGAAAGAATCATATCCACTAACATGGAGGAGGCGAGGTTTATGACCTATACTTCAGCCAGACACCAGGGGGCGACAGAGACGTTTTGGCTTCATTTTTGGGGAGCTATCGCGTCGTCCATGTTTTCTACAGTCATTGATCAAACACTGCAACAGATCTAAAACTACAAAAAGAGCAAAACAACACACAAAAAAAATGAAATAAATGTAAAACTTCTTCAGCCATTTGAGGCACCAGTATAGGCTATTTGGTATTAAAATATAATAATAATTAATGGTGATAAATCGTTTTCTGCTTTAACACATTGGTTCTCAAACTTTCTGACATGCCAAAATTACAAATGCAAAAATAAATAATTAAAAAAAAAATTTTTTTGCCCACACCAAGGAGTTTGTAATTAGTCAAGTAATTAAACAGTCATTAACAAATCAAAAAGATACAAGATGAATTTTAGTTAAAAGTTGACAATAAGAGCAACAGGCTCTTGTTTTTTAATGACCTTTACAAAAACAACAAAAAACAATCAAAAACTTTTTTTCCCATGATGCTTCAATACCTGGTCCATGTTCCACAGCTTGGGAACCACTGTTATCATGTGCAGTGCATGGATATACATTAAAAATTAAAACAGTTTTACTGATCTTACTTTTTCAAAAGGTTTAGAAAACAGAAAGTGTCATGTCTTCATTGTTAGGTTTAAAGAAAAGAACAAAAACTTGATAAATAATATAAAGTGTAGAGTTAAAATACACACGCAAGTGTTGCTAATGCTAACAAGGATTAAAATTTATGTAACTGAATTTACCATACTCAGCTATGCAAAAGGCGAAAAATATCTTTACATCCATTATTAAATCTAAACGCAAATTCAGCAACAAGATCCAGACAAAATGAGTCAACAGTTTCTATCCTAAAATAAAAATAAAACAACATGCTGCTGTGGCCCCCTTCCGGTACTGAAGGTAGGCAACATGTAATAATACATACAGTATGCCCTCCAACCAGCCACCATCCAATTCAGAGTCATTTACATTAAATGTAAGTAAACCCCTCAAGTTTTCCTGAACTGCAAACAGCAAATCAACAGATCTGCGAAAACATGAAAGTATAATGTGACCTTTGACACTGCACATTTCATAAATTCTGTTTTTGCTGACTTTGCTTTCTGTCTTAAGTTTGTATACTCGTAGTTCACAAATGAATTCAACACAAAACAGATGATCAGAGGGTTTCATTGACATGACTTTAGAAGCTTGTTTATAAACAGCTGTTAAATATGCTAATTAACCTTTTACAAAAGTGAAGCAGCCAAAACAAAAACTTAAGGCAGTACCAGAATACATTTCTAGTATAAAAAGAGGTATTGTTTTAATAGCTATTATTAATAGCTGCAGTGCTGACATGTCTGCTTGACTGGTTTAAAACTGTAAACATTGTAAGTTTTATACTCAAACATTCACATAAGTACCATCATGACCACTGAGACAATGGAAACTGTGACTCAACAAGACTAGAACATTAAAAAAAAACAAAAAAAACCTCAGAATTTAATGATAATAATTTAGAATATGCACTTAACACATGAAAACATGGAAAATCATTAAAAAAAATGTAAACTTGACATCACACTAACAAAATGCCCACCTTCTAATCTATCACATAATATTTCAGTCAGTGACCAACAGTGTTGGTCAAGTTACTTGAAAAAAGTAATCAGTAACTAATTACCAATTAATTCCCCCAAAAAGTAATCATATTACTTTACTGATTACTTATTTTCAAAAGTAATTAATTACTTAGTTACTTTTTAAAAACACGATTTACAACCTGAGTAGGTGATAAAGTGATAGATCTTTCAGCCTAATTCTACTTTTTCTGCATAATCCATCATACAAAATGTAATCAAATGGAAAAGTCTCTTTTTAAAACGTGTTTTATTAGTTTTAATCTTTTAACTTTATGCATCAAGCAAAAAATTTAACTATATGCAACATTCTCTGACTTGAATAAATTAGTTTAACGTTTAAACTTATTTTCTGCACATTCCAGCACATAAAATATATATTTTTTGTGTTTACACTCACTCTTTCAAATAGATGCAAGTAAAACACAGCAGAAAATAAATAAAATAAAAAACTAGCGGTCCTGTTGCTCTATTTTCACCTGTAAAGCAGGAGTGGGGTAGGCGGAGGTTTGCCCTGGTGCAGGTGTACCGCAGAATCCGCGAGTTTCTCTGTGAGTTTCCCATTACGTGGTAGCGCACTCGGTGCTTGCTTGGAGGTTTAGGGGTTTTTTTTCCACTGTAAAAAGAAGTTTTCTTCCCACGCACAACGGACACTAATGTTTTTGTCACTTTTTATGGAATCAAACTCAAAATAAGGTCAGTACTTCCATGCTTTAAACGCTGCATGCTCATACTCTCTCCCGCACTCGATATATGATCCGTTGTTGATCTGCACACAGCTGTTGTCACGAATGTAGCACTCGCTTACGTCACTTTCATGAGACAGTCTCACACAAAAAAAAAATAAAAAAATCACGGTTTTAGTAACGCAGTAACGCAGCGTTCCTACAGGAAAGTAACGGTAATCTAATTACCGTTTTTGCAATGGTAATCCCTTACTTTACTCGTTACCTGAAAAAGTAATCAGATTACAGTAAGGCGTTACTTGTAACGCCTTACTGCCCATCTCTGGTGACCAATGTGGTGGGGAAAAAATTTTAATCATAAAACAATGAATGTTTGTTAATTAGCAATAAATTTCATAAATCCATGTATGAAGTGTGACTTTATAGACTGGTCACTGCTCTCCACCTACAGCAGCTGGAGTTATGAATCATTAACAAAGCTTGTTTTGCCTGAGTGGATATTTTAGAAAACCTTTCCATCTCATTATGTATGATAGCCAACAAAGTACACTGCTCAAAAAGGAACACTTGATTATCACCATATATCACAAACCAGTTTTAGCACCCGATTCACATAACACTGGACCACTATGGCCCCTCCAGCAGGTGATGGGTTCACTGGAGTAACTGGGGTCAGCTAGGACCCATGAATAATAGGTTTTTAATAAAAAGCCCCTTGACTAAGCCTGGCTTTATGAAGGGGCCCTGGTAACCAAGATTCTGTCAAGTAACTTCTCATCATCAAACTCTTTTGAATCACACTTGGTCTGGCCCTTTACCCATGACCAATTTACCTAGGGAGACCCTACCAGGACCAAACTGTCCTCGACAACAAAGCTCCTGGGATCAGAAGGACACGCAAACCCCTTCACCGTGATAAGGTGGTGATTCATGAAGGGAGATCACACCTGGACAAATCTTTGCTTTTACTTCTGTATCAATTACCCTATGCTTACTTTGGATCTGTGCCTGAATTTAACTGTTTACTTTTGCTTATCAGTTCCTTTATTAAATCATTCCTCACACTGCGCATTATGACAGGAAGTGAAGATAAGGAAAACAGAAAGATAACATCAAAGGGCAAACTAATAAGATAAGATAAGATAAGATAAGATAAGATAACCTTTATTAGTCCCACACGTGGGAAATTTGTTTTGTCACAGCAGGAAGTGGACAGTGCAAAAGTTATGACGCAAAAATTAGAATACAATAAGAATAACAATACGTTGTCAAGGTGTGCTGTGTGCAGCAGGATGTAGGACTCAAATGCTGGACTTGGAGACTGAAACTTGGAAACTTGAATATGAATTCAAGGAAACTAAAACTAGAAACTCAAAGCACGAAGCACTAACTAGAAAAACTGGGGAACTGGGAAACAAAACTGCGAACAGAGAACTAGAATGCTACCAGAAACAGAGAGACGAAAACACAGCACAGTGAGGGTACAACACGACACAGAACAAGGAAAACACAGGGCTTAAATACACAGAGGTGTAATGAGGGAACGAGACAAAGGAGGAGTGCACAGCTGGGAGTAATGAAGCGTTACAAGACGAAGGGGAAGCAAAACTGAAAACATTTACATAGGACAGGGACTGTCAAAGTAAAACAGGAAACATGAGACAGATCACAAAGACTGCAGCATCCAATCTTAGTAAATACACCGATTACGATTAATGACTGATGAGAGAAACCAAATTTTCCAGTTTTCCTGGAAAACGAAAGTGTAGCTTTCGTTTTCCAGGAAAGCTGCACTCTCCTGGAAAATGCTGCAACGTGTTACTTTTTACAGTTAAAGGAAAAGATTTCAGCAGGGTGAAGACCTTTAATTTTATTAAAATTAATTTAAAAAAAATAAACAAAAACCCTATGATTCAACACAGTAAAAAAAAAGTCTCATTCTAACCTTTTTAAAGATTTTTTTTCCTCTTTCAAATTTCCTTGTATGTTGCTTTACGTTAGGTTATCCGAGCAAAACATCTGCTTTCACCCCCATGTACAAACAAGGGTGGGGCTGTATTACTCAAGTATTATATACTATGTGGTAATCTTACTGGTTGGAATTACAAGGTATTCAGACGGTGTGCTTCGCTTGACTGTTTGTACTGTCTGAACCTTATGGTCTCTGTGGTCTACTGATAACACTGATAACATTGTTTTAAACAGAAGCCCTGTGGGTTGTTATCCTCAGTAGCTTAACGGCTTGTGTTATCAGGAGATGAAGAACAGAAAGAACAGTTATCTTCTGTGAACAGTCACAGAAAAACTGCCATTCATATTAGCCAGAGCTGGTATGTACACCCTAAATGCTGTGGTAGTGACAAGAAAGCTATAACTAAACTTCATTAAAAACTAAGAGATGATAAACAAAAAGGGGGCAGAGAGATAAACGAACACCAAGTATGTCCACCGGTTCTCCATCTGTTCATTTACCAGCTGACTTGAGAACTTGAGAGCTTTCAGTACAGATATAGTCCATCCTTTGCTTCCACAGCTGTCAGGGAGATTGCTGTGGTAGACAGTTCAGAACATTTGTTTAAAATGGTTTTAATTTTAGCTGAACATGCAAAGACCGTCAGTGTATCTGCATATTTTAAAAAGACCATTTAAACTTCTATCATATTCAACACACACACTCATTTTTTAAGAAGAGCAGATTTAATAAAATGACTTGTTTAAAACTAAAACTACTAATATATCTACCATAACTGCAAAACAAAGATTTTTACATTAAATAAAGTCATTAGCGTCAAAATATTCAGAGAGAGAAATTAAACTTTGAGTGAAAAAACTGCATATTTCAACAAATTAACAGTTACTGACCTCTGTCTGATGTTGTTCTTGCTGCGCTGCACTGTCACCAGCTGATTCATTTGTTGGGACACGCCGCCAAAAAAGTGTAAACCTATGCCTGGAATTTTGGGGACATTAATTAAAAATCCCTCCAACACCACTGCAATAGCGCTGAAATAAAACAATCAAGTGAATGAGTAACCCAATGTTAAAAGTCAGATATCCAAATACGTGAAACAAAGGCCAATGGCAAACGAGGAGCTATTGTCTATTGTAACACGCTAACTAGTGCACTTTTTCCCCCCACAGAAAGTATCAAAACTGCCAATTAGGCCATTCCTATGATTTGCACTCTCTCTGATAAGATTGCTTTGATTTTGCAGCATAAGTGTGGCCTGATTAACTACCGTCAAGAGCTCATTTATCCACACTTCCATACTATTTTCCTCTTTAATTTAAGAAAAACTAAAGAAGCATTCCACACAGCTTTTAAATAAACTGTCCATTTAAATTCAAACACCTCAAAATAGAGACTGTGTATATATTAAAAAAAACAAAAAAAACGAAAGTAAAAATAAAAACATTTTTTGGTCAACCCCTTTGAATTAAAGAGTCTATACTTCAGTTTGGACAGTAGGTCCACATGCTTTAAAGTCAGATCTACTAAATATTATTCTACATTTTGGAAACATGCAAGTTAATGTATGAAGTACCTTTGATCTTCATGTTTATAAAAGTACCATACTGCAGCCCCAACGATGCTCAGGAAAATCAAAACACCAAGTAAGGCCCATGCAGCAGAGCACGATCCTGCAGGGACACAAGAATGAAGAATATAATGAGGATTACATTATCTGGCATTTATGTTTTATGTTTCATATATTGAGATGACTCAGACAATACTTAAACATATACCATACACAAATCAAACATGTAGCTCATGTAGGTTGAGGGCAGGTTAACAATGATCACTTCTGGTACTGTTGGTCAAAAATGTTCTGGCGAAAACTTTTCTAGTCTTGGGTGAAGATAAAGGAAGAGAAGATGGGAAAGGTGTGAGAAAGCTGTCTGATACAATTGGGGAGAAGCAGAAAGAAATGAACTGTCTCTAATTTTTATGGTAGTTTCATTTTAATGAGACAAAATATCAGCCTAAAGTCCAGAACAAATAGCCAGAATTCTGGTTTCAACGGACTGACAGACAGATTAAACCAATCAATTAATCACAGATACTTCTGACCTGAACTGAAGAAACCACAGAATTGGTTCCTTCTTTTCCAACTCTGCACCATGGGAAAGACCAAAGAGTTATCAAAGGACATCATGGACAAGAATGTAGATCTGCTGTAATGGATTACCTTCGGTGAGAAGGTGACAACTGCCGGTGTGAATATTTGGAATAGAAAGAAATATAAAATGACCATCAATTACCCTCAGCCTGGAGCATGACAGTGACCCAAGGCCACATAGTAGGTCACAAAGGACTCTCTAAAGAACAACGGTTTCTCGACCAAGTACTAAGTGATATTTTGCTTGGGGAAAAACATAACATGCAAATGAATTTATAATTTATGTGTTTTTTTTCTGGGGTTATTGATTGATATTCTGACAACACTAAAATGAAGCTAAATGAACCTATTAGAGTCTGTTCATTTGAAGATGCTCAGATTTTCATCAGGAGTGGCTGGGATGGACAGGATTAGAAATGAGTAAATCAGAGGGAAAGCTACGTTTGGAGACAAAATTAGAGAGACTGAGATGGTTTGGACGTGTGCAAAGGAGGGAGAGTGCATATTTTAGATGATGACTATTTAGTTCTCAGGCAGAAGAAAAAGACAAAGTGAAAGAGGAGCACTGATGTTTAATGAATGTAATAAAAGAGGACATGGAGGTTGGCAGGAAAGAGGAGGATGCTAGAGCATGAGGCAAATAGTTTGATCCCTAAACGGTCTGAAAAAAGAAGCAAAAATTTTTGAGCCAACCCTCATTTCTTCATAGTTTAGTCTTAAGGAGCCAGACTATCGTTCTTTAAAGTATTTTTTCATAGCTTCTAAGGAGAAGAGCCGAAAGAAGACTACATGCACCCATGGCACAATCAGAATCTCTCAGACTGGCACAATCTAAGGCATAAGACCATGAACAGAATATATCATATGTTAAGGCAAGTTTTAAATTGTAGAACTGACTTGAGTAATATATACTGCACTGGGTGGGCATTAGTCATCCATTTACTTGTCTGTTTTATGCTGGCTCTAAGGTTAGGCAATCATTTCCTTAAGCTATTTGCTTACAAACAATTCTTAACCTCTTATTTGTATGTGGGTGGAGTGCCTACAGAAGTCCATCATTATCCGTCATAGTAGATGTTCAAGTTTCTATTTATTTCCTTTGAAAGAAGTCCACAGAAAATAAAACAGAACAACATCAGAATTAGGGCAGGGCAATACGGCCAAAAATATTTATCACGATATATATTTGATATAACTGACGATATAACTGACGCGAGACAAAACACTTTACAACTCCAAAACTTTATTAGTGCAAAAAACAAACAAACATCAATGTATTTTCACTTAAACAAGCAACTGTTTTTATGTGCATTAAAGCTATATAAAATTTTAACAGCGCAAATGCAAAAGTTATTTTTGACAGGCATTTCCAGTGGAAATGGGCCGACATATCCTGAGCATAGCGATGTACAATATCGACAAAACTTAAAAAGAGGTTATAGACAGACACAATACGGTAATATTATGCTAAAGCACAGTACGTATCGCTCCGACAATCCATCAAGCTGTGCTGCTTCGTAGCTTACCAAAGTCGTATTGAAACTAGTGCTGTCAGTGTTAATCTTGTTAAAATGACGGCAAATCTCCGTTAGCGAGTTAACGCGGATCGCCGCATGCGAGGGGCTGGACGGCGCTAACGTGTTGACGCCGTGCAGCCCCAGGTTTTTCGGCCCGCTTGAATGTTCTACCAAAAATTGTGCTTTGGTGTCTATCTGATGGATGAATAATAAACCAGTGCCACACTACTGAAGTTGGCACCATTTTTACAAACCAATTCAGGTTCATCTGTTTCATTCAACAATCTGCTTTCGCCCTGCTCATTCTCCCTTGCCGCCATACTTTTTCCGCCATGTGTGTATGAAAACAAAGGCACTGCCTTTGTTTTAAACATATTCCATTGCGATATTTCATTTTCTTATCGTTGCCTAACATTATGTTATGACCGGCTGTGTGCATGCAGGAATAGGACCCAAGGTGCAGACGCTCGGAGGCAAAACTTGAACTCAAAACAGCTTTAATGCTAAACTCAAATGTAACATAACTGGATATGTCAAAATAAACTTACACCGGAAGACTGACAGAACACACAGCAAGTAGATCGCGACACGGACACAGAGAAACACAGGGCTTAAATACACAGATACACAAATACACTGCAACAGAGGGAACAAAGACATGGGACCAGGGAAGACAGACACTGACTGGACACAGGGATATAGCAACTAAGGATTACACAGAGACATAAACCATAAGACATAACTCTAACGAAGAAACCAAAGAATAGAAATGATAAATAATACATAAACTCAAAACCCTGGGTCAACAACCCAGGCATCCTAACACATTATACCAGCATTACCGTGAACGGTATGATATGGCCCAGCCATATCATACCGTGCAACATCCACAAAAGCTAAAATCAAAAAATCAGGAACCAGTTCAAAAAGATTTGGACAAACTGCACAGCTAAATCCAAGCTGACCTCACCTGATGCCACATGCACGTAGAGCTGACCACGTTTACTTCCATATGTGTTAGATGCTTCACACTGATAAAGGCCATTTATATCAGAGGTCAGGCTCAGCAGTTGTAGCTTTGCACCATCTACTTTGACAGCAGACTCCAGCAAAGACTGGCCAGATCTGGAAAAACATGAACGAGACCTGAACGTGAAATGTACAGAGAAGGCAGAAAAATGTGAGTTGTGCTAAAAGCTAAACATCTACGTTAATGGTGGCAGTTTTATAAATTATGGTCGACATTGAGTGGATGGATCTATGCAGGTCAGATTTTTGGAAGCATCCTTCATGTTTCTTTAAAACTAAAATGAGGTCACTTCAGCCTGTGCAGCTAGTTTTAACCCTCTCAGGCTCAAATTAAGTTTTTGTTGCTAATGCACAACCAAGTCCTGCAGTGGTACTTCTGAGTAAAAAAAACTTTATAAAATATGTATGTGGGGTAATCAGGTTGTTAGTTTTTAACTGTTGCAAATCGGCAACGCCTGCCTCAAGAGGGTTAACCACAGGCCTGCTTAAAAACAGCAAAACCAGTGGAACTATGAGGATATTGTGTGCTCACAGTCAACTGTCTTGTTTGGTGAACACATTGATCGACTTGTACATAGAACTTCAGATAATGTCTCTCCTCTTTGTCTCCTGCTTACCTCTGCAATCCAAGACAAACATTTTAATCAGATTGCAGCTTATATGCCTAAAGTGCTCACACTGAACTTTCATCTGATATTATAGTTTGCAGCTTATTGTCCAAAATTCACTCTAAACACTCTAAAACCATCTTTACTGACATGTGCTTGGTGATAACACCCTTTCCTGGGGGGTGGCTGTAGCTCAGGAGGAAGAGATGGTCATCTACTGAATGGAAGGTTGGTGGTTTGATCCTTGGCTCCCCCAGTCTGCGTGCCAAGCATGCTTGGGGAAGATACTGGCCAGATACTAAAAAGTTGCATCCATCGGAGTATGAATATGTGTGAATGTTAGTTAGTGAGTACTTTAAAAGCATAGAAGAAAGTGTTTATGTGAATGGGTGTGTATAAAGCGCTTTGAGTGCTCTAGGAGAGTAGACAAGCACTATAGAAGACTCAGTGCCTTTAATATTACCACTCCCGTGAAATGAAATGAATATTTCAACTGAAACCAATATTCAAACTACTTTACCTGCTCCAGATAAAGTTTGCATTTGGTTTGGCTTCTGTCACACACTCGAACGAGTCCTCTGAAATCACGCTAATGTTCACTTCTGTGGGAGAAACTGCAAAAAAAGAAAGAATGAAAGACCTGTGTTAATATGTAAAAAACAAACAAGCAAAGAAATGCATTTTGGGTACTTTTCATGTAGTTTCAAGGAGAGATCCTGTCATACACATTCAAGCATGTTGGTGCTCTGTTTAAAAGCATGGCCTTTATGGGGATTTCAACCAGAAATAGAACACCACAGATGAACCGTGTCATTTAAAAAAAGAACCCACACAACTGGAAGCACATGCTTTAACTTTGAAAACAGCCTCTAGTATTTTTGCTTCACTGGACAGATCTGAAACAAATGAAGTCATTGTCAAGCTTTACAAACAGGTTTAAGCTAGTCTGTGCACCATGGTGTCGTGTCACTTGCCTTTAGCTGCTGACAGTTAATTTTTAACCTGAACATCTGCACTCTTACCGAGAGCAAATATATAGTGCAAACCTATATTTCACATGACCAATGTAAATAGTGCATTGCACAACTGCTAGTAAGTTAAAAAAAAACACAGTTGAACTTTGATTAAACAGACATAGTTTCAATTCTACTTTTCCCCTACCAAAGCCGTGCTGGTACACACACTGATGCACAACTTTATTGAGTTTTCTGCATTTCAACTGAACTGGGTGGTTCTGTCTCAGGACACAGATCAGGTTCCATTACTCGTCTCATCATTTGCAAAATCTTTATCCAGCTATTGTGACAACATGAGTGAATGACAGTAGCATGAGAACAAGGATAAAGCTGGTATCCCATACTGGGAAAAACAAAAATCAACAAATTAACTCATGAACAAAGAAAAAAAAGCAAAACCATGTCAACTCTTAACACTTAAGGTTACCTGAAAGTATGAAGTTTTGAGGGTTTATGTCTGCTTTTGTTCAAAACAAAGATGCAGGGTATAGTTTTAAAAAAGTGCAGCTATTACTTTTATTTTATCCATAATTGATGAAGCTATTTCTGTTGCATGAGTAGATAACACAGATCAACTGGTAGCAAGTAATTAAGTTATATAGTATTGCTTTGCAGTTGCAGTTTAATCAGTTAATCCTGGGTGTGCCTGTGTACTTTTAATATTTGATTTAATAATCAAAATTGTTAAGTCAACAGTATAAAAAAAAGAAGACAAATATTAAACTACATCATCAGCTGATACTCACAGTAGATCTGTATAGTGAAGGAGAGACTTCTGTCTGTAGACAGTGAGCCACCACTGATGACACACTGGACCTGGTGACCGTTAATCTCTCTCGTAGGAACACCAAACAACGAGCTGACAGTGGTAGTTGTATCGTTGTCATACTGGGTGGAGTTTGTTGTCGTCCTCACTTTGTCTCCCAAAGCACCAGTGAGCCACCTCACCTCTGCAGGAGGCTTCGATCCAGCAGCCGTGCAGGTAGCAAATAAAACCTCTTCAGTGCCCAAAGTGGGAAGATTGTCCTTGATGTTTGTGAAAGGAGGCACTAGGAGAGTTACAGCACACAATCAGTCAACATGCGAGCAAAATGGTAAAATGTCTGTCTCACACACAAACACCCACAATATTTGAAATAAAGTTTTGTTTTATGTTTTTTATACCAAGCAAGTTTAGAGTTATCTCAGTCTTCTGATTTCCACTGGGAAACAAGGTGAAGATGCATGTGTAGCTGCCTTCATCCTTCAGGGCAACACTGGATAACTGGAGAGTTCCATTATTGTTGTTAAAATTCCCAATATATTTAAATCGATCATCACCTCCATTGACAAACTGCACTCCCTCTCTGGGTAGGATAGTGAGGAAATTGTCATTGTGAGGTTTTTCTCTCGTCTTCCTCTGCCAGGTAATCTGTGTAAGGTCATCATTGGTACCAGTGACATAACATGATAAGATAGCAGTACCTCCTTGTTCCACTGTCACACTTTCACCAATCACTTGGAGAGCTGTAAAAAGCATTCAGATAAAAATTTAATGAATTCTTTTGTGTGTGTATGTGTGTGAGAGAGAGAGGTTGGGGGCGTAGATAATAAATGATGATACACAACCATTCAGTTTGATGAACCACAAAGTTTGATTAAAAAAAAAACAACAACAACAACAACATAATAAGACCCTGCAGCGCACATTGACGCCATATGTCTTGTAAGCCAAATCTCTGAAGCGTCAATATTAAAATAAGGTGCTGCAGTGGACAAATATAACATTCAAATTCAGTTCATTGTAGCCTAGTCACTACAAAATACCTTCTATATCAGCACATAGAAGAGACACGATCACGAGAAGGACACGTAGTAGCGCAGAGTCACATATGGCCGGTATGTTGTGGCAGAAGCTGCCAAAAAAGGAAGCAGCTCCATCCATCCGCTAATCATTGCTGTCCACTAATCATAATATTTACACATTCCAACTTCCGGGAGAAAAAAGTCCACAGCCCAAAAATGTTAGAGGACCGATGATTCTCTTGGGAGTCTTGCAGACAGAAAGAAGGACGCGGGCTGAAAATGGCTGGATACGGACTAGTGATGCGCGAATCATGAACGAATCGTTCAATACTCGAGAATCACTTTACTGACTCATGAATCATGATTCACAAGCTCAACTGACTCACTGACTCATCCCTGTTGCTGTTAGCAGCAATGTATCTAGCTTATAATTAAAATTGTGGTGAAAAACACAACATCCAGTATCTTAACAAAATAATTTCTGCTCTGAACTGGCAGAAAAAACCCTGAATAGAAGCTCACATCAAGACAATAGCTCCTCGGTTCACAGTAGCATCGCTCTGCTAACATGCTAACAGCACATTTGAGCTACTCACCCCCTCCCTTACTGTGCTGAATCGTAAGCGTAAGCGAATCACTCAGGACTCACTCACCCCCTCCCTCCTGGCTCACAGCTTCTTCTTCTTCTTGGTTGGCAACCAATGTTAAGGCGCATTACCGTCCCCTGGCTCACAGCTCAGTAGACATTTAGATGAGAAAATATATACTTAACACATTTAAGGAAAATACTAATAAAATAAAAATAAACAAAATAAATGTTTATTAAGCAATTTTGATAGGAAATTGCTTAATTTTAGAAATGTTTTTGCTATTTTTTGCTCTATAAAATAGTTGTTTTCTTTTAGAATCATTCATCTTAGCAGTAAGATTTACATGAAAAGAGAAACAAATTAAGTTTGAGTGAAAATGTACATTTTTTGCACTCTCTGGTCAACTAACTCAGTGAATCAAATGACTCAAAAATGCGATTCACTTTGGTGAGTGACTCATTAAAACTCGATTCAGTAAAAAGAATCAAATTTACCATCACTAATACCGACAGTGACACACAGAGGGGAGATAGAGGGGGGAAGGGGTGGGCGGGTGGTGGAAATAAAACCTTTCACACATGAGATGAATTAAGGATGTAGCTTTCTGTTGAGCCTTTTAAACGGCGTAACCGACGGAAACACACATGGCTTTAAATGTACATCAAAACAACGGCGATCACAGGGAGGAACAAAATCCTTGCTGTCTGCACTGCCTGAGAAAAGAGTGGGTTTTTTTGGTTTTTGTAGCACTCTCGTGTGATGCGACGAGCCAATAATCACTCTCGATGTTAGTCCGCTGTAAAACTTTAATGCGTACGCCAGCACACGACAAAGAACACCGGAAGAACAAAACTCCCCTCACCATACTATTCCGGTTGGACTAGTCCCCCACAGTTATGGCAGGTCTGCACAAACAAATATTGCATGGTGATCATTTAACCAATGATCTACAGTTTTCTTTTCAGGGGTGCATTCAGGATTTTCCTTAATTGGGTGGCACAGGACCCAAAAACCAGGCAGAGGGGCTCACATGAAATCTGAATAAAACACTGGGCGCCATTTTCAGGTTAGTATACACCACTGTGTCCTGTTGTCAAGAAAACATGGTGCTGCACAAGGGTTTAAGTATCATTTGTGTTGGATAATTGTTTTACAAAGCAGGAATAATGTATTTAGATTTTATCCTTCAGTAAACAGAAAATAGTGAAAGCTTCTTAGGTAGGATGCTTAGGTAATTCACCTCTGGGAGATCATAAAATAAAAAAATATATACAAATTATTATATTATTATTAGCTGACATTATTGGAATTTTCCTCCTCAATTTAGATGATGCAGTAAAACCAAGAGAAGTGTGATGAATGTGAGTTGATTTCTTGGCACTACCTTATCAGTGATCAGCCAGAGACCATTCATGTGTAAAGCTTCCAAGTGAAGCTTCACTTAGTGTCTTTAAGGTAGTTAAATATTTATCCAGCCTCTTTGTTTGGTTTTGCATTCTGTGGACAGTCCCAGTGCCTTGTGTCACAGTCAGCTGCACAAACACATCAGTGTTATTTGATTTGCATGAAGGATTTAAATTAAAAGGAGGCTGTTCTCTTTGCATTGGGTGAGTATGGAAAGTGAAAAGCCATCCGTGAGCCTCCAGTAAGTCTAGAAATACAAAAAAGGCACAATTGCTAGTGCTTATAAGCTGATCTGTAGAGTGTTTCCTGTTTTCATTCTCATTTCATGATGGCAGGTGATGGACAGATTCACTGAATATACACAAAATGCTTCAAAATAGCAACTATATCCGCATCCTTTAAAATTGTTCAGTTTGACTGAATTCAGTCTTTACATTTTTTGATTCAGCTAACAGTAACTAACAGTAATTAACCTGTAATACAATAAATTACAAGAATCCATCTTAGTCAAACATTACCATTGGTTTTTTTTCTTTTTAATCACACTTAAAGAATTGGTGGTAACCAAGTTATCAATTTAGGAATATATTGTGGCATAACAGACAAACTGTCATAAGCATATTGTAACTCATTACATGCAGTTATAGTCATAGTTAAGTGAAATCTTTAGTGTAAATGCAAGCTTTGAATTTTTTATGATTGTTATTCATAAAACAAAAAAAATCCAAAAAAACATCTCTGACTTACTTTGATAATAGAGTGTCAGCATTTTATTAGAATGTACATGTGCTGTAGGCTGAGTGGATTTTAATGTATTGTAGGCAGATTCATCTGCTCTTGGGGCCTCTGGGAAATAAAGCAACAGCTAAAAGCAACTATTTGTAGGCCTAAATGATGTTTTCTTCCTTTCTTTTTAAAAACCATGCTGTGGAAAAACAAGTGAAAATATAATGACTCACTCAGTAAATGCAGGCTATACTGTGTCGTGGTAATGTTTGCAGTGATGGATGTTACAGTGGTGCAGGGCAGGCCGTGGTATCCTTGGTCACTAATGGGTTAGGGCCTGGTGGCAGCAGAGACATCATAAAATAGATTTATGGGACAATTGTGCAACAGCAAAAATCGTTACAGAGCTGTACCTTCAAGGGGATACTTCTATACATGGGGTTTTTATGTATCTTGCTTGCTTCTTGGAGGAGTCATCAATTAAAAATTTAAATGCTACCAAATTCCATTTTGATTCTACCTTTATCCCAGATAGAGGTTGAAGAGCAGCCATTATTGCTAAGCTAACATCTTCTTCTATACTATAACATTTGTGTAAATCAACACAGGGCAACAGCAGCATAGGTCAGCTTACCAGTGACGCATTTGCAGTTGAGTACCTCACCTGCTACATCCCTCTTTAAACCCTTCTTTACTTCTTCTCTCCAGTTAAGTTCATGGTGTAGAGCGCCAGGGGTGTTTTCCTGTTCAGACATCCAGACATCAGATCACTCAGGTCAAAACTGACTTAATCTTCCAAATTAATGAGGTACAAGATCAGGACCTTTTGAAAAAAACAAACAAACAAACAAACAAAAAAGGCTTCTTAGTCTTTATGAACTGTAACATGTCTCCTGTTTTCATTCTTTTTAAATCACTGGAATTAGAATGTAAGTCATCTAGTCTGGCAATTGTTAGTTGCATGGGCTTGTTTTTAATAGCTGCTCCTTCCTCCTCATTGATCTAACAGTGCCTCTTTGTTTAGATTCCTTAAACCATTTCCTTTTGTCTAGGATTCTCACTAACAAGCCTCTTTTTAATTTTTATTTAACCTTTATTTATACAGGTAGTCCCACTTAGACTGGGCTCCATACCATCTAATCCTGCAGATGATCTGCAGGGAGTATGCACAACTCCATGCTGATCAGGGCGGATCTACAGGGGTGGCATGGGTTGTAATCTCGTGCCACCTCTAGTGGTAACCTGATTTTACAAATACAGTGTTGTTTATTAAAATAAGCTAGCATTAGCACTTTGAGCCTAGCTACAATAAACATTGAATATAAATTCTAAAACTGCATAATGTATTGCATAGTGCGTGCAATACACGCCACACGTGAAAAGACCAAGGAAAACTGAGTAAACGATAAAAACGATAACAAAATAACGCTGAAAAACGATAAAAACCCTGAAAACTATACATTTCACACCTGAGCCTCAACTCTCGCGGCCCGGTACCAAGCGACTCACGGACCGATACCAGTCCCGGGGGTTGGGGACCGCTGATTAAGAGGACCCGAGGGAAGCTCGGAAAAGCTAAGCAGAAGTTAATTGGAGAGGAGAGTGACGGCCGTTGGTTGAAAAGAGAGGTAAAAAAAAACTTCAGTGGTGTGAAAACATTATGGGTTCGCGGAGTCAGACGTGGATCAAGTAGGCATTACACCTTTCTTGGCCGCTACTTCGAAGCACATCTGTCCTGGGTGCTGCACAACAACATTGAATATTTAGTATTTACTGCTGTTTACACTTAGCTAGATTAATGCGATGGTGTTGTGTTTAGTATGTTGCTTTGTTTTTTTTGCTTGTTTTCTATTTTTCTCTCAACAGGTGATCCAGGAGATTTTTTTTCTCCCCCCCGTTTCTCACTGTCCCTCTCCCCTTCTGTTTTTCCTTTCCTTCCTCTTTCTTTCTTCCTTTCCTATCCCTCACTCATGTCTGTCCCGTCTGTAAAATCTGAAAATAAAATATAATAAATAATAAAAACAAAGATCGACCAAATGGACCAATACGGCAATGCCACGATGATCCATTTGGCAAAGTAAATCCATTGGATATCCTTGTTGGTCTTCAGACAACAATTCTGATGGCTAAAGAACCAAATGGGACAGGCAAAAAAAAAAAAAAAAAAAAAAAAAGACGTGGATCAAGTAGGCATAGTGTGTAAACTTTGCTACAATGTCGTAGCTGCCATAATCGAGCAGCCCTACTGGCAAGTTTACATCACTCAGATGGCTTTATTGGAAAAGGTTAAATAAGTCGCTGGGATGAGGAAGATCTGGGCATGTCTAAAACTGCAGCTCAAATGGATAAGTGGTAGCAAATGATTGGATGGAAGCAAACAGAAATCTAAATGTAATAATATGGAAACAGGATTTTGGAAGAATTTCTGAAAATGTTTCCCCCAGTATATGGATAGGAGTGCAATACTGTGGACAGTTTCCCTTTAGAATACAAAAGATTTTTAGCAATTGTACTGATAGTGCAGATCTATAGTTTCAGATCACCTACAAAGACACAATGAAGCTAATAAAAAGTTTAGTTAGCCAACTCAACCAGTGGAATTACAGTAAAAATCTCTCTCTCCTCACAGCACGTGAGAGACTGAAGTTCTGTCTCATAAGACTTATAATTATCACGTATTTCCTGTTTTTGTGAGAGAAGTCAGTTCCCAACCTCATGATCACATGCTGAGTTATGACACTTTGGTCTGTGTATCAAATTTATCCAAAGTATCCAAATGTGATCCTAAAAACTACCTGAAAAGCCTTCAGTTGATTCAGCATGCTGCAGAGTACTGACAGTGACTAGAAAAAGAGAGCATATTTCTCCCATACTGGCTTCTCTTCATTGGTTCCCTGTTAAATCCACAATCATATTTAAAATCCTTCTCCTCATATACAAGGTCTTGAATAATCAGGCCCAGTCTTGTCTCAAAGACCTCATAGGTCTGTACCAACCCAGTAAAGCATTTTGCTCTCAGACTGCTGGTTTACTTGTGGTTCATAGGATATTTAAAGGTATTGTGGGAAGCAGAGCCTTCAGCTTTCAGAAGCCACTGCCTTGGGTGCAACCTCATGAACAAAATTATCACTTTGGGCCAGACTGCTTTAATGTTGCAAACCATGCCAGTCCTAAAAATATAACACTGTGCAGACATGGATCAATATTCTGCTCGGGTTTTTTGATTTTGTGCAAGACTGAGATGTGCAAGCATGTTTTTTAAATTTTTATGTTTTTAGCTATAACTTTATTTGATATTAAAATAAAACAAATAAAATACATGTTAACTTTTCTGAAGTAAATAAGCTATCTTATTTATACTAGGAATACTAGGAAAGTCAAGCAGTTTCTTCTATGTGGACTTCGCTATGAGTTTAATTTCTCTTTTCTTGTTAATGGACCATCCTACCTTCTTTACTCTTTGCTCAGCCAACCAATTCTAGGAAGCAAAAAGGCTTATAGGTACCCTGTCAGGGAAACATTCTATGGTGATAGGTTAATCATTATTTCAAACAAAACTAAGTAAAACTACTGTTGTCTATGGCCCCTAAGGGATCAGTCATGATCCCTTAAAATCGTCAGCTTTTCCTCCCACACGGTGCCAATGCCAGCTCCACCTTGAATTTCATTGAGACAGACATTTCATCTAGCTGCCACTGGAATCCACCCTTAGTGCTGGGAGTTTCCCACGATGCACTGAGCATTTCTCCTTTCTGACCTCTTTTCATTCACTATGTGTTTACACAACCAGCCTGAGCCAGAGACTTTGACTTGCCTTAAGCTTGTATACTCCTAACCAACAAACAACACAAAACAGATGATGAAATAGATTTTTACTCACATTACAATGAAAGCTTTTGTGTCAACAACAGTGAAATTTGCTAGTTAGCCTTTTACATTTTGGAGCAGTTTCTGGAAGGGGAAGCAGTGACTCTAACTAGCTTAGTTATCAAAAACTGTAGATAATGTCACAGTACATTTAGAGTATAACTCTTTCCTTATCACAATGTTTAACAATAAAGCAAACTGCTGAATAATAATAATAATAAAATAAAATTTTAAAAAGGGGACACTTGTCACAGTATAGCACAAACTAGCAACTGGGGATTGGTCCATCAAGGCCTCTACGTTTTATCCACATTACACTGGACCACCACAGATCCTTCATCAGATGATCTTGCCCGATGTGGCTCCTTTGGGCTAAGCCTGGTCAGGGGCCATGTACTACAGAGGTGACTCTCAACAAGCCCCTTGCCTGAGCCTGGGTCCAGGTTGGAGCCATAGTAACTGAGATATGGTCGTTGGACCATTTTTGAATTTTTCATCAAAGAAGTCTGTTAAATTTCACTTGTTCCGGTTGCTCACCCGTGAACGATTTGCCTTGAGGGGCAAATTGCCCCTGACAGCATAGTTCCTGGGATAACTAGGGCATACAAACCTCTCCACCATGATAAGGTGGCAATTCCTGTCTGTAGTTATGTTGTTTCCTCTCCAGTGCACTGTTGTCACTGCTGAAGGATGGCATGAGTCATTGGAGCCATTTGACCAATCTGTGTTATGAATCAGTCAACTGAGTTGAGTGTATGGAGTTAAAGGTCTGGATGAGGACAAAAAAAGGAAAAAAAACAATAACATAAAGATTAAAATATGATATTAGGGTCATTCTCCTGGGTCTTTAAAACTTTTGGACTTTCAAGTTTTGTAGTTCTGCTTATTGTTAAATAAATAGTCTCGGTCGTTGTGTCCTAGGGCAAGACACTTCACCCGTTGCCAACTGGTGGTGGTCAGAGGGCCGGTGGCGCCAGTGTCCGGCAGCCTCGCCTCTGTCAGTCTGCCCCAGGGCAGCTGTGGCTACAATGTAGCTTGCCATCACCAGTGTGTGAATTTGTGTGTGAATGGGTGACTGACTAAATGTAGTGTAAAGCACTTTGGGGTCCTTAGGGACTAAGTAAAGTGCTATACAAATACAGGCCATTTACCAAATATTAATATCACGCAAAATAATAAATAATCTTAGTTTACTTATTCTTTAGGTTTTTAACTTCATATTTCAGAGAAGTGTTTTCTCTGTTCCTCTTATGTGTAGTGTATGCGTTCTGGTGATATTTGTGTGTTATTATTCGTTATTCCTCCTCTGCCTCATTGTGTTGATTGTCTACTTGTGCTTGTTTGCCCCGGCTGTGTCCACTTCCCTTGTGTATCTTGTATGTCAGTATACTGATCAGATCAATGATGGATCAGAGAAACCTGATCTTCCTAACTACTCATGGAAAATACATCTTATTGTGTTTTTTAGTTAAAATAAAAATATCTGCAGCAGCCAAGCTTCAATTTTCTTAAAGTTAATAATTATAAAAATAATAATGATAGTAAACATAAATCCAATAGAGAAGCATCTTTTATCAGTAAACTTTTTAAAAATCCCTTTAAGTTGCTTTATATTAAATTTTACTAGTGCAAAACTTGTGCATTCACTGTCAGGAACACACAAAAGGCAGGCCTGTATTATTTATTACATAGTGTGCACTATGTGGCAATCTGTCATCAGACAGACTGATTAATGCATTCAGTGGGTTTGTGTTGTGTGAATGTTGTGTGGTCTAAGTGCTGCATTATAACTACTATCTGCGTGGGCTTCAGTACCACAGAAGTCCAATAGGAAAGCTCTATCTAGTCTTTAAGTGATGACATGATCAATCCTGCTTCCGGGCCCAAACTACTCTGCGTTGTGTTGTTAACATGTTTTAATGCTTTGTATCTTGTTCTATTTAATCTCAACAACTCCCTAAAAACAGTCAGTGATCACTGTCGGCCTCTCTTTTTTATTACCGCTAATCATTTTAAAGCTCAGTCTTTTTAACCCTTACAATGCAACTACAGCACAGCCCATGCAGCAGTATATTAATGACTAACCTCGTATTGTGGATGGATTATCTCAGTTTTTCTCCTGACTGACGTTTGGTCTGTTTCCAGCATCCTGCTATGCGATTACATTTGTCCCTAACCCCTAACCCTCAAATTAACTTTTATGGAGTGGAAAAAAATTCATCCTCCAGCTTCAATGTGTTTATATTATGCTAACATAGCCGTGTCGCAAGCGATCACCTAGCACACCATTATATACCAGCTAGTCCAACTTCAGTAACCCTACAAACATCACTGCTGTTTACTTTCCTGTCTTCATTTATTTTGGAAGTGATAGCAGATCTGTACGTTTTATTTTGTTTCAGAAATCTCTCAGTCAGAACATGGTGTATTATATTTAGATGGAAACTAGCGCGCCAACTCCCTGCTAACTTCTAACTCTGTTAAATTTAATAAAATCTGTTTTCACGAATGCCTGGATGTCAAACTCAATTGATACACCTGGTAAAGCAGCCACACTGATCATTTAATTAAAGATGAAAGAATTTAGACAGTTTTTACCACTGAGAGGAAAATAGGACAGAAAAACTGAGCTTCAATCAGCACAACCAGACAGACCAGCTACAACTGCATTCACACAGTGGCTGTATAGTGTCATGGTGCTTTTCAAATACATAATGTGCAAAAAAAAGACAAAATGTAAAAGTCTGAGTAAGCTTAAAATTTGACATTGTATCCTTAAGGAGAGGTCGTACTAACCAGCGGAGTCTACAGTTACCACATTAATAATACAACTGATGAAAGTAGTTCTGACTGGTGTAAACAAGAAACGGAAACCAAGTAAATATTTCAAGAACCTTTTTATGATTCTTCAAAAGGAAGAGACATGCTAAAGCTACATCCTGAAGGTCTTGGCAACGACAGGCAAAATTAGAGAAAATCAGTGAACAAATAATTAAAATATTTCACTGTATTTCTATCATTAAGCAGGAATCATTTCACATTACTGTAATTTAACACATGGCAGACAGGACAAGAAAGGCAAACAGTGCTTGCCTTGTCAAATCGAAAAATACACATAAATTAAAATGTACCAAAGTAAAACAATTTTTCTCCTTTCATCTTGAACAGTGTTGCTATAAAGTTCCCCACCTGTCTGAATCCATCCTTTACATTACTGCCATCCTGTGGTAGCTGTTGGCAGTTGTTCTTGAAAGCTGTGTTGTTTGTTTCAATCTTCCAAAAGATTGCAGCTCTCTGTTTTGATGGTGTGTGGTGAATGAGGACCCAGGATTGCAGACATGGAGGCAGCACAGAGGAGTTTCAGCCAAAGGAGAGCCTTTTAATGAAAAGGAAGCTAAATACAAACTGTCTAACTAACAGGATCACAATTTGAACATAACGTACAAGTATAAGGGAAGACAGACACAATATATACAAAGGAAGGTGGTTAGGAGAAGTGGACACAGGGAACATGGGAACACAGCCAGAGAAACATAGACATGACAAGATGGGAAGCAAAGCAGAACACGAGGCACATGAGATGACGACTACCAAAGTAAACAGGAACACACAAACGCTGAGACACGGACACAGAGATGTGAAGAGACAGAGAGAGCGAGAGACATGACTGAGGAAACAGGTAGTCTTGTCTCCATGCTTATTAACCTGATTTTACAGTGAGACATTGAGGACAAGACACAGAGACGACACAAAGACATGAACGCAACCTATTATCAAACAAGACACTGCGAACTAGAAATACAGATAAACTCAAGACTAAACTAAGACTAAGAGTCTAAACTCAAGCTCTGACAACTATGAGAGGAGATGGCAGTATGTTTAACCAGCTGCTTTTCCACCAGTCCACTGTCATTTTTCATTACATTTTAATTCACACTGTTGATATTGACAGTCAACCATGTTCTTCAAGCTTTTTATTTGAGCTGATTTATACTATTAATGTATTTTAATATACTTAAAACTAATCAAGCTGTAGGCCTGTTTTTTTCTTGGGGGGGGGGGGGGGGGGGGGTTTCAGTATACAAGGTATATACCTTCAGGCGACTGTTGATCTGTTTCTTTACCAGCTGACTTTAAAATGACATGTTGGTGGAGCCTTCAGTCCAAATAATGTTCATCTTTGCTGTCAGAGAGATTCCTGAGGGATCATACGGAGCATTTGTTTAGACCTGTATTTAATTTCAACTGAAAATGCAAATACTTTCAGTGTCTGCAGATTTAACAAAGAACATTTAAACTTCTATAACACTTAACACACACATTAATAAAATGTTTTTTTTCTTGTAGCTCAGCTCTTTCAAGTAAGATAGATGTAGTAAAATGCCTTGTACACAACTAAAACTATAATTGAGTCTCCAGTAAACTGCACAACAGTAGTTAACATTAAAATATATAATTAATCCCAACATTTTTTTCAGAGACTTATTTAACTGTGGGAGAAACAAAAGTGAGCTATGAAGTATATGAACAAATTAACTGTTACTAACCTCTTGATCTCTCTGTAGGTCTTCTTCCTCTGGTCCGTGATCTTTGTTTCTCACACTCCCAGATGTTTTGTGTCATGCTGCTTGCCACCATGTTGGTTTAAAGACCTCCTACTGTACAAAATAGCGACACAGTATTCACAGAGGCTGCAAATCAACTTTTAAAATGTTGCCTCTGTACACCAGAACAGTAGATTTGAAATAAAATGATAAAGGTACAATTTAATTGCAGACTCAGTTGCAACTGAAGGAATTGAGCAAAAACTTCTGTATTACCTGCAGCTGAGATTCAACTTGACAAATAAATATAATCATAAACTAAGTCGGAATACGAACTCTTGGACATCATCAAATTCATTTCTATCTTTTTACTGCATTTGTCTTCAGTGACAGTATATTTGTTCATGGCTTCCCTTTTATAAAGAGGGAAAAGGCCATGTAGCATGTGGTTCAATTGGGGTAGACTAGCACAATTGCATACTTATTGGACCAAAGGCCGCTTCTTCAGGACCACTGAGGGTATCACACATGACAGTCTCCCCACTAAGAATAGCAACTACAGCCTCTGAGCTAACTACAGTTTGTTAACCTAGACAATGAGGAGAATGTGCTGGACAGGTGAAGAGAACGTTTAATATTTCTATTGCACCAAGCTAACTAATGCACTTTGCTTTTTGTAACAATGTAACAAAAATGTGATTTGGCCCCTCGTAATACTGGAAAAAACAAACAAACATCCGGATATCTATACTGATATGGACTGGGTAATGTGTAAGGAACAAATGGATGTCACATTGTTCGATGGAAATGAAAATGATCTACCTACAGAGGGATAAATTCAAAGACACCCTGAAAATCAAAGTGAAAAAAAAAAGATACAGCAGTTTTTTGGGTTTAGGAGAGTGATTAGTACCAATTCTTTCATCTGCCTGCATATTCTCGCCTATTAAGGTCAAGCATTATTGTATAAGAGGAGGAAACCAGGATCAAATGAACCAGCGTAGGGCCTGACAATGTGTTCAAGGATTTCACCCTGATTCCTAATGGCAGCCTGTAGAGGTCTCTGCGTCCCTCCATGGATTTGTCTCCCCACATCATCACTGACCTACCATCAAACTGTTCATGCTAAATGATGCTACAGGCAACATAATGTTCTCCATGGCTCCTCTCTACCCTTTCATGTCTGTGACATATGCTCAGAGTGAACCTTTTCTCATCTATGAAAAGCACAGAGCACCAGTGGTGGACCTGCCAAATCTGGTATTGTATGGCAATAGCCAATAAGGCTTTCATGGTACCGGGCGGTGAAACTACATGAAAGGGCTTACTAAGGATGTCAGGCTTAGTTTAGATTAAACTTTATACTTAAGACATTAAGTACATAAGCTTTAAAATCAGAAGTATTCTGTATTATTCTAGATATTAGATACATGCAAGTTCATATATGAAGTACCTTTGAAAACATCCATGTTTATAAAAGTACCATGCTGCAGCCCCAACAACATTCAGGAAAAGCAAAACACCAAATAAGACCCCAGCAGCAGAGCATGCTCCTACAGGGACACAATAATTAAGAACATGAGAATGAGATGATTGTTCTTTCCCACTTTCATGACATTTAGTTTGTTATTTCACATTTCATTAAAAAAAGACTGAGACAATAAAGAAACATTATCTACCCAACACAAATCAAGCACATGGCTCACAAAGAATGAGATTTCCACACTGGATCAGTGGGTGACTGTGTTTATAATGAGGGTTTACAATGACTTGTGGCTTTTGGTCAACAGGATGCTGGTAGAAACTGTGCTACTGTTGGCCAAACACAGGTCACTTGAGACAAACAAAAAGAACCAATGAAATGAATGTTTCAGCTGAAACTGTTATTCAAGCTACTTTACCTGCTCCATGTAAAATTTGCACTTGGATTGGCTTCTGTCACACACTCAAATGAGTCCTCAGATTTTGCTCTGATGTTCACTTCTGTGGGAGAGACTGCAAGAGCAGAAAGACAAATAACATGAAAATAATGTTTCGCCTCTGTCTCCTACATCTTCGATCCGAACTCGACAAACTTTTGGGACTGAGGCTGATGCTGTATGGGACAGGCCATGATTCAGTCTTTAGCAATAATTGTGAAACAATGCTCTTTTTTAAAATCAGTCTAGATGTCTTTGTCTTTCAGAAAGTATTTTCCCATCTATTGTGACAACATGCTACTGTGTGACAAACAGGAGGCAAAGTCATGAGATTTGGCATGTTTCACTCCCATTCATTTAAAAAAACAAAACAAAAGAAGAACAAACTCCAAAACAAACTTTCTGGAGTTGATTAGTTTTAGTCATTTGAGGATTTTGTGAAACATCAAAGTAAAACTGCTTTTGTTTACATCATTTAATGATGTAAGGAGTCGAACCAAAGTTTGGTACATAGGATGTTTTGTCTTTACAACACGTAAGGCTTTTAGCAATGTAAGAATTGGGAAAAAGATCATATCTATCAGTCCCTCAGTAGAGCTGTAGGTATTTTGTCTTTTGTAAGTAAACTGTTCAATCGTTTCACTAACAGAGTCCTGCGACTGAGTCTGTTCATACATTGCGACAGATGTGTCCACTGGCTAATCCACTAGCAAACTTTGCAGAGATTTCCAAGAAAAAATATAACAAATACATCAACCATGGATAAAAGATAAATAATAAACTACATCCGCAGCTGATACTCACAGTAGACCTGTATGGTGAAGGGCAGGGTTTCTTCTTTAGACAGGGAGTCACCACTGATGACACACTGGACCTGGTGACCGTTAATCTCTCTCGTAGGAACACCAAACAGAGAGCTGACTGTGGTAGTCGTACCGTTGTCATACTGTGTGGAATTTGTTGTCATCCTAACTTTTTCTCCCAAAGCATCAGTGAGCCACCTCACCTCGGCAGGAGGCCTCGAGTCAGCAGCCGTGCAGGTAGCAAATAAAACCTTTTCTGTGCCCAAAGTGGGAAGACTGTCCTTGATGTTTGTGAAAGGAGGCACTAGGATACACACAAAGAGCACACAAATAAATCAGCATGCAAGCAGAATGGTGAAAGTAACTCTGTCTCTGTCTCACACACAAACACAAGAGTATTTTAAAATAAAGGAAAAAAAAGTTTACTATTAGGGGAATCTCAGTCTTTTGATTTCCACTGGGAAACAATGTGAAGATGCACGTGTAGCTGCCTTCATCCTTCAGTGCAACACTGGATAACTGGAGAGTTGCATTTTTGTTGTTAAAATTCCCGATATATTTAAATCGATCATCCTGTCCATTGACAAACCGTGGTCCTTCCCTTGGTTGGACAGTGATAAAATTGTCATTATGAGGTTTTTCTCTGGTTGTCCTCTGCCAGGTAATCTGCGTCAAATCATCATCAGTGTGGATGATTTGGCACGGTAAGATGCAAGGAGGCAGTGCCTCCTTGAACCACTGTCACACTTCCACCAATCACCTGGAGACCTGTAAAGAGCATGAAACACTATTAAAGCTCAGACCTCAGCGTAAAAATAGAAACAAGAAAGAAGCAGATTTGCATAAGGTAAAACACCAGTTTCACAATTACAGCTACAAATCCAAATAGGATCAATTTTTCAAAACCTGAACCAGGACTATCAGAGCAGCTTGGCGTCTGGTCTGGGTGAGGAATACGGAATTAGTACTGTGTAGATCTAATCAGGGAACCGAACTGAATAGTCATATTTTTTCAGTATCCTTTCAATTCAACACAATTTTATTTAGAAATCACAACAACAGTCACCTCAAGGCGCTTTATTATGTAATGTAGACCCTACAATAATAAACACAGAGAAAAACCCAACAATCATATGAGCCCCTATGAGAAAGCACTTTGGTGACAGTGGGAAGGATAAACTCCCTTTTAACAGGAAGAAACCCTCAGCAGAACCAGGCTCAGGGAGGGGCGGCCATCTGCTGCAACTGGTTGATTGAGGGAAGGAAGACAGGACAGAAGACATGCTGTGGAAGAGAGCCAGAGATTAATAACAAGTATGATTCAGTGCAGAGAGGTGTATTAACACATAGTGAGTGAGAAAGGTGAGTGAAGAAGAACTACTCAATGCATCATGGGAATCCCCCAGCAGCCTATGGTTATTGCAGCACAACTAAGGGAGGATTCACGGTTTATTTCTTATCTGTAAGACTTGGGAGAGGGAATGCTACACATGGGAAAGTTAACCTTCACAGCTTTCTCATCAAGTCCAGTCAGGAGGGTTTGTATATATGTGGTCACATGAATTAAAGTAGCAGAAGCCAAAATCTTTTAATGAGAGGAGGGTTTGCAGCTAAAACTACTAAAAGATTTTAGAAAGTTTTTCCTGAACTAATAAAAACAAGTTTCCACAAAATGACTACAGCCTGTCAATTGCCATTAAAGTAAAAATGTAACCCGAAAAAACGCACAAACATTACGCTTAGCTATTTGGTGTCCCTGCAGGTAACTAATTTTTCCCAAAGGGCTACATGAGAAACTGGAACTGCTGTGTCTGTACCTGAGCCGAACTCGATTCTTCCCAATATCAAACTGGCTCTCTCTTTACAAACTGGTACAAGTAGTTGTTTTAATGAGACAATGAAAACGTGAAATAGGCATGGCAAAAGCAATAGCATTGTAATCTCTATTTAATCAACATTCCCAAAAACAAATGTGATGCAAAATGTGCAGATTTCTGCAACATTTCGCTTTATTCAAAAAGTGTTATTCCTGTTTCGGTTGTACTTCACTTACTTCATGTTCAGTGTTTAAGTTCTTTTTGCTTGTTCAGTAAGAGAACTCTAGCCAGTTAGTCAGATTTGGACAGCATTAATTGCAACACCTGCCAGTTCATTTCATTTCAGCTTAAGCCCATCCAAGCATAAATAAAACAAACAAAATCTTTGTACGTACTGTTCGTTTCTCTGGTCAGCAGGAGCGCAGATATTGTCGCCAAACGACAGATGATCGTGGGGAAATAGCGCGACATGACTTCTCGTAGTAGCATAAAGAAAACAACACGCAGCTTCTTTTCTTCGCTTTTCGCCCTTGTTATTCCCGGATAACTGCTCTGATGAAAAACAGCCCTCCAGGCTCCAGTACTGAGTCGTGTCTGGCATCCAGATGGCGAAGGATACTTCTACTTAAGTTTAGGACAAAAAAGGGTGAAAAAAGAAGAACAATATAATATGTACATCATAGGATTATCAGAACTTGTTGCGTTTGAAAAACTCTCTCATCAGGTAGAAACAGGACCGTACGGTGGGGGTGGGGGAGAGGAGGAGTTGCATGGAGTTTAGAAAAAGTAAGATCAGGATATTCGCTACTTAAACTGTTTTACAATTGCGCTTTGTGTGTGTGTGCGTGTGTGTTAAACAACTATAAAACGTTGTTTTGAAAGCAAAAAATTTCGGATTGCAAATATGTTGCCCGCTACACCCCAACATCACACTGCTCAATCATAAAAGTCAGAATGCTAATGAATCGGGTGGGTGGAAAAAAGACAGAACAAAGATTTTATTCCTTGTTCCAACTGTGCTTATTCTACCATAAACAACAGCCCCTTCTCTATACCTCCTGTGCTCATTTTCTTTGCTGCTGCTCACTGATCATCACCTCTCTTCTTAACCTAGCTTCTAGGGTTAAGAAGAAAACTTATTATTTTCCAAATATTTATGCTATAGCTCCTCAGCTTTATCAGAAAAAACCTTTTCCTTTGCCACCTTGTTCTTTGCTGGACACCTAACAGTACACCCAGTACTCCTATCTACTTTCTTTTTAATCTTTCTCACTATCTCACTTTGTCTTTAATTCAGAGGGAAAGTTGATCCCAAAAACAATGTTATACCATCATCAGACTAAACAGACTTACAAGCAGCTCCCAAGGCTGTTTCACCGATAATCTTGTAAAAGCAGCAGGCATGGAGCTCTCTCCCAACCGTTTAAAACAAAACAAACATCACAGACAGACAGTGCCCAATTTTGTTACAAATGGTTCAAGCAAAAGAGGAGAGAAAGACTGGCCTGGTGCATGCCTTAGATATGCTAGGGGTACAGCTTAGTAGTCAAATGTAAAGGTTCCTAACTCAGAAGTACATGTGTAACAGCCATAGCAAAAGCCATCTGAAATCTCTAAGAAAGACCCTTCAATGCTAAATAGCAACTGTGGCAAATCATGTTTTTCATTTCATTCCGTGAGTTGCAGCCAAAAAAGTGTTAACAGAAGAGGGGGAAAAAACAAGGGAAGAACAACACACATTTTATTTTCACTTTCAGTTTTTGTCATAATGCTCTTGACCTGGGCGATACAGTACTGTAAGAATGTACTGCTGTTAAGTAGTAGTCACAAGCTGTAGTCCATCTTTGTAAATTTGGAAAAGCAGACATGGTGACATTGTTAAGGAGTCAGCTGGAAGTGTAATTAGATCTTCTGCAAAGTCAAGGAAAAACTATTAGGAAAAGTAGGTAGTAGTATTGAGAGGTTCGTTTTTGTTTGTTTTTTTTGTTAATATACAAACATAACTGATGAACCTCCCAGCTATGGCCATAGACAACATAAGTAAAAACTGAGAGGAGGGTGGCTGTCTCAACAGCCTTTGTATTGCACATGAAGAACTAGAATGAGTGAGTGGCCTGGATAAAGAGTGAGAAATGAAAGCACAAATAGAATTCCTTTTTTTACCTTCTTGGATCACTGAAAACATGACTTTCTTCAAATGCAGAACACTTTTCCTTGGCTTTTATGGGCTCTGTAAAACAGAAGGCAGGTTTAGCACACAAGCCAGTGTACTGCTCCTGCATGTGCTCCAGTTTAACTGAGAATTCTGTGAACTGACCATTATGGGTTATACTTTTTTGGTCCACGTGTTTTTAACAGATTTGTTATTTTTTTATAAACATTACTCAACACGTGTGGGTGTTCCAGGAAATTTAGCAAGAGTAGAGTGAAAATTGTAGCTTAATTACCATAACTATTCATAATTGCAATACACACAAGTCTTAGTTTTACTTACATTTTTAATTATTTGCTCACTTTTTTTATTCGTCTTTTTTTTTCTTAGAAAACACACTTCAGCAATTGAAACTCGTTTCCAGAGACTAAAAACAGCAGTTACACGTGCCACGTTTTAAGGTCCACAACATCTTCTGCTCCTGTCTTCATACAGTTTCAACTTTTGTTTGCATTAACTGTAATTTGTTTGAAAAACAGTCAAAACCATCATAGTCTGGCATTTTTTGAGATTGACTGGGATTGAGAAGTGCTTTTATTTGTCGGTTGCAGTTGCCCACAACTGAGATGACAGACCGTGCCAACCGTACATACAATACACAAACATCACATTGGGGAGACAGGTCAGGTAGAAAAAAGGAAAAATAATGAAATGTGTAACACGGAAGGGCAATCTAGGAGAAAAAAAGAAATTCTGCTAATACTGGTCCCCAAAAGGGAGTCAGTATGAGGAGAAAAAGAAAAACTCCATAGCACATAAAGAAAACACAGACATCACGACACCTTAACACAGTAAATCACAGACAAGCAACACTGCATCTGGGACGCTGCAATCTCACGGTTGCGCCTCCGTCTGGCCCACTGTTCACATCGGATGGGAGGAAAGCATGGGAGGCATTGGATTTGGGCGGGGGAGAGTGGGGGAGAGTGGCGGTGAGGGCGTATCAGTATCAGTGTATGTGTGTGGGGATGTGTATCCTGTGTTCAGCCTGAGAGAGTGTCCTTTCACCTATTAGGCGTAGATCAACAGTTCGCAGCCTACGCAGGTGGCCTTGAGGAATAGGGCAAGACAGTCAGTTCATTCTTGTTATCGTATCTCTGGGAAGAATTGTTGTTGTTCTCTTCGGCGTCAACCTTCAAGCGTTGTGCAGCTGGTGCCTTTTTAACCTGTTACCTGTTAAATGAAGGTTCGGGTTATAAAAAAGATAAAAACAACCACATAACAATAGCTGAACTTGAAATCACAATATTTTACCCTCAAACATTTTATTTAAGAACTATCATGCTGTACATCCTGAACTCACCCAAATACTTTTCAGAATCTCGCTCACATTAACCAAAGAAACTATGCATAAAATTAGTGCATGCATAAAAAACTCAGACAGGCTCTTTTGGGCAAAAATTGCATTCTTGGAAGAGTTCAAGGAGAAAACCACTGACTGCTGAGCAAAGGGAACACAATGGCTGGTCTCACATTTGCCAGAAAACATCTTGATGATCCCCAAGACTTTTGGGAAGATATTCTGTGAATCAATGAAAATAAAGTTGATCTTCCTGGAATGTTTGAGTCCCGTTACTGTCATGGTGGGTGGTCGGAAGGACTCAAAATGCAGACTCACAAATCGACAGTTCAGTGCATTTATTTACAGTGCAGGCAGTCTAAACAGGGAAGTAATGAATTTGCAATTGTATCTCGAGAGCAGCAGTGTGGCGGAGGTGTGGTCCCTGGCTCAGCTGCAAGGGAAGGAGTGTGCAGTGAGCTCAAAGGGGCGGTGACAGGAGGAAGGTGAGGCCACAGGTGGTGGTGACTGAACTGATGACAGTCTCTTTTCCTTTTATAGTGAAGCAAGAGACGCGCGCGGGTGTGTGAGCTGAGACCAGCCCTGAGTGGGGACTATGGCATTGTGTGTTTAACATTACAATAAACACTGAGAACTGTGAACACAGCCATTGTGTGCATGGGTTCACCTTACAAGAAGGAAATCCAGAAGGCTCCTGAGCCATGCCAAGGGGATGGCCACAGTGTGGTGGCGATTGAACTACTATATGCCATGCTTTGGTGGACACGGGCTGTACGCAGACCCTCGTGTACCAAAGCTTGGTTCACCCCGAGGCATTGCTGCAGGCAGAGTGGGTGGAGGTGAAGTGTGCTCATGGTGATA
The DNA here is from genome assembly GCF_041146795.1 of Maylandia zebra. Classification (NCBI taxonomy): domain Eukaryota; kingdom Metazoa; phylum Chordata; class Actinopteri; order Cichliformes; family Cichlidae; genus Maylandia; species Maylandia zebra. The sequence goes on along the minus strand of NC_135182.1, from coordinate 17,951,035 downwards.
TTCACAGGTATCCTATAGTGCCGTTGTTGTTAGAATATAAGCCCCGCTTCTCCGGTGAGCCTGGTGAAGGAAAGAGATGAGTTGGGGTCGGAGGTGCCAAATTCCATCATTCCTGCCTCCCTCCATTGTGATAACCATCTCACACAGGCCCTGAGAGCAGATGTTGCCAAGTTGCAACAGCGCTTTGCAGACATGTTCTCCCCCCTGTCCAGCCAAACGTCGCTCATCGAACATAATTTTGAAACAGCCTGGCGTGATGGTGCGTTTACGCCCTACAGGCGATCTGAACATAAAAGGCAAATTGTTCTGAGGAAATTGACTGAAATGCTGAAAATCACAGTAATAGAAGAGTCAGAGTCGGTCAATGCAGAATCCTGCTCTACCTTCAAAAACTCCTGGGTTTTTTTGTACTGTGTGTTGGATCATTGTCCATATATACTGTCAGACACTGTCCAATCATCCTTACTGTATTTGGCTGAAATGAATCTATATTTATAAGTCATGTTAAATCAAAAATAAACATCAGTAGTACATGAGATTAAATTCTCAGTGTCTTAAAGAGGATGTTGTTCTTTTCAGATTATGAGCTTTTCCTCATAAGCGACACTTGGAATCCTCTCCGTACATTTTACCTATTTAATTTATAGCATAGCATATAAAGAATGAAACTTGAATACCTAGAATGAAACTTGAATATATAGAATGTATGAACCTCATGTTTAGAGATGAAGTTTTTTTCTGAGTTTCCTTTATAAAATGGCATCAGCTGAACTGTTTCAGTACTTTGTAGAGCTTGACAACTGTTTTCCGACAGCTGTTCAAACTGCAAATGGTAGAAATAATTTGGAGTTTATATTGCGTCACCTTGAAGAACATGTTTTCATTATTGCAACATTTCTAGTGCTCATGAATAATGTTCAACAAAATGTTTCTGGGAGAAGATTATGCACGCTTCTTGAGGGAATTTATTAATCACTGATGGAGATGTCAACTGAGCAAACACTTCAGGCAGAAGCTGAAGCACATATTATGGGCTCATTATACCAATCTACATCTCAAAGTGGAAGGCCAAGTTAAGTGATAAAAATGGAAACAAATTTATTCATAATGTGTATGGCACTTGACACAGTCAATAGATGGCAAACAAGATAATGAATGCAAGGAATAAGGAAGAAGTTAACATATTTGTTATTTTGTTTCTTTTAGAGGATGGAGAGCAATTCAGCAGAGGGTCTACAATGTCACTGTCCCAAATCAAGTGTGATATGTCTTTTTTTTCTTTTTAAATTCGATTAATATTAATTATTACTTGCTGAATTGCAGTAATTTAATTTTTTTTGCTGTGTTATAATAAACAAAGTTGTATAATGTCTGGGTTGAAATATTGTTTATCTAAAGATTACATGACAGAAGTACAATGCCAAAGTCATAGACCATATACCACACCAAACCATCACTTTTGTTGTTCCAACAGTCTTGGAGGGATCCATCCAATGTGGGATAGTGTCAGACCAATAGCGGTGGTTTTGTTTGTTAACTTCACCATTCACATAAAAGTTTGCCTCATCACTGAACTGAGGGTCCTGTACCAATTTTTGTTTTGCCCATTCTGCAAATTCTGTGCGCCGATCTGGGCCATCCTCGTTGAGATGCTGCAGTAGCTGGAGTTTGTAAGGGTGCCATTTGTGAGTAGCTAATATCCGCCGAAGGGATGTTCGACTAATGCCACTCTCCAGTGACATGCGGCGAGTGCTACACTGTGGGCTCTTGCTGAATGAAGCTAGGACAGCCACTGATGTTTCTTCATTAGTGACAGTTTTCTTGCGTCCACATTTTGGCAAATCCAACACTGAACCAGTTTCATGAAACTTAGCAAGCAATTTGCTGACTGTAGCATGGGACATGGGTGGTCTCATAGGGTGTCTTGGATTGAAATCTGCTGCAATGACCCGGTTACTGCGTTCACCAGATATATCAACACAATTTCGATCCGCTCCTCATGTGTTAAACTCTTCGACATGTCAATGGCTGTGAACAAAGAGAAACTTGTAAATAACTCATGACAGAATAAAGTTACGTTGAAACCAAGCACACCATCGTTTTTCTTGTGACATTACCAATAAGTTTGATGTGTCACATGGCCCTCTTCCTATTGAAAAAACAAAAGTTGTATCCAAGATGGCCGACTTCTAAATGGCCACCATGGTCAGCACCCATCTTGAGGAGTTTGCCCCCTCACATATACTAATGTGCCACAAACAGGACTTTAATATCACCAACCATTCCCATTTTATTACGGTGTATCCATATAAATGGCCCGCCCTGTATATATGTATAACATTTCACACATACTGTTACTTACAATTAAAGCTGACAGTCTTTCTCTCTATTGCAGTTGATTGTTTATTTCAAATGATCAAAAACCTTTAGACCTATTTGAACATTATGTGTATATGGTTTAATATCAGGAGAACTACATATTAAGTGTATGAAGTGTTGCTGTTCCGAGTACCTTTGAAAACATCCAGATTTAAAGAAGCACCATGCTGCAACCCCAATCACATTCAGAGTAAGCAAAATACCAAATAAGGCCCAAGCAGCAGAACATGCTCCTACAGGGACACAAGAAGGAAGAATATAATTAGACTAATGTTGTTCTCTTTCCCCTTCATGGCTTTTAGTTTTATATTTCACATTTAGATGACTCAGACAGTATTGCAAGTCTTCTAAATGGCAATAGGACACCTCAGGTGGCTTGGCTATATTCCAAAATCATTCTACACCTGGACTCAACATATTTAAAAACTTCCATCTGCTGGCAGGTGAGGCACAAAAATAAAATACAAACTTAATATGACCGTGAAAGAAGCAAGCTGGCAGTTTTTGGGAGTAACAGAATACATGTACCGGCGTTACGTATTTAAAATACAAAATATGGGTAACTGTATTCTGTTACAGTTACCGTTTAAAAAGGTAGTATTCCGAATACAGTTACTTTGTTGACATAAAGGGATTACACGGAGGTCTTTTCCTGTTTCATATGTTAGGCTGTCCCCTCTCTATTTTTGGTAATTCCATGCCAGTGGAAACCCAAACAAAACACGCATTAAGAGGCTCTAATGCCTGGGTCTCAATCTCGCGGCCCATGTCAACTCTACCTTCGGCCCGCATAATGACGCAAAGAAATATTTAAAAAAATATTGTTCAAAAAATTATTTAATATGAAGGCAATAGGCAGAGTGTTACAGGCATATCCCTAAAGAATGTAACCTCATGGTCAGTGTAGCCCAGTTGTAAGTAAGCTATTCAGACTCGAATGTACACTGTGTTCATGTTTTTCTCCTTCTTTCTTCTATTGGAGCAGCCTTTCAATGTCTCTCACTGGCAAAGTTGACCCAGACAACAAAGTAAAGTTTTCGGCTATGAGCCCGACACGGAACCCGACGTATTAGCCAGAGGTCCGTTTACTACGGTTCGGAGCCGCGGACCTGTTTTCTGTTCTGTTTCATGCTGTTTATACTTTAAGCCAATCTCTTCAAGCTAGTTGGTGTTCAGAACAAGATCAGAATGAAGCAACACCAGCAAAAGCTCAAATAAATACTCAGAAACAAATCCAGAAAGATTTGGACAAACTGCATAGCTAAATCCAAGCTGACCTCACCTGCTGCAACACGCACATAGAGCTGACCATGTTTACGTCCATATGCGTTAGATGCTTCACACTGATAGAGGCCATTTAGATCAGAGGTCAGACTCAGCAGTTGTAGCTTTGCACCGTCTACTTTGACACCAGGCTGTGACAAAGACTGTCCAGATCTGGAAAAAACACGAACAAGACTCTACATGAAATGTACAGAGAAGGAAAAAAAATGTGAGTTTTGCAAAAATGCAAATTAATTTTAGTCATTAGCTTTTTGTGTTGCACTTTCCTTGCTCACACCAAAACATTACATTATTTAATTTTTACCTAATTACATGACTCCCTGAAAAACAAGATCCGAGAAGGTAGAGGCAGCCAGGCACATTCACATCACAACCCTCTCCCAATTGTTTCCATTTTCCCTTTTGATCCCACCATTATATCATAAAAATAAACACCATATTATTAAGCTTAGAATTCATGTTTGGGCACAAGAAAGATCATTCATTTACTCAAATCAACACCATCTTATTATATTCACTCTGTTTTACATTTATTGTCCACTTGTTGGCACAGTAGAGCAAGTGAAGCACAATGCAGCTTTGGCCCATGAGTTTACCAAGTGGATGAAAAGCTTTAATGCTTCATGAAACTTCATACAGCCATTACTGATTGCAGAATAAAGATCCAAATACTGAAACACAACAAAAAGGAAAAAATAATTTATTTTACTCATGTATACATGTGTATTTAGCTATTAGTAGTGTCTCATGGTGATGGGTTTACTTAAATTTTTAACTTCCTAATTAATTTCCTCCAACTGTTTTCTTACCACCATAATTACATCTTCCTCTCTTTCTTTCTCCCTCCATTTTTGGGACTACTGTCCCTTGTCATGCATTTCTCCATGGACAGTGCTAGCAACAAGGCTTTATAATAGTCACTGCTTGTAATAGGATTGATGGTGCAGCAGCTAACATTTTAGTTAATTTGATACATTTTAATTTCTAGTTTCTTTTTTCTTTTTCTGTCATAGCATTTAAAGCTCCACCTTTTCACTTTTGGTTGTCCATCTTTATCAAAGGTTTCTTACACAGTAAACTTCTGTTCTACAAGGTGGATGGTAGGAGACCGGCCAGTCTTGTTAAGAGATTTGATCAGGCAATCCAGTGTCAGTAATGAAAAAGAATAAATGAGTGGCAGTCAGTGCTTGTAGGGCTAGTGGCAGTGGACCACCAGCCAGCCTGTAGGCTATAAAATAATATTGACGACAAAGAAAAAAAATGATATTGACCCATCGGCCCAGAAGTGTCCTGGCACTGGGAAAATGCCTGGTATGCCAGATTACCAGTCCAGCCCTGGTAGGTAGAAAGACTAAACACAGATGGACGCAACAGACACAAACACAGTGAAGGAACACAAACCTCAGAAAAAATGAGTATCAAAATAAAACAGTAAGTAAATAATACAAATAAATAAATAATACAAAGGTTAAATAAAAACCTACATATACCAAAAAAAAAAGTATAAAAAAAAGTGAACATTTAAAACTGCAGTGTTAAGCGATGCGGTAGAAAGACTTGGGTGCACCTAACTTTTGTGCTGGTGCACCTAAGAAGAATGTTAGTCTAGAGCCCTGACATATACAAGACTTAACACAATACAACTGAAAGCAAAATGATAACAGAAAAGCACTAAATAAGCCAAAAGTAATATTAAACAAAAGCACAAAAACCTTTTTTTAATATTAGTTTCTGGCACAGGCAGTTAAAAATCACTTAATTTGGATTTTGAGTACACCACGTGACCAGATGATTCATTATTTAGTTTCTATTTTTTTTTAAATATCTCTGTCCAGCCTTTCTATGGGGAGTTTGTTTGTTATTTTCATATTTGCACGAGTTCACGGGTTCACCAGCTACTCCGGCTTCCTCCCCCAGCGCAAAGACTGATTCTTTGTTTTAGTAAGCTGGTGACACGCCTCTTACCATTATAGCAACTAGGACAGGCCCCAGCCCCCACATGCATGACCCTGAACTAGATAAGTGGACAATGATAAGTGAAACTATGTGTCAACAGTCTTTCAGCTTCTGTCTGCTGATCTAAAACGGCCTGTGCAATCCTCCAGAGTTCCAATGACAAAACACTTTTCTTTTTATTTGCAACATTTTTTTCAGTCAAGTCACAATGTCTCTTGACTATTGCACAGCAATTGCAATAGGCTACAGCAGATCATTTTATGTGGCTTTTTGAATGCAGTTTTCCTATCCTGTCACTGCACATTGACTTGAGTAGAAAAGATGATCAGATATGTTTAACTGGATATCATCAAAAGGAGGGTTGCACCACTATTTTTATTTTTGCTTTTAAACCACTACTGATTAGTAGTAGCAGTCTTCAATTATAGGCTTGTTTTATAGTCTAGGTTGTGGACATTTTGTTGTACTTCTTTTTTGCATGTTGTCAGAGGTTGTCAATAAATGTTAGTTAACCAACTACAGCTGATGAGTTTGAGTGATACAGGTAGGCCTGTCATGGGACTAGTGAGCAAGGGGAGTTGTACTCTTGGTTGGGTTGCTAGCTTGACTTTCAACACAATGTTCATTCTCAATCATTGGATTTTCTTGTTGTTGAAGCTTTCTGGATTTTTGGCCTCCGCTTTTTTTTTGTGTAACTTTACAAAAAAATATTCACTCAGTTCGGACCATCCACACATTAACAGCCATGCCTTTGGGATTCCTATAGTTTATGCTGAAGACTAGAATTCTCTGAGCTTCTTCAACTAAAATTCAAATGTGTTTGCACATTTATCTCCTGGAAAGAGCTCACTGTCAGTGAAAGGAAAAAAAACCCACCACCAACAACAAAACTTATGGCATCAAGTCTATTCAGGTGAAAAAAAAACTTCACAAACACAATTATGTAATACTTCTTTCAGTGTTTCCCTTTTCACAAGCAGTCGCGACAGTGGATGACTCTGAATATTTGAGCTTGCAGAGGTGTCCTCCTGGTCTCAAACCAGTGAGATTTCACGTACGAATGTGTAAACTACTACACTATGGAGTCACCACAAGTATCTAATGGAATAGTATCCAACTTTGCCCAGCTTTAACAGAATTTTTATTTAATTTACTTTGTGATCTTTTCCATGGGAGTAGGCTACATCAAATTTGACAGTTGCTGCATTTATGGAAATAATCTTACACAGCTGCATTAGAAGCAGTTTGCATTTCACTTGAGAATAACTTACACGTGACCAGTTTTTGTACAGTTTATGTGATTCTTAGGTTTGTGGTTATTTGTATGTCATCTATTAAGTATGTTTCTCTTAGTCTTCCGTTTTGTGTGATTTTTGAGTTTTTCTTCCTCATTGTCTTCTCCTGTGTTTAGTCAGTCTCATCTTCACATTTGTTTTTCTCTTGTCTCAGTGTTTTCTGTTCCATTTCTGTCTTTCCAGTCAGTCATGTCCCCATGCTTGTTTCTCCCTGGTTCCTCTGCCAAGCCTTTGTGACATAGTCTCTGTGTTATCCTACTTCCTGTTTTAGTTTTTACAGTCCTTTTTCCTATTTCCTATTTCCTTCTTTAGTACAGCTGTGTTATGGTAAATGGCCTTAATTTGTATAGCGCTAGTCCGTAAGGACCCCCAAAGCGCTTTACACATCCAGTCATTCACCCATTCATACACACATTCACACATGATGGCAAGCATTGTAGCCACAGCCATCCCGGGGCGCACTGACAGAGGCGAGGCTGCCGGACCACCACCAGTAGGCAACGGGTGAAGTGTTTTGCCCAAGGACACAATGACCGACATTGTTCAAGCCAGGGCTCAAACCGGCAACCTTCCAATTACAAGGCGAACTGCCAACTCCTGAGCCACGATCGCTCGTTATGTATGACCTGTTGCCCATCCTCTCGTCATGCGTAATGTGTGTTCCTCGTCGACAGTGTTGGTCAAGTTACTTGAAAAAAGTAATCAGTAACTAATTACTGATTACTTCCCCAAAAAAGTAATCCCGTTACTTTACTGATTACTTATTTTCAAAAGTAATTAATTACTTAGTTACTTAGTTACTTAGTTACTTTTTAAAAACACGATTTACAACCTGAGTAGGTGATAAAGCGATAGATCTTTCAGCCCAATTCTACTTTTTCTACATAATCCATCATACAAAATGTAATCAAATGGAAAAGTCTCTTTTTTTAACTTGTTTTATCAGTTTTAATCTTTTAACTTTATGCATCAAGCAAAAATTTAATTATATGCAACATTCTCTGAGTTGAATAAATTAGTTTAACATTTAAACCTATTTTCTGCACATTCCAGCACATAAAATAAAATATTTTTTGTGTTTACACTCACTCTTTCAAATAGATGCAAGTAAAACACAGCAGAACATAAATAAAGTCAAAGACTCAGCGGTCCTGTTGCTCTATTTTCACCTGTAAAGCAGGACTGGGGGTAGGCGGAGGTTTACCCTGGTGCAGGTGTGCCACGGTCAGTTGAAGAATCCGCGAGTTTCTCTGTGAGTTTCCCATTACATCGTTGCGCACTCGGTGCTTGCTTAGAAGTTTAGGGGTTTTTTTCGCTGTAAAAAGTTTTCTTCCCACGCACGATGGACGCTAATGTTTTTGTCACTTTTTATGGAATCAAACTCAAAGTCCACGCTTTAAACGCTGCACACTCATACTCTCTCCCACAATCGATATGTGATCCATTGTGCACACAGCTGTTGTCACTAACGGCGCACTCGCTTACGTCACTGTCGTGAGACATTCTCGCAAAAAATCACGGTTTTAGTAACGCAGTAACGCAGCGTTCCTACGGGAAAGTAACGGTACTCTAATTACCGTTTTTGCAATAGTAATCCCTTACTTTACTCGTTACCTGAAAAAAGTAATCAGATTACAGTAATGCGTTACTGCCCATCTTTGCTCGTCGATTTGTTCCCATTTGCTGTGTTTCTGCTCTGTTTTCTAGTTCCTAGAGTCCTGGTTTCCTCCTGGCCTGTACCGTTTAGTTTTGAGCTGCCTCTTCCACTTCATCCCTTTGTGTTTGGGTCCTGCCTGACCTGCCACTCACCATACACACACACACACACACACACACACACACACACACACACACACACACACACACACACACACAGTAATTATTCAAATGACTTTACCTGCTCCAGTTAAATATTGCATTTGGGTTGGCTTCTGTCACACACTCAAACGAGTCCTCTGAAATCACTCTAATGTTCACTTCTGTGGGTGAGACTGCAGAAGATATAGAGAAAAGTGTGTTAATCCTGAACTAAGGAAATATTAATGATTTCACATATGTTTGAATCCTATTATGGCACGCAAATCCATAAATCTTGGTTACTTGTCATTTAGATCAAGGAGTGATCCCTTCATAGTGATATAAATATGTCACTGACTCGATTACAAACACCTTCAACTAAAAAAACTGAAGGTTGGTAACACTGCAGGACAGTGCTGTGTCACTGAAATGGTCATGGATTGGTATTGAGGGATGAAGGTCTGCTGAGAGAGCATTCCTCTATGTCATCACCGGCATTACCTTGGATTTCTGGCACAGCTCAGTCCATTAACTGTAGCTACTGACAGTCAGCATGTCTCTGACAAAATGAGTGTTAAGTTTTGACTTTTTTCGATGCCTCAGTTCAGGTAAACTAAGCTCACTCAAGGTAGCCAAAAACTCCAAATTGAGGTATATTGTCCTCAGTAAAGATCAATTATTTTGGTACTTGGTATTTGGTCTTTCATCTGACAGTCCAAAAAACAAAACACCCACATTAAGTATTATTTAGTCTTTAACACTAATGGCGTAACAATAGCCTTTGTATCAACCTAGATATCCTCATTTTGTCTTGACTTTTGCTCTACTTATCTTTCAGAAATTCTTTCTTAATCTGTTGTGACATAATATTGACTGCCACAACCAGGAGACAAAGTCATGAGAGCAGGGGAGATGTCACAATCGCATATGAAGAAAGAAAAAAAAGTAAGACTGGACATAGCTGCAGTGCCAGAGTGGAACAGTTGACAGCCAATATCTAATTATACCTCCCCTGTTTCTACACAGCAGCAAAATGGTGCATTGGGAGAAAACGCTGAGCGGACAGGGAGAAGACAGCATAGACAGAGTTGGGGGACAGTGCTGTAAAGCAAATAACAGTGTAGAAAATGTAAATTAAAATACTGTGATAAAGAAACGGCGTGTGCAAGGTACATGTGTGTGTGTGTGTGTGGGGGGGGGGGGGGTTTCATAGTGGCAGACATGCTACAACTTGGTTAAACAATTAAAATTCTAAAATCAACAGTGACACAACAAAAGACAAATAATAAACTACATCCGCAGCTGATACTCACAGTAGACCTGTATGGTGAAGGGCAGGGTTTCTTCTGTAGTCAGGGAGTCACCACTGATGTAACACTGGACCTGGTGACCATTAATCTCTCTCGTAGGAACACCAAACAGAGAGCTGACAGTGGTAGTCGTACCGTTGTCATACTGGGTGGAGTTTGTTGTCGTCCTCACTTTGTCTCCCAAAGCACCAGTGAGCCACCTCACCTCTGCAGGAGGCTTCGATCCAGCAGCCGTGCAGGTAGCAAATAAAACCTCTGCAGTGCCCAAAGTGGGAAGGTTGTCCTTGATGTTTGTGAAAGGAGGCACTAGGAGAGGCACAGCACACAAATAAATAAACATGCATACAGGATGGTCGAAGTAACTCTGTCTCTGTCTCACACACAAACACCCAGAATAATTTAAATAAAGTGTTTTTTCATACCAAGCAAGTTTAGAGGTATCTCAGTCTTCTGATTTCCACTGGGAAACATTGTGAAGATGCACGTGTAGCTGCCTTCATCCTTCAGGGCAACATTGGATAACTGGAGAGTTCCATTTTTGTTGTTAAAATTCCCGATATATATTTAAATCGATCATCACGTCCATTGACAAACTGCACTCCATCTCTGGGTAGGATAGTTAGGAAATTGTCATTGCGAGGTTTTTCTCTCGTCTTCCTCTGCCAGGTAATCTGTGTCAGGTCATCATTGGTATCAATGACATGGCACGTTAAGATAGCAGTACCTCCTTGTTCCACTGTCACACTTCCACCAATCACCCGGAGAGCTGGAAAATACATGAAAGATCAGATCACAGATGAAAAAGTAAAAACAAAAGAGCATCCAAGAAGATTTTCACACTTAAACACTTAAAACACACTTAATTGACTGTTTATCTTGATCATTATTTTGACTTTCAACAATTAAATAAAAGTGCCTGAGTGAGAATAGAAATAGAAAACAAAGCAAAAGCAGACCAAGCTCTCCCTGATCATGTGCCTGGATGTGCCAGTCAGCTGTTTTGGATTAGTCTGAATGAGTAACACTATGTCATCGAGGAAAAACGGGAGCTGGAAGCATGTAAATATAATAATAACCACTGCAGCCAAGAAGAGTGCCTGATGAGCCCAGTTGTAAGTAAGCTATTAGGACTCGACTGTACACCGTGTTCGTGTTTTCCTCCGAAAACAATAAGTTCCGTTGGAGCAGTCTTTCAACGCCTCTCTCTGTCTCTCGCAAGAAAAGTTGACCCACACAACAAAGTAAAGCTATTTTTCGGCTACGAGCCGACAGGGACCCCGCCGTATTAGTCAGAGGTCCCTTTACTACAGTTCGGAGTCGCGGACCTTCAGTAATAGTAATAAATCACACAGCAATAGTACATTCACGTTGTTGTAAAAAGCATGATAATATATTAAGTATTCCAAAGTATTCAGAATACGTTACTGTCATTGAGTAACGTAACGGAATACGTTACATAATACATTTTTGGGCATGTATTCTGTATTCTGTAATGGAATACATTTTAAAAGTAACCTTCCCAACACTGCCGATGAATGAATATTCCTACTATGATTATTTAGTGGCCATAGATGGGCCTAATAGAAAAAAACATGGAAATTAATTTACGCAAAATAAAAGGTCCTCAATTAATTATACTAAATTTGATATTAACAGCTACTTTGAAGCTACATTGAAGATCTCATTAGAAAAACAGAAATTATTTCATCCCCAACCATGTTCACCTCACATACTTTATCATGATAAGGATGCAATAATTCAAACATACACTGAAAATATGGAAATGCTTTTCAGATTTTGAGGGGAACATGAGGTAGTATTAAATGTTTTTATTTCAAAATTGAAAAAAAGTGCTACTAAAGACGGTCTTTAGTGCTAAATTTCTTTTTTACATTCAGTCCACTGACCTGACAAGAAATAAACATGAACAAAACTTGTGCTATTTACAGAAACTATATAAATGATATTAGGTGCCTTTCAAATCATAAAATTTACAGGTTTTGACTTCAGGTCTTGTTTTAGTCTGCTGTAGCTTGGCATCTGTTTCTGTATATCACGTTTAACATAAAGCACACCTTAGGTATTAAGTAATCTGAATACAGGCAGTCAAAAATCATGGCTATATTACTAAAATAAGTAGACTAGCTGGATTATACTTTGCTCCAGCTATTGACTTAGTAAACACACCCTTACTATTGCTTAAGTTTTCACAGCAGATTGAAAAAGAAGAATCTTAAAATTCTCATTTATGCAACTCCAGGAGACTAGATGATTGCCTTCTTTGTGTGTGACTTTGCTGACAGACAAACTACTGAAAGGTAAATGAAAACATTTTGCTAGTTTCCCACGTCCTTGTGTACTCAAGGTAAAACCAACAGGCCCTGGCTGTGTACTGAGCTGATAATGTAACAATGACATAATTTTGTAACATCACCCACCATGAAGATCTTTCGAGTTATATCTAAATTCTGTTCCTACCCAGTGAATTGCTATAATCTTATCTCATGTGAAAAATCCTCTCACAAAAAACAAAAACAAAACAAAACTCAACCATACTTTTTTGTTTTATTTTATAAACTGTGGGTGAAGTGGGGGGGGGGGGGGGGGGGGGGGGGGGGGGGGAATCACGCATAAGTGGGAATTTATTAGTTTATATGAACTGTCCTGAAAATGAAAAAGAAATAGAACTGTACATATTTAAACTGTAGAGCTATGATCTGTACACACTCTTAATCCACCAGATATCCCATCATTTTGATGTTTCTACATCACCACCACCAGGACCCGCATTGGTAATGAGCAGTTACTTTTTTCATTTTCACGTTTCCCTGCCCGTCCGTTGTGACACATGCAAGTTTATCTCATTTCAGCCCAAGCCGATCCAAGCGTGTACAAAAAACTTTCAACATACCGTCAGCAGCTTCTCTGGTCAGCAGGAACGCAGATATTATCACCAAACGACAGGGTATCACGGAAAACATGGAGTGGCACTGACTTGTCATAATAATTGTCCGTGAAAACATAAACAAAACATGTAACTCTGTCCGCTTCATTTGGTTTTCTTTCTTGTGATTTGCTCATTGCTGCTGCTGCTGCGGCTATCCACGCCCATTGTTTCAAACAGGAAGCAAAAGTTACTTTCAAAGTCAAATGTAGGAATGCGGAGGGGGGGATACTTAGTCAAATTTGACAAACATCATATGATTTTACATTCTTTTCGTTGTTTTCGGAAGGTGCCGCTTGTTTTGCTATGATCACACAGAAATGAAAGACACGGGATAAGCATGAGTCTAAGCCAGCTGACCTAGGACGAGAGGTCCATGGTCATGGTTGGGAAGGTTACTTTTAAAATGTATTCCACTACAGATCATCATCTGCTATTCATCTTCCTGTTCCGTCCTCACACCTTATTACTATGGGGAACAGAGCTTTCAGTCGCTCTGCTCCTCGGCTCTGGAACTCTCTTCCTCCTGCACTAAGAAATATTGACTCCCTCTCCGTATTTAAGACACAGCTCAAAACACATCTGTTTAAACTGGCTTATTTGCTTTAATGCTGATTTTATCTGTTGTCACGCTCTGTTTTGTAATTTTAACTTATTTTATGTATTTTATGACTACTGTTCCTTTTATTGTTTTTGTAAGGTGACCTTGGGTTTCTGAAAGGTGCCCTCAAATAAAATGTATTATTATTATTATTATTATTATTATTACAGAATATATGCCCCAAAATGTATTTTGTAATGTATTCCTTTACGTTACTCAATGTGAGTAACGTATTCTGAATACTTTGGATTACTTAATATATTATCATGCTTTTTACAACTACATAAATGTACTATTGCTGTGTTATTTATTACTATTACTGAAGGTCCGCGGCTCCGAACCGTAGTAAAGCGACCTCTGACTAATACGGCGGGTTCGTAGCCGAAAAATAGCTTTACTTTGTTGTGTGGGTCAACTTTGCTTGCGAGAGAGGCGAGAGGCAGAGAGAGGCGTTGAAAGACTGCTCCAACGGAACTTGTTTCGGAGGAAAACAGGAACACAGTGTACAGTCGAGTCTTAATAGCCTACACAACTGGGCTCGTCAGGCACTCTTATTGGCTGCAGTGGTTATTATTATATTTGCATGCTTCCAGCTCCCGTATCTGCTCGATGACAACTCGTACTTTCAGGGCCGTGCAGAGAGGTTTAAAGGGGCGGGTGCTCAAAGTTAAAAAGGGGCACATTGAACCAGGCTGAATAACAGTATTGCAATAACAACAACACACATTCATCAAGAATCTAATATGGGCAACAAGGCAAAGCAAACATCGCCGATGTTTTACCTGATGGGTACATGGTAAATGGCCTGCATTTGTATAGCGTTTTTCTAGTCCTTAAAGACCCCAAAGCGCTTTACACTACATTCAGTCACAGCCACCCTGGGGCACACTGACAGAGGCGAGGCTCTGTCAGCCCTCTGACCACCGCCAGTAGGCAAACATGGGGTTAGTATCTTGCCCAAGGATATTTGGCATGCAGCCAGGAGGCAGCCTGGGATCGAACCACCGACCTTCTGGTTAGTGGCTGACCTGCTCTGCCACCTGAGCTACAGCCACAGTACAATGTTGCTGTTGAGGTGTTTCTGCTGCTCCTGCTGCTGATAGTGCTGGAGGGCAGGGCTGTGTTGATCTGAGACTGTAGACATTAAAAAGTCCATAGGAGAGATGGTAGCTGATTAAACAAGTGTCATGAGATAATAACAAAATGCAAAGATTGGTGACAGCGCTTGGAACCATAAGGACACAAAAAACTGTGAGAAATAATTTAGGCTCTGCCTGTGAATCACTCTTTGCTTCTCTTCTTCCTTCCATCGCATCATTTCATATATCACTCTCCACTTGCTGTCTATCTGAGAACAAGGCACAACTTGTTATTGCAATAAACTATAATCTAATTATCCACACCTAACAACTCTTGCACTTAATCTAAATGATGACAGAAAAATGTTATAGCCCTGCCTTTAGTAGCCTCACACAGCTTCCTCACAGTTTCCTCCTCATGTCCTTACCAGCCATGTCTGGACAATGTTATATCATGAGTAATCCATCCATCCATCCATCCATCTTCATCCGCTTTGTCCGGGGCCGGGTCGCGGGGGCAGCAGCCTAAGCAAAGAGGCCCAGACCTCCCTCTCCCCAGCCACCTCCTCCAGCTTATCCGGGGGAATACCAAGGCGTTCCCAGGCCAGCCGAGAGATATAATCTCTCCAGCGTGTGTAATGAGTAATATTTTTTTTAAATCCATCTAAATAAAACACACACATGCACGCACACACAGTGACATTTTAGACCTTCTTCAGAATACTGAATATACTATGGGCATCATGGTGCTGATCCAGAATCCTTGCATTATTATTTATTACTAGAGCTACAATAATAAAGGAATGAGGAGGGGGAAGTAATAAATATGAAATAATGTATTTATGATGATTCCATTTGTTTCACTATCCACTCTGTGCAGGGGCAAAGTTTATTACATTTTTAAACTGTAGAGATACAATCATTTTACTCCTGTAAAATCCAAATTTTGTCTTATTTAAAATATAAATCTGATATAATCT
This sequence comes from Maylandia zebra, assembly GCF_041146795.1. Classification (NCBI taxonomy): domain Eukaryota; kingdom Metazoa; phylum Chordata; class Actinopteri; order Cichliformes; family Cichlidae; genus Maylandia; species Maylandia zebra. Next base: position 17,935,410 of record NC_135182.1, on the reverse strand, counting down.
GCTTCTTAATGTATGTTCTTTAAAATACAGCGTGTGTTTTTTAATATATTATAATTATAATAATGCATAATTATGTGGACATGCATATTAGATCGGGCAGCACGGTGGCACGGTGGTTAGCACTGTTGCCGCACAGCAAGAAGGTCCTGAGTTCAATTCCAACATCAGGCCGGGGTCTTTCTGTGTGGAGTTTGCATGTTCTCCCCATGTTTGTGTGGGGTACTCCGGCTTCCTCCCACCGTCCAAAGACATGCAGCTTGAGGGATAGGTTAATTGGAAAATCCAAATTGCCATTGTGTGAATGGTGTGAATGTGAGTGCGAATGGTTGTCTGTCCCTGTGTGTTGGCCCTGCGACAGACTGGCGACCTGTCCAGGGTGTACCCCGCCTCTCGCCCTATGACAGCTGGGATAGGCCCCCCGCGACCCTGAAAAGGATAAGCGGAAGCGGATGGATGGATGCATATTAGATCGTTTTTTAGTGAAATATAATCCCCCCAGAAAGGCAGGAAAAGCCCGGAAACTTACTTTAAAACTAAATATGTTCCGTAAAACGGTGACAGCCTTACACAGGTAGCCAGCAGCTATGACCAGCACTACTTGTGCAGTTAAAAAAAGGACAGGTAATGTTTGTCGCGCTGTTGCACACACAGCACGCTCGTTTGTTTCAGTTCGTCAGTTGCAACAAGACAGCTTACCAACGTGTACGTAATAAGCTAATACTCCTGTGTGCTATACACTACAGTGTGCGCTGTACACTAGTGATGGCCCGCTTGAAGCTGAAGCTCCGGTGCGTGTGTCAAAAAAATCAACACACTGCTTCAGAAGCACTGTATCGAAGTTTGATTCGTTTGGCCAGAGTCACGTGATCGGTGACGTCCGAAGCTTCATTTAGAACCTAACTGCTTCGGTATCTGATTCAATGGTTTATAAGGAAGCGAATCATTCACGGGATTTGTGGAGTGTTTTGATGGTGACAGATAGCGAACCACTGATCATTCCACTGAGAGATTTGGAGCCAGCGAGGAATAGAGGAGGTTCTGTTGTGTGGGAGAATTTTGAGTTGATTTTTGTCAATCGGGTGGGTTTTACAGCTTTGTGTTCTGGCCGTTTACTTTTGTTTTGTGCGTGTTTATTATATCTGAAAACGGGAAAAAGATAAAATGTCAAAAATCTGCCTCCATAATATAAATATCATTAAATAACTTTAGAAAAACTTCCACTTGACTCTTTACATGTAATGTTGTAAAAATATATATTTTATTGTTTAATTAATCTGAAAATGTTAGTCTGCCAAATGTGCAGCAATTGAATTTATTTATTCTCTTTAGCTGATAGTTTGTGGGGCCCAGGTAGACTGTATAACTGCATCTCTACCAGTTTCTCTGCACTCCAGCCTCCTCTGGGCCATGTGAAGGGATTTTCCTTAAGGCAGGATAAATGATCTCCACGAAAAGGAACAGGTTCGGCCATCGCACACTAGAACAAATTCTCTTTTTAAATAAAAATGAAAAAGGGTTACCTTAAATGCATCATGTTTTTAATTTGCAATTTCATATGCATTTTTCCTTTCCATTTCACAATCAATTCTACCCACAGGTCAAAAATATGTCTGGGAAAATTTCCCTAATATAATATTATTTATAAATACACCTGTCTAGCGATTAATTGCATAAGTGCATGGAGGCAGGACCTCAGGGCAGAAGCATACTCCATAATGTGTTGTACATTATTATATGTATATATTATATGTAACGTGGTATTTTTCAATTATTGTATTTACTAACATCAAGAAGTCACAAGCAAAGGAAGACCACACCATGGTGCATGTTTAAACAAGGACACCTACCCGCTTCAGGACACCTACACCAGGAGATGCCGGACTAGAGAAGCGCAGATACTGAAGGACCCGTCCCATCCTGGCAACAAACTGTTCCAACTTCTGCAATCTGGTAGAAGGTTCCGCATCTTCCGGGAAAGGACAGAGAGACTCAAGAGGAGCTTCTATCCCCAAGCCATCCGTGCCCTAAACACACACACCCGCCCTCTCACATCATCTATAATTGACTGAGTCAGGACTCTTCCAGACACTAAACCAAGGCACAATGTACATTTCAATTCCTTTAATTTTAAATATGTTTATATTGTCTATCCTGTAAAATAGTCAGATGTCTATTCATATTAATGTACAGAATTCACCTGCTTGCTGCTACTGCTGCACATTCACCCAATGTATATACTACATATATATATATATATATATATATATATATATATATATATATATATATATATATATATATATATATATATATATATGTATAATGTTTTTCCTCTACACCCCCCCAATTTTTTGGCACATGTCGAGGAGCATGTCAGGCTACATTTCACTGTGTGTTATACTTGTATAACTGCATGTGACAAATAAAGAACCTTGAACCTTGAGAGTTTACTGGTCAAAACTATTTATTAAACAAATAAAACACATTTTTTTAACCACCAAAAAAATACACGTTCAAAGCAACACAACAGCGGCCCAATATCAGACAAAACTCCACTCTGTAGAGTAGGCAATCGTAATGAAGCAGTTGGTTTTATTTTGTGGATTCAAGCTGCTCTTTGTATTTTTGGCCACCAGATGTCACCAAACAGGACTGTGTTGAAAAGCTTCGAGTAATGAACCGTTTTTCAATACAAGCTTCAGTGCTTCAGAAAGCTTCATTTGGCCATCACTACTGTACACCTACTTACTGGTTTTGTCGCATCAGTCTGTGTCTCTGAGTTAACTTGTGTTTCTCCTACAGCTCCGAACCGCAACAAATGCGCGTGCTCTTTGTGAGCTCGTTCCCGTCTCGTAACCAGCGCGTTCTGCCGTCAAGGGCGATCATTGGTTAAATGTGATCATGTGACTGATGCAAGCCAGATCCTTTTATTTAGCAAAACTGTGATTAATAGTTAAATATTATTGTTGAGGGGCACAGACAGGACTCCGCATGCACACACACATTAAAAAAAAATTATATATATATATTTTTTAAAGTTGCCTCAACAAAAGGGCACTTTGGGCACCCATCAGGAAAGGGGCGGGTGCTCAAGTCCCTCTAGCCCCCCCCCTCTGCACGTGCCTGCGTACTTTTCTCCCTCCCTCGCGCTCACACACAGACACATAACGGATATGGCAGTCCATTCTCCCTACAGCACGGACTACACTGCCCATGATGCTACATTCTTTAGCGCTATGCCTGTAATCCTCTGCCTGTTGCCTTCATTTTAAATCATGCCGCATGAATAGTATCTGACCTTCTTGATGAATGCTCAATCATCCAGGTAAGAAAATCCACAAAAGTTGATTCTGTTCTTCTTGAAGTAGCATTTTCAAGAAGATGTTTTGTCACTCATCAAAATATCATCCAAGTGACAGTGAGCACTTGGGTGGTCTTTCCCTTTTAGGTGAAAAGGTGCTGGTTTCAGTCATTATGCAAATGCACTGTTTATAAGATTGGGGAAACTGCAGTCAGCTGAGACTGAAGAAGTCACTTGGATGAGTGACGAAACGTTTCTCCCACTGAAAACCCTGATTTCCAGATTAACAGAATCAACTTTTGAAGATTTACTTACCTGGACGATTGAGCCTGCATTAGGATCGTATTTTCTAGTCTTTGGCTTGGAAGGACGTTTGCTTGGAAGCATATCTGGCGATGCTTCAACCTCTGCTTTGCGTTTGTGTGGGAGCCCTGTCAAAAAACCTGTCCATTATGCTAGCAGTGTCCAAGCATTCTTTTTTTAATCCATACTGTGCCCCCACTTTGGGTACCACTAGCATAATAGATAATGAAGTGCCATCTGCTGGTTATTTCACCTCATTACATGCCGATGAATCATTTCAGGTAAATTCATTCTGTGCATTCAAATCTTTTCCAAAAGATGGCAGATCAAGACACTTCAAAACATGCAAATATGTCAAGCTTAATGTTGGCAAAATGGACTTTAAACAAGAACATCATTTTTATTAAAACCACAAGTACTCCTCTCAGTAGACTGAGGCGTGCTGGAGAACAGTCTGTTCTCCAGCAACACTGTTTGGCAGCTGGTCTGTACAAGTGTTCATTCATAGTTTTGATGTCTTCAGTGAAAATCTACAATGTAAATAGGCACGAAAATAAAGAAAATCCAGCTGAATTTGGTTTCTATCTCAAGCAAGTATATTTATACCATGAAGTCAACACAAAACAGATGATCAGAGGGTTTCATTGAGATTACTTTGTGTGAAGACAGCAGTGAAATATTCTACTTAGCCTTTTACATTTTGAAATGGAAAGCAGCTTAAAGAAAACACAGTACATGACATCAAAGTGCATTTAGAGTATAAAGAGACATGGTGCTGAATGATTACATTTTTATAGCTGTGGATAATCTTTGCAGTGTTAACATGTTTTTGTGCCGGTGGTTCTAATACTAATAAGCGGGTGGAAAACAATAAAACTGCTGCAACCAGTTTTATTGCTGATGAAACCCAAATGGCAATGACAGGCAGATGGGGATATAGATGAGAACCAAGAATCTTCATCCATTTTTCATCCTATTTAGTAGTCGAGTCTGGAACAAAAGGATGGTGGCGCCTTCAGTCCAAATGTCTTCCACAACTGCCAGAGACACTCCTGAGGCAGAGAATTCAGACACATTGTTTAAAGCTGTGTTTAAATTTAACTGAACATAAAAAGACTTTCAGCGTTTCTGCAGATATTAGAAAAAGATATTAATTTAAATGTTCTAAGTAGTCAACACACATAATAGTAATGAAAAAATGATAAGTTAATACATTTATTGCTCAACTGCTCTCTCAAAAAGGCAGTTACAATAATTAAAAAGAAATATTGTGCATAACTAAAGCTATAAAGTATGGCATACATAACACATACAGACATTAAGTCATTATTCGCCCCCAACACACGCACACACCCATCTTTCCCATTGTTTAAACATACCTTTTGTGCTGCCTCTTTTTTTCTTCTTTTAAATATACTGATCACCTTCCTGGAGCTTGCTGCACTGGACATCTTCCTGGCTGAAGAATTATAAAATATTTTACTTACTACTACTACTTATTTACTATTAGCTGACAATGACGAGTGGTCGAATAATTTTTTTGAACCATTCCTAAAATAGCAATAAAACACTGAAAACACACTACTCCACATAAATCTGTATGATTGGCAAGTGTATTTATAAAGCACTTTTAGTTATATGTAAACTCAATGTGCTTAATACAAACGAGTTACTGACAACGCGTATGTAGGTGATGTCAAGTAAAAGTAATTATTCTACAGAAAGTTTTTTCCATCTGTGTTTTATAATTAATATTACTGCTGCAGATGGTTAAGGTTGATGCTTTTCACTCTGTTTAATCTAAAGTAATAATGGATTGCATTTATATAGCGCTTTTCTAGGCACCCAAAGCGCTTTGCAATTGCAATTTCACTATTCATTCACTCTCACAATCACACACTGGTGGAGGTAAGCTACAGCTGCAACTGGCTGCCATATCGCGCCATTGGCCCTTCTAGCCAACACCAGTAGGCGGTAGGGTAAAGTGTTTTGCCAGGACAGAGAGCAGGGGGATCGAACCGGCAACCTTCCGGTTACAGATGAGCTTCCCAACCCCCTGAGCCACGGTCGCCCCAGCAATAATCATATTTAATAAAATCCAGTATGACTGTCCTGTGAGGACAGCATTTCTCTGAAGAAACAGTTGTTTAAGAGCTCAAAAAATAGCATCAAAATCATGATTGTTTTTTAGAAAAAACAAACAAAGAAAAGAAGACTGAATTAAAGGGCTTAGGTGATGTGCGACACAGTAAGATGCAGATTAGTGTGAAATCAGAATTTTCAACTACTTCAGAACTTCCTAGGCTGGACTTTAACTTTATTGTATTTGGTTGTATTTGTTTTTTGTTTTGTTTTTTTGTGAAATTTCAAATAAACATCAGTGACTAAATGCATCAGATATTTCTGTCAAGGTTTATGATAAGCTTTGATATAAGGAGTTTTCCATATTATGCTACATATTAAGTGTATGCTGGGTTATGGTTCTAAGTACCTTTGAAAATGTCTGCATCTATAGAAGTACCATGCTGCAGCTCCAACAACATTCAGAGAAAGCAGAGCACCAAATAAGACCCAAACAGCACAGCATGCTTCTACAGGGACACAAGAAGGAAGAATATAATGAGATTGGGATGTGTTGTTTACACTTTCATTGCATTTAGTTTTGAATTTCACATTTGGATGAATCAAACAGTATTCAAACACCTGTACCCAACGTATTCCCGATATGACCTAGAAAACAACAATCAGTAGCTTGAACATCCTCCGAGGTGAAACTGACTTGAATAATAATGTGTTGCACTGGATGCACCATCCCATTCAAACTCATCCAAAAGCATGTCTTTATCTTGGAGCCGGTTGGAGCAGATGAGCCTGGTTCTGGAGGTTTCTTCCTGTTAAAAGGGAATTTTCCCTTCCCACTCTCGCCAAAGTGCTTGCTCATAGGGCATCATGATTGTTGGGGTTTTCTGTGTTCTGTATACTATTGTAGGGTCTTTACCTTATAATATAAAGCGCCTTGAGGCAACTGTTGTTGTGATTTGCTGCTATATAAATAAATCTGAACTGAAACTTGTATGTGGTGCTGGCTGCGGTTTAAGTCAACCACTTCATTAAAATATCTGTTTATCAAGGAATTCTAACCTGTTGTTTCAGGATGGTTGGAATAGTTTTACTTTAAATCTGGAAGCAAATGTTTCTCTTTCAATCCTTGACAGAAGTCAACAAAGAAGACAACTGAACAACATCACAATGAAAACATCTACAAAAGGTCAAATCCAAAACAAATATTGAATTGAATATGATCATATACTGCACTGGGTAAGGCATCCATTATCCATTAACTTGTCTGCTTTGTGCTGACTTTAGGGTAAGGCAACCACTTCTCTAAACTAGCTGCTTACCAAAGAAATCTGTCTAGATGTTCGAGTTTCCTTTGACAGGAATGGACAAAAAAGAAAACAGAATAACAACACACAAAAGCTCAGAAATCACAAAAACAATTCAGAAGATTTTGACAAACTGCACAGCTAAATACAAGTTCACTTCACCTGATGCCACATGCACATACAGCTGACTGTGTTTTCTTCCATATGCTTCACACTGATAGAGGCCATTTAGGTCAGAGCTCAGACTCAGCAGTTGTAGCTTTGCACCCTTTACTTTGACAGCAGACTGCAGCAAAGACTGGCCAGATCTGGAAAAACATGAACGAGACTCTACATGAAATTTTACAGAGAGGGCAGTACAATGTGAGTTGTGCCAAAAGTCAAAAGAATTTCAGTTATTAGCTCTTTGTTAGCAATGCTAAACTGCACACTGTGGTATTCAAGAGTCTGGCTTCATAGCAGAAGAGTCCAGAGTCTGAACTCTCCAGACCTTTCACCACATTTGCAGCTAGTATCGTCAGGTTATAGGTTATGGAATGTTATTAAATAAAGACATAAGAGTACACAGTAGTAAACACGGTCATGTCCTGACTTGTTTTTAGATGTATTGTTTCAAGTTAAAAGTTAACCAGAAAAAAAAGTTCTGATTGAACATTTTATATGTTTGCTGTGTTCTACTATTAATAAAATGCAACATTTTTTCAGATCAATGCATTCTGTTTTTATTTACACATTGTCTCAATATTTTTTGTAGCTGATTTTATATCTGCATGCTAATGTTGATTGCTATACAAAGATTTGGGCTGTAAAACACTTGTTGTCAGCATCCAAATGATGTTTCCTTTGTTGGAAGACCAAAACTTTAGCAGTATATACTATGTGCAGTATTTTTATACGTGTATAAATATATGTCATTTATTTTCTGAATATACAGCTTGCTCACACGCTGCTCCCAGTGCTGATATTTTCTGAAAACACTGTCAGCTAAAGTTTAAATGTTGTATTTTTAAATTGGCTGGCCATCTGATCAGACTGCAGCTTATGTGCTTGAAGTGTTCACACTGAGATTCAATCTGATATTACAGTTTATTTTCTGTCTGTCTTTTGCCCTGTCTCCCTCCTCCTCCCTCCTCCCTCCTAAAATTGAACTGACCTCTGTTACAGGTAATATAGCTCTAAATACAATGTCACTCTATCTCTCTAAAGGCTTTTCAGGAACATGTTTGAGCTGAAATCATTATATAAACTACTTTACCTGTGCCAGGTAACGTTTGCATTTGGGCTCTCTTCTGTCACACACTCGAATGAGTCCTCTGAAATTGCTCTAATGTTCACTTTGGTGGGAGAGACTGCAAAAACAGAGAGAGAACTGTGTTCTGTTGCAGGATTGCAAGTTTAGGTGAGTTTACAGCCCCAGGTCCAGGTGAAAACAAGTAAAAAAAATATCTTACCTTATCTTCTCTTCAGTTAGAATAATTATATAAATTAAGATGGAGCAATTTATGTGTTGCAGAGTGTAGCATGGTGGAAAAGAATTGAAAGAATCTTCCACTAAACATTTGGGTTGGAATTGCTTTTCATTTTTTTGCTAACTGCATGCTTAGATGTTTTTGTGTCTTGTGTGAGGTGAGTCACACCAATGGGGGAGTTGAGATTCTACTCTAGTCCAGCTGCTAGCTATTTGGAGCTGAGCACAGGAAGCAGTTGATTGGGAAGGATTTTAGCCCTTCTTTATAAAGAGGAGAGGAAACTGGAGGGGTGTTGTTGTTTTTAGTAGGACATTGTTGCAGCAGAGAAGTTGACTTTGGAGGCTCCAGGATAAAAAGTGTACATTTTAAAGGGAAGGATTTTTAACCTGGCCTGGTTTTGCTTTTAAAATAATCTGATAATGTTGGAGGAAGGACTCGTTTTAATTAGGATTCATGTGGATCTGCTCGGATAAAAATACTAGATTGGAGACCTTGTGTGCCCAAGGAAACTAGTCAAAATGTAGAGAAGTTTGAGCTCAAGAACAGAAGCTCCAGGATCTTGTGTAGAGACCCACACTCTAACAACGCCAGGTCTAATAAGGTGGGTGGAAAGCCTTTCTCAGGAAGATGCAAGATTGATATGTTTTTGGGTGCTTGTTCTTCCGAGTGACCACCTTTCCCTGTTTGTAACCAAGCTAACAACTCTAACAACCTGCGGCAGCTTTGGGCCTTGGATTCCAGGCTGGAGTGTGGTGGTTTCTTACTGGTCAATATTAGAGCCCAGGGGTGTCAAACTCATTTTGCATCACGGGCCACATACTGCCCATTTTGATCAGAATTGGTGAAACTCGATTTTCTGTCAGTGTAAAGCAGTTATATATGTAACTGATTTTTATATGATAAGGACAAAGCTGCTGTGACAAAGAAGTCTGTCTGCATGACTCCTTGGAGTCCATCCATCCATCTTCATCCGCTTTATCCGAGGCCAGGTCACGGGGGCAGCAGCCTAAGCAGAGAGGCCCAGACCTCCCTCTCCCCAGCCACCTCCTCCAGCTTATCCGGGGGAACACCAAGGTGTTCCCAGGCCAGCCGAGAGATATAATCTCTCCAGCATGTCCTGGGTCTGCCCCGGAGCTTCCTCCTGGTGGGACATGCCCGGAACACCTCACCCAGGAGGCGCCCAGGGGGCATCCTTGTCAGATGCCCGAACCACCTCAGCTGGCTCCTTTCGATGTGGAGCAGCAGCTGCTCTACTCTGAGCCCCTCCCGGATGGCCGAACTTCTCACCCTATCTCTAAGGGAGAGGCCAGCCACCCTTCGGAGGAAGCTCATTTCTGCCGCTTGTATCCGCGATCTCGTTCTTTCGGTCACTACCCACAGCTCGTGGCCATAGGTGAGGGTAGGGACGTAGATCGACCAGTAAATTGAGAGCTTTGCTTTTACACTCAGCTCCCTCTTCACCACGACGGACCAGTGCAGCGTCCGCATTACTGCAGCTGCAGCCCAAATCCGTCTGTCGATCTCCGGCTCCCTTCTCCCATCACTCGCGAACAAGACCCCGAGATACTTGAACTCCTCCACTTGTTGCAGGAACTCATCCCCGACCCGAGTGGGCACTCCACCCTTTTCCGGCTGAGAACCATGGCCTCAGATTTGGAGGTGCTGATCCTCATTCCCGCTGCTTCACACTCGGCTGCGAACTGGAGGCCCCCACCCGATGAAGCCAACAGAACCACATCATCCGCAAAAAGCAGAGATGAGATTCTGAGGCCACCAAAGTGAAAGCCCTCCGCCACTTGGCTGCGCCTAGAAATCCTGTCCATAAAAATTATGAACAGAACCGGTGACAAAGGGCAGCCCTGGTGGAGCCCATCACCCACCGGGAACGAGTCCGACTTATTGCCAGCAATGCGAACCAAGCTCTTGCAACGGTTGTATAGGGATCGAATGGCCTGTAGCAATGGGCCAGACACCCCATACTCCCGCAACACCTCCCACAGGACACCCCGAGGGACACGGTCGAATGCCTTCTCCAAGTCCACAAAACACATATAGACTGGTTGGGCAAACTCCCATGCACCCTCAAGTATCCTGGAGAGGATAAAGAGCTGGTCCAGTGTTCCGCGACCAGGACGAAAACCGCATTGTTCCTCCTGTATCCGAGGTTCGACTAGCGGACGAACTCTCCTTTCCAGCACCCTGGCATAGACTTTCCCAGGGAGGCTGAGGAGTGTGATCCCCCTGTAGTTGGAACACACCCTCCGGTCCCCCCTCTTAAAGATGGGGACCACCACCTCCTGAGACGCCTGACGGTTTGCCAGAATCTCTTCGAGGCAGTCCGAAAGTCTTTTTCCATGGCAGGAGGCTCCGGTCCATTCGCACCAGAACCTCTCGCCATAAGAACAGTTTCTTCCCCTCTGCTGTTGGACACATGAACAATAACCGTATGACTGTTCCCACCACTAACATATGACCCTACGCTGTGTTCACTGCATCATTCCATGTTTGGCACTGATCACCACCTGCACTCATGTATATATCATGTATATATCTATCTACTTAGCACTTTTAATTCTTATTCTTATTTTTATTTTCATGTCTATTTAAGCGTAATTTATGACAGTATGTTTGCACTGAAGCACCGCAGCAATTTCCTAATGTTGTAAACCTGCTCAACATTTGGCAATAAAACCCTTTCTGATTCTGATTCCCCATCTCTCTGTGAATGGGACTCATGGCCATTGAGCAGTGGTCTTTGATTAGTGGTTGTTGATAAATGGTCATGAGAATTTGCATATTAATAATGAAGGAATTGACCTCCCAGGCCATTGTTCCTTCAGTGTTGCTAGTTTCAGTCATTATGCAAATGTACTGTTTATTGGGGAAACCTGCAGTCAGCTGAGACTGAAGAAGTCGGTGATGAAACGTTTCTCCCACTGAAAACGCTACGTCCAGAAGAACAGAATCAACTTTTGGGGGTATCTGACCTTACATGGCCCCTCTATATGCTTTATTCTCATTAGCATTATCAAAATCATATTGTTGTCTGCGGATATCTCAAATAGGAAATTTACCACTTTTTTCCAGTCATGTGTTATTACTTCTTAAGCTAAATTAGTTATCGCCACCACCCTTGCCTGTGGGAGCTCCATCTGGGGCCTCCATCTGTTTTATCCCGACCTTCTTTGCTGAGCCTTTCCTTAACTGTGTTTCTGCCTCAATATTTTCTTCTTCCTTGGATTTTCTCTGTTGTTGCTGTTGCTTTTTTGTTTTTCTACAATTTGTTTCAGCTCTCACACATTTGCAACCATCAGTATAGTAATTTGACTTCTTACAGTCACACTTAAAAAGGTTGACCTAACAAGTATTCAATTTAGGCATAACATATGTTAAACTATCACCATCTGCTGGCTACTATAATTTTCAAGTCAAGGTTCAAATCCTGAACAAAGAGGAGAGACAGAACAGAGGAGAGGCATATACAGAAAAGAAACATAAATGTAAAGTATGTTAAATCCAGGTTTGATGTTTTAGATTATTATTTGAAAAATAAAACAAAATGTCTCAAGTAATAATCTGTTTGAAAAGCACATCATACACTTTCTGAAAAACAAAAGATACATTGTCCAGATACATGTACCGGTACTATAGGCTGAGTCGATTTTAATCAGTTTAAATGCCTGTTTCTGTCAAAGTAATTTAATTATGGTGGGCATGTTGTCCTTGTGTCATTGAGATAATGTGTTTAAGAGGAATCATCATGTTGTCCCTGCAGTTCAAAGACTCCCTCTGGCTACAGTCTGTGAGGAGAAAGAGTCAGGAAGTCAGTGAGTGCCTGAAGGACTAGGATCCACGTGAGGATGGCATAAACAGCATCATAGACTGCATCACTGAGATCACTGCCTATGTAAATATATGAACCATAATTCCAACAACAAGCCCTGGATCACCACTGACCTGAATACTAAATGAAAGGAGGGTCGTCAACTGCTCATAATTACCTATAATTTCCTTATTGATTCATAAAGTATTCTGATTCTTATAACCCCACCAATCCCATCTTCCTGTCTGAAACCCCTGCTTGTACACCTTTGTGACCACTGGTCAGTTCGGGAGATGGCATGAGCTACTAGCTGATGCAGTGTGCTCGCTGTCACCTGGATGATATTTTGGTGGTATTGTGAGAAAGCAACCAAACTCCATCATGGTGAATCCTTCTCTCCCACTTCATCCCACTCTACTGAGACAACAGAGCTCTTTCTCCCTCAGACAGGTGAATACACTGATAATATTCCATTGTGTAGTTTTCTATCCAGGTGTGCTTTTAATGCACTGGGAGTCCATTTGGGAATCCATTGTCTGTCAGGTTCTTTTCAGATGTAATTTCATGGTGGATCTAAAACTGATGGTGCTTTTCTTTGTTCATAACTCCATTAATTTTGACATGATCGCCAACACGACTGACTGATGTGCAGCTCCATACCATGACAGAACCTCCACCATGTTTTACAGATGCCAGAAAATTCCACATTGGATTTCTTCTCTCCACAAGACCAAAACATCCAACTGGAATTCAATATCAAGGATCACAGATGGGGTTTACACACCTGAATGTATATACACATGTATACTGAGGGAGAGGAACGTACTGATTTTATGCATGATTATTTACTTTTGAAGAAAAATGATAACAAAAAGTATTTCAGCAGTGTAACATGTTATAAAAGCAATTACAAAACAAAGTTTCATTTTAAGCAAACAATAAAAAACACAAGATATAAAGCAAGCACACCAAATGATTTATAATTGGTCAAGAATACAGATCAAACAACACACTTTAGTGATTGAATGCTTAAAAAAAGCTGCCACACAAAAACCTAAATAAATTGAAAAGTACAACCATCTGAGACACAGGTGTATGATATATGATTTGATATGATGTATAGCTTTCCAAAAGCAGGGAACCCTGACTGTGTAATGCTTTAACAAAGTAATTCTCAAGCTTTCTCTGAAATGTCAGCCAATTATTCCCTACAGTAGTCGCACCACCAGCTCCACAGTTTGAGAAGACTGTTTTAATGTGTAGTGTAAGGACATGTTGTCAAATGGCTCTCACAAATATCCCCTGTGTACATGTGTAAATGAGAGAAAAGACAAGGCACAGTTTATTCATTAATGCTGACTCTTTCAATAAACAAGTTTAGAGATTTAAAGTTTAGAGTTAAAAAACGCGTACTAGTGTAACTATTGCTATAAAGGATTAAGATGAATTTAGCTAAATGTAACCTACACAATTAAAATACAAACATATCTTCATTTGACACACAAACTTGGCAGCAAATAGTTGATTGGTTAACTAACTGGTCAAAATACTCCATCAGCCTTTTTACGTCTGGGGGTAAAAATTATTGGCCAAAGTTTAAACACACATGCTGTGAAATTTTAGCTTCATATACCGAATACAGTTTTGTGAAAAATGGTGTATCGACCTACTATCAAGCCATTTCTTTTCTTAAACTGGTCAAGGAAAAGTCAGATTAGCAGCTGAGAGTGCATTTTGAAGGCTGACATTGTTTTTCACAGTATTCACTGCTTTTCTGTTGTGCATGTAATACAGAACTTAAATTTGACCTTAGAAACTGCGCATGTCACATATTCTGTTTTTGCTGACTTTGCCTCCTGTCGTTAGCTTGTATACTCATAATAAAAGTCGGCACAAAACAGATGATCAAAGAGTTTCACTGACATTACTTGAAAAGTTTGTGTGCCAACAGAAATTAAACATGCCTTTAACCATTTTGGAAAGTGAAGCAGCTTACAGCAAACACTGTAGAGCGAGTCTGGCTCTCTGGAAACAGAGATCCAAGTGATAGCTCCTGGGAAAATACAGGCATCATAAGCTTTGCAGAAATACGTAAGCCAATGTCGAACAGAATTATCAGTTACAGTCAGTTTCCGTCTTTATGATGACACACTTTTCATAACAGTGAAGTAAAAACAGCTCTTTATCAGTCAGCACACTTATTAGACCCGTCTATGTTTTAAATAAGTCAGCTCGGCTGAACGGATGGAGTTAAAGGTCTGAACCAGAACAACAAAAGATAAGAAATTAAGAGAGTGCATTTGCATTTGTGTAACTTAGCATTTGTTACTTAATGCACTATGTAGTCTTGTATTCATATAATATTAAATTTTAAATTTACAATTTTTAGTATTTTATCATTACCTAAAAATGAGTATTTAATCATACTCCCATAAGTTTATAAGAAATCGGTTCATATACTTGGGCTCTCTGTTCAGGTTTCTTATTAACCGTTGATCAGCACATTCATTTAAGTAAATACATGAATAAAGATTAAGATTTTTTTTTTTTTACTTGCATGTGTAAGTTTTGTTTTATTAGAGTAAAACTTGTACATTCATGGCAAGTACAGACAAGTGCAGGCCTGTTTTATTATAGTTTTATGTAGTAGTTTTACTGGAGGGGAGTAAGTGTGTGCACCATCATCATGCACAAGAGAAATTTAGCACCATTCACAGTGTGCAGTGAAGCTATTCTCTTTGTGAGTTTTTGTATTGTACTGGTAATTCATTTAGTGTTTCTGATACAAACACTGTGGGTTTTATAAACTGCAGCTTAATGACTCGTGTTATCGGGAGGAGTAAAGAACATCAGCCAGAGCTTCAATGCAGACACACCTGCTGCAGCTGTGCTAGCACACTGACTGGATACTGTCATGGTGCTTTTATAGGCACAAACAAAAAAGGAAAACATGTAATTCCATATGAATGGTTAATGTGTCCACAATTGGCCAGTATTGTACATTATAACCTTAAATACTTCTATTGTTACCCTTAGGGAAGGGTGTTACTTAATAAACTAATCCGTAAGGCCAGCAATGTTGTGGGGATGGAGCTGGACTCCCTCAAGGTGGTGTCGGAGAGGCGGATGCTGTCCAAGATAAAGACAATGTTGGATAACACCTCCCATCCACTCCATGACATGCTGGTCAGTCACAGGAGCTCGTTCAGTGAGAGACTGAGATTACCGAAAAGCACCACTGAACGACACAGGAAATCTTTCCTGCCTGTGGCCATCTCCCTGTACAACGCATCCACTTAACACACTGGTTACTGCTACAACTACACATTTTTCTTTTCCAGCTATTTATTTATAAGTGACTTATGTATGTATGTATATATATGTATATATTGTACTATTCTTAGTTAGCGTATTGTCTGTCTTGTCTTAATGTTGGTTTAAAATGGAGCACTGTAACAAAAAATAATTTCCCCCAGGGATCAATAAAGTATTCTGATTCTGATTCTGATACTGAAGGCAGGTGGATCTTTCATTCCTGAATTTACAGTAACCACATTACTATAGCTGTCAACAGCTTTCACTGATGATGAAAGCTTTTGACAAGTTGGTGGAAACACAAGAACAGATGGCAAATCTAGTTAAAGCTTTTCATGACAATAGAAGAACAGGCAGTTAAAACCACATCCTAACAGTTGTTCCAGTTACATGTGAAGTTGTTTCACAACATGGCCTTAAAGACTAAGCTAACTCTAGAATAATATGTTGGTAGAAACTTCAGTTGAGATATTTTCCATCTTTGGCAGTTCTCAGAGCAGAAAAGTCAGTCTCACTATTCTATTTTTGTCTGTTTTCTTTTGCATATAGTTTAAAGATTATTATTTTGCTTTTCTCAATTTCATCAGTTTTGTAAAATAAATATTAAAATCCTTCAGATTTCACTTTTGTTTCTGAAAAATGTGTACACTACATTAGGTCTACATTTTTGCAATACTTCTAAAGTCATTTAAGGTTTTGAGGGAAAAAAAAAACTAAACAATTTGATGACTACGTCTTTAAAGGGTGGTGAAAGGTTTCTATTCATTCATCACAGAGATAAAGTGACTGACTGACTATTCGTTTTTTGAACAATGTAAAAGGTTTTGATTGTAGTAGTTCCTTTTGCACAAGAGACTCTGTTATGAAAAATGCTCTGTTTTGAGAATTGCATGAAGAGTGGTTTGAATGACTTTTCTGCTGTGAGAATTGCACAGAAGCAATTGAGAAAAACTGTAAGTTAAGTCATTAGCACCAAAATATTGAGAGACATATTAATTAATTTATATTTAACATAATTAATTTTGACTTTAACATCTCTACAAATTAACCGTTGGTGACCTTGCTCACTTCCTGCAGTTGTTCTTGCTCTCGTCTTTGATCATCTCCTGCACTCCTGGGAGATGGTGGGTCTCTAGGCCCATCACCATGTGATGGAAAACACCTAACGCCAGAGAAAAATAAGACAGTATGCATGGCTTACAGTTAAGCCTGGAAATTTTGCGGCATTAAAAAATGAAACAAAGATGAAATGTCAGACAAAGCAGAACACGAGGAGCTTATCCCCAGAAGTGGATCATCATCCACTGGCTGGAACTACTTTGTATTTGGGACAAATGACATTAACTAAGAACAAATTATAAACAAATGTTGCTGTAGAGTTGTGTTGGCACCACACAGCAACACAACTAACTGAACCACCTGAAAACTCGCCACAAACTAAGATGAATGTACGAAAGCCAAGAAAACCAAAATCATAACTCAATATCAATAAAAGCAAACCTGTACAGTCTGTCAATGTGTCCCAGTGAATGAACACTTTGTCTGCAAATACATTTTAATTTGAGGATTATAGTGAAATATAAGAGAGAAACCAGTGCCCTGTTGAATCGTTAGTGTTGAACTTTGCGGCAAATGCAATTTGGAATTTTTAAAGAAATAACCAAGCAGTTTACACAGTTTTTCAGTGACCTGTCAAATTGTGTCTGTGTGTGTGTGAGAGAGTGTGTGTGTGTGTGTTTGAAGTACCTTTGAAGTTGTCTGGATTTATTAAGGTACCATATTGCAGCAACAACAACATTCAGGAAAAACAAAACACCAACTAGGGCCCAAACAGCAGAGCATGCACCTACAGACACACATGGAAAAAAAGAATATTGTGTGAATGAGGTAATCCTTTCTCTCCTTCATGGTGTTTAGTCTTTTCAGACATTGTTCAAACACCATGCAGCACTTGTACCAAACATTCTAAAACTTTTATGCTCTGAAAGGTTCTGAGACAAATGACCATGAAAAGAACTATTTGCTAGGACATGTTCTTCCAGTGATGGAGCTGACTTTAATATCATTTTTGCTCTGTGTGGAGCTTCAGTCATCCATTCATTAACGCTACGTTTTATGCCGGAGATGTCTTAAACCAACCACCTCTTTAAGCTGGCTGGTTTTCAGAAAAACATTAGAATGAAGAAACACCAGCAAAGGCTCAAATTAAAATTCAGAAAGATTTGGACAAACTGCACAGCTAAATCCAAGCTGCCCTCACCTGATGCCACATGCACATAGAGCTGACCATGTTTACTTCCATATGCATTAGATGCTTCACACTGATAGAGGCCATTTAGATCAGAGGTCAGGCTCAGCAGTTGTAGCTCTGCACCGTCGACTTTGATAGAAGACTGCAGCAGAGTCTGGCCAGATCTGGAAAAACATGAACAAGGCTCAACATGAACTATATATACACACACCCAGCACGCCCCTGCGGGCGGTTTATGCTTCAAGCTCGGGTCCTCTACCAGAGGCCTGGGAGCTTGAGGGTCCTGCGCAGTATCTTAGCTGTTCCCAGGACTGCGCTCTTCTGGACAGAGATCTCCGATGTTGTTCCCGGGATCTGCTGGAGCCACTCGCCTATCTTGGGAGTCACCGTGTGTGTGCATATATATATATATATGCACACACACACACACACACACACACACACACACATACGCAGTTTTTCTTCTCTTAATTACTTTACCTACTCCAGATAAAGTTGGCACTTGGGTTGGCTTCTGTCACACACTCAAATGAGTCTTGTGTAATCACTCTAATATTCACTTCTGTGGGAGAGACTGCAAAAAAAAAAGACAGAAAACTGTGTTAATCCTGAATTGAGGACATAATAATAATATCGAAATAATGTTTCACAAATGTTTGGGTCTCATTGCATCAGACAAAACAGTCAATCTTTTCAAGACAAAAACAGTAACAAGGTTGTGACTGGCTAATTTATAATCACCTTGATGATGGAAAAAAGAATATTACATTACATGGAAAATCCACCAGAAACAGGACCCCACAGTTGTACCATATCAATAACAATAATGCACTTCTGAATAAGCCTGCTTTTTACTTTCATTGCAACTTCCATTATTTTTGCTGATGGTGTGACCAGCAAACCTCCTCCTCTGCCATTTCCCATTTATATTCAATGACTTACGACTGGAAAGATAAATTACATTTATCTTAACGTTAAGCATGTCGGTCACAAATAACCTTTATGCTTGACAAACAAATCTGAAACAGCTTTTGCTGTGACTTGGTGTATTATTGACATCAATGGTTTTGATGGTATGGCATGTTATGGTTCCTTGCACGTGTGAATTAGATGGGTTGTTAATGACATTTGATGAGAATTCCATTTCAGTGGCACCTTTAGAAATATGTTAACTTAGAAAAATTGGTGATGTGTTCAATACTTATCTGCTGTGTGTGCATGTGTGTGTAAATATGGGGACATTGTTGAAGTGACAGTGGTGAAAGAGAGAGTGATATCAATAAGTTTTGGAATTTGATAAATTTGGGACATTTAACAGAGTGTATAGTTTTAGTGAATCATTAGTATGTAGTGTAATGAAAAAAAATTGAGGCATTGTTTGCATGTCAAAAGCTGTTATAGAACTTTGTCGTTTGCTAAATTTGTCAATAATTTTCTGTTAAATCTAACAATTCATATTTGCATTTCAAGTTATAAAACTTAATTGTTAAAGATTTTTGTGGTTTGTGGCACTCACAGTAGACTTGTATGTTAAAGGGCAGGACTTCTTCTTTAGACAGGGAGTCACCACTGATGACACACTGGACCTGGTGACCGTTAATCTCTCTCGTAGGAACACCAAACAGAGAACTGACTGTGGTAGTTGTATCGTTGTCATACTGTGTGGAGTTTGTTGTCATCCTCACTTTGTCTCCCAAAGCACCAGTGAGCCATCTCACCTCTGCAGGAGGCTTCGATCCAGCAGCCGTGCAGGTAGCAAATAAAACCTCTTCTGTGCCCAAAGTGGGAAGATTGTCCTTCACATTTGTGAAAGGAGGCACTAGGAGAGGTACAGCACTAAAATAAATCAACATGCAAGAAGGATGGTGGAAGTAACTCCGTCTCACGTACAAGAATATTAGAATATTTGAAATAAAGTATCTTTTCATACCGAGCAAGTTCAGAGGTATCTCAGTCTTCTGATTTCCACTGGGAAACAAGGTGAAGATACACGTGTAGCTGCCTTCATCCTTCAGTGCAACATTGGATAACTGGAGTGTTCCATTTTTGTTGTTAAAATTCCCGATATATTTAAATCGATCATCACCTCCATTGACAAACTGCACTCCCTCTCTGGGTAGGATAGTGAGGAAATTGTCATTGTGAGGTTTTTCTCTCGTCTTCCTCTGCCAGGTAATCTGTGTCAGGTCGTCATTGGTGTCAATGACATGGCACGGTAAAATAGCGGTACCTCCTTGAACCACTGTCACATTTCCACCAATCACCTGGAGAGCTGTAAAGTGAAATACTGTTAAAGAGCAGAAAAAAAGTTTAAAAAAAAAAAAAAAAAAAAGCGTCTCCAAGAATTTTTGGGCTTCACAATTAATCAAATATGAATCTTGATTTTAGTTTTACACAATTAAATGAATATGGCTGATACTGAAAACGTTTGCACAAACTTTATGCCTGCAAGTGGCAATAACAGCTTTTTCCTACACTGTGAAGCTTCCTGGATTAATCTGGATGAGTACATTAAATCAACCTAAAAATTATAATTTGTATTATACATGCATCTCAATAAAAACATTTAAAACAAAATCTCAAGGGGTTTTTTTCAGCTTGTAGAAACCAAAGATTCCTGCCCATTCTGCTCCAGTCATATGGGTAAATACTGGACTGTATGTAGCGGAGATGACAATAAAGTTTACTTTGATTTCAGCAGCGAGCAGGCGCACCGAGGGCTCTCGCTCTCACTTTATAGAATTTCGAAAAAACATCGGTGCAAATTATAAATCTGTATCATAATGTCTGGTGTTTTCGTGTTTGTTGTTTTTTTTATTTTATTTTTTTTTTATTTTGCGAGTTGGTTATTAGATGCTGCTCCAGCCAGCCAGAGAATCCCCCGCCGCCCCGGCCGCAAGCAGCATCAACACCTCGCAAACGGAGGGCGCTCTTACTCCCAGCAAATGGGCGACAGAAAACCGATCGGTGCCTATGCCATTCCCAATATGCGCTGGCATGATGTCGGAGCAGCATGAGTACGAGTAATTTTTTATTTTTATTTTTTTCCCGTGATGCCGCCCCCCACCACGATGCCGACCCGGGCAACCGCCCGTGTTGCCCGTATCAAAAACCGCTACTGGGTAAAGATAATAAAATACACAATTTTTTAAAGCTTTAAGGTCACAGGTCCTGAGCATCTTCTGAGTATGTCTCCTTATAATAATAATAATATTAAATAATAATAATAATAATAATAATAAATACATTTGGACAACACTAATATAATACAAAAACATAATTTCAGTCATCCGCTTCAAAATCCCCACATTCTTCCCTGTCAGATTTTGACAACAATCAGTTAACACCTGCCATTTTATCTCATTTCAGCCCAAGCAAATCCAAGCATAAACAACAAAAAAAGAAAACTTTCGACATACCGTCAGCTTCTCTGGTCAGCAGGAGCGCAGATATTAGCAAAAACACGCGGTTATCGCGGAAAAATAGCGTGGCATGACTTATCGCAGCAGTTGGCCATAAAAACACAAACGAAAGTAGCAGTTCCATCCATTCGCCCATATCTTGCCGTTACCTCGTGGCTGCTCTCAGAGGAAGAAAAAACGGAAATGGCATAATGGACACGGTAAGGTAGGCTTTACTTAAGTCACGTAACCTGGATCGGCCCCTGGGACACTTGTGCTGGGTCTTATAATTATGAAAAGGGAATAATTCCCCTTTTCTCATTATTATTTCTGCTTTGGATTGTGAAGACATTCATTTTTACAGTCAGATCCAAAGTGTAATTACATAAATGACGGCTTATTGGAATAATTGCCGTCATACGAGAAACATACAAAGAGACTGATGGGTGAGACAGCGCTGCGTTGTAAAATTATTAAAGTATTTTAATAAAAAGTCGCCTCTAAGAGGGTCAAAAATTTTAAAGTTACAGGGAATACAAATAATATCAGGCTGACCCTGCCACAATCTGACCCCCTGTCCATGAACAAACAGAAGGCTAGTGTTTCAGCTACATGTGTTTTACAACAATAAAATAGAAAATTGTTTTAATTGATGCACTCAGAAAGGTGTATTTTTGGTTCCAGCAGACATAACTTTTAGCAACATGCAACAATCAGAGCAAATATTATTTTTATATGACGTCTGAAAACAAACACAGAGCCGTTATCTTGTTGAGAACATGTTAATGTTATATTGAGGGGTAAAGCTTATATGAATCACACAGGCATGATTCTACTCCTATCAGGCAAAACGTCCTCTTTTTAAATAATAATAATAACAATAATCATCACTTGAGAACAATAAACATATAATTTTTATATCATAACCTACAAACTAATCTAATGTAATTTCCTTTCCAGTCTTTCTCACTCACTATGTGTTAATAGACCTCTCTGCATTGAATCATATCTGTTATTAACCTCTGTCTCTCTTCCACAGCATGTCTTTATACTGTCTTCCTTCTCTCACCCCAACGGTCGCAGCAGATGGCCGCCCCTCCCTGAGCCTGGTTCTGCCAGAGGTTTCTTCCTGTTAAAAAGGAGTTTTTCCTTCCCACTGTCGCCAAAGTGCTTGCTCATAGGGGGTCATATGATTGTTGGGTTTTTCTCTGTATCTATGAAGCGCCTTGAGACGACTTTTGTTGTGATTTGGCGCTATATAAATAAAATTGAATTGAATTGAATTAATGTAAACGATGATTTTCACTTTTTCACCAAGTTACACATTGCTACTTTCACCTTTAGTTGGTTGGAATGGAGGCGAAGTTAATTGGATCCGCTCTCCCTGCCAGTGCGCCATGGCACGACACTTTTCATCACTTTTTGACAGGAAGCCAAGACTTAGTATTTGCCAAAAAACATTATTGCCCGTCAAGGCTGGACTGGGACAAAAAATTGGCCCGGGCATTTTGACTAGAGACCGGCCCACCAGGGGTAAAACCGCAAAGGATTCTGGGAACTTGTGGCAAGAGCTACTAGCGCACGCAGGCTTTCAATTACACTCAGTTACACAGCGATAAAAAGAAACCCAAAAAATGTTCAAGGTTCAAGGTTCTTTATTTGTCACATGCATAGTTATACAAGTATAACACACAGTGAAATGTAGCCTGACACGCTCCTCGACATGTGCAAAAATTGGGGGGGGGGTGTAGAGGAGGAACATTATATATATATATATAGTATATACACTGGGTGAATGTGCAGTAGTAGCAGCAAGCAGGTGAATTCTGTACATTAATGTCAAGAAGCTGTTGTATTATTAACTGCAATAGCCGGTCGCATGACAGCCAAGGGAAGCCGACGGGTAAAGAGATCGTTTTTCTTTTTTATCGGATTACGTCGTTGAAGAGAAATTTTTTAAGCCATGTTTCCGAAGTAAGAGCCGATGGATGGTCTGGATATACCAAATATAACGTCTCAGAACACTCCAGCTCAGGGGCGGAGCGTGGGGGTGGCTTACTGGGCTTAAGCCCGGGTTGTTTTGTCAGAAGCCCGGGGTCTTTTGGAGTGTAATTTTTTCATAGTTAGATGCCTGGCTGACAACTGTATAAAACAAAAAGTACACACAATATTCGAAGCACATAGTGCACACTGTGGGAATTTACGACTGTGCGTGAATCCCCCCCTGATATTGGTATGATCCGAGCTCAGGCACTAAGCGACTGAGCGAGGGGGCGGGGCAGCTGCTACCTGTTAGTGCGCTGTTGGAGAAACAGAGCCAGCCATACTAAGGAGAGCTTAAGTTTGACCAGGTACCAAAGCAAATCATTCGTACCGTACAAATAATGTAAATATGACGGTGAATCACGAAAGATTGATATGAAACTGATCACTTGACCAATATTACGTTACTTGCTCTTCAAGTGAATCAACAAATGGCGAAATGAAAAGCCGAACAAATGCTATTTTTTAGAGTCTTAGCTTACGTGTGTTTATTTCATATTTTCAGTTCTTACCCTCCCCGACTAAATCGGTTTCAGTTATGTACTGAAATATAAGAATGGACATTAGAGGCTTCTTTCAAAGAAAAACTCAGGTAAATGTTATTTTATATATTATGCTTACTATGTTGTTCAGTATATTTCTATGCAAAACAAGAGGGATTTCAGTACACAGCAAGATATTTACATTTGTAACCAGATATTTACATACACTTTATGGAGAAAACATAAAACATTTTTACTGTACAACATCAATTTAGAGTAAACTTTTGTTTTAGATAAATATTGAAATATCTTTTGAATTAGTTAAATGTCAGAATAAAGAGAGAGAGATCTGTCTATTTATTATCACTTTCATCAAATTTAGGAGTACATATACACTAAGTTTGTTAATTAATAAGAAAACTCCAGACGATTCCATTCTGAGCTGAAGAAGCTTCTGATAGGTTAGTAGAGTCCATGTGAGTAAACTGGTGGCACAGCTGTGGATGCATATAAGGCAAAACACAGAGCCTTCTTCTTTGAAATGGGAAAATCAAGAGATGTCAACCAAAACACCAGGAAAAGAACTGTGGAGCTCCATAAGTGTGGCTCAGTTTGAATACAATTTGGTGCCATTTGCAATTAAGAAATACAGATAGTTTCTCTCTTTACTCTTAAAGTTAACAAATATGTTTTTTATATTTATCAATCTAAAAAAATAAACATTTAGTCTGATTTGATGTTACAATTAAAAAAGTGTTTGTTTTGATCTGAAGAGTTTGTAAATATCTGGTTTCAACTGTATATTTTATGATTGTCAGCACAAAGAGAGAGAGAGAGGAACAGAGAGAGAGAGCAGAATGAGGACAGAACAGATGAACAAGAGCAGGTGAGACACACATGTTAGTCAAATGGTCGTTTGCCAAAAGTATCACCGTATCATAGGTCCTCATGTATCTCGTACCTAGTGTTTCTTTTTAGGTTTGCTATTTTTCAAATTCTATATTTATTAAGTTATGCAGGCTTGTTTGCACAACAAGGCCAAACTAATTATATAAACTTTTCTCAATCTAAATATTGTACTTTGGTAGATTTAAAAAAATAAGTGTAGTGCAGGTCTATGATGATTTTTAGTGCTACTATCATCTAGTTCTGATTCTGGTTCTGTCTTGGTTAAGTCCTCAGTAGTCCTGATTTTGAACTGTTGTAGTCCTGTTTTAATTCTGGATCAGTTCTGCGTCTGGTTGAATTGGGGTTTAGTCCCTGTGTCTTGATACAGCCCCGACTTCGTTCTGTCTTGCTGCTTAATTAAAAAACTAGTTTAAGGTGTCCTGCATGTGTGATATATATATTTCCCTATATGAAGTCATTCTTTTTTGAACAAAACTCAAAACAGAGCCAATTAATCTTTCAGTCATTTCTAACCCCACCCCCCCCCCAAAAAAAAAAATCCCACATGCATACTACCCTTTAGGGCTAAGCCCCGGGTGTTTCAAATGTCTGGCTCCGCCTCTGCTCCAGCTCACATGTTAGTCTGCTCCAAGCATTCCCACAAAGGTCAGAGTTTTGTAGTAATTAATACGTCATTTTTCTTAACATAATTGGTGATATAGGTTACAAGCAAGTCTGGTGCTGAACAGAAATTGTCGCGCTATGCTCCTTTATTTATTGTGCATAAATAGTGAATTGTCCTGACACAATATTGCGTTTCGCTTCTGTTATTATGGTACATTGACAAAAACATATACTTTTATTCACAGGATAAAACAGTTGTTTTGTATCACTAATTGTCCAGTGCGATTACAACATACAGTATTATTGTCACTGCTACATTTCTGTGATGCTACCAGAAATTATTTCCACTACTAATTAATTACCGTTGAGCTCAAAGGTTATATTAATAAACGGTTAACGAATGTGTATTTATGACGACGATTTGTGAGACTGGTAAACTTACCTTTGTTCGTACGATGGTCTTTCGTTCTACACGGTGCATTTCAAGGTCCTGCACCCATCCGTCCGTAAACCGTACCTGGGCTTGTTGCAGTGACCTGAAGTTACTAAACTTCATGAGTGTATGCACTCACTCCAAGAACTGTATAATTATAAATCTCAGCGTGGTGAAAGTCGGGCAGCACGCTAACGTCTTTTGTCCACTCTGTGTGCTCGTAAGGGTCTGACCCTTTCACTCCTTTGATTTTTTCCTCGTATCTCTTCTTTGTCTTTTCGTCAAGTCTGTCTTTGTACGGACCGGTGTTGTGCCAAAAAGTGATTGTCTGCCAAAAACTGATTTCCGGTATTTGCCAAAAAACTGATTGCTCGTATTTAAACTGCTATAAGTAACTTGTTGGGCTATAATATGTGAAACATATGTCAAATGCATCCCTCATGGATGACATAAAGTCATCTTGAGCCACAAACAACATTCGTGTAACAAGGTAGAAGTCGCAATCAGTTTTTGGCAGTGACTTTTATATAACCTTTATTTATGCAGTTAAAAAAAAATCTTATTAACATTAAAAATGTCTTTTGTAAGAGTAAGTTGGCCAAGAGGACGGAAGAAATGGCAGCAAATATTACAATAGTTCAATAAAAATATTTGAAGTGGGGATAAAGGAGCGGATTGGTTATAATGTAAGTACAATAACACAGAGTTGTAAAGATACTTGAAAAACAGATAATTTTTTAATTCTATATATAACCTCTTTGTAAACCCTGTTCACCGAAGTCTATTTACGAACATACATAAAGATATTACACATAAAAAACACACAGAAACATTGGAGATCAGTTTTTGGCAGACAATCACTTTTTGGCACAACACCGGCATTGTTCTCCTTTTGTTTTGTACATTCCTTTTTTGTACGGCAAAGAAAAAACAAGAAGGTATTGGAACCGGAGACTGAACGTTTTGCGGTGCTGCAAATGCCTGCATTTGATGCGGTACTTGGATTGTTTTGCCACGAGTTCCCGGCATGCAATGCGCGAAAATCACGCGATTGCTAACCAAGGGGAAGGTGCATCCGGCCTCCTTGGCTGTAATTGGTCCAGCCCAGAGTCGATCATGACCAATTGGCCAATCCAACACCTTTCATTATATACACCCTAAAAATAAAAATTTTTTAAAAAAAAATCCATCGGCCCATAAAAACAAAAAATCGCCAGCGGCCCACCGGGCAAATGCCCGGTATGCCCGATGGCCAGTCCAGCTATGTTGCCCGTATTTAAACTGTTATAAATGACTTGTTATCCTATAATCTGTGAAGCATATCTCAAACATATTTCTCATGAATGATATAAAGCCAGTTTGAGCCACAGACAGACGGTAGAAGCTCCAGTCAGTTTTTGGCAAAGTGACTTTTGTATCTCCTTTATTTATCCAGCTGAAAAGTCTAAAAATGTCTTAAAAAAAGACAGCTCTGGCCAATTGGGCAGCAGACAAATAAATATAATAGTTCTATAAAGATAATGTATGTGGCCAAAACACACTGGATGATTTTATGTAGGCACAATAATCCAGAGTCATAAAGTTATTTGCAAAACTGGCGTTTTCTTTATTTTATATATAACCCCTTTCATAAATTCTGCTGACTATAGTCTATTTACTAATATAGTAAAGACATTACACTTTACCTCGCAGAACAGAATTTAGTGGAGGAGATGAAATTGTTGGAAAGCAGGACATTTGTGGATGTTTTTTTTTTCTTTTAAAAAAAAAACTCAGTCTGCATCCTGCACTCAATCGTTACATTTTCTATAAGAAACAATGAAGTGAATTCGAGCCCTCACCTGCTCCCTAACACGAACAAAAAAAAGACAGTTTGTGGCCTAACTGGTCCAGACAACTGGGGAACTGAAATATAAAGTAGAAAAGGGGTAGTTTGTTAGTCAGTGAGGAGAAAGCTGTTAAATTAAAGGTTTAAATAATATGTCGTCAAAGTAGCACTTCCCTTTGTGTCTAGGTTGGGTACAGCTTCCAGAAATGAAATTGAATAATTTGCTCGGATTATATTTTTGCTTGCGGATGTTATGACATGAATATAATTCCATAGGGCAACAACAGATGAGAAATTAACTTCAATATCGATTAACTGGATATTATAAACTTAAATACTTCCATCGTTACCCAGAAGGAAGGACTGTAGGGAGCAAAATTAGTATTTTTATTATTTTTACTTATATTTATATCCATGGTATGTGCATCACTGAATAACACATCACAGTAAAGAGCTCAACTTAGCTTTCCAGACTTTCTTCTAATAAGCAGATGTGGAAACAAGCAATTATAAAATTACAATGACTACATGTTCAATACTGCTGCAAGCACTTTCAACTGCTGATGAAAGCAGTTTAAGCTGTTGGTGGAAACACAAGTACAGATTTCAAACTGTACCTACACCTGTTCTTCAGGTCTGTCGGTGGAGCCGTTTATTCTTTTCTTCCACAGCTGTCAGATTGCTGAGGCAGACAATTCAGAAGATTTGTTTAAATTTACATTTAATTTCAAATCTTTAAAGATGTTTTATATAAAATAATTTAGTATTCAACACACAATGAAAAAGATCAGTTTTATTCCTGAGCTGCTTATTTTATTTAAGAGCAATGTTTTTAAAAGTTTTTGTAAAAATAAATATATCTTCAGTATTTTCATAACAGACAGTTTTACATTAAATAAATTAATTAGTACAAGAATATTTTGAGACATATTTAACTTTGAGTGAAACAAAAGAGGACCTGCTGTTGTTCTTGTTGTTGTCCATGTTCTTGTTGCTCATAATTTGCTGTTCAAAAAAATAAAATATAAAAGAATGACACAGTATGTACAGTTAGGCCTTCACAAGTTATTCACAATTATGTAACAGTACAATAACATTTTTGTTAATAAAATCAATGAATAATTGTCATGAATGATTATTATCTCAAAATAAATCAAAATAACTGATTATCATGTTGGCCATGATCATGTAGAAACACTGACCCCAGTATATGAAATTGAATTTTGTTAGTAGAATTAAATGTTGAGCTATTCCAAATGTTTTATACATTCAGTTTTTTTAAACATAATTTTGATGCTGGAAAATTTTGTTTGATCTGTACATAGAATATTGCTTATGAATATCCCTTTTATTTCTCCTTCCTGGATGAAGTCAAGTCTATTGTACTTAGCTAAGTAGTGCACTTTGTTTTTACAGAATGTATCAACTTCTTAGAGTTTCTTTGACAACATCTGCAACTTCCAAACAACTTTCAGATTGCAAATGCCACACGTAGATTCCTCTCCATACTTTCTACCTGTTAAATTTATGAAGAAATAACCCAGAAACAGTCCAAACAGCTTTTGAGAAAATTGCTGAAAGAATTTGGAGCGCCTCAAAATAAAGACTGCATAAAAAATAAAACATATTTTTTCAAAATTTTTGAACTGAAGAGTTTTCAATTTGAATAACTGCATATGCTTTGACATCAGAGGAATAACATATAATTCTGCATATTAGTTACGTGCAAGTTAATGTTTGACGTACCTTTGAAGTTTATAAAAGTACCATACTGCATCCCCAACAACATTCAAGGAAAGCAAAACACCAAATAACGCCCAAGCAGCAGCGGATGCTGCTACAGAGACAAAATAATGAAGAATATTATTAACATTAACATATTATTCATTCTCATTTTTGCACTATTTAGTTTTATAATTCACATTTAGGTGATTCAGGCACTTTTCAAACAACATGTACCCAACACAAACCAAACATAGCAGACCACAAAGAACACAATTCACAGACCAGCTTGGTTGGAGCCAAATAAATGCCTCTGGTGCTTTTTGCCGGTGGTAATTGTGCTACTACTGTGAAAAACAAAGAAAGTGGGAAGGTGAAAGGTGTGTTGGAGTGAGAGAGAAGGTAAGGCAGAAGTGGGGGAGACAGTGGGTATTCATGTAGGTGAAGGGAACACATGTTGAAGTGTTTAGTAGGTACGGCGTTGAGAAGAGAATTGCAGAAGGACAGATGGTAGTAGACAGAAGCGGTCCTAGCCTGTTTGGTGCCCTTGGCGAACACTCCCCTTCCCCCCTCTTGTGGAGTCTTGCCTGGTGTAGTAGACCCCAGTCTGTCTCTGTCTCTCTCTGTCTCTGTCTCTCTCTCTCTCTCATATATAACAACTTTGTTGTACTGACAAGTTCTGAAGCATGAAAGTAAATGAGATAAGTTGATATGACTGTGAAATGAACCTATCACAAGCTGGGACCTGCTCTGAGTTTCAAATGGTGGAGCTGGCGTGACACAACCACTTCTTTAAGCTTAAAAGATCAAATAGCATATCAGAAAGACACAACGTCCTCAAAAGGTCAAATCTAAAAATCAGAAACAAATTCACTGCACAGCTAAATCTAAGCTGACCTCACCTGATGCCACATGCACATAGAGCTGACCATATTTTTTTCCATATCTGTTAGATGCTTCACACTGATAGAGGCCATTTAGATCAGAGGTCAGACTCAGCAGTTGTAGCTTTGCACCATCTGCTTTGACACCAGGCTGTGGCAAAAGCTGGCCAGATCTGGAAAAATATGAAAGAGCTTCAGTTATTAGCTTTTTGAGCTAACCATTTGCTTACGCACACCAAGACGATGTATTCTTTAATTTCAACCTACTTTGCATAGCCCAGGTAACTCACATGTTTACAGTCTTCTATATAAGTTCATAACTTAAGAGTATTAAATATGAAACAAATTCTTCAGTTAGACCTTTTCAAGTCTTTTCAACGCAGAAGAGCTTGCTCCCCAATCCTTCCCAGCTACACACCTCATAACATTAATAACTTTTTTGCATTTGGTTTCAATCTGGTCAATATGCTCGAATCACCATTCATTTCCTGCACGATCTTCTTCTTCTTCTTCTACCATTTTAACGGCAGCTTGCATCCATAGATGTTGCATTACTGCTACCCCCTGGAGTTTACTTATATCACATCTAACTCTTTAAATCCTCTTAAATAATCCTGTATTTCTCAGAAACTGAAGAACCACTCCTTTCCTTTCTTGACATCCTAACCAATCAACCGCCTTTTCAAATTTGAATTCCCCCGTATTTCCCATTTCTACCCTCATCATTCTCCTATAGTTACCATATCTCCTGCACTTAATAAAAACATGTTCAACCGTTTCCATAACACCACACCATTTACATAACCCCTCAATTGTTTCCCCATCCTTAAACGACCATTCAGGCAACAATGCCCTGTTTTTATTCTACTCATATAACAATCTCCTCCTGCCTATTCATTCCTTTATTTCTTTTTACTTCTACTGTATTTTGTACCCAGTAAAATTGTCTCCCTCTAGTTTCATCATTCCATTTTCCATAACTTCTTACTTTCTTTCCAAACTATACACTTTCCTTCAGATTTAGATAATGGTATCTGAACATCTACGTCTACTCTTTTAATAACTTTAGCCATCTTATCCGCTCTTTCATTAACCATATCGCCTTTATAACTGGCATCAACGTTATTACTACACTTTTGCCCTGTTCACACACTCTGTGGTGAGCAAACATAACTTCATACAGAATGTTCTGATCATTACTTGTATTCACATTTTCAATCCTTAACACAGCTGACAATGAATCACTGCATATTATTACTTTTGCAATTCTGCTGTCTTCCACCCATTCTAATGCCATCAATATCGCATATAGCTCTACTGCATATATACTCAGAAAGTTTATGTTCTTTTCCCAAACTTGATATTTAATTCTGGAACTACCAGTTGCTTCACTTTCTGGATCTTTCAATCCATCTTTGTACACCTGCACATAGCCACTGTACTTGCCCTCGAATTTACTGTAAAATTCTTGACAAAGATCTGTTGTGACTTTTGATATCCACATATGTTCTATCTACTTGGACAATCCCATGTCCAAGTGGGCCTTAAAGGCCATACCACTGTCTGGCTGAATTATTTGTCATATACCTTAAATGCTCTTGCTCGATCATCCCCAACCCATCCAATACTATTATTGAACTCCTTCCCTCTTTCTCCACAATGTTCCAACACCTTCTTTACAGGATGATTCTCATTGGGACCTTTCAAAGAACCCAATAGTTAACCATTAACTGCTGCCTTCTAATATGCAGTGGCTTTTCTACTGCTTCCACCTGAAGAGCACATACTGGCGTTGTTTCATCCGCCCCTTAACAAATCCACAACACATGAGCTTGGATAACGTCCAGCTTCTTTAACCAAGTTTTAGCCGCTGCCCCATACACCACACATCCATAATCAATCCTTGATCGAATTAATATGACACAGATACTTTTAAGTGCATCAAAATTGGCACCCTATGACAACCCTGCTAAACACCTCATGATATTAAGAACCTTTTTACTTTTCTCCACAATGTGCTCTCTAGTTTTTCAAGTTAACTTCCTATCAAAAACTACTCCCAAAAAAACAAAAGCTCTCCACCCTTTCTAACCCTTCCCCATACAAGAACAACTGTATATCTTTACCCTATTTTTCTATTTGTGAAAAACATGACTTTAGTTTTCTCAACAGAAATTTTAAACCCCACTCCATTCCCCACTTATCTATCCCCTCTTGAATTTTTCATAACTAGATGGTCAACATTCCTCCCCCTTACCCAAGTCACTCCATCATCAGCGAGAAGTCATTTACCAAAACTATCAGATATCTCTTTAAAAATATCATTAATCATAACCGAAAACAATGTTGGACTTACGACACTTCTCTGCGGGGTTCCATTTTCTGTTTTGCATGGCTCTGACACATGTGTCCCTAGCTTAACTGTTCTCCCACAAAAGAAATCCTTTATCCAGTTAAACTTTCGTTCTCCTATTCCTAAACCAAACAATTTAATCATCAAACCCTCTCTCCAGAGCATATCATATGCCTTTTCTAAGTCATAGAACACAGCCACCACCACTTCTTTATTAATCTGTGCATTCCTAATTTCATCCTTCAGACATAAAACCAGATCCATAACTCCTCTTCCCCTACGAAAGCCACTTTGGTACAATGCTAACATATTGCTTGACTCTAAGGAGTGAACCTACCTCTCATTCACCATCCTTTTCATCACTTTACTCACATTAGAAGTCAGAGCAATGGACCTATAATTCCCAGGATCACTATGGTCCTTCCCAGGTTTCTTTACTGGCATAATTATTGCTTCACTCCCCCACAGCAAGTGATATGCATTAAAATCTCCACACCATATAATATCTCCTTTCATAACCATTTCTTCCAGCTTACTTGTTTCCAGCTTTTTACAAGGATTGTAGAAATTAATAATCCTCATCACCTTCCTTCCCAACCATACCTCAACCCCAACGTACTCGAACTCCCCCTTCCTTCCAATTTTCCTATATGGTATCCCTTCCTTAATCAATGTCAGACACCCCCCTCCATTCCCCTCTTCCCTATCATACCTAAAGTCCAAACAAGGTTTTAATCATGTTTCCTGAACACAGATTATTTCAGGCTTTTCTATTTGATCATAAAGAAACTGCTTAAAATCGTGACCATTTGTTAAAAGACTCCTTGATTTCGACTGCAAGATTAAGATGGTTACAAGAAAAGTTAACCACCACACCTCCTGGTTCACCTGACAACTAAGCTCGCCTCTAATATCCTCCCATCTGATATTCTTCATGTCTAAACTATGACATGCTGCTTTAACAATAATCTGAATCCTCGCTGTTTTTGACTTTACATCTGACGTTGCATTTATTACCCCCGCGATGAATGTCACCATCTTCTTCTTCTCTTCCTCCATTTTCCTTTCTACCATCTCCATAACCTTGTCCAGCCTCTCTTTCTTTCTTTTTTACATGCTTCTACATACTGTATGTTTCTTTTTGCACAACTTTTTCCACAACTCTCCTCTTTGGAACAAAGAGTTGTTTCATCACTTCACACCCCCAAAAAGCAACACTATGTTCTCCACCGCAACTACAACATTATGGCTTAACTCCCACGCCACACTTCCCATACTCATGGTCTGCAGAAAACTGAGCACACCTTCTCTTCCTTTTATACACCTTGGCAATATGTCTAAATTTGTGGCAATTAAAACATCTCAGTGGCTTGGGTACAAATTCCCTCACACCGAATCTTACAAACGCTCCTTGGTCATTCCCCTTACCCCTTTAGCCTCACCATTTCTTAACTTTAAGTTCTCCACCAGGTCCTGCATACTTACAGTTACCTGTACTCCCACAATGACTCCTTTACTTCCATTGACTCCCTTTTCCCCAACCCTTGCAGTATTTTTCACTTTAACTATACACACCCCATCAGTTTCACTTCCAAATTACAGCCAATCAGTAGATTACCATCTCTGAGTAACTTAGCATACTTAATTTCTCCCACTTGTGCTCTAAGCACTCTTGGCAACTTAAGTAGATCCATTCTCTTTATTCCCTCCTCCTCAAACCTCAAACCACCTCTCCCCTTTACCTTCACTATCAGATCCTTCTGAACTACCCTCACTTCTCTTTTTCCTTTTCCTTTCACTAGCCCTGTCCCTCTTCCTGCCCCTTCCCAACTTTCTCCCAATGATTTTCTTCACACTGCCCGCCAACCTCCTCCTCTTCACTATCATCCATGTGTTTCATGTTATACAGTGCTCAATCCAATACCTCTCTTTCTCTCCTATGACTTTTTTTTTTTTTTACTGTACTGAAATAAATATTTCAACTGAAATGATTATTCAAACTATTTTATCTGCTCCAGGTAAATTTTGCATTCGGGTTGGCTTCTGTCACACACTCAAACGAGTCCTCGGAAATCTTCTTAATGTTCACTTCTGTGGGAGAAACTGAGAAAAGACAAAGAAACACACGTGTTAATCCTGAAGTTGGAAAATATTAAATCATATCACTATAATGTTTCAAATTTGCCTGAATCTTGTCAAAGCCACTGTTTTAGATACTTTTCATTTAGTTTCAGGGAGCGATTCTTTCATATGCTTTCAAGGTTGTCACCAGATCACCCACAAACCTTTTCCTCATCTGCTATTCTCTGTGCACACCATGGATCTTATGACTGAGGGAGATGAATGAAGCCCAATGAAGTAATTTTGAAGCTTGATAAATTAATTTGAAACAGCCTTTACGTCTTGACGTGGTGTTTAGTCATGTTGGAAGTAGAAGGTCAAAAATGAATAAATAGATCCAGATTAGAAACATTCTATTCTGCAAGATAGGCTGTGTTACTCAAATCATAGTTGAGTGGTGCTTCTATTTCACTACTATTACCCTGGATTGTTGGATTACCTTGGACTGCATTCCACTGAGAAATGACTGAATATCAAGAAATACTCTTACTGACACTTTAGCTCAGCTGAACAAAGCTTATCTGAGTTTTCTGGGTATGTTGACCTCAATGGGCATCGCTAATTCCACGCTGCTTTCAAGAATCCAAAAATAACTCCAACAGTAATGCTCTTTGCAGTTGAAACTGTTCAATTTATCTCATGTTTCTATTTAGTCGGTTTTGAGAAAAAGGAGCTTTTACAAGCACAATTCCCCAGACCACAAACAACTAAGTGTTTTGAACAACTTAATTCATGTATCAATATATAATGTATATATTGCACACAAGCATTGCAGATAATGTATTGTCACTTGTCAGCAAATGAAGGAACACATCACCGCCTGAATTAAAGAGAAATAGTTTCATCCAGATTTCCTCCCTTACCAAATGTCTGTCATGCTAAACATGGAGGCTAAAACGAAAAACTCTTCATTAAACATTTATTGCTAACTATTGCTGCTGATTTTAATTCTTAGTGTGTCCGTGTATCTTTTTCATATTTGATTTAATGATTAAAATAATGAAATATTTAAAATCGACAGACGAAAAAGAAGACAAATAATAAACTACATGAGCAGCTGATACTCACAGTAGACCTGTATGGTGAAGGGCAGGGCTTCTTCTTTAGATAGGGAGTCACCGCTGATGACACACTGGACCTGGTGACCGTTAATCTCTCTCGTAGGAACGCCAAACAGAGAGCTGACTGTGGTAGTTGTATCGTTGTCATACTGTGTGGAGTTTGTTGTTGTCCTCACTTTGTCTCCCAAAGCACCAGTGAGCCACCTCACCTCTGCAGTAGGCTTCGATCCAGCAGCCGTGCAGGTAGCAAATAAAACTTCTTCTGTGCCCAAAGTGGGAAGATTGTCCTTGATGTTTGTGAAAGGAGGCACTAGGAGAGTTACAGCAATAAAATAAATCAACATGCATGGTGAAAGGATGGTGAAAGTAACTCTGTCTCTGTCTCACACACAAACATTTAGAATATTTTAAATAAAAAATGAAAAAAAGTTTTTATACCAAGCAAGTTCAGAGGTATCTCAGTTTTCTGATTTCCACTGGGAAAAAAGGTGAAGATGCATGTGTAGCTGCCTTCATCCTTCAGGGTAACATTGGATAACTGGATTTAAATCGAGCATCTTCTCCATTGACAAATTGTGGACCCTCTCTGGGTAGGACAGTTAGGAAATTGTCATTGCGAGGTTTTTCTCTCGTCTTCCTCTACCAGGAAATCTGTGTCAGGTCATCATCGGTATCAGTGACATGACACAGTAAGATAGTGGTGCCTCTTTGAACTGCTGTTACACTTCCACCGATCATCTGGAGAGCTGTAAAGAGCATGAAACACTATTACTATTAGCTGAGATATGAATGCAACAATAAATGATAAAATATGTCTTAAGTATAATGTATCATGTTATAATGTCTTTTTTTAAATCATCATCATTAAGAAAAGGTGAGTGAAAATTTGGTGATTTTTATCTTTCGCTTTGAGATTTTTTTGAGACATTTAGGTTCAAAACATTGTGTCAGATTTAAGCGTGCGAAAATGGCCTGAAAGTGTGTCAAGAGACCGTTTTTGAAAAATCTATATCTTAAAGTGTTTGATATGTTTATGCCATTCAACAAAGGTGGTTCTAGAAATTTGTTGATTTGAGTTGGAATGACCCAGAAGCAAAAATACACCTCTATTATCTTGGATGATTTCAAAGATACACTTAGTTCTAGGAGAACCAGTTCACTTAAAATGAAAAAGATTAAAATTTTGGTAATGGCACCACTGGCAAAGCAAAATCTCATGTATCTGCTAAAACTAAATTTGATTGATTGGCTATAAAATGTATAAAACGATTGAGCTTCACTAAAACAGCCTGTCTGTTGGGGTCAGAATTGCTTCTAGATTGTAGGGGATCAAATACCTTTCTCACTCAATAACATGCCAATCGATTTATAACTTTTATCTAATGTTTTTCTAGATTTTTTGGATGGCATTCAGTCTCTCTCCAATAAAATGAAACTACAATAAAAATTAGAGAGTACCCATTTCTTCGTAAATGAGGAAATTAAAAAATTCAACACGGATCAAATATTAATTACACTCACCTGTAGATATAGTGTCTGTCTTATTAGAACCATACCAGAAACCGAACTAAACAGAAACTGTAACAAGCTGATAATAAACTATAACAAAGACATACAAAATAAATAAATAAATAAAAATCATCACCATCTCCTCATGTTGAAAATATATAAAGAGATTTGCCACAGTCTCGCGTGCAAATGGTGTTCCTCGATCTACAGCTTTGCACTGACTGATTTTCCCAGAACGCTCAGCATGAAACAGCAGTTTTTTCAAACCACATATTAGGCTTAATGGGAAACTATGGAGTGTTTGTATTTAGTAAACCTCTGTTTTGTAGTAGTATCTTATCAGGATTTCGATTATAAATGGCTTTTATATCTCATTTGAAATCATGTATGTGGATTCAAAGGACAATCTATGACCTTCCTTGATTGTCAGTATTAGGGATGCACCGATACCGATGCCGGTATCGGGTATCGGCCTCGATACCACATTTTCTAAAGTACTCGTACTCGTTAAAAGTCCCCCGATACCGAGGACCAATACCACGGTCTGAGACCTGTCTATGTTTGAGCGGCATGTAAGGGGTTAATCACAGGCGCCGAGTGCCTGCCCCCAGGCCCCGAGTGCCCGCCCCGGCTGCAGCTCAGAGTGGGGAGAAAGCGAGGCGAGACATATCAGCTGTGTGGAACTATTTCAAAGTGAACAAAGACGCGAAAACAAAGTCGGACTGCAAATTGTTCTCAGCAAAATTGTCCAGAGGAGGCTCTAAAGGTAGCGCATTTAACACAAGCAATTTAATCAAGCACCTAAAATCCCAACACAACAACGAGTACAAAGAGTTTACCCACGCTTATTTACCCACGCTTATTAGCACAGAGGAGCATAGCTGATGCTATAGCACTGGGACGGAAAATAGTTGGGCATTTTAAACATTCCGCCTTAGCCTACTCCCGCCTCGAGGACATTCAGGGACAGCTCAACCAGCCAATAAAGAGACTGCAGCAGGACGTACAGACGCGCTGGAACAGCACGTATTACATGCTCCAGTCCCTCAGCAAAAGCGAGTGCACGAACTCCCTGACTATCTCACCGCTCAACAATGGGCTCTTATGGAGACGACTGTTGCCATCCTCGCCCCCTTTGAGGAACTAACTAAAAAAGTGAGCAGCTACGACGCACTAGCCTCTGATGTCATCCCAGCTGTGACTGTGCTAGTGAGACTTCTAAACAGAGAAACAGGCGAACAAATTTAAAATTAAATTTTGTTTTTTTATAATTATTTATTCTGTAATATGTTGCATACAACATGCTTTTCATTTTAAATAAATGTTCTTAATTCCAAACTAGTCCCTTGTTTGTTTGTTTTTTGTTAAATTATAGGACTAAAGCTGTTACCTGCAAATTTAAATCATGTTTTTATTAAGTACTCGGTATCGGCGAGTACTGAAATGCAAGTACTCGTACTCGTACTCGTTTCCAAAAAAGTGGTATCGGTGCATCCCTAGTCAGTATGCAGCGTTTTGGATTTCTAAAATGACCATAGTCTCTTGAACTTAATGTACTAGAATATAGCTTTTTTTGCCACTGCGTAAACACCTTGATCTGCAGTTACATCAGCACAAAAAGCAAGGACAGGCAGCATTTTCTACTTACCGTCAGCGTCGCTGGTCAGCAGAAGCGCAGATATCGGCACCAAACTACAGAGTATTATGTAAAATTGGCTTCACATTAAATTATCACAATCACAGCCCGTGAAAACAGTCATTGCTTTTTTCCAGGAGAAACAGCCAGGATGACATCAAGTTGTATTGAAACTAGTCTGTCTCTTTTTTTCTTTCTCTCTCGAAGCCTGGAAGCTTGAGGGTCCTGCA
The DNA here is from genome assembly GCF_041146795.1 of Maylandia zebra. Taxonomy (NCBI): domain Eukaryota; kingdom Metazoa; phylum Chordata; class Actinopteri; order Cichliformes; family Cichlidae; genus Maylandia; species Maylandia zebra. The sequence goes on along the minus strand of NC_135182.1, from coordinate 17,896,347 downwards.
CACTATCTTAGCTGTTCCTAGGACTGCGCTCTTCTGGACAGAGAGCTCAGATGTTGATCCCGGGATCCGCTGGAGACACTCGCCTAGCTTGGGAGTCACTGCACCTAGTACTCCGATTACCACTGGGACCACCGTTGCCTTCATCCTCCACATCTTCTCGAGCTCTTCTCTGAGCCCTTGGTATTTCTCGAGCTTCTCGTGTTCCTTCTTCCTGATGTTGCTGTCATTTCAAACCGCTACAGATGTCACTACGGCCGTCTTCTTCTGTTTGTCTACCACCACTATGTCCGATTGGTCAGCCACCACTATTTTTTCCGTCTGTATCCAGGTACTCGCCATCAGTGTTGGTCAAGTTACTTGAAAAAAGTAATCAGTAACTAATTACCGATTACTCCCCCCAAAAAGTAATCCCGTTACTTTACTGATTACTTATTTTCGAAAGTAATTAGTTACTTAGTTACTTTTTAAAAACACGATTTACAACCTGAAGAGGTGATAAAGCGATAGATCTTTCAGCCCAATTCTACTTTTTCTACATAATCCATCATACAAAATGGAAAAATCTCTTTTTAAAACTTGTTTTATTAGTTTTAACCTTTTAACTTTATGCATCAAGCAAAAATTTAATTATATGCAACATTCTCTGACTGGAAGAAATTTGTTTAACATTTAAACTTATTTTCTGCAAATTCCAGCACATAAAATATTTTTTTTTGTGTGTTTAAACTCACTCTTTCAAATAGATGCAAGTAAAACACAGCAGAAAATAAATAACATCAAAGACTAGCGATCCTGTTGCTCTATTTTCACCTGTAAAGCAGGAGTGGGGGTAGGCGGAGGTTTACCCTGGTGCAGGTGTGCCACAGCGTCAGTGGAAGAATCCACGAGTTTCTCTGTGAGTTTCCCATTACGTCATAGCGCACTCGGTGCTTGCTTGGAAGTTTAGGGGGTTTTTTTCGCTTTAAAAATAAGTTTTCTTCCCACGCACAACGGACACTAATGTTTTTGTCACTTTTTATGGAATCAAACTCAAAGTAAGGTCAGTACTTCCACGCTTTAAACGCTGCACGCTCATACTCTCTCCCGCACTCGATATATGATGCACTGTTGATCTGCACACAGCTGTTGTCACGAACGTCGCACTCGCTTACGTCACTGTCATGAGACATTCTCACAAAAAAAATCACGGTTTTAGTAACGCAGTAACGCAGCGTTCCTACGGGAAAGTAACGGTAATCGAATTACCGTTTTTGCAATAGTAATCCCTTACTTTACTCGTTACCTGAAAAAAGTAATCAGATTACAGTAACGCGTTACAAGTACTGCCCATCTCTGCTCACCATAGGACGAGGGACATATCTATCTATCTATCTATCTATCTATCTATCTATCTATCTATCTATCTATCTATCTATCTATCTGTGTGTGTTCTGTGAAACAAACTAACATCTAAGTGCTTTCTATCTAATAATCACACGCTGATGAACACATCAGTATCTTGCCTAAGAATGATTTGGCAGACAGACTAGAGCAGCCAGGGTTCGAACCTCCAACCTTCCAATTAGTAGATGATTTGTCACAGCCAAACCCAAATAACACTTACACAACTAACTAACTATGCAACCAATAGCTAAATAAATAATAATAATACAACAAACAAACAAAAAAACAGCAGTGGTAGACAGCATCTTTTAGTCAACTGTTTTTTTTTGTTTTTTGGTCTTAAATTGAGAAATTACATTCAAAAGCATTTAAGTTTACTTCAAATGTCTTAAACAGGACACTAGAAACCGAAAAAAAACACAAAACAAAAAAGGACAAAGGTTAAATCAAATTAAACTTTTAGACTGCCTATGAAAAAAAAATCTGATAGTCTGAGTGGATTTTAATGCTGTTCATACAAATCCCCCAGGTCAGCAAATAGTATCTGAAAATATTGATTTGTAGGCCTATTTAATGTCCAAATTCTATTTTCAGTCGATATATATTTTTAAAATACTTTATTATATTTCCATCAACAAGCAGGCATCAGTGGGGATTACTCTAAATTTAATGTGTGGCAACAGTAAAAAAAAGAAGGAAAAAAAAAAGAAAAGGTAGAAAGAAAGGTACATAAAATAGAGGTAGGCATGTGAATGGATACCAGGAACTTCCACCTGTGTTTCATCTGTTCATTTACCAGCTGAAAGACTAGTGGAGCCCTCAGTCCAGATGTTTTTCTTCTTTTGCTGTCAGACAGATTCCTAAGGCGGATAATTCAGAATATTTGTTAATTTTCAACTGGAGATTTTAGAAAAAAACATTTAAACTTCTATAATATTAAACACAATCATAATAAGCTACTAATGTTACTGCCGTTACTATTTGGGTCTTTTACTAGAGATTAAATAAAATAATTTCTTCATAATTAAACTATAAATACACCCCCAGTAACTGCATATCAGAGAGTTTTACACTAGTGCCAACATATTTCAAGACACATATTAACAGTGAGGGAAAAACTCACATTTCAACAAATTAACTGTACTAACCTCTCTCTGCAGTTTTTGGTGATCTTGTCCATGATCATCACCTGGACTACTGGGAGATCGTGGGTCACTGTGTTCATCACCATGCATGGGGAAAAACCTAATACCACAGGAAAAAATGACATCGTTTGTCGTATAGAGTTGGAAAATTTTGGGGTCAATTTTGAAATAAAATCAATCAATTTTAAATTCAAGTGGAGACTTTTAGATTTTATTGAGGAGTTTCAACAATATGAAATATTGAAATACTATAATAGCTACTTATCATGCTACATCCTGTATGCTTGTATGATTATTGTTCTACGCACCTTTGAAAATATCCAGATTTGAAAAACCACCAGGCTGCAGCCCCAATGACATTCAGGAAAAGAAAAACAGCAAATGAGGCCCAAGCAGCCGAGCATGTTCCTGCAAAGACACAGGGAGTGAGAATATGAAATGATCTATTGTTCTCTCTCACTTACCTGGCATTTAGTTTTATATTTCACATTAAGATGAATCTGACGGTATTCAAACACCATGCAACATCTGTACCACAAACATTCAAAAATGTCCCTGTACTGACAAGTTCTGATGCACAAAAGTAAATGAAACAAACTTGATATGATCATGAAAAGAATCACAAGATAGGACATGGTCTGAGCTTCCATTGGTGGAACTGAATTGAATATGATCCTATACTGCACTGGGTAAGGCATCCATTATCCAATAACTTGTCTGTTTTGTGCTGACTTTAGGGTAAGGCAACCACTTCTCTAAACTAGCTGCTTACCAAAGAAATCTGTCTAGATGTTCAAGTTTCCTTTGACAGGAATGGACAAAAAAGAAAACAGAATAACAACACACAAAAGCTCAGAAATCACACAAAAAAAATTCAGATTTGGACAAACTGCACAGCTAAATCCAAGCTGACCTCACCTGATGCCACATGCACATAGATCTGACCATGTTTACTTCCATATGCATTAGACGCTTCACACTGATAGAGGCCGTTTAGATCAGAGGTCAGACTCAGCAGTTGTAGCTTTGCACGGTCTACTTTGACAGCAGACTGCAGACTGGGCAGATCTGGAAAAACATAAATGAGGCTCAACATGAAATGTAGAGATAGGGCAGAAAAATGCGAGATGTGCCAAAAGTCCAATGAATTTCAATCAATTCAATTTTAATTGAAATACATTTTTTTGTGAAGACATTCTTAGTTTGGGTAAAGTTTTCTACCACACTAGTCTAAGGAACTTGGAAAGAAAAAGCATCTGGAAGGGATTTTAAAACTGGATTACAGAATACTTTGAACAGAAGTGGTGGATCTGTTCATTGTGCACACAATGAACAGATCCACCACTTCTGTTCAAAGAAGGTTATTCACAGTTGACATAGATGGCTTCTTTCATCTTCTGTGGATCACTGATGCTAAAACTCTTAAAAATAACTTAATGAAGCTTTAGAGGCACTTAAAGCAAAACTGTTTAGATGCATAAACACTGCATTTACCAGGAATTCCTCACATGTAATGTATAAGTAGTGAACTGGAGAGAAAGAAGCCAAGCACTGCTGAGTCACACTGGTGAATATGCATAATGAAATATTTAGTGTAAAAAGACTGTTTTGCAATGTGAAAAAAATGTTTATGTCATTTGTAATGTCTGGACTTTAGCGTTGTTGTTTTGAAAGAACAGATTGCAGATACAAGTGGAGGAAATTAAGGGTGGCTGGCCTCTCCCTTAGATACGGTAAGGACATCAGCTATTTGGTAGAGGTTCAGAGTAGTGCTGCTACTCTGCTACACATCAAAAGGTGCCAGATGAGGTGATTCAGGCATCTGACAAGGATGCCTCCAGGGCAAAGTGTTCCGGCTATGTCCCACTGGAAGGAGGCAAAATGTGGAACACGCTGGGGCGATAATATCTCTCAGCTGGTCGGGAACGCCTTGGCATTCCCCTTGACAAGCTAGAGGGAGGTTGCTGTGGTAAGGCAGGCTCAGCTTCTCTGTTTAGGCGGATGCCCCAGCAACACAGCCCCAGATAGGTGGAAGAAAATGGATGGATGGATGTTTCTTTTTCATGAATCAGCATTTCATTTAACTATGTCCTTATGTTCAATATGAACTGTGCACACATCATGGAAATAACCTACCCTGAAAAACAGGCAAGTCTGTATCACACCTGACCAAATAGTTATATATTTAGTGCCCACTGTTTTATACCCATAAATAAGTCCCATTTGATCATGTCTGAGTGAACGTGTTACCCTCATAGTTGAACGAGACATGACCGATTGGTTTTGATTTGAGAGTAATTAAATGAAACCATCTTTCAAAACTCTTTTTAGCTTTTGTCTGCTGAGCTAAACAAGCTTACACAACCCTCCAGGGTTCCTGGAGCACCAGGACAGCACAGATACGAAGTACTGCCCAAAGGAGTAATCCACAAACCAAGTTCAATGCAGTCAGGCTTTCTTTTTATTAGCTGGTTTAACAAAACCTAAAACCCATGTTGGAGATGAAGGTTACCATAATAGTGTTCATCTACTTTCTCTGTCTGCTGGGCTTTATGCTTCAGACTTCATGTGTCCTCACATAAATTTGGTCATGTGACTCTTTTTCAACAGGAAATGATTCCCTACGCCACCTACTCCAATCAGCTGTTATCAGTTAATAATGAAAAATCTCAAAAGAACATAAAATACAACACTAATAATAAGACAATGTTATGAGTTTGACATAAGTCGCCACAGTGATTTACCCAAAAAGAAATACAGTTTCATGAAGTAGTTTACATTTTACACACAATTAACCTTCACTTGTGGCCCGTTTGTACCTAATTGTGTACAGGAAATCTACATATATATCTATATATACACACACAAATGGGGCCAATGGGGTGGTCGTGGCTCAAGAGTTGTCAGTTCATCTTGTAATCAGAAGGTTGCCAGTTCGAGCCCCGGCTCGGACAGTCTCGGTCGTTGTGTCCTTGGGCAAGACACTTCACCCGTTGTCTACTGGTGGTGGTCAGAGGGTCCGGTGGCGCCAGTGTCCGGTAGCCTCGCCTCTGTCAGTGCGCCCCAGGGTGGCTGTGGCTACAATGTAGCTTGCTATCACCAGTGAGTGAATGTGTGTGTGAATGGGTGAAAGTCTGAATGTAGTGTAAAGCACTTTGTGGTCCTTAGGGACTAAGTAAAGTGCTATACAAATACAGGCCATTTACAAATGAGAAATGAATCATGAATTTTGGTCTTAAAATCACGATAGGGAAACTCCTGAACAAAATGCACTTGAAGTAAAAAGGCAAAAACAACTAGAGTAAAACCTCGGGGGTGTTTCAAGCTTGACTAAATCTGTTCAGTGAAGCTAAAAAACATTACAGCAAGCATTACTGTCAGAGCCAGTAATGACTCTGACAGCCTGCAGTAATGACAGTTTTTGCCAGAGGGAATACAGTAAAATGTGAAACTGCTCACAGTAACTGCTAAAAACCAGAGGTGTGGACTCGAGTCACATGACTTGGACTCAAGTCAGACTCGAGTCATTAATTTTATGACTTTAGACTTGACTTGAAAAAATGTTCTAAGACTTGTGACTTGACTTGGACTTTTACACCAATGACCTGGGACTTGAATTGGACTTGAACCGGTTTACTTGAAAAGACTTGATATTTTACCCCAAATATAAAATCTAACATGCATATTATATAGAGATTGAAAATGTGACGTCATTCACGGGTAGAACCGCAAAGGATTCTGGGAACTCGTGGCAAGAGGTACTAGCGCACGCAGGCTTTCAATTGAAGTCAGTTATACAGCGATAAAAAGAAACACAAAAATGTCAAGAAGCCGTTGTATTATTAACTGCAATAGCCGGTCGCATGACAGCCACGGGAAGCCGACGGGTAAAGAGATCGGTTGTTATCGGATTACGTCGTTGAAGAGAAATTGTTCGAGCCATGTTTCCGAAGTGACAAAGACGCGACGGATGGCCTGGATTGCAGCCATTCAAAGATCAAATATAACGTCCCAGAACACCCCAGCTCACAGGTTACTCTGCTCCAAGCATTTACACGAAGGTCAGTGTTTTTTAGTAGTTAATACGTCATTTTCATAACATAATTGGTGATATAGGTTACAAGCAAGTCTGGCGCTGAACAGAAATTGTCGCGCTATGCTCCTTTGTTTATTGTGCATAAATAGTGAATTGTCCTGACACAATATTGCGTTTCGCTTCTGTTATTATGGTACATTGACAAAAACATATACTTTTATTCACAGGGTAAAACAGTTGTTTTGTATCACTAATTGCTCAGTACGATTACAGCATACAATATTATTGTCACTGCTACATTTCTGTGATGCTACCAGAAATTATTTCCACTACTAATTAATTACCGTTGAGCTCAAAGGTTATATTAATAAACGGTTAATGAATGTGTATTTATGACGACGATTTGTGAGACTGGTAAACTTATGATACGTACGATGGTCTTTCGTTCTACACGGTGCATTTCAAGGTCCTGTACCCATCCGTCGGTAAACTGTACCTGGGCTTGTTGCAGTGACCGGAAGTTACTAAACTTCATGAGTGTGTGCACTCACTCCAAGAACCGTATGATTATAAATATGCATATAAATATGCTACGATGAGATAGCTGACTTCATCTAACTAGCAAATGTTGTCCAGGCTACGTTGGTGATGCAGTTTTTTTTAATGTGTATGATATTTTTGTCATGCGATTTTAAAGCCAGTCCTACAACCGCATCCAAGAATAACATGCAGCTTATCTCAGAACTGTCGGTGAAAATTATTCTAGGAGCTAAGTTTAATTGAGCTGCATTTTAAAGAGGTGCAATTTCACAATTTGTGTATATTTTCTACGTTCACTATTTTGTCATGTGTTGAGAAAAACACAGATTTAAAAATTACATGGTCTAATATTTACATTTAGTATATAACTGCAACATGCTTTTTTTCGTTTTTTTTCAAAGACTCGAAAGGACTTGAAATTCAAAATTTCAGACTTGTGACTTTACTTGGACTTTTACACCAGTGACTTGAGACTCGACTCTGACTTGCCTGACATTACTTGAGACTTGACTTGAGACTTGAGAATAAAGACTTGAGACTTACTTGAGACTTGCAAAACAATGACTTGGTCCCACCTCTGCTAAAAACTAAACAGCTTAAATAAATACCTTAAATGTTTGATTTGTTGATTGTTATCTGAAGAACCAACCATGACTTATTATAGCATCTACTTGAGCTGAACGTCCATCCATAATCCCTCAATAGAATAGAATAGCTGTTTATTGTCAGTGTACATATGTATATAAATTGTGGTTGCACCAGGCCAAATATAAATAATAATTCAGCAGGAATAATCAACAGATAAGAGAGAATATATACAAAAAAAGAGGTATACAATACAAAGGCACATACTATGTGGGGGATAGTGTTCGTTTACAGTCTAAATAGCCCTGGGGAAGAAGCTGTTTGTGAGTCTGGATGTTTGGAACCTGATTAACCTGAGGCGCTGTCCAGAGCGCCTGTGATGGACTTTGTTCTCCTGAGACAGGAGGATCTGGCAAAGGCCTCCATGGGTGGCAGAGGGCAGCCAATGATTTTTTAGGTAGTGTTAATTCCCCCTTGTGCAGCCTACCACCCAGCCAGTAGGAGAGCATGCTCTCCACTGAGGAGAAATAGAAGACCAGCTTTAGCTACTGGTTCAAAGTTATTCTTCCTCAGGATATGGAACAAGTGCAGCTACTGCTTGACCTTCTTTACCAGGGCAATGGTGTTGTGGGTCCAGGTAAGGTTGGCAGAGATGTGGGTGCCCAGAAACCTGAAGCTGGAGACAAACTTGGATGGGGGCTGTCTGACTGATTGGGGCCAGGTGGTGATGGAACCTATGATCCAGGACCAGTTGGGAGGGGCATCTGAAGGTGATGATGAGATTATGGTGTTGAACGCTAGAGCATACTCACATAGCTCTTCCTGTTCTCTAGATGGCTTCGCGTTCTGTGAAGGGTGATGGTAAATTTGTGCTGTAAACTGTAAATTGGTGGGGGTCGAGACAGGGAGGAAGGAGGTTTGTGATGTTTGTGATGTGCTGAGACACTATCCACAAGAAACACTTCATGACCACAAGACATGAGGAGTATGATTCTGCAGTCACTGAGGCTGTCTGTTCCAGTCCTTTGGGGGATGGGAATGATGGTGGGGGCTTTCAGACAGATGGAGCTAGTGCCGTGATATGTTCACAAAGTTATAAGTTCAATTGACACTGGTTGGCTGTATTGCACACACCAATGAGAATTCACATCCACTCAAGTCAAGAAAACCCCCAAACTGTCATATCCAGGTCACATTTATCTAATTTCACTAAAATTTGATGAGTAATTCTTGTGAACACAGAAAAGTGCCCATAAAATGAGAGTTATGACCTTGACCCCAGTTTGAGTGAAGACCCATTATGTGATAATTTTGTGAATATTTCACTAAAATATGAGCAATATTCTAGGAGTAGAGACTGTTGTGAATTGTGAAAAGACAAACACATGGCAGATGCCTCATCATAGCATAACTTTCCATGTTAATGTATTTTTAACTACAGCTAAGGAGGAATATCTGGAAGACAAAAAGAACGAAACCTCAAAAACTTAGTAAAACATCTAAAAACAATAATACCCCAAACTTCTCTACTTGTAGATGTATATATTTACCTTAAATAATTTTTATTTTTTCAGAACCTACAGTTTAACCACAGTCTGTTCCTAAAGCGTGCATGTTCAGGAAACACCCATCAGCTAAAGTTTAAATGTTGCCTTCTTTAATTTTCCAAAGTTCACTCCCAACAACTTTATTATGTGTTATACTGTATATCACTAAATACAATACATCTTTTTGTTCCTCAGGGCTTTTTAAAAACAGGTTGCACAAGACAAACAAAAAGAAGCAAATTAAAGTTTCAGCTTAAATCATTATTCAAACTACTTTACCTGCTCCAGGTAAAGTTTGCGCTTGGGTTGGCTTCTGTCACACACTCAAATGAGTTCTCAGAAATTGCTCTAATGTTCACTTCTGTGGGAGGGACTGCATAAACAGAAAGAGAACAGTGTTAATTCTGAAATGAGGAAATACTAATGGTGTCAAAGTAATATTTCACATTTGCCGGAATCCTATCATGTAACACAAAACCATAAATTCTGGTTTCTTTTATTTAGTTTGAAGGAGTGATCCTATGCTACACATTGAAGGTTGCCAAGGGCTCACTTACAATCACCTTGTCTGAAAAAAGGATATTAAATTTTTTTTTTTTTATGGAAAGTTTTGAGGATATTAAATTTTGTGTTCTTCTCAGGGACTTCCACCAGATACATAACACCGGACAAAACCAGAGGAACCTGTGTTCAGTTTCAAAACAAGCCTCTATTAGTTTTGCTTCATCCTCTGCCATTCCTCATGTGTACTGAATGGATCTTATGACTGTGGAGATCAGTGAAAATAATGGACTCATTGTCAGGCTTGACAAACAAGTTTTAGGCAGACTTTGTCACATGGTGTTTTGTCATGCTGGAAGTAGTAGACCAGAAACAAACAAAATAGGCATGGCTAAAAACAGACATCGTCAGCAGCTTTACTTTGCAGGATAGTGGTGTGCCCCTAAAATCATAAATGGTACCTCTGCTTTAAAACAACTGGATTGCTGAGCCATTTTCTGACTTTAGCTGCTGTAAGTTAATTCTGACCTGAACATATACATGCAACTGAAAAATTATTAAATGATGAATAAGTTGATACCTGCGCTCATGTGAACAAAACTCATTTGAGGCAGCTGAAATATCTAGACAGTACAAATTGACTGGTAAAGAGTATTTGATACTGCCTTACGGGGCTTTTCCTGATTCAGTTCAACTTCTTTTTTTCAGTTCAATCTATGGCTGTTTATATCTGTATATCGTTTTAATATACATTTTTATGGTCAAATAAAAAAAAAATCTTTATTAAAAATGACACAAAAGACAAATAATAAACTCTATTAGCAGCTGATACTCACAGTAGATCTGTATGCTGAAGGGCAGGGTTTCTTCTTTAGACATGGCGTCACTGCTGATGACACACTGGACCTGGTGACCGTTAATCTCGTAGGAACACCAAACAGACAGCTGACTGTGGTAGTTGTATCGTTGTCATACTGTGTGGAGTTTGTTGTCGTCCTCACTTTGTCTCCCAAAGCACCAGTGAGCCACCTCACCTCTGCAGGGGGTTTCGATCCAGCAGCCGTGCAGGTAGCAAATAAAACCTCTTCTTTGCCCAAAGTGGGAAGATTGTCCTTGATGTTTGTGAAAGGAGGCACTAGGAGAGTTACAGCACAGAAGTAGGTCAACATGCAAGCAGAATGGTAAAAGTAACTCTGTCTCTGCCTCACATACAAACGCCCAGAATTTTGGGAATATCTTGTACATACCAATCACTATTAGAAGTATCTCAGTCTTCTGATTTCCACTGGGAAACAAGGTGAAGATGCACGTGTAGCTGCCTTCATCCTTCAGGGCAACATTGGATAACTGGAGAGTTCCATTTTTGTTGTTAAAATTCCCGATATATTTAAATCGATCATCACCTCCATTGACAAACTGCACTCCCTCTCTGGGTAGGATAGTTAGGAAATTGTCATTGTGAGGTTTTTCTCTTGTCCTCCTCTGCCAGGTAATCTGTGTCAGGTCATCATCGGTACCAGTGACATGGCACGGCAGGATAGCAGTACCTCCTTGAACCACTGTCACACTTCCACCAATCACCTGAAGAGCTGGAAAGTGAAATACTATTAAAGATCAGGCCAAATAAAAGTAGAAAGGAAAAAAAGAGTCTCTAAGAAGACTAAACCAAATTTTTCTTTCTTTGTGTGTGCTTGATTTCTTCGCTAAATCTTGAACTTATGTTTGGTAGTTCTTTTTAGACAAATACAGCGTTTTCCTCCCATAATAAAAATTCTGCCTTCAACTAAAGGATAAATCCCTAGGATAGTGATAATGTTCTTACTATATGTATCATAGCATGTATATATGCCTGTATGTAGCCTTCCTGCTCCCTAACCAATAGGTCGACCTGAACAAAACTTTGCACAAACACTGTGGCACGGCCAGAAATTATTACCATCTATATGTTAAAAAGTCATTAAATCATTTGTTTTTCCATAAAGATTGTTTATTAGTTAGTCATTGTTAGTCATCTGTAACTTAACAGTGACAAAAATTGGTATACTTGATGGAATTATGTTCGAATCACCACTGATTACAAAGTAATGACAAATGAACTGCAGGCATGACAAAACCTCTCTGCAGGTTTGGTTTTTCTAATGTTTTTAACCATTTTCTTAGGTGTTTAATCTACTCAAGATTAATATTACTTTTGTTTATTAAATGATCAAAATAACAAGAACATACACTGAAATCTGTCAAGTAAGGTAACAACTCATGTCCTTAAATCAAGAACAGGATTTAAAATCCTCCTCCTCACATTAGTGATGTGCAATACCACTGATTTCCTTTCCGATCCGATACCAAGTAATATTCAGGGTGGTATCGACGATACTGATCCGATACCAATACTTTGTACAAAAACGTATTTTATTTATTGTATCTCAAATTATAGCGTCATAATGATTACAGGGCATCAGATTACTTGTTCTTATCACTTAATAATGCAGAGTTCATCATATAGAAATAAAAAACCTGATGTTGTGCCTATTTGAACACCTTGCCTGCCTGCAGCACTAAAGGACTCTGTGAGAGACGTCTGTCTCGCCCTAGCAGCACCTGTCCCTCTCCTCCTCTTCAGTTCGCCTCAACATATACTCCTCATATTCTGTGATATGATTTACTCTGAGGTGTTTGACAAGGTTAGTGATGTTGCCATATGTTACCATACATGCCAACCCTCCCGATTTTTCCGGGAGAATACCGAATTTCAGTGCCCTTCCTGAAAATCTCCGGAACCACCATTCTCCCGAATTTCTCCCGATTTTCCACCCGGACAACAAAATTGAAAAACCATATTGCAGAATTCATAGCGCGGCCCAGCCAATTCCAGTTTCCAACAATGGCGGCAGCTACTTAGTTTTAATATCACTCTTATTTCTCTTTCTGGGTCGCAAAAAACTTTTAACATATTTTCAGGTGAGAATGTAGCTGTGTAAACTTCAAATATCTGAGCCAAGTGACACATTGTTTTCAAACCCCCACGGTCTTTCACTACTCGGGTTAAACATGATATATAAGTCACTTTGATAACTTAAAAATGTTATTGTTTGTTTTTTTCAGTGTTTATTTGTTCGTGAGTAAATCGGTTTGGCTGAGATTAAAGTTATTAGATTAGATTAAATTAAATTTAACTTTATTAATCCCTCGGGAGGGTTCCTCCGGGGTTTTCACACAGCTGAATAAACGTCAAACAGAAAATGATTAAACAGAAGTGTGAGACGGTCGAGAGTTTACGTCAGCGCCCGGTTATATTCACCCTCCACTGAGGGAGCCTGTGGCATACTACCCGGCTTTCTTTAGACCGCGAAGGCCGGGTCCTCAGGTGGACGCAGCCTCTGAATTTGGACACCCCCGCTGTTTCCGGGCCGGCCAATAATAACGGTGATTTAACGTATTTTATCCGATAAATAAACCCTGTAAAATGTATTTATCACGCCGCCCCCTCACAGACCTTGTGAATGTCTCCCTAGTAGGCTATGGCCACAACACCTCACTCTTGGAGCACTTTTTTGCCACATGTATCGCAAACCATGTCTCAGCTGTTTGTGGAGGTAAAATACGTCTGCACAATTAGCTCAGCCATTGTTGTGAGTGCGCACGCCAAGGCGCTGCGAGACATTTATACAGCCGTATTTCGCACATGACTATGAAAGGCGGAAGAGGAAGTAGTTCCTTTGAATCTAGACAATCCGAATGTTATAGTTTCTTTCCACTGTGTTCCTGTTAATGATAAACTACAAATTTACCCTAAATTACTAAAATATCGATATTTTAATGTGAGAATCAATTCTAGAACATAAATGATTGGTATCGGAGGAATCGATATTTCAGGATCGATCCGCACACCACTACCTCACATACAAGGTCTTGAATAATCAGGTACCATTTTATGTTAAACACTTCATAGTACCATATTACCACAACAGAGCAGTTCACTCTCAGAATGCTGTCTTATTTGTGAATCCTATCTGTTTTAAAAGTAGAATGAGAGGCCCTGAGCCTTCAGGCCTCTGTTCTGTGGAACCAGTTGCACAGATTTGGGAGACATACACCTTCTCTACTTTTAAGTTTAGGATTAAAACATTCTCTCTATTATTGTAGGGCTTTAGGTTACAATTTAAAAACCTTGAAGCAACTGTTGTTATGATTTGTTGTTATGATTAGTGCTGCCATGTCAATCATGTTCGCTGCAATTTCCAGTGTGTGGGGATCATTTGTCACCAACTGCATCACGTGCTACAACCCTGGTCTACATATCACCGTTGATGAACAGCTTTTCCCATCAAAGACTCGGTGCTGTTTCCTGCAGTATATTGCAAGTAAACCTGACAAGTTTGGGATCAAGTTTTGGGTGGCTTGCGACCTAAAATCCAAGTACATTTGCAATGTCTTCCCATATCTTGGCAAGGACCCCAATCGTCCCACTGGGGAGAGACTTTCATGAAAATGTAGTAATGAGGCTGATGGAACCATTCCTAGACAAGGGCAGAAATGTTACCACGGACAATTTTTTCACATCGCTTTCACTTGCGCAAAAACTTCTTAGACGGTGTGTTGATTTCTCCCTAAGATGGCAAACTGAAACACTCCAAGTTGGTGACTTTTGGAGATTTATTTCCCTGGATGATTGAGAATGCATCAAGATGAAACACAAAAGGAAGTGCACAGCTTCTAGCAGCTCCCCCACCCCCTCAATCACACACCCCCACTCCCCTCCCTCCAGAATTCCCAGGTAACAACCTAATATACATATGAATGACTAGCCAATTTAGCTTCCACTTGGCTGAAGCTAAAGCTTAGCTAAAAGCCTACCAGCCATTTGGCTGCTCTCCGGGTTTTATAGGTAGAAAGGTAAAAGCCTGGGGATGCATGTGTTAACAACATGTGAAACACTCAAGGTTGCATGCTCTAGTGGCCTGGGAAAATGACTTTGAAAACATACCCCACCTTAAATCTCCATGACAGAGGAATGTGAAAACAATAATCTGCAGCTTGATTCCCATGCTTTCAGTTTGAAGTCATAAGCAAATACATGTACTCAAAACAATGTAAAACCAGATCCTGGTTGCAGTTTGGATGGATAATCAAAAAGCTAAACAATTTAAAGTCTTTCAGTTAGTTACATAAAAACTCTGCCCTGTTGTATAGAAATTAAGGAACATGTGACCAGTCGAATGAAGGATTCATATCTTGGGGTCACTGCTTGAATTCATCCATCCATCCATCCATCTTCATCCGCTTTATCCGAGGCCGGGTCGCGGGGGCAGCAGCCTAAGCAAAGAGGCCCAGACCTCCCTCTCCCCAGCCACCTCCTCCAGCTTATCCGGGGGAATACCAAGGCGTTCCCAGGCCAGCCGAGAGATATAATCTCTCCAGCGTGTCCTGGGTCTGCCCCGGGGCCTCCTCCCGGTGGGACATGCCTGGAACACCTCACCCAGGAGGCGCCCAGGGGGCATCCTTGTCAGATGCCCGAACCACCTCAGCTGGCTCCTTTCGATGTGGAGCAGCAGCTGCTCTACTCTGAGCCCCTCCCGGATGGCCGAACTTCTCACCCTATCTCTAAGGGAGAGGCCAGCCACCCTTCGGAGGAAGCTCATTTCTGCCGCTTGTATCCGCGATCTCGTTCTTTCGGTCACTACCCACAGCTCGTGGCCATAGGTGAGGGTAGGGACGTAGATCGACCGGTAAATTGAGAGCTTCGCTTTTACACTCAGCTCCCTCTTCACCACGACGGACCGGTGCAGCGTCCGCATTACTGCAGCTGCAGCCCCAATCCGTCTGTCGATCTCCGGCTCCCTTCTCCCGTCACTCGCGAACAAGACCCCGAGATACTTGAACTCCTCCACTTGGGGCAGGAACTCATCCCCGACCCGGAGTGGGCACTCCACCCTTTTCCGGCTGAGAACCATGGCCTCAGATTTGGAGGTGCTGATCCTCATTCCCGCTGCTTCACACTCGGCTGCGAACCGTTCCAGTGCGAGCTGGAGGCCCTCACCCGATGAAGCCAACAGAACCACATCATCTGCAAAAATCAGAGATGAGATTCTGAGGCCACCAAAGCGAAAGCCCTCCGCCACTTGGCTGCGCCTAGAAATTCTGTCCATAAAAATTATGAACAGAACCGGAGACAAAGGGCAGCCCTGGTGGAGCCCATCACCCACCGGGAACGAGTCCGACTTATTGCCGGCAATGCGAACCAAGCTCTTGCAACGGTTGTATAGGGATCGAATGGCCCGTAGCAATGGGCCAGACACCCCATATTCCCGCAACACCTCCCACAGGACACCCCGAGGGACACGGTCGAATGCCTTCTCCAAGTCCACAAAACACATGTAGACTGGTTGGGCAAACTCCCATGCACCCTCAAGTATCCTGGAGAGGATAAAGAGCTGGTCCAGTGTTCCGCGACCAGGACGAAAACCGCATTGTTCCTCCTGTATCCGAGGTTCGACTAACGGACGAACTCTCCTTTCCAGCACCCTGGCATAGACTTTCCCAGGGAGGCTGAGGAGTGTGATCCCCCTGTAGTTGGAACACACCCTCCGGTCTCCCTTCTTAAAGATGGGGACCACCACCCCGGTCTGCCAGTCCACAGGTACTGCCCCTGATCTCCACGCAACATTGCAGAGGCGTGTCAACCAGGACAGCCCTATAATGTCCAGAGCCTTCAGGAACTCGGGGCGGACCTCATCAACACCAGGGGCTCTGCCACCAAGGAGTTGTTTAACTGCCTCAGTGACCTCGCCCCCGGAAATTGGCGGGTCATTCCCCTCATCCCCAGACTCTGCTTCCTCCTCGGAAGACGTGTCAGTGGGATTAAGGAGGTCCTCGAAGTATTCCTTCCACCGCCTGACAATTTTCTCAGTCGACGTCAGCAGCGCTCCGCCAGCACTACACACAGTGCAGGTAGAGCACCGCTTTCCCCTCCTGAGACGTCTGACGGTTTGCCAGAATCTCTTTGAGGCAGTCCGAAAGTCTTTTTCCATGGCCTCTCCGAACTCCTCCCACACCCGAGTTTTTGTTTCAGCCACTGCCCGAGCCGCATTCCGCTTGGCCTGTCGATACCTGTCGGCTGCCTCCGGAGTCCCACAGGCTAACCAAGCCCGATAGGACTCCTTCTTCAGCCTGGTGGCTCCCTTCACCTCTGGTGTCCACCATTTGGTTCGGGGATTACCACCACGGCAGGCACCAACCACCTTGCGGCCGCAGCTCAATGCAGCAGCTTCGGCAATGGAGACGCTGAACATGGTCCATTCGGACTCAATGTCCCCAGTCTCACTCAGAATGCTGTTGAAGCTCTGCCGGAGGTGTGCGTTGAAGATCTCGCGGACTGGGGCTTCTGCTAGACGTTCCCAGCACACCCTCACTACGCGTTTAGGTGCACCAGGTCTGTCCAGCGTCCTCCCCCGCCACCTGATCCAACTCACCACCAGGTGGTGATCAGTTGACAGCTCAGCCCCTCTCTTTACCCGAGTGTCCAGAACATATGGTCGCAGGTCTGCTGATACGATTACAAAATCGATCATCGACCTACGGCCTAGAGCGTCCTGGTGCCATGTGCACTTATGGACACTCTTATGCTTGAATTCATCTTTCATTTATTCTTTTCATGATAAAATTTTATATACAGTGAACTTCAGTGAACAAGGCTCCTCAAAAACTCTCCTCACCACGAGAGTTACTGTTGAACTGTACACTCATTAACAAAGAGCTACAATCCACAAGTAAAACAAAACAAAATAACAATGTAAAAATACAAGTACAAGTTAGAATGTGTAAAATCTCACTACTAGATGTCAGTAGGTTTCTTTCATTCATGAATAGGTTTTATTCATGCTTTTATTTCTTCTCGTTTGAATTATTGTGATGGTCTTTTTACTTACTTCAACTTCAGCTTTGGATCGCGTTCAGAGTGTACAGAATACTGTAGCAAGACTTTACCTGGCACTAATAAGACGTCACATACTACTCCAGTTAATACTCCAGGCTTCTCTTCAGTGGTTGCCAGTCCAGTTTAGGTTTTATTTCAAAAAAACAAAAAAACAAAAAAACAAAAAACTTCCGTGCTCTACACAGAGAAGCTCCCCAATATATCTCTGACCTGTTAAAATCTCATGCTTTAGACCTCAGATTTTCAGGTTAGAGGTTACTGTTTAGGCTTTTCAGGCAGTGGCACGAGGGTTGTGTAATTCTCTTCTGTTTTCTTTATCCTGTACAAACTCCACTGACTCTTTTAAAAAGCAGCTGGAGACATTTCTATGCAAACAAGCTTTTAATTTATTTTTTCATTGTTTCATATTATTATTTATATATATTTCTGGTTTTATTGTGAAGTGCTTATGATTTTTATCTGTGAAAAGTGCTATATAAATAAATTCTACTTACTTACTTCCTATAAAGGGGGATGTGTTATTTTGAAAGAAGCAATATGGATTTAATTGTGGTGTAACAGAAACAAAGATCACTAGGAGAGAAATAAGGAGAAACTGGGAGAGTAAAAGATGAGTTTAGTTTCAGCTGAAAAATGGCAACAAGCTCTTGTGTTGGTTTGTGATTGTAATGAGTGAAGCTGCTGAAATAAACAACAGAGGCTATGAGTTGAGGCTCTGGGTGGAAGCTACAGCCAGCATAAGTGAAACCTTCTCTGAAGTGGATATAATATTGCTGGACAAAAGTAACATTTCTGTTATTTTTTTTGGTGCTTGTTTTTTTGTTTTGTTTTGTTACTTTGTACAGCACTTTGGTCAACTTGTGTTGTTTTTTAAATGTGCTTATAAATACATTGATTGATTGATTGATTCATCGATCGATTGATCGAGAATGTAGCCTAATTTGTGATCAAGCTCTAATCTTCTGAAAATAAGTAATTGTGACAATATCCAGAATAAATAAGCAGGTTTATGTTTTCATCTGTTAAAGCCCAGACAGTAGAGGAGGCTTTAGGTGAGAAGAAGGGGAAGAAGCTGGTCATGTCTCTCCTTTGACTTCTCACTCCTTTGGTAATTTGTGACATTATGAAATATCAGATGAAATATTGTGTATTTTCTTAGGCATATTGGAACAGTTAGCTATGGAATACTACACACGTACAGTTTATGAGCTAGAAGAGGACTCTGTTGAGAATTTTACGTTAACTATGAAGGATGTTTTACAAGGCATGACATGTATGTTTTTATTATGATTGGGCTTTTGAGCTGAGCACACCTAAAAGTTTAAACCTAGAACCTAGAATTAAACCTCACAGGGCGCACATGTCAGGCACAAACACAGGTGAGCAAATCCATTGGTTAACCATTAGAAAGTCTACAAGTCATCCAACCAAGAGGTCTCTTAAGACACAAAAGACAAGACATACAATAAACCTGCTGACCAGAACCTTTCCAAATATGGATAATATTTTCCCCCACCCAAACTCCAAATGTACACAGATGAGTGCCCTTTTGTATCAAAGACAGGACTGCTGCTTAATTACACTGTTAAAACTGCAGCTTGTAATAAGCTAAAGTGTTACCTTCAGCTGGGTGCACAGTTAAAATACTCCAAATGTGAACGGACACTCAGAGGTTTCGGTGATTTCCTCACCTCGGTGTACTAATGTCCAAACTGTTCAAACTGTCTGTAAGGACAATCATCAGTTCTGGGCGTCTGATTGTATTTTACATGTTTTTACACTTAGTCTAAGCTGATAAGGGGATCAGGCAAACACAGAAAAATTGAATGAAGCACAAATGAAGCTCCTTAAACGGATGCTCTTTTGTTGTGTTTATTTTGTTTGTTTATTTGTTTTTGTTTGGGTATTTTTGTTTGTTTAAAATGCTTTTGTGCCATTGTGGTAACTGGTGATATCAGCTGATCACTCATTCAAATTCTTGTACTGTTGATTTTTTTTTTTTTTTACTATTTTTTTACTGATTTAACACAGATTTTCTAAGGGAAAATAACGCCAGTTATGGTGTTTTAAGTGTTTCCGCACTTCATTTATTTTATTTTTTGTATTTGGCAGGGGGTGTTGTGGTGCCTACCCTTGGCAACAGGCTGTGCCGCTCCCAGCACTCCCTAACCCCAAAACGTTGATCAAAGCCTGCTCAGAACTGCCTTCCACAAAAGCAGAAGTAATTAAAATAATAGCAATAAAAGATATCATACATACCTTCTACTACATATGTGCACTGAAGCACCACCATCGGGAGCAGCAGACTGCTCATGGAGTCGCAATAACTTCCATCCACTGATCTTGTTAGAGTTAAAATGATATTCACATAAACCAACTTTACGGAGAAACAAATCATTAGGCAAAGATTTTCTGTTGCAGCGAAGTGGCATTAGGAAGGTACCTTAGTTAGTACCTACAACCAGTAGCAGTTTTTGATACGGGCGGTTGCCCGGGGCGGCATCGGCAATAAAAAAAAATGCTCGTACTCATTCTGCCCCTACATCAGGCCATCGCATAGTGGGAATGGCATAGGCACCGATCGGTTTTCTATCGCCCATTTGCTGGGAGTAAGGGCGCCCTCCGTTTGCGAGGTGCGCCTGCTGCTTACACGGGGAGGAGAGGGTGGGGCGGCGGGGGATCCTCTGGCTGGCTGGAGCAAAATAAAAGAAAGTAAAAACAAACCAACAAACACGAAATTCTACGCGCAAAAAGTGAGCGCGAGAGCCCTCGGTGCGCCTGCTCGCTTGTTTGTTTGTTTTGTAACAGTATAAGCAATTAAAGGCGGTGGATTGGCTAATTGGTCATGATCGACTCTGGGCTGGACCAATTACAGCCGATGAGGTTGAACTTTAAAGTTCTGTACTGAGGGGGAAAGGAACGCGATTTGTCCCGTACTTCAGCTAGAATGGAAAAAAAAGAAAGACACAAAGCTGGAGTTATTCTGTGTCTTGACGCTGTCAGCTGCCTCTTCTTCTGTCATTGTCTCTCCCTCCCTCTCGTGTTGCTACTTCAATCATGAAACTTATCAATGATCAGCTGATCGGCTTTTCTGTCGCAAGTCCCGTTTGTTTGTTTATCGCATTGACATTTCCGGTAAGTACTGTTTAAAGGATAGTGTAGGTTTAAGTTTATTAGATTAATACCTATTTACCAACAAGATAGTGTACATCAATGTCACAACAGCATTTGTTTTTATTCAAAGGTTTTTCGTATAATTCCTGGTGGGTCGGACTCTAGTCAAAATGCCTGGGTTGATTTTTTGTCCCAGTTCAGCCCTGGTAGGGCTCATGTTACAATGAAACAACGATAGATCAAAACAGCTAAAAGGATCTACTCCCAGAAGCTGGAAGAACGGCTCTCAGCCAACGACCCTGCGTCAGTGTGGAGGGGCCTGCAGGAAATCACCAGCTACAGACGGGAACTTATGCCAGGGTCCTGTCTGTGGACTTTAGTTCGGCTTTTAACACCATTGTGCCTGAACTTCTTTCCTCCAAACTCTCCCAGCTCAGCGTGTCACCAGCTACCTGTCAGTGGATCACCAGCTTCCTGACAGAGAGAAAGCAACAAGTGAGGCTGGGGGAGATCACCTCTGAAACCCGGTCCCTCAGTATTGGTGCCCCTCAAGGATGTGTCCTCTCACCACTACTGTTCTCCCTCTACACTAACGACTGCACCTCCAAGAACTCGGCTGTCAAACTCCTAAAGTTTGCAGATGACACCACTGTCATTGGCCTCATTCAAGATGGTGATGAGTCTGCATACCGGCAGGAAGTTGAGCGGCTGGTACTCTGGTGCAGTCAGCACAATCTGGAGCTGAACACTCTTAAGACTGTAGAGATGACAGTGGACTTCAGGAGACATCCCTCAACTCTGCTCCCCCTCACCATATCAGACAGCCCTGTGTCAACTGTGAAGACCTTCAAGTTCCTGGGTACAACCATCTCCCAGGACCTGAAGTGGGAGACCAACATCAACTCCATCCTCAAAAAGACCCAGCAGAGGATGTACTTCCTGAGACAACTGGGGAAGTACAGTCTTCCACAGGAGCTGCTGATCCAGTTCTACACTGCGGTCATTGAGTCTGTCCTGTGCTCCTCCATCACAGTCTGGTATGGAGCAGCCACTAAACAGGACAGGAGCAGACTGCAGCGGACTGTACGGACAGCAGAAAGGATCATCGGCGCCCCCCTGCCCTCCATCCAGGATCTGTACCTCTCAAGAACCAGGAAACGGGCAGGGAAAATCATCGCAGACCCCTCACACCCTGCACACAGACTTTTTGATCTGCTGCCCTCTGGCAGACGGTATAGAAGCCTGCAGACCAGGACCACCCGTCACAGGAACAGTTTCTTTCCCCTCGCCATCTCCCTTCTTAACAGTTGACCTGTCACACTGCTCCCACTGCCAGACTGCAACTGCACCTTATGTACATTTTGTAGTATTCATTCCACCTCATTCATTTCTGTATTTTATGTATATAAGTTTAGATTCGTTATTTATAGTTGGTTTACACAGCTTTGTGTATGTATGTGTAATGTGTATATATAGACACTTGTGTGTGTGTGTGTGTGTGTGTGTGTGTGTGTGTGTGTGTGAGATTTACATTGCTGTGCTTGAGAGCCACCATCTACCGGAACCAAATTCCCTGTATGTGTCTGCACATATACTTGGCCAATAAACACGATTCTGATTCTGATAAATTTCCACACGATCCACTGCAGGTTAATTTTAAGTCGAGTCAGCTCCAAGTGCTGTAATCTCTTCACTGCACCTGTTTTTGAGCACATTTTGTTATATTTTCTGACGTAAAACGCACTTCTGACCGCAGCCACATAAAAATACCACATTTCCTGTTCCTGCACAGCCTTATGGGGCCATATTTACACAATCGTGAACCCCCCCCCCCAAAAAAAAACAACAACAAAAAAACAAAACAAAAAACAAAACGTGCACTATCATTAAATAACGCTCATAGTCGTGGTTAGTTTAAGAGTGATTTATAAAAGATGTGCTCCCATCTAAACTAATATTAATATCGAGTAATTTTTCAGTTACAGAGGTTTATTAGAGACATTGATATTTCTCGTGTATTTAATAGCAGAAATGTGGCTTTTTAGTGTACATAATGAGCAAGCGAATAAGGCAGAAAATAGGGTTTTTGATGGAAAATTGGTCTTGAAGCACACATAAATAGGAAGTGCAATTTTATTATGGTGGAAGCAAGAGAGCTGAAATAAAAGTGAAATCATCACAACGTACTATTTTCTACTAACTTATGATTGTTGTATTCAGTCATATTTATTCATAACTTTAGACTGCAGTAGTCAGTGTTTTCGTGAGGGGTGCACTGTGTAATTAAGGGTGATATATATACACACACAGAGATAGGAAGTACAGAGATAGGAAGTGCAATTTTATTATGGTGGAAGCAAGAGAGCCAAAATAAAAGTGAAATCATTACAATGTTTTTCAAACATGAAGCATAGTTTTGGTCTTCTTTTGCTGTTGGTTCAGTGAATTTTGGTCACAGAGTGTCGAAACCTGGAATTTGGGAATCTGTGAGACGTCAGCTTTAAGCACCTGATGGTATTTAAAGCTGACTTGGGCCACTAATTTGTTCCAGTTTGTCTTAATCTGTTTTATAGGTTGCATCAAAAGATGCATTGTGTTGCAGGCACTGAGCAGTGACACTAAATTATTCTTACTTGCAGTAACACCACTATTTTCTATGGGCATAATGTCATATCCTGTTTTTGTGTGTGTGTATATATATATCACTCTTTAATCACACTTCACAGTGCACCCGTCATGAAAACACTTATATGTGAGAGGTGCTAGTCAATCAATCACTGACTACTGCAGTTTAAAGTTATGAATAAATATGACTGAATACAACAATCATAAGTTAGTAGAAAATAGTTGGTAGAATTAGAGCACAAAGAATAGAGCAGCGTTTCCATGACTGAGTAGAACACAGAAAAGTTTATCAGTTATCTGTTATGTGTGTGGCGGATGCTTAAGAAATAAAAATAACCATGTACAAGTCACTAAAAGCAGTTTCTCATCTAGAGTGTTTTCTGAAAGAGAAAACACTGCAATCCTATGACAGGAAACATTCAGTCATGGGTCTTCATAGTAGTGCATTGCAGTTCAATTAGTAGCACTAAATTGCCCATAGGTGTGAATTAAGATTCATTATAATGATACCAAAAAAACCCATTGGACCCATTTCAACCATACAAACATTGCACAAATATCACATTGGGAAGACAGGTCAGAGAGAAATCGCATGGTTAGAAAACAATGAAATTCACAACATCTGGGGACAAGAGGAGAAAAAAGAACTTTACTCAGACTGAGCTTCTATAGGAGAGCAGTTAGACACCAGAAAAAGGGTGATTGTATGTCTGTGTCTGTGTACATGTGTATCCTGTGTCCAACTTGAGAGACAGAGTGTCCTTACACCCTGTTTTAAACAGAAGTCAACAATCCCCTAGCTGACACAAGTGATCTCGAAGAAGTAGGAAGATAAGGCAGAGAGTCAACACAGTCTTGTAATCTGAGATTTGTTGTTCCATCTTCAGTCTTGGAGCTTCCAGCTCGTGAGGGGAGGCCGCATGAAGACAATGGTTGTTTGGGTTTGGATTGGAGCGAGGAACTGCATCCACTTTTGCAGTTGATCTAATGTCCATCACTGGTACCCAGATCTATCGATTCCCATTGTTTGAGTCACAACATTTATTTTTCTTCTGTAAAATGAAACCAAAAGAGCAGAGTTAGATATTCTTTCTGTTTCTAGTTCTAGGCAATCCCCAGGAAGATGAATGGTTATACGAGGGGATTTCCACAAAATGTTTTTCTCTCCTTACCGTTCTCTAGTTTTGCTGGTAGCATGAGATGGTAGCTGCAAGCCTTTCAGGTCACACAGATAATCCAGCTACTCCAGGATGGCAAATCCCCACATGCTCTTGCAAGAAAGCTTGCTGTGTCTCTGAGCACAGTCTCAAGAATGTGGAGAATATATGTGCATATTTCTGACCAAACTGTCAGACTCAGACTGCATGATAGTGGCATGTTGTGAGCACAAATCATTTAGTGAGATTTGTGCTCACAAGCCACCGTGCAGTTTAATACCTATTCCTGTTTAAGGCGTTGTGTTAGTGTTGCATGTCCAACACACCTGTTGCCACTTTCATCTCATATCCCTGAAGTTTCACAGATTTTGTGTTATAATCTGACAACAAGTGTTCCCCAATTTCTTTGAGCTGTGCACTCTTATCACATTTTGGACAGTGGCAACAAAAACTAGAGGCAGCATAAGTTTTGCAGAAGTAATCTGATCAGTCAGATTAGTTACATTCTGTTTCTGTCTTTACTGTAATGATGAAACAATTTCCATGACAGTGAAGTAAAACCACTCAAGTTGTTTCTCAATTTATCTCTGTGCCTTGTGCAACATCCGTGAGTGCTTTAAATAGTCCACCTGTGACTCGCAGCTTACCCACACTTTGTAAAAGCTGCATGATGGCATCAGTCAGTGTACTCGTTTGACTTATTTACTCACTCTCTTTACTCCTATTTAATCATACCTCTTTATAAAATAAAAAAACTGTTTAAAGCAGTAATTACACAGCACTGTAAGGCAACAATGCCTTCCATCATCTTCTGGTACATGATCATCATCTGTTCTCCTAGATGGCCCGTGATCATCATGTGCACTCCTGGGAGATAGTGGGACATGCTGTCTGTCCCACTGTCTGTCATCATGTAGCCCAACCCCCAGCGACCGTGGCGCTGGGGGCTGGGAAGCGCATCTGTAACCGGAAGGTTGCCGGTTCGATCCCCGGGCTCTCTGTCCTGGTCATTATGTCCTTGGGCAAGACACTTTACCCTACTGCCTACTGGTGTTGGCCAGAGGGGCCGATGGCGCGATATGGCAGCCTCGCTTCTGTCAGTCCCAGGGCAGCTGTGGCTACAACTGCCTCCACCAGTGTGTGAATGTGAGAGTGACTGTGAATTGTAAAGCGCTCTGGGTGCCTTGAAAAGCGCTATATAAATCAAATCCATTATTATTATTATGATCACACTGCTCTCCTGGGGGAGGGTGAGACATTATGTGGTCCTTGATCACCTCCAGCACTGCTAGTCGACAGTGATCCATGTCTTCTGTCATCTTCTTGTCCATGATCATCATTCTGTTCTCTTAGATAGTCCATCATCAACATGTGCACTTCTGGAAGATGGTGGAACATCATGTGGCCCGGGATCATCTACTGCACTGCTAGGTCTCAGTGGAACATGCTCACTCTCTGGCGTGTTGTCATTATCTGGTGTGTTTTCTGGTCTCCTAAGAAAACAGTAGGACATGCTCCCTGTCATTATTTGTGGTTAAAAAACCAACAAACAACCAAACAAAACCCAAAGATGCACATGAGAAAGTACATGTCAGAAACTGTTCTAACATCAGAGGAAACACTGTCAGTACATCTCAACATTTTCAAGTGTTGAGATGCTGACTGCTCGTGTCACTTTCAAGTGGACTTTTAGTGCTTTTAACAGAGTGTGCATATGGGAATTTCCGCTTATTTTGTTGATCTACTGTTGAACTTTGTTAGATATTATCTTTACACCTTGTTGATCGTATTCTTTTTCATTTTTGCCTTCATCAACAGCTTCCCAAGGAAATCTTGAAGATTTACTGGCCAAACAAGATCCACAGTCATAACCTGTTGGAAAAACGCAAGGCGGGTACATTCGGAGGAAAATATATAAAGAAGATAATGGAAATGGACAGGATATGCACTGAGGAAACCAGGCAACAACCTCACCAGACAAGCTCTGAAACTCAGAGGGGAAGAGACAAAGAAGAAGGCCAAGAATATATGGTAAAGAGATCTCAAAAAGAATACATTTGCCATCAGATTGAGAAAATGGCTCAAGACTGAGCATTTCTGAGGATCCTCATCAAAGGTCCATACTCCAGAGAAGGGTTAAGTAGGTAATATATGTGCTTTCTTTCCCTTTTTTTTACAGCATATGTACGACCTGTTTAACTTGCACTGAGAACTCATTTGACCACATGTTTTAGGTTAACACTCACAAATTGCAAACACTACACTTGGATCCCTGCTATATGTTTTACTTCTTTCATTTATGAAGAAATAAAAAATAAATTTTTATCAGCACCCTTTAAAGCACATATGCTTTAAAATGAGATAAACTTTATATTTTCCAACATACAGACAAGCAGGTAAATGTTAGAAGTACCTTATCAGAAATCCATGTTTATAAAAGCACCATGCTGCAGCCCCAGTGACATTCAGGAAAACCAAAACACCAAATAAGGCCCAAGCCGCAGAGCATGCTCCTACATGGACACAAGAATTAAGAATATTTGACTTTTCCAATTTTACATTTGGATGACTTGGACAGCATTCAAACACCATGTAATACCTGCACCTGTACACATTCAAAAACGTGTCATTCTGACAAGTTCTAGGGCACAAAAATAAATGAGACAAACTTGATACGACCATGAACAGAACCTATCACAAGTCAGGACATGCTCTAAATTTTAGGTTTTGGAACTGACTTGAATAATATAATGTACTGGATGACTGGAGCATCAGTTATCTATCATTCATTCATTCATTCATTCATTCACTTGTATGTTTATCCCTTCATATGGAGAGTCCATCATTTTACTCCAAGTGTAAATGTTCAAGTTTCTATTTATTTCCTTTGATTGTGGTCCACAAAAAAATAGAACAGAATAACTTCAGAATGATACAATCTGCACAAAAGTTTGGAAATCAGAAACAAATTGAGAAAGATTTGGACAAACTGCACAGCTAAATCCAAGCTGACCTCACCTGATGCCACATGCACATACAGCTGACTGTGTTTTCTTCCATATGCATTAGATGCTTCACACTGATAGAGGCCGTTTAGATCAGAGGTCCGACTCAGCAGTTGTAGCTTTGCACCATCTACTTTGACGGCAGACTGCAGCAAAGACTGGCCAGATCTGGAAAAACATGAATGAGGTTTATTGTGAAATGCACGACAGGGCAAAAAAAAAGTGAGTTGTGCTAAAATTCCAATGAATTTCAGCTATTAGTTTGTTAGTTGTGTTAGTCATTTTCCTTGCTCACATAAATGTTGCTATGTTCTTGAAATTAAACCAAAATACATGATCTACAGTGGGGTGAAAAACTATTTAATTAGCCACCAATTGTGCAAGTTCTTCCACTTAAAAAGATGAGAGAGGCCTGTAATTTTCATCATTGGTATTCCTCAGCTATGAGAGACTAAACAAGAAAAGAAAATCCAGAAAATAAAATAAAAGACACCTGTCCACAACCTCAAACAGTCACACTCCAGACTCTATTATGGCCACGATGCAAGAGCTGTCAAAGGACACCAGAAACAACAGGCTGGGAAGACTGAATCTGCAATAGTTAAGCAGCTTGGTGTGAAGAAATCAACTGTGGGAGCAATTTTTAGAAAATGGAAGTCATACAAAACCACTAATAATCACTCGATCTGGGGCTCACCCCATGGGGTCAAAATGATCACAAGAACGGTGAGCAAAAAATCCCAGAACCACACGGGGGATATAGTGAATGGCCTACAGAGAGCTGGGACCAAAGTAACATCAGTAACACATTACGCTGCCAGAGACTCAAATCCTGCAGTGCAAGACGTGCCCAGGCCCGTCTGAACTTTGCCAGAGAGCATTTGGATGATCCAGACGAAAATGGGAGAATGTCACATGGTCAGATGAAACCAAAATAGAACTTTTTGGTAAAAACTACCTGTTGTGTTTGGAGGAGAAAGAATGCTGAGTTGGGGGCATGGGGGGGACCCTGCGCATCAAATCCAACTTTTTTGACCCTATGCGACCCATATCCGATCATGGTATGACAGTGTGAACAGCACAAATCCGATATTTTCAAACCCAACCTGGGTCACTTTCGTATGTGGTACTGAATCCGATACATATCTGATGTTTTAGAAAGCGACTGATGTTTGAACGGTCATGTCGCATTAAATCCGTCTTTTACGTCACTGGCACAAGACAGATGCCAATTATCAGTGCCGGAGAAGCGCCCGAGAAGACATCATGAACGCTTCCTGGCCATCCAGTGTAGACGTTTAGTGAAACTGTTGTGAAGACAACGTTGGAGAAACGTGAACATTTTATTTGTACTGTATAATCTGCAGATTCTGACGGAAATCTGCTACTATACTTTGAAGCACCGCTCCTCTCTGAAACAGCCATAAGGATCATTATTAAGCCATATGTAAATAACAAAATCACTTTACAACTTAAAGCAAAATTGGGAAACATAAAGTGCAGAACGAGTCTTTATATTAACGGCCATCAGGCAAACAATACTGTTTGGTCTGGGTCTAAACAAAGCGCTTTGTATGTGACGTCTTCTTTTGCGCATGCGGGCCGCTTTGAGGGTTCACACCAGAGCACGCTTGCTGTCACATTTTATCTGTAGTGTGAACAAACAGACAAAAACATTGGATTTGATCAAAAAATCGGAATTGAGCATTAAGACCTGCAGTGTGAACGTAGCCTAAGTGGTGATGTCATACCAGCGAAAGCTTGCCCTCTCTCAGGGCTTTTTCAGCACAGTGTACTTAGACAAACCTAAAGAATCAATGAAATCACTTAAATTAACTGAAACCATTATTCAAACTGCTTTACCTGCTCCAGGCAAATTTTGCGTTTGGGTTGGCTTCTGTCAAACACTCAAACGAGTCCTCTGAAATCACTCTAATCTTCACTTCTGTGGGGGCGACTGCAAAAAAAAGAAACAGAAGTGTGTTAATCATAAACTGTCAAAATAAAAGTGAACATACCTTTGAATCCTATCATGGCAGGCAGAACCATGAATCTTGGTTGTTTTTCTTTCTTTTTTTTAAGGAGTGATCCTTTCATGCACATTCAAGGGTGTTAATCACTGGCTCACTTATAATCACTGCTGACTAAAAAAAAAAGGCTCATTAAATTCTGATGGTCATTTTGGGGACTTCCACCAAAAAACAGCTTCACCATGCCACTAAAAGAAGAAACAGTACTGGAGGAGCATGCTTTCACATTTAAATTAGCCTGAATTGTTTTTGCTTCGTACTCTGATCATGTGTGCTTCATGGATCTTGTGACTGGGGGGTGAATAATGACAGAATTTTTAAGATAGACAAAAAAGTTTGAAACCTCTTTTACGTTGTGGCATGGCATCATGATGGAACTGGAAGGCCAGAAACAGATAAACAGATGCACATGGTTATTGACATTCTACTCTGTAGGATAGGCTGTGTCATTTAATTTCTGTATACCTTTTTTAATATTTGATCAAATAATTAAACTTCTTAAATAAACACTAAATAGGAACTCCATGAGCAGCTGATACTCACAGGAGACCTGTATGGTGAAGGGCAGGGTTTCTTCTTTAGACAGGGAGTCACCACTGATGACACACTGGACCTGGTGACCATTAATCTCTCTTGTAGGAACACCAAACAGAGAGCTGACTGTGGTAGTCGTACCGTTGTCATACTGAGTGGAGTTTGTTGTCGTCCTCATTTTGTCTCCCAAAGCACCAGTGAGCCACCTCACCTCTGCAGGAGGCTTCGATCCAGCAGCCGTGCAAGTAGCAAATAAAACCTCTTCAGTGCCCAAAGTGGGAAGATTGTCCTTGACGCTTGTGAAAGGAGGCACTAGGAGAGTTACAGCACACAAATAAATAAACATGCATACAGGATGATCAAAGTAACTCTGTCTCTATCACGCATACGAACACAGAATTTTTTAAAGATAAAAAAAGTTTAGTATACCAAGCAAATTCAGAGGTATCTCTGTCTTCTGATTTCCACTGGGAAAAAAGGTGAAGATGCACGTGTAGCTGCCTTCATCCTTCAGTGCAACATTGGATAACTGGAGAGTTCCATTATTGTCATTAAAATTCCCAATATATTTAAATCGATCATCACCTCCATTGACAAACTGCACTCCCTCTCTGGGTAGGATAGTTAGGAAATTGTCATTGTGAGGTTTTTCTCTCGTCCTCCTCTGCCAGGTAATCTGTGTCAGGTCATCATTGGTACCAGTGACATGGCACGGTAGGATAGCAGTACCTCCTTGAACCACTGTTACGTTTCCACCAATCACCTGGAGAGCTGTAAAAAGCATGAAACACTATCAGATTACAATTTCTTCTATATCTTACTTTTGGTGTGTGCTTTGTCTCTACACCAAATCTTGAAATTAGGCAGTTTTGCAGCATCTTGCTGACATACAATTGCAGTGTTTTTCCTGCATAAGAAAAATGTGGCATAACAAAGAGGTCTTAGCCTCCAAATATAAATGAAAAATGACTGTGACAGTGATAAATATTTGAACAATTTCTCAATTTCTTGGGAGTTTAAAGGACTCAAGCTTAAAATGAAATCTGTTTATCAAATAGCCAAAAGTAACACAACTGAATCCCTTGCTACATGTGAACGAATCAAGGCTACGCGAGTAACTTATGTTACAGCTGTGTGGCAAGCATGAATTGGACCCAAAATGCAGGACTAACAGGCAGAACATGAACTTAAACACTGCTTCATTGCGGGATAGGAAGTGATACAAAACAGAACCAGGCTAAACTGAGCTTCTGAAACCTAGGGGAACACAGGGAGATGCACACAGCATGAGGGGCAACGCGACAACCAACAGGTGCAAGCACAGGCAATAAATACAAAAGGTGAACTGGGCAAAGAGGGAACAGCTAGGAGACACGACTGATGACAATTACACATGACGAGACAGGGAAGACGCAAAACTGACACATGACGCGGACCTTCAACGTAAAATAGGAAGAAGGTCATGCATGCATACACCTGGGGCTTAGCCCTAAACGGTAGCATGCATGTGGGATTGGGGGGGTGTAGAAATGACTGAAAAACATGGCGTGAAGTTGAAGATTTATTAGGCTGTGTTTTGAGTTTTGTTTGAAAAAGAATAACTTCATATAAGAAAAAAATATATATCACATATGCAGGACACCTTAAACTAGTTTTTTAATACAACAGCAAGGCAGAAAAAAATTAGGGTTGTATCAAGACACGAGGACTAAACCCCAATTCAACCAGACCCAGAACAGATCAGGAATTAAAACAGGGCTACAACAGTTCAAAATCAGGACTACTTTAGGACTTAACCAAAATAGAACCAGAATCAAAACTAGATGATAGTAGCACTGAAAATCATTATAGACCTGCACTACAATGACAACACCTCTTTATTGTGGTAACATGAGACTGTATCTTCAAGGCTTGAGTTTTGCGAACCTGTCAATGACATTTTCAATTAATTCAAGTATTCCTTTTCAATAGATAATATGATGAGTTACTAGTTTGTACCATATTATTTTCTAATTCTACGAAAGTACACTATTCAGATTCAGAAAAGTTTATATAATTATTTAGCCTTGTTGTGCAAACAAACCTACATAACTTAATAAATATAGAATTTGAAAAATAACGAACCTCAAAAGTTCTAATTAGTTTTGACAAACAACCATTTGACTAACAGGTCTGTCTCACACTGAAAAAAAGGGATTGGCCAGCTCTTGGATTTACATAAGCATCATGCTTACGTAAATCATGCTTCAAAGTTAAGTGTAACTATATAGTGTAGAAACTACATGATATGCAGGGAGGCTAGATTAAATCGTTCATGTCCTGTTCGAGTGAAGTAAGTCAATGACTTACTGCGACACTGCACGGGATTTCAGTCTTACGTGCTTTGGATAGTGGTTTCTGGAAGACATCCATCTCAGTCAAGTCGAGCAGCCACCTCTACTTTTTTCGGTATACCAAAAAAAGTAAATTGGGTGGTTGTTACATTAAAAAAGTCTACCTTGTAATTTGAACACAATAATTTCATGTTTCTATGAACGTAATTAAATCATGAAGGATTTGTACAAAATTCAACAACTTAATTTGTTCTTGTTAAGATGACATGATACAATCTAGTAAGAGTGGTTAGTTGCTGAACTCATGAAATTCACAAGATCGCACGAGATGTCAAACTGCAGGAGAATCACTGGAGTTCTAAGAGGCAGACAACTACACACATGTCATGTGTATACTATTGCTATTTATTGCAGTTTAACCAGTCAAGGACAAAAATGCACAAAAAATTCTGAATCAAGCCTTGAAATCATAGCTTTCCTACTTTTGCTAAATCTGGTGGCATGGTGGTTAGTGCTGTTCCTTCGCAGTAAGCAGGTCCTGGGTTCAAATCCACAACCTGGCTAGTTTGCACTGGCTTCTCTCTGGGTCTACTGGTTTCTTCCCACAGTTAAAAGTCATTCAGTTGTTAGGTTAATTGGTGATTCTAAATTACCTGTCAATGTAAGTGCAAATGATTGTTTGTGATAGACTTGTGAGCTGTCCAGGGTGTACCCTGCCTTGTAACCTATCACTTCAGGGTTATTTCCCAGCCCCCCTGCAACCAGGATAAAGATAGGATGATGGCAGTTTTTGTAGATCCATTCAATTTTTATGGTAACCAGACTCTAGACTTTGTTGAACATTGTGTAATATGAAGACAACATGTAGTATTTAAGTGACCAAGTAGTACTGGGGTAAAAAGTTATTGAATAGTGTTGAAATAAAATGA
The DNA here is from genome assembly GCF_041146795.1 of Maylandia zebra. Taxonomy (NCBI): domain Eukaryota; kingdom Metazoa; phylum Chordata; class Actinopteri; order Cichliformes; family Cichlidae; genus Maylandia; species Maylandia zebra. The sequence goes on along the minus strand of NC_135182.1, from coordinate 17,862,950 downwards.
CAAAATTGTGAAGGATTAAAATATTCCAAGAGCTCACCTTACTTCATCTAAACATGTTTCAATCGCGTTTTATGAACACAAAATGCACAGGTTTACTGAATATGAAAAGTTGTGTTGATTTAACTCAGTTGTTTAAGTTTCTGCCAAAGCAAAACATTTGTGTGCAACCAATGTCCACTATTGAATTAAGTAAATCCAACATGGCCTTTTTTTCAGTGCACCTGGCTCTTGTTCCATCTCTGTTCTGTCCTCATTATCCTCTCCATCCCCCTCTCTGTTCCTCTCTCTCTCTCTTTGTGCTAACGATCAAGCCAAACACCAATATCATCAAATATACAGTTGAAACAATATATGAACAGAGAAACTATCTGTATTTCTTAATTGCAAATGGAACCCAAATTGTATTCAAAATTGAGCCACACTTATGGAGCTCCACAATTCTTTCCCTGGTGTTTTGGTTGATATCTCTTGATTTCCCATGTCAAAGAAACAGGCTCTGTGTTTTGCCTTATATGCATCCACAGCTGTGCCACCAATTTACTCACATGGACTCTAATAACCTATCAGAAGCTTCTTAAGCTCAGAATGGAAACGTCTGGAGTTTTCTTATTAATTCAAGACACAATAAAAACGTGATAAAAAATAGACAGCTCTCTCTCTCTCTTTATTCTGACATTTAATTAATTCAAAAGATATTTCAATATTTATTTACCTAAAACAAAACAAGTTTACTCTAAATTGATGTTTAACAGTAAAAAAAATGTTTTTATGTTTTTTCCCTAAAGTGTATGTAAATATCTGGTTTCAACTATACTGCTGTGTATTGAAATTCGTCTTGTTTTGCAGCATTGTTGTTGTTTGGCTTTTCATTTCGCCATTTGTTGATTCACTGGAAGAGCAAGTAACGTAATATGGGTCAAGTGTTCAGTTTGATATCAATCTTTTGTGATACACCGTCATATTCACATTATTTGTACAGTACGAATGATTTGCTTTGGTACCTGGTCAAACTTAAGCTCTCCTCTGTCTGCCTGTCTGCGTTTCTCCAACAGCAAATTCGCAGGCAGCAGCTGCTGTGCTCAGTCGGCTAGTGCCTGAGCTCGGATCATACCAAAATTAGGGGGAATTTACGACTGCGCGCTATGTGCTTCGAATACTGTGTGTAGTTTTTGTTTTATACAGTTGTCAGTCAGGCACCTAACTGTGAAACAAATTTGTAGGGCATAAGTCTCGAAGAAGATAAAAACACAAAGGATGAGATAAACATTCTCTGCAGGGATGGGAAGCTCGACACTGACATCGAGCTCAGCTCCAATTTTTCGAAACACAAATGTCACGTGACCGTACATTTATAAGCAGGTACATAGGCACGTGTAAAAGAAAATAACAGGCCTTCTCTCTCTATTATCTTTGCGATGGGTTATGAAAACCAGCAGGTCTCCATTCACATAAACCTCAACATTCAAAGTTTAATTAAAGAAATATCACCTTATTCAAATGATTCTAGTCACAGACGAGAGAGAGGGAGTGACAGAAATAGAGATTGGTGATTGACAGGGCTGGACTGGCCATCGGGCATACCGGGCATTCGCCCGGTGGGCCGCTCGTGATTTTTCGTTTTTATGGGCCGATGGGGTTTTATTTCTTTTCTTTTTTTTTTACGGTATAAATGAATGGTGGTGGATTGGCCAGTTGGTCATGATCGACTCTGGGCTGGACCAATTACAGCCGAGGAGGTCGAACTTTAAAGTCGAGGTGAAAAGGAACGCGATTTGTCCCGTACTACAGCTAGAAAGTTGCTAATTCAATCATTAAACTGATCAATGATCAGCTGATCGGCTTTTCTCTCTGCGCAAGAAATTGGAAACCAACGGATGTCGCGCTAAAAAAACAGCAGCTTGTTAGCTTGATCAGCTGTTGTAAGAATTTATTTAATATTAATTTCTAGTATCACATGAGGTTTGCTGGAGCCACAGCCGTAAAAACTGCTGGTCATGATATCGGTTTGGATATCCTGGTGAGAGGGAAACATGAAGATGAAACCAGGAGATGTCCTTACTGAATCATCAGAGCTGAACAGGTGATGAAGAAACAGGTTTACCTTTTAGGTGACATGAATGAGTTGAAGGGAAGTTATGAACTGTTTCTGAGAGACAAATAACACCAGGATCCTTTTTTATGTAGCTGACAGCTGGTCACTGTGCAGGGGCGGCTCTAGCAAAGTTTTGCCAGGGGCCCAGGGAGAGCATGAACAGGGAAAAGGGGGGCACAAAGAAATTAAAATGTCTAGCTTTTAATAAATATTTATCTGAATCTTACAACCAAAGTTTTCATCTGATGTAAAATGTATAGAAATCCATTATTGTATTCAGTAAATATTAAGTCTAGTATATACCCTAGTAAGTTATAGTATTCTTTCCTTTGGGAATGTACCATCTGTGCAGTCTGCAATTCTGTTGAAGAAAGATGTTGAATCTATTTAATTACTGAAGAAAAATAATAGATTACTGTGCATTTGTTTGATACGTGCATTAAATTAAAATCGGTTTTGCTTCCTGGTGAAACTGTTGGGGAGACAACGTTGGAGAAACGTGATCATTTTATTTATACTGTGTAATCTACAGATTCTGACAGAAATCTGCAACTATCCTTTGAAGCACCGCTCCTCTCTGAAACAGCAATAAGGATAAATTTTAGGCCATAGCATCCCTGGCTGAATGATGGTCTCTTATACTAATGCGTCACAGAGATTTCATTAAAAGTTTTTTCAAATTTCTCCTGCTCACATATAGCATGCACATCAAATTTGCATCACTTAATTCACTATCACCTAACTAGCTTACAACTACACATAAACTCTATTAAACAACATTTTGATTGCACATAACTAATTCCATTAAAGGAAACATTAACAAACCATGTACAATTGTCAGCCTGGTACTAATTTGCACAGGCAACGTACATATTTTTCACCTTAAGGCACATTTACCATATCGTATCTTTACCAAACATATGTGAAGATTTTACCAAATTTAAAGGTCATTTACAATATGTACATAACAAAATAATTTTATAACTTAAAGCAAAATTGGGAAACGTGAAGTCCGAAACAAGTCTTTTTATTAAGAGCCATCAGGCAAACAATAGTGTTTGGTCTGGGTCTAAACAGAGCGCGTTGTGTGTGACGTCTTCTTTTGCGCATGCGGGCCGCTTTTTATTTGTAGTGTGAACAACCGGACAAAAAAAAATCGGATTTGATCAAAAAATAGGAATTGAGCATTAAGACCTGCAATGTTGTATCAACAAAGCCAGCAGTTCATTGTGATTTGAATTCATGAAATTACCCAGCCAGAAACTGAAGGAGTAGCCTACTAATAGTGTTAACACACACGCGCGCGCAGACATTAATTCAATGTGACCAATTTCTTAGCAAGACAGATGAGTCTCGCTCCTCTCTTTTGTACCCCCTCTTCTGTTTTAAATATCTCATAAACAAAATGCATGCAGGACAACAGAAACACGTGATGAGGACTAAACAATCACACTGCACGAGATTTTGAATTCTGCAACACTTTTCTGTGTCACTGCGTTAGTGAACATCATTATCAAGATGCGACGATCACAAAAGCAGCCAGTTCCGGTGCAGGTGCTGTTTCACAAAGCCTCACCTTTTTTCGTACGAGTCTACCTTCCACAAAAGAAGCAGTAATAACATAAAAATACAACAAAATAGAAAAGAATTTAATCGACGTACCTATTACATCTGTGTGCAGAAGCGCTACCATCAGAAATAACAGACTGCGCAGCATCGAGTGACATCGGGACGATAAACTGTGGCGGTAATTGCCACAAAAAGGAGAAATGTCATCCATCCACTAATCCTCGGTAGATCAATTAAAAAAGAAAAAAAAGATATCCACACATATCGACTTCCGGGAGAGATTAGGTTTGTTAGTGCGTCTTTAAAACACTAGGACGGAAATAAAGCAAGATGCAGGATAGGCTCTGTGCATGTCTAATTTGTAGCTACATTCATGTGAGTAAATGAACAGATAGCGCAGTTTTTATAAAGTATAAAAAAATTACTGGTAGGAACCGATTGTTCATCAAAATGTAGTCGATGACGGATTAACAAGTGGCCACCCGCTGCTGCTGCGAGAAGAGAAACTTTGGGAGTTTCCGTTGTTTTCTGTTTTTTTTTTTTTTTTTTTTTTTTTGGGGGGGGGGGGGGGGGGGGGTGGCACACAGCACTGCAACCAGGCACAGTGCAAACTATAAACTATACATATACCGTTTATAGCTTATATTATTAAGTTATGTATTATATTATATTATATTATATTATATTATATTATATTATATTATATTAAGTTTATACAAAAAAATATACATTTTCTCATGAAGGTCACTGATCTCCCCAAAATGTCTGTGAGGACATCAGGGACAGGTGTGTGAATCTGTTTTTCATTATGGTTATCCACAATCATGTTTTTAACTGTATGATACTCGGATGAGGCCAAATCCAAGAGTTTTCAGAGGGACTAATCTATCTAATCTGATGCTCATCTGCTGATGATGGATGGAGGCTAATGATTCGTTAAAAAAATGCTGCGCTTCTAGCTACTGCTGCCTAAAATGTAACACCATTAGACTGTGATTCTTTATGGAAAAGAAATAAAAATAAAAAGATAGGATGTTTGCCCCTGGTTTATTTAAGGATGGTCATGTTGTACATTCCTGAACTTAGTAAAACATTTAAATACCATACTAAACAAACCATAAGTATAAACTGAATTCAGACAGGCAGCAGTGGTTTTAACCAAAATAATTCTTTTAATAAAAATACATTGCAATAAAATCTCGGAAATTAATTTATTTTCATCTGTTTCTGTGAATTTAAATCTCCACCAGGGGTTCTTTGGTATAACAAAATCTGACTGTTCACAATTTCTGCTCTTACTTGGCCCAGTTGAAGAGATGCACCCACCATTCAGCAGCAGTCAGGAGTCCCCACTCCTCAAGTGCAGCTTGAGACTGCTGCATCAAACCCGGAACCTGCTTCAGAAGCCGTGCCTATATCTGCCTCCGCATCCACAGCCCCCTTAGCCTGCTTGCCTCCGTTGCCAACTCAGCCTGTACCTCCTGCTTTAATGCAGCCTGCATTGCCCATTTCACCGCCTCCTGCTTCTCTTGTGATGCCTCAGCTACTCTCCCCTGTTACATCACAGCCAGAACCACATGTGCCTCAGTCAGTGCCCCCCACCAAACCGTTACAGCCTGAGCATGCCCCACCAGCAGGCACGTGCGGGGGGTGGGGGGGGGGGGGGGGGGGGGGGCAGCAGGGGCTTGAGCACCTGCCCCTTTCCTGATGGGTGACCAAAGTGCCCTTTTGTTGAGGCAATCTTTTTTTTTTCGATGTGTGTGTGCAGGGCTGTGCAGAGACGTTTAAAGACGTTCAAAGTTAAAAAGGGGCACATTGAACCAGGTTGAATAACAACAACACACATTCAAGAATCTAATATGGGATTGCATCATACTATACGTTTGCTTTGCCTTGTTGCAAAGTAAAAGTAGCCTATGTTTTACCTGATGGGTACAATGTTGCTGTTGAGGGGTTCCTGCTGCTCCTGCTGCTGGGGGTCAGGGCTGTGCTGATGGTAAATGGTAAATGGCCTGTATTTATATAGCGCCTTACTAGTCCCTAAGGACCCCAAAGCGCTTTACATATCCAGTCATCCACCCATTCACACACAGGTGATGGTAAGCTACATTGTAGCCACAGCCACCCTGGGGCGCACTGACAGAGGCGAGGCTGCCGAACACTGGCGCCACCGGGCCCTCTGACCACCACCAGTAGGCAACGGGTGAAGTGTCTTGCCCAAGGACACAACGACCGAGACTGTCCAAGCCGGGGCTCGAACCGGCAACCTTTCGATTACAAGGCGAACTCCCAACTCTTGAGCCACGATCGCCCCTGATCTGATCGGATCTGATCTGATCTGAGACTGTAGACTGTAAAAAGCCCATAGGAGAGATGGTAGCTGATTAAACAAGTTTTATGAAACAATAATAACATGCAAAGATAGGTGACAGTGCTTGGAACCATAAGGCAACAAAAAACTGAGAGAAATAAACTAGGCTCTGCCTGTGAATCACACTTTGCCTCTCTTCCTCCTTCTATTTCCTCATCTCATCTATCACTCTCAACTTGCTGTCCATCTGAGAACAAGGCACAAACTGCTATTACAATAAACTATTATTTAATTATCCACACTTAACAACTCTTGCAATTAATCTAAATGATGTTGGAAAAATGTTATAGAAGCAAAACATTCCTGGAATACCTTTCCAACAACTGGTACATGTGTTATTGTTACCTGTGCTCTTTGTAATCCAGCTGCTGAGGGATCCACTGCTTTTAGTAGCCTCACACAGCTATTTTTGTCACTGTTTCCTCGTGTCCTTACCAGGCATGTCTGGACAATGCTATATTATTAGTAAGAATTTAAAAAATCTATACAAATAAAACACACACACACATACAGTGACATTTTAGACCTTCTTCAGAATACTGTATATACTATGGGCACAAGTTTCCATCACGGTGCTGATACAGAATCCTTCCCTTATTATTTATTTATAGTGCTATAATAATAAAGTAAATACTTATAGTTATAGAATATTCACAACATACTTCATACCGTGTACATTATAACATACCATAATAGACCCATTTCTGTAATATACTCACATATCTATATTATTGCTAATATATATTGTAATATATCTCAATTCAATTCAATTCTATATTTATTTGTCACATGTAGTTATAGCTAGTACAACATACAGTGAAATGTTTTTCCTGGCTAAAAATATATCACTAAAGCACTTCTGGATGGATGCAAACTGCATTTCGTTGCCCTGTACCTGTGCATGTGCAATGACAATAAAGTTGAATTCTATTCTATTCTATTCTATTCTATTATTCTAAAAAGAATACAAAAGTAAATAATAATTACAAAAAAATAATGTATGTTTGAATATCCACTCTGTGCAGGCAGAAAGTTTATTAAATGTTTAAACTGTAGAGAAATAATTTTGCTGCTGTAAAGTAAGCATTTTGTCATATTTAATAGAATAGAATAGAATAGAATAGCCTTTATTGTCATTGTACAGAGTACAACAAAATTGGAGTGCCACTCCCTTGGTGCAAGTTTCAATAATAAATATAAATGTAAAATATAAAAAGTACAAAAAAACAATTGTAAGTACTCAAACAATAGTATGTACAATATATACAGGATAGCAGCATTAATATAATGACAGTATGAATAGCAGCATAATATAATGACAGTGACGGTATGGAATAGGTTCAATTGTTTTTGTGCTTATTTACTACGGTGATAGCTCTGGGAAAGAAGCTATCCCTGAATCTGTTTGTCCTGGTTTTATGAGACCTGTACCGTCGGCCTGACGGTAATAGTTCAAACAGTTGGTTGCTGGGGTGAGAGTGGTCCTTGATGATATTGCCAGCTCTGCTGAGGTACCGAGAGTTTGCAGTGACCTCCAGGCTGGGCAGAGAGCAGCCAGTGATCTTCTGGGCTGTGTTGATGACCCTCTGCAGTACTTTCCTGTCCGCAGCTGAGCACCCTGCATACCATGTTGTTATGCCGTGCGTTAGGATGCTCTTTAAAATATAAATCTAATATAATCTATTTCTTAATTTATGTTCTTTAAGAAACAGTGTGTGTTTTTTAAATATCACAATTTTAATCATCCATAATTATCAAGTCAAGTCAAGTCAAGTCAACTTTATTTGTCAATTCTGCCACATGTACAGGACATACACAGAATAGAAATTGCGTTACTCTCAAACCCTAGTGATTAGAAAAATGCAAATAAAATAATTAAAAAGTAAAAATTTAAATAAATTTAAATAAATACAATACAATTTTACGTATAACAAAAAAAAGCTATGCAATATACAATATACAATATTCAAGTAAGAAGGCATAGTGGTGCAAAATAGGCAAATAGTGCAAATGGGGATTTAGTAGTGTACGGTAAGAGATAGTGTAACAACAAAGGCTTATGAGGTCCAATGCTTAAGCAGTCCAATGCTCCACAAAGTGACTGGAGCAGGCCAGTGAGTGCGTCAGAGAGTGAGTGTGTGTGTGTGTGTGACAGAGTTCAGTGAGACCGTGGTGGAGAAGAGGGGAGAGGGGGGCAGAATCGGGAGGGAGTTTAGCTTCCTGACAGCCTGATGGATGAAGCTGTCCTTCAGTCTGCTGGTCCTGGCCTGGAGACTCCGCAGTCTCCTCCCTGACGGCAGCAGCTTGAAGAAGCTTTGCATTGGGTGCGTGGGATCAGCCGCTATGGAAAGGGCTTTTTTAGTGAGACGGGTGCTGTAAATGTCCTGGAGGGAGGGGAGAGAGACACCAATGATCCTCTCTGCAGCTCTCACTATGCGTTTGGCATATTATCACTATTATGTGGACATGCTTGGTTATGCAACATCGGACATTGTGGACCCTGATCCCATTACTCCTAACCTTCTTGTTAAAAGTCTGCTTGTTCACTATAACTGTTTAGATTACGTTACCCATGATGCACCTCGGTATCTGTACTTCCGGTTGGGAACGTGTTCAGTGCAGTTTAGTGATGGTAAATTTGATTCTTTTTACTGAATCGAGTTTTAATGAGTCACTCACCAAAGTGAATCGCATTTTTTGAGTCATTTGATTCACTGAGTCAGTTGACCAGAGAGTGCAAAAACTTTACATTTTCACTCAAACTTAATTTGTTTCTCTTTTCATGTAAATCCTACTGCTAAGATGAATGATTCTAAAAGAAAACAACTATTTTATAGAGCAAAAACATTTCTAAATTTAAGCAATTTCCTATCAAAATTGCTTAATAAACATTTATTTTGTTTATTTTTATTTTATTAGTATTTTCCTTAAATGTGTTAAATATATATTTTCTCATCTAAATGTCCACTGAAATGTGAGCCAGGGGGCGGTAATGTGCCTTAACAATGGTTGCCAACCAAGAAGAAGAAGAAGCTGTGAACCAGGAGGGAGGGGGTGAGTGAGTGATGCGCTTACGCTTCAGCACAGGAGGGAGGGGGTGTATGGGCTCAAAATGTGGTCATAAATATTTTGTACTTGTAAAAAAGATTTGTACTTGTAAAAAAGATTTGTGTGTGCGTAAAAAAGATTTGTGTGTGGACTTAGAAAAAAAACCCCTGCAAGTTACAAGTACAGATTTTGACCCTATTTTTCTTCCTTTCATCTGATTGGTCAATGTCATGTCAATCACAAATGTAACAATCCAATCAGAGAACAGATGGGTTTGGCTGTCGAGGGGCGCTTTTTTTGAACTGCAGGTCTTTGAAGGGAATAAATGCCCTTTTACATACCAACCCAGCGTTTTCCTTCATCACCACGAAGGAAAACAGTCTGTGGTCGTCCGAGTTTGGTGATTTTTGTGTCACAGGTCTACATGTTTAATACAGGGACTTCCACAGCCTTTTCAACAGCGCTGCAGACCGGGGTGGGGGCGAGCAGTGTTTTGGAAATGACAGTCTTCATTACAAAGCTTTCTTCGTTATGAATTAGCATACATGTTTTTATTGAACATTTGAAGAACCAGCAAAAAAACCAAACTCTTGTAGAGGACATAAAGTCAGAGATAGAAAAGACAAGGAGCAGGTGCATCTAGTACAGGTAGAGCTGCTGCAAAAACCTACAGAGCCCAGCAGCCAGCGTAACAAATTCTGGATCCTTTGCTTTTAGTTAGCAGTTAGCATTAGCAGCACATCCTGCGTCCGATGTGAAAGGACTTTTATGCTGGGCACTGTGACTCACAGCAATGGTCCTGGGTCAGCCCTGACTTTGTGTTAAACTAATCCTAAAGTAATAATGGTATTTCTAACCACTGATATACCACAACTTTTTCCTTTCAACAGCTACTGAAAGTTAGGGGACCTAGCTGCTATCGGATATTTATATAGCGATCCTCCAGCTTCAAACTGTATCACCCTTCAAGGACCTGCAGTTCAAAAAAGCGCCCCTCCGACAGCCAAACCCATCTGTTCTCTGATTGGATTGTTACATTTGTGATTGACATGACATTGACCAATCAGATGAAAGGAAGAAAAATAGGGTCAAAATCCGTACTTGTAACTTGCAGGGGTTTTTTTTCTAAGTCCACACACAAATCTTTTTTACGCACACACAAATCTTTTTTACACATACAAATCTTTCTTTTTTACGCACACACAAATCTTTTTTACAAGTACAAATCTTTTTTACAAGTACAAAATATTTATGACCACATTTTGAGCCCATAGGGGTGAGTGAGTGATTCGCTTACGCTTACGTTTCAGCACAGGGGGGAGGGGGTGAGTAGCATAATGGGCTTGGATTTACAACATTATAAATGAAATGTGCTCTATTTGGAAGCAGCAGATCTCCCTCCCCTTTCGACAGGTTGTGTGTGAGACTTTAAATCATCAAACTGTAAATTTTAAATTGTTATTGATCCCTTTACCCCGAGTCCTAAAGTGTATATTTATTTTCTTACTCTTCTTATATATATTGTTTGTTTACTTGCACTGCTGTAACTGGAGCCTCGTCGTCTAGTCTCTCTATATACTGGACTGTATGTAGCGGAGATGACAATAAAGTTTACTTTGACTTCAGCACCAAGCAGGCGCACTGAGGGCTCTCGCGCTCACTTTTCGTGTACAGAATTTCGAAAATACATCGGTGCAAATTATTAGTCTGTATCATAATGTCTGGTGTTTTCGTGTTTGTTGGTTTGTTTTTATTTTGTTTTATTTTGCGAGTTAATTATTATTAGATACTGCTCCAGCCAGCCAGAGAATCCCCCGCCGCCCCGCCCTCTCCTCCCAGCAGGCACACCTTGCAAAAGGGAGGGTGCCCTTACTCCCAGCAAATGGGCGATAGAAAACCGATGCCTATGCCATTCCCTGGCTGACGTCGGGGCAGCATGCGTACGAGCATTTTTTTTTTTTTTTTGCCGATGCCCGTGATGCCGCCCCCCACCACGATGCCGCCCCGGGCAACCGCCCGTTTCGCCCGTATCTAAAACCGCTACTGCACTGAATTGTTGTAATCTGTAGACGTCCGGTTTGCCAATATATATACACAAGTGGCCATGAGGTTATGGCAGATTGTATAACATTACGCTGGAAACCCACAGTCAGGTTAACATATAGCCCGACGGGCGGGGCTGAGATAGATTTTGGTCGTCCGACGGAGAAATCGCTAGCTCCGGGACGTCAGGCTAGCGATTTTGCGAGCCCTGCCATGTGCTCAGCACGCAGAGGGAGAGTGGGAGTCTAAAGGAGCAGCAGCAAAGCATAGCAGTTGTAACACCGTTTTGTGTGATTAATTGTGTGTTAATGAACCTGTAAGTGTTATTCCCTTGAACAGATTCATTGGTATGATAATGGCTATAGTTGTTTGTGCATGTTAAAGTTATGCCTCAGCATATTAATACCATGTTTGTAGGATTATTTAATTATTTAGTACTCAGTTAATAGCAGTGGCCAGAATCTCCCATGATGATTACATCCAGCATTTAAAGGACTTTTCTATTGTTTATTGTTTAGTTTAGCTGTTGCTAGCTTGCCATTTTCTTGCCTCACTGCTAGTCACTTATAAGGCATGTGCCATTTAGCCAATTTATGGTCTGCAGTGACCTCTTGTGGACATTATATAACATTACTGTGTCGAGTAGATGATGTGATTGTTTTCTTAGTTATCTTCGACTCTATTAATTATAGAATTGCCTTCATCTCCGTGTCTTAATTGAATTGGACTGCACAGAGTTGCAGTCCAAAGAAGAGAGATCATCCAGACCAGGCTAATCCAAAACATGTCGGCCAAATGTATGATCAATTAAATTTTCATTAAAAAATAAATAAAAAACAAAACAGCAAAACATCTCAGTCACAAACAATTTGATATTTAAAGTCCATCAGGCATTTTCAGAAGAATCAGAGGCTACAGATTTAATTAATCCTCTCAAAGTGGTGTCTGTCCTGTATACTTTAATTAAGGTCTTCCTAAAACACCTAATTTTAAGTACATAAAAAAGGAATAGCAAGAACAAAAACAAGAACAAAAAACAAAACATGGAAAAGCAAAGACATGACAGAGAACACTTTGTGAGAAATGAGAATCTGAGTCATAACAAAATTTGTCTAACATCTCTGCAGCAAATCAAGTTCCTGTTCTTCTGGAGTCCTAGTTCGTCTTTTACTGTAATCACATGACATTTTTGTAACATGTTACTGTGGTAAGTAATTACAATAATTACATTACAGCTATAACTATGTCATTACTTGTGTTAATAAAATTTCTTCAGTTACCTGCACGCCAGGCAGACATAAAGAAAAAAAATCAAACAAATATATTTTTTTCCTGTGCACTTGCTCTATAGGGAACCAATTTCAGTTAATGTGCTGTGAAGAGGATGACGCTGGTACAGTGATACAGCTTTTCAGCAAAGGACATTTGGGCATTAATTGATTTTTATTGAACTAAAAGAAAGGAATGCAACATTAACATCTGTGAGAGTTATTAGCACAATGCTACTGCAGGAAACCTATTCAGTTTGCCAGTTGTCTTACTTGTGTATTAATTGTATAATAATCAAGTTTTATATCAATGCAGCCTGGACTGTCAGAGTAGGTATACTGCATGTTATTTAAAGCATACAAATTATAAATAGTTATAACAATGTAATGACAAAAGAACAAATAATAAACAGTTGTTACAGAAACTAATTCAAATCAAAATGATGAATACAATTCATTCACACAATTCAGAGAAATTTTTTGTCCTGGCAATCGGGATAAAGATTTAACATTCTCTGGATGCATTCAATTTGTTTCAAATGTTCAGTTTATTCAACCTTTAAAAAAAACACCAGGTGGTTAATGTTCCTGTCAGCATTAAGACAGCCATTTGAGACAGCCGTACAGGCTATACAGTATTAAATAATAATACTACTAATAATAATAATTAATGGTGGTAAATAGTTTTCTAACAACATGGAAACCTACCCGTGTAATGCTTTAGCACAGTGGTTGTCAAACTTTTTCTGACATGCCCCACTGTACAAAGGAAAAATTAAATGAATGAAATTCAATAATTAAAAAAAGTTTAGTGTCCACATCAAGGAGTTTGTAATTAGTTAAGTAATTAATTACTCATTAACAAATCAAAAAGGTACAAGATGAATTTTAGTTCAAAGTCAGCATTAACCTCCTAAGACCCGAACTCTTCCACGTCATGCAGTTTTAATTTCTCTTTGATATTTGGGCTGATTGGGACCCGATGAATGTAAAAACAAAGAATTACCAGATATTTTTTTTAACCTGATTTTTATTTCTAAGAAAAATGAAAGCCACATATGAAGATATTTGTTTAAAATTTTGATAGAACAGTGGCAGTATAATGTCCTCATAAGTGGATATCAGGCCCTTGTAGAGCAAAAATGAGTATTTTGGTCTAAATAACCCAAAATGTGATGTCCACATATGTGGACGCCAGGTCCTAGGAGGTTAAAAGCCGACTTTCCAGAGAAATTAACTAGGCTTTACAAAAAAAAAAATATATATATATTTTTTTTTCCATGATGCTTCACGAGTGGGGCCATGTTCCACAGCTTGAGAACCACTGTTATCATGTACGGTGCATGGATATACTTTAAAAATGAAAAAATTTTTAATGATCTTACTTTCTGAAAAGGTTTAAAACCATAAAGTGTCATGTCTTCATTTTTAGGTTTAAAGGAAAGAAAAAAAATCTGATGAATAATATATATGTATGTAGAGTTAAAATACACATGTAAGCGTTGCTAATGCTAACAAGGATGAAAAATTTATGTAACTAAATTTACAATATTCAGCAGTATGCAGGAAAAAGGCAAAGAATATCTTTACATCCATTACTAAATCTAAAAACAGATTTAGCAACAAGATCCAGACAAGATGAGTCAGCAGTTTCTATCCTAAAATATAAATAGTATAAAACAACACGCTGCTGTGGCCCCCTTCAAGCTTGTTTGTAAACAGCAGTTAAATATGCGAATTAACCTTTTACAAAAGTGAAGCAGCTTAATACAAAAACTTTAGGCAGTACCAGAATACACTTCTAAAAAGTATAAAAAGAGGTATTGTTTTGTAGCAATTATTAATAGCTGCAGTTTGCTTGACTATTTAAAACTGTAAAAAGTTTTATACTGAAACATTCACATAAGTACCATCATGACCAGTGAGACAATGGCAACTGTGAATCAACAACACTAGAACATTAAAAACAAAACAACTCCCCCCCCCCCCCCCGAATTCAATGATAATAATTTAGAATAAGCACTTAACACTTGAAAACATGGAATATGATTAAAATTTTACTTTCAACTTGACATCACGCTAACATCCTCACACAATACGCCCACCTTCTGATCTATCACATAATATTTCAGTCTATGACAAATCTGGTGGGAAAAAATCTAATCATAAAACAATGAATGTTTGTTAATTAGCAATAAATTTCATAAATCCATGTATGAAGTGTGACTTTATAGACTGGTCACTGCTCTCTACCTACAGCAGCTGGAGTTACAAATCGTTAACAAAGCTTGTTTTGCCTGAGCGGACATTTTAGAAAACCTTTCTCATTATGTATGATACTCAACAAAGTACACTGCTCAAAAAGGAACACTTGATTATCACCGTATATCACAAACCAGTTTTAGCACCTGATCCACGTAACACTGGACCACTATGGCCCGTCCAGCAGGTGATGGGTTCACTGGAGTAACTGGGGTCAGCCAGGACCCATGAATAATGGGTGTTTCCAAAAATAGCTCCTTGACCATGTTTGGCCTTATGAAGGGGCACTGGTAACCAAGATTTTGTCAAGTAACTTCTCATCATCGAACTCTTTTGAATCACACTTGGTCTGGCCCTTTACCCATGAACAAATTGTCTTGGGAGACCCTACCAGGGACAAACTGTCCCCGACAACACAGCTCCTGGGATCAGAAAGGCACGCAAACCCCTTCACCGCGATAAGGTGGTGATTCATGAAGGGGGATGTAGGGAATACTTCTTTCCTACACCTTGACAAATCTTTGCTTTTACTTCTGTATCAATTGGTTACTCTTGCTGATCAGTCGCTGTTTTTTATTATTCCTCACACTGCACATTATGACAAAGAGCGAAAATAGGAAGATAACATCGAACTAATAACTTATTACGTGTGTGAATACTATAAAATCATAAATAGCTTGTTTAATTTTCTCAAACTTTTCTTTCCTGCTGAAGCAGACTTTTAAACTGCAGTGTGTTGAGTACCACCACAGAATTTCCAGCATTTTAGTGTGTATGCTTTGGTGTTCTGTTCTAGTTTCACATTAAACATTGACCAGCATGTAATCTAAGTTAATACAGTCATTAAGATTAATGATTAATGAGAGAAATGTGACCTTTGTAACTATACTCTCCTGTAAAATGCTATAACGTACTGCTTTTTACAGTTAAATTAAAAAATTTCAAGGGTGAAGACCTTTGATTTTCTTCAAATTAATTAAAAAAACAAAACGAAACAACCAATAATTCAACACAGTAACAAAACCTCACTATGATTTTTTAAAATACGTTTTTTTTTCTTTCAAATTTCTTTGTATGTTGCTTTATGTTAGATTTCCAAGCAAAACATCTGCCGTGCACTAACAAGGGTGGGGCTCTATTTTTCAAGTGTTATGTACTATATGGTAATCAGACGGTGTGCTTCACTTGACTGTTTGTGCCGTCTGAACCTATTATCTGTGTGAGGCTCTGTGGTGTACTGATAACACTGATAACACTGTTTTAAACAGAAGCCCTGTGGGTTGAAATCCTCAGTAGCTTAACGGCTTGTGTTATCAGGAGATATAAATGTCACAGAAAAACTGCCATTCATATTAGCCAGAGCTGGTATGTCAAGGTAGAACCTAAATGCCATGGCAGTACAAGAAAAAGCAATAAAGAAACTTCATTAAAAACTAAGACATGATAAACAAAAGTGGGGCAGAGAGATAAACGGACACCAAGTACCTCCACCTGTTCTTCATCTGTTCATTTAGTAGCTGACTCTAGAATGACATGTTGGTCGAGCATTCAGCCCAGATATTGCTCATCCTTTGCTTCCACAGCTGTCACAGAGATTACTGAAGTAAACAATATAAGAGAATTTGTTTAAAACGGCATGTAATTTCATCTGAACATGCAAAGACTTTCAGTGTATCTGCATATTTAAAAAAAAAAACTCCTACAATACTCAATGCACACATTAATAATTAAAAAGATTTACTTTTGAAGAAGGGCAGATTTAATAAAATTACTTGTACAAAACTAAAACTACCAATATATCTGCAATAACTGCATAACATAATTTTACATTCAAGTAAATAGCGCCAAAATATTTGTAAAGAGAAATTTAATTTTGACTGGAACAAAAATGAAATGAAAACAACAATGGCACATTTCAATGAATTAACTGTTACTGACCTCCATCTGATGTTGTTCTTGTTGCGCTGCACTGTTACCAGCTGGTTCATTTGTTGGGACACGCTGCCAAAAAAGTGTAAACCTACGCCTGGAATTTTTGGGACAATAATTCAAAATGTTCAGTTTCCCCTCCAACACCACCACAATAGATTTGAAATAAAACAAACAAGTGCATGAATAACCCGACGTTAAAAGACAGATACCCAAATATGCAAAACAAAGACAAATGGCAAACGAGGAGCTTGTCCGAAGAAGTGCATCATGTATTGTCTGGAAACACTTTTGATTTTAGAGCGATGCAGTAATTTAGGTGCATCACCTGAGACAGTACAATACAACTTTTTTTAATAAAAAAAAAAAAACATCACTCAATACTCATTAAATAATCATATTCTCCATATTGATTGAAATCATTGAGATTAACATTTTATGAGACTAAATTCACTGTGTTTTAAAGAGGATATGTACTTCTCAGATTATCCTTTTTTATGTTTCCATCCTTTTCCTTTCTACTATTTTGGTACCAGATTTACTTAGTTTCATCTGTGGAAAAAACATTGTTCACAAACTAGTCTTCCGTTTCCCTCTCGCTAAATGAAATCTAGCCTAAAATGTCTATTGTAACACGCTAACTAGTACACTTTTTTTGCCCCACAGAAAGTATCAAAATTGCCAATTAGGCCATTCCTATATAAATAAAGACATATACTCTACTATACTTCAGTTTGGACAGTAGGTCCACATGCTTTAAAGCCAGGTCTACTAAATATTATTCTACATATTGGATACATGCAAGTTAATGTATGAAGTACCTTTGATCTTCATGTGTATAAAAGTACCATACTGCAGCCCCAACGATGCTCAGGAAAAAAACACATATAAAAACACCAAGTAAGGCCCATGCAGCAGAGCACGATCCTGCAGGGACACAAGAATGAAGAATATAATGAGAATTACATTATCTGGCATTTATGTTTTATGTTTCATATATTGAGATGACTCAGACAATACTTAAACATATACCATACACAAATCAAACATGTAGCTCGTGTAGGTTGAGGGCAGGTTAACAATGATCACTTCTGGTACTGTTGGTCAAAAATGTTCTGGCAAAAACTTTTCTAGTCTTGGGTGAAGATAAAGGAAGAGAAGATGGGAAAGGTGTGAGAAAGCTGTCTGATACAGTTCGGGAAAAGAAATGAACTGTCTCTAATTTTTATGGTAGTTTCATTTTAATGGTAAGAGACAAAATATCAACCTGAAGTCCAGAACAAATAGCCAGAATTCTGGTTTCAACGGCCTAAACTGAAGAAACCACAGAATTGGTTCCTTCTTTTCCAACTCTGCACCATGGGAAAGACCAAAGAGCTATCAAAGGACATCATGGACAAGACTGTAGATCTGCTGTAATGGATTACAAGGCTATCAGCAAGTAGTTTAGTGAGAAGGTGACAACTGCTGGTGTGAATATTTGGAAAAGGAAGAACTATAAAATGACCATCAATTGCCCTCAGCCTGGAGCATGACAGTAAGTAAGATGAGAGATGAGCAGCAGTATGGCTTCATGCCAAAGAGCACTACAGATGTTTTCTTTCAGAGTGTTGATGGAGAAGTACAGAAAAGGCCAGCAGGAGTTTCATTGGGTCTTTATGGATCTAAAGAAAGGATATGTTAGGGACCCAAGAAAGAAACTTATACTGCATGAGGAAGTCAGGAGTGGCAGAGAAGCATGTGAAGGTGTTGCAGAACATGTATGAGGACAGTGAGACAGTGAGATATGCGACAGAGATGACAGATGGGTTTAGGGTGGTTGTGGGAATACATCAGGGATCAGCTCTGAGCCCCTTTTTGTTTCCAATGGTAATGGATATTCTGACAGATGAGGTCAGACAGGAGTCTTTTTGGACTGTGATCATTGCAGACAACAGTGTGATCTGTACTAAGTGACGCAGGGGAGGAGTTGGAAGTCAACTCGAAGAGATGGAGGTACGGACTGAAGAGAAGATATGAAAGCCAGTAGAAGCAAGAAAGAATATGTGATGTGTGTAAATGAGAAGAAGACAGATGTAACACTGAAGCTGTAAAAACTAGCATCAAAAGCAACAGACAATGCACAAAAGAAGTGAAGAAGAGAGTGCAGGCTGTGTGGAGTGGGTGGATAAACATATTGGGGTGATTTGTGACAGAAGGACAGCAGCAAGGGTGAAAGGTAAGGTTTACGAGATGATACCGCTATGATACTGCTATATGGTTTCCAAATAGTGGCACTGAAAAAAAAAATACAGGATGTTGAGCTGAAGATGCTCAGATTTTCATCAGGAGTGAACAGGATAGACAGGACTAGAAATTAGTAAATCAGAGGGAAAGCTAAGGTTGAAGACAAAATTAGAGAGACTAAGATGTTTGGGTGTGTGCAGAGGAGGGAGAGTGAATATTTTAGATGTTGAATATTTAGCTCCCAGGCAGAAGAAAAAGAGAAACACTGACGTTTCATGAATGTAATAAAAGAGGACATGGAGGTTAGCATGAAAGATGAGAATGCATAAGGCAAATTTGGACAGGACACGGGACTCGGGGGAAGTCAAGGGGAGGCGGCGTGTGTTTAATGGTGAACAACAACTGGTGCAACAGTGCGAACGTTGTTCCTCTCACACGCTCCTGCACACCAAATCTGGAACTACTGTCCATCATGTGTCGTCCTTTTTATCTACCTCGGGAATTTACATCGGTCATTGTAAGTGCTGTTTATATTCCACCACAAGCGGACACGGTCACCGCCTTATGCGAGCTGCATGAGGCACTCACACAGCACCAGACACAACACCGGGACGCTGCGCTTATTGTGACGGGGGACTTTAATAGCGCCAACCTCAAACGCGCAGCGCCGAACTTTTATCAACACATCACCTGCCCCACCAGGGGTGAAAGGACACTGGACCACTGCTACACTACGGTCAAGGACGGCTACAAGGCACAATCCCGCCCTCCGTTTGGCAAATCTGATCACGCCGCCATCTTCCTCATGCCAAAATACAAACAAAGGCTGAAACAGGAAGTTCCGGTTCAGAGGAAGGTCGCGCGCTGGACGGATCAATCGGTGGCCGCGTTACAGGACGCACTCGATGACGCAGACTGGGGCATGTTCAGAAACAGCTCAGACGATGACGTCAACGTGTTTACGGAAGCGGTTGTGGGATTCATCGGGAAACTAGCGGATGATACCGTGGAGACAAAGACTATCACAACGTTTCCCAACCAGAAGCCGTGGGTGGATAAAACCATCCGCGACGCTCTGAGATCCCGCACCGCTGCCTACAACACGGGACTCACAACGGGGGACATGGACCCGTACAAAGCATATAACGTGCGGAGGGCGGTGAAAGAGGCGAAGCAGCGCTACGGGAGGAAACTAGAGTCACAACTCCAACAGAGTTACTCTAGGAGCCTGTGGCGGGGACTAAGGACAATAACGGACTATAAAGCACCAACAACCGGTATGACGAACGCGGCCGTGACTCTGGCAGACGAGCTGAACACTTTCTATGCTCGCTTCGAGGCTGCAGCTAAGGTCTCCAACAATGCTAGTGTTAACGGCGGTAACGGCTGCAGACAGGAAGATACTGCCAGCACCGGAAACGTGCTCGTCATCTCCGAGCATGAAGTAAGGAGAGCCTTCAAAAGAGTGAACACCAGGAAAGCAGCAGGACCAGACGGCATCCCAGGTCGTATCCTAAGAGACTGCGCATACCAGCTAGCTCCTGTGTTCACTGAGATATTCAACATCTCTTTATCTCAGTCGGTGATCCCCACATGCTTCAAAGAGTCCATCATTGTTCCTGTCCCGAAGAAACCCCACCCTGCTTCTCTCAATGACTATTGCCCTGTAGCCCTCACCTCAGTAGTGATGAAGTGCTTTGAACGCCTGGTCAGAGACTTCATCATTTCTTCACTACCAGACACACTGGACCCACTACAGTTCGCTTACCGTCCAAATCGTTCCACAGACAATGCCATCTCTCATCTCCTCCACACATCACTCACTCACTTGGACACTAGAAGGGGGAATTATGTTAAAATGCTCTTCATAGACTACAGCTCTGCATTTAACACCATAATTCCCTCCACACTCACCACCAAGCTGGAGCATCTGGGACTCAGCTCATCTATGTGTTAGTGGATCTCCAACTTCCTAACTGGCAGACCACAGGCAGTAAGGATGGGCGGACATGTCTCAGCCTCCACCACTCTCAGCACTGGAGCCCCCCAGGGGTGTGTTCTGAGCCCCCTGCTGTACTCTTTGTACACATATGACTGTGTGGCCACTACCAGCTCCACCACCATCATCAAGTTTGCTGACGACACCGTCGTGGTGGGCCTAATCTCTGATAACAACGAGACGGCCTACCTGAAGGAGATTAAGAATCTGGAGAACTGGTGCCAGAGGAACAACCTCCTTCTAAACGTCAGTAAGACAAAGGAGCTGATAGTGGACTTCAGCACTAAGCAGGAGAGGAACTACCAGACCCCCGTCATCAACGAGTGCCCAGTGGTGAGAGTGGACAGCTTCAAATACCTCGGAGTTCACATCACGCAGGACCTGTCATGGTCCTGTCACATCAACACCGTGGTGAAAAAGGCCCGACAGCGTCTCTACCACCTCAGACGCTTGAGAGACTTCCAACTGCCCTCCAAGGTGCTCAGGAACTTTTACTCGTGCACCATAGAGAGCATCCTGGCGGGAAACATCTTAACCTGGTTCGGGAACAGCACCATGCAGGACAGACGAGCTCTACAGAGGGTTGTGCGGTCAGCTGAGCGCACCATCCGCTCCGAGCTCCCTGACCTGCACTCAATCTACAGCAGGCGGTGCTGGACCAAGGCCAGGAAGATCGTGAAGGACCTCAGCCATCCCAACAACAGACTGTTCTCTCTGCTGAGGTCAGGAAAGCGATTCCGCTCCCTGAAGACCAACACAGAGAGACTGAGGAAGAGCTTCTTCCCGCAGGCGATACGGTTTCTCAATCACACCACCACACAGTACTGACCCACACATATGGTTCTTACACACACACACTGGACATTCTGGACATTGTTTTTGCACAACACTGGTCACTATATTCTTCATTTCCGGTTAATACTTGTACAGCTGCTGTTATTGTGTATATATTTATTTATATTTAGATTTCTTCATACATTCTTATATAGTTCTATATTGTGTATTGTGTATTTTGTTGTACAGTTATTTTATTTTCAACTTTAATTTATATATTTTATCTTATTCTTTCCCAGTTAAATTTACCCTTCATTCTAATTTGTGTTGTACAGTTATTTCATTTTTAACCTTAATTTATATTTTATTCCTTCCTAGTTAAATTTACCCTTTTTAATTTTTCATATTTATTTCCAATCTTATTCATAGCCTTTTCCTTTTTTGTTTTCTTTAGGTCACGAGCAGTTGTCCAAGCATTTCACTACATATCGTACTGTGTATGACTGTGTACGTGACAAATAAAATTTGAATTTGATTTGATTTGATTTAAATGGTCTGAAAAAAATAAGCAAAATTCTTGAGCCAACCCTCATTTCCTTATAGTTTATTTTTAAGGAGCCAGACTTTATTTCTTTCTTTAAAGTATTTCTTCTTAGCTTCTCTAAGGAGGGCAGCCGAAAGAAGACTACATGCACCCATTGCACATTCAAAATCTCTCAGACTAACACAGTCTGAGGCATAAGAAACTTATATGGCCATGAACAGAATACAGTGGAACCCCGATTTACGAAATTAATTCGTTCCTGGGGGTCTTGCGTAAGTCAAAATTTTCGTAAGTCGAAGCACCTTTTTCCATCGCCTTTTGAGTGAGGCGATGCTGGCTGAAGACAAAGTTCCTAGTGGAGGAGGAGGTGGCAGAGGTTGAAGAAAGCATACGTATGCATGCATACATACATACGTGTACATGTACATAACATTATGGAATTTAATTAAATTTTTTACAATTTTCTATTTTATCTATTTCGTTAAGTGGGCATTTTGCCACGGGCAGAAATATTGCCGTTACTTGAATTTTTCATTAAATGGGGTCTTCGTAAGCTGGGGTTCCACTGTATATTTAATTTAAGACATGCTTTAAGTTTTAAATTGTAGAACTGACTTGAGTAATATGTACTGCACTGAGTGGAGCATTAGTCATCCATTTACTTGTCTGTTTTATGCTGGCTCCAGAGGCGGAGCCAGACATTTGAAACACCTGGGGCTTAGCCCTAAAGGGTAGTATGCATGTGGGATTTTTTTTTTTTTTAGAATAGGTAGAATAGGTAGAAATGACTGAAAGATTAATAGGCTCTGTTTTGAGTTTTGTTCAAAAAAGAATGACTTCATATAGGAAAAAAATATATCACATATACAGGACACCTTAAGCTAGGTTTTTAATTAA
This sequence comes from Maylandia zebra, assembly GCF_041146795.1. Classification (NCBI taxonomy): domain Eukaryota; kingdom Metazoa; phylum Chordata; class Actinopteri; order Cichliformes; family Cichlidae; genus Maylandia; species Maylandia zebra. The sequence continues at coordinate 17,839,928 of NC_135182.1, read as the reverse complement.
GCAGCAAGGCAGAACAAAATCAGGGCTGTATCAAGACACGAGGACTAAACCCCAATTCAACCAGACCCAGAACTGATCCGGAATTAAAACAGGACTACAACAGTTCAAAATCAGGACTACTGAGGACTTAACCAAGACAGAACCAGAATCAGAACTAGATGATAGCAGCACTAAAAATCATCATAGACCTGCACTACACTTATTTTTTAATTCTACCAAAGTCCACTATTTAGATTGAGAAAAGTTTATATAATTATTTAGTCTTGTTGTGCAAACAAGCCTGCAGAACTTAATAAATATAGAATTTGAAAAATAGTAAACCTAAAAAGAAACACTAGGTACGAGATACATGAGGTCCTGTGATACGGTGATACTTCTGGTAAACAACCATTTGACTAACATGTGAGTCTCACCTGCTCTTGTTTCACCTCTCTCTGTGTGTTCCTCTCTCCTTCTTTGTGCTGACAATCATCAAATATACAGTTGAAACCAGATATTTACACACAAACACTTTTTTAATTGTAACATCAAATTAGACTAAATGTTTATTTTTTTTTAGGTTGATAAATATAAAAACATATTTGTTAACTTTAAGAGTAAAGAGAGAAACTGTCTGTATTTCTTAATTGCAAATGGCACCAAATTGTATTCAAACTGAGCCACACTTATGGAGCTCCACAGTTCTCTTCCTGGTGTTTTGTTGACATCTCTTGATGTTCCCATGTCACAGAAACAGGCTCTGTGTTTTGCCTTATATGCATCCACAGCTGTGCCACCAGTTTACTCACATGGACTCTACGAACCTATCAGAAGCTTCTTCAGCTCAGAATGGAATCGTCTGCAGTTTCTTATTAATTAACAATAAACTTAGTGTACATGTACTCCTAAATTTGATGAAAGTGATAAAAAAAATAGAAGCTCTGTCTCTCTTTATTCTGACATTTAACTAATTCAAAAGATATTTCAATATTTATTTATTTTATACTGAACAACATACAAAGCATAATATATAAAATAACATCTACCTGAGTTTTTCTTTGAAAGAAGCCCCTTATGTCCATTCTTGTATATCAGTGCATTACTGAAACCGATTTATTTAGCCGTGGAGGGAAACAACTGAAAATATGAAATAAACACATGTAAGCTGAGACTCTCTAAAGAAACAGCTTTGTTGTTGTTCGGCTTTTCATTTCGCCATTTGTTGATTCACTTGAAGAGCGAGTAACGTAATATTGGTCAAGTGATCAGTTTGATATCAATCTTTCGTGATGCACCGTCATATTTACATTATTTGTACAGTAGGAATGATTTGCTTTGGTACCTGGTCGAACTTCAGTTCTCCTCTGTCTGCCTGGCTGCGTTTCTCCAACAGCGCACTCGCAGGCAGCAGCTGCCCCGCCCCCCGCTTAGTGTCTGAGCTCGGATCATACCAATATCAGGGGGGATTCACGCACAGTCGTAAATTCCCACAGTGTGCACTATGTGCTTCGAATATTGTGTGTAGTTTTTGTTTTATACAGTTGTCAGCCAGGCATCTAACTATGAAAAAATTACACTCCAAAAGACCCCGGGCTTCTGACAAAACAACCCGGGCTTAAGCCCAGTAAGCCATACCCCCGCTCCGCCCCTGGCTGGCTCTAAGGTAAGTTTCATGTTCATAGTTTGGCCTCATAGTTTTCAGTTCATAGCTTTCACAGTTCATAGCATTCATAGTTTCCTGCTTTGTAATTTAACTAGGCACTGTATATAAAATACTGTGTTCACATTTGAGTCCACACCCACAGCCTGGCCCTCTCGGCCGTAACAAAGGCAATCATTTCTTTAAGCCATTTGCTTACAAATGATTCCTAACCTCTAATTTGGATGTGGGTGGAGTGCCTACAGAAGTCCATCATTTTACTCTCATAGTAGATATTTAAGTTTCTATTTATTTCTTTTGAAAGAAGTCCACAGAACAAGATCAGAATGAAACGACATCCACAAAAGCTAAAATCCCCCAAAATCAGGAACCAGTTCAAAAAGATTTGGACAAACTGCACAGCTAAAACCAAGCTGACCTCACCTGATGCCACATGCACATAGAGCTGACCACGTTTACTTCCATATGTGTTAGATGCTTCACACTGATAAAGGCCATTTATATCAGAGGTCAGGCTCAGCAGTTGTAGCTTTGCACCGTCTATTTTGACAGAAGACTCCAGCAAAGACTGGCCGGATCTGAAAAACATGAACGAGACCTGAACGTGAAATGTACAGAGAGGGCAGAAAAAAGTGAGTTGTGCTAAAAGCTAAACATGTATGTTTTATAAATTATGGTCGAGGAGGACATTGAGTGGATGGATGCAGGTGAGACTTGGAAGTAACCCTCATGTCTCTTTGAAACTGCTTTGCATGACATGTGCTTCTTATCACCAAGCACGTGTCATGTGCTTGGTGATAACATTATTTCCTGGGGGTTGGCTGTAGCTCAGGAGGTAGAGAAGGTCATCTACTGAATGGAAGGTTGATGGTTCGATCCCTGACTCCCCCAGTCTGAGTGCCATATATCCTTGGGCAAGATACTAACCAGATACTAAGAAGTTGCATCCATTGGTGTGTAAATGTTAACTAATGAGCACTTAAAAAGCATAGAAGAAACTGCTTATGTGAAAGAGTGAGTATAAAGCGCTTTGAATGCTCCAGGAGAGAAGAAAAGCACTATATAAGACTCAGTGCCTTTATTATTACCACTCCCATGAAATGAAATATTTCAACTGGAACCAATATTCAAACTACTTTACCTGCTCCAGGTAAAGTTTGCATTTGGTTTGGCTTCTGTCACACACTCGAACGAGTCCTCTGAAATCACGCTAATGTTCACTTCTGTGGGAGAAACTGCAAAAAGAAAGAAAGAACAAGAGACCTGTGTTAATTCTTAACTGAGTACATCTTTTTTTTTTTTTTTTTTTTTTTTTTTTTTAACTGAGTACATCTTAATAAGATCAAACAACTTTTCATATATATTTAAATCAAAACAAAGAAATGCATTTTGGGTACTTTACACTTAGTTTCAAGCAGAGATCATTTTGTACACATTCAAGCATGTTGGTGCTCTGTTTAAAAGCATGGCCTTTATGAGGATTTCAACCAGAAATATAACACCACAGACGAACTGTGTCATTTAAAAAAAGAACCTACAATACTGGAAGAGCATGCTTTGAAAACAGTCTCTAGTGTTTTTGCTTCACCTTCTGCCATTTCCCATGTGTGCTGAATGGATCTCAAACAAATGAAGTCATTGTTAATCTTTATAAACAGGTTTAAGCTGGTCTGTGCACCGTGGTGTTGCCTCAACTGGTGAGAGTTAATTTTTAACCTGAACATCTGCACTCTTACCGAGAACAAAACTCATTCAAGGCAGCTGAAATATCCAAATTCTGGGTAGACATTATTCATTTTGTGATGCTCTCAAGATTCAAATTATCGAACTGGTGTCAAAAAGGGATGCACATTATTTCACACAAGCAGTGTAGATGTGGAATATACAGCTGCTAGTAAGTAAAAAAAAAAACACAGTTGGACTTTGATTAAAGATACATCGTTTTAGTTCTACTTTTCCCCTACCAAAGCCGTGCTGATACACACACTGATGCACAACTTTACTGAGTTTTCTGCATTTCAGCTGAACTGGGTGGTTCTGTCTCAGGACACAGATCAGGTTCCATTACTCGTCTCATCTTTCGCAAAATCTTTATCCAGCTATTGTGACAACATGAGTGAATGACAGTAGCATGAGAACAAGGATAAAGCTGGTATCCATACTGGGAAAAACAATAAATCAGCTCATGAACAAAGAAAAAAAAAGCAAAACCATGTCAACTCTTAACACTAAAGGCTACCTAGAAGTATGAGGTTTATGTCTGCTTTTGTTCAAACCAAAGATGCAGGGTATAGTTTTAAAAAAGTGCAGCTATTACTTTTATTTTATCCATAATTTATGAAAATATTTCTGTTGCATTAGTAGATAATAAAGATTAACTGGTAACAAGTAAGTAAGTTCTATAGTATTGCTTTGCAGTTGCAGTTGCAGTTTAATCAGTTAATCCTGGGTGTGCCTGTGTACTTTTAATATTTGATTAAATAATTAACGTTCTTCAGTCAACGGCAACACAAAAGAAGACAAATAATAAACTACATGAGCAGCTGACACTCACAGTAGACCTGTATAGTGAAGAGCAGACTCTCTTCTTTAGACAGAGAGTCACTGCTGATGACACACTGGACCTGGTGACCGTTAATCTCTCTCGTAGGAACACCAAACAACGAGCTGACAGTGGTAGTTGTATCGTTGTCATACTGGGTGGAGTTTGCCGTCGTCCTCACTTTGTCTCCCAAAGCACCAGTGAGCCACCTCACCTCTGCAGGAGGCTTCGATCCAGCAGCTGTGCAGGTAGCAAATAAAACCTCTTCTGTGCCCAAAGTGGGAAGATTGTCCTTGACGCTTGTGAAAGGAGGCACTAGGAGAGTTACAGCACACAATTAGTCAACATGCGAGCAACATGGTAAAATGTCTGTCTCACAAACAAACACCCACAATATTTTAAATAAAGTTGTTGTTTTTTTTATATACCAAGCACGTTTAGAGGAATCTCAATCTTCTGATTTCCACTGGGAAACAAGGTGAAGATGCACGTGTAGCTGCCTTCATCCTTCAGGGCAGCATTGGATAACTGGAGTGTTCCATTATTGTTGTTAAAATTCCCGATATATTTAAATCGATCATCACCTCCATTGACAAACTGCACTCCCTCTCTGGGTAGGATAGTGAGGAAATTGTCATTGTGAGGTTTTTCTCTCGTCTTCCTCTGCCAGGTAATCTGTGTCAGGTCATCATTGGTACCAGTGACATAACACAATAAGATAGCAGTACCTCCTTGTTTCACTGTCACACTTCCACCAGTCACCTGGAGAGCTGTAAAGAACAGAAAACGTGATTAAGGCAGAGCTGAAAATAGAAACAAAAGAGAATCCAAGTACATTCATATCAAAGTGTGATGAACTCTTTTGTTTTTGCGTGTGTGTGTGTGTGTGTATGCTTCATCTTTCAAACAAATTTTGAAATTAAGCTGTTTAGACATTGAAAAATAACTATGAAAAATATTTATAACTAGTTTCTGTGGTGTTAAATCTACTCAAGCTTTAAACTTATTTTGTTCATCAAATGATCAAAATAAGAAAATACACAGATGTCTGGTAACGTAACACAGCTTATTTTCTTCAACTCCATGTAAGCCAGTCAAGGTTATGTGCGTAGTCATGCGCCCACCTCCACTCTTAACAGAGGAATGAAAACAATATTCTCCAGCATCCTCACCATGCCCTTATATAGTTACATAGTTAATAATAATAATAATAATAATAAACTTTATTTATAAAGCACACTAAAAAACCAAGGGTATACCAAGGTGCTTGAGGAAAAATAAAATAGGAAAAAGGAGATGGGAGGGAAAAGAGAAAGGACCTGGCACGTATCAATTATAAAACCTTGACAATCATAATATATAAAAGTATTTAACAAGCATAACGGATAAAAATGTACCAACGCACACCAAATGTTACTTGGTGGAAAAGCAAGATTAAATAAATAAGTCTTCAGCCGTGATTTAAACAGTGACATAGAGTCAGACGCCCGAATATCAACAGGAAGATTGTTCCATAAGACTGGGGCAGCTACAGCAAACGCACGGTCGTCGCGAGATTTCAGCCAAGAACGAGGTTGCTCCAGAAGAAGTTGGGTAGCAGATCTAAGTGCTCTGACAGGAGTGTGTAACCTGAGAAGCTCATTGAGGTAGCTCGGCGCCAAATTATTAATAATTTTGTAAGTGAAAAGTAGTATTTTAACTTGAATACGGTACTTAACTGGTAGCCAGTGCAAGCCAGAAAGAACAGGAGTGATGGAAGAAAACTTCCTGCTACCTGTCAAAAGGCGTGCCGCCGCATTCTGGACAGTCTGCAATCTAACGAGAAGGGAGGAGGAAAGGCCAATGTAAAGAGAGTTGCAGTAGTCCAACCTGTAAGTCACGAATGCGTGAATAAGTTTTTCCAGGTCATTGTGTGGAATATAGCGCTTAGCCTTAGAAATGAGGCGCAGCTGATTAAAACTAGACTTCACAACAGCAGACACTTGCTTGTCAAATTTAAATGAGCTATCCAGTAATATGCCCAAATTACTGGCATAATCAGAAGGGGAGCTAGCAAAAGGCATCAGAGCAGCACACAATTGGTCGCGGGGATTTTACTATCGAACACCACGATCTCCATTTTCTTTTCGCTCAGGACAAGAGAATTACGCTTGAACCAATCTTTAACCTCACGCATGCATTCACAAAAATAGTGAAAGGACATAGCAAGATCGTCAGTAATCTCAAAATAAATCTGTATATCATCAGCATAGCAATGAAAGGCAATATTAGACTTCTCAAAAATTGCTCCAAGAGAGAGCAGATATAGTGAGAAGAGAATAGGTCCTAATACAGATCCTTGAGGCACACCACAGCGTACAGGTACCGAGGAAGATGAGAAGTTGCCCAAATTAACCGAGAAAGACCTGTCAGCAAGATAAGATTTAAACCAGTTGAGGGCAGTGCCTCTTATACCCATAGTATGCTCAAGTCTTAGTAGAAGAATGTTATGATCGACCATATCAAAAGCAGAGGAAAGGTCCAATAAAACCAGGAGCACAGAACGTCCAGAGTGAGTGCTTACAAGAAGGTCATTGAGAACTCTAAGCAAGGCCGTTTCAGTGCTATGCCATGGCTTAAAGGCAGACTGAAATTTCTCTGCAATGTTGTTCGCGTCTAAATATGCCTGAAGCTGAGAAAGAACTAGTTGCTCCAGGATCTTGGACAGAAACAGAAGCTTAGAGATTGGTCTATAGCTCAAAAGATCATAACAATCAAGATTCTTTTTTTTCAGAATAGGCTGGACTACAGCATGCTTAAAGGCCAGTGGGACAGATCCAGAGAGTAGAGAAAAATTCATTAAGAACAGAATGCTCCAATTACATCAAAGCAGCCCTTAACAATGCGTGATGGGAGAATATCAAACACAGCATTGGTGTTTTTCAGTTGATCAACCAGCTGCTTCAGAGTCTCAGTTACAGTTAGCTACATAAAAACTCTGTATTGTAGTTCAGTAACATGTGACCATCCTGTTAGGCCATTGCTTGGATTCATCTGTTCTCTCATTGATTTATAAATAACATTATATGAAAAATGAACAATAAGCAACATTCTTGAGGGCATATGAGGAAGAGAGTAGTGCTACTAATTATACAGCACGTCCATGAACAAAGAACTACTGTTTATTGTATTAACACAAACTGAAATTACAAGCAGAAACCATCAATTTCAAGTTAAATATGCACATGTAACAAATAGATAATAATTGATAATACACCACCATTCACTTTTATGAACCACAAAGGTCGTTTAAAAAATAATAATAATAATAATAAGACCCTGCAGCGCACATTGACGCCATGTCTTGTGAGCCAAATCTCTGAAGCGTGAATGTGATAATAAGGAGCTGCAGTGGATAAATACAACATTCAAATTCAGTTCATCGTAGCCTAGTCACTACAAAATACCTTCTATATCAGCACATAGAAGAGACACGATCACGAGAAGGACACGTAGCAGCGCAGAGTCACATATGGACGGTATAGGAAGCAGCTCCATCCATCCGCTAATCATCGCTGTCCACTGATCATAATATTTACGCATTCCAACTTCCGGGAGAAAAAAAGTCCACAGCCCAAAAATGCTAGAACACAACAGAACCGATGATTCTGTTGGGAGTCTAGCAAAGAAAGTAGGCGGGCTATAAAATGGCTGGATACTCCAGCGACACACAGAGAGAGGAGCAGGAGGGGAGGGGGGGACGGCTAAATAAAACCTTTCACGCATGAGATGAATTAAGGATGCAGCTTTCTGTTCAGCCTTTTAAACAGCGTAACCGACGAAAACACGCGTGGCTTTACCTTAAATGTACATCAAAACAACGGCGATCACGGGGAGGACCAAAATCCTTGCTGTCTGAGAAAAGAGTGGTTTTTTTTTTTTTGGTTTGTTTTCAGGGGAGCATCCAGGATTTTCCTTAATTGGTTACCACAGGACCCGAAAACCAGACAGAGGGGCTCACATGAAATCTGAATAAAACACTGGGCGCAATTTTCAGGTTAGTATACACCACTGTGTCCTGTTGTCAAGAAAACATGGTGCTGCACAAGGGTTTAACCCTCTGGGGTCCAGGGTATAATTGGCCGTTTTTGACTACTTTTGATTTTACCTCTATATTTCACCTTTAAAAACTGTTTATCTTGCCTTGTTTGGTATTATTTTTTTCAGCACAACCTCAAATATCTGAAATTTTAGTTATTTTTCATTTTGGTATACTATATTAGCACAATTGATCTAAATTCAGACAAAAAATTCAAAATCCAAATAGAAAAAAGTTATTTTTTTTACTGTAAAACCCACAAACATGTTTAACGAATCATTTTCATAAATTGAAATGCAAATAGAAATTGTACGTTTCTAAAAATTATGCACAAGTTTTGCAAACAACAAAGTTATATGGTATTATTTACCTAAAAATGCAGCCAAGGCCTCAGGCATTTTTTATATAACCATTTAAATCTATTTACAGAACAATCAGGTGTTCTGCATCAAATAAGAAGGCACACAATTTATTTGTGCCAGTCCAAAAAATAGTTTGTGTTCAGTATAAGACAGAGGAGAGCAGCACAGGCCTAAACCCTGCAGGTCTGACAACAGGAGGTGCATCAGTCCTGTTTTCCATGTGGGAACAGTGTTTACACTGGAATCTGCCTTTGGTGGCTTTTTTGGAGCAAATGTGACATTCAGCAGTATAACTGACACACAATACAAAACAATAACTACACAACACACTAACTACAGCCTCCAAACACACTAAACGTCACTAATGTCTCACATATGAAAACTCGCTCTCTCTTTCTTTCGCTCGCCCGCTTGTCACTGCTAAAACTTCCCCTTCTCCCTAAACAACCAAGTACCACATGTTGCCATATGATTTTTTAGATTGGCTGGCATGGTAAACTCTAACACCAATAGGGAAGGGGTACCTTGTTGAGTAATTGTTTTACAAAGCAGGAATAATGTATTTAGATTTTTTCCTTCAGTAAACAGAAAATAGTGAAAGCTTCTTAGGTAGGATGCAAGGGCGTAGATTTGGCATGGACGTAAGGGACATGTCCCCACCAATATCCAGCGATTATTGAATTGTCCCCACCAATAATCCTACGTCATGTGACAAATATGGCCAATGTGATTGGCTGTGCCTTTCAGGGAGCTCTATTTAGTTTTAGGAGCTGCAAGTCTGCGCTGCGAGGACCTGCAAGGAGGAGAGGAGGATGGCAGCAAAAAGGAAGAACCTGGATATAAGAAAGTATTTTTCAAAGAAACCTGTAAGTCACTTAAAGCCAAGTTAACTCATAAAATGTGTCCGTCATAATAATGTTACAGGCTATGCTAGGCTTTGGCCCACATCAGTCTAAAATTGTATGTAACCATGAATAACGTGTTTTGGAAGCTAAATGCACAACAGGCAGCACTATTAGTTATCTCAGTCTCCCAGAGTAGCAATCAATCAATCAAGGCTTTGTTTGCCACGTGCAGGTTGCCCTGCAGTGAAATAGGACACCTCCCCCCCGACCTTACACACACAACACAGACATCACATGGGGATACAGGTCGGAGATCGGTAGCGTTACAGAAAAAAGGGAGGACAGCATGAGAACAGGAAACAAAAAAACTCCTGTGCACAAAAAAGCACATAAATGTCCACAGCACAACATTATGGAACACGTGACAAGCCACAGGGTCGGGTGGGCGGTGAGGAGTAATCCGAAGCAAACACAGCAGTCATCCTTCCCAGCGCTACCATTCCAACGCGGGCTCAGACCTGCCGTGTTCCCCAGGAGGGAACAAGCATCGAAGGCGTTTGGAAAGGGAGGGGAGATGAGTGTGTGCATATCAGTGTATATGTATGTGTGTGTGTATCTAGAGTTCAGCTGGGACAGTGTCCTTCGCCCTGCCAGGCTAAGTAAACAGTCTTCCAGCCAACCCAGGTGGCCTTGCACAGAATGGGAAGGAACAGACTAAACACAGTCGTTATCAGGGAGTTTTTGTTCGGCTCCAGCCTTGAGACCGCAGCTGGCGCTGAAAGGGTATCCGCATGAAGTGATGGTGCTTTTTACTTTAGTGCGAACAACTCATATGAATTTCAAAGCAGTTCTAACAGTCCAACACTGGTCTCTCAATCTCCCGTTGGAGAGCCGTGAGCTTCTCCATGATGTTATCAAACTTGCGCTCTGTGATGTTGTCATTCTTGTGCTCAAAGAGCCGATTCTGAGAACTCACGACTAGGGATGGGCACCGGTGTGTAAATGAGATTACACAACCGAAAAGCAGCGCACATTTCAGTGCTTTATTTCGGTGCTTTTTTTTCCTGAGATGTCACACACTTTGGATTCCAGCCAATCATTTTACCTTTGCAAGCGTAGTAGGCGGGCCCAGGTACGTACGTTCTTTTAGAGCAGAGCTACATATTAAAAATGCCCAAGGTGAAGCGGTCAAAAGTCTGGCTGTACTTCACAGCAAAAGATGCAAACTCAGCAGCCTGCAAGAAGTGCTTTAAGGTGATACTGTGCAAAGGAGGCAACACCTCGAATCTGATGAAACACCTGGTGACGTATAGCGTTTTGTTAAAAGCCGAGAAATGCGCTGTATTTGATAGCTTGCTGCGAGACCTGACACCGTGCACATCTACTGCGCTTGGGTTGCCTGTTATCTGACCCGGACTTAGCAACATCCCCCAAAAACCTGAAGAGTAGAGTTCTGGCCCCTAGCCCTGCCAGTGTAGCAGAAATGATGACGGATGATGATGGCAGCAACAGCTGTTCTTCTCTGGGTCAGTAGCTTAATGTTGTTCGTGTGTAATTTACGTTGAGTAGGCTAACCACGTTATTAAATTAATGCATGTAAGGTGAACTAGCAAACATCATCATAGCTACATGTGTCTGTCTTCTTGTTTGATGGCAGATACTCCCTTCACCCTGGCCAAAAAAGTTAAAATGACCAAAGAAAAAGTGGAAAACAGTTAAACATGAGAGGCTTTTGGACAAAGTTTGTGTTTTCCATTGTTTAAGCACTGCTTCCAGCCAAGAGTGATGCCATAAATCCCCTATAGCTGCAGAAAAGTCTAACATTGTTATCTTTTTACAAAAAAAACAGCTGAACATGAGAGGTTTTTGGACCAATTTTGTGTTCTCCATTCTTTAAGCACCGGTTCGAGCACCGGTTTGAGCACAGTTTAAGCACCGGCACCGTTTCAAAAGTACCGGTTTGGTACTGGTATCGGATAAAACCTAAACGATACCCATCCCTACTCACGACCACAGTGAGCCTCAAAGAGTGAGTAAGGTCAACAATGACTCAAATGAGATTACACAATCCTGATGTATGCCATGACCACCAAGAGAGACTGGACAGTATAGATGTAAAACAAATATGGCAGCAGTTTATCTCAGTTAACGAGTGTTTGGCTCCTTCACACAGTGGACATTGAGTTGTTGTGTGGGACATGTAGTCCATGTCTGTTGCTGTACGGTAGTTCATGTTTAGAATAAAAAAATCCCAGCTCACTGATTTGATAGGAGCAATAGTGCCTAAAATGTTGCATAATTTTGCTGAGAGATCTTTTTCTTTGTGATAATCTTAGATGAGTAGTTAATGGACAAAAACCACCAGGTCATTCAGTGTTCCCTTAGTGTCAAAGTATAACAGATGTTGGTGTACTATAACTGAACTAATGTTGTTAAGTCCCTAAAGTCATATTCTTTTTATTGTCATGACTGTATTTGAAGCTATTTTTATTTTTGTATGATACCTGATTTATATGGAATATGGCTGAAGTAAACTAAAGCCTAACTTAGTCAGTCATTTGTTTAATAGTAATTTAACATGATATAATTCACATATAAAACTATGAATTGTAATTTTAAATAGTTTAAAAGCATGCAGAATAGGATATGTAGGCAAGTGTATTTCTCCTTTTTTATCAAGAAGCAAAGACAAGAAGGAGGAAAAAAAAGAAAAAAGAAACAGGGCAGGGTTCGGTGGTTGAATCATCTGTCCCCACCAATGCCAAAACCAAATCGCCCTTGGTAGGATGCTTAGGTAATTTACATCTGGGAGATCTTAAAATTTAAAAAATATACAAATTATTATATTATTATTTGTTGACATTATTAGAATTTTGCTCCTCAATTTAGATGATGCAGTAAAACCAAGAGATGTGTGATGAAATGTGTGAGCTGATTTCTTGGCACTACCTTATAAGTGATCAGCCAGAGACCATTCATTAAACCCTTCTTTGCTTCTTCTCCAGTTAAGTTCAGACAGGCTGCACAGACCTTAGAGAAAATGGTGTAGAGCGCCAGGGGTGTCTTTCTGTTCAGACATCCAAACATCAGATCACCAGGTCAAAAAAAAATTATTTTACTGACTTAATCTTCCAAATTAATGAGGTACAAGATCAGGACCTTTTGAAAACAAAACAAAACAAAACAAAACAAAAGGCTTCTTAGTCCTTATGAACTGTAACATGTCTCCTGTTTTCATTCTTTTTAAATCATTGGAATTAGAATGCAAGTCATCTAGTCTGGCAACTTTCTGAATAAAGAACAATTGTTAGTTGCATGGGCTTTTTTATGGCAGCTCCTTCCTCCTCATTGATCTAACAGTGCCTCTTTGTTTGGATTCCTTAGACAGTTTCCTTTTGTCTAGGATTCTCACTAACAAGCCTCTTTTTATTTCTTATTTAACCTTTATTTATACAGGTAGTCCCACTTAGACTGGGCTTACTACCATCTAATCCTGCAGATGATCTGCAGGGAGTATGCACAACTCCCTAGTGATCAGGGGTGGCAGGGGTGGCATGGGTTGTAATCTCCTACCACCCCTAGTGGCAACCTGATTTTACAAAAGACAGTGTTGTTTATTAAAATAAGATGGCATTAACACCTTGAGCCTAGCTACACTAAACATTGAATAGAAATTCTAAAACTGCATAATGTATTGCATATGATTGCCCCCCCCCCCCCCCCCCCAAACAAACAAAAACAAACAAACAAACAAAAACCAGCACACTGTAAACTATTAAAATTTCCACACAGCCTAACTCAGTGATCAGGGTCACCATAAATCCTGGCATAGTTCATAATTTAAATACAAAAATTAACATTTATATTTAAGAGAGCAAAAAGTCATGGCCCCAGTAAATAAACAAAAATGTCAAATGCAGAGATATTTTTTATTTTTTTGCCTTTTATTGTCTTTGTTGCATCTTTATGTGCGATCCAGTAACCTTGGTTTGCAATACAAGAACTACACAGATAATTATGGAAGGTTATTATTCTCTTGATTATTGTTCCAAGTGTGACCAAAGGTCACCCAGTGTGTCCTTTGTCTTATATTCTCCATAGCAAGCAAGTACTAAAAACAGAGGCTTAGAAAAGAGAATATATCAGCAGTGTTGGGGAGTAACAGAATACATGTACCGCCGTTACGTATTTAAAATACAAAATATGAGTAACTGTATTCCGTTACAGTTACCGTTTAAAAAGGTGGTATTCAGAATACAGTTACTTTGTTGAAATAAATGGATTACACTGCGGTACTTTCCTGTTTCATATTGTCGCGGGTCAGGACTGTTTGGGTTTTGTTTGACAGCTACGTTCTGTTGTTCCAGGCGGCAGCGTTATGGTTGCCATGGTTACAGGGCGACGCTCTCTCTCTCTCTCTCTCTCTGCGACTGTGTGTTTCCTGGGTGAGAGAGAGCCTTTTCGTTGTTGTTGTTGTGCTAAGCTAACAGGCAGAATGCTACAAGCATAGCTCTAAAGAATGTAGCATCGTGGGCAGTGTAGTCCGTGTTGCAGGGAGAATGGACTGCCATACACGTTATGGGTCTGTGAGCGCGAGGAGGGAGAAAAAGGGGAGTGGAAAGGTACAAGTTGTCATCGGGGAAAACGGGAGCTGGAAACATGTAAATATAATAATAACCACTGCAGACAAGAAGAGAGCCTGACGAGCCCAGTTGTAAGTAAGCTATTAGGACTCGACTGTACACCGTGTTTGTGTTTTCCTCCGAAAACAATAAGTTCCGTTGGAGCAGTCTTTCAACGCCTCTCTCTGTCTCTCGCAAGAAAAGTTGACCCACACAACAAAGTAAAGCTATTTTTCGGCTACGAGCCGACAGGGACCCCGCCGTATCAGTCAGAGGTCCCTTTACTACAGTTCGGAGTCGCGGACCTTCAGTAATAGTAATAAATCACACAGCAATAGTACATTCACGTTGTTGTAAAAAGCATGATAATATATTAAGTAATCCAAAGTATTCAGAATACGTTACTGTCATTGAGTAACGTAACGGAATACGTTACAGAATACATTTTGGGGCATGTATTCTGTATTCTGTAATCTGTAATGGAATACATTTTAAAAGTAACCTTCCCAACACTGCATATCAGTCACAGCATTTTGTGAGAAGTGAGAATGTAATAACAAGTTCCTCTAACCATTTCTCAGAGCTCAACATGATACTAAAAACAACCCAGTTTCTGAATCTCATACAGGTCCCTGCCTGGGGCTCTTGAAAACAGGAACAAAACACAATAGGAGCTGTGGGAAAAAAATATAAGTAGTATTTGATAATACTGGTGGTACAGATGCTGACTTATATTGAGCCCGTTTTTAGGGCGTACCCATGACAGATTAGCTTAATACAAAACAAGTGATCAGCACAACAATATTATCACAGAACATATGAAAAGCATGTGCAACTTAATTTGATCAGGATGCCTCCGGCACATGTCCCACATGTATGCGGTCCCCGAGGCAGGTCCAGGACATGCTGGCAAGTTTACATCACTCAGATGGCTTTATATGATTGAAAAAGGTTAAATAAGTCGCTGGGATGAGGAAGATCTGGGCATGTCTAAAACTGCAGCTCAAATGGATAAGTGGTAGCAAATGATTGGATGGAAGCAAACAGAAATCTAAATGTAATAATATGGAAACAGGATTTTGGAAGAATTTCTGAAAATGTTTCCCCCAGTATATGGATAGGAGTGCAATACTGTGGACAGTTTCCCTTTAGAATACAAAAGATTTTTAGCAATTGTACTGATAGTGCAGATCTATAGTTTCAGATCACCTACAAAGACACAATGAAGCTAATAAAAAGTTTAGTTAGCCAACTCAACCAGTGGAATTACAGTAAAAATCTCTCTCTCCTCACAGCACGTGAGAGACTGAAGTTCTGTCTCATAAGACTTATAATTATCACGTATTTCCTGTTTTTGTGACAGAAGTCAGTTCCCAACCTCATGATCACATGCTGAGTTATGACACTTTGGTCTGTGTATCAAATTTATCCAAAGTATCCAAATGTGATCCTAAAACCTACCTGAAAAGCCTTCAGTTGATTCAACATGCTGCAGAGTACTGACAGTGACTAGAAAAAGAGAGCATATTTCTCCCATACTGGCTTCTCTTCATTGGTTCCCTGTTAAATCCACAATCATATTTAAAATCCTTCTCCTCATATACAAGGTCTTGAATAATCAGGCCCAGTCTTGTCTCAAAGACCTCATAGGTCTGTACCAACCCAGTAAAGCATTTTGCTCTCAGACTGCTGGTTTACTTGTGGTTCATAGGATATTTAAAGGTATTATGGGAAGCAGAGCCTTCAGCTTTCAGAAGCCACTGCCTTGGGTGCAACCTCATGAACAAAAATATCACTTTGGGCCAGACTGCTTTAATATTGCAAACCATGCCAGTCCTAAAAATATAACACTGTGCAGACATGGATAAATATTCTACTTAGACAAACAGATTTTTTGATTTTGTGCAAGATTGAGATGTGCAAGCCATTTTTTACATTATAATGTTTTCAGTTTTAACATTATTTGATATAAAAATAAAATAGACATTAACTTTTCTGAAGGAAGGAAGTAAATAAGTAAGCTATCTACTGCTAGGAAAGTCGAGCAGTGGCTTCTATGTGGACGTTATGAGTTTAATTTCTCTTTTCTTGTTAATGGGCCATCCTACCCTCTTTCCACTTTGCTGAGCCAAGCGTGCTGGCACCTGAACCAAACCAAATCATGAAATAACGAAAGGAGGAGGGAGGCGGGTTCAGAGGCTGACTGGATTTTGCGCTTTGTTGCTGCCAAAAAACAAAACTAATTCTAGGAAGCAAAAAGGTTTATAATTACCCTGCGAAGGAAACATTTTATGGACAATACGAAAAATGATTACAGGCATGGCCCTTTAAGACTGTAGCCTCATGGGCGGTGTAGTCCTTGCTGCAGGGAGAACGTGTGGGACCGCCCCTCCCGCTGTGTGTTTGTGAGCGTGAGGGAGGGAGGAAAACATAAGCCGAAAAGTACTAGGTGCTACCGAGCAGAAACGGGAGATGGAAACATGTAAATATAAAAATAACCACTGCAGCCAAAAAGAGTGCCTGACGAGCCCAGTTGTAAGTAAGCTATTAAGACTCGACTGTACACTGTGTTCATGTTCCCTATATAATCACTGTGCTTTCAAATCCTCTGTAACTTAACAGCTTACATTATCAGGAGGAAAATAGAACAGACAGAACAACTGAGCTCCAATCAGCACAGACAGACAGACCAGCTGCAACTGCAACAGCTGAGGGAGGTGAGAATAGAGCCGACGAGTTGAATCTGTTTTTCAATAGATTCGACACCACAGTGTCTGCTCCCACCCCCACAACCTCACCTGCAGTCAGCCTGGAATCCAGAGCCACACCACTGTGCCAGCCTCTCTCTTCACATGTTGCCTCCTGTGAGATTCCTGACACCCCTCCCCCACCCATCACCTTCACTCAATACCAGGTTGACATGCAAATGAGGAGACTTCACTCAGGCAAGTCTGCTGGACCAGACGGAGTGAGTCCCCTTGTCCTCAAGGCCTGTGCCCCCCAGCTGTGTGGAGTCTTTCATAAACTGTTTATGCTGAGTCTGAGTCTGCAGAGGGTCCCGGTGATGTGGAAGACATCACGCCTCGTCCCTGTACCAAAGACGCCTCGTCCCAGTGGCCCCCAGGATTACAGGCCCGTGGCACTGACCTCCCACATCATGAAGACCCTGGAAAGGCTCATCCTGGACCAGCTGCGACCCATAGTAAGACCACATCTGGATCCCCTTCAGTTCGCTTATCAGCCTCGTCTCGGAACAGAGGACGCCATCATCTACCTGCTCAATCGTGTATACACCCATCTGGACCAGCCGGCGAGCACTGTGAGGGTCATGTTTTTTGACTTTTCCAGTGCTTTCAACACCATCAGGCCGACCCTCCTGGGTGATAAGTTAGCAGCGATGCAGGTGGATGCTTCTCTGGTGTCCTGGATTGTTGATTACCTGACAGGAAGACCACAATATGTACGTCTCCCACAGTGTGTGTCTGACAAGGTGATTAGCAACACAGGGGCACCACAGGGGACTGTCCTCTCCCCCTTCCTCTTCACCCTCTACACCACAGACTTCAGCCACTGCACAGAGACATGCCATCTTCAGAAGTTTTCTGATGACTCTGCGGTGGTTGGATGCATCAGCAGGGATGATGAGACAGAGTACCGGGCTGTGGTCGACTCCTTTGTCACGTGGTGTGAGCAGAATCATCTGCAGCTCAACGTGGCAAAGACCAAGGAACTGATCGTGGACTTCAGGAAGACCAGGAAACACTTGACCCCTGTTTCAATCCAGGGGGTCAGTGTTGACATTGTGGAGGACTATAAATACCTTGGAGTACACATTGACAATAAACTGGACTGGGCTAAAAACACCACAGCACTTTACAGGAAGGGCCAGAGTCGTCTCTATTTTTTGAGGCGACTGAGGTCCTTCAACATCTGCCAGAAAATGCTGAGGATTTTCTATGAGTCTGTGGTGGCCAGTGCGATCCTCTATGCTGTTGCATGCTGGGGGAGCAGGCTGAGGGTCGCAGATGCCAACAGACTTAATAAACTGATCCGTAAGGCCAGCAATGTTGTGGGGATGGAGCTGGACTCCCTCAAGGTGGTGTCGGAGAGGCGGATGCTGTCCAAGATAAAGACAATGTTGGATAACACCTCCCACCCACTCCATGACATGTTGGTCAGTCACAGGAGCTCGTTCAGTGAGAGACTGAGATTACCGAAAAGCACCACTGAACGACACAGGAAATCATTCCTGCCTGTGGCCATCTCCCTGTACAACGCATCCACTTAACACACTGTTTGCTGCTACAGCTACACATGTTTCTTTTCCAAATATTTATTTATAAGTGACTTGTGTATGTATGTATATATATGTATATATTGTACTATTCTTAGTTAGCATATTGTCTGTCTTGTCTTAATGTTGGTTTATAATGGAGCACTGTAACAAAAAATAATTTCCCCCAGGGATCAATAAAGTATTCTGATTCTGATTCTGATTCTGATCTTCAGCGTCCTCGATCGACAGTCCCGCCAGGCACATGACCCTCCAGTTCTGCCACCTGTCCATAGTGTAACCGGCAGGGAAAGTCCCTCCAGGGCACTCGGGCTCTCCCGAGCCCAGACTTCTCGTTGAGAAAAGGGTGTCAATAGCATTCAGAGACCAGTTGATCAAATCCATAATTCTCTTTAGGTTTTAGAGAACGACAGTGAGAGAGTGTTCCAGGGAAAGTAATGCACACGAGACAAGACAAGGACATAGAGGCTAAGCAGGGAAGATAAGGGTAAGGAGGAGAGGAGAAAAGTGCGACCGCCTTCGCTGAGAGCCAGTGGTAACTGTAACAGTTACCACTGTGTAACAGCAAATACCTTAGAATTAAAGCATTTTAAGAACTGCATGGCAGCAGTCATTATTGCCTGTGAAGCTAGGAGTGTACATATTTTTGTTTATGTTGAATAAATAAGTAACAAGTGGATGAAGGGACTGTATAAAAAAAACATCAAAAACATTATCATCAATAGTCACGGGACACTGAAATCTTTCCAAATGACTGAATTTGATACTTTATTTACTATGTGGGCTTTTCCATTTGAGTAGCCTACAACATTTCTTTCAGTTTTATTCATTGTTATGTGAGGAACCAACCATGATTTATTATAACATCTACTTAACGAGAGTGTCTGTGATGTAGTAGCTCATCTGGATCATTATCCGTTTGTGTAATGCTGAAGTACAGAAACAAAGTGATAAGTTCTGTTGGCTCTGCTTGGCTTTATTGTAAAAATGAATGACTATTAAAATCCACTGAGAACTGAAAAAGAGTCTCAAACCAGTAGTGATTGTTGTGAACCAACATGTTCTCATCCCAAAGCGTAACATTTTATGCTATGTGACAAATTGTCAGTATGTTACGCTTTTGGTCACATATGACCCAGTTTGAGTGAGGAACCATTACATAATAATCATGTGCGTATTTCACTAAAATGTGACCAACACTCAAGGAGTAAAAATATTTGAAGTTTAGACATATGATCGATGTCTCACCATGAGTCATCACTCATTCTTTTAACATATGACTGACTTTACTCAACATCCAACTGTGCTATGGTCAATGGCGTGTCCAGCGGGGTGGCCTGGGGGGGCACAGGCCACCCCCCAAACCAGACTGGCCACCCCAGGTGCCACCCCAAAGGCAAAACAATAAAATTCAATCAAATATCAAATGTCCGATTATGTTTTCACGGTGACGCTCAGATATCCGAGTGTAAGTGAATGCAGCATCGCTTCTGCGCTATGCGCATCACGTTAGCAAAGGTAGGAGAGCCACGCGCGAAAGATGGCACTGCAGGAAACAATTTTTCGGTGAAAGAAAATGAGGACAGAATAAATGTCCCGGTAAGTAATATCAAGTTTGTTGAGTTTAGTAAACTTCGGTGAAATTAGAATACCAAGGAAAAAAATAACACTTAAAGAATTATTGCAGCCGTCGAATATTTCAGACAGTATGCTACTGAGGGCAGCTAACATAAGAGTTATGCGTTATAAGATATAATCTAAGTCGTAACATTGCTGTATGGGGCTGCAGATTTGGTTGCAGGTTAACATAGCTGGACTGGCCATCGGGCATACCGGGCATATCCCCAGTGACTTATTTTTTATTTTTTTTGCAATGGCATGAACAATGAGAGGTGGTGGATTGGCCAGATGCAGGTCGATGTGTAGAAATAACTCCGTTGTTTGGTGGTGGCTATGACGGGGCTTCCACAGAGGCAACAGGTGGATGAGGGAAGGGGAGGCAGGAGGAGAGACCCGAAGCAGCCGCCAGTCCGAGTGTCAGGTGAACTGAACTTCAGGTAAGAAGTTATGACCTGCAGTCTATCTGGGTCAGATATAAACCAAGTTTAGATGGAGTTTATTTTCATGTTGCTGACTTTTTACTGTCAGTTGCAATAACTCATACTGCGTTCTAGCCAGTTTGACGGAGTTTTTATACAGCTGGGTGGGTGCTATGATGTTACTGATAGTGAACTTTATTTTATTCATAAGGTTAATAGAGTTGCCAACGGCTCCTTAAAAAAATGGAATGGTCCCTCATTCAGAGAAAATATTACACGTTTCGTATTGAGCTGAGAAGAGACGCAGTTTGTCCCGGACTTTAGCTAGAATGGAAAAAAGACACAAAGCTGGATTTATTCTGTCTTTACGCTGCACAGCTGCCTCTTCTCTCATTCTCTCCCCCTCCCTCTCCTGTTGCTACTTCAATCATGAAACTGATCAATGATCAGCTGATCGGCTTTTCTCTCTTGTTTATCGCCCACTTTGCGCCAGAAAGAGGAAACCAGCAGATGTTGCGCTAAACAACAGCAGCACGTTTAAGCTTGATCGGCTGTTGTTAGAATGTATTTAATATTAATTTCTAGTATCAGCTGATGTTTGCTGGAGCCACAGCTGTAAAGCTGCTGGTCATGATGTCTGTTTAGATATGTGGTGAGAGGGAAACATGAAGATGAAACCAGGAGATGTCCTTACTGAACCATCAGAGCTGAACAGGTGATGGAGAAACAGGTTTACCTTTTAGGTGACATGAATGAGTTGAAGGGAAGTTATGAACTGTTTCTGAGAGACAAATAACACCAGGATCCTTTTTTATGTAGCAGACAGCTGGTAACTGTGCAGGGGCGGGTCTAGCAAAGTTTTGCCAGGGGGCCAGGTAGGGCATTAACAGGGAAAGGTGGGCACAAAGAAATACTTTTCTTTCTTATTCTCATTTAAAATACCTAGTTTTTATTAAATAATTATCTAAATCTTACAACCAAAGTTTTTATCTGACGTAAAATGTATAGAAATCATACATATACCAACAAGACTGTACATCACTGTCACAACAGGGTTTGTTTTCAGTCAAAGTCTTTATGGCTTTACTACCTGGTGGGTCGGTCTGTAGTAAAAATGCCCAATTTTTTTGTCCCAGTCCAGCCCTGCAGGTTAATACTGGCAGTGTCACCATGCCAGCTGACTGTATTTTATCATCAGCCAGTGTTGTTCTTTATCAATATTACCAAAGTTTACGATAAGGCAGCATAGAAAGTATTTACTTGCTTTCAGGTTTCATTCAAATGTTAGTCTTTTCAGTTGTTTCCCCACTTTTTTCCTGTTTCAAAATCAAACACCAGTTTGTGAGAAGATTATCTTCTTTTTTTAACAGGCAGATAAAGTTTTGCATTGGCATTGGCTAATTTGTCAATTGTTTGTTACAAATGTTCGTATTTTAATTTTCAAAAATGTTTTTGCCCAAAACATATGTGCACTATATGTCAGTAAAAATACTATGCAAATATTGCTGTCCTTGACTGCTGAGTAAACACTGACAAAGCACTGATTGTATCTCTTGTACTTTATCAACGCAGTATCTAAAAACTTTGCACCGTAGTGGTTAAAATCTCATTCTAATAAGAGTTAAAAGTGCATTTGGTTATTAGGTTTATAGGATTATTGAATTATGGTTAAGGGTTGGTAGAATTTTTTTTTAAAACATTATCTGCCAATTAAATCTGCCACCCTTCTCCAAATCTGTGCCCCTACCTGGCCCCCCCCAACAAAAATTTTCTAGACACGCCACTGTAGATGGTCTGAATTTGTGAAGCGAGTGGTATCGCATTTATCGAAGTCGGCTCCTCGTTGTTTTTTCTAAGCCACAATTAGGCTCATTGAGAGCAGGCATGTGCATGCAGACAGTGTTTGTTTTTACATCTGGTGGGTAACGTCCCTCCCTATATTTTTGGAACAGTACCTCTGAAGCTTGATTTAGATTTCTGCAGGAAATTTACGTTCTAACTTCAGATGTAACACCTCTTAACACTAAACCGGTCCATCATGCTGTTGTTTCCAGTTACAGCGTATATTTCCTGCTGAAGCATATTTCAGGCATAAGACAGAAACATTACAAAAATATACACCTGCAGGCCACTCTATTGTCTTTATTTGACTAAATGCACTAAATTGCTGCCACAAGCTTTTGAACACATGTACCTAATAAAGTGGCTGGTGAGTGTCCTCAGTCCCAGCTCGGATACAGATGTGTCGGTGTGTCTTTGTTCCCTGCAGTAGTGCCCTCTCCAGCTCAGTCATCATCCACATACCCCAGGACACTGTCCGAGCCAAAGAGATCATCGCCTACGTCAACACGCTGAAGACTCAGGTCAGCTATTACGCAGAGAGGCTGTCTCAAGCTGCCAAAGACCAATCGGCCAGCGGACTGGAGTGGACGCTCGCCAGTCTGGTTGACAAGGTACTAAAAGTGTTTGACGTTACGTGGGGACGCTTCATATTTCATTCATACCCTCTTCCTTTCAGACCCGTCAGCTGGTGGCAGTGTGCGGCTGCAAGCTGCTAGCTTCAGCTATTTAGGCCCTGAACGCAGTACGAGTACATCGCAACCAAAGCTTCTCCTTCCGCTGAGTCTGAACAAGTAGTGCTCCGCAATGACAAGGATACGCTGAGAGCAAAGTACAGCGGTCACAACAGCCAGTCGTCACTGCACGTGGACTGGCACGAAGAGGAGTGGGTGAGTTGATCAGCAGTTATTGGCTGTTTTCTGATTCCAGATTTTTTATTTCTTTAGCATGACAACAGACAAGCTTAGTTTCTTGGCACACATTGTGGATACAGCTTGATATCTTAACTACACTCTGAACTCTGTTTTTCTTTTCTTGTTGCTTCTTCTTCTTCTTGAGTCATCCCTCTCATGTTGATTTCCAGCTCAGGTCACTCCTTACTTTTAAGAAGTTGGAGGATTCGTGAGCAGATTTTTCCTTCACCATATCAGCCGACTTTATTCTATGAGAAAATACTCTTAAATGACTCGTCTTTAAAAAGTGTTCAGTGTTTTATGTCTGGTCTGTGTGTCATCTTTGTCTTTACAATGTTGCAGCAATACTTTAGTAATGATATGATATGATATGATATGATATGATATGATATGATATGATATGATATACCTTTATTAGTCCCACAAGGGGAAATTTAAATGTTGGTTTAGTGTAAGCTCAGCTTTTTAACTAATGTAAGAAGTGTTATGACTGACTCGTTTTTAATACCTAAATCTGGCCTCAGTGCACAAACCTAAATGAATCGGTACATATGAAAGCGCCCAAGTCACGAGCTGTGTTCAAGGACATGGATAAAACAAAAAGGTTCAAATTTGTGCCCAAAAACCCCACAAATCAGTGTCACTGTTTTAAAATCTGCTGCGAGACCGCTCTAAATGTCAGCTTTTTCTTTACGTAAAGACTGGGGTCTGTAACATATCAGCTCGTTTCTTATTTATTAAAGAACATGCCTGACACCAGGCTTTTGAGTTAACGGCTCCATTCGATCTCTGCAAGTATTTTTAAGTATTTTTAGGTTCTTTCCAGCAGGATTTGTGGCTAGTTCTGGAGCTTGACCCTAAAAGATTTCAGTGTGTCGGTGCTTCTGCTTTCCCTGTTGTCCTTCTCTTCCGTCTTTATTTCTGTTTCTGTCAAATTTAAAAACAACTGCACTCTGAAATACACACTCTTTGCAAGATGTTGTCTAAACTAGTGGTTGGAAGGCATATTTGTGTTTGGTCTCTGATGGTTTATTTACACTTTTTGCAGGCCACGCCCACGGACTACAGCGCCATGATGAGCAACAAAGCCAAGAAGTCTATTGACTTCCTTCTGATGCAGGACACCGCCCCGACGATAGCCACGGACGTGTCACTGCAGTACCGCCTCGACATCGTCTTCTGCCAAACGGTCACCTACACATATTTTAATTATTGTATGTCTGAGCTGATGCGTTTATCCTGGAGTGACTCAGAGTGAAGGAGAAGGCCAAGAAGAAGTGTAAATATCATAGAAGCAAGGAGTTCAGAGCTCTACGACTTAGTGTCTTTATGGTATTTATGTGTGTAATGGAGACCAGGGGTTCCATTACCCTTACTTGTATTTTTATTAATTGACTGACTGATTTGTATTTAAAAACCGTAATGAAGAAAAACACACACTGGTTGATTGTGATTCTTTATTAGGCTTTTTGGGTTGTTATTTAAGTGACTCGTTAAAGGTGAAGAGACAGGGGGACTGGCCATCCTACCTGTGTCAGGAAAAGAACCTGTGTTAGAGCTGTTCACATTTAATCATTTGTCTGTAACCTAAATTAGTTGTATATGTAAAAAGAGAAGTGTTAACAGTACTCACTTTGTAAAGAGTAAAAGCAGCTCAATCACCTGCTTATGAGCTCCTGGAGAAAACCAATGTGCCAGGCTAGGGGAGTGTGTTGGAGTGATTTTGTTAAAAGTTGTCATTATTGTGCTTGGACCTTGTCTTGAACTGTATGTTCAGATATTTTCTGTTCCTCCCCCACATGTAGGATGTTGGGGATGTTACTAGCTATAGTTTTCAACTGCAGGCACAATCTATGTAAGATTCTGGTTTCCTTATTTGGTAAGGAATGTTCACTTCCTGCCCTTTATGGGCTCACCATGTAAATGGTGGACTGTTAGAGAGGTTAAGCCATATACGAGGTTGAGGGGAGATGACCCTTTTATGACTAGAGATGCGGTTAAAACGTTTGTAAGCAGGAAGTCACGTATACAGACACACATACACTCTCTCTCACTCACTCACACACACACACACACACACACACACACACACACACACACACACACACACAGTGCCTTAGCTTTTACCACACAACATATGGGGTTTACAATGGGCGGTTGTGTAACTGTTTTCATTCAATAAAAGGCTGGAGTTGGAGTTGTCTGAGTTTGGGTGTAGAGCTTGCAACTCTGAGAATCCGACCAGGCTTCCCCTGCACAAGTAAAAACCAATCGAACTCTGATTGTCTTACTTTGTTCTGAGTCAGCGAGGGCTGAAACCTAACTGTGGTTAAGGTGTTTTAATGCAGCGGTCCCCAACCGCCGGGCCACGGACCGTCGTTTGGTCGAGAGATGAGGCTCAGGTGTGAAATGTATGGTTTTCAGAGTTTTTATCGTTTTTTATCGTTATTTTGTTATCGTTTTTATCGTTAACTCTGTTTTCCTGGGTCTTTCACGTGTGTTATGAATAAATCTTCTTTTTTTCCGGTATCGGTACTAGTTTTATTTTGTTGTATTTATCTGTGACACCTTAAAGGCCGGTCCGTGAAAATATTGTCGGGCATAAACCGGTCCGTGGCGCAAAAAAGGTTGGGGACCGCTGTTTTAATGTATATAGAAGAGACTGAAGTTTATATGTTATGGAATTATTTATAGGACTTGTTACAAATCTTCATATGTCTATGATGTGTTATATCAGCCCGTTCTCACTCCCGAGGCGTAACATGTCGACGTTTTGTCACGTCCCGCGGCGTTCCTGAGGAACGTGAAAGGAGACCTTCGGCGTTCTTATGGTACGCGGCGGGCTATGGCTGGAATCCAGTGCAATGACGCTCCGGCGGTAATAGACGTTCCAGCCCTGTATTCCAGCCCTAAACCTAACCTTATCCCTAGCCCTGACCATAACCTTATTCCTGACCTTAACCAGGACTTTAATGATGTTAAATAGCGTGTTTCTAAGCGATTTGAAGAAAAAGAGCAAACATGTGTAGATTCAGTCCAGACAGTTCTCATATTTCCTCTTTTTTCCGAGGTCGTCATTTAGGAACGTGGTGGGTAGCCGAAAACGTAATATGGTGACGATTTGTCACCTAGCGTAAAATGTTACGCTTTGGGAGTGAGAACGTGTTGGTTATATTGTAGTGGTTTTCTTATGGGGAGGGTTTTGTTTCCCTTTGGTTTGCTGACCCCCAGACTTGGTCTATTCCAGATGCTCACCTGAATCAGGTAGAGTATAACAGGAAGCCATTTGCTTTTCAGAAGGGTTGGATTCTTTGCTGTATCACCATGTGTTCTCATTAATAAAGTACATTTTACTCCAGTCTCGTGCTATTTTAGTGGAAGTGACCCATGACCGTCGGCCAAAACTGACAATATGACTATTAAAAGTCTGAGTAATACTGTAATTTTCTGCTGCTCATTCCTGTGCAATATCCCATCTGACCTCCCGTCATATTTCTTTTCAAGATTTTCTTATTTAATCACTAGTGTACATATATTTATAGATACATATATATATATATATATATATATATATATATATATATATTTTTAGTCATCTTTTCTCTTTTACCACGTCTCTCTAATATTTTGCTCTTTACTATTTTTCTATTTTTTATTTTATTATATTTTATTATATTTTCTTCTACTGTACCATGCTGCTGAGTGACTGCTGCTCGTCAAACACATTTCATTGCAATGTTGACCCTGTGCTAACTTGCATATGACAAATAAAACTGAAAACTGATAAAACTGAAAACAGTAAAGGCAAAGGGAACACATCAAGTAAGGATTTCACACTCCCACTCACAACGGCACTTTCAAAGCATAAAGCCAAATATTTCAAAATTTCATTTTGAAGCATTTTAAAAATGAATGTGTTTGAGTTTCATTGCTCCAAAGTAATGTTTTCATATAAGCAAGATAACAACCAGTTTGCAACCATGTAAGTACAGTCCTCTATTGTGAACAGACGTGTTGGCAATCTGTCTGCGTTTATAAATTAGACAACAGTTATTTGCAGATCTTCATCAATCTGCCTGAGAGTGATTGCAGTCAGTCTGAGTTGGACTGCAACTGTTTTGAGTCAGGTTGCCTCCAAGGAGGCAGTTTATTATTTTCCTTTCCTAGTTGGACAGATGGCTGTTGTTTTGTTTTTACTGTAGTGTGCTGGGCCATTAATGGCTCAGGGGCTGCAGCGTATCCGCGCCAACACCTAAGGCCAACGTGGAATCACCGGTCAGACTAACATAAAGAAAGAATCTGTTAAATTACACATTTGTATTCATTAAGTCACAGACAATGAAAACAAGCAGAAATCAAGATGTAATATTTTTATAATTTTATTGATGTTAAATTAAAGTCCCAGCTTAGTTATGTTATCAGTGCAAGTCACTTCAATCTGTATAGCACCAAAGGAAACAATGGTGTTTTCAAGGTGCTTCACACTGTAAGGTAACAACTTACAGTATTAAAAAGAAAACCCCAAAAGAACAAACCCCTCTGAGCAAGCACGAGGCGACAGTGGGAAGGAAAAACTGCCTTTTAAGAGGAAGAAACCTTCGACAGAACCAGGCTCAGGGCGGGGTGGCCATCTGCCGCGACCATTCCTGGGGATTTCAAAAATGACTTGATCTGATCTAAATGTAAAACTAGCTCATTTAAAGTGTCCAGTGAGTTTTAGAAAATATTTTGCTGTTGATATCACGATGTCACTATAAAGTGGAAACTTTGTTTCTTCCCTTACACCTCCCAAAAAATGCCCGCACCGATGAGAAGCACTTAGATATGCAACTTGGTTCTGTGAATATCTTTCTTTTGAAAGTTTTAACAATATCTTCATCAAGATCTTGGAAGTTTAATTGCCAGAATGTCACCAAAGATGCATGCTTCCATCTTTTACAGAGGGATTTGAAAACCCTCTCGCTGAGTTTCTTGAACTTCTCTGGTGGGATTTTGTCGTATCTGGCCCTGATTTCAGTCCAGATTTTCATGGTAAGCCGGTTGGAGATAGCTTCAGCACTTTCAATGCTGAAGACTGTGCCTGATTTTTTTGCAACCTGGGAAATCAGTCCTTCCACAAAGATTTCCACTGAAAATCTGCATCTTTCTTTCTTTTCATATGATTCCAGTCTATCAGTAACTGTTACTGCCAACAGGTGTTCTTGGAATACTGAAGTAGTTATGATATTAAATATTGGTTGTTCCATTAAATTCATTGAATCCTCCTCCCCACTCCTCCCCATTTTCAATGATATTAGTGACAATTTATGTAATTTGTCACAAATATCAGTGAAAATCGCATTAGCAATGCAGTCAAAATAATTCTGCACTTTTCGGTCTAAATGCAAATCCATCCCCTTGAATTTGTCCAAGAGTAGATCCAACAAACGTTTTTGGTGAGAATGAGGGCACTTTAAAAGTTTACCAAGCTTTGAAAGCACAGCCTGAATTAATGTCTCTAACCATCTTTCAAAGTCTGTTTTTTCAGGTGGCTCACAGTCTACAGAAGATCTGTGATGCTGTATCTTTTTATATGACTCCGTTTGACTTACGTTTGTTAACGGTGGGATGCTGGCTTCATGTTCAACACAGGATTTCTGCTGCTGGGGATCTGGAATTGGATTGTTTTCTGCTTTTGCAGCACTGTGTTGGTCAGCATTTTGACAGCTTTCTTCTGTGTTAGCTGTTTCTTGGCTGTTAGCATCTATATTCTGTGCTGTATCAAACTCCTGCTCAGCAGAATCGTCCAAAAATTTCACACGTGACAAAACCGTTTTGCCAGTAGTGGTGTGGACAGAACAGTTTTCATGTACAGGGGAGTTCTGGGAAGACCTCAGCGGTGATACTGCTAGTGACTGTTCACACAGGTCCATTACGTCCTCTACAAAACCTACAAGCCGCTTAGCGGTGACGCAATCCGGATAGCCTGCGGTAAGCTCTAACAACTGCTTGTTCGAAAAACTACTGACCAAGTTATCCAAGAGGGATACCAAAGCATGTACTGTAGAATTATCCCCATTGGTCTGAACTGTTTCATCATTTGTCATTGTGTTACAGTTCGAGCTTGCCATTTCACTTTTTTGTTTTTTATGTCTAAAATGTTGTTTTGTGTTAAACTCCGTGTTTGAACGTTTAAAGCGCTGCTGTCCCGCTGTGTGAATGCGTTTCAACTGAACAGCCAGGTCTATATATAAGGTCGGTTTAAGGTTTCTTTGTAACGTCACCTGACGTTTCTTTGTAACGTCACCAGTCAAAGGACTGGCCCGCCCCGTCATAACGAAAGGGGCGGGACAAATCTGTTGCTTAGCAACTGAAAAAAAGGCACACCGCGCTGAATGCTACATCCGGCCTGCGACGGTACACCGCCTCCGCACCACCGTTTAAACATGAAGTGTGGATGTTAGAAGATCCCAAATATGGTGAGCTACTGGGAAATTACTCACGTTTTTGTTCTTGAGAGTGAGCGATAATAAGCGACATTTTATTGAGAAATTACAGTAGTCTGTCTACAAAAACTACAAAAATGACCTAAATAAGACAGAAGTACACATTCATTTTTATCGTTTTGTCAACAACAGGGCGCATGAGGTTTGTTCAGTATTTGTTGTGTCTACAAGGCTCAGGCGCCCCCATGAAGTGTCTTATTTGTATAGTTGAAAGCATTATAAAGGAACGCAAAACTAAATTACATATAATTATAATTCTTGGCACTTTCTGGTGTGTGTGAGTTAGTGTTTCTCTTTTATGATTTGTGGGTCCAGCATCAAATTCAGAATCCTTCCCATCACACATGAGGTCTTGAATAATCATCTTATTTTAAAGACCTTGTAGTTTGATAGTTTGCTCTCAGACTGTGGGCTTCCTTGTGGTTTTTAGGATATTTAGAAGTAGAAGGGGATCATCCTTCTGTGGAACCAGCTCCCAGTTTGAATGCAGGAGACGGACACTATCTCTACTTTTAAGATTAAGTTTCAAAGTTACCTTTTTGCCAACGCATATAGCTAGGGCTGAATCAGGTGACCATGAATCCTCCCTTAGTTACCCTGGGACTACCCTGCTGGGGGATTCCCACCATGTGTTTATACACCTCTCTGCATTCAATAATTAGTTCTTGTTCATCTCTGGCTCTCGTCCACAGTGTGTCTTTTGTCCCCTTTTTCGTCTCCTCATCCCCAAAGGGTCGCAGCGGGCCGCCCCTCCCTGACCGTGGTTCTGCCAGAGGGTGCTTCCTGTTAAAAGTGAGTTGTTCCTTCCCACTGTATTGAGGTTTTTTCTTTTTAATTGTAGACTTTCTACCTTACAATCTATACCACCTCGAGGAGACTGTTGTTGTGATTCAGCTCTGCATAAATACAATTAAATCGAATTAAGTGGGTTCAGCTGTTTTGTGAAATAAATGTGAGTGACATGGTAAGTAATAGCCTGCATGTAACTCATGGTAAGAAGAGCAATATCGCCCCCTCCTGGTTCAACCTTTTTTTCTTTGCAGTAATCTTTCCAATAATAATACATATGCACTAACCTCATGCTTGCTGTTAACAATAGCCTAAAGACACAAAATCAAGTTTAGTTTTTTCCTTAAGTTTATGTTTTTTTTTATATGGTTGGCATTTATTTTGTTTCTTTTTAATAATTAAATTGATTCTATTGATTGTTTGCCAAGCACTGAGGTCTCTGCTTAGACTGTGCTACTGGGATCACTGATTTAAAAATGAGGCAAAAGCACCAAAGTTGTGCTCAAAAATAGTACAGTGAGCTACAACCTGTTGCTGTAGTAATTCTAACACACTTATTGTTTTTAAATACATACATGTTTAGTTCTTTTAAACCTAATTATATATATTTTTTGCAAAAGTGTCACCTAAACACCCAAATATACGTAATTCAAAACTTACTTTAATTATTACCCATTTGGCTGGTAACATGGACCCAGTCTGATGGATAGTTACTGAACAGATAGTCTTTTCTTTAAAGGCTGCATTCAGAGCAAATCATTGTAAAAACAAGACAAGTAATAACTATAATACTAAACTACAATAGAGAGAAAATCCAGTAAATATAATTATATTATGTAAAAAATATACAAATATTTACCTCTAATTTAAAAAGACATTACAAGGGTACTAGTTTCATTTTAATCTCAACATAATCTAAATTGACACTAAATCAGTTTAAATATTACAGCTGAAGGTGATTTTAATAAATGTACTGCTGCTTGACTTTGTTTTACTACTGCAGTATAATTTATCATGTACAAAAGCTCCAAATGTTGTTTCTCTGACTTAATGTTCTGATGACGTTTGTGTTACTTTGCAGGAAATAGTCAGGACCCAGATGAACCTGTGCTGGAATTCAGTGTGGGTGAGTAATATGAGCATTTATGAAGGCTGTCCATGACCTGTAATTAAATTTAGCGTCATTAGTGCCACTCATTGCAAGTGACAGTGCACATGCTTTCAGCATGGAGTCTGCTCTTATGGTAGCAAAATAAATTCAGAAAATCTCCATCAAAAAGCAGCTCAGCAGCAGAAATATATATGGTCAGCTGGTTGTGAGTTAATGAGCATGTGAAATCAGTGTGAACATTTTGAAACAACAACTCTCCAACCTCGTAATTGTAAGACTGCCTGTGCAGCCACAGGAGCCTTCAGAGAGTCTTCCTGCTTGTCTCTTGGGTTGATTTGCTCGTGTTTTCTCACCCAGTCAATGACTGTAAAAGGGCTGGACTAATTGGAGGCAGGTGTAATTGATTGCACTGATATGCTAGTCTACTTATAGCCCACATTACAAACACTGCTGTGTTATTTTGTCTCTCAGTGCAGGTATGTAATGTGACAAAACCTCTAATGATCTGATATGTTTGGGATGGATGGGCTGTGAATTATATAGTGAATTGTCTTATTTTGTCGCTCTGTGCAGGCTTTCTACTTACAGGGTGGTGGATCTCAGAGGACAATTGCTACCCCTGTTGAAGTGAACAACGTGTGGAGTGCAACTGGCTTTGTGGCATAGCTGGCTCTGGCCTTGGACTGTGTGTTTTTACTTTGTACCTAAATGGGACACTGGACTTTTAACTACTATTCATTGTGTTTATAAATAAAATTTTAGAATTTTATTGACTGTCATCTTTTTGCCCACGGTGGAGACGGTTGGTCAGACCTAGAATCTGTGTGCGTGTGTGTGTGTGTGTCTGTGTGTGTCATCAGCAGGGTTTTGCATAAAAGAGTGTGAGCAGGTCAAAAGGTCAATTCATTTATTGTAGTTTTATGGCAGCACCCTCTAGTGGCCTTGAAGCAAACAGTCTCCTAACTAAGCCATGGCATCTCTGGTCTCTCCTACTTTTGTGTGCTCTGCTGGAGGAGCAGCATTGGATCTAGTGATACTGAGTAAGCTGATTAGGACAGGCCTGGAGAAATGTGGTTTGCATGAAGTATCAGGAAAAAAACAACCTTGTATTGTAAAATAATAATACACGAATAATAAATACTTTTCATGACATTCAGATTTCTGGACTCACGAGTTCATAGAACATTAATGTTACGAAACATTGAGAAGTCTTAAAACTACATTGTATACTTATTATTTACTTTAATCAGATTTGACTGGTATTTTTAAACATTAAGTTTTTGTTCCTTCAACTATTGTATTTAAGCTTATGACTCACTCACAGTATGTTTATATAACTGCCTAAAAAACGGTGAGGATGTGGCCGCAGTGGCTGAGAAGCAAGAACTTTGCTTTTTCTTTTTTTTTTCTTTTTTTTTTTTTTAATTGGGAAGCATAAATGAACATACCAGAAAACCCTGCACGAAGGAGCCATATTTGTTTTTTGTGTGTGCATAAGATGACGCTTTAGTATTATTACACATATGATAAGGATGTTAGCATGCAACACACAAACTCAAGTGGTGTTGCCAAGATAGTTGCTGACTGGCAAGAAACTTCTAGAAGAAATCTGGTGACAGTCCAAAGCACAAATTAGATATTCACTGAGATATTCAACATCTCTTTATCTCAGTCGGTGATCCCCACATGCTTCAAAGAGTCCATCATTGTTCCTGTCCCGAAGAAACCCCACCCTGCTTCTCTCAATGACTATCGCCCTGTAGCCCTCACCTCAGTAGTGATGAAGTGCTTTGAACGCCTGGTCAGAGACTTCATCATTTCTTCACTACCAGACACACTGGACCCACTACAGTTCGCTTACCGTCCAAATCGTTCCACAGACGATGCCATCTCTCATCTCCTCCACACATCACTCACTCACTTGGACACTAGAAGGGGGAATTATGTTAAAATGCTCTTCATAGACTACAGCTCTGCATTTAACACCATAATTCCCTCCACACTCACCACCAAGCTGGAGCATCTGGGACTCAGCTCATCTATGTGTTAGTGGATCTCCAACTTCCTAACTGGCAGACCACAGGCAGTAAGGATGGGCGGACATGTCTCAGCCTCCACCACTCTCAGCACTGGAGCCCCCCAGGGGTGTGTTCTGAGCCCCCTGCTGTACTCTTTGTACACATATGACTGTGTGGCCACTACCAGCTCCACCACCATCATCAAGTTTGCTGACGACACCGTCGTGGTGGGCCTGATCTCTGATAACAACGAGACGGCCTACCTGAAGGAGATTAGGAATCTGGAGAACTGGTGCCAGAGGAACAACCTCCTTCTAAACGTCAGTAAGACAAAGGAGCTGATAGTGGACTTCAGCACTAAGCAGGAGAGGAACTACCAGACCCCCGTCATCAACGAGTGCCCAGTGGAGAGAGTGGACAGCTTCAAATACCTCGGAGTTCACATCACGCAGGACCTGTCATGGTCCTGTCACATCAACACCGTGGTGAAAAAGGCCCGACAGCGTCTCTACCACCTCAGACGCTTGAGAGACTTCCAACTGCCCTCCAAGGTGCTCAGGAACTTTTACTCGTGCACCATAGAGAGCATCCTGGCGGGAAACATCTTAACCTGGTTCGGGAACAGCACCATGCAGGACAGACGAGCTCTACAGAGGGTTGTGCGGTCAGCTGAGCGCACCATCCGCTCCGAGCTCCCTGACCTGCACTCAATCTACAGCAGGCGGTGCTGGACCAAGGCCAGGAAGATCGTGAAGGACCTCAGCCATCCCAACAACAGACTGTTCTCTCTGCTGAGGTCAGGAAAGCGATTCCGCTCCCTGAAGACCAACACAGAGAGACTGAGGAGGAGCTTCTTCCCGCAGGCGATACGGTCTCTCAATCACACCACCACACAGTACTGACCCACACATGTGGTTCTTACACACACACTGGACTTTCTGGACTTTGGTTTTGCACAACACTGGTCACTATATTCTTCATTTCCGGTTAATACTTGTACAGCTGCTGTTATTGTGTATATATTTATTTATATTTAGATTTCTTCATACATTCTTATATAGTTCTATATTGTGTATTGTGTATTTTGTTGTACAGTTATTTTATTTTCAACTTTAATTTATATACACTCAACAAAAATATAAACGCAACACCTTTGTTACTGCTCCCATTCCCCATGGGATGGACGTAGAGACCTAAAATTCATTCCAGATACACAATATAACCATCCCTCCCAAACAGTGGTCACAAATCAGTCCAAATGTGTGGTAGTGGGCACATCTGCTATATTGAGATAATCCATCCCACCTCGCAGGTGTGCCACATCAGGATGCTGATCTGACATCATGAGTAGTGCACAGGTGTACCTCAGACTGCCCACAACAAAAGGCCACCCTGGAATGTGCAGTTTTTTGCGCTATTGGGGGTCTGGGGACCCAGAACCGGTCAGTATCTGGTGTGACCACCATTTGCCTCATGCAGTGCAACACATCGTTGCATGGAGTATATCAGATTGTCAATTGTGGCCTGTGGAATGTTGGTCCACTCCACTTCAATGGCTGTGCGAGGTTGTTGGATATTCGTGGGAACTGGTACACGCTGTCGTATACGCCGGTCAAGCACATCCCGAACATGCTCAATGGGTGACATGTCCGGTGAGTATGCTGGCCATGCAAGAACTGGGACATTCTCAGCTGCCATCTGCCCTGAACAATGTGAACCATGATTCATCCGTGAAGCGCACACCTCTCCAACGTGCCAGATGCCATCGAATGTGAGCATTTGCCCACACAAGTCTGCTACGGCGACGAGCTGGAGTCAGGTCAAGACCCCGATGAGGACGACGGGCATGCAGTTGAGCGTCCCTGAGACGGTTTCTGACAGTTTGTGCAGAAATTGTTTGGTTGTGCAAACCAATTGTTCCAGCAGCTGTCTGGGTGGCTGGTCTCAGACGATCTTCGAGGTGAACCTGCTGGATGTGGAGGTCCTGGGCTGGTGTGGTTACACGAGGTCTGCGGTTGTGAGGCCGGTTGGATGTGCTGCCATATTCTCTGAAACGCCTGTGGAGACGGCTTATGGTTGAGAAATGAACATTCAATGCACGGGCGACAGATCTGGTTGACATTCCTGCTGTCAGCATGCCAGTTGCACGCTCCCTCATTGCTTGTGGCATCTGTGGCATTTTGCTGTGAGACAAAACTGCACATTCCAGGGTGGCCTTTTGTTGTGGGCAGTCTGAGGTACACCTGTGCACTACTCATGATGTCAGATCAGCATCCTGATGTGGCACACCTGTGAGGTGGGATGGATTATCTCAATATAGCAGATGTGCCCACTACCACACATTTGGACTGATTTGTGACCACTGTTTGGGAGGGATGGTTATATTGTGTATCTGGAATGAATTTTAGGTCTCTACGTCCATCCCATGGGGAATAGGAGCAGTAACAAAGGTGTTGCATTTATATTTTTGTTCAGTGTATGAAGACGTGGATTCTCCTTTTCACATGTTAGCATGTTGTTTGGCCAGCTGTGGCTTACATTACCACAGCTGTGATAAAATTATCAGGAGTACTTCTATGTCTATGAGGGGAAAGCTTTCCTTGTTTACATATAATATAATAATGATACAGATAATGAAAGTCAGACAAAGTGGATCATGTCTTTTACAAAGTGCATAAATAAATCAAGCAGATTTTTTTTCGGTTGTGGTTTCTGAGTTGTGAAATGTCTGCAGCTCCGGAGTGGACTGTATTTGATTTGTCACATTGAAAGAGGGCCAGAAAATTACATAATCAGTGAAGCCAAACACATGTCTCTTTCCTAATATGGGCAATGTCTTTAGTAAAACTCAGCTGTAAGCATGTCTCCAGGCTCTGAATTGAAGGATTTTAGCACACAATGTTATGTGTTTTCAAACTCACAAAATCATATTTTACGTTCTTGAAGCAATAACCACGTGAAACTGAAGTTTAAATACTTTTCTTCCCTACATCCTGTGTGCAAGAGTCAATTATAGCATCATTTGGAGAGTTATATTTCATTTAGCATGTTATCGCATATCTGAAGGGGACCTAAAATAAAGCACAGTTCAGTCAGAGGGTCTCTTATTGATTGAAATCAACTTTTCCTGCTTTTAGGAGATAACTGAAAGTATACATGAAAGTGCCTTATCTTTTATAACCACAGGTTTTTTTTTATAATGGGTGTTTGTGTAAACTGTGTGTCACAGAAATAAAAGGCTGCTGTGGCGTGATGGTTCTTCGTAGTGGTCTGACACCGAGGGCAGAGGGGCTGCTCTGAGATCCTTCCCTTGCTAGCATGTGAAAAACCGGTTGAGCTGTTCGTCTTGTTTCATTAACGGGAATAAGTCTCTAAAGCAGCGGGGCCTGTGGA
This sequence comes from Maylandia zebra, assembly GCF_041146795.1. Taxonomy (NCBI): domain Eukaryota; kingdom Metazoa; phylum Chordata; class Actinopteri; order Cichliformes; family Cichlidae; genus Maylandia; species Maylandia zebra. Next base: position 17,802,958 of record NC_135182.1, on the reverse strand, counting down.
AGCGCAGACCCAACACTTTCCAGTAGCATAAGATTTTTTGCCAAGAAGTGCGACAGCAAAGAACTGATTGTCCAAATATAAGTTTCCTTACTTTTTCTATGAAGTTTATATGTTTGTAAAAATAAAGTAAACCATCTGCTCTAAACAGGTTTACATAGACTCAAGATTCCTTTTATCATTTTCTTGAAAATGTGTTTTTGGGGTGTTTTGCAAAACTAACTTTCCTCAGTCACACACTTTTTTCCTTCAGTTAAAAAACTTGTAGATCTGGCATATTGATCGATCACAGGTTTGATAGCTTATCTCTGGACAGTCAGCTTAAAGAAGAATTTGCAAAGTTCATTGTATTTATTTAAGATCATTTTTGACAGCCACAGCTGTGACACATCAATGATTTTTATAAGATATTTATCACAGACTGACAGAACTACGAGAAACACCTTTTAGTTATCGTCCTTTTTAGTCGTCTGAAAAGTTCATATAAAAGCAGAGGTTTCTCTGTTTTAAAGACACAGAACATTTTTAAGACACAATCACACAAGTAGATATTTCAAGAAGACAGTGTAAACAAACATTTAGGGGCTGTGGTTTCACATGTTGCTCCACCTATCATGCGTTAGAGTCACCTTCCAGTAAGTTTCCAGGTCACTTACCCAGTATATGTACTCAGACTGGAACCAGTATGTTTGAGATTCATACAACCAGAAAACTGTCTCCTCTGTTTATTGTGTGAATTCACACTATTGAGATCCTGTTTCTCTTTAAACTTTATTCTACCTTATTCTAGTTGCTCCGACCTTTGCTGGTTAACTACTCCCTCCGTTTTCAGCCGATTTCCACCATTTAAACTTGAATCTGTTCTGCTCCCTGTGCTAATGCCAGCTGTATCTTTTGGTGGTCATACCTTTCATACTTTTTGAGATATTACAGTTTTTGCCCGTTGCTTGAACACTACAAACCCATGCTTAGACTAAAGTAACACAACTTGAAGCTTTTGTTACCATACCTCAAACACATGTACCCCTACCTTAAACAAAAGCGCTGCTTTGCACCCTAGTTGCAATTATGCAACACACTTACTCCTTTATGCAACACACATGGTCCTGCATGCTACACTCTATTTCATACATAAGACACTTTGTTCACAAAATGAAATTTCAGGGTGCCATTTGGAAAACACATGTACCCAAAATACAAAACACATCGGGTAATTGCAACCACTCAAATACACACCTGAAGGCACTTACTTGTAAAACTGAACACCAATTAGCCAACTACAAAAAGCCCTCAGTTTAGCCAATTCAAGAACTTTGCAAGCATGGATGGAGGGAGAGCAAGAGGAGGAGGAGGAGGAGCAGGTCGATGTCGAAGTCGAAGTCGAAGAGGCCATGCACGGACCCATATTTCTGATGATATAAGAGCAACTTTGGTGGACCATGTCATCAACCATGGCCTGACTATGAGGGAAGCTGGGCAGAGAGTCCACCCACATCTAAGCTGCTTCACAGTGGCATCTGTAATAAGAACATTCCGACTAGAAAACAGGTCTGTCTTCACCTCTCTACCTTCTACTCCACTCAGATGGTTTTTATAGCACTGTTCTACAGTATATACCATTACCATATCAAGTGTACAGGGTATTGCAGGGTGCTAAGGCTCCTTTTGCAGCCAAAGTGGTAGTTTCTGTGAAACATAGCATGATTACTTATATTGAAGTACAGTGGATGACACAGTACATACAGTAAAGTACTGTAAGAAAAATAAGCAAAGCGATGACAATATGTGGTTGTATTTCTCTAGACTGACTCGAAGACCTTCTGGGGGAGGACGCCAACGCCTGTTCACACAACAGCAGGAACTTGCCGTTGTGGACCTAGTGAGGGCAGACAATGCCATCCGTCTCCACCAGCTACGAAAGCAAATACTTGCAGACAGGCAAGTGTTCAACAGCATAAACCATGTGAGCATCACCACCATCAGACGCATCTTGGGAAAACACAGCATCACCATGAAGCAGCTCTACAGAGTCCCATTTGAGAGGAACAGTGACAGGGTCAAAGGACTTTGAGCTGAATATGTATGGGTAAGTGTAACTGTCCTTTACATGTACAATACAGTATTGGTGAAATCCAGTAGCAGCTGAATATGTACCATATCAGTACCACATGGATCCATTCTGAGAGCTACACAGGTACCTGTGTGATGGGGTTCTGTATGTGTAGCACTGTAGTACAGTAATATGTTCTCTTGGCCATGGATGGAGTTGCACAGCCTCATGAATTCATTTTCATTGATGAAGCTGGATTCGACCTGTGCAAAACAAGACGACGGGGTCGTAATGTCATTGGTCAAAGGCAATTGTGCACGTCCCAGGGCAGCGCAGGGGAAATGTCACATTGTGTGCCGCCATAAGCCTTCGAGGGCTTCTGCATCATCATGCAAAACTAGGTCCATACAACAGCCAACATATACTCACATTTCTAGATGCTCTCCATAACATAGTTGTACAGACCAGATCAGCCCAGGTTTGTTTCCATCAGGCTGCTCTGGTCCAGGCCTGGTTCTCCAACCACAACCAACTTGAAGTGGTATACTTGCCCCTTACTCACCATTTTTAAACCCTATACAGGAATTTTTTTCGGCTTGGAGATGGCGTGTATATGACCGCCAACCACATGCCCGCATGCCTCTTCTGCAGGCAATGGAACAGGCCTGCGGCGACATTCAGGTGACAGCAATCCATGGATGGTTTCGACATGCAAGAGGATATTTTCCCCGGTGCCTAGCGAGAGAAGACATTGCTTGCGATGTCGATGAGGTCCTGTGGCCAGACGCCAACAGACGGCGGGATCCATGAGCCCACGTATGCACAATTGTCATGATTTTTTGTGTTTACAGTATGGTGTTTTTTCTATTACTGTATTATGGTGTTTTTTGGTTTTTTTTTGCTTTCTCTGAATTCATGGTAAATGGCCTGCATTTGTATAGCGCTTTACTCAGTCCCTAAAGACCCCAAAGTGCTTTACACTACATTCAGTCATTCACCCATTCTCATGGTACTGCAATGTACAATACTGAGTAGGCCTATTTGTTGTTTTGGTTGTTTGAAAATGTGTCTCCTGAAAATATGCCTTCTGAATAAACAATGAAAGACTGCAGTGTTTTATATAAAGTAGAATAGTGTGCTCCCCCTGATCTGTAAGTGTTTGCATATGATGCAAGTATGTGTCATTTTGTCAACAGTTACATTTTGACAAAGGAATGTTAGGTTTTGACAGCAGAGTTTAGGTTTTGAGAGTTTCAATTTGGCACAGATGTGAATGGTATATTTCCCAGTGTTGTGTCGTGTGTACCCAGAGGTTGCCCTTTGTTACAAATTAAAGTCTACAAATCAATGACATCACACTGGCCTATGTTTATTCAGTCTATGATTACATGTCAGTGAGATCTTGGAGCTGCCAGCATGCAAAGCTGCAGCTTTAGAATTTAGGCTCTAATCCTTTTTTCCACCATTTTTTTTATTTTTCTTCTTCCTTTGTTTCTCAGACATGTATGTTGTTTTTTTTTTTTTTTTTTTTTTTTTTTTTAATCCCATCATTTCCTCTTATTGTCCCTTTACATACTCTTTGCCTCGCTCCAGTCTACTGCCAGAGTTTCAGTATTTTATTCACTTAATAGCAGGACAGAATACCACGTGACTGTGGCCTTGTGTTATACCCTCTCTGCTGCAGTGATGCTGCAGACAAACACAAACATCGTGATCAGACATTTAAGAAAAGCCTCTTACAGATGAAGGTCTGTGTCTCTTGACCTAAACACATAATCAAGTTAAATCTAATTTATGTTCATCAGTGCCCCTCACACTGTAACTTAAAGTAATACATTTGTTACTGGTTAATTACAGAAGCACGTTTGTGAGCATAAAGATGTAAGCCTTGGACCATCGGGATGAAATGTGGTTGGGAAACTTAACAAGCATTGATAAAGCTTCATCAGTAGTTCGAACAATGCCTCAAAACCTTCGCTCACCACAGGTGGTTAGCAGACTGTGGTTGTACCATGCAGCCTAATAACATGCAGTAAATTGCAGGTTAAAGCAGTCTGCTTACACATTGTTAAACGAGGGAAGGGAACTAATGTGGCTGTCACATGACCCTTTTGTCCCATTTCATCCCAGCATTTGATTAAATTGCTGCTCACTACTTAAAACTGATCACATAAAACTATTTTTCTTCATCTTTTAATGATTACCAAAGTCTGTGAATCCCCAAATTGTTCAGTTGTTCTTTTTGCTCCCTATGAGGTCACTTTTACCATGTGACAAAAACAACACCCCACTGTACACACTTGAGCCACCAGCAACTTTATAAATCCCCAATAAAAAGCTGACAGGTTGCAATGATGTTCCAAATAACTTATTAAGAAAACAACTAAATACACAGAAAATATTATGAAAACTGGTTTATTTTATATCTCCTAGTTTGAAGTGAAGCAATAAAAACATGTATAAAACATCACAAACTGTAATATTATACAAATGCTTACGTCCTGCTGATGCAATGGAGACATCTTCCAGTGACAGTCTTCATCCGTGTGAGTGTGAGGAGGCTCCTAAACCCACCGACACAGAAGTGCATGTTCACAACTCCCTCTGTGCAGGTGGGGTCAGGGCCCTCCTCACCCTGGGTGAAGAGGGGTGGTGCTGTGGCCAGTCAGGTATGAAGTGCTGAGAGTGGATCTTTGGTCCTCTGTGCAGCTCTGTCCACTCTCAGCTGCCCTGCAAAGCAATAACACGAGAAAGACGTCATTTTAACACAAAACAGCATTTCCATTGTTGGTAGCTGCAGCATGTTGTTAAAATGCAATTTTAAACTCAACATATACACAATAACTATAACTAAACTTAAACCTACAGTACTGTAGGACGATGATTTACACCAGCTATTGGAAGGATTTAGTCTTCAAGACAGTTTGTAGCCAATGTGAGGTGATAACTTACATAGCTGGAACACAGCACCACTCTCCAGTTTGTCATTTGGTCATCCATCCTTCTCATCGGGTTGGGGTAAGGCTGTCTTCTGGGTGGAGTATCTCTCTGTGTTAGCTCCGTCCTGGGCGTTGAGTGTCTGAAGTGCTGAATGCTGGGAGAGGACAAGTGTAAAGCACCTGAAGACAAAAAGACAAAGAGAAAAGCATGAATTCACAGATCACAGAGTTGTTCACTTTACTTTTCTTCTGTTATGTGTTTTTACCTTACCTCTGATCCCTGAGCCACAGGCTATACCTTATGTAAAAACAAGAGACTACAGTCAGTTCACGACATCATTTTAAACCTTTTCTACTTATTTGTGTTGACATTAAGTACGGACTTACCTTTGTCCTGCATGGTGAGCTAGAGCTTGAGAAAAAAATGTTAGTCATTTACAAACACTGCAAAGGCCAACTTAAACATTTAAAGCTTAAAAACAAGTTCTAACATAATCTAGTCAGAGTCGCTGTCATCAAGTGAAAGGTTAAAAGGCCTTTCCCAGAAGCGTCTGACACCAACAGAACCCGAGGATGTTGAAGGGCCATAAAACGTGTCATCACTTACCTTGCACCTCTTTGCACTTACCTCATCAGTGCAGGTGTCGTCTCCGCTTCTCTTTGCTGAGGAGGTGAGAGCTGAGGTTGAAGGAGAAGCTGAGAGAGTAGCGGAAGAAGGAGCAGGAGAGGAAGGAGCTGAGGGAGCAGGGGAGGAAGCAGCTAAGGGAGCAGGAGAGGAAGCAGCTGAGGGAGGAGCAGAGGAAGCAGGAGAAGCTAAAGGATCACCAACCGGGAAGAGTGGGGCGTTGGCCTGGCCGAAAGGCGGCATGGCGAACGGGGCAGCACCTGGAGCAATAGGATGTTGCCAATCGTGCCAAAACGGCTCTGGAGGGAGCTCCTGGATGAGAGGGGAATCAGCTCTCTCATCCATGGTGTCATACCCCGAGTCGTCACTAGGCCAATCGGCCCACTCTTCTGAGTTGTTCCAGTCAGAGGAATTGTCAGTGTCTTCACTCACCTCTTCGACGTCCTCAGGTATGTAGGGAGGGTACTCACCTTCCTCTTCACTGTCATCAGGATCCTGTGCTTCAGGAGAAGAGGGTGAGGATGGGAGAGGGATATACTCACCATACTCACCTTCACTGACACGCTCGGTATCAGAGTCATCCAGGATCCTGATGACCTCTGGAAGGCCTTCTTCTGCAGGACGCTCAACCACGTAGTCGAGACGACCTGTGAGGAAACAAGTTTAAAATAACATTAAGAATGTAATAAACATCAAGTGCTAAAGGAACAGAGCTACATCTGTTAGTTTGAGCAGACGATGAGAGAAAAGCATTTTAGGCTACATTTATGTCAGACTGAATGACACTTCTACTTGTTCATGCAAGCAAAAAACAGCTAAGTCAACTAAGTTCACATCATTAACTGCTATATAATAAGATATAGTAGTGGCATAACATAAGGATACCATTATTACTACTGTACTATGATTACTGTTTTCATATTCTTTTTTATATTCATTTATTTTTGTTATTTTTTATTATCATGTTTTGTAGCAGGGGAAAAGTTATAGTTTATTTCAATAAAGCCTTTGATCCAAGAAGAACAGGATGTTAGGAAGGGACCGGGATCTGGTGTGTTTACACCTGTGTGTTCTGACGTCATGACATGCTGAAGATGCTGTTACCACAGAGACTGATTTTGGGGCATTTTACAAATTTTAGTCCGTTAAGCTATTTTTAACCAAATCATTAAAAAAGTGTCAAATTTGAAGCCTTCAAATCAAAGTAACACCTTTTTTTTCAAATTCATACACCAGTCGTTAATAATTTCTACACCTCTCCCGGAAAATTTAAAGCATACAAACAATTTACGGGGAAAAATCTTGGAATAAGCATATTTTGATAACATTAAAACTTGATATTCACACTGGAACTTGTTAAATTATTACAGTCATTTAGTAGCTCTTAAAATAACTGAAGAAATGTTAAAAGTACCTGCAGCGAAGTCCAGGGGGCTGTCGAGTCCACGACGAGCCATCTTCAGGCTTTGCTGTATGAAAAACAAGTACAAACAATCCAAAGATGAAGTACTTGTTGTGGCGAGCAAGTCAAATCCGCATTCAGTAAATATTTTCCCGAAAACTTAACTTTCCACAGGCTGAGGTTGGAGCAGGTCAAAACAAGTCCAATAGCAAGTGTAAAGGGACGAATGGAACCTTGTGCAGCATTTATATACCCTCCGCAGGCCATGGTTACGGTTGCCAACATTTTTCTTTTAAAAGCTAACAATAACTTAGCGTTCTCGCTACTCACTATGCTGTTAAACAGCTATATGTTAGCAATGACAACATTTAACAATGCTAGCCGTGCTGATTAGCCTTAGGATTGCTTGAGGTTGTTTCCAGCTCTAGTGGTCATAAGCGAACTTAGTTCTGTGCCAGCTTTTAGCACGAAAATCAATCTTGTAAAGCTCACTATTAAACTGACAAAGCCTTAGAGCCTAGAAACTATGATACTTACAACTGTGCTATGTTTGTCTCATAGCATATAGCAAGACCCCATAACTGACCTTTGACCTCTTCTCAAGATTAGATAATGCTATATAGAGCTATTTTAACACTATGTTTCTTACTGCCATTGTTTGACAACATATAAGCATAAAGGAAATGATATATGGAGATTCTAAATATCAGGTTATTATGACTTTATTATAAACTTTACAGTAACAGTTCAGAACTATTAAGCAAGCTTAGTTTTGGAAAAATCCCATTTGTGATCAAAACTTTTTACTTCATATTTATTACTAAATAATTCAATAAATTATACTCAAGTACTGAATAGTCACAAAAAATAGTAATTATGCTGAAAATTATGTTAAAGTGGTTTTCGACTGAGCATATAAACAAAAGCCTGGGAAAAAGTTCTGTTGAACAACACACATATGTTACCAATATTGTAGCCGGTGTTATTTAATAATTTGTTTTATTTTTGATACAATTTCAAACTTTATTAACCTTTTCAATAAAACAAAGTCTCAGATTTAATTATTCTGAAACTAAGTTTAAGCTTCCCAGAACGTTTTGTTGCAAGTTACATTACTGATATAAGAAATATAAAATGTTTGTATTGTTCACCCACAAGTGCAGTCTCTGGCTCAAACACAGAAGCTTGATATGTTTGGTTGTCAGTCCAGACATTCCTAAAGAAAGTTGTCCTTCTTCAGCTCCAGACCTTTCTAGATAAAAATGGCATTAGTGAAGTATTTCAGTCTGGTTTTAAAAACGCACCACAACACTGAAACTGCTCTTGTAAAAGTTTTTAATGACCTTTTAACTTTTCTGACTTGGGAGATTTTGCCATTTTAATACTGTTAGACCTCAGTGCTGCATTTGATGGGATTCTTATCGCTCGGCTTGAGCACTGTGTCAGAATCAAAGGGACTGCTTTGGAGTGGTTTAAATCTTACCTGTCCAACCAAAGTTTTTCTGTTAGATTGGGGGAAACATCGTCCTCAGAAGCCTCACTTTCTTGTGGGGTCCTCAAGGAGTCCAATCTTGGTCCAGTTCTCTTTTCTATTTATATGCTCCCCATGGGTTCAATTTTTTGAAAAACATGGGATCTCATTCCATTGCTATGCAGACAACTCACAGATTTACCTGCCACTGAAACGTGAATCTGTGAGTCGTCTGAAGGGTTTGCTAGATTGTTTGGAGGATGTTGAGGATGGCATGGATGGCTTTTAACTTCCTTAACCTAAATGAACAGAAAACAGAGGTGATTGTGTTTGGTCCCTGTGACCGCTGTGACTTTGGCCCTTTAGGAATTCATAATAATAATAATAAAAACCTTTGCAAGGAACCTAGGAGTGTTTTTTTTTTACTCTAATCTAATGTTTGATAAACAGATTAATGCTGCCTTTGCTGTAACTGCTCCTAAGCTCCCTTCACGTCAGGACTTCCCCAACATTGGACACTTTTAACTGACCATTCATCCTCCTCTTTCTCTCATTTTTTACATTCATCAGGTCCTCAGAGTACTCGTTCCATCTTCCCAACACACTCTTTTCACTGTTTAGCACATTTCCATCTTTATCCATCTTACTCCACAAATAGTCTTTTCCTTCGGGGCCGACAAACTGACAACTTTCAACATAATCCATTTGATTTCCAGCTTCAAACTCGTGATAATGACGGACACTCTCTTCACCCTGAAACAGCATTCATGAAATCTTCCTTCAAGATTACAACTACTTGATTTACAGTGGAGTGAAAAAGTCTTTGGCTTCTTCCTTATTTCCTTTTTTTGTATGTTTTTCACATGTGAAAGTTTCAGATCAATAAACAAATTTAAATATGAGGCTATTTAAAAAAAAACAAACATCAATCATCCAAACAATTTATTCAAAAAATGGAATTTTGAAACAAGTGAGCTGTAAATACAAAATTGCAGTTGCACTAAAACACATTTTTGCATTGTCCAACTTTCTTATCTCTCGTCTGCTCTCACAGTGAGTCACACACATTTGTATTTACAGAGCACACTTTGACAAGTAGTCTAAACTCTGGGTGAAGTGTGTGATCACACCGAGTCCCAGCTGGTTTGAGGAGCAGACTGAGTCTCTGCAGGGTTTAAACTCAGTCCCTGGAAAACAGACACAGTCCAGTTATATCTGGATGAAAACTGTCTCTGTGAAGGCAGTTTTGTTTTTGTTAACACTCCCTCAGAGAGGGACAGCTGGTTCATGTTTATTTAATCCCATTATCCAAAGACACTTCTACATCATCATCCACAGTTATGGGTCAATGACAATATCAAATAACAAGATCAGAATAACAACCTTAGGATTATTGAGATTTGTACTTACTGTGGTTTCATCCATCTGAGTTTTGTTCCCTAAAATGAGAGAAGAAAGTCAATTTCAGTTTTGTTTTAAAATTCAAAATCATTCAATCTTAAATGTACCTTTATGTCTTGTCCTTATATTGACTGTTGCAGCAGTTATTAAAAGCGCTGCTAATCCCACAGAGACAACAATGAACCTCAAAGAAACAAAAAATCTGTCAAACACAAAAAATGTGATTATTAAAATTATTTGGTTGCAGTTTTCTGTTCCGTGTAAATTCCTTTCTTTTAAAAATGTAACAGCATTTTACTAATAAATGTGCAAATTTCTGTGATATGATTTGTATTTAAAAGTATTTATATACAAAGTTAAAGTGAGTTTTCATTTGCATATCATTTCAAAAGCTCAAATAAATTTAAAATAAACAGATATTTATGCAACCAGCTTAATCTTCAGTCCTGCTTTTGAAGGACTCTTCATTGTTGGGGTTGTTTCTGATTTTGTGCTTATTTCAGTTTTTCTGGCTGGATTCTTTGTTGTTTTTGTGTCACCTGAATAAATGAAAAAGTAAAAGCACAAAAGTTTTTCATGTTTCTCATCTGATGTAAACATGAGAAACAATATTCTACTTTCACACTTGAAATATTTAAGTAAATGTTTGATGTGATTTTACTTATATTAACAGCTGATCCTGATCTCAGCTGTTTCCTCACCTGATGGCTGACGGTCGAAAGTAAACAGCTGCACTCTTCTTGTGTTAGTGTCAGTCACTTCACATTTCAATATTTTATGACGTGATGAGTATAAATAATTATTCTTCAGAAAAGACACAGTGGCAGCGCAGTGAGTCTGTGAAGTCACTATTTCTTTGTTCTCTTTGTCCACATCTCGACCTGTAAGCAGCCACTTCACTGTGTGATGACACTGTTCATATGTCAGCACAGAGCAGCTTAACGTCACCGTATCAGTGTCCTTATGTTCAGTCACTGGTGAACATAATGTAACAAAGTGAGACAAACAGAGCGGAAATTAGTCAAGTTATCTTAATCAGTTTCAGTATGATTATTGAACATTTTATGTCCTGAAAAGATTTGAACTGAAAATATTTTGATGTAAATACTCACAGGTAATAACAGAGAGATCAACCAAAGACTGATGAACCAGAGTATGTGTAGATTGTATTTTGTCTAATTTGTATTGTCGACAATAATAACAACCAACATCCCCGACTGTGAGCTTCTTTATGAGCAGAGAACAGTTCACTGTAACTCTGTCTGTCTGATTTAGTTTTAGCTTGTTCACCAATCTGTCCAAGTGTGATCAGCTCTACGTAGTCCCATCACAGTTATTCTGCTCATCTATCACATTCACACAAGGCAGAGTGACGTCATCTCCAACTTTAATAAACATGGAGGCTTCAGTTACAGATACTGTTGAGAAGATTGAAGAGAAATATGATAGACATTAGAATACAGCACTTTTACAGTTAGAGTGAAGATATTTTAGACACAAGTTCATAAACAGAGCATGCTCAGCTCTCTTATTTACTGTAAAGGTTGTTGACTGTAATAATATGAACAATATTTAGTTTGACTGCTATTTAAGTGTTTCCTGTATTCTTTTTTTTTTTTTTATATTCTTTATTTCTACAATATTACCTCATAAAGATGATTACAGGCATTAATTAACACAGTTTACAAGAGAAAAACGAAACAAAACGAGAAGAAAGAAAGGCAGATAGAAAGAAAGAGAAAGAAAAAAAAAAGGAAAAAAAATTATATATATATAAAATAAAAGGAGAAAGCTCTGTCGGGAGTAAACAATTAACTAAATTGGTGGTTTCAAGCTTTAAAGAGAAAATTCGGTTTATAGGTATTAACGTATTGGACCCACTTATCCCAACACAGATGGAACCAGGCCATCCTGTCATTAACATGAGCTGTTACTTCCTCCATCCTATATATCTCTAACGTAATTTCCCACCATAATGACAAAGTCGGTATGTCTTGCGAGGACCATTTCTTTGTTATACATTTCTTACTTGCAACCAATAAAGCTCTTAACAGACATATGTCATTTTTGGACCAGTTCTGCGGTATACAGCCAAAAAAAATTGTCTTCATATCCTGAGGGAATGTACAGTTAAAAATGCCTTGTAATATACCATGAATGTCTTTCCAGTAAGTCCGTAGCACAGGACAGTCCCACATAATATGGGTGTGATGGGCTCCTTGGTATCCACAGTTTCGCCAGCACACGGGAGGATTCCCATCATAGTGAGCCTTTTGACATGGAGTGATAAAGAACCTTATCAGAGTTTTCCATCCGAACTCCCTCCAGCTTTTGGAGGAAGTACTCCTCCATTGCCATTCCCACATCTGAGTCCATTCTTCCCTAGAAATACACATCCCTCCCTCCTTTTCCCATAACATCTCCACATAATCAGTTGAGTGTGGAAGCTTATTCATAAAAAAATTGTACCAAAAAAAAATGAGTCTTGTGTCAACATCCCCACTGTACGCCTGTCTAAATAAAGTTACCAATTCCACGTTAGTATTTGACATCTGACCGATTGTTGTCTTTATATAGTGTCTTATTTGCAAGTATCGAAAAAAATCCTGTTTTTCTAGATTGTGTCTCTGTTTCAGCGTGTCAAAACTAATAAGGTTCCCATCCTTTATCAAACTATCATATGTAGATAACCCTTTAGCAGGCCAGCTTTTAAAACGTGAGTCCAATTTATTCGGGGCAAAGTCAGAATCATATGCATACCATTTGAATAAAGCCAAATCCTGTTCAAGTTTGAATTCTTTCACGACTTTTCTCCATATATTAAGTGTGCACGACACCCAGGGGTTATGAATCTTGTCAATATATTTTCGAATATTCGAGTCCATCAGGACAGCTTGTATTGGGGAGGAAAACATATTCTCCTCTATAGTCTTCCAGTGTGCTTGGTAGCTTGTATCACACCAATTAACCACCGTTTTCAACTGAGCAGCCCGATAATAATTTTTTAGTGATGGCAACCCCCATCCTCCCACCTTCTTATGTAATTGTAAAGTTTTAAAACAAACCCTCGGCCGCTTCCCCCCCCCCATATAAACCGCGATATTATTTTATCCCATTCATTGAAATGACTTGGATCAATGGATATTGGTAATGTTTGGAATAAATATAATATTCTTGGCAAGATGTTCATTTTAATAGATTCAACTCGTGATTCCTGTCTTCTTACCTGCGATCTGAATCATGAGCATCAGACATGAAAACATTTGAATCCATCTGAATTCATCCATCGTGCTTCTCTGTCTCACTTCTTTCTTGTTCTTGATCTCGACTGTCACACCCTCTGAACTGTTGACTCTGTAAGACTGTTTGTACTTCCTGTCATCAGTGAGATGTCACTTCCTCATCACAGCTTTAGGGATCCAGTTGTTATTTTTGCTGATGATAATGTTTCATAGGTTGAGTATGTCAGCTTTTCATGTGTCTGAAATTCATGATTTTTATAAACATAATTTATTGTAATGAGAAATCACATTCAGCAGGTGCACTTTGTGTCTATTCCCACAGAGCATTTGTGACAGACTGACAGTGATTTAAATACTGATTGTTAGGATGAATTGAAGATGATTAACTGATAAACAGAATCCAGTCAAGCTATTTGGTGATTGGACTCTGATGGCCTTCACGGCTGATTGGATTCCAGCTGATGAAAGAATTTAGGCAGGACCCCCCACAGTCCAGACATGGTGGTGGTTAAGATGGAGAATTGGATGGAGCGCTGAGTAACATGTCTGGAAGGGAGATTGAAAGATGAGCAGGGAGATTTAAAGTACATGAAGTGGAGGCTGATTGTCTTGAAGAAGGCCGGGAGAAAGACGATTGGACTTGACCAGTGATGTCAGCAATCAGCTGGACAGTGTTCGAAAGTGGAAGTGATGAAAAGCTCTGGCCACTAAACACCCAGGAAGTAGACAGAAGTGTGATTATAAGTCTTCCTCATTGTACTCGTGAAGGCTGAACTTAAGCTTCATGTGTTTCACTCCCTGAAAATAAACAGACGACTGAGGAAGTTGAATGTGTGAAGTTTAAGATAAATGTTTCTATTAATGCAGCTTCTCTTTCTTTAAAATGTAAGAAAATGAAAGCACATAACAAGGTTCTGTTGAAGGGTCAAACACCTCCGCCACCACAGTTGGACTTTTGATGTCTAATAGATCATTTGATTACACAGCTGCAGCTACAGAACATAAAGCAGGTCTGAGACGCTCCTCTTCCTCATTGTTGAACTGAAGACGTTTCTGAGAACTGAAAGTGTTTTGGTGAGAGTGTGGCTACAACAGCAGCAGAGCTCATGAGGTTTGACTTTATAATAACGGACAGTTAAACATCAGAAACACAAACTATTATCACAATTGTTGAACGCTGACACTATGAAATCGGTTTAAGGGTTTAGAGAGTTTGTGTTCAGTCTTTCACAGTTGTGTGAGGAGAGCAGGAAGGAGGCAGGACAGACTCAAACTATCTGTTGGTGTTTTATTGATATATTTAAAACAGAAATTGTGACCAAGCAAGCAGAAGATGTGTACCAGGGTTGTGAAGCAAAGGTTTCTGCAAAGGACACATCTGTGCATCCTTGATTGTAACTCCTGCAGCAAGTCTCCTCTCCTCTCTTTCCTCTGAGTTAAAACATCCTTTAACATGGTTTACTTGGTTTACTGAAAATGATTTGCAGCTCACGAGCAGGAGGACACAGGAGACCTGCACACCTCCAGGACACTGCGGAGTGCAGCTCGGATCTCAGCTGACCCTTCTCACCCTGGACACAGTCTGTTTGACCTGCTCCCCTCAGGCAGGAGGCTCCGGTCCATTCGCACCAGAACCTCTCGCCATAAGAACAGTTTCTTCCCCTCTGCTGTTGGACACATGAACAATAAACGTACGACTGTCCCCACCACTAACTCATGACCCTACACTGTGTTCACTGCATGATTCCATGTTTTGGCACTGATCACCACCTGCACTCATGTATATATCTTTCTACGTAGCACTTTGAATTCTTATTCTCATGTATATATCTCATGTATATCTCATGCATATATCTTTCTACGTAGCCCTTTTAATTCTTATTCTTACTTTTATTTTTTTCATGTCTATTTAAGCGCAATTTATGACAGCATGTTTGCACTGAAGCACCGCAGCAATTTCCTAATGTTGTAAACCTGCTCAACATTTGGCAATAAAACCCATTCTGATTCTGATTCTGATTCTGAGATGAGGAGGCACAAAATTGAAAATTGAGACAAGTCTTGGGAGTGGTGTCATTAAAGCTGCTGGTAGAGTGCTCAAGGCCTGCGCCGACCAGCTGGCTCCTGTGTTCACCAGACTATTCAACCTCTCCCTGACACATGCCTCTGTCCCTCACTGCCTGAAATTGTCAACAATAGTCCCAGTCCCCAAGTCCACCACCATCAGTAGCCTCAGTGACTACAGACCCATCGCACTGACTCCAGTGGTTGCAAAGTGCTTTGAGAAGCTGGTCCTAAAACACATAAATGACTGCCTCCCACCCAGCTTCGACCCCCACCAGTTTGCCTACAAGGCAAATAGGTCCACAGAGGATGCAATTTCCACTGCTCTCCACTCCGCTCTGCATCACCTGGAGAATCCTGGGACATCAGTAAGGATGCTCTTCGTTGATTTCAGCTCAATACTATCATCCAAGACATTCTTATAGACAAGCTGGTAAACTTGGACTCCCCCCCTCCAAGAGCCGAATGAGACTGTTGATGCATTCGTGACTGCCTTGCATGCATTAGCAGAGCACTGTAACTACGGACCGCTCCACGATGAGCTGATAAGAGACAGAATAGTAGTGGGCTTGGCCGACACGAGGCTGTCTGAGCGCATGCAGATGGAAAAAGACTTGGACTTGGATAAAGCTATAAATATGGCCAGGCAGTCAGAAGAAATCAAAAAGCAACAGTCAGCTTTGAGAAGTGAAACAAATGTAATGCATGTAAATGCGAAAACAGTTGACAGAGTGATACAAAAGCACGACAAAACAAAGTTCAACATGTTCAAAAATAAAACTGTCAAAACACAACAGCAATATAGCAAGAGACAAAGTAACAAATGCTACAAGTGCGGAGGCTCTCCACATCCGAAACCTGAGTGCCCAGCAAATGATGCAAAATGTCATTTATGTGGAAAAAAAGGTCACTACCAGCGAGTCTGCAGACAAAGCAAGACAGTGCAAAGTATTGAGGAGGAAGAGGAGCAAGGTTTCTTCCTAGGCTCAGTTTCCAGTGACGGCCAGGCGTGGACAGCCAACATACAAGTGAAAGATGCAAAAATCACTTTCAAACTGGATACTGGAGCAGATGTGACTGTAATAGCTGACTCGGACTTATCAAAGATTTTTGCTAACGAACACAGACCAGTTCTCCAGCAGCCAGAAAAACCTTTGTTAGGCCCTGGAAAAACACCACTGGACGTTGCAGGTTTTACAAAGCTACAGCTCAACTACGGAGCGAAACAGACAACAGAGAAGGTCTATGTTGTAAGAAACCTGAGCACTCCACTGCTAGGCCTGCCCGCCATTACAGCTCTTGGCCTGCTGGTGCGAGTTGACGCGGTTTCAATGGACACTCTGAAGACTACTTACCCTAAACTTTGCAATGGTCTAGGGAAAGTGCAGCGGGCCTATCACATTAAACTCAAACCGAATGCTATGCCGTACTCACTCAAAACTCCGCGAAGGCTTCCTCTGCCTCTGATGGGAAGGGTAAAAGAGGAACTCCAACGAATGGAAGAGCTTGGTGTCATTACCCGAGTTGAGGAACCAACGGATTGGTGTGCCGGCATGGTTGTTGTTCCAAAGAAAAACAGCCCTAGGCTAAGACTTTGCGTAGACTTTACCGGACTAAATGAGTATGTGTGCAGGGAAAAATATGTGCTGCCATCGGTTGAACAAAGTCTCGGAATGCTCGCAGGAGCCAAAGTGTTTAGCAAACTGGATGCCAACATGGGCTTCTGGCAGATTCCCCTGTCCGATGAGTCTGCCAAACTCACCACCTTCATCACACCCTTTGGGCGGTTCCACTTTAACCGCCTACCGTTTGGGATCAACTCAGCGCCCGAACACTTTCAGCGCATGATGGCGGAGGTCATCGAGGGTCTCGAAGGAGTGGTGTGTCACATTGACGATGTGTTGGTGTGGGGACGTAACCATCAGGAGCACGATTCCCGTCTCCATGCTACACTGCAAAGACTGGAAAAAGCAGGCATAACGCTGAATGTTGAAAAATGCGAGCTCTCCCAGAGCAAGGTTGCTTTCTTGGGTCACATCATAGCGGATACAGGAATCAGTCCTGACCCGAAGAAAACGGAGGCAATTACAGAAATGACAGAGCCAACTAATGTGTCAGAGTTGCGCAGTTTTCTGGGCATGGTGAATCAAGTGGGCAAGTTCATCCCCCATTTAGCTGAAAAAGACAAAGCCCTGCGAGATCTTCTTTCCAAAAAGAACGCATGGTATTGGGGAACTGACCAAGTGAGAGCTTTCAAAACATTACGAGATGCCCTGACCTCACCCCCAGTGCTCGCAATGTATGACCCCAACAGAGACATTAAAGTATCAGCAGATGCTTCATCCTATGGTCTCGGAGGTGTTCTTTTGCAGCTGTGGGAAGAAGGATGGCGACCAGTGGCGTATGCATCGAGGTCCCTTTCTCCTACAGAACAACGATACGCACAAGTGGAAAAAGAGGCACTGGCATCTACATGGGCGTGTGAGCGTTTTCGTGATTTCCTGATTGGTAAACATTTTTGTCTTGAAACGGACCACAAACCTCTCGTTTCCTTACTGGGAGGACAAGCTCTGGATCTCTTGCCACCCAGGATCCAGCGATTCAGAATGAGACTCATGCGTTACTCGTACACTGTGCAGTACGCCCCAGGGAAATCGCTCTGGACAGCAGATACTTTGTCCTGCTCACCTCTGAAAAAACCAATGAACCTGTCAGACAAAGAGCTAATGGAAAGCACAGACATATATGTCGACAGTATTGTAGCAAACATGCCTGTCAGTTCATCATATATGCAAACACTGAAGGAACAACTGAAAAGCGACAGTGTGTGTGCTCGCGTCATGGACATGTGCACCGAAGGCTGGCCAGAACATGCAAAACAAGAGCCTTTACTGCGAAATTACTGGCCTGACCGAGCCACGCTCACTGTTGAAGACGGCCTTTTGTTAAAAGACACACGGCTTGTCATTCCTTCAGCAATGAGAAACGAGGTGCTGGAAAAACTACACGAAGGACATCAAGGTGTTGTAAAATGTAAAGCTCGTGCACGCCAAACAGTGTGGTGGCCCGGGCTGAGTCAACAAATCTCTGAGATGGTGCTCAAGTGCAAAACGTGTATTCAAGAAAGACACAATAACAGTGAGCCACTCATGCCAACAGAATACCCTGCCCACCCATGGCAGAGAGTGGGCACAGATCTTTTCGAGCTGGGAGGGAAAACTTACCTTCTCGCTGTTGACTATCACTCTAGATTTGTTGAGATTGCTTTGTTAAACAGGACAAAATCAAACGATGTCATTACTCACCTGAAATCTTTCTTTGCCCGTCACGGCATCCCAGAGGTCCTCATGTCTGATAATGGGCCACAGTATTCAGGTCAAATCTTTACAGACTTTGCAGCAGCATACGGCTTCAAACACATCACAAGCAGTCCCAAGTTTCCGCAAAGTAATGGAGAAGCAGAACGTGCTGTGCAGACTGTAAAAAATCTTCTGAAAAAAGCAGCTGATCCTTATCTAGCTCTTCTTGCCTATAGAGCTACACCACTGCAGTCCGGATACAGCCCTGCAGAGCTTTTAATGGGCAGACGTCTGCGAACCACACTGCCGATGCTTCCATCGCAGCTGGAGCCCACACTGCCGGACAACGCACTGCTCGCTCGAAAGGAAAGGGAGAAGAGGATGATGGACATGGCAAACTTCAACAGGCGCCACCGCGCAAAACCTTTATGCAGCCTGTCCCCAGGAGAGCAAGTTTGGGTGACTGATGTCAAAACTACAGGCACTGTTATCCAAAATCACTCTACACCCCGATCATACACAGTGGAGTTACCACAAGGGACTGTGAGGCGTAATCGTGTGCATTTGATTCCTTTAAGTTCACCTGTGCATGAACCTGCTAATGTGCCTGTGTTGCAGAAGCCTCAAACACCCAGTGTGATCCCTGCTACACCTGTTAACACTGATGTGGTCAGAACCAAGTCAGGGAGGCCAATAGTTAAACCTAAAAAGTTAGATCTGTAAGAAAAAAAAGAAAGGTTGTTGTTATGTAACTGTGTTATAAGGGTTTTGTAGAGCACAGTAAAATAAAGCTAAAAAGAGTTGTTAAGAAAAGAAAAGAACAAGAAAACAAAAACAAAAGGTTAAAAATGTAATGCAGATTGTTTGCCAGATGTTCTTGTATGGCTTTGAAAAAGAGAAGTTCTGTCCTGAGAAAAGGAATATTCTGTTTTTGTTTAAAAGGGGAGATGTGGTGTATTCATAATTGTCTCTGGTACATTTGTTGTATGGGCAGTATGTGTTCACTGTTTGATTGTGTAATTACGTGTTACGCACTGGCAATGCATGCTGGTAGATGGTAATACAGGAAGAAAAGAGATGGTCTTACCGCACACAGTGGTCCCGCGTACTTATTCAGATTCAGAGTAAGAATCACACAGTCCACAAACACATCAGCTCTAGTGAAGAAAGCCCAGCAGCGCCTCCATTTCTTGAGGGTGCTGAGATGGAACAGGCTGCAGACTGACCTCCTAGTGTCCTTCTACCGTGCCACTATAGAGAGTGTGCTGGTGCACGCCATCCCTGTGTGGTACGCTGGTTGCACAACAGCTGACAAGAAGAGACTACAGAGGGTCATCAGAACTGCAGAGAAGGTGATCGGCTGTCCACTCCCCTCCCTGGACTTAATTGCCAGCTCAAGATGTCTCTCCAGAGCCAGGGCAATTATAAAGGACCACCTCCATCCTAACCACCACCTCTTCAACATCCTGCCCTCTGGAAAAAGGCTCAGATCCATCAGGTGCAAAACCAACAGACTAAAGAACAACTTCTTCCCGTGGGCTGTCAGAACTCTTAATGCAAACTAAGAGTGTGTAAAGACTTCCCCAACACATCCACCCTGACACTGCTGTTGATCATCTATGTGCAATATCTCAGTCTTTCCATGTTCTGTGCAATATTTTTGGCTCATGTGCAATTATTTTGGTCCCAGTCTGTTTCAATGTTTCCTACACATACACCATGTATATAGTTCCACTCACATATGTATACATATACACTGTTTTTTATTTTATTCTATTTATTTAATTATTTATTTATTTTCCGCCTTCGTTGTATATTGGTTTCTCTTCTTACTTTAGCACCTTTGTGGTTCAGCTACCCAATTTCGCTGTGCAAGAAACTGCACAATGACAATAAAAAGCTCTAAGTCTAAGTCTCTAAGTCTCTAACAGGTGACTGTGCAAATACTGGAAAACTGAGGACCTCTGGCGGACAAAAGGAATAATACACAAAAAAGTGCTCAGACATAAACTGTGAGAGTTTAAAATTTGTTCTGCAAAAATAGAATTTCACCAAATTAATAGAAATGCATATTTTCCAGATTACATTACTATAAAAAAGAATATTCAAGATATTGATTCAGATTCTATTTAATCATCATGAAAGACATGTTATAAAACTCATACTGGACTTTTGACACTGCACATATTTCACTTACACAAACTATAAAGGCATTAAAGGCATTTAACAACAGTCATATTATAAGAGAGGATTAAGACTTGAATACACATCTTCTATCAGATTAAAATAACAACAGCGTGAAACACAAAAACTGTTAACGTTGCTTTAAAGTTCTCATCTAGTTTATATTTACCTATAAAACCAGATGAGATTACATTGATAATATAACAGCAGTTTTCTCTGCTGAGTTGATGTTGCTGATCAGTGGCTGGACGACAAAAACAAAACATAATCAGAATCAGAAAAATGTATTAATCCCTAAAGAAATGATGTGGTTACACAATGATAATAACATCATAAATGTTGCTTTGGCTCATTGACCTCAGGTATTTGAATTTCTCCACCTATATTACCTCTACTCCCTGAAGCATCTCTGTTAAACCTGTCTCCCTCTCATTCACACAACTTCTCTCCAGAACACTCCTCCACTGCTACAGGCCGTCTTTCACCTGTTTCTTAATGTTGTCCACAAACATAATAGACCAGAGACTCCTGCCTGACCTCAACTGTCAACCTACCCATCATCATAAAAATGAGAACAAAATAAAGAGCATAGATTCCTTTCAGTACTTTGGATTTCTTTTCTTTTGACAGAGGAAAAATTCAAAATAAGATGAACAGTAAAAACAGGTAATAAATAATAAAAATAGAAGCTAAGGAAGATCTTCAGAACACAAATTTGAAACTCAAATACAACTCAAAACTCTAGGACCATGGCACTGAATCCTGTGTGCTGTTCAATAGTCTAGCAATAGCAATAGTTTTAGTTGTATGTTTTCTATCCAGCCTTCTCTTAGAGCAACTGCTCATATCCATAGCAAAGAACTCCTGGTACCAATTATATTTTCATTTAAAAAAAGGAAAAATAAGTGTATTATAATGTAGCTGGGCACTGTCCCAAAAACTGGTGTTTCTTTAAATCTGTTGGACCCATAAACAATATTCAAGAATTGTCTTTCCATTAAATGCAAATTCTTTTTTTTTCAACAGCTTGAACTATGTTATTTTAAAATTGACAGTAGAGCAGAAGTCACTGCATCATTTCATCATCAACACGAATCTGAAAAAAGCTGTCTGATATATAGATAAAATAATAACAAACAAACAAACATATCACTAAACAAAACACCTTATCTTGGTTTTCTAGGTGTTGCTGATGGTGACATAGGAAACTTCAGGATCCACCTAAACAATGAAGAGAAAAACATGCTGACTCCTCAGTAATATCCATCCATCCACTTATCCTTTTTAGTGTCGCGGGGGTGCTGGAGCCTATCCCAGCTGTCATAAGGCGAGAGGTGGGGTTCACCCTGGACAGGTCGCCAGTCTGTCGCAGGGCCAACACACAGAGACAGACAACCATTCGCACTCACATTCACTCCTGCATTCACACCTATGGGCAATTTAGATTTTTCAATTGACCTATACCTTTAGAAGTGCTTGTATGAATGGGTGAATGAGGCATGTTGTTTAAATGGCCTGCATTTGTATAGCGCTTTTCTAGTCCCTAAGGACCCCAAAGCGCTTCACACTACATTCAGGCATTCACCCATTCACACACACATTCACACACTGGCGATGGCAAGCTACATTGTAGCCACAGCTGCCCTGGGGCGCACTGACAGAGGCGAGGCTGCCGGACACTGGCGCCACCGGGCCCTCTGACCACCACCAGTAGGCAAACATGGGGTTAGTATCTTGCCCAAGGATATTTGGCATGCAGCCAGGAGGCAGCCTGGGATTGAACCACCGTCCTTCTGATTAGTGGCTGACCTGCTCTGCCACCTGAGCTACAGCCACCCCTACAGTGCCCCTACAGTAGTCAAAGCACTGGGAGAGTAGAAAATTGCTATATAAGAATCAGTCCATTTACCAATAAAAAAAAAACACTGCAAAACACACAAAACAAAATAGAAATAAGAAAAATGGTAACAGACATAGGAAAAAAAACGTAAATAGGAAAAACGAAAACAGAAATAGGAAAAAACAGATTTCCAAAAGCAAAGGGAAGTGTTTCTGGGGAGACAATAACCCGACGGACCAGTTGCAGGGACGCAAAACATGCTAGGTGTGTTTTATCATGATTCATATAATACTGATGATGGATTTTTAGGCTAATAGTTAGGCTAACACATATACCACTCATCTTTTCTTTCCTCACAAAACCGATAAATCCTCCACTTCTTTTAAGTGTCTCCCAGCGCAATTCTTAGCATATTTTGGTTCCTGCAACTGGTCCGTCGGGTTATTGTCTCCCCAGAAACACGTTGTGCTTTTGGAAATCCGTTTTTTCCTATATCCGTTGTCGTTTTTCCTCTTTTTGTTGTGTTTTGTGTGCTTTTGCAGCATTTTTCTTATTGCTGGTGTTTTCTTAAGTTGCAGTGGCCTCTCAGGGCCACCGTACAACTGAGTTCCTAGTCTCCACTATGGCCTAATCTCCTCATGTGTATTTAAAGCCCCAGTTTGCTTCTGTTCTTTGTTATGTTCTATGTTCCTTAGAGGCTAGTTTGTGACTTCCAGATTTTTAGTGTTGCCTGAATTATTTTGTGTTTTGCATTTTGGCCTGCTAAGGTCAGCAATAAAGCTGCTTTTTAAGTTTAACATGGATTTGAGTTCTGCACTTGGATCCTACTTTGCCAACAGCTATCCTTGAAAATATGTCTCACTGTAATGCAACATAAACAACTCTTCATTCATCACTTTAATTTCTCAGAAATGGTGTCTCAAGATATTGCATTTGTGTTTTGACCTCTTACTTCAGGTTTTACGATTCATGGTGTGGTCTACTGATTTTATTTTTGGCCTAACTTTCTTATCTTTTGGATGCTTTTTCAGTTAGTGTCATGCATTTACAATTTTTTAGAGAATAAGAAGAAGTGTTTTTAACTCTAGGTGTAGTGGGTGATCTCACCGAGTTCTGATTGGTTTGAGTCTCTGCAGGGTTTGAACTCAGTCCCTGAAAAACAGACAATAGTGCGGTTACATCTGGTGGAAAAGCATTTCTATGAAGGCAGTTTAGTTCTTGTTAACACTCCCTCAAAGATGAGCGGTTTATTTAATTGTCTTTTTAGTGGCAGATATAGGAATATTTAATTATATGTTTCAAAACTCACAGGATTTTCATTCTTCTGCATTTTGTTTCCTGGAAAGACAAAAACAGTCAACTCTAACATTCATAGAACAACTTACAAATGTTGTATCTGTAAATGTTCTCACCTTTCATTCTTTTCCTTATGATGAGACACACAGCTGTTATCAGCAGTGCGACCAAACCAATAGCTCCATTGATGTACCACGAAATAGCTGCGATAAAGCAGACAAAACAAATTTGAAACATTTTTGCATGTTAATGTTTGAAAAACGTTTCACACCATTTAACAGCCATGATACTCAAGTGAACAATGTTTCCTGCCAAAACCACACCATCATATCAAATGTTACATCTTATGTTTCCTATAGGATAGGTAAGTGATTTTCTGTCATCAAAATGTAAATAATATTCATTAGGAAAAAAGATGTAAACTAAAGTATGAACTCTCCTTAAAACTCTAAAAGAAAACGTGTTTTTCCTGCTTAATCATCATAATCTTACGTGATTTTGAAGGATTGCTGATTGTGTTTGGTTCTGATTTTGTGCTGCTTTCAGTTTTTCTCGCTGGTTCCTTTGTTGTGTTTGCTTCAGCTGAATAAATGACAAAACCAAACCAAAAAGTGTGTCATTATTTCACAAGTTGTTAATGAAAAAAAGATCTTAAAAATGTAAAATCTATCAAACTAATATTTGAGGTCATCTTAAACAGTTGATCGTGAGCTCACCTGTTTCCTCACCTGAGGGCTGAGGGCTGAAGGTAAATGGCTGCACTCTTCCTGTGTCTGTATCAGTCACCTCACACTTCACTGTGTTGTATCCTGCTCAGTAAATAGGGTAATACTTTATAACAGAGAGAGAACATTTCACCTCAATAATCAATCTGTCTGGTTTAGTTGTGGCCTTTTCACCGATCTGTCGAAGGTTGATCAGCTGTGCTGTTAGTTTCTTGAAATAAAAAAACATTTAGTACCATCACAGTTATTCTGGTCATCACATTTAGACGAGGCTGAATGACGTCATCAACAATCTTCATTGAAGAAAACCAATAAAAAAACATTAGAATACAGCACTTTTTACAATAAGAGTGAAAATCAATTTAGAAACAACTTTATAAACATGCTTCCCTGAAACAGCAGATCATGCTCAGCTGTCTTATTCATGTTATTGGTAAGTGATTGTAATAATATTGATACGATTATTATTTCACTGCTATAAAAATGTTTCCTCTATCCTTACCTCCAATCTGAATCATCAGCATCAGACATAAAAACATTTGAATCCATCTGAATTCATCCATTCTGCTTCTCTGTCTCACTTCGTTCTTGTTCTCAGTCTCAACTGTCACAGTCTCTGAACTGATGACCCTTCAGGACGGTTTGTACTTCCTGTCATTTGTCATGTTTCACCACAAATTTAGCAATTTTTAGTCGTCTCTCATTTATGTTGATGATAATGTTACACAGCTGGAGTAAATCAGCTTTTCTGAAACATTTTTTCTAAAGGAAATTTATATGAAGACTTGGCAGGTTCATATTTTTGTCATTCTCACAGTTGATTTGTGACATTGATGTGTTTGACATTGAAAAAAAAAAAATGAATAAAGAAGTCGAATGTGAGATATTTTTTGGAATAATGCAGCTCCCCTTTTTTAAATATTTTAAATCAGAAGGTGCATGACAGTTAATGTGTCAGACTCAATGAATTGATGAATTGATTTTACAACTGCAGGTACAGGAAATATAGCAGATAATGCTATTGGAGTGAAACCCAACAGTTCCTCACCGTTAATCTTAAGTAATTTCCCCCTGATGAGGTCGAGAGGAAGTGTGTTCGTTACAATGTGGTGTGCTCATTTTACTGTTTTTTTAAGAATCTGCTGTTACAAGTGAAAATCTAAAAAAATTAAGGGAAGGTAAGGCCCCCAAATGTTTTGGGTTCGTAGCGACACTCTTGGTTTCTGACAGAAAACGGTAAGTGGTGAGAATAGAGGCTGTGGTTCAGGGGTTATCAGCAGTAGCATTTAACAATAATCTGTGAAATTGGTAAATAAGTATGCTCATTAATATGTTATATATAATATATTAATATGCTCATCAATATGCTCTAGTGTTTAAAACCCTAGAGTTCAGCAAATTAAATTCAACAAATATATCACGAACACCTTATTTGTGATAACCAGTGTTTCAGTCACAGGCCTGTCGGTATTATTCAAGTTACACAGTGGATTTTTTTCTTTTGGCTAAATACAAAATAAGAACAGTAAAAACAGGACACCCAAAATCAAAATCCAGCTTGACGCAAGGAAGATAAGATTAGTTAGGGAAACTATCACAGCAAAGGCAGTAAACTAAAAAGGGCAAAGGGAAGACAAGACACAAATTGGGAGGCAGCAACCGGTGAAGGTAAATACACCCAGCTCAAGGCAATCACGGCAGAGTTGGCAAAGGTGTTAGTAAAGCTACCAAGAAATGAAAGAAAACTAACCAAAATAAAATAGGAAATGAAAAAAGACAAATAAATCTAGAGACCAGACAAACACCTAATGAGCCAGGCATTCATTTAGAGCAAAACTAGTTGTGGGCAGATAACAAATGAATAGAAAAACATTTTATCTCCAGATGACATTATTGTAAGCAATAAGAAGGAAGAAACTGATACAGATTTAATGGTATTTAACGGTCAATAAACTCATGCTACAAAACCCATAACGGTCATTTAGAAATCTAAAACAAACAAAAGCCGAGCGCTACCCCCAACTCGCTAATTGAATAAACAAGGGAAAAAAATGATAGAAAATAATAAGGCAGTTCTCTCTTTCTGCTTCAGTGCTTAGTTAAAAGTCAAAGTATCAACACACTAAATACAAAACTTGGCAGTTCTCTGAAATCACACACCCAGATCTGTCATAGATGGTTTGGAGGCCAAGGACGGGCCTGCTGCTGCTGTCAGCTACTGCCGGGGAGACTGCTGGAGAGGATTTTTAAAACAGCCACTTGATGATGGAACCAATCAGCAGCTGCCAGCAAAATCCAGCCACTGTGATTCAAAAGATGGCCAGAGCCGTAACAATAGGATTAAATCTATTAAACTAGATAAGATTATACTGATAATACAACAGCAGTTTTTTTCTGCTGAGCTGATGTTGTGGATCAGTGGTATCTGACAGAAACACCAGAGCCTCCAGTGCTTTCATACTTTATTGAAACATCATCTTTATCATAATGTACCTGTGAAAAACAAGCAAAAAACCCAAAACCAAATGTATCAGATTGTGAGACAAATAAATTGGCATTGTGTTTATTATTACCTGTGGTTTCAGTTATATTCTTTCCATTAGTTCTTAGTTTTCTTTTCTTTTGTGTTTTTGAGTGTTAGGTTGAAATTGTTAAATGTTACCATTATTGTACTGCCAAGGTCTCCCCTTCCATCCATCCATCCATCCGTTCGCTTCCACTTATCCTTCTTAGGGTCGCGGGGGGTGCTGGAGCCTCTCCCAGCTGTCATAGGGCGAGAGGCGGGGTACACCCTGGACAGGTCGCCAGTCTGTCGCAGGGCCAACACACAAAGACATCATTCGTGCTCACATTCACACCTATGGGCACTTTGGATTAATCAATTAACCTATCCCCACAAGCTGACAGAGGCGAGGCTGCCGGACACTGGCGCCACCGGGCCCTCTGACCACCACCAGTAGGCAACAGGTGAAGTGTCTTGCCCAAGGACACAACGACCGAGACTGTCGGAGCCGGGGCTCAAACCGGCAACCTTCCGATTACAAGACAAACTGCCAACTCTTGAGCCACGATCGCCCCAAAATTATAAACACAACAAAAGCTATTTTGCCCAAACACCTGAAATACATCTAATTAATATTTTAGCTATTTTTAGTTGTTTTAAACAGCTGATCGTGAGCTCACCTGTTTCCTCATCTGAGGTCTGACAGCTAAAGGTAAACAGCTGCACACTTCCTGTGTTAGCATCAGTCACGTCACACTTCATTTTCTCATATCTTGATGGATAGATATAGTGAGACTTCCAACGGGTCACAGTAGTGGAGCAGTCAGTCTGTGAGGTCAGTATTTCTTTGTCATCTTTGTTCATATCTTGACGTTTAATCAGCCAATTCACGGTGTGATGACACTGTCCATATGTCACCACAGAGCAGTTTACAGTTTTTCTCAGTTGCTTTGGTGCATTTCTCACAACAGAATTGATCTCTGCACCACTACTAAGGCTCTTCTCAAAACAATTGGTGCAAACTGCAAAACATGGTGGATAACTCGCAAAAGTGAGTCACCTCATCAAAAAGAAAAGTCAGTTGCTCAAAATAAGTAGTCAATGCTTCAAAAGCAAGTCCCTTAATCAAAACAGATAATATATTCATCAAAAGCAAGTACTTATATCAAAGTGTCAGGGCTGTCACAATTACAAGTCATTACACCAGCACCTTTGGTCACAAAATCAAATGGTTTGAACAGGTTCTCATTGTGACGGATTTCTTTGTAGGTGCTTCCCAATGACTAATAATAAAAAGATTAACCTGAGACAGATGAACCAGAGCGTTTAGAGTTTGTATTTCTCCTAATTTGTACTGTAGGCATGAATAAAGACCAACTTCCTCAAATGTGAGCTTCTTAATAACCAGAGAACAGTTCGCTGTAACACTCAGTCTGTCTGATTTGACTTTGTCTGTCCAAGTGTGATCAGCTCTACTGTTGTTTTGTGTCTTGAAACAAATGTCCACTCAGTACTGTCACAGTTATTCTGCTCATCTATCACATTTAGACAAGGCAGAGTGACGTCATCTCCAACTTTCATAAAAATGGATATTTCAGTTTCAGATACTGTTGAGAAGATTGATGAGAAATATGAAAGATAAATTAGAATGCAGCAGTTTTACAATCAGAGCGAAGATTTTAGACTCGGGTCTGTAAACATGTCCCATATTTCCCTAAAACAACAGTACATGCTCAGCTTTCTTATTTACTGTAAAGTTTATTGACCATAGTAATACTGATAATATTTAGTTTTGTTGCTAATAAAATGTTTCCTGTATCCTTACCTGGAATCAGAATCATCAGCATCAGAGATAAAAACATTTGAATCCATCTGAATTCATCCATCGTGCTTCTCTGCCTCACGTCTTTCTTGTTGTCGATCTCAACCGTCACAGTCTCTGAACTGATGACTCTTTTTACTTCCTGTCATTAGTCAGATCTCACTTCCTCACTGCAACTTTAGTCATTTGTAGTTCTTTCTTCTTGTTGGTATTGAGTATGTGAGCTTTCTCTGAAATTGATGAATACATTTAAATATTAAACAAAGATGACACAAATGAACACAAAATGCAATTCCTAAATGAAGTTGTTTATTATTAAGAGGGGAAAAACCTATATGGCCCTGTGTTAGACCAAGTTAAATGTGCGACAGTGTCAAAGTGCTATAGACAAGGGTGCAGGGATCAGGTCTCCAGGGAATCTGCGGGGAAAAGCAGGGGGAACACACTCACTCTCCTTCTGTCTCTCTTGGCGTCTCACCAGTCTCTCACTCCTCTCTCGTACCAGAATTTCTGTAAGGAACAAGGGCAGGTCCAGGGTGTCTGTACACAGGGAAACGACGTGTTAGCACAAGATTCAAAATCCAAGAGAACTAGATTACTAGTGTCCTAGCCAGGACTTCACTAACATGAGTCAAGCAACAATACAGCAAAGAGCAGTCTAACTTCTTCCCGTAAGTAGAGGCCGGTTAATGAGACGCAGGTGTTCACCATCTCCCAGGTATGTAGGCCAAAGGCGGGAGCCCACAATGGCCTCCGCCCAGGCGATAGAGGGAGAGAAAAGGAGAGAAAAACAATACCAAAGCCCACTTGTAGCAGAATATTTCTCAGGCAGACGGTGACACTATAGTTTTTAAACATAACAAAAATCAGACGACGACTGGTTTGATTTAACTGTGGTGATGTTTAGATTGCTCGAGTTGAAAAACGTGTTGCCGTCCAGTTTGTGTGAAGTCAGCATTACAAAGAAAATGCAACAACCTATTAACAAAAAGTCCTTATATTTACTGTGATAGTTGACCTGCTGCACTCTTGGTCTTAAAGCAAATTAGTGTTGTTTTAAGCTTTAGAAAATGAGAAACAGTAATGTTAAATATATATGTATCACAATGGAGTGGACTTTGAGAGATAGTTTTATCTACTCTGCAGCATAAGCTGAAAAACCAAGGCAGGATCCAGGTTCAGATGGGTTGCACAGATTCACACGAGACCCACTACAATCTGGTAAACAGGTATTGCAGTCAGGCACCACTGAACAGCAGGGTAATGTGTGCAGGCATAAGATGCCAGAACAACAGGGATTTCTATCTTTTGTGCCAGGCTTAGAATCAGTCATTTAGAGACGCTGCTATGTTGAATTTAACCCAGTTAACCCCCAGATGTGGTGAGGCAAAGACACGATACTAACTCTGGGCTGTTAACGTGTGATCTTAATTTGATATTCGTAGTGAAGAATGTATTCAGTACAATGTTTTACAAGACATTTATTCATCTGTGCTTGTATTCAAGTTTACAGCAAATCATCTGAGAAATGCCTTTGAACTGGTGCCTGTTTCTGGGCTTTTCTTTTGTCACAAACTGCTCACAAAGAAGGACGAATGCTTTAGGAAACAAAAGCTTTGGAATGTATTCTGCAAGTACAGGTCAAACGTAATAGCCTCATTGTTTTATAGCAATGCTGAATTAACTTATGTCACTGCAGGACAGTGCAGCCAGTGGGGCTGATTGTTATAGTCACTGTGCACGACAAGAAAGCATTTGACATGGTGAACTGCTGCCACGGTTTTAGAGAGACGTCTGTTTGTTATTAGAAGTAGTTGTTCTGTTTAATTTGGGGTTTTTCTCCTTTGCTTCTGCGTAGAAGACGACCAATCTGCACATCGAGAAGCTGTCCTGTCTTCAGCTAGGAGTCCTTCTCCAGCTGCTGCACATGCTAACAGGCAAAACATCAGGGAGTAATACAAGCTTTTAATGCTTATGTGAACCACAGGCGTGCTTATAATGTATCAACCTGCAGTGAGACTGTAAAAGCAAAATCTTTCTTGATTTAATTTTCATTGCACAAATAATAACAGATTCAGGAATGTATTCAAGGAAGAGACTGGCAAAGAAAGAGTGGGATAGTCAGGGAGCTGAAGGAAGGAGTACTAAAAGGCTAGGTGCACAGCAAAGAGAGCGGTGTCACTGGCACAGGAAAAGGCTTGTAGTGAGTTGTATGTGAGGCTGGACACTAAGGAGAAAATGATTTTTAATGAATGGCAAGGCACATAAATTGTGCTGGAAGAGAGTAACCAAGTATAGAGATGGAAATGTGCTAATGTGAAGAAAGTGTGTTGAGAAGGGAGAAGGAGTACTTTGGACGAAAATTGAATTAGAGAAGGAAGTGAGGCAACTCTGAAGAGGATGGAGACGGGAGGCATAGAGAGGGTAGGAGTGAAGGCTATGATAAGGTGCGAAGAGAGTAACTGTGGTGCTGCATAAGAAAGTCCTGAGGGGCAGAGAAGTATGTGATGGGTTGAGATTACATCAGAGAGAGGCTCTGAGCCCCTTCTTGTTTGCACTGGTGATGGAGAGGCTGACAGATGAGATCAGGCAAGAGTCTCCGTGGATGATGTTTTCAGACAACCACAGAAAGGATTTGTGGATGTAGTGAAGGTGGACATGCAGGGGGTTGGTGTGACTGAGGAGGATGCTAGAAATAGAGAGATGGAGGCGGATGATCCACTGTAGCGACCTCTAAAGGGAGCAGCCGAAAGAAGAAGAAGCACAAATAATTCTAATCATGCTTTTCTTTTATTCTCAGTACTAAGCTATGTAAAGGAAGTCAAGGTTGTTTCCTCCTACAATCACTTTGGTCATGCTGTTCTTACAAGTGTGGAGGTGCCAGATGGTTTAGACTTGTTTAGATTGGTGCTCTGTCTCCCTTTATCCAAACTAAAACTTTGATGAGGTTTTTTATCTTCACTAAACACTTTTTTGCTTTGTGTTTATTATTGTGCTACTGCAAGTATTTCATATATTAGTCAGTTGATTGTTACTGTAGGGCAGCTCTAGGACAATCCCTGATGTGATGTAGCTTGCTTTTATCCAGCAGATACGACATCTCATGAGGAGGTTCGAACCCTGTACCCTGACCCTCCTGCTGACGCACAAAGTCTGGACATCCAGCAGCAGGCCCTTCTACGTGAACAACAGCACAACAGTTTCTATTTCTTTTAATATTGGAAGTCAGTTATTCATTAATGAATACAAATGGTGACTGAAGTTATTTAGACAGGACATTAAACAATAAACTTCCAATAAATTATGAACAATGTGTGACTGAATGTGTTCAGTGAAAGACTTTGAAAATATCGCAGCATAAAACCAGTGTAAAAGTACTCAGACTACTTTTGGGGGTATTTATTTGATGATGCAACCAGAAAATGTGCAGGCTTGTGAGTTTAACATTTTCAACACTGGAGAAGAAGTACATGTACACAGACTAGCTAATGACAAACATTTTTTTTTAAATTAACCTTTATTTAAACAGGTTGTTCATTTTTCTGAGCTTATCTGGTGTCCAGTTTCGGTGGCAGTAGCATAAGCAGAGAAGACCCAGACCTTACTCTCCCGAGCCAGCTCCTCCATTATTTGGGGGACACTGAGGCATTCTCTGCTGAGTGCTGTGATCTCCCCAACATGTCCTGGGTGTGTCCTGTCTGTCCTGGTGGGACATGCCTGGAACATCTCACCCAGGAGGCGTTCAAGAGGCACCCTTGTCAGATGCCTGAACCTCCTCAACTGGCTCGTTTAGATGTAGAGGAGTAGCAGTTAACTCGGAATGAGACAGACAGCACCTACTGCTGGGGTGGGCCTACAGGAGGGAGAGCTCATGTCGTCTCTTCAGGACACATCACTGGACCCCAAGAAGCTCTCCCCGGAGCTCCCTTTGGCTGCTGGGGTCGGCATACGTTCAACTTTAAAATCACTCTTGGTTCTTGGCTAGCTTTGTGTTAGCATCCTTTGTGTACTGATGCTTGCAAGAAGCTAAAGTTGCTTTGGCAGAATTTTCTTTCTCATATATGCACACATAAGGAGAGAGATGTTTTATAAGCTTTAGTCATCACCGTGCACTTTTCCTGATTCACACAAAATACAGCAATCTGGCACCTTCCCACAGGGTCTTGCACGAGTATTAAACATGTTCATTTGTGCTTTGGACTGTCACCAGATTTCTTCTAGAAGTTTCTTGCCAGTCAGCAACTATCTTGGCAACACCACTTGAGTTTGTGTGTTGCATGCTAACATCCTTATCATATGTGTAATAATACTAAAGCTTCATCTTATGCACACACAAAAAACAAATATGGCTCCTTCGTGCAGGGTTTTCTGGTATGTTCATTTATGCTTCCCAATTTAAAAAAAAAAAAAAAAAAAAAAAAAAAGACAAAGCAAAGTTCTTGCTTCTCAGCCACTGCGGCCACATCCTCACCGTTTTTTAGGCAGTTATATAAACATACTGTGAGTGAGTCATAAGCTTAAATACAATAGTTGAAGGAACAAAAACTTAATGTTTAAAAATACCAGTCAAATCTGATTAAAGTAAATAATAAGTATACAATGTAGTTTTAAGACTTCTCAATGTTTCGTAACATTAATGTTCTATGAACTCGTGAGTCCAGAAATCTGAATGTCATGAAAAGTATTTATTATTCGTGTATTATTATTTTACAATACAAGGTTGTTTTTTTCCTGATACTTCATGCAAACCACATTTCTCCAGGCCTGTCCTAATCAGCTTACTCAGTATCACTAGATCCAATGCTGCTCCTCCAGCAGAGCACACAAAAGTAGGAGAGACCAGAGATGCCATGGCTTAGTTAGGAGACTGTTTGCTTCAAGGCCACTAGAGGGTGCTGCCATAAAACTACAATAAATGAATTGACCTTTTGACCTGCTCACACTCTTTTATGCAAAACCCTGCTGATGACACACACAGACACACACACACACACACACAGATTCTAGGTCTGACCAACCGTCTCCACCGTGGGCAAAAAGATGACAGTCAATAAAATTCTAAAATTTTATTTATAAACACAATGAATAGTAGTTAAAAGTCCAGTGTCCCATTTAGGTACAAAGTAAAAACACACAGTCCAAGGCCAGAGCCAGCTATGCCACAAAGCCAGTTGCACTCCACACGTTGTTCACTTCAACAGGGGTAGCAATTGTCCTCTGAGACCCACCACCCTGTAAGTAGAAAGCCTGCACAGAGCGACAAAATAAGACAATTCACTATATAATTCACAGCCCATCCATCCCAAACATATCAGATCATTAGAGGTTTTGTCACATTACATACCTGCACTGAGAGACAAAATAACACAGCAGTGTTTGTAATGTGGGCTATAAGTAGACTAGCATATCAGTGCAATCAATTACACCTGCCTCCAATTAGTCCAGCCCTTTTACAGTCATTGACTGGGTGAGAAAACACGAGCAAATCAACCCAAGAGACAAGCAGGAAGACTCTCTGAAGGCTCCTGTGGCTGCACAGGCAGTCTTACAATTACGAGGTTGGAGAGTTGTTGTTTCAAAATGTTCACACTGATTTCACATGCTCATTAACTCACAACCAGCTGACCATATATATTTCTGCTGCTGAGCTGCTTTTTGATGGAGATTTTCTGAATTTATTTTGCTACCATAAGAGCAGACTCCATGCTGAA
The DNA here is from genome assembly GCF_041146795.1 of Maylandia zebra. Taxonomy (NCBI): domain Eukaryota; kingdom Metazoa; phylum Chordata; class Actinopteri; order Cichliformes; family Cichlidae; genus Maylandia; species Maylandia zebra. Next base: position 17,768,387 of record NC_135182.1, on the reverse strand, counting down.
AGCATGTGCACTGTCACTTGCAATGAGTGGCACTAATGACGCTAAATTTAATTACAGGTCATGGACAGCCTTCATAAATGCTCATATTACTCACCCACACTGAATTCCAGCACAGGTTCATCTGGGTCCTGACTATTTCCTGCAAAGTAACACAAACGTCATCAGAACATTAAGTCAGAGAAACAACATTTGGAGCTTTTGTACATGATAAATTATACTGCAGTAGTAAAACAAAGTCAAGCAGCAGTACATTTATTAAAATCACCTTCAGCTGTAATATTTAAACTGATTTAGTGTCAATTTAGATTATGTTTAGATTAAAATGAAACTAGTACCCTTGTAATGTCTTTTTAAATTAGAGGTAAATATTTGTATATTTTTTACATAATATAATTATATTTACTGGATTTTCTCTCTATTGTAGTTTAGTATTATAGTTATTACTTGTTTTTTATTGACTTGTCTTGTTTTTACAATGATTTGCTCTGAATGCAGCCTTTAAAGAAAAGACTATCTGTTCAGTAACTATCCATCAGACTGGGTCCATGTTACCAGCCAAATGGGTAATAATTAAAGTAAGTTTTGAATTACGTATATTTGGGTGTTTAGGTGACACTTTTGCAAAAAATATATATAATTAGGTTTAAAAGAACTAAACATGTATGTATTTAAAAACAATAAGTGTGTTAGAATTACTACAGCAACAGGTTGTAGCTCACTGTACTATTTTTGAGCACAACTTTGGTGCTTTTGCCTCATTTTTAAATCAGTGATCCCAGTAGCACAGTCTAAGCAGAGACCTCAGTGCTTGGCAAACAATCAATAGAATCAATATAATTATTAAAAAGAAACAAAATAAATGCCAACCATATAAAAAAAAACATAAACTTAAGGAAAAAACTAAACTTGATTTTGTGTCTTTAGGCTATTGTTAACAGCAAGCATGAGGTTAGTGCATATGTATTATTATTGGAAAGATTACTGCAAAGAAAAAAAGGTTGAACCAGGAGGGGGCGATATTGCTCTTCTTACCATGAGTTACATGCAGGCTATTACTTACCATGTCACTCACATTTATTTCACAAAACAGCTGAACCCACTTAATTCGATTTAATTGTATTTATGCAGAGCTGAATCACAACAACAGTCTCCTCGAGGTGGTATAGATTGTAAGGTAGAAAGTCTACAATTAAAAAGAAAAAACCTCAATACAGTGGGAAGGAACAACTCACTTTTAACAGGAAGCACCCTCTGGCAGAACCACGGTCAGGGAGGGGCAGCCCGCTGCGACCCTTTGGGGATGAGGAGACGAAAAAGGGGACAAAAGACACACTGTGGACGAGAGCCAGAGATGAACAAGAACTAATTATTGAATGCAGAGAGGTGTATAAACACATGGTGGGAATCCCCCAGCAGGGTAGTCCCAGGGTAACTAAGGGAGGATTCATGGTCACCTGATTCAGCCCTAGCTATATGCGTTGGCAAAAAGGTAACTTTGAAACTTAATCTTAAAAGTAGAGATAGTGTCCGTCTCCTGCATTCAAACTGGGAGCTGGTTCCACAGAAGGATGATCCCCTTCTACTTCTAAATATCCTAAAAACCACAAGGAAGCCCACAGTCTGAGAGCAAACTATCAAACTACGAGGTCTTTAAAATAAGATGATTATTCAAGACCTCATGTGTGATGGGAAGGATTCTAAATTTGATGCTGGACCCACAAATCATAAAAGAGAAACACTAACTCACACACACCAGAAAGTGCCAAGAATTATAATTATATGTAATTTAGTTTTGCGTTCCTTTATAATGCTTTCAACTATACAAATAAGACACTTCATGGGGGCGCCTGAGCCTTGTAGACACAACAAATACTGAACAAACCTCATGCGCCCTGTTGTTGACAAAACGATAAAAATGAATGTGTACTTCTGTCTTATTTAGGTCATTTTTGTAGTTTTTGTAGACAGACTACTGTAATTTCTCAATAAAATGTCGCTTATTATCGCTCACTCTCAAGAACAAAAACGTGAGTAATTTCCCAGTAGCTCACCATATTTGGGATCTTCTAACATCCACACTTCATGTTTAAACGGTGGTGCGGAGGCGGTGTACCGTCGCAGGCCGGATGTAGCATTCAGCGCGGTGTGCCTTTTTTTCAGTTGCTAAGCAACAGATTTGTCCCGCCCCTTTCGTTATGACGGGGCGGGCCAGTCCTTTGACTGGTGACGTTACAAAGAAACGTCAGGTGACGTTACAAAGAAACCTTAAACCGACCTTATATATAGACCTGGCTGTTCAGTTGAAACGCATTCACACAGCGGGACAGCAGCGCTTTAAACGTTCAAACACGGAGTTTAACACAAAACAACATTTTAGACATAAAAAACAAAAAAGTGAAATGGCAAGCTCGAACTGTAACACAATGACAAATGATGAAACAGTTCAGACCAATGGGGATAATTCTACAGTACATGCTTTGGTATCCCTCTTGAATAACTTGTTCAGTAGTTTTTCGATCAAGCAGTGGGGAGAGCTTATCTCAGGCTATCCGGATTGCTTCACCGCTAAGCGGCTTGTAGGTTTTGTAGAGGACGTAATGGACCTGTGTGCACAGTCAGTAGCAGTATCACCACTGAGGTCTTCCCAGAACGCCCCTGTACATGAAAACTGTTCTGTCCACACCACTACTGGCAAAACGGTTTTGTCACGTGTGAAATTTTTGGACGATTCTGCTGAGCAGGAGTTTGATACAGCACAGAATATAGATGCTAACAGCCAAGAAACAGCTAACACAGAAGAAAGCTGTCAAAATGCTGACCAACACAGTGCTGCAAAAGCAGAAAACAATCCAATTCCAGATCCCCAGCAGCAGAAATCCTGTGTTGAACATGAAGCCAGCATCCCACCGTTAACAAACGTAAGTCAAACGGAGTCATATAAAAAGATACAGCATCACAGATCTTCTGTAGACTGTGAGCCACCTGAAAAAACAGACTTTGAAAGATGGTTAGAGACATTAATTCAGGCTGTGCTTTCAAAGCTTGGTAAACTTTTAAAGTGCCCTCATTCTCACCAAAAACGTTTGTTGGATCTACTCTTGGACAAATTCAAGGGGATGGATTTGCATTTAGACCGAAAAGTGCAGAATTATTTTGACTGCATTGCTAATGCGATTTTCACTGATATTTGTGACAAATTACATAAATTGTCACTAATATCATTGAAAATGGGGAGGAGTGGGGAGGAGGATTCAATGAATTTAATGGAACAACCAATATTTAATATCATAACTACTTCAGTATTCCAAGAACACCTGTTGGCAGTAACAGTTACTGATAGACTGGAATCATATGAAAAGAAAGAAAGATGCAGATTTTCAGTGGAAATCTTTGTGGAAGGACTGATTTCCCAGGTTTCAAAAAAATCAGGCACAGTCTTCAGCATTGAAAGTGCTGAAGCTATCTCCAACCGGCTTACCATGAAAATCTGGACTGAAATCAGGGCCAGATACGACAAAATCCCACCAGAGAAGTTCAAGAAACTCAGCGAGAGGGTTTTCAAATCCCTCTGTAAAAGATGGAAGCATGCATCTTTGGTGACATTCTGGCAATTAAACTTCCAAGATCTTGATGAAGATATTGTTAAAACTTTCAAAAGAAAGATATTCACAGAACCAAGTTGCATATCTAAGTGCTTCTCATCGGTGCGGGCATTTTTTGGGAGGTGTAAGGGAAGAAACAAAGTTTCCACTTTATAGTGACATCGTGATATCAACAGCAAAATATTTTCTAAAACTCACTGGACACTTTAAATGAGCTAGTTTTACATTTAGATCAGATCAAGTCATTTTTGAAATCCCCAGGAATGGTCGCGGCAGATGGCCACCCCGCCCTGAGCCTGGTTCTGTCGAAGGTTTCTTCCTCTTAAAAGGCAGTTTTTCCTTCCCACTGTCGCCTCGTGCTTGCTCAGAGGGGTTTGTTCTTTTGGGGTTTTCTTTTTAATACTGTAAGTTGTTACCTTACAGTGTGAAGCACCTTGAAAACACCATTGTTTCCTTTGGTGCTATACAGATTGAAGTGACTTGCACTGATAACATAACTAAGCTGGGACTTTAATTTAACATCAATAAAATTATAAAAATATTACATCTTGATTTCTGCTTGTTTTCATTGTCTGTGACTTAATGAATACAAATGTGTAATTTAACAGATTCTTTCTTTATGTTAGTCTGACCGGTGATTCCACGTTGGCCTTAGGTGTTGGCGCGGATACGCTGCAGCCCCTGAGCCATTAATGGCCCAGCACACTACAGTAAAAACAAAACAACAGCCATCTGTCCAACTAGGAAAGGAAAATAATAAACTGCCTCCTTGGAGGCAACCTGACTCAAAACAGTTGCAGTCCAACTCAGACTGACTGCAATCACTCTCAGGCAGATTGATGAAGATCTGCAAATAACTGTTGTCTAATTTATAAACGCAGACAGATTGCCAACACGTCTGTTCACAATAGAGGACTGTACTTACATGGTTGCAAACTGGTTATCTTGCTTATATGAAAACATTACTTTGGAGCAATGAAACTCAAACACATTCATTTTTAAAATGCTTCAAAATGAAATTTTGAAGCATTTGGCTTTATGCTTTGAAAGTGCCGTTGTGAGTGGGAGTGTGAAATCCTTACTTGATGTGTTCCCTTTGCCTTTACTGTTTTCAGTTTTATCAGTTTTCAGTTTTATTTGTCATATGCAAGTTAGCACAGGGTCAACATTGCAATGAAATGTGTTTGACGAGCAGCAGTCACTCAGCAGCATGGTACAGTAGAAGAAAATATAATAAAATATAATAAAATAAAATAAAAAATAGAAAAATAGTAAAGAGCAAAATATTAGAGAGACGTGGTAAAAGAGAAAAGATGACTAAAATATATATATATATATATATATATATATATATATATATATATATATATATATATATATATATATATATATATATGTATCTATAAATATATGTACACTAGTGATTAAATAAGAAAATCTTGAAAAGAAATATGACGGGAGGACAGATGGGATATTGCACAGGAATGAGCAGCAGAAAATTACAGTATTACTCAGACTTTTAATAGTCATATTGTCAGTTTTGGCCGACGGTCATGGGTCACTTCCACTAAAATAGCACGAGACTGGAGTAAAATGTACTTTATTAATGAGAACACATGGTGATACAGCAAAGAATCCAACCCTTCTGAAAAGCAAATGGCTTCCTGTTATACTCTACCTGATTCAGGTGAGCATCTGGAATAGACCAAGTCTGGGGGTCAGCAAACCAAAGGAAAACAAAACCCTCCCCATAAGAAAACCACTACAATATAACCAACACGTTCTCACTCCCAAAGCGTAACATTTTACGCTAGGTGACAAATCGTCACCATATTACGTTTTCGGCTACCCACCACGTTCCTAAATGACGACCTCGGAAAAAAGAGGAAATATGAGAACTGTCTGGACTGAATCTACACATGTTTGCTCTTTTTCTTCAAATCGCTTAGAAACACGCTATTTAACATCATTAAAGTCCTGGTTAAGGTCAGGAATAAGGTTATGGTCAGGGCTAGGGATAAGGTTAGGTTTAGGGCTGGAATACAGGGCTGGAACGTCTATTACCGCGGGAGCGTCATTGAACTGGATTCCAGCCATAGCCCGCCGCGTACCATAAGAACGCCGAAGGTCTCCTTTCACGTTCCTCAGGAACGCCGCGGGACGTGACAAAACGTCGACATGTTACGCCTCGGGAGTGAGAACGGGCTGATATAACACATCATAGACATATGAAGATTTGTAACAAGTCCTATAAATAACTCCATAACATATAAACTTCAGTCTCTTCTATATACATTAAAACAGCGGTCCCCAACCTTTTTTGCGCCACGGACCGGTTTATGCCCGACAATATTTTCACGGACCGGCCTTTAAGGTGTCACAGATAAATACAACAAAATAAAACTAGTACCGATACCGGAAAAAAAGAAGATTTATTCATAACACACGTGAAAGACCCAGGAAAACAGAGTTAACGATAAAAACGATAACAAAATAACGATAAAAAACGATAAAAACTCTGAAAACCATACATTTCACACCCGAGCCTCATCTCTCGACCAAACGACGGTCCGTGGCCCGGCGGTTGGGGACCGCTGCATTAAAACACCTTAACCACAGTTAGGTTTCAGCCCTCGCTGACTCAGAACAAAGTAAGACAATCAGAGTTCGATTGGTTTTTACTTGTGCAGGGGAAGCCTGGTCGGATTCTCAGAGTTGCAAGCTCTACACCCAAACTCAGACAACTCCAACTCCAGCCTCCACTCGCAGCCTTTTATTGAATGAAAACAGTTACACAACCGCCCATTGTAAACCCCATATGTTGTGTGGTAAAAGCTAAGGCACTGTGTGTGTGTGTGTGTGTGTGTGTGTGTGTGTGAGTGAGAGAGAGTGTATGTGTGTCTGTATACGTGACTTCCTGCTTACAAACGTTTTAACCGCATCTCTAGTCATAAAAGGGTCATCTCCCCTCAACCTCGTATATGGCTTAACCTCTCTAACAGTCCACCATTTACATGGTGAGCCCATAAAGGGCAGGAAGTGAACATTCCTTACCAAATAAGGAAACCAGAATCTTACATAGATTGTGCCTGCAGTTGAAAACTATAGCTAGTAACATCCCCAACATCCTACATGTGGGGGAGGAACAGAAAATATCTGAACATACAGTTCAAGACAAGGTCCAAGCACAATAATGACAACTTTTAACAAAATCACTCCAACACACTCCCCTAGCCTGGCACATTGGTTTTCTCCAGGAGCTCATAAGCAGGTGATTGAGCTGCTTTTACTCTTTACAAAGTGAGTACTGTTAACACTTCTCTTTTTACATATACAACTAATTTAGGTTACAGACAAATGATTAAATGTGAACAGCTCTAACACAGGTTCTTTTCCTGACACAGGTAGGATGGCCAGTCCCCCTGTCTCTTCACCTTTAACGAGTCACTTAAATAACAACCCAAAAAGCCTAATAAAGAATCACAATCAACCAGTGTGTGTTTTTCTTCATTACGGTTTTTAAATACAAATCAGTCAGTCAATTAATAAAAATACAAGTAAGGGTAATGGAACCCCTGGTCTCCATTACACACATAAATACCATAAAGACACTAAGTCGTAGAGCTCTGAACTCCTTGCTTCTATGATATTTACACTTCTTCTTGGCCTTCTCCTTCACTCTGAGTCACTCCAGGATAAACGCATCAGCTCAGACATACAATAATTAAAATATGTGTAGGTGACCGTTTGGCAGAAGACGATGTCGAGGCGGTACTGCAGTGACACGTCCGTGGCTATCGTCGGGGCGGTGTCCTGCATCAGAAGGAAGTCAATAGACTTCTTGGCTTTGTTGCTCATCATGGCGCTGTAGTCCGTGGGCGTGGCCTGCAAAAAGTGTAAATAAACCATCAGAGACCAAACACAAATATGCCTTCCAACCACTAGTTTAGACAACATCTTGCAAAGAGTGTGTATTTCAGAGTGCAGTTGTTTTTAAATTTGACAGAAACAGAAATAAAGACGGAAGAGAAGGACAACAGGGAAAGCAGAAGCACCGACACACTGAAATCTTTTAGGGTCAAGCTCCAGAACTAGCCACAAATCCTGCTGGAAAGAACCTAAAAATACTTAAAAATACTTGCAGAGATCGAATGGAGCCGTTAACTCAAAAGCCTGGTGTCAGGCATGTTCTTTAATAAATAAGAAACGAGCTGATATGTTACAGACCCCAGTCTTTACGTAAAGAAAAAGCTGACATTTAGAGAGAGAGGTCTGGGCTTCTCTGCTTGGGCTGCTGCCCCCGCGACCCGGCTCCGGATAAAGTGGAAGAAAATGGATGGATGAATGAATCTTGAAAATGAACAAGTCTTCCAGTACAGAGTAAAATGTGAGAGTGAAAATATTGCGTGTACTTAAAACCCCTGGAGGGTCTTGGGTCGATTTGTGGCTATTTTCAAATTTTGATTACATGCCATTTGCACAGTGTTGAATGGACTATAGCCAAATTCTCCAAAAAAAAAGTTTGATATGATTTTATTTCAAAATTCAAGTCTGACTTCCTTCAATTAGCTTCAGTGGCTAAGCTACAGACAAACTTACACTATTGTGCTTAGTGGTCGATTTGTGCCCCATTGAAACCCATTATAAACGCTATTTTTCACTGCAAATTAATTACGGTCAAAGGGATCGTTGATGTTTAGCGTTCATTTTCATTTTGCAGGACGGGCCTTAGAGTTGTAATTTTTTTATTTGTCCACCGGGTGGCGCCCTTGCTCCACATTTGACCCCGGGCTGGAAAACAGCGGGCTGCTTAGATAGACCTGCGGGAAATGAAGCCTCATTTCCGGCGTGCAGCAGCGGCTTCGCCCGCTGATCGGGCGGGACAATTTTTTGGTCCCTAGGACCGTGAGAGGGTGCTTTTTTTTTTTTTTAGTCAACAGGAAATGACGTATTTGTTGTCACGTGGTATCGGGCGTGTGTGCTGGAAAAACGGGTCCCCGGTGATCGTGCCCCGGTAACAATGGCGTGTCCAGCGGGGTGGCCTGGGGGGGCACAGGCCACCCCCCAAACCAGACTGGCCACCCCAGGTGCCACCCCAAAGGCAAAACAATAAAATTCAATCAAATATCAAATGTCCGATTATGTTTTCACGGTGACGCTCAGATATCCGAGTGTAAGTGAATGCAGCATCGCTTCTGCGCTATGCGCATCACGTTAGCAAAGGTAGGAGAGCCAAGCGCGAAAGATGGCACTGCAGGAAACAATTTTTCGGTGAAAGAAAATGAGGACAGAATAAATGTTCCGGTAAGTAATATCAAGTTTGTTGAGTTTAGTAAACTTCGGTGAAATTAGAATACCAAGGAAAAAAATAACACTTAAAGAATTATTGCAGCTGTGGAATATTTCAGACAGTATGCTACTGAGGGCAGCTAACATAAGAGTTATGAGTTATAAGATATAATCTAAGTCGTAACATTGCTGTATGGAGCTGCAGATTTGGTTGCAGGTTAACATAGCTGGACTGGCCATCGGGCATACCGGGCATATCCCCAGTGACTTATTTTTTATTTTTTTTGTAATGGCATGAACAATGAGAGGTGGTGGATTGGCCAGATGCAGGTCGATGTGTAGAAATAACTCCGTTGTTTGGTGGTGGCTATGACGGGGCTTCCACAGAGGCAACAGGTGGATGAGGGAAGGGGAGGCAGGAGGAGAGACCCGAAGCAGCCACCAGTCCGAGTGTCAGGTGAACTGAACTTCAGGTAAGAAGTTATGACCTGCAGTCTATCTGGGTCAGATATAAACCAAGTTTAGGTGGAGTTTATTTTCATGTTGCTGACTTTTTACTGTCAGTTGCAATAACTCATACTGCGTTCTAGCCAGTTTGACGGAGTTTTTATACAGCTGGGTGGGTGCTATGATGTTACTGATAGTGAACTTTATTTTATTCATAAGGTTAGTAGAGTTGCCAACGGCTCCTTAAAAAAATGGAATGGTCCCTCATTCAGAGAAAATATTACACGTTTCATATTGAGCTGAGAAGAGACGCAGTTTGTCCCGGACTTTAGCTAGAATGGAAAAAAGACACAAAGCTGGATTTATTCTGTCTTTATGCTGCACAGCTGCCTCTTCTCTCATTCTCTCCCCCTCCCTCTCCTGTTGCTACTTCAATCATGAAACTGATCAATGATCAGCTGATCGGCTTTTCTCTCTTGTTTATCGCCCACTTTGCGCCAGAAAGAGGAAACCAGCAGATGTTGCGCTAAACAACAGCAGCACGTTTAAGCTTGATCGGCTGTTGTTAGAATGTATTTAATATTAATTTCTAGTATCAGCTGATGTTTGCTGGAGCCACAGCTGTAAAGCTGCTGGTCATGATGTCTGTTTAGATATGTGGTGAGAGGGAAACATGAAGATGAAACCAGGAGATGTCCTTACTGAACCATCAGAGCTGAACAGGTGATGGAGGAACAGGTTTACCTTTTAGGTGACATGAATGAGTTGAAGGGAAGTTATGAACTGTTTCTGAGAGACAAATAACACCAGGATCCTTTTTTATGTAGCAGACAGCTGGTAACTGTGCAGGGGCGGGTCTAGCAAAGTTTTGCCAGGGGGCCAGGTAGGGCATTAACAGGGAAAGGTGGGCACAAAGAAATACTTTTCTTTCTTATTCTCATTTAAAATACCTAGTTTTTATTAAATAATTATCTAAATCTTACAACCAAAGTTTTTATCTGACGTAAAATGTATAGAAATCATACATATACCAACAAGACTGTACATCACTGTCACAACAGGGTTTGTTTTCAGTCAAAGTCTTTATGGCTTTACTACCTGGTGGGTCGGTCTGTAGTAAAAATGCCCAATTTTTTTGTCCCAGTCCAGCCCTGCAGGTTAATACTGGCAGTGTCACCATGCCAGCTGACTGTATTTTATCATCAGCCAGTGTTGTTCTTTATCAATATTACCAAAGTTTACGATAAGGCAGCATAGAAAGTATTTACTTGCTTTCAGGTTTCATTCAAATGTTAGTCTTTTCAGTTGTTTCCCCACTTTTTTCCTGTTTCAAAATCAAACACCAGTTTGTGAGAAGATTATCTTCTTTTTTTAACAGGCAGATAAAGTTTTGCATTGGCATTGGCTAATTTGTCAATTGTTTGTTACAAATGTTCGTATTTTAATTTTCAAAAATGTTTTTGCCCAAAACATATGTGCACTATATGTCAGTAAAAATACTATGCAAATATTGCTGTCCTTGACTGCTGAGTAAACACTGACAAAGCACTGATTGTATCTCTTGTACTTTATCAACGCAGTATCTAAAAACTTTGCACCGTAGTGGTTAAAATCTCATTCTAATAAGAGTTAAAAGTGCATTTGGTTATTAGGTTTATAGGATTATTGAATTATGGTTAAGGGTTGGTAGAATTTTTTTTTAAAACATTATCTGCCAATTAAATCTGCCACCCTTCTCCAAATCTGTGCCCCTACCTGGCCCCCCCAACAAAAATTTTCTAGACACGCCACTGGCTATGGTAGTTCAGATAGGACTACTGGGAATGAAATTTGAGAAATTATATATGAACAAAACCTCACAAACTTTGTTAACCATATAAAAACACTCTATACCGCTCTTTTTTTTTTCATGGCTCAGCACAGGTCACTTGAGACAAACAAAAAGAACCAATGAAATGAATGTTTCAGCTGAAACTGTTATTCAAGCTACTTTACCTGCTCCATGTAAAATTTGCACTTGGATTGGCTTCTGTCACACACTCAAATGAGTCCTCAGATTTTGCTCTGATGTTCACTTCTGTGGGAGAGACTGCAAGAGCAGAAAGACAGCTGTGTTAATCCTGAACTGAGGACACAGTAATAACATGAAAATAATGTTTCGCCAATGTTTCCTACATCTTGAATTCAAACTCGACAAACTTTTGGGACTGAGGCTGATGTTGTGTGGTTCAGGCCATGATTCAGTCTTTAGCAATAACAATGGTCTTTTTTTTAATCAGTCTAGATGTTTTTGTCTTTCAGAAAGAATTTTCCCATCTATTGTGACAACATGCTACAATGTGACAAACAGGAGGCAAAGTCATGAGATTTGGGATGTTTCACTCCCATTCATTTAAAAAAACAAAAAAGCACACACTCGAGAATAAAGAGGAAAAACAAAACAAAGTATCTGGATAGGACTTGATCCTCTTTCCAGTAACAAACATTTAGGTCCACTTTCTTAGTTTTAGTCATTTCCTTGAGGGTTTTGTCAAACATCAAAGTAACACTGCCTCTGTTTTATTTAATTATGTAAGGAGTCGAACCAAAGTTTGGTACATGGAATGTTTTGTCTTTACTACACATAAAGCTTTTAGCGTTTTCAGAATTCAGCAACAGATTATATCTATCAGTCCCTTAGTAGTGTCCTAGGTATTCTGTCTGTTATAAATAAACTGTACAACTGTTTCACTAACAGAGTCCTGCGCTTGAGTCTGTTCATGCATTGCGACTGATGCGTCCACTGGCTAATTTTCAGAGATTTCCAAGAAAAAATATAACAAATGCATCAACCATGGATAAAAAAAATAAATAAATAAACTACATCAGCAACTGATACTCACAGTAGATCTGTATAGTGAAGGGCAGACTTTCAACTTTAGACAGGAAGTCACCACTGATGACACACTGGACCTGGTGACCGTTAATCTCTCTCATAGGAACACCAAACAGAGAGCTGACTGTGGTAGTCGTGCCATTGTCATACTGTGTGGAATTTGTTGTCGTCCTCACTTTGTCTCCCAAAGCACCAGTGAGCCACCTCACCTCTGCAGGAGGCTTCGATCCAGCAGCCGTGCAGGTAGCAAATAAAACCTCTTCTGTGCCCAAAGTGGGAAGATTGTCCTTGATGCTTGTGAAAGGAGGCACTAGGAGAGTTACAGCACTAATTTAAATGAACATGCAAGACAGATGGTGACAATAACTGTTTCTCACATACAAACACAAGAGTATTTTAAAATAAAGATAAACAAAAGTTTAGTATACCAAGCAAGTTTAGAGGTATTTCTGTCTTCTGATTTCCACTGGGAAACAAGGTGAAGATGCACGTGTAGCTGCCTTCATCCTTCAGGGCAACATTGGATAACTGGAGAGTTCCATTTTTGTCATTAAAATTCCCAATATATTTAAATCGATCATCACGTTCACTGACAAACTGTGGTCCATCTCTGGGTAGGATAGTTAGAAAATTGTCATTGTGAGGTTTTTCTCTCGTCCTCCTCTGCCAGGTAATCTGTGTCAGGTCATCATTGGTATCCATGACATAACACGATAACATAGCGGTACCTCCTTGAACCACTTTCACATTTCCACCAATCACCCGGAGAGCTGTAAAGAGCATTCACACAAAAATTTAATGAATAATGTATGTGTGTGTGTGTGTTGGGGTGGGGGTGGGGGGTTAAGGGTGGTGTCTGAGAGGCAGATGTGCAAAATAAGGACAATCATGGATAATACCTCCCTCCCATTATGAATGAAATGTGCTCTATTTGGAAGCAGCCCTCCCCTGTCGACAGGTTGTGTGTGAAACTTTAAATCATCAAACTGTAAATTATAAATTTTAAATTGTTATTGATCCCTTTACCCCGAGTCCTAAAGTGAATATTTATTTTCTTACTCTTCTTATATTTATTGTTTGTTTATTTGCACTGGTGTAACTGAAGCCTCGTCGTCTCGTCTCTCTATATACTGGACTGTATGTAGCGGAGATGACAATAAAGTTTACTTTGACTGCAGCAGCAAGAAGGCGCACCGAGGGCTCTCGCGCTCACTTTTCGCGTATAGAATTTCGAAAAAAAAACATCGGTGCAAATTATAAGTCTGTATCATGATGTCTGGTGTCTTCGTGTTTGTTGTTTTGTTTTTATTTTGTTTTATTTTGCGAGTTGGTTATTAGATGCTGCTCCAGTCAGCCAGAGAATCCCCGTCCTCTCCTCCCTGTGTCGCAAGCAGCGGGCGCGCCTCGCAAACGGAGGGCGCCCGTACTCCCAGCAAATGGCCGTAAGAACACCGATCAGTGTCTATGCCATCCTCAAAATGCGCTGGCATGATGTCGGGGCAGAGTACGAGCAACTTTTTTGCCGATGCCCGTGATGCCGCCCTGGGCAACCGTCCGTCTCGCCCATATCAAAAACAGTTACTGATGAGTACTTAGCCAGGAGTGGGTTATAAAAACAAAACACGACTCTCAATCCTACACTTTTACATTTTTTAAAAACATTTTTAAAACATAATAATTTACAATTGATGTTTAGCGTAGAAACTCGAAGTGATCACCTACAGTGAAGAAATTAAATACCAAAACGAAGGTGATCGCGGGCAGCTCACTAAAAAAAAGGGGTTTTCTTCTTATTTAAAATAAGAGATGTAAGACGTTTTCTATTCTACCTTCGACCAAAGCAACAGCAATAAAGGATAATCCACGTACCTTCAGCGTCTGTACTCATCAGAAGCACTATCATCAGAAGCATACGTGTCATGGAGTCACATCGTAAAGGGAAACGGTGGCAGTAATTGGCACAAAAGAAGGCAGCTTCATCCATCCGCAAATCTTAAAGTTATAAGAACGTTCCAAAGTCTGGGGAAAAAAACGTTGTTAGGTCGGTAAACGAAATACATATTCGTGTAAACCAGAGGCGGAGCCAGGGGCTTAGCCCAAAAGAGTAGTATGCATGTGGGATTTATTTATTTATTTATTTTTTTTTTTGGGGGGGGGGGGGGGCTAGATTAATTGGCTCTGTTTTGACTTTTGCTCAAAAAAATATATATATCACATGTGCAGGACACCTTAAACTAGTTTTTTTAATTAAGCAGCAAGGCAGAACAAGGTCAGGGCTGTATCAAGACATGAGGACTAAACCCCAATTCAACCAGACCCAGAACTGATCCAGAATTAAAACAGGACTACAACAGTTCAAAGTCAGGACTACTTGGGATTTAACCAAGACAGAACCAGAATCAGAACTAGATGATACTAGCACTAAAAATCATCATAGACCTGCACTACACTTATTTTTTTTAATTCTACCAAAGTACACTATTTAGACTGACACGCCACTGTACACAGATGGTCTGAATTTGTGAAGCGAGTGGTATCGCATTTATCGAAGTCGGCTCCTCGTTGTTTTTTCTAAGCCACGATTAGGCTCATTGAGAGCAGGCATGTGCATGCAGACAGTGTTTGTTTTTACATCTGGTGGGTAACGTCCCTCCCTATATTTTTGGAACAGTACCTCTGAAGCTTGATTTAGATTTCTGCAGGAAATTTACGTTCTAACTTCAGATGTAACACCTCTTAACACTAAACCGGTCCATCATGCTGTTGTTTCCAGTTACAGCGTATATTTCCTGCTGAAGCATATTTCAGGCATAAGACAGAAACATTACAAAAATATACACCTGCAGGCCACTCTATTGTCTTTATTTGACTAAATGCACTAAATTGCTGCCACAAGCTTTTGAACACATGTACCTAATAAAGTGGCTGGTGAGTGTCCTCAGTCCCAGCTCGGATACAGATGTGTCGGTGTGTCTTTGTTCCCTGCAGTAGTGCCCTCTCCAGCTCAGTCATCATCCACATACCCCAGGACACTGTCCGAGCCAAAGAGATCATCGCCTACGTCAACACGCTGAAGACTCAGGTCAGCTATTACGCAGAGAGGCTGTCTCAAGCTGCCAAAGACCAATCGGCCAGCGGACTGGAGTGGACGCTCGCCAGTCTGGTTGACAAGGTACTAAAAGTGTTTGACGTTACGTGGGGACGCTTCATATTTCATTCATACCCTCTTCCTTTCAGACCCGTCAGCTGGTGGCAGTGTGCGGCTGCAAGCTGCTAGCTTCAGCTATTTAGGCCCTGAACGCAGTACGAGTACATCGCAACCAAAGCTTCTCCTTCCGCTGAGTCTGAACAAGTAGTGCTCCGCAATGACAAGGATACGCTGAGAGCAAAGTACAGCGGTCACAACAGCCAGTCGTCACTGCACGTGGACTGGCACGAAGAGGAGTGGGTGAGTTGATCAGCAGTTATTGGCTGTTTTCTGATTCCAGATTTTTTATTTCTTTAGCATGACAACAGACAAGCTTAGTTTCTTGGCACACATTGTGGATACAGCTTGATATCTTAACTACACTCTGAACTCTGTTTTTCTTTTCTTGTTGCTTCTTCTTCTTCTTGAGTCATCCCTCTCATGTTGATTTCCAGCTCAGGTCACTCCTTACTTTTAAGAAGTTGGAGGATTCGTGAGCAGATTTTTCCTTCACCATATCAGCCGACTTTATTCTATGAGAAAATACTCTTAAATGACTCGTCTTTAAAAAGTGTTCAGTGTTTTATGTCTGGTCTGTGTGTCATCTTTGTCTTTACAATGTTGCAGCAATACTTTAGTAATGATATGATATGATATGATATGATATGATATGATATGATATGATATGATATACCTTTATTAGTCCCACAAGGGGAAATTTAAATGTTGGTTTAGTGTAAGCTCATCTTTTTAACTAATGTAAGAAGTGTTATGACTGACTCGTTTTTAATACCTAAATCTGGCCTCAGTGCACAAACCTAAATGAATCGGTACATATGAAAGCGCCCAAGTCACGAGCTGTGTTCAAGGACATGGATAAAACAAAAAGGTTCAAATTTGTGCCCAAAAACCCCACAAATCAGTGTCACTGTTTTAAAATCTGCTGCGAGACCGCTCTAAATGTCAGCTTTTTCTTTACGTAAAGACTGGGGTCTGTAACATATCAGCTCGTTTCTTATTTATTAAAGAACATGCCTGACACCAGGCTTTTGAGTTAACGGCTCCATTCGATCTCTGCAAGTATTTTTAAGTATTTTTAGGTTCTTTCCAGCAGGATTTGTGGCTAGTTCTGGAGCTTGACCCTAAAAGATTTCAGTGTGTCGGTGCTTCTGCTTTCCCTGTTGTCCTTCTCTTCCGTCTTTATTTCTGTTTCTGTCAAATTTAAAAACAACTGCACTCTGAAATACACACTCTTTGCAAGATGTTGTCTAAACTAGTGGTTGGAAGGCATATTTGTGTTTGGTCTCTGATGGTTTATTTACACTTTTTGCAGGCCACGCCCACGGACTACAGCGCCATGATGAGCAACAAAGCCAAGAAGTCTATTGACTTCCTTCTGATGCAGGACACCGCCCCGACGATAGCCACGGACGTGTCACTGCAGTACCGCCTCGACATCGTCTTCTGCCAAACGGTCACCTACACATATTTTAATTATTGTATGTCTGAGCTGATGCGTTTATCCTGGAGTGACTCAGAGTGAAGGAGAAGGCCAAGAAGAAGTGTAAATATCATAGAAGCAAGGAGTTCAGAGCTCTACGACTTAGTGTCTTTATGGTATTTATGTGTGTAATGGAGACCAGGGGTTCCATTACCCTTACTTGTATTTTTATTAATTGACTGACTGATTTGTATTTAAAAACCGTAATGAAGAAAAACACACACTGGTTGATTGTGATTCTTTATTAGGCTTTTTGGGTTGTTATTTAAGTGACTCGTTAAAGGTGAAGAGACAGGGGGACTGGCCATCCTACCTGTGTCAGGAAAAGAACCTGTGTTAGAGCTGTTCACATTTAATCATTTGTCTGTAACCTAAATTAGTTGTATATGTAAAAAGAGAAGTGTTAACAGTACTCACTTTGTAAAGAGTAAAAGCAGCTCAATCACCTGCTTATGAGCTCCTGGAGAAAACCAATGTGCCAGGCTAGGGGAGTGTGTTGGAGTGATTTTGTTAAAAGTTGTCATTATTGTGCTTGGACCTTGTCTTGAACTGTATGTTCAGATATTTTCTGTTCCTCCCCCACATGTAGGATGTTGGGGATGTTACTAGCTATAGTTTTCAACTGCAGGCACAATCTATGTAAGATTCTGGTTTCCTTATTTGGTAAGGAATGTTCACTTCCTGCCCTTTATGGGCTCACCATGTAAATGGTGGACTGTTAGAGAGGTTAAGCCATATACGAGGTTGAGGGGAGATGACCCTTTTATGACTAGAGATGCGGTTAAAACGTTTGTAAGCAGGAAGTCACGTATACAGACACACATACACTCTCTCTCACTCACACACACACACACACACACACACACACACACACACACACACACACACACAGTGCCTTAGCTTTTACCACACAACATATGGGGTTTACAATGGGCGGTTGTGTAACTGTTTTCATTCAATAAAAGGCTGGAGTTGGAGTTGTCTGAGTTTGGGTGTAGAGCTTGCAACTCTGAGAATCCGACCAGGCTTCCCCTGCACAAGTAAAAACCAATCGAACTCTGATTGTCTTACTTTGTTCTGAGTCAGCGAGGGCTGAAACCTAACTGTGGTTAAGGTGTTTTAATGCAGCGGTCCCCAACCGCCGGGCCACGGACCGTCGTTTGGTCGAGAGATGAGGCTCGGGTGTGAAATGTATGGTTTTCAGAGTTTTTATCGTTTTTTATCGTTATTTTGTTATCGTTTTTATCGTTAACTCTGTTTTCCTGGGTCTTTCACGTGTGTTATGAATAAATCTTCTTTTTTTCCGGTATCGGTACTAGTTTTATTTTGTTGTATTTATCTGTGACACCTTAAAGGCCGGTCCGTGAAAATATTGTCGGGCATAAACCGGTCCGTGGCGCAAAAAAGGTTGGGGACCGCTGTTTTAATGTATATAGAAGAGACTGAAGTTTATATGTTATGGAATTATTTATAGGACTTGTTACAAATCTTCATATGTCTATGATGTGTTATATCAGCCCGTTCTCACTCCCGAGGCGTAACATGTCGACGTTTTGTCACGTCCCGCGGCGTTCCTGAGGAACGTGAAAGGAGACCTTCGGCGTTCTTATGGTACGCGGCGGGCTATGGCTGGAATCCAGTGCAATGACGCTCCCGCGGTAATAGACGTTCCAGCCCTGTATTCCAGCCCTAAACCTAACCTTATCCCTAGCCCTGACCATAACCTTATTCCTGACCTTAACCAGGACTTTAATGATGTTAAATAGCGTGTTTCTAAGCGATTTGAAGAAAAAGAGCAAACGTGTAGATTCAGTCCAGACAGTTCTCATATTTCCTCTTTTTTCCGAGGTCGTCATTTAGGAACGTGGTGGGTAGCCGAAAACGTAATATGGTGACGATTTGTCACCTAGCGTAAAATGTTGCGCTTTGGGAGTGAGAACGTGTTGGTTATATTGTAGTGGTTTTCTTATGGGGAGGGTTTTGTTTTCCTTTGGTTTGCTGACCCCCAGACTTGGTCTATTCCAGATGCTCACCTGAATCAGGTAGAGTATAACAGGAAGCCATTTGCTTTTCAGAAGGGTTGGATTCTTTGCTGTATCACCATGTGTTCTCATTAATAAAGTACATTTTACTCCAGTCTCGTGCTATTTTAGTAGAAGTGACCCATGACCGTCGGCCAAAACTGACAATATGACTATTAAAAGTCTGAGTAATACTGTAATTTTCTGCTGCTCATTCCTGTGCAATATCCCATCTGACCTCCCGTCATATTTCTTTTCAAGATTTTCTTATTTAATCACTAGTGTACATATATTTATAGATACATATATATATATATTTAGTCATCTTTTCTCTTTTACCACGTCTCTCTAATATTTTGCTCTTTACTATTTTTCTATTTTTTATTTTATTTTATTATATTTTATTATATTTTCTTCTACTGTACCATGCTGCTGAGTGACTGCTGCTCGTCAAACACATTTCATTGCAATGTTGACCCTGTGCTAACTTGCATATGACAAATAAAACTGAAAACTGATAAAACTGAAAACAGTAAAGGCAAAGGGAACACATCAAGTAAGGATTTCACACTCCCACTTGCAACGGCACTTTCAAAGCATAAAGCCAAATGCTTCAAAATTTCATTTTGAGGCATTTTAAAAATGAATGTGTTTGAGTTTCATTGCTCCAAAGTAATGTTTTCATATAAGCAAGATAACCAGTTTGCAACCATGTAAGTACAGTCCTCTATTGTGAACAGACGTGTTGGCAATCTGTCTGCGTTTATAAATTAGACAACAGTTATTTGCAGATCTTCATCAATCTGCCTGAGAGTGATTGCAGTCAGTCTGAGTTGGACTGCAACTGTTTTGAGTCAGGTTGCCTCCAAGGAGGCAGTTTATTATTTTCCTTTCCTAGTTGGACAGATGGCTGTTGTTTTGTTTTTACTGTAGTGTGCTGGGCCATTAATGGCTCAGGGGCTGCAGCGTATCCGCGCCAACACCTAAGGCCAACGTGGAATCACCGGTCAGACTAACATAAAGAAAGAATCTGTTAAATTACACATTTGTATTCATTAAGTCACAGACAATGAAAACAAGCAGAAATCAAGATGTAATATTTTTATAATTTTATTGATGTTAAATTAAAGTCCCAGCTTAGTTATGTTATCAGTGCAAGTCACTTCAATCTGTATAGCACCAAAGGAAACAATGGTGTTTTCAAGGTGCTTCACACTGTAAGGTAACAACTTACAGTATTAAAAAGAAAACCCCAAAAGAACAAACCCCTCTGAGCAAGCACAAGGCGACAGTGGGAAGGAAAAACTGCCTTTTAAGAGGAAGAAACCTTCGACAGAACCAGGCTCAGGGCGGGGTGGCCATCTGCCGCGACCATTCCTGGGGATTTCAAAAATGACTTGATCTGATCTAAATGTAAAACTAGCTCATTTAAAGTGTCCAGTGAGTTTTAGAAAATATTTTGCTGTTGATATCACGATGTCACTATAAAGTGGAAACTTTGTTTCTTCCCTTACACCTCCCAAAAAATGCCCGCACCGATGAGAAGCACTTAGATATGCAACTTGGTTCTGTGAATATCTTTCTTTTGAAAGTTTTAACAATATCTTCATCAAGATCTTGGAAGTTTAATTGCCAGAATGTCACCAAAGATGCATGCTTCCATCTTTTACAGAGGGATTTGAAAACCCTCTCGCTGAGTTTCTTGAACTTCTCTGGTGGGATTTTGTCGTATCTGGCCCTGATTTCAGTCCAGATTTTCATGGTAAGCCGGTTGGAGATAGCTTCAGCACTTTCAATGCTGAAGACTGTGCCTGATTTTTTTGAAACCTGGGAAATCAGTCCTTCCACAAAGATTTCCACTGAAAATCTGCATCTTTCTTTCTTTTCATATGATTCCAGTCTATCAGTAACTGTTACTGCCAACAGGTGTTCTTGGAATACTGAAGTAGTTATGATATTAAATATTGGTTGTTCCATTAAATTCATTGAATCCTCCTCCCC
Source organism: Maylandia zebra (assembly GCF_041146795.1). Classification (NCBI taxonomy): domain Eukaryota; kingdom Metazoa; phylum Chordata; class Actinopteri; order Cichliformes; family Cichlidae; genus Maylandia; species Maylandia zebra. Next base: position 17,747,464 of record NC_135182.1, on the reverse strand, counting down.
ACTCCTCCCCATTTTCAATGATATTAGTGACAATTTATGTAATTTGTCACAAATATCAGTGAAAATCGCATTAGCAATGCAGTCAAAATAATTCTGCACTTTTCGGTCTAAATGCAAATCCATCCCCTTGAATTTGTCCAAGAGTAGATCCAACAAACGTTTTTGGTGAGAATGAGGGCACTTTAAAAGTTTACCAAGCTTTGAAAGCACAGCCTGAATTAATGTCTCTAACCATCTTTCAAAGTCTGTTTTTTCAGGTGGCTCACAGTCTACAGAAGATCTGTGATGCTGTATCTTTTTATATGACTCCGTTTGACTTATGTTTGTTAACGGTGGGATGCTGGCTTCATGTTCAACACAGGATTTCTGCTGCTGGGGATCTGGAATTGGATTGTTTTCTGGTTTTGCAGCACTGTGTTGGTCAGCATTTTGACAGCTTTCTTCTGTGTTAGCTGTTTCTTGGCTGTTAGCATCTATATTCTGTGCTGTATCAAACTCCTGCTCAGCAGAATCGTCCAAAAATTTCACACGTGACAAAACCGTTTTGCCAGTAGTGGTGTGGACAGAACAGTTTTCATGTACAGGGGAGTTCTGGGAAGACCTCAGCGGTGATACTGCTACTGACTGTGCACACAGGTCCATTACGTCCTCTACAAAACCTACAAGCCGCTTAGCGGTGAAGCAATCCGGATAGCCTGAGATAAGCTCTCCCCACTGCTTGATCGAAAAACTACTGAACAAGTTATTCAAGAGGGATACCAAAGCATGTACTGTAGAATTATCCCCATTGGTCTGAACTGTTTCATCATTTGTCATTGTGTTACAGTTCGAGCTTGCCATTTCACTTTTTTGTTTTTTATGTCTAAAATGTTGTTTTGTGTTAAACTCCGTGTTTGAACGTTTAAAGCGCTGCTGTCCCGCTGTGTGAATGCGTTTCAACTGAACAGCCAGGTCTATATATAAGGTCGGTTTAAGGTTTCTTTGTAACGTCACCTGACGTTTCTTTGTAACGTCACCAGTCAAAGGACTGGCCCGCCCCGTCATAACGAAAGGGGCGGGACAAATCTGTTGCTTAGCAACTGAAAAAAAGGCACACCGCGCTGAATGCTACATCCGGCCTGCGACGGTACACCGCCTCCGCACCACCGTTTAAACATGAAGTGTGGATGTTAGAAGATCCCAAATATGGTGAGCTACTGGGAAATTACTCACGTTTTTGTTCTTGAGAGTGAGCGATAATAAGCGACATTTTATTGAGAAATTACAGTAGTCTGTCTACAAAAACTACAAAAATGACCTAAATAAGACAGAAGTACACATTCATTTTTATCGTTTTGTCAACAACAGGGCGCATGAGGTTTGTTCAGTATTTGTTGTGTCTACAAGGCTCAGGCGCCCCCATGAAGTGTCTTATTTGTATAGTTGAAAGCATTATAAAGGAACGCAAAACTAAATTACATATAATTATAATTCTTGGCACTTTCTGGTGTGTGTGAGTTAGTGTTTCTCTTTTATGATTTGTGGGTCCAGCATCAAATTTAGAATCCTTCCCATCACACATGAGGTCTTGAATAATCATCTTATTTTAAAGACCTCGTAGTTTGATAGTTTGCTCTCAGACTGTGGGCTTCCTTGTGGTTTTTAGGATATTTAGAAGTAGAAGGGGATCATCCTTCTGTGGAACCAGCTCCCAGTTTGAATGCAGGAGACGGACACTATCTCTACTTTTAAGATTAAGTTTCAAAGTTACCTTTTTGCCAACGCATATAGCTAGGGCTGAATCAGGTGACCATGAATCCTCCCTTAGTTACCCTGGGACTACCCTGCTGGGGGATTCCCACCATGTGTTTATACACCTCTCTGCATTCAATAATTAGTTCTTGTTCATCTCTGGCTCTCGTCCACAGTGTGTCTTTTGTCCCCTTTTTCGTCTCCTCATCCCCAAAGGGTCGCAGCGGGCTGCCCCTCCCTGACCGTGGTTCTGCCAGAGGGTGCTTCCTGTTAAAAGTGAGTTGTTCCTTCCCACTGTATTGAGGTTTTTTCTTTTTAATTGTAGACTTTCTACCTTACAATCTATACCACCTCGAGGAGACTGTTGTTGTGATTCAGCTCTGCATAAATACAATTAAATCGAATTAAGTGGGTTCAGCTGTTTTGTGAAATAAATGTGAGTGACATGGTAAGTAATAGCCTGCATGTAACTCATGGTAAGAAGAGCAATATCGCCCCCTCCTGGTTCAACCTTTTTTTCTTTGCAGTAATCTTTCCAATAATAATACATATGCACTAACCTCATGCTTGCTGTTAACAATAGCCTAAAGACACAAAATCAAGTTTAGTTTTTTCCTTAAGTTTATGTTTTTTTTTATATGGTTGGCATTTATTTTGTTTCTTTTTAATAATTATATTGATTCTATTGATTGTTTGCCAAGCACTGAGGTCTCTGCTTAGACTGTGCTACTGGGATCACTGATTTAAAAATGAGGCAAAAGCACCAAAGTTGTGCTCAAAAATAGTACAGTGAGCTACAACCTGTTGCTGTAGTAATTCTAACACACTTATTGTTTTTAAATACATACATGTTTAGTTCTTTTAAACCTAATTATATATATTTTTTGCAAAAGTGTCACCTAAACACCCAAATATACGTAATTCAAAACTTACTTTAATTATTACCCATTTGGCTGGTAACATGGACCCAGTCTGATGGATAGTTACTGAACAGATAGTCTTTTCTTTAAAGGCTGCATTCAGAGCAAATCATTGTAAAAACAAGACAAGTAATAACTATAATACTAAACTACAATAGAGAGAAAATCCAGTAAATATAATTATATTATGTAAAAAATATACAAATATTTACCTCTAATTTAAAAAGACATTACAAGGGTACTAGTTTCATTTTAATCTAAACATAATCTAAATTGACACTAAATCAGTTTAAATATTACAGCTGAAGGTGATTTTAATAAATGTACTGCTGCTTGACTTTGTTTTACTACTGCAGTATAATTTATCATGTACAAAAGCTCCAAATGTTGTTTCTCTGACTTAATGTTCTGATGACGTTTGTGTTACTTTGCAGGAAATAGTCAGGACCCAGATGAACCTGTGCTGGAATTCAGTGTGGGTGAGTAATATGAGCATTTATGAAGGCTGTCCATGACCTGTAATTAAATTTAGCGTCATTAGTGCCACTCATTGCAAGTGACAGTGCACATGCTTTCAGCATGGAGTCTGCTCTTATGGTAGCAAAATAAATTCAGAAAATCTCCATCAAAAAGCAGCTCAGCAGCAGAAATATATATGGTCAGCTGGTTGTGAGTTAATGAGCATGTGAAATCAGTGTGAACATTTTGAAACAACAACTCTCCAACCTCGTAATTGTAAGACTGCCTGTGCAGCCACAGGAGCCTTCAGAGAGTCTTCCTGCTTGTCTCTTGGGTTGATTTGCTCGTGTTTTCTCACCCAGTCAATGACTGTAAAAGGGCTGGACTAATTGGAGGCAGGTGTAATTGATTGCACTGATATGCTAGTCTACTTATAGCCCACATTACAAACACTGCTGTGTTATTTTGTCTCTCAGTGCAGGTATGTAATGTGACAAAACCTCTAATGATCTGATATGTTTGGGATGGATGGGCTGTGAATTATATAGTGAATTGTCTTATTTTGTCGCTCTGTGCAGGCTTTCTACTTACAGGGTGGTGGGTCTCAGAGGACAATTGCTACCCCTGTTGAAGTGAACAACGTGTGGAGTGCAACTGGCTTTGTGGCATAGCTGGCTCTGGCCTTGGACTGTGTGTTTTTACTTTGTACCTAAATGGGACACTGGACTTTTAACTACTATTCATTGTGTTTATAAATAAAATTTTAGAATTTTATTGACTGTCATCTTTTTGCCCACGGTGGAGACGGTTGGTCAGACCTAGAATCTGTGTGTGTGTGTGTGTGTGTCTGTGTGTGTCATCAGCAGGGTTTTGCATAAAAGAGTGTGAGCAGGTCAAAAGGTCAATTCATTTATTGTAGTTTTATGGCAGCACCCTCTAGTGGCCTTGAAGCAAACAGTCTCCTAACTAAGCCATGGCATCTCTGGTCTCTCCTACTTTTGTGTGCTCTGCTGGAGGAGCAGCATTGGATCTAGTGATACTGAGTAAGCTGATTAGGACAGGCCTGGAGAAATGTGGTTTGCATGAAGTATCAGGAAAAAAACAACCTTGTATTGTAAAATAATAATACACGAATAATAAATACTTTTCATGACATTCAGATTTCTGGACTCACGAGTTCATAGAACATTAATGTTACGAAACATTGAGAAGTCTTAAAACTACATTGTATACTTATTATTTACTTTAATCAGATTTGACTGGTATTTTTAAACATTACGTTTTTGTTCCTTCAACTATTGTATTTAAGCTTATGACTCACTCACAGTATGTTTATATAACTGCCTAAAAAACGGTGAGGATGTGGCCGCAGTGGCTGAGAAGCAAGAACTTTGCTTTGTCTTTTTTTTTTTTTTTTTTTTTTTTTTTTTTTAAATTGGGAAGCATAAATGAACATACCAGAAAACCCTGCACGAAGGAGCCATATTTGTTTTTTGTGTGTGCATAAGATGAAGCTTTAGTATTATTACACATATGATAAGGATGTTAGCATGCAACACACAAACTCAAGTGGTGTTGCCAAGATAGTTGCTGACTGGCAAGAAACTTCTAGAAGAAATCTGGTGACAGTCCAAAGCACAAATGAACATGTTTAATACTCGTGCAAGACCCTGTGGGAAGGTGCCAGATTGCTGTATTTTGTGTGAATCAGGAAAAGTGCACGGTGATGACTAAAGCTTATAAAACATCTCTCTCCTTATGTGTGCATATATGAGAAAGAAAATTCTGCCAAAGCAACTTTAGCTTCTTGCAAGCATCAGTACACAAAGGATGCTAACACAAAGCTAGCCAAGAACCAAGAGTGATTTTAAAGTTGAACGTATGCCGACCCCAGCAGCCAAAGGGAGCTCCGGGGAGAGCTTCTTGGGGTCCAGTGATGTGTCCTGAAGAGACGACATGAGCTCTCCCTCCTGTAGGCCCACCCCAGCAGTAGGTGCTGTCTGTCTCATTCCGAGTTAACTGCTACTCCTCTACATCTAAACGAGCCAGTTGAGGAGGTTCAGGCATCTGACAAGGGTGCCTCTTGAATGCCTCCTGGGTGAGATGTTCCAGGCATGTCCCACCAGGACAGACAGGACACACCCAGGACATGTTGGGGAGATCACAGCACTCAGCAGAGAATGCCTCAGTGTCCCCCAAATAATGGAGGAGCTGGCTCGGGAGAGTAAGGTCTGGGTCTTCTCTGCTTATGCTACTGCCACCGAAACTGGACACCAGATAAGCTCAGAAAAATGAACAACCTGTTTAAATAAAGGTTAATTTAAAAAAAAATGTTTGTCATTAGCTAGTCTGTGTACATGTACTTCTTCTCCAGTGTTGAAAATGTTAAACTCACAACCTGCACATTTTCTGGTTGCATCATCAAATAAATACCCCCAAAAGTAGTCTGAGTACTTTTACACTGGTTTTATGCTGCGATATTTTCAAAGTCTTTCACTGAACACATTCAGTCACACATTGTTCATAATTTATTGGAAGTTTATTGTTTAATGTCCTGTCTAAATAACTTCAGTCACCATTTGTATTCATTAATGAATAACTGACTTCCAATATTAAAAGAAATAGAAACTGTTGTGCTGTTGTTCACGTAGAAGGGCCTGCTGCTGGATGTCCAGACTTTGTGCGTCAGCAGGAGGGTCAGGGTACAGGGTTCGAACCTCCTCATGAGATGTCGTATCTGCTGGATAAAAGCAAGCTACATCACATCAGGGATTGTCCTAGAGCTGCCCTACAGTAACAATCAACTGACTAATATATGAAATACTTGCAGTAGCACAATAATAAACACAAAGCAAAAAAGTGTTTAGTGAAGATAAAAAACCTCATCAAAGTTTTAGTTTGGATAAAGGGAGACAGAGCACCAATCTAAACAAGTCTAAACCATCTGGCACCTCCACACTTGTAAGAACAGCATGACCAAAGTGATTGTAGGAGGAAACAACCTTGACTTCCTTTACATAGCTTAGTACTGAGAATAAAAGAAAAGCATGATTAGAATTATTTGTGCTTCTTCTTCTTTCGGCTGCTCCCTTTAGAGGTCGCTACAGTGGATCATCCGCCTCCATCTCTCTATTTCTAGCATCCTCCTCAGTCACACCAACCCCCTGCATGTCCACCTTCACTACATCCACAAATCCTTTCTGTGGTTGTCTGAAAACATCATCCACGGAGACTCTTGCCTGATCTCATCTGTCAGCCTCTCCATCACCAGTGCAAACAAGAAGGGGCTCAGAGCCTCTCTCTGATGTAATCTCAACCCATCACATACTTCTCTGCCCCTCAGGACTTTCTTATGCAGCACCACAGTTACTCTCTTCGCACCTTATCATAGCCTTCACTCCTACCCTCTCTATGCCTCCCGTCTCCATCCTCTTCAGAGTTGCCTCACTTCCTTCTCTAATTCAATTTTCGTCCAAAGTACTCCTTCTCCCTTCTCAACACACTTTCTTCACATTAGCACATTTCCATCTCTATACTTGGTTACTCTCTTCCAGCACAATTTATGTGCCTTGCCATTCATTAAAAATCATTTTCTCCTTAGTGTCCAGCCTCACATACAACTCACTACAAGCCTTTTCCTGTGCCAGTGACACCGCTCTCTTTGCTGTGCACCTAGCCTTTTAGTACTCCTTCCTTCAGCTCCCTGACTATCCCACTCTTTCTTTGCCAGTCTCTTCCTTGAATACATTCCTGAATCTGTTATTATTTGTGCAATGAAAATTAAATCAAGAAAGATTTTGCTTTTACAGTCTCACTGCAGGTTGATACATTATAAGCACGCCTGTGGTTCACATAAGCATTAAAAGCTTGTATTACTCCCTGATGTTTTGCCTGTTAGCATGTGCAGCAGCTGGAGAAGGACTCCTAGCTGAAGACAGGACAGCTTCTCGATGTGCAGATTGGTCGTCTTCTACGAAGAAGCAAAGGAGAAAAACCCCAAATTAAACAGAACAACTACTTCTAATAACAAACAGACGTCTCTCTAAAACCGTGGCAGCAGTTCACCATGTCAAATGCTTTCTTGTCGTGCACAGTGACTATAACAATCAGCCCCACTGGCTGCACTGTCCTGCAGTGACATAAGTTAATTCAGCATTGCTATAAAACAATGAGGCTATTACGTTTGACCTGTACTTGCAGAATACATTCCAAAGCTTTTGTTTCCTAAAGCATTCGTCCTTCTTTGTGAGCAGTTTGTGACAAAAGAAAAGCCCAGAAACAGGCACCAGTTCAAAGGCATTTCTCAGATGATTTGCTGTAAACTTGAATACAAGCACAGATGAATAAATGTCTTGTAAAACATTGTACTGAATACATTCTTCACTACGAATATCAAATTAAGATCACACGTTAACAGCCCAGAGTTAGTATCGTGTCTTTGCCTCACCACATCTGGGGGTTAACTGGGTTAAATTCAACATAGCAGCGTCTCTAAATGACTGATTCTAAGCCTGGCACAAAAGATAGAAATCCCTGTTGTTCTGGCATCTTATGCCTGCACACATTACCCTGCTGTTCAGTGGTGCCTGACTGCAATACCTGTTTACCAGATTGTAGTGGGTCTCGTGTGAATCTGTGCAACCCATCTGAACCTCCAGTTGTCACCGCTCTTTCCTCAGACACCAACGTAAGGCTGACAGCAAACTGAACACTTCCTGTTGATCATCTGAAGCACGACAGGGGACTGAAGGCAGGGCAGGGATCAGGAAAATAAAGGTTTATAATTTGCACAAATCTTACCCTGCTGGCTGGGAATTTCATTGGGTGGTGGGTGGTTTGGTGCTGACACTGAGCAATTCTGTGAATGCATTTTTATTTATTTATAGAGTTGTCATACAGGGCAAAATGTGAAAAAATTTGCAGTCTTTGCAATGAGTTACTCAGAGTTCTAGACGAGCGCTGGCTAAAAACAGAGGAGGGCCTAGATGGCGCAAGATTTGCCAGCTTTTTCTGCAAGGTTGGGATGGGCGGAGAGGGCTGCCTCTGCAGGACGACAACTAGATTCTTTCTTTGTCATTCTTTGACAACGACACAGCGAGCTGAAGCACTCCTGTCTTTTCAGGCTTACTGTACCTCATAATTCAACCGTGAGTTAAATCAAACCAGTCGTCGTCTGATTTTTGTTATGTTTAAAAACTATAGTGTCACCGTCTGCCTGAGAAATATTCTGCTACAAGTGGGCTTTGGTATTGTTTTTCTCTCCTTTTCTCTCCCTCTATCGCCTGGGCGGAGGCCATTGTGGGCTCCCGCCTTTGGCCTACATACCTGGGAGATGGTGAACACCTGCGTCTCATTAACCGGCCTCTACTTACGGGAAGAAGTTAGACTGCTCTTTGCTGTATTGTTGCTTGACTCATGTTAGTGAAGTCCTGGCTAGGACACTAGTAATCTAGTTCTCTTGGATTTTGAATCTTGTGCTAACACGTCGTTTCCCTGTGTACAGACACCCTGGACCTGCCCTTGTTCCTTACAGAAATTCTGGTACGAGAGAGGAGTGAGAGACTGGTGAGACGCCAAGAGAGACAGAAGGAGAGTGAGTGTGTTCCCCCTGCTTTTCCCTGCAGATTCCCTGGAGACCTGATCCCTGCACCCTTGTCTATAGCACTTTGACACTGTCGCACATTTAACTTGGTCTAACACAGGGCCATATAGGTTTTTCCCCTCTTAATAATAAACAACTTCATTTAGGAATTGCATTTTGTGTTCATTTGTGTCATCTTTGTTTAATATTTAAATGTATTCATCAATTTCAGAGAAAGCTCACATACTCAATACCAACAAGAAGAAAGAACTACAAATGACTAAAGTTGCAGTGAGGAAGTGAGATCTGACTAATGACAGGAAGTAAAAAGAGTCATCAGTTCAGAGACTGTGACAGTTGAGATCGACAACAAGAAAGACGTGAGGCAGAGAAGCACGATGGATGAATTCAGATGGATTCAAATGTTTTTATCTCTGATGCTGATGATTCTGATTCCAGGTAAGGATACAGGAAACATTTTATTAGCAACAAAACTAAATATTATCAGTATTACTATGGTCAATAAACTTTACAGTAAATAAGAAAGCTGAGCATGTACTGTTGTTTTAGGGAAATATGGGACATGTTTACAGACCCGAGTCTAAAATCTTCGCTCTGATTGTAAAACTGCTGCATTCTAATTTATCTTTCATATTTCTCATCAATCTTCTCAACAGTATCTGAAACTGAAATATCCATTTTTATGAAAGTTGGAGATGACGTCACTCTGCCTTGTCTAAATGTGATAGATGAGCAGAATAACTGTGACAGTACTGAGTGGACATTTGTTTCAAGACACAAAACAACAGTAGAGCTGATCACACTTGGACAGACAAAGTCAAATCAGACAGACTGAGTGTTACAGCGAACTGTTCTCTGGTTATTAAGAAGCTCACATTTGAGGAAGTTGGTCTTTATTCATGCCTACAGTACAAATTAGGAGAAATACAAACTCTAAACGCTCTGGTTCATCTGTCTCAGGTTAATCTTTTTATTATTAGTCATTGGGAAGCACCTACAAAGAAATCCGTCACAATGAGAACCTGTTCTAACCATTTGATTTTGTGACCAAAGGTGCTGGTGTAATGACTTGTAATTGTGACAGCCCTGACACTTTGATATAAGTACTTGCTTTTGATGAATATATTATCTGTTTTGATTAAGGGACTTGCTTTTGAAGCATTGACTACTTATTTTGAGCAACTGACTTTTCTTTTTGATGAGGTGACTCACTTTTGCGAGTTATCCACCATGTTTTGCAGTTTGCACCAATTGTTTTGAGAAGAGCCTTAGTAGTGGTGCAGAGATCAATTCTGTTGTGAGAAATGCACCAAAGCAACTGAGAAAAACTGTAAACTGCTCTGTGGTGACATATGGACAGTGTCATCACACCGTGAATTGGCTGATTAAACGTCAAGATATGAACAAAGATGACAAAGAAATACTGACCTCACAGACTGACTGCTCCACTACTGTGACCCGTTGGAAGTCTCACTATATCTATCCATCAAGATATGAGAAAATGAAGTGTGACGTGACTGATGCTAACACAGGAAGTGTGCAGCTGTTTACCTTTAGCTGTCAGACCTCAGATGAGGAAACAGGTGAGCTCACGATCAGCTGTTTAAAACAACTAAAAATAGCTAAAATATTAATTAGATGTATTTCAGGTGTTTGGGCAAAATAGCTTTTGTTGTGTTTATAATTTTGGGGCGATCGTGGCTCAAGAGTTGGCAGTTTGTCTTGTAATCGGAAGGTTGCCGGTTTGAGCCCCGGCTCCGACAGTCTCGGTCGTTGTGTCCTTGGGCAAGACACTTCACCTGTTGCCTACTGGTGGTGGTCAGAGGGCCCGGTGGCGCCAGTGTCCGGCAGCCTCGCCTCTGTCAGCTTGTGGGGATAGGTTAATTGATTAATCCAAAGTGCCCATAGGTGTGAATGTGAGCACGAATGATGTCTTTGTGTGTTGGCCCTGCGACAGACTGGCGACCTGTCCAGGGTGTACCCCGCCTCTCGCCCTATGACAGCTGGGAGAGGCTCCAGCACCCCCCGCGACCCTAAGAAGGATAAGTGGAAGCGAACGGATGGATGGATGGATGGAAGGGGAGACCTTGGCAGTACAATAATGGTAACATTTAACAATTTCAACCTAACACTCAAAAACACAAAAGAAAAGAAAACTAAGAACTAATGGAAAGAATATAACTGAAACCACAGGTAATAATAAACACAATGCCAATTTATTTGTCTCACAATCTGATACATTTGGTTTTGGGTTTTTTGCTTGTTTTTCACAGGTACATTATTATAAAGATGATGTTTCAATAAAGTATGAAAGCACTGGAGGCTCTGGTGTTTCTGTCAGATACCACTGATCCACAACATCAGCTCAGCAGAAAAAAACTGCTGTTGTATTATCAGTATAATCTTATCTAGTTTAATAGATTTAATCCTATTGTTACGGCTCTGGCCATCTTTTGAATCACAGTGGCTGGATTTTGCTGGCAGCTGCTGATTGGTTCCATCATCAAGTGGCTGTTTTAAAAATCCTCTCCAGCAGTCTCCCCAGCAGTAGCTGACAGCAGCAGCAGGCCCGTCCTTGGCCTCCAAACCATCTATGACAGATCTGGGTGTGTGATTTCAGAGAACTGCCAAGTTTTGTATTTAGTGTGTTGATACTTTGACTTTTAACTAAGCACTGAAGCAGAAAGAGAGAACTGCCTTATTATTTTCTATCATTTTTTTCCCTTGTTTATTCAATTAGCGAGTTGGGGGTAGCGCTCGGCTTTTGTTTGTTTTAGATTTCTAAATGACCGTTATGGGTTTTGTAGCATGAGTTTATTGACCGTTAAATACCATTAAATCTGTATCAGTTTCTTCCTTCTTATTGCTTACAATAATGTCATCTGGAGATAAAATGTTTTTCTATTCATTTGTTATCTGCCCACAACTAGTTTTGCTCTAAATGAATGCCTGGCTCATTAGGTGTTTGTCTGGTCTCTAGATTTATTTGTCTTTTTTCATTTCCTATTTTATTTTGGTTAGTTTTCTTTCATTTCTTGGTAGCTTTACTAACACCTTTGCCAACTCTGCCGTGATTGCCTTGAGCTGGGTGTATTTACCTTCACCGGTTTCTGCCTCCCAATTTGTGTCTTGTCTTCCCTTTGCCCTTTTTAGTTTACTGCCTTTGCTGTGATAGTTTCCCTAACTAATCTTATCTTCCTTGCGTCAAGCTGGATTTTGATTTTGGGTGTCCTGTTTTTACTGTTCTTATTTTGTATTTAGCCAAAAGAAAAAAATCCACTGTGTAACTTGAATAATACCGACAGGCCTGTGACTGAAACACTGGTTATCACAAATAAGGTGTTCGTGATATATTTGTTGAATTTAATTTGCTGAACTCTAGGGTTTTAAACACTAGAACATATTGATGAGCATATTAATATATTATATATAACATATTAATGAGCATACTTATTTACCAATTTCACAGATTATTGTTAAATGCTACTGCTGATAACCCCTGAACCACAGCCTCTATTCTCACCACTTACCGTTTTCTGTCAGAAACCAAGAGTGTCGCTACGAACCCAAAACATTTGGGGGCCTTACCTTCCCTTAATTTTTTTAGATTTTCACTTGTAACAGCAGATTCTTAAAAAAACAGTAAAATGAGCACACCACATTGTAACGAACACACTTCCTCTCGACCTCATCAGGGGGAAATTACTTAAGATTAACGGTGAGGAACTGTTGGGTTTCACTCCAATAGCATTATCTGCTATATTTCCTGTACCTGCAGTTGTAAAATCAATTCATCAATTCATTGAGTCTGACACATTAACTGTCATGCACCTTCTGATTTAAAATATTTAAAAAAGGGGAGCTGCATTATTCCAAAAAATATCTCACATTCGACTTCTTTATTCATTATTTTTTTTTCAATGTCAAACACATCAATGTCACAAATCAACTGTGAGAATGACAAAAATATGAACCTGCCAAGTCTTCATATAAATTTCCTTTAGAAAAAATGTTTCAGAAAAGCTGATTTACTCCAGCTGTGTAACATTATCATCAACATAAATGAGAGACGACTAAAAATTGCTAAATTTGTGGTGAAACATGACAAATGACAGGAAGTACAAACCGTCCTGAAGGGTCATCAGTTCAGAGACTGTGACAGTTGAGACTGAGAACAAGAACGAAGTGAGACAGAGAAGCAGAATGGATGAATTCAGATGGATTCAAATGTTTTTATGTCTGATGCTGATGATTCAGATTGTAGGTAAGGATAGAGGAAACATTTTTATAGCAGTGAAATAATAATCGTATCAATATTATTACAATCACTTACCAATAACATGAATAAGACAGCTGAGCATGATCTGCTGTTTCAGGGAAGCATGTTTATAAAGTTGTTTCTAAATTGATTTTCACTCTTATTGTAAAAAGTGCTGTATTCTAATGTTTTTTTATTGGTTTTCTTCAATGAAGATTGTTGATGACGTCATTCAGCCTCGTCTAAATGTGATGACCAGAATAACTGTGATGGTACTAAATGTTTTTTTATTTCAAGAAACTAACAGCACAGCTGATCAACCTTCGACAGATCGGTGAAAAGGCCACAACTAAACCAGACAGATTGATTATTGAGGTGAAATGTTCTCTCTCTGTTATAAAGTATTACCCTATTTACTGAGCAGGATACAACACAGTGAAGTGTGAGGTGACTGATACAGACACAGGAAGAGTGCAGCCATTTACCTTCAGCCCTCAGCCCTCAGGTGAGGAAACAGGTGAGCTCACGATCAACTGTTTAAGATGACCTCAAATATTAGTTTGATAGATTTTACATTTTTAAGATCTTTTTTTCATTAACAACTTGTGAAATAATGACACACTTTTTGGTTTGGTTTTGTCATTTATTCAGCTGAAGCAAACACAACAAAGGAACCAGCGAGAAAAACTGAAAGCAGCACAAAATCAGAACCAAACACAATCAGCAATCCTTCAAAATCACGTAAGATTATGATGATTAAGCAGGAAAAACACGTTTTCTTTTAGAGTTTTAAGGAGAGTTCATACTTTAGTTTACATCTTTTTTCCTAATGAATATTATTTACATTTTGATGACAGAAAATCACTTACCTATCCTATAGGAAACATAAGATGTAACATTTGATATGATGGTGTGGTTTTGGCAGGAAACATTGTTCACTTGAGTATCATGGCTGTTAAATGGTGTGAAACGTTTTTCAAACATTAACATGCAAAAATGTTTCAAATTTGTTTTGTCTGCTTTATCGCAGCTATTTCGTGGTACATCAATGGAGCTATTGGTTTGGTCGCACTGCTGATAACAGCTGTGTGTCTCATCATAAGGAAAAGAATGAAAGGTGAGAACATTTACAGATACAACATTTGTAAGTTGTTCTATGAATGTTAGAGTTGACTGTTTTTGTCTTTCCAGGAAACAAAATGCAGAAGAATGAAAATCCTGTGAGTTTTGAAACATATAATTAAATATTCCTATATCTGCCACTAAAAAGACAATTAAATAAACCGCTCATCTTTGAGGGAGTGTTAACAAGAACTAAACTGCCTTCATAGAAATGCTTTTCCACCAGATGTAACCGCACTATTGTCTGTTTTTCAGGGACTGAGTTCAAACCCTGCAGAGACTCAAACCAATCAGAACTCGGTGAGATCACCCACTACACCTAGAGTTAAAAACACTTCTTCTTATTCTCTAAAAAATTGTAAATGCATGACACTAACTGAAAAAGCATCCAAAAGATAAGAAAGTTAGGCCAAAAATAAAATCAGTAGACCACACCATGAATCGTAAAACCTGAAGTAAGAGGTCAAAACACAAATGCAATATCTTGAGACACCATTTCTGAGAAATTAAAGTGATGAATGAAGAGTTGTTTATGTTGCATTACAGTGAGACATATTTTCAAGGATAGCTGTTGGCAAAGTAGGATCCAAGTGCAGAACTCAAATCCATGTTAAACTTAAAAAGCAGCTTTATTGCTGACCTTAGCAGGCCAAAATGCAAAACACAAAATAATTCAGGCAACACTAAAAATCTGGAAGTCACAAACTAGCCTCTAAGGAACATAGAACATAACAAAGAACAGAAGCAAACTGGGGCTTTAAATACACATGAGGAGATTAGGCCATAGTGGAGACTAGGAACTCAGTTGTACGGTGGCCCTGAGAGGCCACTGCAACTTAAGAAAACACCAGCAATAAGAAAAATGCTGCAAAAGCACACAAAACACAACAAAAAGAGGAAAAACGACAACGGATATAGGAAAAAACAGATTTCCAAAAGCACAACGTGTTTCTGGGGAGACAATAACCCGACGGACCAGTTGCAGGAACCAAAATATGCTAAGAATTGCGCTGGGAGACACTTAAAAGAAGTGGAGGATTTATCGGTTTTGTGAGGAAAGAAAAGATGAGTGGTATATGTGTTAGCCTAACTATTAGCCTAAAAATCCATCATCAGTATTATATGAATCATGATAAAACACACCTAGCATGTTTTGCGTCCCTGCAACTGGTCCGTCGGGTTATTGTCTCCCCAGAAACACTTCCCTTTGCTTTTGGAAATCTGTTTTTTCCTATTTCTGTTTTCGTTTTTCCTATTTACGTTTTTTTTCCTATGTCTGTTACCATTTTTCTTATTTCTATTTTGTTTTGTGTGTTTTGCAGTGTTTTTTTTTATTGGTAAATGGACTGATTCTTATATAGCAATTTTCTACTCTCCCAGTGCTTTGACTACTGTAGGGGCACTGTAGGGGTGGCTGTAGCTCAGGTGGCAGAGCAGGTCAGCCACTAATCAGAAGGACGGTGGTTCAATCCCAGGCTGCCTCCTGGCTGCATGCCAAATATCCTTGGGCAAGATACTAACCCCATGTTTGCCTACTGGTGGTGGTCAGAGGGCCCGGTGGCGCCAGTGTCCGGCAGCCTCGCCTCTGTCAGTGCGCCCCAGGGCAGCTGTGGCTACAATGTAGCTTGCCATCACCAGTGTGTGAATGTGTGTGTGAATGGGTGAATGACTGAATGTAGTGTGAAGCGCTTTGGGGTCCTTAGGGACTAGAAAAGCGCTATACAAATGCAGGCCATTTAAACAACATGCCTCATTCACCCATTCATACAAGCACTTCTAAAGGTATAGGTCAATTGAAAAATCTAAATTGCCCATAGGTGTGAATGCAGGAGTGAATGTGAGCGTGAATGGTTGTCTGTCTCTGTGTGTTGGCCCTGCGACAGACTGGCGACCTGTCCAGGGTGAACCCCACCTCTCGCCTTATGACAGCTGGGATAGGCTCCAGCACCCCCGCGACACTAAAAAGGATAAGTGGATGGATGGATATTACTGAGGAGTCAGCATGTTTTTCTCTTCATTGTTTAGGTGGATCCTGAAGTTTCCTATGTCACCATCAGCAACACCTAGAAAACCAAGATAAGGTGTTTTGTTTAGTGATATGTTTGTTTGTTTGTTATTATTTTATCTATATATCAGACAGCTTTTTTCAGATTCGTGTTGATGATGAAATGATGCAGTGACTTCTGCTCTACTGTCAATTTTAAAATAACATAGTTCAAGCTGTTGAAAAAAAAGAATTTGCATTTAATGGAAAGACAATTCTTGAATATTGTTTATGGGTCCAACAGATTTAAAGAAACACCAGTTTTTGGGACAGTGCCCAGCTACATTATAATACACTTATTTTTCCTTTTTTTAAATGAAAATATAATTGGTACCAGGAGTTCTTTGCTATGGATATGAGCAGTTGCTCTAAGAGAAGGCTGGATAGAAAACATACAACTAAAACTATTGCTATTGCTAGACTATTGAACAGCACACAGGATTCAGTGCCATGGTCCTAGAGTTTTGAGTTGTATTTGAGTTTCAAATTTGTGTTCTGAAGATCTTCCTTAGCTTCTATTTTTATTATTTATTACCTGTTTTTACTGTTCATCTTATTTTGAATTTTTCCTCTGTCAAAAGAAAAGAAATCCAAAGTACTGAAAGGAATCTATGCTCTTTATTTTGTTCTCATTTTTATGATGATGGGTAGGTTGACAGTTGAGGTCAGGCAGGAGTCTCTGGTCTATTATGTTTGTGGACAACATTAAGAAACAGGTGAAAGACGGCCTGTAGCGGTGGAGGAGTGTTCTGGAGAGAAGTTGTGTGAATGAGAGGGAGACAGGTTTAACAGAGATGCTTCAGGGAGTAGAGGTAATATAGGTGGAGAAATTCAAATACCTGAGGTCAATGAGCCAAAGCAACATTTATGATGTTATTATCATTGTGTAACCACATCATTTCTTTAGGGATTAATACATTTTTCTGATTCTGATTATGTTTTGTTTTTGTCGTCCAGCCACTGATCAGCAACATCAACTCAGCAGAGAAAACTGCTGTTATATTATCAATGTAATCTCATCTGGTTTTATAGGTAAATATAAACTAGATGAGAACTTTAAAGCAATGTTAACAGTTTTTGTGTTTCACGCTGTTGTTATTTTAATCTGATAGAAGATGTGTATTCAAGTCTTAATCCTCTCTTATAATATGACTGTTGTTAAATGCCTTTAATGCCTTTATAGTTTGTGTAAGTGAAATATGTGCAGTGTCAAAAGTCCAGTATGAGTTTTATAACATGTCTTTCATGATGATTAAATAGAATCTGAATCAATATCTTGAATATTCTTTTTTATAGTAATGTAATCTGGAAAATATGCATTTCTATTAATTTGGTGAAATTCTATTTTTGCAGAACAAATTTTAAACTCTCACAGTTTATGTCTGAGCACTTTTTTGTGTATTATTCCTTTTGTCCGCCAGAGGTCCTCAGTTTTCCAGTATTTGCACAGTCACCTGTTAGAGACTTAGAGACTTAGACTTAGAGCTTTTTATTGTCATTGTGCAGTTTCTTGCACAGCGAAATTGGGTAGCTGAACCACAAAGGTGCTAAAGTAAGAAGAGAAACCAATATACAACGAAGGCGGAAAATAAATAAATAATTAAATAAATAGAATAAAATAAAAAACAGTGTATATGTATACATATGTGAGTGGAACTATATACATGGTGTATGTGTAGGAAACATTGAAACAGACTGGGACCAAAATAATTGCACATGAGCCAAAAATATTGCACAGAACATGGAAAGACTGAGATATTGCACATAGATGATCAACAGCAGTGTCAGGGTGGATGTGTTGGGGAAGTCTTTACACACTCTTAGTTTGCATTAAGAGTTCTGACAGCCCACGGGAAGAAGTTGTTCTTTAGTCTGTTGGTTTTGCACCTGATGGATCTGAGCCTTTTTCCAGAGGGCAGGATGTTGAAGAGGTGGTGGTTAGGATGGAGGTGGTCCTTTATAATTGCCCTGGCTCTGGAGAGACATCTTGAGCTGGCAATTAAGTCCAGGGAGGGGAGTGGACAGCCGATCACCTTCTCTGCAGTTCTGATGACCCTCTGTAGTCTCTTCTTGTCAGCTGTTGTGCAACCAGCGTACCACACAGGGATGGCGTGCACCAGCACACTCTCTATAGTGGCACGGTAGAAGGACACTAGGAGGTCAGTCTGCAGCCTGTTCCATCTCAGCACCCTCAAGAAATGGAGGCGCTGCTGGGCTTTCTTCACTAGAGCTGATGTGTTTGTGGACTGTGTGATTCTTACTCTGAATCTGAATAAGTACGCGGGACCACTGTGTGCGGTAAGACCATCTCTTTTCTTCCTGTATTACCATCTACCGGCATGCATTGCCAGTGCGTAACACGTAATTACACAATCAAACAGTGAACACATACTGCCCATACAACAAATGTACCAGAGACAATTATGAATACACCACATCTCCCCTTTTAAACAAAAACAGAATATTACTTTTCTCAGGACAGAACTTCTCTTTTTCAAAGCCATACAAGAACATCTGGCAAACAATCTGCATTACATTTTTAACCTTTTGTTTTTGTTTTCTTGTTCTTTTCTTTTCTTAACAACTCTTTTTAGCTTTATTTTACTGTGCTCTACAAAACCCTTATAACACAGTTACATAACAACAACCTTTCTTTTTTTTCTTACAGATCTAACTTTTTAGGTTTAACTATTGGCCTCCCTGACTTGGTTCTGACCACATCAGTGTTAACAGGTGTAGCAGGGATCACACTGGGTGTTTGAGGCTTCTGCAACACAGGCACATTAGCAGGTTCATGCACAGGTGAACTTAAAGGAATCAAATGCACACGATTACGCCTCACAGTCCCTTGTGGTAACTCCACTGTGTATGATCGGGGTGTAGAGTGATTTTGGATAACAGTGCCTGTAGTTTTGACATCAGTCACCCAAACTTGCTCTCCTGGGGACAGGCTGCATAAAGGTTTTGCGCGGTGGCGCCTGTTGAAGTTTGCCATGTCCATCATCCTCTTCTCCCTTTCCTTTCGAGCGAGCAGTGCGTTGTCCGGCAGTGTGGGCTCCAGCTGCGATGGAAGCATCGGCAGTGTGGTTCGCAGACGTCTGCCCATTAAAAGCTCTGCAGGGCTGTATCCAGACTGCAGTGGTGTAGCTCTATAGGCAAGAAGAGCTAGATAAGGATCAGCTGCTTTTTTCAGAAGATTTTTTACAGTCTGCACAGCACGTTCTGCTTCTCCATTACTTTGCGGAAACTTGGGACTGCTTGTGATGTGTTTGAAGCCGTATGCTGCTGCAAAGTCTGTAAAGATTTGACCTGAATACTGTGGCCCATTATCAGACATGAGGACCTCTGGGATGCCGTGACGGGCAAAGAAAGATTTCAGGTGAGTAATGACATCGTTTGATTTTGTCCTGTTTAACAAAGCAATCTCAACAAATCTAGAGTGATAGTCAACAGCGAGAAGGTAAGTTTTCCCTCCCAGCTCGAAAAGATCTGTGCCCACTCTCTGCCATGGGTGGGCAGGGTATTCTGTTGGCATGAGTGGCTCACTGTTATTGTGTCTTTCTTGAATACACGTTTTGCACTTGAGCACCATCTCAGAGATTTGTTGACTCAGCCCGGGCCACCACACTGTTTGGCGTGCACGAGCTTTACATTTTACAACACCTTGATGTCCTTCGTGTAGTTTTTCCAGCACCTCGTTTCTCATTGCTGAAGGAATGACAAGCCGTGTGTCTTTTAACAAAAGGCCGTCTTCAACAGTGAGCGTGGCTCGGTCAGGCCAGTAATTTCGCAGTAAAGGCTCTTGTTTTGCATGTTCTGGCCAGCCTTCGGTGCACATGTCCATGACGCGAGCACACACACTGTCGCTTTTCAGTTGTTCCTTCAGTGTTTGCATATATGATGAACTGACAGGCATGTTTGCTACAATACTGTCGACATATATGTCTGTGCTTTCCATTAGCTCTTTGTCTGACAGGTTCATTGGTTTTTTCAGAGGTGAGCAGGACAAAGTATCTGCTGTCCAGAGCGATTTCCCTGGGGCGTACTGCACAGTGTACGAGTAACGCATGAGTCTCATTCTGAATCGCTGGATCCTGGGTGGCAAGAGATCCAGAGCTTGTCCTCCCAGTAAGGAAACGAGAGGTTTGTGGTCCGTTTCAAGACAAAAATGTTTACCAATCAGGAAATCACGAAAACGCTCACACGCCCATGTAGATGCCAGTGCCTCTTTTTCCACTTGTGCGTATCGTTGTTCTGTAGGAGAAAGGGACCTCGATGCATACGCCACTGGTCGCCATCCTTCTTCCCACAGCTGCAAAAGAACACCTCCGAGACCATAGGATGAAGCATCTGCTGATACTTTAATGTCTCTGTTGGGGTCATACATTGCGAGCACTGGGGGTGAGGTCAGGGCATCTCGTAATGTTTTGAAAGCTCTCACTTGGTCAGTTCCCCAATACCATGCGTTCTTTTTGGAAAGAAGATCTCGCAGTGCTTTGTCTTTTTCAGCTAAATGGGGGATGAACTTGCCCACTTGATTCACCATGCCCAGAAAACTGCGCAACTCTGACACATTAGTTGGCTCTGTCATTTCTGTAATTGCCTCCGTTTTCTTCAGGTCAGGACTGATTCCTGTATCCGCTATGATGTGACCCAAGAAAGCAACCTTGCTCTGGGAGAGCTCGCATTTTTCAACATTCAGCGTTATGCCTGCTTTTTCCAGTCTTTGCAGTGTAGCATGGAGACGGGAATCGTGCTCCTGATGGTTACGTCCCCACACCAACACATCGTCAATGTGACACACCACTCCTTCGAGACCCTCGATGACCTCCGCCATCATGCGCTGAAAGTGTTCGGGCGCTGAGTTGATCCCAAACGGTAGGCGGTTAAAGTGGAACCGCCCAAAGGGTGTGATGAAGGTGGTGAGTTTGGCAGACTCATCGGACAGGGGAATCTGCCAGAAGCCCATGTTGGCATCCAGTTTGCTAAACACTTTGGCTCCTGCGAGCATTCCGAGACTTTGTTCAACCGATGGCAGCACATATTTTTCCCTGCACACATACTCATTTAGTCCGGTAAAGTCTACGCAAAGTCTTAGCCTAGGGCTGTTTTTCTTTGGAACAACAACCATGCCGGCACACCAATCCGTTGGTTCCTCAACTCGGGTAATGACACCAAGCTCTTCCATTCGTTGGAGTTCCTCTTTTACCCTTCCCATCAGAGGCAGAGGAAGCCTTCGCGGAGTTTTGAGTGAGTACGGCATAGCATTCGGTTTGAGTTTAATGTGATAGGCCCGCTGCACTTTCCCTAGACCATTGCAAAGTTTAGGGTAAGTAGTCTTCAGAGTGTCCATTGAAACCGCGTCAACTCGCACCAGCAGGCCAAGAGCTGTAATGGCGGGCAGGCCTAGCAGTGGAGTGCTCAGGTTTCTTACAACATAGACCTTCTCTGTTGTCTGTTTCGCTCCGTAGTTGAGCTGTAGCTTTGTAAAACCTGCAACGTCCAGTGGTGTTTTTCCAGGGCCTAACAAAGGTTTTTCTGGCTGCTGGAGAACTGGTCTGTGTTCGTTAGCAAAAATCTTTGATAAGTCCGAGTCAGCTATTACAGTCACATCTGCTCCAGTATCCAGTTTGAAAGTGATTTTTGCATCTTTCACTTGTATGTTGGCTGTCCACGCCTGGCCGTCACTGGAAACTGAGCCTAGGAAGAAACCTTGCTCCTCTTCCTCCTCAATACTTTGCACTGTCTTGCTTTGTCTGCAGACTCGCTGGTAGTGACCTTTTTTTCCACATAAATGACATTTTGCATCATTTGCTGGGCACTCAGGTTTCGGATGTGGAGAGCCTCCGCACTTGTAGCATTTGTTACTTTGTCTCTTGCTATATTGCTGTTGTGTTTTGACAGTTTTATTTTTGAACATGTTGAACTTTGTTTTGTCGTGCTTTTGTATCACTCTGTCAACTGTTTTCGCATTTACATGCATTACATTTGTTTCACTTCTCAAAGCTGACTGTTGCTTTTTGATTTCTTCTGACTGCCTGGCCATATTTATAGCTTTATCCAAGTCCAAGTCTTTTTCCATCTGCATGCGCTCAGACAGCCTCGTGTCGGCCAAGCCCACTACTATTCTGTCTCTTATCAGCTCATCGTGGAGCGGTCCGTAGTTACAGTGCTCTGCTAATGCATGCAAGGCAGTCACGAATGCATCAACAGTCTCATTCGGCTCTTGTTTGCGCATATTAAAACGTGCGCGCTCATAAACAACATTTTTCCTGACAATGAAAAAGTTGTGGAAGCTATCTCTCACTTTAGCATAGTCCCGTTGGTCTACATCACTTAACTTTAGTCCTCTCAGGACGTCATCCGCTTCGTCTCCCATACAATATATGAGAGTGTTCACTTGATTTTCCTCCGAGCTCGCAGACAGATTACTTGCCTGACGGAATCTCTCGAAGCGACGGACCCATCTTGTCCATTCGTGTGGTTTGGAAAAATCAAAGGGCTCCGGTGGTTGGATGCTAAACGTAGCGCTGGGAGTGCTAGCCGCGGTGCTAACTCCTGCCCTCGGACGATCGTCTACGTCGTCATTCGGCATTTTGTTTCCACCTTCCCCTTCTCCTCACACTCGGCAGATGTATGGAGTCTTACGAGTCACACAGCACTTCTGACACCATGTGTGATTCTTACTCTGAATCTGAATAAGTACGCGGGACCACTGTGTGCGGTAAGACCATCTCTTTTCTTCCTGTATTACCATCTACCGGCATGCATTGCCAGTGCGTAACACGTAATTACACAATCAAACAGTGAACACATACTGCCCATACAACAAATGTACCAGAGACAATTATGAATACACCACATGGACCAGGATAGGTCCTCGGATATGTGGGTGCCGAGGAACTTAAAGGAGGACACCTTCTCCACATAGTCACCTTTTATGGAGAGGGGAGGAGGGTCAGTTCTTGTTTTGCGGAAGTCCATGACCACTTGCTTGGTTTTCTTGGTGTTTAGCGTGAGGTTATTGTAGTTACACCATTCTGACAGTCGCTGGACCTCATCCCTGTAGGCGGTGTCATCATCGTTGGTGATGAGCCCCATCAGAGTGGTGTCGTCTGCAAATTTGATGATGATGTTGCAGGGGTGCGTAGGGGTGCAGTCACTGGTGTAGATGGGGTATAATAATGGACTCAGCACACATCCCTGTGGTGAGCCAGTGCTGAGTGACAGGGTGGATGATTGCTGGGTGCCAACCTTGACTGACTGTGAACGGTCTGTGAGGAAGTTTTTGATCCATGCACATGTGGAGGGGGGGAGTCCAAGTTTACCAGCTTGTCTATAAGAATGTCTTGGATGATAGTATTGAGCTGAAATCAACGAAGAGCATCCTTACTGATGTCCCAGGATTCTCCAGGTGATGCAGAGCGGAGTGGAGAGCAGTGGAAATTGCATCCTCTGTGGACCTATTTGCCTTGTAGGCAAACTGGTGGGGGTCGAAGCTGGGTGGGAGGCAGTCATTTATGTGTTTTAGGACCAGCTTCTCAAAGCACTTTGCAACCACTGGAGTCAGTGCGATGGGTCTGTAGTCACTGAGGCTACTGATGGTGGTGGACTTGGGGACTGGGACTATTGTTGACAATTTCAGGCAGTGAGGGACAGAGGCATGTGTCAGGGAGAGGTTGAATAGTCTGGTGAACACAGGAGCCAGCTGGTCGGCGCAGGCCTTGAGCACTCTACCAGCAGCTTTAATGACACCACTCCCAAGACTTGTCTCAATTTTCAATTTTGTGCCTCCTCATCTCAGAATCAGAATCAGAATCAGAATCAGAATGGGTTTTATTGCCAAATGTTGAGCAGGTTTACAACATTAGGAAATTGCTGCGGTGCTTCAGTGCAAACATGCTGTCATAAATTGCGCTTAAATAGACATGAAAAAAATAAAAGTAAGAATAAGAATTAAAAGTGCTACGTAGAAAGATATATGCATGAGATATACATGAGATATATACATGAGAATAAGAATTCAAAGTGCTACGTAGAAAGATATATACATGAGTGCAGGTGGTGATCAGTGCCAAAACATGGAATCATGCAGTGAACACAGTGTAGGGTCATGAGTTAGTGGTGGGGACAGTCGTACGTTTATTGTTCATGTGTCCAACAGCAGAGGGGAAGAAACTGTTCTTATGGCGAGAGGTTCTGGTGCGAATGGACCGGAGCCTCCTGCCTGAGGGGAGCAGGTCAAACAGACTGTATCCAGGGTGAGAAGGGTCAGCTGAGATCCGAGCTGCACTCCGCAGTGTCCTGGAGGTGTGCAGGTCTCCTGTGTCCTCCTGCTCGTGAGCTGCAAATCATTTTCAGTAAACCAAGTAAACCATGTTAAAGGATGTTTTAACTCAGAGGAAAGAGAGGAGAGGAGACTTGCTGCAGGAGTTACAATCAAGGATGCACAGATGTGTCCTTTGCAGAAACCTTTGCTTCACAACCCTGGTACACATCTTCTGCTTGCTTGGTCACAATTTCTGTTTTAAATATATCAATAAAACACCAACAGATAGTTTGAGTCTGTCCTGCCTCCTTCCTGCTCTCCTCACACAACTGTGAAAGACTGAACACAAACTCTCTAAACCCTTAAACCGATTTCATAGTGTCAGCGTTCAACAATTGTGATAATAGTTTGTGTTTCTGATGTTTAACTGTCCGTTATTATAAAGTCAAACCTCATGAGCTCTGCTGCTGTTGTAGCCACACTCTCACCAAAACACTTTCAGTTCTCAGAAACGTCTTCAGTTCAACAATGAGGAAGAGGAGCGTCTCAGACCTGCTTTATGTTCTGTAGCTGCAGCTGTGTAATCAAATGATCTATTAGACATCAAAAGTCCAACTGTGGTGGCGGAGGTGTTTGACCCTTCAACAGAACCTTGTTATGTGCTTTCATTTTCTTACATTTTAAAGAAAGAGAAGCTGCATTAATAGAAACATTTATCTTAAACTTCACACATTCAACTTCCTCAGTCGTCTGTTTATTTTCAGGGAGTGAAACACATGAAGCTTAAGTTCAGCCTTCACGAGTACAATGAGGAAGACTTATAATCACACTTCTGTCTACTTCCTGGGTGTTTAGTGGCCAGAGCTTTTCATCACTTCCACTTTCGAACACTGTCCAGCTGATTGCTGACATCACTGGTCAAGTCCAATTGTCTTTCTCCCGGCCTTCTTCAAGACAATCAGCCTCCACTTCATGTACTTTAAATCTCCCTGCTCATCTTTCAATCTCCCTTCCAGGCATGTTACTCAGCGCTCCATCCAATTCTCCATCTTAACCACCACCATGTCTGGACTGTGGGGGGTCCTGCCTAAATTCTTTCATCAGCTGGAATCCAATCAGCCGTGAAGGCCATCAGAGTCCAATCACCAAATAGCTTGACTGGATTCTGTTTATCAGTTAATCATCTTCAATTCATCCTAACAATCAGTATTTAAATCACTGTCAGTCTGTCACAAATGCTCTGTGGGAATAGACACAAAGTGCACCTGCTGAATGTGATTTCTCATTACAATAAATTATGTTTATAAAAATCATGAATTTCAGACACATGAAAAGCTGACATACTCAACCTATGAAACATTATCATCAGCAAAAATAACAACTGGATCCCTAAAGCTGTGATGAGGAAGTGACATCTCACTGATGACAGGAAGTACAAACAGTCTTACAGAGTCAACAGTTCAGAGGGTGTGACAGTCGAGATCAAGAACAAGAAAGAAGTGAGACAGAGAAGCACGATGGATGAATTCAGATGGATTAAAATGTTTTCATGTCTGATGCTCATGATTCAGATCGCAGGTAAGAAGACAGGAATCACGAGTTGAATCTATTAAAATGAACATCTTGCCAAGAATATTATATTTATTCCAAACATTACCAATATCCATTGATCCAAGTCGTTTCAATGAATGGGATAAAATAATATCGCGGTTTATATGGGGGGGGGGAAGCGGCCGAGGGTTTGTTTTAAAACTTTACAATTACATAAGAAGGTGGGAGGATGGGGGTTGCCATCACTAAAAAATTATTATCGGGCTGCTCAGTTGAAAACGGTGGTTAATTGGTGTGATACAAGCTACCAAGCACACTGGAAGACTATAGAGGAGAATATGTTTTCCTCCCCAATACAAGCTGTCCTGATGGACTCGAATATTCGAAAATATATTGACAAGATTCATAACCCCTGGGTGTCGTGCACACTTAATATATGGAGAAAAGTCGTGAAAGAATTCAAACTTGAACAGGATTTGGCTTTATTCAAATGGTATGCATATGATTCTGACTTTGCCCCGAATAAATTGGACTCACGTTTTAAAAGCTGGCCTGCTAAAGGGTTATCTACATATGATAGTTTGATAAAGGATGGGAACCTTATTAGTTTTGACACGCTGAAACAGAGACACAATCTAGAAAAACAGGATTTTTTTCGATACTTGCAAATAAGACACTATATAAAGACAACAATCGGTCAGATGTCAAATACTAACGTGGAATTGGTAACTTTATTTAGACAGGCGTACAGTGGGGATGTTGACACAAGACTAATTTTTTTTTTGGTACAATTTTTTTATGAATAAGCTTCCACACTCAACTGATTATGTGAAGATGTTATGGGAAAAGGAGGGAGGGATGTGTATTTCTAGGGAAGAATGGACTCAGATGTGGGAATGGCAATGGAGGAGTACTTCCTCCAAAAGCTGGAGGGAGTTCGGATGGAAAACTCTGATAAGGTTCTTTATCACTCCATGTCAAAAGGCTCACTATGATGGGAATCCTCCCGTGTGCTGGCGAAACTGTGGATACCAAGGAGCCCATCACACCCATATTATGTGGGACTGTCCGGTGCTACGGACTTACTGGAAAGACATTCATGGTATATTACAAGGCATTTTTAACTGTACATTCCCTCAGGATATGAAGACAATTTTTTTTGGCTGTATACCGCAGAACTGGTCCAAAAATGACATATGTCTGTTAAGAGCTTTATTGGTTGCAAGTAAGAAATGTATAACAAAGAAATGGTCCTCGCAAGACATACCGACTTTGTCATTATGGTGGGAAATTACGTTAGAGATATATAGGATGGAGGAAGTAACAGCTCATGTTAATGACAGGATGGCCTGGTTCCATCTGTGTTGGGATAAGTGGGTCCAATACGTTAATACCTATAAACCGAATTTTCTCTTTAAAGCTTGAAACCACCAATTTAGTTAATTGTTTACTCCCGACAGAGCTTTCTCCTTTTATTTTATATATATATAATTTTTTTTCCTTTTTTTTTTCTTTCTCTTTCTTTCTATCTGCCTTTCTTTCTTCTCGTTTTGTTTCGTTTTTCTCTTGTAAACTGTGTTAATTAATGCCTGTAATCATCTTTATGAGGTAATATTGTAGAAATAAAGAATATAAAAAAAAAAAAAAGAATACAGGAAACACTTAAATAGCAGTCAAACTAAATATTGTTCATATTATTACAGTCAACAACCTTTACAGTAAATAAGAGAGCTGAGCATGCTCTGTTTATGAACTTGTGTCTAAAATATCTTCACTCTAACTGTAAAAGTGCTGTATTCTAATGTCTATCATATTTCTCTTCAATCTTCTCAACAGTATCTGTAACTGAAGCCTCCATGTTTATTAAAGTTGGAGATGACGTCACTCTGCCTTGTGTGAATGTGATAGATGAGCAGAATAACTGTGATGGGACTACGTAGAGCTGATCACACTTGGACAGATTGGTGAACAAGCTAAAACTAAATCAGACAGACAGAGTTACAGTGAACTGTTCTCTGCTCATAAAGAAGCTCACAGTCGGGGATGTTGGTTGTTATTATTGTCGACAATACAAATTAGACAAAATACAATCTACACATACTCTGGTTCATCAGTCTTTGGTTGATCTCTCTGTTATTACCTGTGAGTATTTACATCAAAATATTTTCAGTTCAAATCTTTTCAGGACATAAAATGTTCAATAATCATACTGAAACTGATTAAGATAACTTGACTAATTTCCGCTCTGTTTGTCTCACTTTGTTACATTATGTTCACCAGTGACTGAACATAAGGACACTGATACGGTGACGTTAAGCTGCTCTGTGCTGACATATGAACAGTGTCATCACACAGTGAAGTGGCTGCTTACAGGTCGAGATGTGGACAAAGAGAACAAAGAAATAGTGACTTCACAGACTCACTGCGCTGCCACTGTGTCTTTTCTGAAGAATAATTATTTATACTCATCACGTCATAAAATATTGAAATGTGAAGTGACTGACACTAACACAAGAAGAGTGCAGCTGTTTACTTTCGACCGTCAGCCATCAGGTGAGGAAACAGCTGAGATCAGGATCAGCTGTTAATATAAGTAAAATCACATCAAACATTTACTTAAATATTTCAAGTGTGAAAGTAGAATATTGTTTCTCATGTTTACATCAGATGAGAAACATGAAAAACTTTTGTGCTTTTACTTTTTCATTTATTCAGGTGACACAAAAACAACAAAGAATCCAGCCAGAAAAACTGAAATAAGCACAAAATCAGAAACAACCCCAACAATGAAGAGTCCTTCAAAAGCAGGACTGAAGATTAAGCTGGTTGCATAAATATCTGTTTATTTTAAATTTATTTGAGCTTTTGAAATGATATGCAAATGAAAACTCACTTTAACTTTGTATATAAATACTTTTAAATACAAATCATATCACAGAAATTTGCACATTTATTAATAAAATGCTGTTACATTTTTAAAAGAAAGGAATTTACACGGAACAGAAAACTGCAACCAAATAATATTAATAATCACATTTTTTGTGTTTGACAGATTTTTTGTTTCTTTGAGGTTCATTGTTGTCTCTGTGGGATTAGCAGCGCTTTTAATAACTGCTGCAACAGTCAATATAAGGACAAGACATAAAGGTACATTTAAGATTGAATGATTTTGAATTTTAAAACAAAACTGAAATTGACTTTCTTCTCTCATTTTAGGGAACAAAACTCAGATGGATGAAACCACAGTAAGTACAAATCTCAATAATCCTAAGGTTGTTATTCTGATCTTGTTATTTGATATTGTCATTGACCCATAACTGTGGATGATGATGTAGAAGTGTCTTTGGATAATGGGATTAAATAAACATGAACCAGCTGTCCCTCTCTGAGGGAGTGTTAACAAAAACAAAACTGCCTTCACAGAGACAGTTTTCATCCAGATATAACTGGACTGTGTCTGTTTTCCAGGGACTGAGTTTAAACCCTGCAGAGACTCAGTCTGCTCCTCAAACCAGCTGGGACTCGGTGTGATCACACACTTCACCCAGAGTTTAGACTACTTGTCAAAGTGTGCTCTGTAAATACAAATGTGTGTGACTCACTGTGAGAGCAGACGAGAGATAAGAAAGTTGGACAATGCAAAAATGTGTTTTAGTGCAACTGCAATTTTGTATTTACAGCTCACTTGTTTCAAAATTCCATTTTTTGAATAAATTGTTTGGATGATTGATGTTTGTTTTTTTTAAATAGCCTCATATTTAAATTTGTTTATTGATCTGAAACTTTCACATGTGAAAAACATACAAAAAAAGGAAATAAGGAAGAAGCCAAAGACTTTTTCACTCCACTGTAAATCAAGTAGTTGTAATCTTGAAGGAAGATTTCATGAATGCTGTTTCAGGGTGAAGAGAGTGTCCGTCATTATCACGAGTTTGAAGCTGGAAATCAAATGGATTATGTTGAAAGTTGTCAGTTTGTCGGCCCCGAAGGAAAAGACTATTTGTGGAGTAAGATGGATAAAGATGGAAATGTGCTAAACAGTGAAAAGAGTGTGTTGGGAAGATGGAACGAGTACTCTGAGGACCTGATGAATGTAAAAAATGAGAGAAAGAGGAGGATGAATGGTCAGTTAAAAGTGTCCAATGTTGGGGAAGTCCTGACGTGAAGGGAGCTTAGGAGCAGTTACAGCAAAGGCAGCATTAATCTGTTTATCAAACATTAGATTAGAGTAAAAAAAAAAACACTCCTAGGTTCCTTGCAAAGGTTTTTATTATTATTATTATGAATTCCTAAAGGGCCAAAGTCACAGCGGTCACAGGGACCAAACACAATCACCTCTGTTTTCTGTTCATTTAGGTTAAGGAAGTTAAAAGCCATCCATGCCATCCTCAACATCCTCCAAACAATCTAGCAAACCCTTCAGACGACTCACAGATTCACGTTTCAGTGGCAGGTAAATCTGTGAGTTGTCTGCATAGCAATGGAATGAGATCCCATGTTTTTCAAAAAATTGAACCCATGGGGAGCATATAAATAGAAAAGAGAACTGGACCAAGATTGGACTCCTTGAGGACCCCACAAGAAAGTGAGGCTTCTGAGGACGATGTTTCCCCCAATCTAACAGAAAAACTTTGGTTGGACAGGTAAGATTTAAACCACTCCAAAGCAGTCCCTTTGATTCTGACACAGTGCTCAAGCCGAGCGATAAGAATCCCATCAAATGCAGCACTGAGGTCTAACAGTATTAAAATGGCAAAATCTCCCAAGTCAGAAAAGTTAAAAGGTCATTAAAAACTTTTACAAGAGCAGTTTCAGTGTTGTGGTGCGTTTTTAAAACCAGACTGAAATACTTCACTAATGCCATTTTTATCTAGAAAGGTCTGGAGCTGAAGAAGGACAACTTTCTTTAGGAATGTCTGGACTGACAACCAAACATATCAAGCTTCTGTGTTTGAGCCAGAGACTGCACTTGTGGGTGAACAATACAAACATTTTATATTTCTTATATCAGTAATGTAACTTGCAACAAAACGTTCTGGGAAGCTTAAACTTAGTTTCAGAATAATTAAATCTGAGACTTTGTTTTATTGAAAAGGTTAATAAAGTTTGAAATTGTATCAAAAATAAAACAAATTATTAAATAACACCGGCTACAATATTGGTAACATATGTGTGTTGTTCAACAGAACTTTTTCCCAGGCTTTTGTTTATATGCTCAGTCGAAAACCACTTTAACATAATTTTCAGCATAATTACTATTTTTTGTGACTATTCAGTACTTGAGTATAATTTATTGAATTATTTAGTAATAAATATGAAGTAAAAAGTTTTGATCACAAATGGGATTTTTCCAAAACTAAGCTTGCTTAATAGTTCTGAAGTGTACTGTAAAGTTTATAATAAAGTCATAATAACCTGATATTTAGAATCTCCATATATCATTTCCTTTATGCTTATATGTTGTCAAACAATGGCAGTAAGAAACATAGTGTTAAAATAGCTCTATATAGCATTATCTAATCTTGAGAAGAGGTCAAAGGTCAGTTATGGGGTCTTGCTATATGCTATGAGACAAACATAGCACAGTTGTAAGTATCATAGTTTCTAGGCTCTAAGGCTTTGTCAGTTTAATAGTGAGCTTTACAAGATTGATTTTCGTGCTAAAAGCTGGCACAGAACTAAGTTCGCTTATGACCACTAGAGCTGGAAACAACCTCAAGCAATCCTAAGGCTAATCAGCACGGCTAGCATTGTTAAATGTTGTCATTGCTAACATATAGCTGTTTAACAGCATAGTGAGTAGCGAGAACGCTAAGTTATTGTTAGCTTTTAAAAGAAAAATGTTGGCAACCGTAACCATGGCCTGCGGAGGGTATATAAATGCTGCACAAGGTTCCATTCGTCCCTTTACACTTGCTATTGGACTTGTTTTGACCTGCTCCAACCTCAGCCTGTGGAAAGTTAAGTTTTCGGGAAAATATTTACTGAAAGCGGATTTGACTTGCTCGCCACAACAAGTACTTCATCTTTGGATTGTTTGTACTTGTTTTTCATACAGCAAAACCTGAAGATGGCTCGTCGTGGACTCGACAGCCCCCTGGACTTCGCTGCAGGTACTTTTAACATTTCTTCAGTTATTTTAAGAGCTACTAAATGACTGTAATAATTTAACAAGTTCCAGTGTGAATATCAAGTTTTAATGTTATCAAAATATGCTTATTCCAAGATTTTTCCCCGTAAATTGTTTGTATGCTTTAAATTTTCCGGGAGAGGTGTAGAAATTATTAACGACTGGTGTATGAATTTGAAAAAAAAGGTGTTACTTTGATTTGAAGGCTTCAAATTTGACACTTTTTTAATGATTTGGTTAAAAATAGCTTAACGGACTAAAATTTGTAAAATGCCCCAAAATCAGTCTCTGTGGTAACAGCATCTTCAGCATGTCATGACGTCAGAACACACAGGTGTAAACACACCAGATCCCGGTCCCTTCCTAACATCCTGTTCTTCTTGGATCAAAGGCTTTATTGAAATAAACTATAACTTTTCCCCTGCTACAAAACATGATAATAAAAAATAACAAAAATAAATGAATATAAAAAAGAATATGAAAACAGTAATCATAGTACAGTAGTAATAATGGTATCCTTATGTTATGCCACTACTATATCTTATTATATAGCAGTTAATGATGTGAACTTAGTTGACTTAGCTGTTTTTTGCTTGCATGAACAAGTAGAAGTGTCATTCAGTCTGACATAAATGTAGCCTAAAATGCTTTTCTCTCATCGTCTGCTCAAACTAACAGATGTAGCTCTGTTCCTTTAGCACTTGATGTTTATTACATTCTTAATGTTATTTTAAACTTGTTTCCTCACAGGTCGTCTCGACTACGTGGTTGAGCGTCCTGCAGAAGAAGGCCTTCCAGAGGTCATCAGGATCCTGGATGACTCTGATACCGAGCGTGTCAGTGAAGGTGAGTATGGTGAGTATATCCCTCTCCCATCCTCACCCTCTTCTCCTGAAGCACAGGATCCTGATGACAGTGAAGAGGAAGGTGAGTACCCTCCCTACATACCTGAGGACGTCGAAGAGGTGAGTGAAGACACTGACAATTCCTCTGACTGGAACAACTCAGAAGAGTGGGCCGATTGGCCTAGTGACGACTCGGGGTATGACACCATGGATGAGAGAGCTGATTCCCCTCTCATCCAGGAGCTCCCTCCAGAGCCGTTTTGGCACGATTGGCAACATCCTATTGCTCCAGGTGCTGCCCCGTTCGCCATGCCGCCTTTCGGCCAGGCCAACGCCCCACTCTTCCCGGTTGGTGATCCTTTAGCTTCTCCTGCTTCCTCTGCTCCTCCCTCAGCTGCTTCCTCTCCTGCTCCCTTAGCTGCTTCCTCCCCTGCTCCCTCAGCTCCTTCCTCTCCTGCTCCTTCTTCCGCTACTCTCTCAGCTTCTCCTTCAACCTCAGCTCTCACCTCCTCAGCAAAGAGAAGCGGAGACGACACCTGCACTGATGAGGTAAGTGCAAAGAGGTGCAAGGTAAGTGATGACACGTTTTATGGCCCTTCAACATCCTCGGGTTCTGTTGGTGTCAGACGCTTCTGGGAAAGGCCTTTTAACCTTTCACTTGATGACAGCGACTCTGACTAGATTATGTTAGAACTTGTTTTTAAGCTTTAAATGTTTAAGTTGGCCTTTGCAGTGTTTGTAAATGACTAACATTTTTTTCTCAAGCTCTAGCTCACCATGCAGGACAAAGGTAAGTCCGTACTTAATGTCAACACAAATAAGTAGAAAAGGTTTAAAATGATGTCGTGAACTGACTGTAGTCTCTTGTTTTTACATAAGGTATAGCCTGTGGCTCAGGGATCAGAGGTAAGGTAAAAACACATAACAGAAGAAAAGTAAAGTGAACAACTCTGTGATCTGTGAATTCATGCTTTTCTCTTTGTCTTTTTGTCTTCAGGTGCTTTACACTTGTCCTCTCCCAGCATTCAGCACTTCAGACACTCAACGCCCAGGACGGAGCTAACACAGAGAGATACTCCACCCAGAAGACAGCCTTACCCCAACCCGATGAGAAGGATGGATGACCAAATGACAAACTGGAGAGTGGTGCTGTGTTCCAGCTATGTAAGTTATCACCTCACATTGGCTACAAACTGTCTTGAAGACTAAATCCTTCCAATAGCTGGTGTAAATCATCGTCCTACAGTACTGTAGGTTTAAGTTTACTTATAGTTATTGTGTATATGTTGAGTTTAAAATTGCATTTTAACAACATGCTGCAGCTACCAACAATGGAAATGCTGTTTTGTGTTAAAATGACGTCTTTCTCGTGTTATTGCTTTGCAGGGCAGCTGAGAGTGGACAGAGCTGCACAGAGGACCAAAGATCCACTCTCAGCACTTCATACCTGACTGGCCACAGCACCACCCCTCTTCACCCAGGGTGAGGAGGGCCCTGACCCCACCTGCACAGAGGGAGTTGTGAACATGCACTTCTGTGTCGGTGGGTTTAGGAGCCTCCTCACACTCACACGGATGAAGACTGTCACTGGAAGATGTCTCCATTGCATCAGCAGGACGTAAGCATTTGTATAATATTACAGTTTGTGATGTTTTATACATGTTTTTATTGCTTCACTTCAAACTAGGAGATATAAAATAAACCAGTTTTCATAATATTTTCTGTGTATTTAGTTGTTTTCTTAATAAGTTATTTGGAACATCATTGCAACCTGTCAGCTTTTTATTGGGGATTTATAAAGTTGCTGGTGGCTCAAGTGTGTACAGTGGGGTGTTGTTTTTGTCACATGGTAAAAGTGACCTCATAGGGAGCAAAAAGAACAACTGAACAATTTGGGGATTCACAGACTTTGGTAATCATTAAAAGATGAAGAAAAATAGTTTTATGTGATCAGTTTTAAGTAGTGAGCAGCAATTTAATCAAATGCTGGGATGAAATGGGACAAAAGGGTCATGTGACAGCCACATTAGTTCCCTTCCCTCGTTTAACAATGTGTAAGCAGACTGCTTTAACCTGCAA
Source organism: Maylandia zebra (assembly GCF_041146795.1). Classification (NCBI taxonomy): domain Eukaryota; kingdom Metazoa; phylum Chordata; class Actinopteri; order Cichliformes; family Cichlidae; genus Maylandia; species Maylandia zebra. The sequence continues at coordinate 17,712,454 of NC_135182.1, read as the reverse complement.
TTTACTGCATGTTATTAGGCTGCATGGTACAACCACAGTCTGCTAACCACCTGTGGTGAGCGAAGGTTTTGAGGCATTGTTCGAACTACTGATGAAGCTTTATCAATGCTTGTTAAGTTTCCCAACCACATTTCATCCCGATGGTCCAAGGCTTACATCTTTATGCTCACAAACGTGCTTCTGTAATTAACCAGTAACAAATGTATTACTTTAAGTTACAGTGTGAGGGGCACTGATGAACATAAATTAGATTTAACTTGATTATGTGTTTAGGTCAAGAGACACAGACCTTCATCTGTAAGAGGCTTTTCTTAAATGTCTGATCACGATGTTTGTGTTTGTCTGCAGCATCACTGCAGCAGAGAGGGTATAACACAAGGCCACAGTCACGTGGTATTCTGTCCTGCTATTAAGTGAATAAAATACTGAAACTCTGGCAGTAGACTGGAGCGAGGCAAAGAGTATGTAAAGGGACAATAAGAGGAAATGATGGGAGAAAAAAAAAAAAAAAAAAAAAAAAATCATACATGTCTGAGAAACAAAGGAAGAAGAAAAATAAAAAAAATGGTGGAAAAAAGGATTAGAGCCTAAATTCTAAAGCTGCAGCTTTGCATGCTGGCAGCTCCAAGATCTCACTGACATGTAATCATAGACTGAATAAACATAGGCCAGTGTGATGTCATTGATTTGTAGACTTTAATTTGTAACAAAGGGCAACCTCTGGGTACACACGACACAACACTGGGAAATATACCATTCACATCTGTGCCAAATTGAAACTCTCAAAACCTAAACTCTGCTGTCAAAACCTAACATTCCTTTGTCAAAATGTAACTGTTGACAAAATGACACATACTTGCATCATATGCAAACACTTACAGATCAGGGGGAGCACACTATTCTACTTTATATAAAACACTGCAGTCTTTCATTGTTTATTCAGAAGGCATATTTTCAGGAGACACATTTTCAAACAACCAAAACAACAAATAGGCCTACTCAGTATTGTACATTGCAGTACCATGAGAATGGGTGAATGACTGAATGTAGTGTAAAGCACTTTGGGGTCTTTAGGGACTGAGTAAAGCGCTATACAAATGCAGGCCATTTACCATGAATTCAGAGAAAGCAAAAAAAACCCAAAAAACACCATAATACAGTAATAGAAAAAACACCATACTGTAAACACAAAAAATCATGACAATTGTGCATACGTGGGCTCATGGATCCCGCCGTCTGTTGGCGTCTGGCCACAGGACCTCATCGACATCGCAAGCAATGTCTTCTCTCGCTAGGCACCGGGGAAAATATCCTCTTGCATGTCGAAACCATCCATGGATTGCTGTCACCTGAATGTCGCCGCAGGCCTGTTCCATTGCCTGCAGAAGAGGCATGCGGGCATGTGGTTGGCGGTCATATACACGCCATCTCCAAGCCGAAAAAAATTCCTGTATAGGGTTTAAAAATGGTGAGTAAGGGGCAAGTATACCACTTCAAGTTGGTTGTGGTTGGAGAACCAGGCCTGGACCAGAGCAGCCTGATGGAAACAAACCTGGGCTGATCTGGTCTGTTCTGTACAACTATGTTATGGAGAGCATCTAGAAATGTGAGTATATGTTGGCTGTTGTATGGACCTAGTTTTGCATGATGATGCAGAAGCCCTCGAAGGCTTATGGCGGCACACAATGTGACATTTCCCCTGCGCTGCCCTGGGACGTGCACAATTGCCTTTGACCAATGACATTACGACCCCGTCGTCTTGTTTTGCACAGGTCGAATCCAGCTTCATCAATGAAAATGAATTCATGAGGCTGTGCAACTCCATCCATGGCCAAGAGAACATATCACTGTACTACAGTGCTACACATACAGAACCCCATCACACAGGTACCTGTGTAGCTCTCAGAATGGATCCATGTGGTACTGATATGGTACATATTCAGCTGCTACTGGATTTCACCAATACTGTATTGTACATGTAAAGGACAGTTACACTTACCCATACATATTCAGCTCAAAGTCCTTTGACCCTGTCACTGTTCCTCTCAAATGGGACTCTGTAGAGCTGCTTCATGGTGATGCTGTGTTTTCCCAAGATGCGTCTGATGGTGGTGATGCTCACATGGTTTATGCTGTTGAACACTTGCCTGTCTGCAAGTATTTGCTTTCGTAGCTGGTGGAGACGGATGGCATTGTCTGCCCTCACTAGGTCCACAACGGCAAGTTCCTGCTGTTGTGTGAACAGGCGTTGGCGTCCTCCCCCAGAAGGTCTTCGAGTCAGTCTAGAGAAATACAACCACATATTGTCATCGCTTTGCTTATTTTTCTTACAGTACTTTACTGTATGTACTGTGTCATCCACTGTACTTCAATATAAGTAATCATGCTATGTTTCACAGAAACTACCACTTTGGCTGCAAAAGGAGCCTTAGCACCCTGCAATACCCTGTACACTTGATATGGTAATGGTATATACTGTAGAACAGTGCTATAAAAACCATCTGAGTGGAGTAGAAGGTAGAGAGGTGAAGACAGACCTGTTTTCTAGTCGGAATGTTCTTATTACAGATGCCACTGTGAAGCAGCTTAGATGTGGGTGGACTCTCTGCCCAGCTTCCCTCATAGTCAGGCCATGGTTGATGACATGGTCCACCAAAGTTGCTCTTATATCATCAGAAATATGGGTCCGTGCATGGCCTCTTCGACTTCGACTTCGACATCGACCTGCTCCTCCTCCTCCTCTTGCTCTCCCTCCATCCATGCTTGCAAAGTTCTTGAATTGGCTAAACTGAGGGCTTTTTGTAGTTGGCTAATTGGTGTTCAGTTTTACAAGTAAGTGCCTTCAGGTGTGTATTTGAGTGGTTGCAATTACCCGATGTGTTTTGTATTTTGGGTACATGTGTTTTCCAAATGGCACCCTGAAATTTCATTTTGTGAACAAAGTGTCTTATGTATGAAATAGAGTGTAGCATGCAGGACCATGTGTGTTGCATAAAGGAGTAAGTGTGTTGCATAATTGCAACTAGGGTGCAAAGCAGCGCTTTTGTTTAAGGTAGGGGTACATGTGTTTGAGGTATGGTAACAAAAGCTTCAAGTTGTGTTACTTTAGTCTAAGCATGGGTTTGTAGTGTTCAAGCAACGGGCAAAAACTGTAATATCTCAAAAAGTATGAAAGGTATGACCACCAAAAGATACAGCTGGCATTAGCACAGGGAGCAGAACAGATTCAAGTTTAAATGGTGGAAATCGGCTGAAAACGGAGGGAGTAGTTAACCAGCAAAGGTCGGAGCAACTAGAATAAGGTAGAATAAAGTTTAAAGAGAAACAGGATCTCAATAGTGTGAATTCACACAATAAACAGAGGAGACAGTTTTCTGGTTGTATGAATCTCAAACATACTGGTTCCAGTCTGAGTACATATACTGGGTAAGTGACCTGGAAACTTACTGGAAGGTGACTCTAACGCATGATAGGTGGAGCAACATGTGAAACCACAGCCCCTAAATGTTTGTTTACACTGTCTTCTTGAAATATCTACTTGTGTGATTGTGTCTTAAAAATGTTCTGTGTCTTTAAAACAGAGAAACCTCTGCTTTTATATGAACTTTTCAGACGACTAAAAAGGACGATAACTAAAAGGTGTTTCTCGTAGTTCTGTCAGTCTGTGATAAATATCTTATAAAAATCATTGATGTGTCACAGCTGTGGCTGTCAAAAATGATCTTAAATAAATACAATGAACTTTGCAAATTCTTCTTTAAGCTGACTGTCCAGAGATAAGCTATCAAACCTGTGATCGATCAATATGCCAGATCTACAAGTTTTTTAACTGAAGGAAAAAAGTGTGTGACTGAGGAAAGTTAGTTTTGCAAAACACCCCAAAAACACATTTTCAAGAAAATGATAAAAGGAATCTTGAGTCTATGTAAACCTGTTTAGAGCAGATGGTTTACTTTATTTTTACAAACATATAAACTTCATAGAAAAAGTAAGGAAACTTATATTTGGACAATCAGTTCTTTGCTGTCGCACTTCTTGGCAAAAAATCTTATGCTACTGGAAAGTGTTGGGTCTGCGCTTCCACAGGCCCCGCTGCTTTAGAGACTTATTCCCGTTAATGAAACAAGATGAACAGCTCAACCGGTTTTTCACATGCTAGCAAGGGAAGGATCTCAGAGCAGCCCCTCTGCCCTCGGTGTCAGACCACTACGAAGAACCATCACGCCACAGCAGCCTTTTATTTCTGTGACACACAGTTTACACAAACACCCATTATAAAAAAAAACCTGTGGTTATAAAAGATAAGGCACTTTCATGTATACTTTCAGTTATCTCCTAAAAGCAGGAAAAGTTGATTTCAATCAATAAGAGACCCTCTGACTGAACTGTGCTTTATTTTAGGTCCCCTTCAGATATGCGATAACATGCTAAATGAAATATAACTCTCCAAATGATGCTATAATTGACTCTTGCACACAGGATGTAGGGAAGAAAAGTATTTAAACTTCAGTTTCACGTGGTTATTGCTTCAAGAACGTAAAATATGATTTTGTGAGTTTGAAAACACATAACATTGTGTGCTAAAATCCTTCAATTCAGAGCCTGGAGACATGCTTACAGCTGAGTTTTACTAAAGACATTGCCCATATTAGGAAAGAGACATGTGTTTGGCTTCACTGATTATGTAATTTTCTGGCCCTCTTTCAATGTGACAAATCAAATACAGTCCACTCCGGAGCTGCAGACATTTCACAACTCAGAAACCACAACCGAAAAAAAATCTGCTTGATTTATTTATGCACTTTGTAAAAGACATGATCCACTTTGTCTGACTTTCATTATCTGTATCATTATTATATTATATGTAAACAAGGAAAGCTTTCCCCTCATAGACATAGAAGTACTCCTGATAATTTTATCACAGCTGTGGTAATGTAAGCCACAGCTGGCCAAACAACATGCTAACATGTGAAAAGGAGAATCCACGTCTTCATACACTGAACAAAAATATAAACGCAACACTTTTGTTTTTGCTCCTATTCCCCATGGGATGGACGTAGAGACCTAAAATTCATTCCAGATACACAATATAACCATCCCTCCCAAACAGTGGTCACAAATCAGTCCAAATGTGTGGTAGTGGGCACATCTGCTATATTGAGATAATCCATCCCACCTCACAGGTGTGCCACATCAGGATGCTGATCTGACATCATGAGTAGTGCACAGGTGTACCTCAGACTGCCCACAACAAAAGGCCACCCTGGAATGTGCAGTTTTGTCTCACAGCAAAATGCCACAGATGCCACAAGCAATGAGGGAGTGTGCAATTGGCATGCTGACAGCAGGAATGTCAACCAGATCTGTCGCCCGTGCATTGAATGTTCATTTCTCAACCATAAGCCGTCTCCACAGGCGTTTCAGAGAATATGGCAGCACATCCAACCGGCCTCACAACCGCAGACCTCGTGTAACCACACCAGCCCAGGACCTCCACATCCAGCAGGTTCACCTCCAAGATCGTCTGAGACCAGCCACCCAGACAGCTGCTGGAACAATTGGTTTGCACAACCAAACAATTTCTGCACAAACTGTCAGAAACCGTCTCAGGGACGCTCAACTGCATGCCCGTCGTCCTCATCGGGGTCTTGACCTGACTCCAGCTCGTCGCCGTAGCAGACTTGTGTGGGCAAATGCTCACATTCGATGGCGTCTGGCACGTTGGAGAGGTGTGCGCTTCACGGATGAATCATGGTTCACATTGTTCAGGGCAGATGGCAGCTGAGAATGTCCCAGTTCTTGCATGGCCGGCATACTCACCGGACATGTCACCCATTGAGCATGTTCGGGATGTGCTTGACCGGCGTATACGACAGCGTGTACCAGTTCCCACGAATATCCAACAACCTCGCACAGCCATTGAAGTGGAGTGGACCAACATTCCACAGGCCACAATTGACAATCTGATAGACTCCATGCGACGATGTGTTGCACTGCATGAGGCAAATGGTGGTCACACCAGATACTGACCGGTTCTGGGTCCCCAGACCCCCAATAGCGCAAAAAACTGCACATTCCAGGGTGGCCTTTTGTTGTGGGCAGTCTGAGGTACACCTGTGCACTACTCATGATGTCAGATCAGCATCCTGATGTGGCACACCTGCGAGGTGGGGTGGATTATCTCAATATAGCAGATGTGCCCACTACCACACATTTGGACTGATTTGTGACCACTGTTTGGGAGGGATGGTTATATTGTGTATCTGGAATGAATTTTAGGTCTCTACGTCCATCCCATGGGGAATGGGAGCAGTAACAAAGGTGTTGCGTTTATATTTTTGTTGAGTGTATATAAATTAAAGTTGAAAATAAAATAACTGTACAACAAAATACACAATACACAATATAGAACTATATAAGAATGTATGAAGAAATCTAAATATAAATAAATATATACACAATAACAGCAGCTGTACAAGTATTAACCGGAAATGAAGAATATAGTGACCAGTGTTGTGCAAAACCAAAGTCCAGAAAGTCCAGTGTGTGTGTAAGAACCACATGTGTGGGTCAGTACTGTGTGGTGGTGTGATTGAGAGACCGTATCACCTGCGGGAAGAAGCTCCTCCTCAGTCTCTCTGTGTTGGTCTTCAGGGAGCGGAATCGCTTTCCTGACCTCAGCAGAGAGAACAGTCTGTTGTTGGGATGGCTGAGGTCCTTCACGATCTTCCTGGCCTTGGTCCAGCACCGCCTGCTGTAGATTGAGTGCAGGTCAGGGAGCTCGGAGCGGATGGTGCGCTCAGCTGACCGCACAACCCTCTCTAGAGCTCGTCTGTCCTGCATGGTGCTGTTCCCGAACCAGGTTAAGATGTTTCCCGCCAGGATGCTCTCTATGGTGCACGAGTAAAAGTTCCTGAGCACCTTGGAGGGCAGTTGGAAGTCTCTCAAGCGTCTGAGGTGGTAGAGACGCTGTCGGGCCTTTTTCACCACGGTGTTGATGTGACAGGACCATGACAGGTCCTGCGTGATGTGAACTCCGAGGTATTTGAAGCTGTCCACTCTCTCCACTGGGCACTCGTTGATGACGGGGGTCTGGTAGTTCCTCTCCTGCTTAGTGCTGAAGTCCACTATCAGCTCCTTTGTCTTACTGACGTTTAGAAGGAGGTTGTTCCTCTGGCACCAGTTCTCCAGATTCCTAATCTCCTTCAGGTAGGCCGTCTCGTTGTTATCAGAGATCAGGCCCACCACGACGGTGTCGTCAGCAAACTTGATGATGGTGGTGGAGCTGGTAGTGGCCACACAGTCATATGTGTACAAAGAGTACAGCAGGGGGCTCAGAACACACCCCTGGGGGGCTCCAGTGCTGAGAGTGGTGGAGGCTGAGACATGTCCGCCCATCCTTACTGCCTGTGGTCTGCCAGTTAGGAAGTTGGAGATCCACTAACACATAGATGAGCTGAGTCCCAGATGCTCCAGCTTGGTGGTGAGTGTGGAGGGAATTATGGTGTTAAATGCAGAGCTGTAGTCTATGAAGAGCATTTTAACATAATTCCCCCTTCTAGTGTCCAAGTGAGTGAGTGATGTGTGGAGGAGATGAGAGATGGCATCGTCTGTGGAACGATTTGGACGGTAAGCGAACTGTAGTGGGTCCAGTGTGTCTGGTAGTGAAGAAATGATGAAGTCTCTGACCAGGCGTTCAAAGCACTTCATCACTACTGAGGTGAGGGCTACAGGGCGATAGTCATTGAGAGAAGCAGGGTGGGGTTTCTTCGGGACAGGAACAATGATGGACTCTTTGAAGCGTGTGGGGATCACCGACTGAGATAAAGAGATGTTGAATATCTCAGTGAATATCTAATTTGTGCTTTGGACTGTCACCAGATTTCTTCTAGAAGTTTCTTGCCAGTCAGCAACTATCTTGGCAACACCACTTGAGTTTGTGTGTTGCATGCTAACATCCTTATCATATGTGTAATAATACTAAAGCGTCATCTTATGCACACACAAAAAACAAATATGGCTCCTTCGTGCAGGGTTTTCTGGTATGTTCATTTATGCTTCCCAATTAAAAAAAAAAAAAAGAAAAAAAAAAAGAAAAAGCAAAGTTCTTGCTTCTCAGCCACTGCGGCCACATCCTCACCGTTTTTTAGGCAGTTATATAAACATACTGTGAGTGAGTCATAAGCTTAAATACAATAGTTGAAGGAACAAAAACTTAATGTTTAAAAATACCAGTCAAATCTGATTAAAGTAAATAATAAGTATACAATGTAGTTTTAAGACTTCTCAATGTTTCGTAACATTAATGTTCTATGAACTCGTGAGTCCAGAAATCTGAATGTCATGAAAAGTATTTATTATTCGTGTATTATTATTTTACAATACAAGGTTGTTTTTTTCCTGATACTTCATGCAAACCACATTTCTCCAGGCCTGTCCTAATCAGCTTACTCAGTATCACTAGATCCAATGCTGCTCCTCCAGCAGAGCACACAAAAGTAGGAGAGACCAGAGATGCCATGGCTTAGTTAGGAGACTGTTTGCTTCAAGGCCACTAGAGGGTGCTGCCATAAAACTACAATAAATGAATTGACCTTTTGACCTGCTCACACTCTTTTATGCAAAACCCTGCTGATGACACACACAGACACACACACACACACAAAGAGATTCTAGGTCTGACCAACCGTCTCCACCGTGGGCAAAAAGATGACAGTCAATAAAATTCTAAAATTTTATTTATAAACACAATGAATAGTAGTTAAAAGTCCAGTGTCCCATTTAGGTACAAAGTAAAAACACACAGTCCAAGGCCAGAGCCAGCTATGCCACAAAGCCAGTTGCACTCCACACGTTGTTCACTTCAACAGGGGTAGCAATTGTCCTCTGAGACCCACCACCCTGTAAGTAGAAAGCCTGCACAGAGCGACAAAATAAGACAATTCACTATATAATTCACAGCCCATCCATCCCAAACATATCAGATCATTAGAGGTTTTGTCACATTACATACCTGCACTGAGAGACAAAATAACACAGCAGTGTTTGTAATGTGGGCTATAAGTAGACTAGCATATCAGTGCAATCAATTACACCTGCCTCCAATTAGTCCAGCCCTTTTACAGTCATTGACTGGGTGAGAAAACACGAGCAAATCAACCCAAGAGACAAGCAGGAAGACTCTCTGAAGGCTCCTGTGGCTGCACAGGCAGTCTTACAATTACGAGGTTGGAGAGTTGTTGTTTCAAAATGTTCACACTGATTTCACATGCTCATTAACTCACAACCAGCTGACCATATATATTTCTGCTGCTGAGCTGCTTTTTGATGGAGATTTTCTGAATTTATTTTGCTACCATAAGAGCAGACTCCATGCTGAAAGCATGTGCACTGTCACTTGCAATGAGTGGCACTAATGACGCTAAATTTAATTACAGGTCATGGACAGCCTTCATAAATGCTCATATTACTCACCCACACTGAATTCCAGCACAGGTTCATCTGGGTCCTGACTATTTCCTGCAAAGTAACACAAACGTCATCAGAACATTAAGTCAGAGAAACAACATTTGGAGCTTTTGTACATGATAAATTATACTGCAGTAGTAAAACAAAGTCAAGCAGCAGTACATTTATTAAAATCACCTTCAGCTGTAATATTTAAACTGATTTAGTGTCAATTTAGATTATGTTGAGATTAAAATGAAACTAGTACCCTTGTAATGTCTTTTTAAATTAGAGGTAAATATTTGTATATTTTTTACATAATATAATTATATTTACTGGATTTTCTCTCTATTGTAGTTTAGTATTATAGTTATTACTTGTCTTGTTTTTACAATGATTTGCTCTGAATGCAGCCTTTAAAGAAAAGACTATCTGTTCAGTAACTATCCATCAGACTGGGTCCATGTTACCAGCCAAATGGGTAATAATTAAAGTAAGTTTTGAATTACGTATATTTGGGTGTTTAGGTGACACTTTTGCAAAAAATATATATAATTAGGTTTAAAAGAACTAAACATGTATGTATTTAAAAACAATAAGTGTGTTAGAATTACTACAGCAACAGGTTGTAGCTCACTGTACTATTTTTGAGCACAACTTTGGTGCTTTTGCCTCATTTTTAAATCAGTGATCCCAGTAGCACAGTCTAAGCAGAGACCTCAGTGCTTGGCAAACAATCAATAGAATCAATTTAATTATTAAAAAGAAACAAAATAAATGCCAACCATATAAAAAAAAACATAAACTTAAGGAAAAAACTAAACTTGATTTTGTGTCTTTAGGCTATTGTTAACAGCAAGCATGAGGTTAGTGCATATGTATTATTATTGGAAAGATTACTGCAAAGAAAAAAAGGTTGAACCAGGAGGGGGCGATGTTGCTCTTCTTACCATGAGTTACATGCAGGCTATTACTTACCATGTCACTCACATTTATTTCACAAAACAGCTGAACCCACTTAATTCGATTTAATTGTATTTATGCAGAGCTGAATCACAACAACAGTCTCCTCGAGGTGGTATAGATTGTAAGGTAGAAAGTCTACAATTAAAAAGAAAAAACCTCAATACAGTGGGAAGGAACAACTCACTTTTAACAGGAAGCACCCTCTGGCAGAACCACGGTCAGAGAGGGGCAGCCCGCTGCGACCCTTTGGGGATGAGGAGACGAAAAAGGGGACAAAAGACACACTGTGGACGAGAGCCAGAGATGAACAAGAACTAATTATTGAATGCAGAGAGGTGTATAAACACATGGTGGGAATCCCCCAGCAGGGTAGTCCCAGGGTAACTAAGGGAGGATTCATGGTCACCTGATTCAGCCCTAGCTATATGCGTTGGCAAAAAGGTAACTTTGAAACTTAATCTTAAAAGTAGAGATAGTGTCCGTCTCCTGCATTCAAACTGGGAGCTGGTTCCACAGAAGGATGATCCCCTTCTACTTCTAAATATCCTAAAAACCACAAGGAAGCCCACAGTCTGAGAGCAAACTATCAAACTACAAGGTCTTTAAAATAAGATGATTATTCAAGACCTCATGTGTGATGGGAAGGATTCTGAATTTGATGCTGGACCCACAAATCATAAAAGAGAAACACTAACTCACACACACCAGAAAGTGCCAAGAATTATAATTATATGTAATTTAGTTTTGCGTTCCTTTATAATGCTTTCAACTATACAAATAAGACACTTCATGGGGGCGCCTGAGCCTTGTAGACACAACAAATACTGAACAAACCTCATGCGCCCTGTTGTTGACAAAACGATAAAAATGAATGTGTACTTCTGTCTTATTTAGGTCATTTTTGTAGTTTTTGTAGACAGACTACTGTAATTTCTCAATAAAATGTCGCTTATTATCGCTCACTCTCAAGAACAAAAACGTGAGTAATTTCCCAGTAGCTCACCATATTTGGGATCTTCTAACATCCACACTTCATGTTTAAACGGTGGTGCGGAGGCGGTGTACCGTCGCAGGCCGGATGTAGCATTCAGCGCGGTGTGCCTTTTTTTCAGTTGCTAAGCAACAGATTTGTCCCGCCCCTTTCGTTATGACGGGGCGGGCCAGTCCTTTGACTGGTGACGTTACAAAGAAACGTCAGGTGACGTTACAAAGAAACCTTAAACCGACCTTATATATAGACCTGGCTGTTCAGTTGAAACGCATTCACACAGCGGGACAGCAGCGCTTTAAACGTTCAAACACGGAGTTTAACACAAAACAACATTTTAGACATAAAAAACAAAAAAGTGAAATGGCAAGCTCGAACTGTAACACAATGACAAATGATGAAACAGTTCAGACCAATGGGGATAATTCTACAGTACATGCTTTGGTATCCCTCTTGGATAACTTGGTCAGTAGTTTTTCGAACAAGCAGTTGTTAGAGCTTACCGCAGGCTATCCGGATTGCGTCACCGCTAAGCGGCTTGTAGGTTTTGTAGAGGACGTAATGGACCTGTGTGAACAGTCACTAGCAGTATCACCGCTGAGGTCTTCCCAGAACTCCCCTGTACATGAAAACTGTTCTGTCCACACCACTACTGGCAAAACGGTTTTGTCACGTGTGAAATTTTTGGACGATTCTGCTGAGCAGGAGTTTGATACAGCACAGAATATAGATGCTAACAGCCAAGAAACAGCTAACACAGAAGAAAGCTGTCAAAATGCTGACCAACACAGTGCTGCAAAAGCAGAAAACAATCCAATTCCAGATCCCCAGCAGCAGAAATCCTGTGTTGAACATGAAGCCAGCATCCCACCGTTAACAAACGTAAGTCAAACGGAGTCATATAAAAAGATACAGCATCACAGATCTTCTGTAGACTGTGAGCCACCTGAAAAAACAGACTTTGAAAGATGGTTAGAGACATTAATTCAGGCTGTGCTTTCAAAGCTTGGTAAACTTTTAAAGTGCCCTCATTCTCACCAAAAACGTTTGTTGGATCTACTCTTGGACAAATTCAAGGGGATGGATTTGCATTTAGACCGAAAAGTGCAGAATTATTTTGACTGCATTGCTAATGCGATTTTCACTGATATTTGTGACAAATTACATAAATTGTCACTAATATCATTGAAAATGGGGAGGAGTGGGGAGGAGGATTCAATGAATTTAATGGAACAACCAATATTTAATATCATAACTACTTCAGTATTCCAAGAACACCTGTTGGCAGTAACAGTTACTGATAGACTGGAATCATATGAAAAGAAAGAAAGATGCAGATTTTCAGTGGAAATCTTTGTGGAAGGACTGATTTCCCAGGTTGCAAAAAAATCAGGCACAGTCTTCAGCATTGAAAGTGCTGAAGCTATCTCCAACCGGCTTACCATGAAAATCTGGACTGAAATCAGGGCCAGATACGACAAAATCCCACCAGAGAAGTTCAAGAAACTCAGCGAGAGGGTTTTCAAATCCCTCTGTAAAAGATGGAAGCATGCATCTTTGGTGACATTCTGGCAATTAAACTTCCAAGATCTTGATGAAGATATTGTTAAAACTTTCAAAAGAAAGATATTCACAGAACCAAGTTGCATATCTAAGTGCTTCTCATCGGTGCGGGCATTTTTTGGGAGGTGTAAGGGAAGAAACAAAGTTTCCACTTTATAGTGACATCGTGATATCAACAGCAAAATATTTTCTAAAACTCACTGGACACTTTAAATGAGCTAGTTTTACATTTAGATCAGATCAAGTCATTTTTGAAATCCCCAGGAATGGTCGCGGCAGATGGCCACCCCGCCCTGAGCCTGGTTCTGTCGAAGGTTTCTTCCTCTTAAAAGGCAGTTTTTCCTTCCCACTGTCGCCTCGTGCTTGCTCAGAGGGGTTTGTTCTTTTGGGGTTTTCTTTTTAATACTGTAAGTTGTTACCTTACAGTGTGAAGCACCTTGAAAACACCATTGTTTCCTTTGGTGCTATACAGATTGAAGTGACTTGCACTGATAACATAACTAAGCTGGGACTTTAATTTAACATCAATAAAATTATAAAAATATTACATCTTGATTTCTGCTTGTTTTCATTGTCTGTGACTTAATGAATACAAATGTGTAATTTAACAGATTCTTTCTTTATGTTAGTCTGACCGGTGATTCCACGTTGGCCTTAGGTGTTGGCGCGGATACGCTGCAGCCCCTGAGCCATTAATGGCCCAGCACACTACAGTAAAAACAAAACAACAGCCATCTGTCCAACTAGGAAAGGAAAATAATAAACTGCCTCCTTGGAGGCAACCTGACTCAAAACAGTTGCAGTCCAACTCAGACTGACTGCAATCACTCTCAGGCAGATTGATGAAGATCTGCAAATAACTGTTGTCTAATTTATAAACGCAGACAGATTGCCAACACGTCTGTTCACAATAGAGGACTGTACTTACATGGTTGCAAACTGGTTGTTATCTTGCTTATATGAAAACATTACTTTGGAGCAATGAAACTCAAACACATTCATTTTTAAAATGCTTCAAAATGAAATTTTGAAATATTTGGCTTTATGCTTTGAAAGTGCCGTTGTGAGTGGGAGTGTGAAATCCTTACTTGATGTGTTCCCTTTGCCTTTACTGTTTTCAGTTTTATCAGTTTTCAGTTTTATTTGTCATATGCAAGTTAGCACAGGGTCAACATTGCAATGAAATGTGTTTGACGAGCAGCAGTCACTCAGCAGCATGGTACAGTAGAAGAAAATATAATAAAATATAATAAAATAAAAAATAGAAAAATAGTAAAGAGCAAAATATTAGAGAGACGTGGTAAAAGAGAAAAGATGACTAAAAAAAAATATATATATATATATATGTATCTATAAATATATGTACACTAGTGATTAAATAAGAAAATCTTGAAAAGAAATATGACGGGAGGTCAAATGGGATATTGCACAGGAATGAGCAGCAGAAAATTACAGTATTACTCAGACTTTTAATAGTCATATTGTCAGTTTTGGCCGACGGTCATGGGTCACTTCCACTAAAATAGCACGAGACTGGAGTAAAATGTACTTTATTAATGAGAACACATGGTGATACAGCAAAGAATCCAACCCTTCTGAAAAGCAAATGGCTTCCTGTTATACTCTACCTGATTCAGGTGAGCATCTGGAATAGACCAAGTCTGGGGGTCAGCAAACCAAAGGGAAACAAAACCCTCCCCATAAGAAAACCACTACAATATAACCAACACGTTCTCACTCCCAAAGCGTAACATTTTACGCTAGGTGACAAATCGTCACCATATTACGTTTTCGGCTACCCACCACGTTCCTAAATGACGACCTCGGAAAAAAGAGGAAATATGAGAACTGTCTGGACTGAATCTACACATGTTTGCTCTTTTTCTTCAAATCGCTTAGAAACACGCTATTTAACATCATTAAAGTCCTGGTTAAGGTCAGGAATAAGGTTATGGTCAGGGCTAGGGATAAGGTTAGGTTTAGGGCTGGAATACAGGGCTGGAACGTCTATTACCGCGGGAGCGTCATTGAACTGGATTCCAGCCATAGCCCGCCGCGTACCATAAGAACGCCGAAGGTCTCCTTTCACGTTCCTCAGGAACGCCGCGGGACGTGACAAAACGTCGACATGTTACGCCTCGGGAGTGAGAACGGGCTGATATAACACATCATAGACATATGAAGATTTGTAACAAGTCCTATAAATAATTCCATAACATATAAACTTCAGTCTCTTCTATATACATTAAAACAGCGGTCCCCAACCTTTTTTGCGCCACAGACCGGTTTATGCCCGACAATATTTTCACGGACCGGCCTTTAAGGTGTCACAGATAAATACAACAAAATAAAACTAGTACCGATACCGGAAAAAAAGAAGATTTATTCATAACACACGTGAAAGACCCAGGAAAACAGAGTTAACGATAAAAACGATAACAAAATAACGATAAAAAACGATAAAAACTCTGAAAACCATACATTTCACACCCGAGCCTCATCTCTCGACCAAACGACGGTCCGTGGCCCGGCGGTTGGGGACCGCTGCATTAAAACACCTTAACCACAGTTAGGTTTCAGCCCTCGCTGACTCAGAACAAAGTAAGACAATCAGAGTTCGATTGGTTTTTACTTGTGCAGGGGAAGCCTGGTCGGATTCTCAGAGTTGCAAGCTCTACACCCAAACTCAGACAACTCCAACTCCAGCCTCCACTCGCAGCCTTTTATTGAATGAAAACAGTTACACAACCGCCCATTGTAAACCCCATATGTTGTGTGGTAAAAGCTAAGGCACTGTGTGTGTGTGTGTGTGTGTGTGTGTGTGTGTGTGAGTGAGAGAGAGTGTATGTGTGTCTGTATACGTGACTTCCTGCTTACAAACGTTTTAACCGCATCTCTAGTCATAAAAGGGTCATCTCCCCTCAACCTCGTATATGGCTTAACCTCTCTAACAGTCCACCATTTACATGGTGAGCCCATAAAGGGCAGGAAGTGAACATTCCTTACCAAATAAGGAAACCAGAATCTTACATAGATTGTGCCTGCAGTTGAAAACTATAGCTAGTAACATCCCCAACATCCTACATGTGGGGGAGGAACAGAAAATATCTGAACATACAGTTCAAGACAAGGTCCAAGCACAATAATGACAACTTTTAACAAAATCACTCCAACACACTCCCCTAGCCTGGCACATTGGTTTTCTCCAGGAGCTCATAAGCAGGTGATTGAGCTGCTTTTACTCTTTACAAAGTGAGTACTGTTAACACTTCTCTTTTTACATATACAACTAATTTAGGTTACAGACAAATGATTAAATGTGAACAGCTCTAACACAGGTTCTTTTCCTGACACAGGTAGGATGGCCAGTCCCCCTGTCTCTTCACCTTTAACGAGTCACTTAAATAACAACCCAAAAAGCCTAATAAAGAATCACAATCAACCAGTGTGTGTTTTTCTTCATTACGGTTTTTAAATACAAATCAGTCAGTCAATTAATAAAAATACAAGTAAGGGTAATGGAACCCCTGGTCTCCATTACACACATAAATACCATAAAGACACTAAGTCGTAGAGCTCTGAACTCCTTGCTTCTATGATATTTACACTTCTTCTTGGCCTTCTCCTTCACTCTGAGTCACTCCAGGATAAACGCATCAGCTCAGACATACAATAATTAAAATATGTGTAGGTGACCGTTTGGCAGAAGACGATGTCGAGGCGGTACTGCAGTGACACGTCCGTGGCTATCGTCGGGGCGGTGTCCTGCATCAGAAGGAAGTCAATAGACTTCTTGGCTTTGTTGCTCATCATGGCGCTGTAGTCCGTGGGCGTGGCCTGCAAAAAGTGTAAATAAACCATCAGAGACCAAACACAAATATGCCTTCCAACCACTAGTTTAGACAACATCTTGCAAAGAGTGTGTATTTCAGAGTGCAGTTTTTTTTAAATTTGACAGAAACAGAAATAAAGACGGAAGAGAAGGACAACAGGGAAAGCAGAAGCACCGACACACTGAAATCTTTTAGGGTCAAGCTCCAGAACTAGCCACAAATCCTGCTGGAAAGAACCTAAAAATACTTAAAAATACTTGCAGAGATCGAATGGAGCCGTTAACTCAAAAGCCTGGTGTCAGGCATGTTCTTTAATAAATAAGAAACGAGCTGATATGTTACAGACCCCAGTCTTTACGTAAAGAAAAAGCTGACATTTAGAGAGAGAGGTCTGGGCTTCTCTGCTTGGGCTGCTGCCCCCGCGACCCGGCTCCGGATAAAGTGGAAGAAAATGGATGGATGAATGAATCTTGAAAATGAACAAGTCTTCCAGTACAGAGTAAAATGTGAGAGTGAAAATATTGCGTGTACTTAAAACCCCTGGAGGGTCTTGGGTCGATTTGTGGCTATTTTCAAATTTTGATTACATGCCATTTGCACAGTGTTGAATGGACTATAGCCAAATTCTCCAAAAAAAAAGTTTGATATGATTTTATTTCAAAATTCAAGTCTGACTTCCTTCAATTAGCTTCAGTGGCTAAGCTACAGACAAACTTACACTATTGTGCTTAGTGGTCGATTTGTGCCCCATTGAAACCCATTATAAACGCTATTTTTCACTGCAAATTAATTACGGTCAAAGGGATCGTTGATGTTTAGCGTTCATTTTCATTTTGCAGGACGGGCCTTAGAGTTGTAATTTTTTTATTTGTCCACCGGGTGGCGCCCTTGCTCCACATTTGACCCCGGGCTGGAAAACAGCGGGCTGCTTAGATAGACCTGCGGGAAATGAAGCCTCATTTCCGGCGTGCAGCAGCGGCTTCGCCCGCTGATCGGGCGGGACAATTTTTTGGTCCCTAGGACCGTGAGAGGGTGCTTTTTTTTTTTTTTAGTCAACAGGAAATGACGTATTTGTTGTCACGTGGTATCGGGCGTGTGTGCTGGAAAAACGGGTCCCCGGTGATCGTGCCCCGGTAACAATGGCGTGTCCAGCGGGGTGGCCTGGGGGGGCACAGGCCACCCCCCAAACCAGACTGGCCACCCCAGGTGCCACCCCAAAGGCAAAACAATAAAATTCAATCAAATATCAAATGTCCGATTATGTTTTCACGGTGACGCTCAGATATCCGAGTGTAAGTGAATGCAGCATCGCTTCTGCGCTATGCGCATCACGTTAGCAAAGGTAGGAGAGCCAAGCGCGAAAGATGGCACTGCAGGAAACAATTTTTCGGTGAAAGAAAATGAGGACAGAATAAATGTTCCGGTAAGTAATATCAAGTTTGTTGAGTTTAGTAAACTTCGGTGAAATTAGAATACCAAGGAAAAAAATAACACTTAAAGAATTATTGCAGCTGTGGAATATTTCAGACAGTATGCTACTGAGGGCAGCTAACATAAGAGTTATGCGTTATAAGATATAATCTAAGTCGTAACATTGCTGTATGGAGCTGCAGATTTGGTTGCAGGTTAACATAGCTGGACTGGCCATCGGGCATACCGGGCATATCCCCAGTGACTTATTTTTTATTTTTTTTGTAATGGCATGAACAATGAGAGGTGGTGGATTGGCCAGATGCAGGTCGATGTGTAGAAATAACTCCGTTGTTTGGTGGTGGCTATGACGGGGCTTCCACAGAGGCAACAGGTGGATGAGGGAAGGGGAGGCAGGAGGAGAGACCCGAAGCAGCCACCAGTCCGAGTGTCAGGTGAACTGAACTTCAGGTAAGAAGTTATGACCTGCAGTCTATCTGGGTCAGATATAAACCAAGTTTAGGTGGAGTTTATTTTCATGTTGCTGACTTTTTACTGTCAGTTGCAATAACTCGTACTGCGTTCTAGCCAGTTTGACGGAGTTTTTATACAGCTGGGTGGGTGCTATGATGTTACTGATAGTGAACTTTATTTTATTCATAAGGTTAGTAGAGTTGCCAACGGCTCCTTAAAAAAATGGAATGGTCCCTCATTCAGAGAAAATATTACGCGTTTCGTATTGAGCTGAGAAGAGACGCAGTTTGTCCCAGACTTTAGCTAGAATGGAAAAAAGACACAAAGCTGGATTTATTCTGTCTTTATGCTGCACAGCTGCCTCTTCTCTCATTCTCTCCCCCTCCCTCTCCTGTTGCTACTTCAATCATGAAACTGATCAATGATCAGCTGATCGGCTTTTCTCTCTTGTTTATCGCCCACTTTGCGCCAGAAAGAGGAAACCAGCAGATGTTGCGCTAAACAACAGCAGCACGTTTAAGCTTGATCGGCTGTTGTTAGAATGTATTTAATATTAATTTCTAGTATCAGCTGATGTTTGCTGGAGCCACAGCTGTAAAGCTGCTGGTCATGATGTCTGTTTAGATATGTGGTGAGAGGGAAACATGAAGATGAAACCAGGAGATGTCCTTACTGAACCATCAGAGCTGAACAGGTGATGGAGAAACAGGTTTACCTTTTAGGTCACATGAATGAGTTGAAGGGAAGTTATGAACTGTTTCTGAGAGACAAATAACACCAGGATCCTTTTTTATGTAGCAGACAGCTGGTAACTGTGCAGGGGCGGGTCTAGCAAAGTTTTGCCAGGGGGCCAGGTAGGGCATTAACAGGGAAAGGTGGGCACAAAGAAATACTTTTCTTTCTTATTCTCATTTAAAATACCCAGTTTTTATTAAATAATTATCTAAATCTTACAACCAAAGTTTTTATCTGACGTAAAATGTATAGAAATCATACATATACCAACAAGACTGTACATCACTGTCACAACAGGGTTTGTTTTCAGTCAAAGTCTTTATGGCTTTACTACCTGGTGGGTCGGTCTGTAGTAAAAATGCCCAATTTTTTTGTCCCAGTCCAGCCCTGCAGGTTAATACTGGCAGTGTCACCATGCCAGCTGACTGTATTTTATCATCAGCCAGTGTTGTTCTTTATCAATATTACCAAAGTTTACGATAAGGCAGCATAGAAAGTATTTACTTGCTTTCAGGTTTCATTCAAATGTTAGTCTTTTCAGTTGTTTCCCCACTTTTTTCCTGTTTCAAAATCAAACACCAGTTTGTGAGAAGATTATCTTCTTTTTTTAACAGGCAGATAAAGTTTTGCATTGGCATTGGCTAATTTGTCAATTGTTTGTTACAAATGTTCGTATTTTAATTTTCAAAAATGTTTTTGCCCAAAACATATGTGCACTATATGTCAGTAAAAATACTATGCAAATATTGCTGTCCTTGACTGCTGAGTAAACACTGACAAAGCACTGATTGTATCTCTTGTACTTTATCAACGCAGTATCTAAAAACTTTGCACCGTAGTGGTTAAAATCTCATTCTAATAAGAGTTAAAAGTGCATTTGGTTATTAGGTTTATAGGATTATTGAATTATGGTTAAGGGTTGGTAGAATTTTTTTTTAAAACATTATCTGCCAATTAAATCTGCCACCCTTCTCCAAATCTGTGCCCCTACCTGGCCCCCCCAACAAAAATTTTCTAGACACGCCACTGGCTATGGTAGTTCAGATAGGACTACTGGGAATGAAATTTGAGAAATTATATATGAACAAAACCTCACAAACTTTGTTAACCATATAAAAACACTCTATACCGCTCTTTTTTTTTTCATGGCTCAGCACAGGTCACTTGAGACAAACAAAAAGAACCAATGAAATGAATGTTTCAGCTGAAACTGTTATTCAAGCTACTTTACCTGCTCCATGTAAAATTTGCACTTGGATTGGCTTCTGTCACACACTCAAATGAGTCCTCAGATTTTGCTCTGATGTTCACTTCTGTGGGAGAGACTGCAAGAGCAGAAAGGCAGCTGTGTTAATCCTGAACTGAGGACACAGTAATAACATGAAAATAATGTTTCGCCAATGTTTCCTACATCTTGAATCCAAACTCGACAAACTTTTGGGACTGAGGCTGATGTTGTGTGGTTCAGGCCATGATTCAGTCTTTAGCAATAACAATGGTCTTTTTTTTAATCAGTCTAGATGTTTTTGTCTTTCAGAAAGAATTTTCCCATCTATTGTGACAACATGCTACAATGTGACAAACAGGAGGCAAAGTCATGAGATTTGGGATGTTTCACTCCCATTCATTTAAAAAAACAAAAAAGCACACACTCGAGAATAAAGAGGAAAAACAAAACAAAGTATCTGGATAGGACTTGATCCTCTTTCCAGTAACAAACATTTAGGTCCACTTTCTTAGTTTTAGTCATTTCCTTGAGGGTTTTGTCAAACATCAAAGTAAAACTGCCTCTGTTTTATTTAATTATGTAAGGAGTCGAACCAAAGTTTGGTACATGGAATGTTTTGTCTTTACTACACATAAAGCTTTTAGCGTTTTCAGAATTCAGCAACAGATTATATCTATCAGTCCCTTAGTAGTGTCCTAGGTATTCTGTCTGTTATAAATAAACTGTACAACTGTTTCACTAACAGAGTCCTGCGCTTGAGTCTGTTCATGCATTGCGACTGATGCGTCCACTGGCTAATTTTCAGAGATTTCCAAGAAAAAATATAACAAATGCATCAACCATGGATAAAAAAAATAAATAAATAAACTACATCAGCAACTGATACTCACAGTAGATCTGTATAGTGAAGGGCAGACTTTCAACTTTAGACAGGAAGTCACCACTGATGACACACTGGACCTGGTGACCGTTAATCTCTCTCATAGGAACACCAAACAGAGAGCTGACTGTGGTAGTCGTGCCATTGTCATACTGTGTGGAATTTGTTGTCGTCCTCACTTTGTCTCCCAAAGCACCAGTGAGCCACCTCACCTCTGCAGGAGGCTTCGATCCAGCAGCCGTGCAGGTAGCAAATAAAACCTCTTCTGTGCCCAAAGTGGGAAGATTGTCCTTGATGCTTGTGAAAGGAGGCACTAGGAGAGTTACAGCACTAATTTAAATGAACATGCAAGACAGATGGTAACAATAACTGTTTCTCACATACAAACACAAGAGTATTTTAAAATAAAGATAAACAAAAGTTTAGTATACCAAGCAAGTTTAGAGGTATTTCTGTCTTCTGATTTCCACTGGGAAACAAGGTGAAGATGCACGTGTAGCTGCCTTCATCCTTCAGGGCAACATTGGATAACTGGAGAGTTGCATTTTTGTCATTAAAATTCCCAATATATTTAAATCGATCATCACGTTCACTGACAAACTGTGGTCCATCTCTGGGTAGGATAGTTAGAAAATTGTCATTGTGAGGTTTTTCTCTCGTCCTCCTCTGCCAGGTAATCTGTGTCAGGTCATCATTGGTATCCATGACATAACACGATAACATAGCGGTACCTCCTTGAACCACTTTCACATTTCCACCAATCACCCGGAGAGCTGTAAAGAGCATTCACACAAAAATTTAATGAATAATGTATGTGTGTGTGTGTGTGTTGGGGTGGGGGTGGGGGGTTAAGGGTGGTGTCTGAGAGGCAGATGTGCAAAATAAGGACAATCATGGATAATACCTCCCTCCCATTATGAATGAAATGTGCTCTATTTGGAAGCAGCCCTCCCCTGTCGACAGGTTGTGTGTGAAACTTTAAATCATCAAACTGTAAATTATAAATTTTAAATTGTTATTGATCCCTTTACCCCGAGTCCTAAAGTGAATATTTATTTTCTTACTCTTCTTATATTTATTGTTTGTTTATTTGCACTGGTGTAACTGAAGCCTCGTCGTCTCGTCTCTCTATATACTGGACTGTATGTAGCGGAGATGACAATAAAGTTTACTTTGACTGCAGCAGCAAGAAGGCGCACCGAGGGCTCTCGCGCTCACTTTTCGCGTATAGAATTTCGAAAAAAAAAAACATCGGTGCAAATTATAAGTCTGTATCATGATGTCTGGTGTTTTCGTGTTTGTTGTTTTGTTTTTATTTTGTTTTATTTTGCGAGTTGGTTATTAGATGCTGCTCCAGTCAGCCAGAGAATCCCCGTCCTCTCCTCCCTGTGTCGCAAGCAGCGGGCGCGCCTCGCAAACGGAGGGCGCCCTTATCCCCAGCAAATGGCCGTAAGAACACCGATCAGTGTCTATGCCATCCTCAAAATGCGCTGGCATGATGTCGGGGCAGAGTACGAGCAACTTTTTTGCCGATGCCCGTGATGCCGCCCTGGGCAACCGTCCGTCTCGCCCATATCAAAAACAGTTACTGATGAGTACTTAGCCAGGAGTGGGTTATAAAAACAAAACACGACTCTCAATCCTACACTTTTACATTTTTTAAAAACATTTTTAAAACATAATAATTTACAATTGATGTTTAGCGTAGAAACTCGAAGTGATCACCTACAGTGAAGAAATTAAATACCAAAACGAAGGTGATCGCGGGCAGCTCACTAAAAAAAAAAGGGGTTTTCTTCTTATTTAAAATAAGAGATGTAAGACGTTTTCTATTCTACCTTCGACCAAAGCAACAGCAATAAAGGATAATCCACGTACCTTCAGCGTCTGTACTCATCAGAAGCACTATCATCAGAAGCATACGTGTCATGGAGTCACATCGTAAAGGGAAACGGTGGCAGTAATTGGCACAAAAGAAGGCAGCTTCATCCATCCGCAAATCTTAAAGTTATAAGAACGTTCCAAAGTCTGGGGAAAAAAACGTTGTTAGGTCGGTAAACGAAATACATATTCGTGTAAACCAGAGGCGGAGCCAGGGGCTTAGCCCAAAAGAGTAGTATGCATGTGGGATTTATTTTTTTTTTTGGGGGGGGGGGGCTAGAAATGACTGAAAGATTAATTGGCTCTGTTTTGACTTTTGCTCAAAAATATATATATATCACATGTGCAGGACACCTTAAACTAGTTTTTTTAATTAAGCAGCAAGGCAGAACAAGGTCAGGGCTGTATCAAGACATGAGGACTAAACCCCAATTCAACCAGACCCAGAACTGATCCAGAATTAAAACAGGACTACAACAGTTCAAAGTCAGGACTACTTGGGATTTAACCAAGACAGAACCAGAATCAGAACTAGATGATACTAGCACTAAAAATCATCATAGACCTGCACTACACTTATTTTTTTTAATTCTACCAAAGTACACTATTTAGACTGACACGCCACTGTACACAGATGGTCTGAATTTGTGAAGCGAGTGGTATCGCATTTATCGAAGTCGGCTCCTCGTTGTTTTTTCTAAGCCACGATTAGGCTCATTGAGAGCAGGCATGTGCATGCAGACAGTGTTTGTTTTTACATCTGGTGGGTAACGTCCCTCCCTATATTTTTGGAACAGTACCTCTGAAGCTTGATTTAGATTTCTGCAGGAAATTTACGTTCTAACTTCAGATGTAACACCTCTTAACACTAAACCGGTCCATCATGCTGTTGTTTCCAGTTACAGCGTATATTTCCTGCTGAAGCATATTTCAGGCATAAGACAGAAACATTACAAAAATATACACCTGCAGGCCACTCTATTGTCTTTATTTGACTAAATGCACTAAATTGCTGCCACAAGCTTTTGAACACATGTACCTAATAAAGTGGCTGGTGAGTGTCCTCAGTCCCAGCTCGGATACAGATGTGTCGGTGTGTCTTTGTTCCCTGCAGTAGTGCCCTCTCCAGCTCAGTCATCATCCACATACCCCAGGACACTGTCCGAGCCAAAGAGATCATCGCCTACGTCAACACGCTGAAGACTCAGGTCAGCTATTACGCAGAGAGGCTGTCTCAAGCTGCCAAAGACCAATCGGCCAGCAGACTGGAGTGGACGCTCGCCAGTCTGGTTGACAAGGTACTAAAAGTGTTTGACGTTACGTGGGGACGCTTCATATTTCATTCATACCCTCTTCCTTTCAGACCCGTCAGCTGGTGGCAGTGTGCGGCTGCAAGCTGCTAGCTTCAGCTATTTAGGCCCTGAACGCAGTACGAGTACATCGCAACCAAAGCTTCTCCTTCCGCTGAGTCTGAACAAGTAGTGCTCCGCAATGACAAGGATACGCTGAGAGCAAAGTACAGCGGTCACAACAGCCAGTCGTCACTGCACGTGGACTGGCACGAAGAGGAGTGGGTGAGTTGATCAGCAGTTATTGGCTGTTTTCTGATTCCAGATTTTTTATTTCTTTAGCATGACAACAGACAAGCTTAGTTTCTTGGCACACATTGTGGATACAGCTTGATATCTTAACTACACTCTGAACTCTGTTTTTCTTTTCTTGTTGCTTCTTCTTCTTCTTGAGTCATCCCTCTCATGTTGATTTCCAGCTCAGGTCACTCCTTACTTTTAAGAAGTTGGAGGATTCGTGAGCAGATTTTTCCTTCACCATATCAGCCGACTTTATTCTATGAGAAAATACTCTTAAATGACTCGTCTTTAAAAAGTGTTCAGTGTTTTATGTCTGGTCTGTGTGTCATCTTTGTCTTTACAATGTTGCAGCAATACTTTAGTAATGATATGATATGATATGATATGATATGATATGATATGATATGATATGATATGATATGATATGATATGATATACCTTTATTAGTCCCACAAGGGGAAATTTAAATGTTGGTTTAGTGTAAGCTCAGCTTTTTAACTAATGTAAGAAGTGTTATGACTGACTCGTTTTTAATACCTAAATCTGGCCTCAGTGCACAAACCTAAATGAATCGGTACATATGAAAGCGCCCAAGTCACGAGCTGTGTTCAAGGACATGGATAAAACAAAAAGGTTCAAATTTGTGCCCAAAAACCCCACAAATCAGTGTCACTGTTTTAAAATCTGCTGCGAGACCGCTCTAAATGTCAGCTTTTTCTTTACGTAAAGACTGGGGTCTGTAACATATCAGCTCGTTTCTTATTTATTAAAGAACATGCCTGACACCAGGCTTTTGAGTTAACGGCTCCATTCGATCTCTGCAAGTATTTTTAAGTATTTTTAGGTTCTTTCCAGCAGGATTTGTGGCTAGTTCTGGAGCTTGACCCTAAAAGATTTCAGTGTGTCGGTGCTTCTGCTTTCCCTGTTGTCCTTCTCTTCCGTCTTTATTTCTGTTTCTGTCAAATTTAAAAACAACTGCACTCTGAAATACACACTCTTTGCAAGATGTTGTCTAAACTAGTGGTTGGAAGGCATATTTGTGTTTGGTCTCTGATGGTTTATTTACACTTTTTGCAGGCCACGCCCACGGACTACAGCGCCATGATGAGCAACAAAGCCAAGAAGTCTATTGACTTCCTTCTGATGCAGGACACCGCCCCGACGATAGCCACGGACGTGTCACTGCAGTACCGCCTCGACATCGTCTTCTGCCAAACGGTCACCTACACATATTTTAATTATTGTATGTCTGAGCTGATGCGTTTATCCTGGAGTGACTCAGAGTGAAGGAGAAGGCCAAGAAGAAGTGTAAATATCATAGAAGCAAGGAGTTCAGAGCTCTACGACTTAGTGTCTTTATGGTATTTATGTGTGTAATGGAGACCAGGGGTTCCATTACCCTTACTTGTATTTTTATTAATTGACTGACTGATTTGTATTTAAAAACCGCAATGAAGAAAAACACACACTGGTTGATTGTGATTCTTTATTAGGCTTTTTGGGTTGTTATTTAAGTGACTCGTTAAAGGTGAAGAGACAGGGGGACTGGCCATCCTACCTGTGTCAGGAAAAGAACCTGTGTTAGAGCTGTTCACATTTAATCATTTGTCTGTAACCTAAATTAGTTGTATATGTAAAAAGAGAAGTGTTAACAGTACTCACTTTGTAAAGAGTAAAAGCAGCTCAATCACCTGCTTATGAGCTCCTGGAGAAAACCAATGTGCCAGGCTAGGGGAGTGTGTGTTGGAGTGATTTTGTTAAAAGTTGTCATTATTGTGCTTGGACCTTGTCTTGAACTGTATGTTCAGATATTTTCTGTTCCTCCCCCACATGTAGGATGTTGGGGATGTTACTAGCTATAGTTTTCAACTGCAGGCACAATCTATGTAAGATTCTGGTTTCCTTATTTGGTAAGGAATGTTCACTTCCTGCCCTTTATGGGCTCACCATGTAAATGGTGGACTGTTAGAGAGGTTAAGCCATATACGAGGTTGAGGGGAGATGACCCTTTTATGACTAGAGATGCGGTTAAAACGTTTGTAAGCAGGAAGTCACGTATACAGACACACATACACTCTCTCTCACTCACACACACACACACACACACACACACACACACACACACACACACACACAGTGCCTTAGCTTTTACCACACAACATATGGGGTTTACAATGGGCGGTTGTGTAACTGTTTTCATTCAATAAAAGGCTGGAGTTGGAGTTGTCTGAGTTTGGGTGTAGAGCTTGCAACTCTGAGAATCCGACCAGGCTTCCCCTGCACAAGTAAAAACCAATCGAACTCTGATTGTCTTACTTTGTTCTGAGTCAGCGAGGGCTGAAACCTAACTGTGGTTAAGGTGTTTTAATGCAGCGGTCCCCAACCGCCGGGCCACGGACCGTCGTTTGGTCGAGAGATGAGGCTCGGGTGTGAAATGTATGGTTTTCAGAGTTTTTATCGTTTTTTATCGTTATTTTGTTATCGTTTTTATCGTTAACTCTGTTTTCCTGGGTCTTTCACGTGTGTTATGAATAAATCTTCTTTTTTTCCGGTATCGGTACTAGTTTTATTTTGTTGTATCTATCTGTGACACCTTAAAGGCCGGTCCGTGAAAATATTGTCGGGCATAAACCGGTCCGTGGCGCAAAAAAGGTTGGGGACCGCTGTTTTAATGTATATAGAAGAGACTGAAGTTTATATGTTATGGAATTATTTATAGGACTTGTTACAAATCTTCATATGTCTATGATGTGTTATATCAGCCCGTTCTCACTCCCGAGGCGTAACATGTCGACGTTTTGTCACGTCCCGCGGCGTTCCTGAGGAACGTGAAAGGAGACCTTCGGCGTTCTTATGGTACGCGGCGGGCTATGGCTGGAATCCAGTTCAATGACGCTCCCGCGGTAATAGACGTTCCAGCCCTGTATTCCAGCCCTAAACCTAACCTTATCCCTAGCCCTGACCATAACCTTATTCCTGACCTTAACCAGGACTTTAATGATGTTAAATAGCGTGTTTCTAAGCGATTTGAAGAAAAAGAGCAAACATGTGTAGATTCAGTCCAGACAGTTCTCATATTTCCTCTTTTTTCTGAGGTCGTCATTCAGGAACGTGGTGGGTAGCCAAAAACGTAATATGGTGACGATTTGTCACCTAGCGTAAAATGTTACGCTTTGGGAGTGAGAACGTGTTGGTTATATTGTAGTGGTTTTCTTATGGGGAGGGTTTTGTTTTCCTTTGGTTTGCTGACCCCCAGACTTGGTCTATTCCAGATGCTCACCTGAATCAGGTAGAGTATAACAGGAAGCCATTTGCTTTTCAGAAGGGTTGGATTCTTTGCTGTATCACCATGTGTTCTCATTAATAAAGTACATTTTACTCCAGTCTCGTGCTATTTTAGTGGAAGTGATCCATGACCGTCGGCCAAAACTGACAATATGACTATTAAAAGTCTGAGTAATACTGTAATTTTCTGCTGCTCATTCCTGTGCAATATCCCATCTGTCCTCCCGTCATATTTCTTTTCAAGATTTTCTTATTTAATCACTAGTGTACATATATTTATAGATACATATATATATATATTTAGTCATCTTTTCTCTTTTACCACGTCTTTCAAATATTTTGCTCTTTACTATTTTTCTATTTTTTATTTTATTTTATTATATTTTATTATATTTTCTTCTACTGTACCATGCTGCTGAGTGACTGCTGCTCGTCAAACACATTTCATTGCAATGTTGACCCTGTGCTAACTTGCATATGACAAATAAAACTGAAAACTGATAAAACTGAAAACAGTAAAGGCAAAGGGAACACATCAAGTAAGGATTTCACACTCCCACTCACAACGGCACTTTCAAAGCATAAAGCCAAATGCTTCAAAATTTCATTTTGAAGCATTTTAAAAATGAATGTGTTTGAGTTTCATTGCTCCAAAGCAATGTTTTCATATAAGCAAGATAACAACCAGTTTGCAACCATGTAAGTACAGTCCTCTATTGTGAACAGACGTGTTGGCAATCTGTCTGCGTTTATAAATTAGACAACAGTTATTTGCAGATCTTCATCAATCTGCCTGAGAGTGATTGCAGTCAGTCTGAGTTGGACTGCAACTGTTTTGAGTCAGGTTGCCTCCAAGGAGGCAGTTTATTATTTTCCTTTCCTAGTTGGACAGATGGCTGTTGTTTTGTTTTTACTGTAGTGTGCTGGGCCATTAATGGCTCAGGGGCTGCAGCGTATCCGCGCCAACACCTAAGGCCAACGTGGAATCACCGGTCAGACTAACATAAAGAAAGAATCTGTTAAATTACACATTTGTATTCATTAAGTCACAGACAATGAAAACAAGCAGAAATCAAGATGTAATATTTTTATAATTTTATTGATGTTAAATTAAAGTCCCAGCTTAGTTATGTTATCAGTGCAAGTCACTTCAATCTGTATAGCACCAAAGGAAACAATGGTGTTTTCAAGGTGCTTCACACTGTAAGGTAACAACTTACAGTATTAAAAAGAAAACCCCAAAAGAACAAACCCCTCTGAGCAAGCACGAGGCGACAGTGGGAAGGAAAAACTGCCTTTTAAGAGGAAGAAACCTTCGACAGAACCAGGCTCAGGGCGGGGTGGCCATCTGCCGCGACCATTCCTGGGGATTTCAAAAATGACTTGATCTGATCTAAATGTAAAACTAGCTCATTTAAAGTGTCCAGTGAGTTTTAGAAAATATTTTGCTGTTGATATCACGATGTCACTATAAAGTGGAAACTTTGTTTCTTCCCTTACACCTCCCAAAAAATGCCCGCACCGATGAGAAGCACTTAGATATGCAACTTGGTTCTGTGAATATCTTTCTTTTGAAAGTTTTAACAATATCTTCATCAAGATCTTGGAAGTTTAATTGCCAGAATGTCACCAAAGATGCATGCTTCCATCTTTTACAGAGGGATTTGAAAACCCTCTCGCTGAGTTTCTTGAACTTCTCTGGTGGGATTTTGTCGTATCTGGCCCTGATTTCAGTCCAGATTTTCATGGTAAGCCGGTTGGAGATAGCTTCAGCACTTTCAATGCTGAAGACTGTGCCTGATTTTTTTGCAACCTGGGAAATCAGTCCTTCCACAAAGATTTCCACTGAAAATCTGCATCTTTCTTTCTTTTCATATGATTCCAGTCTATCAGTAACTGTTACTGCCAACAGGTGTTCTTGGAATACTGAAGTAGTTATGATATTAAATATTGGTTGTTCCATTAAATTCATTGAATCCTCCTCCCCACTCCTCCCCATTTTCAATGATATTAGTGACAATTTATGTAATTTGTCACAAATATCAGTGAAAATCGCATTAGCAATGCAGTCAAAATAATTCTGCACTTTTCGGTCTAAATGCAAATCCATCCCCTTGAATTTGTCCAAGAGTAGATCCAACAAACGTTTTTGGTGAGAATGAGGGCACTTTAAAAGTTTACCAAGCTTTGAAAGCACAGCCTGAATTAATGTCTCTAACCATCTTTCAAAGTCTGTTTTTTCAGGTGGCTCACAGTCTACAGAAGATCTGTGATGCTGTATCTTTTTATATGACTCCGTTTGACTTACGTTTGTTAACGGTGGGATGCTGGCTTCATGTTCAACACAGGATTTCTGCTGCTGGGGATCTGGAATTGGATTGTTTTCTGCTTTTGCAGCACTGTGTTGGTCAGCATTTTGACAGCTTTCTTCTGTGTTAGCTGTTTCTTGGCTGTTAGCATCTATATTCTGTGCTGTATCAAACTCCTGCTCAGCAGAATCGTCCAAAAATTTCACACGTGACAAAACCGTTTTGCCAGTAGTGGTGTGGACAGAACAGTTTTCATGTACAGGGGAGTTCTGGGAAGACCTCAGCGGTGATACTGCTAGTGACTGTTCACACAGGTCCATTACGTCCTCTACAAAACCTACAAGCCGCTTAGCGGTGACGCAATCCGGATAGCCTGCGGTAAGCTCTAACAACTGCTTGTTCGAAAAACTACTGACCAAGTTATCCAAGAGGGATACCAAAGCATGTACTGTAGAATTATCCCCATTGGTCTGAACTGTTTCATCATTTGTCATTGTGTTACAGTTCGAGCTTGCCATTTCACTTTTTTGTTTTTTATGTCTAAAATGTTGTTTTGTGTTAAACTCCGTGTTTGAACGTTTAAAGCGCTGCTGTCCCGCTGTGTGAATGCGTTTCAACTGAACAGCCAGGTCTATATATAAGGTCGGTTTAAGGTTTCTTTGTAACGTCACCTGACGTTTCTTTGTAACGTCACCAGTCAAAGGACTGGCCCGCCCCGTCATAACGAAAGGGGCGGGACAAATCTGTTGCTTAGCAACTGAAAAAAAGGCACACCGCGCTGAATGCTACATCCGGCCTGCGACGGTACACCGCCTCCGCACCACCGTTTAAACATGAAGTGTGGATGTTAGAAGATCCCAAATATGGTGAGCTACTGGGAAATTACTCACGTTTTTGTTCTTGAGAGTGAGCGATAATAAGCGACATTTTATTGAGAAATTACAGTAGTCTGTCTACAAAAACTACAAAAATGACCTAAATAAGACAGAAGTACACATTCATTTTTATCGTTTTGTCAACAACAGGGCGCATGAGGTTTGTTCAGTATTTGTTGTGTCTACAAGGCTCAGGCGCCCCCATGAAGTGTCTTATTTGTATAGTTGAAAGCATTATAAAGGAACGCAAAACTAAATTACATATAATTATAATTCTTGGCACTTTCTGGTGTGTGTGAGTTAGTGTTTCTCTTTTATGATTTGTGGGTCCAGCATCAAATTCAGAATCCTTCCCATCACACATGAGGTCTTGAATAATCATCTTATTTTAAAGACCTTGTAGTTTGATAGTTTGCTCTCAGACTGTGGGCTTCCTTGTGGTTTTTAGGATATTTAGAAGTAGAAGGGGATCATCCTTCTGTGGAACCAGCTCCCAGTTTGAATGCAGGAGACGGACACTATCTCTACTTTTAAGATTAAGTTTCAAAGTTACCTTTTTGCCAACGCATATAGCTAGGGCTGAATCAGGTGACCATGAATCCTCCCTTAGTTACCCTGGGACTACCCTGCTGGGGGATTCCCACCATGTGTTTATACACCTCTCTGCATTCAATAATTAGTTCTTGTTCATCTCTGGCTCTCGTCCACAGTGTGTCTTTTGTCCCCTTTTTCGTCTCCTCATCCCCAAAGGGTCGCAGCGGGCCGCCCCTCCCTGACCGTGGTTCTGCCAGAGGGTGCTTCCTGTTAAAAGTGAGTTGTTCCTTCCCACTGTATTGAGGTTTTTTCTTTTTAATTGTAGACTTTCTACCTTACAATCTATACCACCTCGAGGAGACTGTTGTTGTGATTCAGCTCTGCATAAATACAATTAAATCGAATTAAGTGGGTTCAGCTGTTTTGTGAAATAAATGTGAGTGACATGGTAAGTAATAGCCTGCATGTAACTCATGGTAAGAAGAGCAATATCGCCCCCTCCTGGTTCAACCTTTTTTTCTTTGCAGTAATCTTTCCAATAATAATACATATGCACTAACCTCATGCTTGCTGTTAACAATAGCCTAAAGACACAAAATCAAGTTTAGTTTTTTCCTTAAGTTTATGTTTTTTTTTATATGGTTGGCATTTATTTTGTTTCTTTTTAATAATTAAATTGATTCTATTGATTGTTTGCCAAGCACTGAGGTCTCTGCTTAGACTGTGCTACTGGGATCACTGATTTAAAAATGAGGCAAAAGCACCAAAGTTGTGCTCAAAAATAGTACAGTGAGCTACAACCTGTTGCTGTAGTAATTCTAACACACTTATTGTTTTTAAATACATACATGTTTAGTTCTTTTAAACCTAATTATATATATTTTTTGCAAAAGTGTCACCTAAACACCCAAATATACGTAATTCAAAACTTACTTTAATTATTACCCATTTGGCTGGTAACATGGACCCAGTCTGATGGATAGTTACTGAACAGATAGTCTTTTCTTTAAAGGCTGCATTCAGAGCAAATCATTGTAAAAACAAGACAAGTAATAACTATAATACTAAACTACAATAGAGAGAAAATCCAGTAAATATAATTATATTATGTAAAAAATATACAAATATTTACCTCTAATTTAAAAAGACATTACAAGGGTACTAGTTTCATTTTAATCTCAACATAATCTAAATTGACACTAAATCAGTTTAAATATTACAGCTGAAGGTGATTTTAATAAATGTACTGCTGCTTGACTTTGTTTTACTACTGCAGTATAATTTATCATGTACAAAAGCTCCAAATGTTGTTTCTCTGACTTAATGTTCTGATGACGTTTGTGTTACTTTGCAGGAAATAGTCAGGACCCAGATGAACCTGTGCTGGAATTCAGTGTGGGTGAGTAATATGAGCATTTATGAAGGCTGTCCATGACCTGTAATTAAATTTAGCGTCATTAGTGCCACTCATTGCAAGTGACAGTGCACATGCTTTCAGCATGGAGTCTGCTCTTATGGTAGCAAAATAAATTCAGAAAATCTCCATCAAAAAGCAGCTCAGCAGCAGAAATATATATGGTCAGCTGGTTGTGAGTTAATGAGCATGTGAAATCAGTGTGAACATTTTGAAACAACAACTCTCCAACCTCGTAATTGTAAGACTGCCTGTGCAGCCACAGGAGCCTTCAGAGAGTCTTCCTGCTTGTCTCTTGGGTTGATTTGCTCGTGTTTTCTCACCCAGTCAATGACTGTAAAAGGGCTGGACTAATTGGAGGCAGGTGTAATTGATTGCACTGATATGCTAGTCTACTTATAGCCCACATTACAAACACTGCTGTGTTATTTTGTCTCTCAGTGCAGGTATGTAATGTGACAAAACCTCTAATGATCTGATATGTTTGGGATGGATGGGCTGTGAATTATATAGTGAATTGTCTTATTTTGTCGCTCTGTGCAGGCTTTCTACTTACAGGGTGGTGGATCTCAGAGGACAATTGCTACCCCTGTTGAAGTGAACAACGTGTGGAGTGCAACTGGCTTTGTGGCATAGCTGGCTCTGGCCTTGGACTGTGTGTTTTTACTTTGTACCTAAATGGGACACTGGACTTTTAACTACTATTCATTGTGTTTATAAATAAAATTTTAGAATTTTATTGACTGTCATCTTTTTGCCCACGGTGGAGACGGTTGGTCAGACCTAGAATCTGTGTGCGTGTG
Source organism: Maylandia zebra (assembly GCF_041146795.1). Lineage (NCBI taxonomy): Eukaryota > Metazoa > Chordata > Actinopteri > Cichliformes > Cichlidae > Maylandia > Maylandia zebra. The sequence continues at coordinate 17,678,240 of NC_135182.1, read as the reverse complement.
TGTGTGTGTGTCTGTGTGTGTCATCAGCAGGGTTTTGCATAAAAGAGTGTGAGCAGGTCAAAAGGTCAATTCATTTATTGTAGTTTTATGGCAGCACCCTCTAGTGGCCTTGAAGCAAACAGTCTCCTAACTAAGCCATGGCATCTCTGGTCTCTCCTACTTTTGTGTGCTCTGCTGGAGGAGCAGCATTGGATCTAGTGATACTGAGTAAGCTGATTAGGACAGGCCTGGAGAAATGTGGTTTGCATGAAGTATCAGGAAAAAAACAACCTTGTATTGTAAAATAATAATACACGAATAATAAATACTTTTCATGACATTCAGATTTCTGGACTCACGAGTTCATAGAACATTAATGTTACGAAACATTGAGAAGTCTTAAAACTACATTGTATACTTATTATTTACTTTAATCAGATTTGACTGGTATTTTTAAACATTAAGTTTTTGTTCCTTCAACTATTGTATTTAAGCTTATGACTCACTCACAGTATGTTTATATAACTGCCTAAAAAACGGTGAGGATGTGGCCGCAGTGGCTGAGAAGCAAGAACTTTGCTTTTTCTTTTTTTTTTCTTTTTTTTTTTTTTAATTGGGAAGCATAAATGAACATACCAGAAAACCCTGCACGAAGGAGCCATATTTGTTTTTTGTGTGTGCATAAGATGACGCTTTAGTATTATTACACATATGATAAGGATGTTAGCATGCAACACACAAACTCAAGTGGTGTTGCCAAGATAGTTGCTGACTGGCAAGAAACTTCTAGAAGAAATCTGGTGACAGTCCAAAGCACAAATTAGATATTCACTGAGATATTCAACATCTCTTTATCTCAGTCGGTGATCCCCACATGCTTCAAAGAGTCCATCATTGTTCCTGTCCCGAAGAAACCCCACCCTGCTTCTCTCAATGACTATCGCCCTGTAGCCCTCACCTCAGTAGTGATGAAGTGCTTTGAACGCCTGGTCAGAGACTTCATCATTTCTTCACTACCAGACACACTGGACCCACTACAGTTCGCTTACCGTCCAAATCGTTCCACAGACGATGCCATCTCTCATCTCCTCCACACATCACTCACTCACTTGGACACTAGAAGGGGGAATTATGTTAAAATGCTCTTCATAGACTACAGCTCTGCATTTAACACCATAATTCCCTCCACACTCACCACCAAGCTGGAGCATCTGGGACTCAGCTCATCTATGTGTTAGTGGATCTCCAACTTCCTAACTGGCAGACCACAGGCAGTAAGGATGGGCGGACATGTCTCAGCCTCCACCACTCTCAGCACTGGAGCCCCCCAGGGGTGTGTTCTGAGCCCCCTGCTGTACTCTTTGTACACATATGACTGTGTGGCCACTACCAGCTCCACCACCATCATCAAGTTTGCTGACGACACCGTCGTGGTGGGCCTGATCTCTGATAACAACGAGACGGCCTACCTGAAGGAGATTAGGAATCTGGAGAACTGGTGCCAGAGGAACAACCTCCTTCTAAACGTCAGTAAGACAAAGGAGCTGATAGTGGACTTCAGCACTAAGCAGGAGAGGAACTACCAGACCCCCGTCATCAACGAGTGCCCAGTGGAGAGAGTGGACAGCTTCAAATACCTCGGAGTTCACATCACGCAGGACCTGTCATGGTCCTGTCACATCAACACCGTGGTGAAAAAGGCCCGACAGCGTCTCTACCACCTCAGACGCTTGAGAGACTTCCAACTGCCCTCCAAGGTGCTCAGGAACTTTTACTCGTGCACCATAGAGAGCATCCTGGCGGGAAACATCTTAACCTGGTTCGGGAACAGCACCATGCAGGACAGACGAGCTCTAGAGAGGGTTGTGCGGTCAGCTGAGCGCACCATCCGCTCCGAGCTCCCTGACCTGCACTCAATCTACAGCAGGCGGTGCTGGACCAAGGCCAGGAAGATGGTGAAGGACCTCAGCCATCCCAACAACAGACTGTTCTCTCTGCTGAGGTCAGGAAAGCGATTCCACTCCCTGAAGACCAACACAGAGAGACTGAGGAGGAGCTTCTTCCCGCAGGCGATACGGTCTCTCAATCACACCACCACACAGTACTGACCCACACATGTGGTTCTTACACACACACTGGACTTTCTGGACTTTGGTTTTGCACAACACTGGTCACTATATTCTTCATTTCCGGTTAATACTTGTACAGCTGCTGTTATTGTGTATATATTTATTTATATTTAGATTTCTTCATACATTCTTATATAGTTCTATATTGTGTATTGTGTATTTTGTTGTACAGTTATTTTATTTTCAACTTTAATTTATATACACTCAACAAAAATATAAACGCAACACCTTTGTTACTGCTCCCATTCCCCATGGGATGGACGTAGAGACCTAAAATTCATTCCAGATACACAATATAACCATCCCTCCCAAACAGTGGTCACAAATCAGTCCAAATGTGTGGTAGTGGGCACATCTGCTATATTGAGATAATCCACCCCACCTCGCAGGTGTGCCACATCAGGATGCTGATCTGACATCATGAGTAGTGCACAGGTGTACCTCAGACTGCCCACAACAAAAGGCCACCCTGGAATGTGCAGTTTTTTGCGCTATTGGGGGTCTGGGGACCCAGAACCGGTCAGTATCTGGTGTGACCACCATTTGCCTCATGCAGTGCAACACATCGTCGCATGGAGTCTATCAGATTGTCAATTGTGGCCTGTGGAATGTTGGTCCACTCCACTTCAATGGCTGTGCGAGGTTGTTGGATATTCGTGGGAACTGGTACACGCTGTCGTATACGCCGGTCAAGCACATCCCGAACATGCTCAATGGGTGACATGTCCGGTGAGTATGCTGGCCATGCAAGAACTGGGACATTCTCAGCTGCCATCTGCCCTGAACAATGTGAACCATGATTCATCCGTGAAGCGCACACCTCTCCAACGTGCCAGACGCCATCGAATGTGAGCATTTGCCCACACAAGTCTGCTACGGCGACGAGCTGGAGTCAGGTCAAGACCCCGATGAGGACGACGGGCATGCAGTTGAGCGTCCCTGAGACGGTTTCTGACAGTTTGTGCAGAAATTGTTTGGTTGTGCAAACCAATTGTTCCAGCAGCTGTCTGAGTGGCTGGTCTCAGACGATCTTCGAGGTGAACCTGCTGGATGTGGAGGTCCTGGGCTGGTGTGGTTACACGAGGTCTGCGGTTGTGAGGCCGGTTGGATGTGCTGCCATATTCTCTGAAACGCCTGTGGAGACGGCTTATGGTTGAGAAATGAACATTCAATGCACGGGCGACAGATCTGGTTGACATTCCTGCTGTCAGCATGCCAATTGCACGCTCCCTCATTGCTTGTGGCATCTGTGGCATTTTGCTGTGAGACAAAACTGCACATTCCAGGGTGGCCTTTTGTTGTGGGCAGTCTGAGGTACACCTGTGCACTACTCATGATGTCAGATCAGCATCCTGATGTGGCACACCTGTGAGGTGGGATGGATTATCTCAATATAGCAGATGTGCCCACTACCACACATTTGGACTGATTTGTGACCACTGTTTGGGAGGGATGGTTATATTGTGTATCTGGAATGAATTTTAGGTCTCTACGTCCATCCCATGGGGAATAGGAGCAAAAACAAAAGTGTTGCGTTTATATTTTTGTTCAGTGTATGAAGACGTGGATTCTCCTTTTCACATGTTAGCATGTTGTTTGGCCAGCTGTGGCTTACATTACCACAGCTGTGATAAAATTATCAGGAGTACTTCTATGTCTATGAGGGGAAAGCTTTCCTTGTTTACATATAATATAATAATGATACAGATAATGAAAGTCAGACAAAGTGGATCATGTCTTTTACAAAGTGCATAAATAAATCAAGCAGATTTTTTTTCGGTTGTGGTTTCTGAGTTGTGAAATGTCTGCAGCTCCGGAGTGGACTGTATTTGATTTGTCACATTGAAAGAGGGCCAGAAAATTACATAATCAGTGAAGCCAAACACATGTCTCTTTCCTAATATGGGCAATGTCTTTAGTAAAACTCAGCTGTAAGCATGTCTCCAGGCTCTGAATTGAAGGATTTTAGCACACAATGTTATGTGTTTTCAAACTCACAAAATCATATTTTACGTTCTTGAAGCAATAACCACGTGAAACTGAAGTTTAAATACTTTTCTTCCCTACATCCTGTGTGCAAGAGTCAATTATAGCATCATTTGGAGAGTTATATTTCATTTAGCATGTTATCGCATATCTGAAGGGGACCTAAAATAAAGCACAGTTCAGTCAGAGGGTCTCTTATTGATTGAAATCAACTTTTCCTGCTTTTAGGAGATAACTGAAAGTATACATGAAAGTGCCTTATCTTTTATAACCACAGGTTTTTTTTTATAATGGGTGTTTGTGTAAACTGTGTGTCACAGAAATAAAAGGCTGCTGTGGCGTGATGGTTCTTCGTAGTGGTCTGACACCGAGGGCAGAGGGGCTGCTCTGAGATCCTTCCCTTGCTAGCATGTGAAAAACCGGTTGAGCTGTTCGTCTTGTTTCATTAACGGGAATAAGTCTCTAAAGCAGCGGGGCCTGTGGAAGCGCAGACCCAACACTTTCCAGTAGCATAAGATTTTTTGCCAAGAAGTGCGACAGCAAAGAACTGATTGTCCAAATATAAGTTTCCTTACTTTTTCTATGAAGTTTATATGTTTGTAAAAATAAAGTAAACCATCTGCTCTAAACAGGTTTACATAGACTCAAGATTCCTTTTATCATTTTCTTGAAAATGTGTTTTTGGGGTGTTTTGCAAAACTAACTTTCCTCAGTCACACACTTTTTTCCTTCAGTTAAAAAACTTGTAGATCTGGCATATTGATCGATCACAGGTTTGATAGCTTATCTCTGGACAGTCAGCTTAAAGAAGAATTTGCAAAGTTCATTGTATTTATTTAAGATCATTTTTGACAGCCACAGCTGTGACACATCAATGATTTTTATAAGATATTTATCACAGACTGACAGAACTACGAGAAACACCTTTTAGTTATCGTCCTTTTTAGTCGTCTGAAAAGTTCATATAAAAGCAGAGGTTTCTCTGTTTTAAAGACACAGAACATTTTTAAGACACAATCACACAAGTAGATATTTCAAGAAGACAGTGTAAACAAACATTTAGGGGCTGTGGTTTCACATGTTGCTCCACCTATCATGCGTTAGAGTCACCTTCCAGTAAGTTTCCAGGTCACTTACCCAGTATATGTACTCAGACTGGAACCAGTATGTTTGAGATTCATACAACCAGAAAACTGTCTCCTCTGTTTATTGTGTGAATTCACACTATTGAGATCCTGTTTCTCTTTAAACTTTATTCTACCTTATTCTAGTTGCTCCGACCTTTGCTGGTTAACTACTCCCTCCGTTTTCAGCCGATTTCCACCATTTAAACTTGAATCTGTTCTGCTCCCTGTGCTAATGCCAGCTGTATCTTTTGGTGGTCATACCTTTCATACTTTTTGAGATATTACAGTTTTTGCCCGTTGCTTGAACACTACAAACCCATGCTTAGACTAAAGTAACACAACTTGAAGCTTTTGTTACCATACCTCAAACACATGTACCCCTACCTTAAACAAAAGCGCTGCTTTGCACCCTAGTTGCAATTATGCAACACACTTACTCCTTTATGCAACACACATGGTCCTGCATGCTACACTCTATTTCATACATAAGACACTTTGTTCACAAAATGAAATTTCAGGGTGCCATTTGGAAAACACATGTACCCAAAATACAAAACACATCGGGTAATTGCAACCACTCAAATACACACCTGAAGGCACTTACTTGTAAAACTGAACACCAATTAGCCAACTACAAAAAGCCCTCAGTTTAGCCAATTCAAGAACTTTGCAAGCATGGATGGAGGGAGAGCAAGAGGAGGAGGAGGAGGAGCAGGTCGATGTCGAAGTCGAAGTCGAAGAGGCCATGCACGGACCCATATTTCTGATGATATAAGAGCAACTTTGGTGGACCATGTCATCAACCATGGCCTGACTATGAGGGAAGCTGGGCAGAGAGTCCACCCACATCTAAGCTGCTTCACAGTGGCATCTGTAATAAGAACATTCCGACTAGAAAACAGGTCTGTCTTCACCTCTCTACCTTCTACTCCACTCAGATGGTTTTTATAGCACTGTTCTACAGTATATACCATTACCATATCAAGTGTACAGGGTATTGCAGGGTGCTAAGGCTCCTTTTGCAGCCAAAGTGGTAGTTTCTGTGAAACATAGCATGATTACTTATATTGAAGTACAGTGGATGACACAGTACATACAGTAAAGTACTGTAAGAAAAATAAGCAAAGCGATGACAATATGTGGTTGTATTTCTCTAGACTGACTCGAAGACCTTCTGGGGGAGGACGCCAACGCCTGTTCACACAACAGCAGGAACTTGCCGTTGTGGACCTAGTGAGGGCAGACAATGCCATCCGTCTCCACCAGCTACGAAAGCAAATACTTGCAGACAGGCAAGTGTTCAACAGCATAAACCATGTGAGCATCACCACCATCAGACGCATCTTGGGAAAACACAGCATCACCATGAAGCAGCTCTACAGAGTCCCATTTGAGAGGAACAGTGACAGGGTCAAAGGACTTTGAGCTGAATATGTATGGGTAAGTGTAACTGTCCTTTACATGTACAATACAGTATTGGTGAAATCCAGTAGCAGCTGAATATGTACCATATCAGTACCACATGGATCCATTCTGAGAGCTACACAGGTACCTGTGTGATGGGGTTCTGTATGTGTAGCACTGTAGTACAGTAATATGTTCTCTTGGCCATGGATGGAGTTGCACAGCCTCATGAATTCATTTTCATTGATGAAGCTGGATTCGACCTGTGCAAAACAAGACGACGGGGTCGTAATGTCATTGGTCAAAGGCAATTGTGCACGTCCCAGGGCAGCGCAGGGGAAATGTCACATTGTGTGCCGCCATAAGCCTTCGAGGGCTTCTGCATCATCATGCAAAACTAGGTCCATACAACAGCCAACATATACTCACATTTCTAGATGCTCTCCATAACATAGTTGTACAGACCAGATCAGCCCAGGTTTGTTTCCATCAGGCTGCTCTGGTCCAGGCCTGGTTCTCCAACCACAACCAACTTGAAGTGGTATACTTGCCCCTTACTCACCATTTTTAAACCCTATACAGGAATTTTTTTCGGCTTGGAGATGGCGTGTATATGACCGCCAACCACATGCCCGCATGCCTCTTCTGCAGGCAATGGAACAGGCCTGCGGCGACATTCAGGTGACAGCAATCCATGGATGGTTTCGACATGCAAGAGGATATTTTCCCCGGTGCCTAGCGAGAGAAGACATTGCTTGCGATGTCGATGAGGTCCTGTGGCCAGACGCCAACAGACGGCGGGATCCATGAGCCCACGTATGCACAATTGTCATGATTTTTTGTGTTTACAGTATGGTGTTTTTTCTATTACTGTATTATGGTGTTTTTTGGTTTTTTTTGCTTTCTCTGAATTCATGGTAAATGGCCTGCATTTGTATAGCGCTTTACTCAGTCCCTAAAGACCCCAAAGTGCTTTACACTACATTCAGTCATTCACCCATTCTCATGGTACTGCAATGTACAATACTGAGTAGGCCTATTTGTTGTTTTGGTTGTTTGAAAATGTGTCTCCTGAAAATATGCCTTCTGAATAAACAATGAAAGACTGCAGTGTTTTATATAAAGTAGAATAGTGTGCTCCCCCTGATCTGTAAGTGTTTGCATATGATGCAAGTATGTGTCATTTTGTCAACAGTTACATTTTGACAAAGGAATGTTAGGTTTTGACAGCAGAGTTTAGGTTTTGAGAGTTTCAATTTGGCACAGATGTGAATGGTATATTTCCCAGTGTTGTGTCGTGTGTACCCAGAGGTTGCCCTTTGTTACAAATTAAAGTCTACAAATCAATGACATCACACTGGCCTATGTTTATTCAGTCTATGATTACATGTCAGTGAGATCTTGGAGCTGCCAGCATGCAAAGCTGCAGCTTTAGAATTTAGGCTCTAATCCTTTTTTCCACCATTTTTTTTTTATTTTTCTTCTTCCTTTGTTTCTCAGACATGTATAATTTTTTTTTTTTTTTTTTTTTTTTTTTTTTTTTTAAATCCCATCATTTCCTCTTATTGTCCCTTTACATACTCTTTGCCTCGCTCCAGTCTACTGCCAGAGTTTCAGTATTTTATTCACTTAATAGCAGGACAGAATACCACGTGACTGTGGCCTTGTGTTATACCCTCTCTGCTGCAGTGATGCTGCAGACAAACACAAACATCGTGATCAGACATTTAAGAAAAGCCTCTTACAGATGAAGGTCTGTGTCTCTTGACCTAAACACATAATCAAGTTAAATCTAATTTATGTTCATCAGTGCCCCTCACACTGTAACTTAAAGTAATACATTTGTTACTGGTTAATTACAGAAGCACGTTTGTGAGCATAAAGATGTAAGCCTTGGACCATCGGGATGAAATGTGGTTGGGAAACTTAACAAGCATTGATAAAGCTTCATCAGTAGTTCGAACAATGCCTCAAAACCTTCGCTCACCACAGGTGGTTAGCAGACTGTGGTTGTACCATGCAGCCTAATAACATGCAGTAAATTGCAGGTTAAAGCAGTCTGCTTACACATTGTTAAACGAGGGAAGGGAACTAATGTGGCTGTCACATGACCCTTTTGTCCCATTTCATCCCAGCATTTGATTAAATTGCTGCTCACTACTTAAAACTGATCACATAAAACTATTTTTCTTCATCTTTTAATGATTACCAAAGTCTGTGAATCCCCAAATTGTTCAGTTGTTCTTTTTGCTCCCTATGAGGTCACTTTTACCATGTGACAAAAACAACACCCCACTGTACACACTTGAGCCACCAGCAACTTTATAAATCCCCAATAAAAAGCTGACAGGTTGCAATGATGTTCCAAATAACTTATTAAGAAAACAACTAAATACACAGAAAATATTATGAAAACTGGTTTATTTTATATCTCCTAGTTTGAAGTGAAGCAATAAAAACATGTATAAAACATCACAAACTGTAATATTATACAAATGCTTACGTCCTGCTGATGCAATGGAGACATCTTCCAGTGACAGTCTTCATCCGTGTGAGTGTGAGGAGGCTCCTAAACCCACCGACACAGAAGTGCATGTTCACAACTCCCTCTGTGCAGGTGGGGTCAGGGCCCTCCTCACCCTGGGTGAAGAGGGGTGGTGCTGTGGCCAGTCAGGTATGAAGTGCTGAGAGTGGATCTTTGGTCCTCTGTGCAGCTCTGTCCACTCTCAGCTGCCCTGCAAAGCAATAACACGAGAAAGACGTCATTTTAACACAAAACAGCATTTCCATTGTTGGTAGCTGCAGCATGTTGTTAAAATGCAATTTTAAACTCAACATATACACAATAACTATAAGTAAACTTAAACCTACAGTACTGTAGGACGATGATTTACACCAGCTATTGGAAGGATTTAGTCTTCAAGACAGTTTGTAGCCAATGTGAGGTGATAACTTACATAGCTGGAACACAGCACCACTCTCCAGTTTGTCATTTGGTCATCCATCCTTCTCATCGGGTTGGGGTAAGGCTGTCTTCTGGGTGGAGTATCTCTCTGTGTTAGCTCCGTCCTGGGCGTTGAGTGTCTGAAGTGCTGAATGCTGGGAGAGGACAAGTGTAAAGCACCTGAAGACAAAAAGACAAAGAGAAAAGCATGAATTCACAGATCACAGAGTTGTTCACTTTACTTTTCTTCTGTTATGTGTTTTTACCTTACCTCTGATCCCTGAGCCACAGGCTATACCTTATGTAAAAACAAGAGACTACAGTCAGTTCACGACATCATTTTAAACCTTTTCTACTTATTTGTGTTGACATTAAGTACGGACTTACCTTTGTCCTGCATGGTGAGCTAGAGCTTGAGAAAAAAATGTTAGTCATTTACAAACACTGCAAAGGCCAACTTAAACATTTAAAGCTTAAAAACAAGTTCTAACATAATCTAGTCAGAGTCGCTGTCATCAAGTGAAAGGTTAAAAGGCCTTTCCCAGAAGCGTCTGACACCAACAGAACCCGAGGATGTTGAAGGGCCATAAAACGTGTCATCACTTACCTTGCACCTCTTTGCACTTACCTCATCAGTGCAGGTGTCGTCTCCGCTTCTCTTTGCTGAGGAGGTGAGAGCTGAGGTTGAAGGAGAAGCTGAGAGAGTAGCGGAAGAAGGAGCAGGAGAGGAAGGAGCTGAGGGAGCAGGGGAGGAAGCAGCTAAGGGAGCAGGAGAGGAAGCAGCTGAGGGAGGAGCAGAGGAAGCAGGAGAAGCTAAAGGATCACCAACCGGGAAGAGTGGGGCGTTGGCCTGGCCGAAAGGCGGCATGGCGAACGGGGCAGCACCTGGAGCAATAGGATGTTGCCAATCGTGCCAAAACGGCTCTGGAGGGAGCTCCTGGATGAGAGGGGAATCAGCTCTCTCATCCATGGTGTCATACCCCGAGTCGTCACTAGGCCAATCGGCCCACTCTTCTGAGTTGTTCCAGTCAGAGGAATTGTCAGTGTCTTCACTCACCTCTTCGACGTCCTCAGGTATGTAGGGAGGGTACTCACCTTCCTCTTCACTGTCATCAGGATCCTGTGCTTCAGGAGAAGAGGGTGAGGATGGGAGAGGGATATACTCACCATACTCACCTTCACTGACACGCTCGGTATCAGAGTCATCCAGGATCCTGATGACCTCTGGAAGGCCTTCTTCTGCAGGACGCTCAACCACGTAGTCGAGACGACCTGTGAGGAAACAAGTTTAAAATAACATTAAGAATGTAATAAACATCAAGTGCTAAAGGAACAGAGCTACATCTGTTAGTTTGAGCAGACGATGAGAGAAAAGCATTTTAGGCTACATTTATGTCAGACTGAATGACACTTCTACTTGTTCATGCAAGCAAAAAACAGCTAAGTCAACTAAGTTCACATCATTAACTGCTATATAATAAGATATAGTAGTGGCATAACATAAGGATACCATTATTACTACTGTACTATGATTACTGTTTTCATATTCTTTTTTATATTCATTTATTTTTGTTATTTTTTATTATCATGTTTTGTAGCAGGGGAAAAGTTATAGTTTATTTCAATAAAGCCTTTGATCCAAGAAGAACAGGATGTTAGGAAGGGACCGGGATCTGGTGTGTTTACACCTGTGTGTTCTGACGTCATGACATGCTGAAGATGCTGTTACCACAGAGACTGATTTTGGGGCATTTTACAAATTTTAGTCCGTTAAGCTATTTTTAACCAAATCATTAAAAAAGTGTCAAATTTGAAGCCTTCAAATCAAAGTAACACCTTTTTTTTCAAATTCATACACCAGTCGTTAATAATTTCTACACCTCTCCCGGAAAATTTAAAGCATACAAACAATTTACGGGGAAAAATATTGGAATAAGCATATTTTGATAACATTAAAACTTGATATTCACACTGGAACTTGTTAAATTATTACAGTCATTTAGTAGCTCTTAAAATAACTGAAGAAATGTTAAAAGTACCTGCAGCGAAGTCCAGGGGGCTGTCGAGTCCACGACGAGCCATCTTCAGGCTTTGCTGTATGAAAAACAAGTACAAACAATCCAAAGATGAAGTACTTGTTGTGGCGAGCAAGTCAAATCCGCTTTCAGTAAATATTTTCCCGAAAACTTAACTTTCCACAGGCTGAGGTTGGAGCAGGTCAAAACAAGTCCAATAGCAAGTGTAAAGGGACGAATGGAACCTTGTGCAGCATTTATATACCCTCCGCAGGCCATGGTTACGGTTGCCAACATTTTTCTTTTAAAAGCTAACAATAACTTAGCGTTCTCGCTACTCACTATGCTGTTAAACAGCTATATGTTAGCAATGACAACATTTAACAATGCTAGCCGTGCTGATTAGCCTTAGGATTGCTTGAGGTTGTTTCCAGCTCTAGTGGTCATAAGCGAACTTAGTTCTGTGCCAGCTTTTAGCACGAAAATCAATCTTGTAAAGCTCACTATTAAACTGACAAAGCCTTAGAGCCTAGAAACTATGATACTTACAACTGTGCTATGTTTGTCTCATAGCATATAGCAAGACCCCATAACTGACCTTTGACCTCTTCTCAAGATTAGATAATGCTATATAGAGCTATTTTAACACTATGTTTCTTACTGCCATTGTTTGACAACATATAAGCATAAAGGAAATGATATATGGAGATTCTAAATATCAGGTTATTATGACTTTATTATAAACTTTACAGTAACAGTTCAGAACTATTAAGCAAGCTTAGTTTTGGAAAAATCCCATTTGTGATCAAAACTTTTTACTTTATATTTATTACTAAATAATTCAATAAATTATACTCAAGTACTGAATAGTCACAAAAAATAGTAATTATGCTGAAAATTATGTTAAAGTGGTTTTCGACTGAGCATATAAACAAAAGCCTGGGAAAAAGTTCTGTTGAACAACACACATATGTTACCAATATTGTAGCCGGTGTTATTTAATAATTTGTTTTATTTTTGATACAATTTCAAACTTTATTAACCTTTTCAATAAAACAAAGTCTCAGATTTAATTATTCTGAAACTAAGTTTAAGCTTCCCAGAACGTTTTGTTGCAAGTTACATTACTGATATAAGAAATATAAAATGTTTGTATTGTTCACCCACAAGTGCAGTCTCTGGCTCAAACACAGAAGCTTGATATGTTTGGTTGTCAGTCCAGACATTCCTAAAGAAAGTTGTCCTTCTTCAGCTCCAGACCTTTCTAGATAAAAATGGCATTAGTGAAGTATTTCAGTCTGGTTTTAAAAACGCACCACAACACTGAAACTGCTCTTGTAAAAGTTTTTAATGACCTTTTAACTTTTCTGACTTGGGAGATTTTGCCATTTTAATACTGTTAGACCTCAGTGCTGCATTTGATGGGATTCTTATCGCTCGGCTTGAGCACTGTGTCAGAATCAAAGGGACTGCTTTGGAGTGGTTTAAATCTTACCTGTCCAACCAAAGTTTTTCTGTTAGATTGGGGGAAACATCGTCCTCAGAAGCCTCACTTTCTTGTGGGGTCCTCAAGGAGTCCAATCTTGGTCCAGTTCTCTTTTCTATTTATATGCTCCCCATGGGTTCAATTTTTTGAAAAACATGGGATCTCATTCCATTGCTATGCAGACAACTCACAGATTTACCTGCCACTGAAACGTGAATCTGTGAGTCGTCTGAAGGGTTTGCTAGATTGTTTGGAGGATGTTGAGGATGGCATGGATGGCTTTTAACTTCCTTAACCTAAATGAACAGAAAACAGAGGTGATTGTGTTTGGTCCCTGTGACCGCTGTGACTTTGGCCCTTTAGGAATTCATAATAATAATAATAAAAACCTTTGCAAGGAACCTAGGAGTGTTTTTTTTTTACTCTAATCTAATGTTTGATAAACAGATTAATGCTGCCTTTGCTGTAACTGCTCCTAAGCTCCCTTCACGTCAGGACTTCCCCAACATTGGACACTTTTAACTGACCATTCATCCTCCTCTTTCTCTCATTTTTTACATTCATCAGGTCCTCAGAGTACTCGTTCCATCTTCCCAACACACTCTTTTCACTGTTTAGCACATTTCCATCTTTATCCATCTTACTCCACAAATAGTCTTTTCCTTCGGGGCCGACAAACTGACAACTTTCAACATAATCCATTTGATTTCCAGCTTCAAACTCGTGATAATGACGGACACTCTCTTCACCCTGAAACAGCATTCATGAAATCTTCCTTCAAGATTACAACTACTTGATTTACAGTGGAGTGAAAAAGTCTTTGGCTTCTTCCTTATTTCCTTTTTTTGTATGTTTTTCACATGTGAAAGTTTCAGATCAATAAACAAATTTAAATATGAGGCTATTTAAAAAAAACAAACATCAATCATCCAAACAATTTATTCAAAAAATGGAATTTTGAAACAAGTGAGCTGTAAATACAAAATTGCAGTTGCACTAAAACACATTTTTGCATTGTCCAACTTTCTTATCTCTCGTCTGCTCTCACAGTGAGTCACACACATTTGTATTTACAGAGCACACTTTGACAAGTAGTCTAAACTCTGGGTGAAGTGTGTGATCACACCGAGTCCCAGCTGGTTTGAGGAGCAGACTGAGTCTCTGCAGGGTTTAAACTCAGTCCCTGGAAAACAGACACAGTCCAGTTATATCTGGATGAAAACTGTCTCTGTGAAGGCAGTTTTGTTTTTGTTAACACTCCCTCAGAGAGGGACAGCTGGTTCATGTTTATTTAATCCCATTATCCAAAGACACTTCTACATCATCATCCACAGTTATGGGTCAATGACAATATCAAATAACAAGATCAGAATAACAACCTTAGGATTATTGAGATTTGTACTTACTGTGGTTTCATCCATCTGAGTTTTGTTCCCTAAAATGAGAGAAGAAAGTCAATTTCAGTTTTGTTTTAAAATTCAAAATCATTCAATCTTAAATGTACCTTTATGTCTTGTCCTTATATTGACTGTTGCAGCAGTTATTAAAAGCGCTGCTAATCCCACAGAGACAACAATGAACCTCAAAGAAACAAAAAATCTGTCAAACACAAAAAATGTGATTATTAAAATTATTTGGTTGCAGTTTTCTGTTCCGTGTAAATTCCTTTCTTTTAAAAATGTAACAGCATTTTATTAATAAATGTGCAAATTTCTGTGATATGATTTGTATTTAAAAGTATTTATATACAAAGTTAAAGTGAGTTTTCATTTGCATATCATTTCAAAAGCTCAAATAAATTTAAAATAAACAGATATTTATGCAACCAGCTTAATCTTCAGTCCTGCTTTTGAAGGACTCTTCATTGTTGGGGTTGTTTCTGATTTTGTGCTTATTTCAGTTTTTCTGGCTGGATTCTTTGTTGTTTTTGTGTCACCTGAATAAATGAAAAAGTAAAAGCACAAAAGTTTTTCATGTTTCTCATCTGATGTAAACATGAGAAACAATATTCTACTTTCACACTTGAAATATTTAAGTAAATGTTTGATGTGATTTTACTTATATTAACAGCTGATTTTGATCTCAGCTGTTTCCTCACCTGATGGCTGACGGTCGAAAGTAAACAGCTGCACTCTTCTTGTGTTATTTCTACAATATTACCTCATAAAGATGATTACAGGCATTAATTAACACAGTTTACAAGAGAAAAACGAAACAAAACGAGAAGAAAGAAAGGCAGATAGAAAGAAAGAGAAAGAAAAAAAAAAGGAAAAAAAATTATATATATATAAAATAAAAGGAGAAAGCTCTGTCGGGAGTAAACAATTAACTAAATTGGTGGTTTCAAGCTTTAAAGAGAAAATTCGGTTTATAGGTATTAACGTATTGGACCCACTTATCCCAACACAGATGGAACCAGGCCATCCTGTCATTAACATGAGCTGTTACTTCCTCCATCCTATATATCTCTAACGTAATTTCCCACCATAATGACAAAGTCGGTATGTCTTGCGAGGACCATTTCTTTGTTATACATTTCTTACTTGCAACCAATAAAGCTCTTAACAGACATATGTCATTTTTGGACCAGTTCTGCGGTATACAGCCAAAAAAAATTGTCTTCATATCCTGAGGGAATGTACAGTTAAAAATGCCTTGTAATATACCATGAATGTCTTTCCAGTAAGTCCGTAGCACAGGACAGTCCCACATAATATGGGTGTGATGGGCTCCTTGGTATCCACAGTTTCGCCAGCACACGGGAGGATTCCCATCATAGTGAGCCTTTTGACATGGAGTGATAAAGAACCTTATCAGAGTTTTCCATCCGAACTCCCTCCAGCTTTTGGAGGAAGTACTCCTCCATTGCCATTCCCACATCTGAGTCCATTCTTCCCTAGAAATACACATCCCTCCCTCCTTTTCCCATAACATCTTCACATAATCAGTTGAGTGTGGAAGCTTATTCATAAAAAAATTGTACCAAAAAAAAATGAGTCTTGTGTCAACATCCCCACTGTACGCCTGTCTAAATAAAGTTACCAATTCCACGTTAGTATTTGACATCTGACCGATTGTTGTCTTTATATAGTGTCTTATTTGCAAGTATCGAAAAAAATCCTGTTTTTCTAGATTGTGTCTCTGTTTCAGCGTGTCAAAACTAATAAGGTTCCCATCCTTTATCAAACTATCATATGTAGATAACCCTTTAGCAGGCCAGCTTTTAAAACGTGAGTCCAATTTATTCGGGGCAAAGTCAGAATCATATGCATACCATTTGAATAAAGCCAAATCCTGTTCAAGTTTGAATTCTTTCACGACTTTTCTCCATATATTAAGTGTGCATGACACCCAGGGGTTATGAATCTTGTCAATATATTTTCGAATATTCGAGTCCATCAGGACAGCTTGTATTGGGGAGGAAAACATATTCTCCTCTATAGTCTTCCAGTGTGCTTGGTAGCTTGTATCACACCAATTAACCACCGTTTCCAACTGAGCAGCCCGATAATAATTTTTTAGTGATGGCAACCCCCATCCTCCCACCTTCTTATGTAATTGTAAAGTTTTAAAACAAACCCTCGGCCGCTTCCCCCCCCCCATATAAACCGCGATATTATTTTATCCCATTCATTGAAACGACTTGGATCAATGGATATTGGTAATGTTTGGAATAAATATAATATTCTTGGCAAGATGTTCATTTTAATAGATTCAACTCGTGATTCCTGTCTTCTTACCTGCGATCTGAATCATGAGCATCAGACATGAAAACATTTGAATCCATCTGAATTCATCCATCGTGCTTCTCTGTCTCACTTCTTTCTTGTTCTTGATCTCGACTGTCACACCCTCTGAACTGTTGACTCTGTAAGACTGTTTGTACTTCCTGTCATCAGTGAGATGTCACTTCCTCATCACAGCTTTAGGGATCCAGTTGTTATTTTTGCTGATGATAATGTTTCATAGGTTGAGTATGTCAGCTTTTCATGTGTCTGAAATTCATGATTTTTATAAACATAATTTATTGTAATGAGAAATCACATTCAGCAGGTGCACTTTGTGTCTATTCCCACAGAGCATTTGTGACAGACTGACAGTGATTTAAATACTGATTGTTAGGATGAATTGAAGATGATTAACTGATAAACAGAATCCAGTCAAGCTATTTGGTGATTGGACTCTGATGGCCTTCACGGCTGATTGGATTCCAGCTGATGAAAGAATTTAGGCAGGACCCCCCACAGTCCAGACATGGTGGTGGTTAAGATGGAGAATTGGATGGAGCGCTGAGTAACATGTCTGGAAGGGAGATTGAAAGATGAGCAGGGAGATTTAAAGTACATGAAGTGGAGGCTGATTGTCTTGAAGAAGGCCGGGAGAAAGACGATTGGACTTGACCAGTGATGTCAGCAATCAGCTGGACAGTGTTCGAAAGTGGAAGTGATGAAAAGCTCTGGCCACTAAACACCCAGGAAGTAGACAGAAGTGTGATTATAAGTCTTCCTCATTGTACTCGTGAAGGCTGAACTTAAGCTTCATGTGTTTCACTCCCTGAAAATAAACAGACGACTGAGGAAGTTGAATGTGTGAAGTTTAAGATAAATGTTTCTATTAATGCAGCTTCTCTTTCTTTAAAATGTAAGAAAATGAAAGCACATAACAAGGTTCTGTTGAAGGGTCAAACACCTCCGCCACCACAGTTGGACTTTTGATGTCTAATAGATCATTTGATTACACAGCTGCAGCTACAGAACATAAAGCAGGTCTGAGACGCTCCTCTTCCTCATTGTTGAACTGAAGACGTTTCTGAGAACTGAAAGTGTTTTGGTGAGAGTGTGGCTACAACAGCAGCAGAGCTCATGAGGTTTGACTTTATAATAACGGACAGTTAAACATCAGAAACACAAACTATTATCACAATTGTTGAACGCTGACACTATGAAATCGGTTTAAGGGTTTAGAGAGTTTGTGTTCAGTCTTTCACAGTTGTGTGAGGAGAGCAGGAAGGAGGCAGGACAGACTCAAACTATCTGTTGGTGTTTTATTGATATATTTAAAACAGAAATTGTGACCAAGCAAGCAGAAGATGTGTACCAGGGTTGTGAAGCAAAGGTTTCTGCAAAAGACACATCTGTGCATCCTTGATTGTAACTCCTGCAGCAAGTCTCCTCTCCTCTCTTTCCTCTGAGTTAAAACATCCTTTAACATGGTTTACTTGGTTTACTGAAAATGATTTGCAGCTCACGAGCAGGAGGACACAGGAGACCTGCACACCTCCAGGACACTGCGGAGTGCAGCTCGGATCTCAGCTGACCCTTCTCACCCTGGATACAGTCTGTTTGACCTGCTCCCCTCAGGCAGGAGGCTCCGGTCCATTCGCACCAGAACCTCTCGCCATAAGAACAGTTTCTTCCCCTCTGCTGTTGGACACATGAACAATAAACGTACGACTGTCCCCACCACTAACTCATGACCCTACACTGTGTTCACTGCATGATTCCATGTTTTGGCACTGATCACCACCTGCACTCATGTATATATCTTTCTACGTAGCACTTTGAATTCTTATTCTCATGTATATATCTCATGTATATCTCATGCATATATCTTTCTACGTAGCACTTTTAATTCTTATTCTTACTTTTATTTTTTTCATGTCTATTTAAGCGCAATTTATGACAGCATGTTTGCACTGAAGCACCGCAGCAATTTCCTAATGTTGTAAACCTGCTCAACATTTGGCAATAAAACCCATTCTGATTCTGATTCTGATTCTGAGATGAGGAGGCACAAAATTGAAAATTGAGACAAGTCTTGGGAGTGGTGTCATTAAAGCTGCTGGTAGAGTGCTCAAGGCCTGCGCCGACCAGCTGGCTCCTGTGTTCACCAGACTATTCAACCTCTCCCTGACACATGCCTCTGTCCCTCACTGCCTGAAATTGTCAACAATAGTCCCAGTCCCCAAGTCCACCACCATCAGTAGCCTCAGTGACTACAGACCCATCGCACTGACTCCAGTGGTTGCAAAGTGCTTTGAGAAGCTGGTCCTAAAACACATAAATGACTGCCTCCCACCCAGCTTCGACCCCCACCAGTTTGCCTACAAGGCAAATAGGTCCACAGAGGATGCAATTTCCACTGCTCTCCACTCCGCTCTGCATCACCTGGAGAATCCTGGGACATCAGTAAGGATGCTCTTCGTTGATTTCAGCTCAATACTATCATCCAAGACATTCTTATAGACAAGCTGGTAAACTTGGACTCCCCCCCTCCACATGTGCATGGATCAAAAACTTCCTCACAGACCGTTCACAGTCAGTCAAGGTTGGCACCCAGCAATCATCCACCCTGTCACTCAGCACTGGCTCACCACAGGGATGTGTGCTGAGTCCATTATTATACCCCATCTACACCAGTGACTGCACCCCTACGCACCCCTGCAACATCATCATCAAATTTGCAGACGACACCACTCTGATGGGGCTCATCACCAACGATGATGACACCGCCTACAGGGATGAGGTCCAGCGACTGTCAGAATGGTGTAACTACAATAACCTCACGCTAAACACCAAGAAAACCAAGCAAGTGGTCATGGACTTCCGCAAAACAAGAACTGACCCTCCTCCCCTCTCCATAAAAGGTGACTATGTGGAGAGGGTGTCCTCCTTTAAGTTCCTCGGCACCCACATATCCGAGGACCTATCCTGGTCCATGTGGTGTATTCATAATTGTCTCTGGTACATTTGTTGTATGGGCAGTATGTGTTCACTGTTTGATTGTGTAATTACGTGTTACGCACTGGCAATGCATGCCGGTAGATGGTAATACAGGAAGAAAAGAGATGGTCTTACCGCACACAGTGGTCCCGCGTACTTATTCAGATTCAGAGTAAGAATCACACATGGTGTCAGAAGTGCTGTGTGACTCGTAAGACTCCATACATCTGCCGAGTGTGAGGAGAAGGGGAAGGTGGAAACAAAATGCCGAATGACGACGTAGACGATCGTCCGAGGGCAGGAGTTAGCACCGCGGCTAGCACTCCCAGCGCTACGTTTAGCATCCAACCACCGGAGCCCTTTGATTTTTCCAAACCACACGAATGGACAAGATGGGTCCGTCGCTTCGAGAGATTCCGTCAGGCAAGTAATCTGTCTGCGAGCTCGGAGGAAAATCAAGTGAACACTCTCATATATTGTATGGGAGACGAAGCGGATGACGTCCTGAGAGGACTAAAGTTAAGTGATGTAGACCAACGGGACTATGCTAAAGTGAGAGATAGCTTCCACAACTTTTTCATTGTCAGGAAAAATGTTGTTTATGAGCGCGCACGTTTTAATATGCGCAAACAAGAGCCGAATGAGACTGTTGATGCATTCGTGACTGCCTTGCATGCATTAGCAGAGCACTGTAACTACGGACCGCTCCACGATGAGCTGATAAGAGACAGAATAGTAGTGGGCTTGGCCGACACGAGGCTGTCTGAGCGCATACAGATGGAAAAAGACTTGGACTTGGATAAAGCTATAAATATGGCCAGGCAGTCAGAAGAAATCAAAAGCAACAGTCAGCTTTGAGAAGTGAAACAAATGTAATGCATGTAAATGCGAAAACAGTTGACAGAGTGATACAAAAGCACGACAAAACAAAGTTCAACATGTTCAAAAATAAAACTGTCAAAACACAACAGCAATATAGCAAGAGACAAAGTAACAAATGCTACAAGTGCGGAGGCTCTCCACATCCGAAACCTGAGTGCCCAGCAAATGATGCAAAATGTCATTTATGTGGAAAAAAAGGTCACTACCAGCGAGTCTGCAGACAAAGCAAGACAGTGCAAAGTATTGAGGAGGAAGAGGAGCAAGGTTTCTTCCTAGGCTCAGTTTCCAGTGACGGCCAGGCGTGGACAGCCAACATACAAGTGAAAGATGCAAAAATCACTTTCAAACTGGATACTGGAGCAGATGTGACTGTAATAGCTGACTCGGACTTATCAAAGATTTTTGCTAACGAACACAGACCAGTTCTCCAGCAGCCAGAAAAACCTTTGTTAGGCCCTGGAAAAACACCACTGGACGTTGCAGGTTTTACAAAGCTACAGCTCAACTACGGAGCGAAACAGACAACAGAGAAGGTCTATGTTGTAAGAAACCTGAGCACTCCACTGCTAGGCCTGCCCGCCATTACAGCTCTTGGCCTGCTGGTGCGAGTTGACGCGGTTTCAATGGACACTCTGAAGACTACTTACCCTAAACTTTGCAATGGTCTAGGGAAAGTGCAGCGGGCCTATCACATTAAACTCAAACCGAATGCTATGCCGTACTCACTCAAAACTCCGCGAAGGCTTCCTCTGCCTCTGATGGGAAGGGTAAAAGAGGAACTCCAACGAATGGAAGAGCTTGGTGTCATTACCCGAGTTGAGGAACCAACGGATTGGTGTGCCGGCATGGTTGTTGTTCCAAAGAAAAACAGCCCTAGGCTAAGACTTTGCGTAGACTTTACCGGACTAAATGAGTATGTGTGCAGGGAAAAATATGTGCTGCCATCGGTTGAACAAAGTCTCGGAATGCTCGCAGGAGCCAAAGTGTTTAGCAAACTGGATGCCAACATGGGCTTCTGGCAGATTCCCCTGTCCGATGAGTCTGCCAAACTCACCACCTTCATCACACCCTTTGGGCGGTTCCACTTTAACCGCCTACCGTTTGGGATCAACTCAGCGCCCGAACACTTTCAGCGCATGATGGCGGAGGTCATCGAGGGTCTCGAAGGAGTGGTGTGTCACATTGACGATGTGTTGGTGTGGGGACGTAACCATCAGGAGCACGATTCCCGTCTCCATGCTACACTGCAAAGACTGGAAAAAGCAGGCATAACGCTGAATGTTGAAAAATGCGAGCTCTCCCAGAGCAAGGTTGCTTTCTTGGGTCACATCATAGCGGATACAGGAATCAGTCCTGACCCGAAGAAAACGGAGGCAATTACAGAAATGACAGAGCCAACTAATGTGTCAGAGTTGCGCAGTTTTCTGGGCATGGTGAATCAAGTGGGCAAGTTCATCCCCCATTTAGCTGAAAAAGACAAAGCCCTGCGAGATCTTCTTTCCAAAAAGAATGCATGGTATTGGGGAACTGACCAAGTGAGAGCTTTCAAAACATTACGAGATGCCCTGACCTCACCCCCAGTGCTCGCAATGTATGACCCCAACAAAGTATCAGCAGATGCTTCATCCTATGGTCTCGGAGGTGTTCTTTTGCAGCTGTGGGAAGAAGGCTGGCGACCAGTGGCGTATGCATCGAGGTCCCTTTCTCCTACAGAACAACGATACGCACAAGTGGAAAAAGAGGCACTGGCATCTACATGGGCGTGTGAGCGTTTTCGTGATTTCCTGATTGGTAAACATTTTTGTCTTGAAACGGACCACAAACCTCTCGTTTCCTTACTGGGAGGACAAGCTCTGGATCTCTTGCCACCCAGGATCCAGCGATTCAGAATGAGACTCATGCGTTACTCGTACACTGTGCAGTACGCCCCAGGGAAATCGCTCTGGACAGCAGATACTTTGTCCTGCTCACCTCTGAAAAAACCAATGAACCTGTCAGACAAAGAGCTAATGGAAAGCACAGACATATATGTCGACAGTATTGTAGCAAACATGCCTGTCAGTTCATCATATATGCAAACACTGAAGGAACAACTGAAAAGCGACAGTGTGTGTGCTCGCGTCATGGACATGTGCACCGAAGGCTGGCCAGAACATGCAAAACAAGAGCCTTTACTGCGAAATTACTGGCCTGACCGAGCCACGCTCACTGTTGAAGACGGCCTTTTGTTAAAAGACACACGGCTTGTCATTCCTTCAGCAATGAGAAACGAGGTGCTGGAAAAACTACACGAAGGACATCAAGGTGTTGTAAAATGTAAAGCTCGTGCACGCCAAACAGTGTGGTGGCCCGGGCTGAGTCAACAAATCTCTGAGATGGTGCTCAAGTGCAAAACGTGTATTCAAGAAAGACACAATAACAGTGAGCCACTCATGCCAACAGAATACCCTGCCCACCCATGGCAGAGAGTGGGCACAGATCTTTTCGAGCTGGGAGGGAAAACTTACCTTCTCGCTGTTGACTATCACTCTAGATTTGTTGAGATTGCTTTGTTAAACAGGACAAAATCAAACGACGTCATTACTCACCTGAAATCTTTCTTTGCCCGTCACGGCATCCCAGAGGTCCTCATGTCTGATAATGGGCCACAGTATTCAGGTCAAATCTTTACAGACTTTGCAGCAGCATACGGCTTCAAACACATCACAAGCAGTCCCAAGTTTCCGCAAAGTAATGGAGAAGCAGAACGTGCTGTGCAGACTGTAAAAAATCTTCTGAAAAAAGCAGCTGATCCTTATCTAGCTCTTCTTGCCTATAGAGCTACACCACTGCAGTCCGGATACAGCCCTGCAGAGCTTTTAATGGGCAGACGTCTGCGAACCACACTGCCGATGCTTCCATCGCAGCTGGAGCCCACACTGCCGGACAACGCACTGCTCGCTCGAAAGGAAAGGGAGAAGAGGATGATGGACATGGCAAACTTCAACAGGCGCCACCACGCAAAACCTTTATGCAGCCTGTCCCCAGGAGAGCAAGTTTGGGTGACTGATGTCAAAACTACAGGCACTGTTATCCAAAATCACTCTACACCCCGATCATACACAGTGGAGTTACCACAAGGGACTGTGAGGCGTAATCGTGTGCATTTGATTCCTTTAAGTTCACCTGTGCATGAACCTGCTAATGTGCCTGTGTTGCAGAAGCCTCAAACACCCAGTGTGATCCCTGCTACACCTGTTAACACTGATGTGGTCAGAACCAAGTCAGGGAGGCCAATAGTTAAACCTAAAAAGTTAGATCTGTAAGAAAAAAAAGAAAGGTTGTTGTTATGTAACTGTGTTATAAGGGTTTTGTAGAGCACAGTAAAATAAAGCTAAAAAGAGTTGTTAAGAAAAGAAAAGAACAAGAAAACAAAAACAAAAGGTTAAAAATGTAATGCAGATTGTTTGCCAGATGTTCTTGTATGGCTTTGAAAAAGAGAAGTTCTGTCCTGAGAAAAGGAATATTCTGTTTTTGTTTAAAAGGGGAGATGTGGTGTATTCATAATTGTCTCTGGTACATTTGTTGTATGGGCAGTATGTGTTCACTGTTTGATTGTGTAATTACGTGTTACGCACTGGCAATGCATGCCGGTAGATGGTAATACAGGAAGAAAAGAGATGGTCTTACCGCACACAGTGGTCCCGCGTACTTATTCAGATTCAGAGTAAGAATCACACAGTCCACAAACACATCAGCTCTAGTGAAGAAAGCCCAGCAGCGCCTCCATTTCTTGAGGGTGCTGAGATGGAACAGGCTGCAGACTGACCTCCTAGTGTCCTTCTACCGTGCCACTATAGAGAGTGTGCTGGTGCACGCCATCCCTGTGTGGTACGCTGGTTGCACAACAGCTGACAAGAAGAGACTACAGAGGGTCATCAGAACTGCAGAGAAGGTGATCGGCTGTCCACTCCCCTCCCTGGACTTAATTGCCAGCTCAAGATGTCTCTCCAGAGCCAGGGCAATTATAAAGGACCACCTCCATCCTAACCACCACCTCTTCAACATCCTGCCCTCTGGAAAAAGGCTCAGATCCATCAGGTGCAAAACCAACAGACTAAAGAACAACTTTTTCCCGTGGGCTGTCAGAACTCTTAATGCAAACTAAGAGTGTGTAAAGACTTCCCCAACACATCCACCCTGACACTGCTGTTGATCATCTATGTGCAATATCTCAGTCTTTCCATGTTCTGTGCAATATTTTTGGCTCATGTGCAATTATTTTGGTCCCAGTCTGTTTCAATGTTTCCTACACATACACCATGTATATAGTTCCACTCACATATGTATACATATACACTGTTTTTTATTTTATTCTATTTATTTAATTATTTATTTATTTTCCGCCTTCGTTGTATATTGGTTTCTCTTCTTACTTTAGCACCTTTGTGGTTCAGCTACCCAATTTCGCTGTGCAAGAAACTGCACAATGACAATAAAAAGCTCTAAGTCTAAGTCTCTAAGTCTCTAACAGGTGACTGTGCAAATACTGGAAAACTGAGGACCTCTGGCGGACAAAAGGAATAATACACAAAAAAGTGCTCAGACATAAACTGTGAGAGTTTAAAATTTGTTCTGCAAAAATAGAATTTCACCAAATTAATAGAAATGCATATTTTCCAGATTACATTACTATAAAAAAGAATATTCAAGATATTGATTCAGATTCTATTTAATCATCATGAAAGACATGTTATAAAACTCATACTGGACTTTTGACACTGCACATATTTCACTTACACAAACTATAAAGGCATTAAAGGCATTTAACAACAGTCATATTATAAGAGAGGATTAAGACTTGAATACACATCTTCTATCAGATTAAAATAACAACAGCGTGTCAGCGAATCAGAAAAATGTATTAATCCCTAAAGAAATGATGTGGTTACACAATGATAATAACATCATAAATGTTGCTTTGGCTCATTGACCTCAGGTATTTGAATTTCTCCACCTATATTACCTCTACTCCCTGAAGCATCTCTGTTAAACCTGTCTCCCTCTCATTCACACAACTTCTCTCCAGAACACTCCTCCACCGCTACAGGCCGTCTTTCACCTGTTTCTTAATGTTGTCCACAAACATAATAGACCAGAGACTCCTGCCTGACCTCAACTGTCAACCTACCCATCATCATAAAAATGAGAACAAAATAAAGAGCATAGATTCCTTTCAGTACTTTGGATTTCTTTTCTTTTGACAGAGGAAAAATTCAAAATAAGATGAACAGTAAAAACAGGTAATAAATAATAAAAATAGAAGCTAAGGAAGATCTTCAGAACACAAATTTGAAACTCAAATACAACTCAAAACTCTATGACCATGGCACTGAATCCTGTGTGCTGTTCAATAGTCTAGCAATAGCAATAGTTTTAGCTGTATGTTTTCTATCCAGCCTTCTCTTAGAGCAACTGCTCATATCCATAGCAAAGAACTCCTGGTACCAATTATATTTTCATTTAAAAAAAGGAAAAATAAGTGTATTATAATGTAGCTGGGCACTGTCCCAAAAACTGGTGTTTCTTTAAATCTGTTGGACCCATAAACAATATTCAAGAATTGTCTTTCCATTAAATGCAAATTCTTTTTTTTCAACAGCTTGAACTATGTTATTTTAAAATTGACAGTAGAGCAGAAGTCACTGCATCATTTCATCATCAACACGAATCTGAAAAAAGCTGTCTGATATATAGATAAAATAATAACAAACAAACAAACATATCACTAAACAAAACACCTTATCTTGGTTTTCTAGGTGTTGCTGATGGTGACATAGGAAACTTCAGGATCCACCTAAACAATGAAGAGAAAAACATGCTGACTCCTCAGTAATATCCATCCATCCACTTATCCTTTTTAGTGTCGCGGGGGTGCTGGAGCCTATCCCAGCTGTCATAAGGCGAGAGGTGGGGTTCACCCTGGACAGGTCGCCAGTCTGTCGCAGGGCCAACACACAGAGACAGACAACCATTCGCGCTCACATTCACTCCTGCATTCACACCTATGGGCAATTTAGATTTTTCAATTGACCTATACCTTTAGAAGTGCTTGTATGAATGGGTGAATGAGGCATGTTGTTTAAATGGCCTGCATTTGTATAGCGCTTTTCTAGTCCCTAAGGACCCCAAAGCGCTTCACACTACATTCAGTCATTCACCCATTCACACACTGGCGATGGCAAGCTACATTGTAGCCACAGCTGCCCTGGGGCGCACTGACAGAGGCGAGGCTGCCGGACACTGGCGCCACCGGGCCCTCTGACCACCACCAGTAGGCAAACATGGGGTTAGTATCTTGCCCAAGGATATTTGGCATGCAGCCAGGAGGCAGCCTGGGATTGAACCACCGTCCTTCTGATTAGTGGCTGACCTGCTCTGCCACCTGAGCTACAGCCACCCCTACAGTGCCCCTACAGTAGTCAAAGCACTGGGAGAGTAGAAAATTGCTATATAAGAATCAGTCCATTTACCAATAAAAAAAAACACTGCAAAACACACAAAACAAAATAGAAATAAGAAAAATGGTAACAGACATAGGAAAAAAAACGTAAATAGGAAAAACGAAAACAGAAATAGGAAAAAACAGATTTCCAAAAGCAAAGGGAAGTGTTTCTGGGGAGACAATAACCCGACGGACCAGTTGCAGGGACGCAAAACATGCTAGGTGTGTTTTATCATGATTCATATAATACTGAGGATGGATTTTTAGGCTAATAGTTAGGCTAACACATATACCACTCATCTTTTCTTTCCTCACAAAACCGATAAATCCTCCACTTCTTTTAAGTGTCTCCCAGCGCAATTCTTAGCATATTTTGGTTCCTGCAACTGGTCCGTCGGGTTATTGTCTCCCCAGAAACACGTTGTGCTTTTGGAAATCTGTTTTTTCCTATATCCGTTGTCGTTTTTCCTCTTTTTGTTGTGTTTTGTGTGCTTTTGCAGCATTTTTCTTATTGCTGGTGTTTTCTTAAGTTGCAGTGGCCTCTCAGGGCCACCGTACAACTGAGTTCCTAGTCTCCACTATGGCCTAATCTCCTCATGTGTATTTAAAGCCCCAGTTTGCTTCTGTTCTTTGTTATGTTCTATGTTCCTTAGAGGCTAGTTTGTGACTTCCAGATTTTTAGTGTTGCCTGAATTATTTTGTGTTTTGCATTTTGGCCTGCTAAGGTCAGCAATAAAGCTGCTTTTTAAGTTTAACATGGATTTGAGTTCTGCACTTGGATCCTACTTTGCCAACAGCTATCCTTGAAAATATGTCTCACTGTAATGCAACATAAACAACTCTTCATTCATCACTTTAATTTCTCAGAAATGGTGTCTCAAGATATTGCATTTGTGTTTTGACCTCTTACTTCAGGTTTTACGATTCATGGTGTGGTCTACTGATTTTATTTTTGGCCTAACTTTCTTATCTTTTGGATGCTTTTTCAGTTAGTGTCATGCATTTACAATTTTTTAGAGAATAAGAAGAAGTGTTTTTAACTCTAGGTGTAGTGGGTGATCTCACCGAGTTCTGATTGGTTTGAGTCTCTGCAGGGTTTGAACTCAGTCCCTGAAAAACAGACAATAGTGCGGTTACATCTGGTGGAAAAGCATTTCTATGAAGGCAGTTTAGTTCTTGTTAACACTCCCTCAAAGATGAGCGGTTTATTTAATTGTCTTTTTAGTGGCAGATATAGGAATATTTAATTATATGTTTCAAAACTCACAGGATTTTCATTCTTCTGCATTTTGTTTCCTGGAAAGACAAAAACAGTCAACTCTAACATTCATAGAACAACTTACAAATGTTGTATCTGTAAATGTTCTCACCTTTCATTCTTTTCCTTATGATGAGACACACAGCTGTTATCAGCAGTGCGACCAAACCAATAGCTCCATTGATGTACCACGAAATAGCTGCGATAAAGCAGACAAAACAAATTTGAAACATTTTTGCATGTTAATGTTTGAAAAACGTTTCACACCATTTAACAGCCATGATACTCAAGTGAACAATGTTTCCTGCCAAAACCACACCATCATATCAAATGTTACATCTTATGTTTCCTATAGGATAGGTAAGTGATTTTCTGTCATCAAAATGTAAATAATATTCATTAGGAAAAAAGATGTAAACTAAAGTATGAACTCTCCTTAAAACTCTAAAAGAAAACGTGTTTTTCCTGCTTAATCATCATAATCTTACGTGATTTTGAAGGATTGCTGATTGTGTTTGGTTCTGATTTTGTGCTGCTTTCAGTTTTTCTCGCTGGTTCCTTTGTTGTGTTTGCTTCAGCTGAATAAATGACAAAACCAAACCAAAAAGTGTGTCATTATTTCACAAGTTGTTAATGAAAAAAAGATCTTAAAAATGTAAAATCTATCAAACTAATATTTGAGGTCATCTTAAACAGTTGATCGTGAGCTCACCTGTTTCCTCACCTGAGGGCTGAGGGCTGAAGGTAAATGGCTGCACTCTTCCTGTGTCTGTATCAGTCACCTCACACTTCACTGTGTTGTATCCTGCTCAGTAAATAGGGTAATACTTTATAACAGAGAGAGAACATTTCACCTCAATAATCAATCTGTCTGGTTTAGTTGTGGCCTTTTCATCGATCTGTCGAAGGTTGATCAGCTGTGCTGTTAGTTTCTTGAAATAAAAAAACATTTAGTACCATCACAGTTATTCTGGTCATCACATTTAGACGAGGCTGAATGACGTCATCAACAATCTTCATTGAAGAAAACCAATAAAAAAACATTAGAATACAGCACTTTTTACAATAAGAGTGAAAATCAATTTAGAAACAACTTTATAAACATGCTTCCCTGAAACAGCAGATCATGCTCAGCTGTCTTATTCATGTTATTGGTAAGTGATTGTAATAATATTGATACGATTATTATTTCACTGCTATAAAAATGTTTCCTCTATCCTTACCTACAATCTGAATCATCAGCATCAGACATAAAAACATTTGAATCCATCTGAATTCATCCATTCTGCTTCTCTGTCTCACTTCGTTCTTGTTCTCAGTCTCAACTGTCACAGTCTCTGAACTGATGACCCTTCAGGACGGTTTGTACTTCCTGTCATTTGTCATGTTTCACCACAAATTTAGCAATTTTTAGTCGTCTCTCATTTATGTTGATGATAATGTTACACAGCTGGAGTAAATCAGCTTTTCTGAAACATTTTTTCTAAAGGAAATTTATATGAAGACTTGGCAGGTTCATATTTTTGTCATTCTCACAGTTGATTTGTGACATTGATGTGTTTGACATTGAAAAAAAAATAATGAATAAAGAAGTCGAATGTGAGATATTTTTTGGAATAATGCAGCTCCCCTTTTTTAAATATTTTAAATCAGAAGGTGCATGACAGTTAATGTGTCAGACTCAATGAATTGATGAATTGATTTTACAACTGCAGGTACAGGAAATATAGCAGATAATGCTATTGGAGTGAAACCCAACAGTTCCTCACCGTTAATCTTAAGTAATTTCCCCCTGATGAGGTCGAGAGGAAGTGTGTTCGTTACAATGTGGTGTGCTCATTTTACTGTTTTTTTAAGAATCTGCTGTTACAAGTGAAAATATAAAAAAATTAAGGGAAGGTAAGGCCCCCAAATGTTTTGGGTTCGTAGCGACACTCTTGGTTTCTGACAGAAAACGGTAAGTGGTGAGAATAGAGGCTGTGGTTCAGGGGTTATCAGCAGTAGCATTTAACAATAATCTGTGAAATTGGTAAATAAGTATGCTCATTAATATGTTATATATAATATATTAATATGCTCATCAATATGTTCTAGTGTTTAAAACCCTAGAGTTCAGCAAATTAAATTCAACAAATATATCACGAACACCTTATTTGTGATAACCAGTGTTTCAGTCACAGGCCTGTCGGTATTATTCAAGTTACACAGTGGATTTTTTTCTTTTGGCTAAATACAAAATAAGAACAGTAAAAACAGGACACCCAAAATCAAAATCCAGCTTGACGCAAGGAAGATAAGATTAGTTAGGGAAACTATCACAGCAAAGGCAGTAAACTAAAAAGGGCAAAGGGAAGACAAGACACAAATTGGGAGGCAGAAACCGGTGAAGGTAAATACACCCAGCTCAAGGCAATCACGGCAGAGTTGGCAAAGGTGTTAGTAAAGCTACCAAGAAATGAAAGAAAACTAACCAAAATAAAATAGGAAATGAAAAAAGACAAATAAATCTAGAGACCAGACAAACACCTAATGAGCCAGGCATTCATTTAGAGCAAAACTAGTTGTGGGCAGATAACAAATGAATAGAAAAACATTTTATCTCCAGATGACATTATTGTAAGCAATAAGAAGGAAGAAACTGATACAGATTTAATGGTATTTAACGGTCAATAAACTCATGCTACAAAACCCATAACGGTCATTTAGAAATCTAAAACAAACAAAAGCCGAGCGCTACCCCCAACTCGCTAATTGAATAAACAAGGGAAAAAAATGATAGAAAATAATAAGGCAGTTCTCTCTTTCTGCTTCAGTGCTTAGTTAAAAGTCAAAGTATCAACACACTAAATACAAAACTTGGCAGTTCTCTGAAATCACACACCCAGATCTGTCATAGATGGTTTGGAGGCCAAGGACGGGCCTGCTGCTGCTGTCAGCTACTGCTGGGGAGACTGCTGGAGAGGATTTTTAAAACAGCCACTTGATGATGGAACCAATCAGCAGCTGCCAGCAAAATCCAGCCACTGTGATTCAAAAGATGGCCAGAGCCGTAACAATAGGATTAAATCTATTAAACTAGATAAGATTATACTGATAATACAACAGCAGTTTTTTTCTGCTGAGCTGATGTTGTGGATCAGTGGTATCTGACAGAAACACCAGAGCCTCCAGTGCTTTCATACTTTATTGAAACATCATCTTTATCATAATGTACCTGTGAAAAACAAGCAAAAAACCCAAAACCAAATGTATCAGATTGTGAGACAAATAAATTGGCATTGTGTTTATTATTACCTGTGGTTTCAGTTATATTCTTTCCATTAGTTCTTAGTTTTCTTTTCTTTTGTGTTTTTGAGTGTTAGGTTGAAATTGTTAAATGTTACCATTATTCTACTGCCAAGGTCTCCCCTTCCATCCATCCATCCATCCGTTCGCTTCCACTTATCCTTCTTAGGGTCGCGGGGGGTGCTGGAGCCTCTCCCAGCTGTCATAGGGCGAGAGGCGGGGTACACCCTGGACAGGTCGCCAGTCTGTCGCAGGGCCAACACACAAAGACATCATTCGTGCTCACATTCACACCTATGGGCACTTTGGATTAATCAATTAACCTATCCCCACAAGCTGACAGAGGCGAGGCTGCCGGACACTGGCGCCACCGGGCCCTCTGACCACCACCAGTAGGCAACAGGTGAAGTGTCTTGCCCAAGGACACAACGACCGAGACTGTCGGAGCCGGGGCTCAAACCGGCAACCTTCCGATTACAAGACAAACTGCCAACTCTTGAGCCACGATCGCCCCAAAATTATAAACACAACAAAAGCTATTTTGCCCAAACACCTGAAATACATCTAATTAATATTTTAGCTATTTTTAGTTGTTTTAAACAGCTGATCGTGAGCTCACCTGTTTCCTCATCTGAGGTCTGACAGCTAAAGGTAAACAGCTGCACACTTCCTGTGTTAGCATCAGTCACGTCACACTTCATTTTCTCATATCTTGATGGATAGATATAGTGAGACTTCCAACGGGTCACAGTAGTGGAGCAGTCAGTCTGTGAGGTCAGTATTTCTTTGTCATCTTTGTTCATATCTTGACGTTTAATCAGCCAATTCACGGTGTGATGACACTGTCCATATGTCACCACAGAGCAGTTTACAGTTTTTCTCAGTTGCTTTGGTGCATTTCTCACAACAGAATTGATCTCTGCACCACTACTAAGGCTCTTCTCAAAACAATTGGTGCAAACTGCAAAACATGGTGGATAACTCGCAAAAGTGAGTCACCTCATCAAAAAGAAAAGTCAGTTGCTCAAAATAAGTAGTCAATGCTTCAAAAGCAAGTCCCTTAATCAAAACAGATAATATATTCATCAAAAGCAAGTACTTATATCAAAGTGTCAGGGCTGTCACAATTACAAGTCATTACACCAGCACCTTTGGTCACAAAATCAAATGGTTAGAACAGGTTCTCATTGTGACGGATTTCTTTGTAGGTGCTTCCCAATGACTAATAATAAAAAGATTAACCTGAGACAGATGAACCAGAGCGTTTAGAGTTTGTATTTCTCCTAATTTGTACTGTAGGCATGAATAAAGACCAACTTCCTCAAATGTGAGCTTCTTAATAACCAGAGAACAGTTCGCTGTAACACTCAGTCTGTCTGATTTGACTTTGTCTGTCCAAGTGTGATCAGCTCTACTGTTGTTTTGTGTCTTGAAACAAATGTCCACTCAGTACTGTCACAGTTATTCTGCTCATCTATCACATTTAGACAAGGCAGAGTGACGTCATCTCCAACTTTCATAAAAATGGATATTTCAGTTTCAGATACTGTTGAGAAGATTGATGAGAAATATGAAAGATAAATTAGAATGCAGCAGTTTTACAATCAGAGCGAAGATTTTAGACTCGGGTCTGTAAACATGTCCCATATTTCCCTAAAACAACAGTACATGCTCAGCTTTCTTATTTACTGTAAAGTTTATTGACCATAGTAATACTGATAATATTTAGTTTTGTTGCTAATAAAATGTTTCCTGTATCCTTACCTGGAATCAGAATCATCAGCATCAGAGATAAAAACATTTGAATCCATCTGAATTCATCCATCGTGCTTCTCTGCCTCACGTCTTTCTTGTTGTCGATCTCAACTGTCACAGTCTCTGAACTGATGACTCTTTTTACTTCCTGTCATTAGTCAGATCTCACTTCCTCACTGCAACTTTAGTCATTTGTAGTTCTTTCTTCTTGTTGGTATTGAGTATGTGAGCTTTCTCTGAAATTGATGAATACATTTAAATATTAAACAAAGATGACACAAATGAACACAAAATGCAATTCCTAAATGAAGTTGTTTATTATTAAGAGGGGAAAAACCTATATGGCCCTGTGTTAGACCAAGTTAAATGTGCGACAGTGTCAAAGTGCTATAGACAAGGGTGCAGGGATCAGGTCTCCAGGGAATCTGCAGGGAAAAGCAGGGGGAACACACTCACTCTCCTTCTGTCTCTCTTGGCGTCTCACCAGTCTCTCACTCCTCTCTCGTACCAGAATTTCTGTAAGGAACAAGGGCAGGTCCAGGGTGTCTGTACACAGGGAAACGACGTGTTAGCACAAGATTCAAAATCCAAGAGAACTAGATTACTAGTGTCCTAGCCAGGACTTCACTAACATGAGTCAAGCAACAATACAGCAAAGAGCAGTCTAACTTCTTCCCGTAAGTAGAGGCCGGTTAATGAGACGCAGGTGTTCACCATCTCCCAGGTATGTAGGCCAAAGGCGGGAGCCCACAATGGCCTCCGCCCAGGCGATAGAGGGAGAGAAAAGGAGAGAAAAACAATACCAAAGCCCACTTGTAGCAGAATATTTCTCAGGCAGACGGTGACACTATAGTTTTTAAACATAACAAAAATCAGACGACGACTGGTTTGATTTAACTCACGGTTGAATTATGAGGTACAGTAAGCCTGAAAAGACAGGAGTGCTTCAGCTCGCTGTGTCGTTGTCAAAGAATGACAAAGAAAGAATCTAGTTGTCGTCCTGCAGAGGCAGCCCTCTCCGCCCATCCCAACCTTGCAGAAAAAGCTGGCAAATCTTGCGCCATCTAGGCCCTCCTCTGTTTTTAGCCAGCGCTCGTCTAGAACTCTGAGTAACTCATTGCAAAGACTGCAAATTTTTTCACATTTTGCCCTGTATGACAACTCTATAAATAAATAAAAATGCATTCACAGAATTGCTCAGTGTCAGCACCAAACCACCCACCACCCAATGAAATTCCCAGCCAGCAGGGTAAGATTTGTGCAAATTATAAACCTTTATTTTCCTGATCCCTGCCCTGCCTTCAGTCCCCTGTCGTGCTTCAGATGATCAACAGGAAGTGTTCAGTTTGCTGTCAGCCTTACGTTGGTGTCTGAGGAAAGAGCGGTGACAACTGGAGGTTCAGATGGGTTGCACAGATTCACACGAGACCCACTACAATCTGGTAAACAGGTATTGCAGTCAGGCACCACTGAACAGCAGGGTAATGTGTGCAGGCATAAGATGCCAGAACAACAAGGATTTCTATCTTTTGTGCCAGGCTTAGAATCAGTCATTTAGAGACGCTGCTATGTTGAATTTAACCCAGTTAACCCCCAGATGTGGTGAGGCAAAGACACGATACTAACTCTGGGCTGTTAACGTGTGATCTTAATTTGATATTCGTAGTGAAGAATGTATTCAGTACAATGTTTTACAAGACATTTATTCATCTGTGCTTGTATTCAAGTTTACAGCAAATCATCTGAGAAATGCCTTTGAACTGGTGCCTGTTTCTGGGCTTTTCTTTTGTCACAAACTGCTCACAAAGAAGGACGAATGCTTTAGGAAACAAAAGCTTTGGAATGTATTCTGCAAGTACAGGTCAAACGTAATAGCCTCATTGTTTTATAGCAATGCTGAATTAACTTATGTCACTGCAGGACAGTGCAGCCAGTGGGGCTGATTGTTATAGTCACTGTGCACGACAAGAAAGCATTTGACATGGTGAACTGCTGCCACGGTTTTAGAGAGACGTCTGTTTGTTATTAGAAGTAGTTGTTCTGTTTAATTTGGGGTTTTTCTCCTTTGCTTCTTCGTAGAAGACGACCAATCTGCACATCGAGAAGCTGTCCTGTCTTCAGCTAGGAGTCCTTCTCCAGCTGCTGCACATGCTAACAGGCAAAACATCAGGGAGTAATACAAGCTTTTAATGCTTATGTGAACCACAGGCGTGCTTATAATGTATCAACCTGCAGTGAGACTGTAAAAGCAAAATCTTTCTTGATTTAATTTTCATTGCACAAATAATAACAGATTCAGGAATGTATTCAAGGAAGAGACTGGCAAAGAAAGAGTGGGATAGTCAGGGAGCTGAAGGAAGGAGTACTAAAAGGCTAGGTGCACAGCAAAGAGAGCGGTGTCACTGGCACAGGAAAAGGCTTGTAGTGAGTTGTATGTGAGGCTGGACACTAAGGAGAAAATGATTTTTAATGAATGGCAAGGCACATAAATTGTGCTGGAAGAGAGTAACCAAGTATAGAGATGGAAATGTGCTAATGTGAAGAAAGTGTGTTGAGAAGGGAGAAGGAGTACTTTGGACGAAAATTGAATTAGAGAAGGAAGTGAGGCAACTCTGAAGAGGATGGAGACGGGAGGCATAGAGAGGGTAGGAGTGAAGGCTATGATAAGGTGCGAAGAGAGTAACTGTGGTGCTGCATAAGAAAGTCCTGAGGGGCAGAGAAGTATGTGATGGGTTGAGATTACATCAGAGAGAGGCTCTGAGCCCCTTCTTGTTTGCACTGGTGATGGAGAGGCTGACAGATGAGATCAGGCAAGAGTCTCCGTGGATGATGTTTTCAGACAACCACAGAAAGGATTTGTGGATGTAGTGAAGGTGGACATGCAGGGGGTTGGTGTGACTGAGGAGGATGCTAGAAATAGAGAGATGGAGGCGGATGATCCACTGTAGCGACCTCTAAAGGGAGCAGCCGAAAGAAGAAGAAGCACAAATAATTCTAATCATGCTTTTCTTTTATTCTCAGTACTAAGCTATGTAAAGGAAGTCAAGGTTGTTTCCTCCTACAATCACTTTGGTCATGCTGTTCTTACAAGTGTGGAGGTGCCAGATGGTTTAGACTTGTTTAGATTGGTGCTCTGTCTCCCTTTATCCAAACTAAAACTTTGATGAGGTTTTTTTATCTTCACTAAACACTTTTTTGCTTTGTGTTTATTATTGTGCTACTGCAAGTATTTCATATATTAGTCAGTTGATTGTTACTGTAGGGCAGCTCTAGGACAATCCCTGATGTGATGTAGCTTGCTTTTATCCAGCAGATACGACATCTCATGAGGAGGTTCGAACCCTGTACCCTGACCCTCCTGCTGACGCACAAAGTCTGGACATCCAGCAGCAGGCCCTTCTACGTGAACAACAGCACAACAGTTTCTATTTCTTTTAATATTGGAAGTCAGTTATTCATTAATGAATACAAATGGTGACTGAAGTTATTTAGACAGGACATTAAACAATAAACTTCCAATAAATTATGAACAATGTGTGACTGAATGTGTTCAGTGAAAGACTTTGAAAATATCGCAGCATAAAACCAGTGTAAAAGTACTCAGACTACTTTTGGGGGTATTTATTTGATGATGCAACCAGAAAATGTGCAGGTTGTGAGTTTAACATTTTCAACACTGGAGAAGAAGTACATGTACACAGACTAGCTAATGACAAACATTTTTTTTTAAATTAACCTTTATTTAAACAGGTTGTTCATTTTTCTGAGCTTATCTGGTGTCCAGTTTCGGTGGCAGTAGCATAAGCAGAGAAGACCCAGACCTTACTCTCCCGAGCCAGCTCCTCCATTATTTGGGGGACACTGAGGCATTCTCTGCTGAGTGCTGTGATCTCCCCAACATGTCCTGGGTGTGTCCTGTCTGTCCTGGTGGGACATGCCTGGAACATCTCACCCAGGAGGCATTCAAGAGGCACCCTTGTCAGATGCCTGAACCTCCTCAACTGGCTCGTTTAGATGTAGAGGAGTAGCAGTTAACTCGGAATGAGACAGACAGCACCTACTGCTGGGGTGGGCCTACAGGAGGGAGAGCTCATGTCGTCTCTTCAGGACACATCACTGGACCCCAAGAAGCTCTCCCCGGAGCTCCCTTTGGCTGCTGGGGTCGGCATACGTTCAACTTTAAAATCACTCTTGGTTCTTGGCTAGCTTTGTGTTAGCATCCTTTGTGTACTGATGCTTGCAAGAAGCTAAAGTTGCTTTGGCAGAATTTTCTTTCTCATATATGCACACATAAGGAGAGAGATGTTTTATAAGCTTTAGTCATCACCGTGCACTTTTCCTGATTCACACAAAATACAGCAATCTGGCACCTTCCCACAGGGTCTTGCACGAGTATTAAACATGTTCATTTGTGCTTTGGACTGTCACCAGATTTCTTCTAGAAGTTTCTTGCCAGTCAGCAACTATCTTGGCAACACCACTTGAGTTTGTGTGTTGCATGCTAACATCCTTATCATATGTGTAATAATACTAAAGCTTCATCTTATGCACACACAAAAAACAAATATGGCTCCTTCGTGCAGGGTTTTCTGGTATGTTCATTTATGCTTCCCAATTTAAAAAAAAAAAAAAAAAAAAAAAAAAAAAAAAAAAGACAAAGCAAAGTTCTTGCTTCTCAGCCACTGCGGCCACATCCTCACCGTTTTTTAGGCAGTTATATAAACATACTGTGAGTGAGTCATAAGCTTAAATACAATAGTTGAAGGAACAAAAACGTAATGTTTAAAAATACCAGTCAAATCTGATTAAAGTAAATAATAAGTATACAATGTAGTTTTAAGACTTCTCAATGTTTCGTAACATTAATGTTCTATGAACTCGTGAGTCCAGAAATCTGAATGTCATGAAAAGTATTTATTATTCGTGTATTATTATTTTACAATACAAGGTTGTTTTTTTCCTGATACTTCATGCAAACCACATTTCTCCAGGCCTGTCCTAATCAGCTTACTCAGTA
This sequence comes from Maylandia zebra, assembly GCF_041146795.1. NCBI lineage: Eukaryota > Metazoa > Chordata > Actinopteri > Cichliformes > Cichlidae > Maylandia > Maylandia zebra. Next base: position 17,639,767 of record NC_135182.1, on the reverse strand, counting down.
TCACTAGATCCAATGCTGCTCCTCCAGCAGAGCACACAAAAGTAGGAGAGACCAGAGATGCCATGGCTTAGTTAGGAGACTGTTTGCTTCAAGGCCACTAGAGGGTGCTGCCATAAAACTACAATAAATGAATTGACCTTTTGACCTGCTCACACTCTTTTATGCAAAACCCTGCTGATGACACACACAGACACACACACGCACACAGATTCTAGGTCTGACCAACCGTCTCCACCGTGGGCAAAAAGATGACAGTCAATAAAATTCTAAAATTTTATTTATAAACACAATGAATAGTAGTTAAAAGTCCAGTGTCCCATTTAGGTACAAAGTAAAAACACACAGTCCAAGGCCAGAGCCAGCTATGCCACAAAGCCAGTTGCACTCCACACGTTGTTCACTTCAACAGGGGTAGCAATTGTCCTCTGAGACCCACCACCCTGTAAGTAGAAAGCCTGCACAGAGCGACAAAATAAGACAATTCACTATATAATTCACAGCCCATCCATCCCAAACATATCAGATCATTAGAGGTTTTGTCACATTACATACCTGCACTGAGAGACAAAATAACACAGCAGTGTTTGTAATGTGGGCTATAAGTAGACTAGCATATCAGTGCAATCAATTACACCTGCCTCCAATTAGTCCAGCCCTTTTACAGTCATTGACTGGGTGAGAAAACACGAGCAAATCAACCCAAGAGACAAGCAGGAAGACTCTCTGAAGGCTCCTGTGGCTGCACAGGCAGTCTTACAATTACGAGGTTGGAGAGTTGTTGTTTCAAAATGTTCACACTGATTTCACATGCTCATTAACTCACAACCAGCTGACCATATATATTTCTGCTGCTGAGCTGCTTTTTGATGGAGATTTTCTGAATTTATTTTGCTACCATAAGAGCAGACTCCATGCTGAAAGCATGTGCACTGTCACTTGCAATGAGTGGCACTAATGACGCTAAATTTAATTACAGGTCATGGACAGCCTTCATAAATGCTCATATTACTCACCCACACTGAATTCCAGCACAGGTTCATCTGGGTCCTGACTATTTCCTGCAAAGTAACACAAACGTCATCAGAACATTAAGTCAGAGAAACAACATTTGGAGCTTTTGTACATGATAAATTATACTGCAGTAGTAAAACAAAGTCAAGCAGCAGTACATTTATTAAAATCACCTTCAGCTGTAATATTTAAACTGATTTAGTGTCAATTTAGATTATGTTGAGATTAAAATGAAACTAGTACCCTTGTAATGTCTTTTTAAATTAGAGGTAAATATTTGTATATTTTTTACATAATATAATTATATTTACTGGATTTTCTCTCTATTGTAGTTCAGTATTATAGTTATTACTTGTCTTGTTTTTACAATGATTTGCTCTGAATGCAGCCTTTAAAGAAAAGACTATCTGTTCAGTAACTATCCATCAGACTGGGTCCATGTTACCAGCCAAATGGGTAATAATTAAAGTAAGTTTTGAATTACGTATATTTGGGTGTTTAGGTGACACTTTTGCAAAAAATATATATAATTAGGTTTAAAAGAACTAAACATGTATGTATTTAAAAACAATAAGTGTGTTAGAATTACTACAGCAACAGGTTGTAGCTCACTGTACTATTTTTGAGCACAACTTTGGTGCTTTTGCCTCATTTTTAAATCAGTGATCCCAGTAGCACAGTCTAAGCAGAGACCTCAGTGCTTGGCAAACAATCAATAGAATCAATTTAATTATTAAAAAGAAACAAAATAAATGCCAACCATATAAAAAAAAAACATAAACTTAAGGAAAAAACTAAACTTGATTTTGTGTCTTTAGGCTATTGTTAACAGCAAGCATGAGGTTAGTGCATATGTATTATTATTGGAAAGATTACTGCAAAGAAAAAAAGGTTGAACCAGGAGGGGGCGATATTGCTCTTCTTACCATGAGTTACATGCAGGCTATTACTTACCATGTCACTCACATTTATTTCACAAAACAGCTGAACCCACTTAATTCGATTTAATTGTATTTATGCAGAGCTGAATCACAACAACAGTCTCCTCGAGGTGGTATAGATTGTAAGGTAGAAAGTCTACAATTAAAAAGAAAAAACCTCAATACAGTGGGAAGGAACAACTCACTTTTAACAGGAAGCACCCTCTGGCAGAACCACGGTCAGAGAGGGGCAGCCCGCTGCGACCCTTTGGGGATGAGGAGACGAAAAAGGGGACAAAAGACACACTGTGGACGAGAGCCAGAGATGAACAAGAACTAATTATTGAATGCAGAGAGGTGTATAAACACATGGTGGGAATCCCCCAGCAGGGTAGTCCCAGGGTAACTAAGGGAGGATTCATGGTCACCTGATTCAGCCCTAGCTATATGCGTTGGCAAAAAGGTAACTTTGAAACTTAATCTTAAAAGTAGAGATAGTGTCCGTCTCCTGCATTCAAACTGGGAGCTGGTTCCACAGAAGGATGATCCCCTTCTACTTCTAAATATCCTAAAAACCACAAGGAAGCCCACAGTCTGAGAGCAAACTATCAAACTACAAGGTCTTTAAAATAAGATGATTATTCAAGACCTCATGTGTGATGGGAAGGATTCTGAATTTGATGCTGGACCCACAAATCATAAAAGAGAAACACTAACTCACACACACCAGAAAGTGCCAAGAATTATAATTATATGTAATTTAGTTTTGCGTTCCTTTATAATGCTTTCAACTATACAAATAAGACACTTCATGGGGGCGCCTGAGCCTTGTAGACACAACAAATACTGAACAAACCTCATGCGCCCTGTTGTTGACAAAACGATAAAAATGAATGTGTACTTCTGTCTTATTTAGGTCATTTTTGTAGTTTTTGTAGACAGACTACTGTAATTTCTCAATAAAATGTCGCTTATTATCGCTCACTCTCAAGAACAAAAACGTGAGTAATTTCCCAGTAGCTCACCATATTTGGGATCTTCTAACATCCACACTTCATGTTTAAACGGTGGTGCGGAGGCGGTGTACCGTCGCAGGCCGGATGTAGCATTCAGCGCGGTGTGCCTTTTTTTCAGTTGCTAAGCAACAGATTTGTCCCGCCCCTTTCGTTATGACGGGGCGGGCCAGTCCTTTGACTGGTGACGTTACAAAGAAACGTCAGGTGACGTTACAAAGAAACGTCACCTGACGTTACAAAGAAACCTTAAACCGACCTTATATATAGACCTGGCTGTTCAGTTGAAACGCATTCACACAGCGGGACAGCAGCGCTTTAAACGTTCAAACACGGAGTTTAACACAAAACAACATTTTAGACATAAAAAACAAAAAAGTGAAATGGCAAGCTCGAACTGTAACACAATGACAAATGATGAAACAGTTCAGACCAATGGGGATAATTCTACAGTACATGCTTTGGTATCCCTCTTGAATAACTTGTTCAGTAGTTTTTCGATCAAGCAGTGGGGAGAGCTTATCTCAGGCTATCCGGATTGCTTCACCGCTAAGCGGCTTGTAGGTTTTGTAGAGGACGTAATGGACCTGTGTGCACAGTCAGTAGCAGTATCACCACTGAGGTCTTCCCAGAAGTCCCCTGTACATGAAAACTGTTCTGTCCACACCACTACTGGCAAAACGGTTTTGTCACGTGTGAAATTTTTGGACGATTCTGCTGAGCAGGAGTTTGATACAGCACAGAATATAGATGCTAACAGCCAAGAAACAGCTAACACAGAAGAAAGCTGTCAAAATGCTGACCAACACAGTGCTGCAAAACCAGAAAACAATCCAATTCCAGATCCCCAGCAGCAGAAATCCTGTGTTGAACATGAAGCCAGCATCCCACCATTAACAAACGTAAGTCAAACGGAGTCATATAAAAAGATACAGCATCACAGATCTTCTGTAGACTGTGAGCCACCTGAAAAAACAGACTTTGAAAGATGGTTAGAGACATTAATTCAGGCTGTGCTTTCAAAGCTTGGTAAACTTTTAAAGTGCCCTCATTCTCACCAAAAACGTTTGTTGGATCTACTCTTGGACAAATTCAAGGGGATGGATTTGCATTTAGACCGAAAAGTGCAGAATTATTTTGACTGCATTGCTAATGCGATTTTCACTGATATTTGTGACAAATTACATAAATTGTCACTAATATCATTGAAAATGGGGAGGAGTGGGGAGGAGGATTCAATGAATTTAATGGAACAACCAATATTTAATATCATAACTACCTCAGTATTCCAAGAACACCTGTTGGCAGTAACAGTTACTGATAGACTGGAATCATATGAAAAGAAAGAAAGATGCAGATTTTCAGTGGAAATCTTTGTGGAAGGACTGATTTCCCAGGTTTCAAAAAAATCAGGCACAGTCTTCAGCATTGAAAGTGCTGAAGCTATCTCCAACCGGCTTACCATGAAAATCTGGACTGAAATCAGGGCCAGATACGACAAAATCCCACCAGAGAAGTTCAAGAAACTCAGCGAGAGGGTTTTCAAATCCCTCTGTAAAAGATGGAAGCATGCATCTTTGGTGACATTCTGGCAATTAAACTTCCAAGATCTTGATGAAGATATTGTTAAAACTTTCAAAAGAAAGATATTCACAGAACCAAGTTGCATATCTAAGTGCTTCTCATCGGTGCGGGCATTTTTTGGGAGGTGTAAGGGAAGAAACAAAGTTTCCACTTTATAGTGACATCGTGATATCAACAGCAAAATATTTTCTAAAACTCACTGGACACTTTAAATGAGCTAGTTTTACATTTAGATCAGATCAAGTCATTTTTGAAATCCCCAGGAATGGTCGCGGCAGATGGCCACCCCGCCCTGAGCCTGGTTCTGTCGAAGGTTTCTTCCTCTTAAAAGGGAGTTTTTCCTTCCCACTGTCGCCTCGTGCTTGCTCAGAGGGGTTTGTTCTTTTGGGGTTTTCTTTTTAATACTGTAAGTTGTTACCTTACAGTGTGAAGCACCTTGAAAACACCATTGTTTCCTTTGGTGCTATACAGATTGAAGTGACTTGCACTGATAACATAACTAAGCTGGGACTTTAATTTAACATCAATAAAATTATAAAAATATTACATCTTGATTTCTGCTTGTTTTCATTGTCTGTGACTTAATGAATACAAATGTGTAATTTAACAGATTCTTTCTTTATGTTAGTCTGACCGGTGATTCCACGTTGGCCTTAGGTGTTGGCGCGGATACGCTGCAGCCCCTGAGCCATTAATGGCCCAGCACACTACAGTAAAAACAAAACAACAGCCATCTGTCCAACTAGGAAAGGAAAATAATAAACTGCCTCCTTGGAGGCAACCTGACTCAAAACAGTTGCAGTCCAACTCAGACTGACTGCAATCACTCTCAGGCAGATTGATGAAGATCTGCAAATAACTGTTGTCTAATTTATAAACGCAGACAGATTGCCAACACGTCTGTTCACAATAGAGGACTGTACTTACATGGTTGCAAACTGGTTATCTTGCTTATATGAAAACATTACTTTGGAGCAATGAAACTCAAACACATTCATTTTTAAAATGCCTCAAAATGAAATTTTGAAGCATTTGGCTTTATGCTTTGAAAGTGCCGTTGTGAGTGGGAGTGTGAAATCCTTACTTGATGTGTTCCCTTTGCCTTTACTGTTTTCAGTTTTATCAGTTTTCAGTTTTATTTGTCATATGCAAGTTAGCACAGGGTCAACATTGCAATGAAATGTGTTTGACGAGCAGCAGTCACTCAGCAGCATGGTACAGTAGAAGAAAATATAATAAAATATAATAAAATAAAATAAAAAATAGAAAAATAGTAAAGAGCAAAATATTAGAGAGACGTGGTAAAAGAGAAAAGATGACTAAAAATATATATATATATATATATGTATCTATAAATATATGTACACTAGTGATTAAATAAGAAAATCTTGAAAAGAAATATGACGGGAGGTCAGATGGGATATTGCACAGGAATGAGCAGCAGAAAATTACAGTATTACTCAGACTTTTAATAGTCATATTGTCAGTTTTGGCCGACGGTCATGGGTCACTTCCACTAAAATAGCACGAGACTGGAGTAAAATGTACTTTATTAATGAGAACACATGGTGATACAGCAAAGAATCCAACCCTTCTGAAAAGCAAATGGCTTCCTGTTATACTCTACCTGATTCAGGTGAGCATCTGGAATAGACCAAGTCTGGGGGTCAGCAAACCAAAGGAAAACAAAACCCTCCCCATAAGAAAACCACTACAATATAACCAACACGTTCTCACTCCCAAAGCGTAACATTTTACGCTAGGTGACAAATCGTCACCATATTACATTTTCGGCTACCCACCACGTTCCTAAATGATGACCTCGGAAAAAAGAGGAAATATGAGAACTGTCTGGACTGAATCTACACATGTTTGCTCTTTTTCTTCAAATCGCTTAGAAACACGCTATTTAACATCATTAAAGTCCTGGATAAGGTCAGGAATAAGGTTATGGTCAGGGCTAGGGATAAGGTTAGGTTTAGGGCTGGAATACAGGGCTGGAACGTCTATTACCGCGGGAGCGTCATTGAACTGGATTCCAGCCATAGCCCGCCGCGTACCATAAGAACGCCGAAGGTCTCCTTTCACGTTCCTCAGGAACGCCGCGGGACGTGACAAAACGTCGACATGTTACGCCTCGGGAGTGAGAACGGGCTGATATAACACATCATAGACATATGAAGATTTGTAACAAGTCCTATAAATAATTCCATAACATATAAACTTCAGTCTCTTCTATATACATTAAAACAGCGGTCCCCAACCTTTTTTGCGCCACAGACCGGTTTATGCCCGACAATATTTTCACGGACCGGCCTTTAAGGTGTCACAGATAAATACAACAAAATAAAACTAGTACCGATACCGGAAAAAAAGAAGATTTATTCATAACACACGTGAAAGACCCAGGAAAACAGAGTTAACGATAAAAACGATAACAAAATAACGATAAAAAACGATAAAAACTCTGAAAACCATACATTTCACACCCGAGCCTCATCTCTCGACCAAACGACGGTCCGTGGCCCGGCGGTTGGGGACCGCTGCATTAAAACACCTTAACCACACAGTTAGGTTTCAGCCCTCGCTGACTCAGAACAAAGTAAGACAATCAGAGTTCGATTGGTTTTTACTTGTGCAGGGGAAGCCTGGTCGGATTCTCAGAGTTGCAAGCTCTACACCCAAACTCAGACAACTCCAACTCCAGCCTCCACTCGCAGCCTTTTATTGAATGAAAACAGTTACACAACCGCCCATTGTAAACCCCATATGTTGTGTGGTAAAAGCTAAGGCACTGTGTGTGTGTGTGTGTGTGTGTGTGTGTGTGTGTGTGTGTGTGTGTGAGTGAGAGAGAGTGTATGTGTGTCTGTATACGTGACTTCCTGCTTACAAACGTTTTAACCGCATCTCTAGTCATAAAAGGGTCATCTCCCCTCAACCTCGTATATGGCTTAACCTCTCTAACAGTCCACCATTTACATGGTGAGCCCATAAAGGGCAGGAAGTGAACATTCCTTACCAAATAAGGAAACCAGAATCTTACATAGATTGTGCCTGCAGTTGAAAACTATAGCTAGTAACATCCCCAACATCCTACATGTGGGGGAGGAACAGAAAATATCTGAACATACAGTTCAAGACAAGGTCCAAGCACAATAATGACAACTTTTAACAAAATCACTCCAACACACTCCCCTAGCCTGGCACATTGGTTTTCTCCAGGAGCTCATAAGCAGGTGATTGAGCTGCTTTTACTCTTTACAAAGTGAGTACTGTTAACACTTCTCTTTTTACATATACAACTAATTTAGGTTACAGACAAATGATTAAATGTGAACAGCTCTAACACAGGTTCTTTTCCTGACACAGGTAGGATGGCCAGTCCCCCTGTCTCTTCACCTTTAACGAGTCACTTAAATAACAACCCAAAAAGCCTAATAAAGAATCACAATCAACCAGTGTGTGTTTTTCTTCATTACGGTTTTTAAATACAAATCAGTCAGTCAATTAATAAAAATACAAGTAAGGGTAATGGAACCCCTGGTCTCCATTACACACATAAATACCATAAAGACACTAAGTCGTAGAGCTCTGAACTCCTTGCTTCTATGATATTTACACTTCTTCTTGGCCTTCTCCTTCACTCTGAGTCACTCCAGGATAAACGCATCAGCTCAGACATACAATAATTAAAATATGTGTAGGTGACCGTTTGGCAGAAGACGATGTCGAGGCGGTACTGCAGTGACACGTCCGTGGCTATCGTCGGGGCGGTGTCCTGCATCAGAAGGAAGTCAATAGACTTCTTGGCTTTGTTGCTCATCATGGCGCTGTAGTCCGTGGGCGTGGCCTGCAAAAAGTGTAAATAAACCATCAGAGACCAAACACAAATATGCCTTCCAACCACTAGTTTAGACAACATCTTGCAAAGAGTGTGTATTTCAGAGTGCAGTTTTTTTTAAATTTGACAGAAACAGAAATAAAGACGGAAGAGAAGGACAACAGGGAAAGCAGAAGCACCGACACACTGAAATCTTTTAGGGTCAAGCTCCAGAACTAGCCACAAATCCTGCTGGAAAGAACCTAAAAATACTTAAAAATACTTGCAGAGATCGAATGGAGCCGTTAACTCAAAAGCCTGGTGTCAGGCATGTTCTTTAATAAATAAGAAACGAGCTGATATGTTACAGACCCCAGTCTTTACGTAAAGAAAAAGCTGACATTTAGAGAGAGAGGTCTGGGCTTCTCTGCTTGGGCTGCTGCCCCCGCGACCCGGCTCCGGATAAAGTGGAAGAAAATGGATGGATGAATGAATCTTGAAAATGAACAAGTCTTCCAGTACAGAGTAAAATGTGAGAGTGAAAATATTGCGTGTACTTAAAACCCCTGGAGGGTCTTGGGTCGATTTGTGGCTATTTTCAAATTTTGATTACATGCCATTTGCACAGTGTTGAATGGACTATAGCCAAATTCTCCAAAAAAAAAGTTTGATATGATTTTATTTCAAAATTCAAGTCTGACTTCCTTCAATTAGCTTCAGTGGCTAAGCTACAGACAAACTTACACTATTGTGCTTAGTGGTCGATTTGTGCCCCATTGAAACCCATTATAAACGCTATTTTTCACTGCAAATTAATTACGGTCAAAGGGATCGTTGATGTTTAGCGTTCATTTTCATTTTGCAGGACGGGCCTTAGAGTTGTAATTTTTTTATTTGTCCACCGGGTGGCGCCCTTGCTCCACATTTGACCCCGGGCTGGAAAACAGCGGGCTGCTTAGATAGACCTGCGGGAAATGAAGCCTCATTTCCGGCGTGCAGCAGCGGCTTCGCCCGCTGATCGGGCGGGACAATTTTTTGGTCCCTAGGACCGTGAGAGGGTGCTTTTTTTTTTTTTTAGTCAACAGGAAATGACGTATTTGTTGTCACGTGGTATCGGGCGTGTGTGCTGGAAAAACGGGTCCCCGGTGATCGTGCCCCGGTAACAATGGCGTGTCCAGCGGGGTGGCCTGGGGGGGCACAGGCCACCCCCCAAACCAGACTGGCCACCCCAGGTGCCACCCCAAAGGCAAAACAATAAAATTCAATCAAATATCAAATGTCCGATTATGTTTTCACGGTGACGCTCAGATATCCGAGTGTAAGTGAATGCAGCATCGCTTCTGCGCTATGCGCATCACGTTAGCAAAGGTAGGAGAGCCAAGCGCGAAAGATGGCACTGCAGGAAACAATTTTTCGGTGAAAGAAAATGAGGACAGAATAAATGTCCCGGTAAGTAATATCAAGTTTGTTGAGTTTAGTAAACTTCGGTGAAATTAGAATACCAAGGAAAAAAATAACACTTAAAGAATTATTGCAGCTGTGGAATATTTCAGACAGTATGCTACTGAGGGCAGCTAACATAAGAGTTATGCGTTATAAGATATAATCTAAGTCGTAACATTGCTGTATGGAGCTGCAGATTTGGTTGCAGGTTAACATAGCTGGACTGGCCATCGGGCATACCGGGCATATCCCCAGTGACTTATTTTTTATTTTTTTTGTAATGGCATGAACAATGAGAGGTGGTGGATTGGCCAGATGCAGGTCGATGTGTAGAAATAACTCCGTTGTTTGGTGGTGGCTATGACGGGGCTTCCACAGAGGCAACAGGTGGATGAGGGAAGGGGAGGCAGGAGGAGAGACCCGAAGCAGCCACCAGTCCGAGTGTCAGGTGAACTGAACTTCAGGTAAGAAGTTATGACCTGCAGTCTATCTGGGTCAGATATAAACCAAGTTTAGGTGGAGTTTATTTTCATGTTGCTGACTTTTTACTGTCAGTTGCAATAACTCATACTGCGTTCTAGCCAGTTTGACGGAGTTTTTATACAGCTGGGTGGGTGCTATGATGTTACTGATAGTGAACTTTATTTTATTCATAAGGTTAGTAGAGTTGCCAACGGCTCCTTAAAAAAATGGAATGGTCCCTCATTCAGAGAAAATATTACGCGTTTCGTATTGAGCTGAGAAGAGACGCAGTTTGTCCCAGACTTTAGCTAGAATGGAAAAAAGACACAAAGCTGGATTTATTCTGTCTTTACGCTGCACAGCTGCCTCTTCTCTCATTCTCTCCCCCTCCCTCTCCTGTTGCTACTTCAATCATGAAACTGATCAATGATCAGCTGATCGGCTTTTCTCTCTTGTTTATCGCCCACTTTGCGCCAGAAAGAGGAAACCAGCAGATGTTGCGCTAAACAACAGCAGCACGTTTAAGCTTGATCGGCTGTTGTTAGAATGTATTTAATATTAATTTCTAGTATCAGCTGATGTTTGCTGGAGCCACAGCTGTAAAGCTGCTGGTCATGATGTCTGTTTAGATATGTGGTGAGAGGGAAACATGAAGATGAAACCAGGAGATGTCCTTACTGAACCATCAGAGCTGAACAGGTGATGGAGAAACAGGTTTACCTTTTAGGTCACATGAATGAGTTGAAGGGAAGTTATGAACTGTTTCTGAGAGACAAATAACACCAGGATCCTTTTTTATGTAGCAGACAGCTGGTAACTGTGCAGGGGCGGGTCTAGCAAAGTTTTGCCAGGGGGCCAGGTAGGGCATTAACAGGGAAAGGTGGGCACAAAGAAATACTTTTCTTTCTTATTCTCATTTAAAATACCTAGTTTTTATTAAATAATTATCTAAATCTTACAACCAAAGTTTTTATCTGACGTAAAATGTATAGAAATCATACATATACCAACAAGACTGTACATCACTGTCACAACAGGGTTTGTTTTCAGTCAAAGTCTTTATGGCTTTACTACCTGGTGGGTCGGTCTGTAGTAAAAATGCCCAATTTTTTTGTCCCAGTCCAGCCCTGCAGGTTAATACTGGCAGTGTCACCATGCCAGCTGACTGTATTTTATCATCAGCCAGTGTTGTTCTTTATCAATATTACCAAAGTTTACGATAAGGCAGCATAGAAAGTATTTACTTGCTTTCAGGTTTCATTCAAATGTTAGTCTTTTCAGTTGTTTCCCCACTTTTTTCCTGTTTCAAAATCAAACACCAGTTTGTGAGAAGATTATCTTCTTTTTTTAACAGGCAGATAAAGTTTTGCATTGGCATTGGCTAATTTGTCAATTGTTTGTTACAAATGTTCGTATTTTAATTTTCAAAAATGTTTTTGCCCAAAACATATGTGCACTATATGTCAGTAAAAATACTATGCAAATATTGCTGTCCTTGACTGCTGAGTAAACACTGACAAAGCACTGATTGTATCTCTTGTACTTTATCAACGCAGTATCTAAAAACTTTGCACCGTAGTGGTTAAAATCTCATTCTAATAAGAGTTAAAAGTGCATTTGGTTATTAGGTTTATAGGATTATTGAATTATGGTTAAGGGTTGGTAGAATTTTTTTTTAAAACATTATCTGCCAATTAAATCTGCCACCCTTCTCCAAATCTGTGCCCCTACCTGGCCCCCCCAACAAAAATTTTCTAGACACGCCACTGGCTATGGTAGTTCAGATAGGACTACTGGGAATGAAATTTGAGAAATTATATATGAACAAAACCTCACAAACTTTGTTAACCATATAAAAACACTCTATACCGCTCTTTTTTTTTTCATGGCTCAGCACAGGTCACTTGAGACAAACAAAAAGAACCAATGAAATGAATGTTTCAGCTGAAACTGTTATTCAAGCTACTTTACCTGCTCCATGTAAAATTTGCACTTGGATTGGCTTCTGTCACACACTCAAATGAGTCCTCAGATTTTGCTCTGATGTTCACTTCTGTGGGAGAGACTGCAAGAGCAGAAAGGCAGCTGTGTTAATCCTGAACTGAGGACACAGTAATAACATGAAAATAATGTTTCGCCAATGTTTCCTACATCTTGAATCCAAACTCGACAAACTTTTGGGACTGAGGCTGATGTTGTGTGGTTCAGGCCATGATTCAGTCTTTAGCAATAACAATGGTCTTTTTTTTAATCAGTCTAGATGTTTTTGTCTTTCAGAAAGAATTTTCCCATCTATTGTGACAACATGCTACAATGTGACAAACAGGAGGCAAAGTCATGAGATTTGGGATGTTTCACTCCCATTCATTTAAAAAAACAAAAAAGCACACACTCGAGAATAAAGAGGAAAAACAAAACAAAGTATCTGGATAGGACTTGATCCTCTTTCCAGTAACAAACATTTAGGTCCACTTTCTTAGTTTTAGTCATTTCCTTGAGGGTTTTGTCAAACATCAAAGTAACACTGCCTCTGTTTTATTTAATTATGTAAGGAGTCGAACCAAAGTTTGGTACATGGAATGTTTTGTCTTTACTACACATAAAGCTTTTAGCGTTTTCAGAATTCAGCAACAGATTATATCTATCAGTCCCTTAGTAGTGTCCTAGGTATTCTGTCTGTTATAAATAAACTGTACAACTGTTTCACTAACAGAGTCCTGCGCTTGAGTCTGTTCATGCATTGCGACTGATGCGTCCACTGGCTAATTTTCAGAGATTTCCAAGAAAAAATATAACAAATGCATCAACCATGGATAAAAAAAATAAATAAATAAACTACATCAGCAACTGATACTCACAGTAGATCTGTATAGTGAAGGGCAGACTTTCAACTTTAGACAGGAAGTCACCACTGATGACACACTGGACCTGGTGACCGTTAATCTCTCTCATAGGAACACCAAACAGAGAGCTGACTGTGGTAGTCGTGCCATTGTCATACTGTGTGGAATTTGTTGTCGTCCTCACTTTGTCTCCCAAAGCACCAGTGAGCCACCTCACCTCTGCAGGAGGCTTTGATCCAGCAGCCGTGCAGGTAGCAAATAAAACCTCTTCTGTGCCCAAAGTGGGAAGATTGTCCTTGATGCTTGTGAAAGGAGGCACTAGGAGAGTTACAGCACTAATTTAAATGAACATGCAAGACAGATGGTGACAATAACTGTTTCTCACATACAAACACAAGAGTATTTTAAAATAAAGATAAACAAAAGTTTAGTATACCAAGCAAGTTTAGAGGTATTTCTGTCTTCTGATTTCCACTGGGAAACAAGGTGAAGATGCACGTGTAGCTGCCTTCATCCTTCAGGGCAACATTGGATAACTGGAGAGTTCCATTTTTGTCATTAAAATTCCCAATATATTTAAATCGATCATCACGTTCACTGACAAACTGTGGTCCATCTCTGGGTAGGATAGTTAGAAAATTGTCATTGTGAGGTTTTTCTCTCGTCCTCCTCTGCCAGGTAATCTGTGTCAGGTCATCATTGGTATCCATGACATAACACGATAACATAGCGGTACCTCCTTGAACCACTTTCACATTTCCACCAATCACCCGGAGAGCTGTAAAGAGCATTCACACAAAAATTTAATGAATAATGTATGTGTGTGTGTGTGTTGGGGTGGGGGTGGGGGGTTAAGGGTGGTGTCTGAGAGGCAGATGTGCAAAATAAGGACAATCATGGATAATACCTCCCTCCCATTATGAATGAAATGTGCTCTATTTGGAAGCAGCCCTCCCCTGTCGACAGGTTGTGTGTGAAACTTTAAATCATCAAACTGTAAATTATAAATTTTAAATTGTTATTGATCCCTTTACCCCGAGTCCTAAAGTGAATATTTATTTTCTTACTCTTCTTATATTTATTGTTTGTTTATTTGCACTGGTGTAACTGAAGCCTCGTCGTCTCGTCTCTCTATATACTGGACTGTATGTAGCGGAGATGACAATAAAGTTTACTTTGACTGCAGCAGCAAGAAGGCGCACCGAGGGCTCTCGCGCTCACTTTTCGCGTATAGAATTTCGAAAAAAAAAAACATCGGTGCAAATTATAAGTCTGTATCATGATGTCTGGTGTTTTCGTGTTTGTTGTTTTGTTTTTATTTTGTTTTATTTTGCGAGTTGGTTATTAGATGCTGCTCCAGCCAGCCAGAGAATCCCCGTCCTCTCCTCCCTGTGTCGCAAGCAGCGGGCGCGCCTCGCAAACGGAGGGCGCCCTTATTCCCAGCAAATGGCCGTAAGAACACCGATCAGTGTCTATGCCATCCTCAAAATGCGCTGGCATGATGTCGGGGCACAGTACGAGCAACTTTTTTGCCGATGCCCGTGATGCCGCCCTGGGCAACCGTCCGTCTCGCCCATATCAAAAACAGTTACTGATGAGTACTTAGCCAGGAGTGGGTTATAAAAACAAAACACGACTCTCAATCCTACACTTTTACATTTTTTAAAAACATTTTTAAAACATAATAATTTACAATTGATGTTTAGCGTAGAAACTCGAAGTGATCACCTACAGTGAAGAAATTAAATACCAAAACGAAGGTGATCGCGGGCAGCTCACTAAAAAAAAGGGGTTTTCTTCTTATTTAAAATAAGAGATGTAAGACGTTTTCTATTCTACCTTCGACCAAAGCAACAGCAATAAAGGATAATCCACGTACCTTCAGCGTCTGTACTCATCAGAAGCACTATCATCAGAAGCATACGTGTCATGGAGTCACATCTTAAAGGGAAACGGTGGCAGTAATTGGCACAAAAGAAGGCAGCTTCATCCATCCGCAAATCTTAAAGTTATAAGAACGTTCCAAAGTCTGGGGAAAAAAACGTTGTTAGGTCGGTAAACGAAATACATATTCGTGTAAACCTTTGGGGGGGGGGGGGGGGGGGGGCTAGAAATGACTGAAAGATTAATTGGCTCTGTTTTGACTTTTGCTCAAATATATATATATATATCACATGTGCAGGACACCTTAAACTAGTTTTTTTTAATTAAGCAGCAAGGCAGAACAAGGTCAGGGCTGTATCAAGACATGAGGACTAAACCCCAATTCAACCAGACCCAGAACTGATCCAGAATTAAAACAGGACTACAACAGTTCAAAGTCAGGACTACTTGGGATTTAACCAAGACAGAACCAGAATCAGAACTAGATGATACTAGCACTAAAAATCATCATAGACCTGCACTACACTTATTTTTTTTTAATTCTACCAAAGTAGTTGTGCAAACAAGCCTGCATAACTTAATAAATATAGAATTTGAAAAATAACAAACCTAAAAAGAAACACTAGGTACGAGATACATGAGGACCTATGATATGGCGATACTTTTGGTAAACGACCATTTGACTAACATGTGTGTCTCACCTGCTCTTGTTCATCTCTGTTCTGTCCTCATTCTCCTCTCTCTCCCTCTCTGTTCCTCTCTCTCTCTCTTTGTGCTGACAATCATCAAATATACAGATATTTACAAACTCTTCAGATAAAAACACTTTTTTAATTGTAACATCAAATCAGACTAAATGTTTATTTTTTTTAGATTGATAAATATAAAAAACATATTTGTTAACTTTAAGAGTAAAGAGAGAAACTGTCTCTATTTCTTAATTGTAAATGGCACCAAATTGTATTCAAACTGAGCCACACTTATGGAGCTCCACAGTTCTTTTCCTGGTGTTTTGGTTGACATCTCTTGATTTTCCCATGTCACAGAAACAGGCTCTGTGTTTTGCCTTATATGCATCCACAGCTGTGCCACCAATTTACTCACATGGACTCTACTAACCTATCAGAAGCTTCTTCAGCTCAGAATGGAATCGTCTGGAGTTTTCTTAATTATTAACAATAAACTTAGTGTATATGTACTCCTACATTTGATGAAAGTGATAAAAATAGACAGCTCTGTCTCTCTTTATTCTGACATTTAACTAATTCAAAATATATTTCAATATTTATCTAAAACAAAAGTTTACTCTAAATTGATGTTGTACAGTAAAAATGTTTTATGTTTTCTCCCTAAAGTGTATGTAAATATCTGGTTACAAATGTGAATATCCTGCTGTGTACTGAAATCCCTCTTGTTTTGCATAGAAATATACTGAACAACATACAAAGCATAATATATAAAATAACATTTACCTGAGTTTTTTCTTTGAAAGAACCCTCTAATGTCCATTCTTATATTTCAGTACATAACTGAAACCAATTTAGTCAGGGAGGGTAAGAACTGAAAATATGAAATAAACACACGTAAGCTAAGACTCTAAAAAAAAATAGCATTTGTTCGGCTTTTCATTTCGCCATTTGTTGATTCACTTGAAGAGCAAGTAACGTAATATTGGTCAAGTGATCAGTTTGATATCAATCTTTCATGATTCACTGTCATATTTACATTATTTGTACAGTACGAATGATTTGCTTTGGTACCTGGTCAAACTTAAGCTCTCCTTAGTATGGCTGGCTCCGTTTCTCCAACAGCGCACTCACAGGCAGCAGCTGCCCCGCCCCCTCGCTCAGTCGCTTAGTGCCTGAGCTCGGATCATACCAATATCAGGGGGGATTCACGCACAGTCGTAAATTCCCACAGTGTGCACTATGTGCTTCGAATATTGTGTGTACTTTTTGTTTTATACAGTTGTCAGCCAGGCATCTAACTATGAAAAAATTACACTCCAAAAGACCCCGGGCTTCTGACAAAACAACCCGGGCTTAAGCCCAATAAGCCACCCCCACGCTCCGCCCCTGGTGTAAACCCCTGAAAATGACCAGTGAGGTCAGTGGACAAAGGTACAAAGCATTGCTCCAATATGTAAACCATGCAAGTAATGGAAAACAAAGGCCTCAAATATTACATTTAAACCAGCCGTCATGCAATTTACCTGGACTTTAGTATAACTGCAATTGAGAGCAACACCATTGACGTGGTCTATGAAGTGAAAAGTGCAGCATGTGACTCACAGAATCATGTGCTTGTTATTTTTGACCATTGCAAGATATGAAGTTGTTGTTTCGTTGTAAGCTTTGTGTTTGTTTTAAATGGTCTTTATTAATCAATTTAACAGAACCACTTTCAACTCCATGCTCTGATCAGACCCTAATAAAACTACAGAATGGTGTCTGTTTAAAAGTGGATACTCCAAAGATTATCCCCAGTCGAAAGAGAATTTTACATCCAGAGACTGAACTGCAGAAGATGTGACTTATTTTATACACAGGGTGATGGTAAATGAAGGTTAGATGTGGTGCGATTTCTGTGAAAATAAACAACATTTTTTTAAAAATGGAAGGAATAAAGGTGAATAGAACTGGCTTCAACCATTCTACTTGCTGTGTAAGAATAAATTCTCAACAATTCTCAAATGTACCAAAAGGTGGCACTCCAACAAAAGCAGTGAAATAATATTGGGTATTTTTAAACACAATAGGCCAAATCCTTGTTCATCAGAATCAGAATCAGAAATACTTTATTAATCCCGAAGGAAATTGTGGGTTACAGCAGGCAGCCCAGTAAATGGGGCATGTGCACTTACAAAGGAACCATCTGACCAGACATACTTTACAAAAACATCACATTGGGGAGACATGTCAGAGAGGTAGGCTGATAGGGAAAAAACAATGAAAATACACAACATGAGGTGAGAGGAGGAGAAAAAAAAACTCCACTGAGAATGAGCTCCTAATGGGAGAACAGTTTGAGAACAGAAAAAAAACACCCAAGCACAAAAAGCACATGACAGTCAATACACCACAGAAACACAACATAAGCAACAGGTGGGTAAAGTGTAAGAGAGAGCCGGTGTAGACAGCGCATCCGGTCCTGCAGCATGTCTGCGCCAATCCAGTCGACCTGCCATCTGGCCCGGGAGGGGACACGCATCGAAGGCGTTTGGAAAGGGAGGGGGATGAGTGTGTATCAGTGTATGTGTATGTGTATGCGTGTGTGTGTGTCCTGAGTTAGAGTATCCTTCGCCCAGCCAGGCTAAGTAAACAGTCTTCCAGCCGACCCAGGTGGACTTGGACTTATAATAGGAAGGAACAGTCTAAACACCGTCTGTTATCAGGGTGAGCCTTGAGACCACAGCTGGCGCAATATGGTAGCAATGAAATGATGGTAGTATTCCTTTAGTGCGAACAACTGCATGTCAGTTTCACAGCCGATCTAGCAGTCCGTCACTGGTCTCTCAATCTCCTGTTGGAGAGATTGTTCTTGGTGACCCACACAAGAAATACAGGTAGTGCTGTTCACTTAGTTCATCTGATCTGAATGCCCTGCTGCGCCAAACGCATTTGCATTGCCAAGAGAAACTCTTTGTAAGTTCCACTTGTTGAAGGGACTTCCGTTACTGATCTAACCTATCTTTAAATGTAACAGCCAATTGTAAATGAATATTCATACATGCCTCTAAAAGGAAAAGTAGAGTTCTGATGAGCATTTTTAACAGCAGATTTATTTATTTTTTTAGATGAAGCATTATTTCATGACAGCGTTGTTGTTGTTTTTGTTACTCACTAATGACAGGGTAAAATTGCAATTTTGTTGCATGCACTGTGTCACATTTAGTCTTTAGGTGTGAGCAAAATAAAAAATAAAACAAAACAATTGTCTACAAAAGTTTTTATAGACACTATACTGATTAAGTATGCAACATGGTCACAACTGTGAAGTGGGTAAAGGGTGTTAATCTATGCCACCACAGTTTTAAGGCATGTTATTTTATTTTCATTTATAACATGAAGAACAGCCCTTTATTTACTTCATTTATTACAATTTGTTGTTACATTGAAACACTGCATGCAACCTAAGTTCATGTTTCATTCCACATAAGATGAACAACACACAAAGCAGCACTGCTCTTCATTCAGCTTTTAGTGATGTGCCATGTCTTTGCAGGTACAGAGCACACTTGTGTTTGTGAATCATCTTTTTATCCAGATTAAATAGATACCTTGTTTTTAATTTATTTTTTCCATTTAAACTTTAGAGAAGCCTGAAGAAGACCACAGGTCTATCTTGGTGTTCAGAGGAGGCTCAGTGACGTTGACTTGCAACATATCCAACATAAATGCAAAACAAATCTCCTGGAGCAACGGCAGATCTGCTTTCCAATATTCCGTTGTGCTGAATCACACCTCTTCAAATTTTTCATTTTACAAACTGAAAATAAATCACGAGTTACCCAGTGAGATAATTATTTTTAGTGCTCAACCTGAGGATGAAGGACTTTATACATGTATCATAAGTGGCCTAGATGGACTACACAGCATTACATAGAATTTGACTGTGTGAGAACCTCAAACTTGGGTAGAATAAAAAAAACAGTTATAATGACTTCCAGTAAACAATAAGCAATTAAAATTAATTGGCTGCTTGTTTATGCAGAATCCATTTCATCAAAGTATTTTTTATATATACTCCCATCTGCAATTGGATTCCTTCTATGTGGGATCATGCTAGTTTTCTTCCTCTGCAGGGGAGTAAAAACTTTTAACTTTCTAATAAACGCATCAATGTGCTTTTTTTCTATCCTGCTGTTGAACTTTTGTCAGTATTTTTATCAGTGATCATTTTCTATTGTGTCTGCCTGCATATAAAGTGTTGCTTTACTCTAAACTACAATTATTTTATGTACATAAGGAAATATATGTCTAGGTTTTGAAACATCTGAAAATTGCATCAGATAAAAAAGAATAGTTAAATGCAACTTAGTTTGAGGAGCTCATACCATGCTGCTCACAGACCTGGATATTGGATACTGAAAAAAATTGTGTCTATGATGTCTTTAATACACGATTTAAAAAAATAAAATTCAAATTGCAAGATAATGTTAACAAATAAAATGTGTGGTTTTTTTTCAGGTAACAAAATAAAAGAAATCATACAATTTGTTCACTACTTCTGTCAGTACTGCAAACTAATGCTAACCTACAAGGGCTGAACCAGCCCTTTGTGCTTTTGATGAGGTATGTTTCTTCATGCAGTAGAAAAAACAGTTATCATGTTTGCATAATAGTTTCAAACAGCATTGGCATGTTAACGAGTTACAGCAAACACACCATATGCAAAGATTTTACTGTTGTGCTAAAACACCACAAATTCTCAAAATGTTTTGCATTTCATGTGGTCACTGTACGATTTAAAATCTCTTTATGAACCTACACTGATCTTATAATGTCCCTAAAACACCTCCACAGTACTAAGATGAGGGGTTTTATTACTGGTCACTGCATTTTCTCTGAAGAAAAATTATGATGAAGAAACGGACTCAAGGTCCAGTCTGCAGTGAGATGCCTTCTGAGTCAGAGGAGGGCAGAAGATCTCTGTCATCTCTAAAACTCTCTGTAACACTCTCACATGTCTCTGGTCTAATTTAATAATAATAATAATAATAATAATGGATACTTTATTGATCCCCATGGGGAAATTACTTGTTTTTCTCTGCATTTGACCCATTCACTCTGTGAAGCAGTGGGCAGCCCACTAAGCAGGCGCCCGGGGAGCAGTGTGTAGGGACGGTACCTTGCTCAGGGGTACCTCAGGGTAGCCGTTAAGTGGATTCGAACCGCCGACCTTCCGATCATGGGGCGACCACTTTACCTACTGAGCTATCCCTGCCCATAATTTCTCTCATGTTTTGTTTTTGCACTTTCTAGCTTTATAGTTGGAGCTCCATCAACCACAGGGTCGCACTGCTCATTGGAAAAATAACAAGCGGAGGAGTCAGTATATGGAGAACCTGAATTCAATCTATGATCACTTCTAAGCTGATGAACCATGCAGTTACACAGAGACATGGACATGCAGGAACTGCATGAGAACACATCAGAGGAAATGAAAGAGAGCTATTATAGCCTCTTTAGCTCAAGCATGCAGCTGTCTGTGAGCACAGCAGCTCCAGCATTTTTGACACTAAACTACAGTACGGAGTTTTTTCTCTCACATCTCTGATTTATCTGCAGCAGAAATTTTACTTGCATCCTGAATCATGTGTGTGAAATGTTCATAACTTTGTAGTATTCTAGTTTACTGTTCATATTTAAAATCCTCCACTCAGCTTCTGGTGCACCGATCAATGTGACTGTGAATCAGATGTTGCCATTGCCACCACTTTCATGTGAGTACCTAGTTAAGGTAAACCTGGGTTTACTTACCAAGCTGATATTTGATGTTGATCAGCTGATTTTTTTTCCATGAAAAAATAAATCACGAGTTACCTACAATTATTTTTAGCACTCAGCACAACTGATAAAAGTGGTCTACACAACGGTGTGTGCAATTTAACAGTGTCTGAATATCTCAAAAGTAGGTAGTGGCAATAAGCCGGATCAATCACTTCCAGTGAAGGTCAAGATAGAAATTTAAATTAATTTACTACTAATTTTATACAGAAACCTCTTCATAAAAGTATTTTCTACATATATTGAGCTATGACCATTTCATCTGTTACACCTGTGTTGTCTTTTGAGGTAGAGTTAAACAACAACATGTTTTGTTGTTGTTGTTGTTTTTCTTGTTATAAAAGAAATTTGATCATACCTGTGGCTCTCAGTAGCACATAATAATTAAGCACATGATTGACTAATTAAGATGAAGCGCAAGTTTAATTTAAAGTTCAAAGAGAACAAAGAGAACAGCATCTTGAGTTGTGTCCAGTATGACATGGGAGGAGATGTTAGAGGAACTTTGTCTTTACCCACGAAAAGTCCTTCAGTCTTATATATTTATAACCTCATATGAGCTTTCTGTACTTTGATTGGTAGGTGACCATATTTCCATTTCAGTTGTGTCTTCCTCCTTGTCTTATTTTGGTAGCTGTTTTTCTGTCTTGTGCTTAATTTTTGTACATATTGTCTAAATCTTTCTTTGATGGATTGCCTGAGTAAGCAGTATGATTCTTCACCTTATTCCCAGTGCTTCCAATCCGGTTGTTCAGTGATGACGCGACGAATCCTACTTCCGGGTCTAAAGTAGTCTGCGTTTAATATGGCTTTTGTGTTGTTAACATGTTTAATGCTATGTATTTTCTTCTATTTGATCTCAAAAAGCTCCTAAAACAGTCAGTGATCCCTGTTGACCTCCCTCGTCTTTTATTACCACTAATCATTTATTTAAGCTCAGTTTTTAAAACCTTAGGATGTAACTACAGCCCAGCCCATGCAACAGTATATGAATGACTAACCTCGTATTGTGGATGGATTATCTCAGTTGTTCTCCTGGCTGAAGTTTGGTCCTTTTACAGCATCCTGCCATGCGATTACATTTGTTTCTGACCACCGAGAACACTCACGTTAACTTTTATCGAGTGGAAAAAAAGTTAGCTTGTTTATATTATGCTAACATAGCTGTGTCGCTAGCGGTCACGTAGCACATCATTATATACCAGCTAGCCCAACTTCAGTAACCCTACAAGCGTCACTGCTGTTTAGTTTTCTGTCTTCATTTATGTTGGAAGTGATAACAGAGCTGTACGTTTTAATTTGTTTCCAAAACCCCGCAGTCAGGACATGCTATATTGTATTTAGATAGAAGCTAGCGAGCTAACTCCCTGCTAACTTCTAACTCCGTTAAATGTCATAAATTCCGTTTTCATGGATGCCTGGATGTTAAACTCAATTGTTACACCTGGTAGAGCAGAACGCTGATCATTTTATTAAAGATGAAAGACTTTAGACAGTTTTTCAACTCTCAGTAATGCCATAATGATCGTTTGATATATGGACCTGCAGCGGAGTTTAGACCCAGACACGGCTAGTGACGTCAGACTGAACAACCGGATAGTATTGCTAGAGTTCTGTGATAGAGTTAATGATAATACTAGTTATTGTAAACTTTACAAACCACCCAGCAGTATGTAAAGTCAAATTATAAAATACAAGTAAATAACAATTGCAGAACAGAATGTCAGTGTAATGAACACACACTTCGTTTTGACAAAGCGCACTGCTTAGGTAAATGATCTGAGTAGTTGTTCATCACTGAGCAATTTGTTAATATGTGTTTCGAGCCAAATAAATGACAGGGAGAGAGAGAGTGACGTCAGAACACGTCATACTATAACCTCCCGGGAGCGGACGGAGGGGGTCAGTCGTTGGGATGCGCATGCGCAGACAGAGCGTGCGAGCGGCGGGCCTTGACCTTTCGGGAAAAAAAACACTTTCTCACGGCCGGTGTTCCAGATCTACTGGCGTTTAGATCAACTGGCGTTGGTCGAACAGATGCGTGGCAGTCTTGCGTTTCAGGAGCTGCTACCGACAAACCAGCAAAAAAACACCAAATGCTGGGGCGATCGTGGCTCAAGAGTTGGGAGTTCGCCTTGTAATTGGAAGGTTGCCGGTTCGAGCCCCGGCTTGGACAGTCTCGGTCGTTGTGTCCTTGGGCAAGACACTTCACCCGTTGCCTACTGGTGGTGGTCAGAGGGCCCGGTGGCGCCAGTGTCCGGCAGCCTCGCCTCTGTCAGTGCGCCCCAGGGTGGCCGTGGCTACAATGTAGCTTGCCATCACCAGTGTGTGAATGTGTGTGTGAATGGGTGGATGACTGGATATGTAAAGCGCTTTGGGGTCCTTAGGACCAAGTAAAGCGCTATACAAATACAGACCATTTACAAATGAGAAATCAGACCAACCTGGTGTGGCATTTTGAATTCGTTAAAAGAGTAGGTCGTATATGGGCAATTTGAAAATGCTTTTATGTTTGAAAGCAAAATCAGAATGACTTGATATTGATATGGTAACACCGTGAGGTTGTATACTGTTGACCTAAAGTGAAATTATCCTGTGGAAACAGCAATTTTCATTTTTAGAGCATTTTGAAATCTTTAAAAGAGTAGGTCGTATCTTGGCAATTTGAAAAGTCTTTTATTTTGGAAGGCATAATCAGAATGACTTGATATTGATATGGTATCACTATGGGGTTGTATACTGTTGATCTAAGGTGGAATTACCCTGTGGAAACAGGAATTTTCCATTTTAGAGCACTTTGAAATCACTGAAAGGTAGGTCAATTGTGGACAATTTGAAAAGGCTTTTACTTTGGAAGGCAAAATCAGAATGACTTGATATTGATATGGTATCACTGTGGGGCTGTATACTGTTGATCTGGAGTGGAATTACCCTGTGGAAACAGCAATTTTCATTTTTAGAGCATTTTGAAATCACTGAAAGGTAGGTCCATTGTGGACAATTTAAAAAGTCTTTTATTTTGGAAGGCATAATCAGAATGACTTGATATTAATATGGTATCACTGTGGGGCTGTATACTGTTGATCTGGAGTGGAATTACCCTGTGGAAACAGGAAATTTCCATTTTAGAGCATTTTGAAATCACTGAAAGTTAGGTCAATTATGGACAATTTGAAAAGGCTTTTATTTTTGAGAGCAAAATCAGAATGACTTGATATTGATATGGTATCACTGTGGGGCTGTATACTGTTGATCTAAAGTGGACTTACCCTGTGGAAACAAGAATTTTTCATTTTAGAGCATTTTGAATCGTTAGAAGGTTAAGTCAAATATCGGCAATTTCAAAGGGCCATTACTATGAAAGGCAAAATCAGACTGACTTGATATTGATATGGTATCACTGTGAAAAAGACTGTGGTTGGAAAGTGTTGATATAAAGTTCAAATAGTATTTGGAAATACGACTTTTGCTTTTAAGAGCATTATTAAGTCATTGAAAGAGTAGTTCAAAAATGAAGATTCACAGGGCTTTTACTTTGAAATCCAAAATAAGATGGCCTTGATAGTGACAGGGCACAATTAGGGTACAAGGCTGTGTCATATAGATCTAACATTAGAGTTTGTAAAAAAAAAGAAAATAAAAGCCTAAATTATACATTATTATGTTCTTAATATATCTGTTAATTCACTCGAAATTGGCTTTTATTTTGAAATCCGGTTTCCACATCCATTCCCGTAATACTTTGAATACACAGGGAACGTAAAGCAAACTGGAGGCTGGCTTGACTGCAAGTCTCGAATTGGAGGCTGGCTTGACACCAGTGGAAAAAGTCAGAATAGCGAAAATAAACTCCACCTAAACTTGGTTCATATCTGACCCAGAGAGACTGCAGGTCATAACTTCTTACCTGAAGTTCAGTTCACACTTGGACCGGCGGCCGCCTCGGGTCTCTTTTCCTTCTGCGTCCCCTTTCCATCCTCCACCTGCTGGCCTCCACCACTTGCTAATGTTACTGAATCTGTGGAAGCTCCGCGATAGCCACCACACGAAGTAACGAGTAACGACCCTATCTAAATCCCAGTAACGACTAACGCATTCCTGATTTTGGAATAATAACTAGTTACAGTTTATGCAAGACCCACATTTGAGATTATCTTGTAGGTTATGATTTATCAAGGTTATTTCTGGAGTTTTAGGGTCCTGGAAAGCTTTGTCAAGCATATCTCTAATGTTTTTACCTCTCTAATCATTAGTGGTTCTTTAAAAATCCCTGGTAAGTTTGGATCACTTTGAAGGATATGCCAATGTTTTAAAATTATTTCTTTAATGTTCCTGGTGTTTGGTGTAAAGGTTGTGCAAAAGACAAGATTTAATTTAAGTTTTGGTTCTACCAGTCTGAGAAATAACCTCAACATCTGGTTTGGGATTTATGAGGAAGATTGTGTGCGAGAATATTTTGTTTTTGGTATTTAATTTTCTTTTAGATTGTACCTATTTATTAGATAAGATTGAAATGGATGAATTAAGAACTAGACACAGTTTTGGTGATTTGCATTGTAAAATGTCTGAATGGTTATTATGAAATAAACTAATTTTGTCTGAATGGTTTTGTCCACTATCTGTCTAGCTTAAGTGTTTATATTTTAATGGTTACATTTTATGTGGAGTGAATAAATAAAAGTATATTTACAAGTGGCCCCTAGAGACAAAGCACATACAAACTTCAAAACACGTAAAAACTCCAAAGCACGTACAAACCCCGAAGCATGTACAAACTCCAAAACACTAAAAACTCAGACGCACGTAAAAACTCAGAAACACGTAAAAAAATCCAAAACACGTACAAAACACAACAGAAGTGAGTGAGATGACCTGATGTGCAAAAATCATTGTTACTGTTAAAATAGGTCAGCTGTTCAAGAGTCTGATAGCAGTGGGGAAGAAGGAGTTGTTGAGTCGAGATGTTCTGGATTTCACACTTCTAAACCTTCGTCCTGAGGGCAGCAGTGTGATCAGTCGGGTGTGTGTGGGGTCTTTGAGGATGGAGGCAGCTCTCCTCTGGACTCGTCACTGGAAGATGCACAATATAATGTGAATGGAACCCGAGTTAGGCAAAAACTGTTATAGCGGCCATGTAGGTGAAACTCCTCCTGATCAGGACAAGGAATCTGATGCCAGTGCAGAAAATATATTGTCATATTATTATCAGTAGTAGTAGTAAACTACAATCATACAAGAACTTTTGGTACATGTCCCAAGTCCTTAGAAAAAGAAACAGAAAGCAATAATAATAATTAATAATAATAATAATAACATAACTTTTACACATAATGTTATGGTCACACACAATGGTCCAGTTAGGTTTAAGAGAAATTAGTAACACTGTTTTTTCATTGCAAGAATTACAGAAAAAACTATGGAAGCTATGAAAAAGGTGAATGCATGACTGAAAACACTGTGAGAAATGAAAATACAACGTTATTCTAACCTTTCCTCCAAGCTGTTTTTGTAAAGGTCCTTGTTCAGGCACCTGGTCTGGCTTTTTCTGCAAAAGTAAAACTGTGACCAGCGCTTTATTTCACATGTTTTATGAATGACACTAAACTTTGTTCTACAAACTAAGTTCTGATGGGATGCTATTTAAATTGTAAATAAAAACAGGATGCAAAAATTTCCACATCTCATAAACTCAGATTTTATTGACAGTAGAAAATTAAAAATGCAGGAGTGTTTAAATGAATATTTTACTTTTTCATTTAAAAAAACTCATTTTGAATTTGATGGTAGCAACGTATTTTAGAACAACTGGGATAGGGCCACAAGATGTGGCATATCTTCACTGTTGTTTATACTACAGTATACTATATATGGTACTAACAGGGTCTTGTGACAAAATGAATGTCATATGGCCAGATGGGTCAGTGGTTTGTGTTAATGAGTTTAGGTCTCACTTTAAATTACAAGACATTTTAAAACAATTCCAAGCAATCCGTACTTCAATAACATGATCTAAATAAAAGCTGACTAGATAACATGAATACCCTGATGGGATGTAATGAAGTCTTGGAGGACTGTAGCATTAATCAAGAAATTATAACCATCTGATTTTATACACATTTAAAAGCTAACCTAATCGGAATTATCCATTCTGTGATATTCCCTCACAAAACCTTAGTGGACAAAGCTCCAGGTAAACCATTGATTTAAGAATACTTTCTTGAAATGGCAATAACTTTGTTTGACGTCATAGTGCAGCCAAACAAAAAACAAAATAAACAAAAAAAACATTCAGTCAAATTCAAGCAAGTGGTAAAGGCACCTACTATTGCTAATTTCCTGCTCCATATAATGGATTGGATTTATATAGCGCTTTTCAAGGCACCCAAAGCGCTTTACAATACCACTATTCATTCACTCTCACATTCATACACTGGTGGAGGCAAGCTACAGTTGTAGCTGTGTACTGACAGAAGCGAGGCTGCCATATCGCGCCATCGGCCCCTCTGGCCAACACCAGTAGGCAAGTAGGGTAAAGTGTCTTGCCCAGGGACACAACGACCAGGACAGAGAGCCCAGGGATCGAACCGGCGACCTTCCGGTTACAGATTCCCAACTCCCTGAGCCACGGTCGCCCGTAATAGTTCTATACTTTGGCTCCACTCCACTAAGTCTGATTTACAGTTTCAGAGACTCTGTATTTTATCTAATACTGGGCGTTGCATTTCATCCTGACCCTGAAACAACATGTTTGTCCCTCTTCCCATCCCATATGGAAAAGATATATATAAATCTTATAAAGTTTGTATCTGTCTTGTGTGAAACTTGTATGAAAAGCATATAAGTGTGAAAACAGATATAAGATCCCTTGAAAAATTATATAATGAAACTTGTATGTTTTGGATACTTACTAAAACAATGTATGAAAGTAATGAGAAAGTGGCCACTTTTATGAGTAAATCATGTAAGCCTTATATGTGATTACTCATGAAAGTGGCCACTTTCATGAGTAATCACATATAAGTTTTTACTATTTCTTTTCCGTATGGGATAATGCAAACTTTCTTCTCATTGCCTGCTTCTTCTAAAAACAGGGATGTGAATGATTGAAACTGCCATGCTCGAAGCCAGAGATGTGCCCTTGAGCTGAAGAGGCTACAGTAGCGATGTCCTCCCTCTGATTGTGTTCCCTTGCAGTTCCTGCTTTGAAACAGAAAAATGTCCAAGTCTCGGTGTAACTGTGTATCTGGATGTCTCATCAGCTTAGAAGTGACCATAGATTGAATTCTGCAACTCTGTATATTGACTCCTCCATGTGTTATTTTTCAAATGAGCAGTGGTACCCTGTGGTTAAGAGAGACCCACATACAAAGACAAAAAATACAAATAAATATTAGGGGAGATTTTAAGATAGGAATTAAGGCAGAGATGTAAGAATGCTAAAGATACTGTAATAAAGATCTTATGACCTCTTCTGACTGAGGAGGAAATTGATCCTCGACTGGATCCTGATTCAGTGTCCTCATCATAAATTTTCTGTTGAGAAAAAGCAGTGACCATATTAATGCTGTCCAGCAGGTGCTTCAGTACTTTATTCTATGAGAGCTGGTTAGTAAAGGCACTGTACTTATTACAGTGTATAAGAAACACAAGACACCAGTCTCTTTGAAAAGTTGCTAATAGTGATAAGGATAATTATTTATAATTGTATTTTGATATTTAAGTAGAGGAATGAATTATAGATGTAATGTATGAAACCATGGTTTTAATTACACGCACCAACATGAAAATGTGAAAAAAAAAAAATGCGTGTCTATAAAGACAGTGGATTTAAATAGTTGCAAATACAGTATGATTACTGTTTGTCAGTTCTTCTAGTTTGTTTTGTATTTTGGTTACTGCAGTAATAGGGTTTAATTTTGTGATATTCTGAAAGGTCTTGATGCATGCTCAATTATCTAGGTAAGGAAATCCCAGAAAGTTGATCCTGTTCTTCTGGATCTAGTGTTTTCATTGGGACAAACATTTCATCACTCATCCAAATGACTTCTTCAGTCTGAACTGACTGCAGGTTTCCCCTTATAAACAGTACATTTGCACGATGACCAATACTAGCATCACTGGTTAACACTGGTCTGTCAAAAAATAAACAAAATAACTGATGTCTCTCAGTCTGGAACAGTTACAAAGTCATTTCTAAGGCTTTGGACTTCAGTGAACCACTGTGAGAGCCATTACATGCAAATGGAGAACACTTGGAACAGTGGTGAAGTTTCCCAGGAATGACCAACTTACCAAAATTACTCCAAGAGTTTTTTTGTTGCATTTTTTTGTTTTGTTTTTTGGTATTTTAAAATATGATGGCCAAAAGTAGTTAGGTTTAAGTATGAAAGTGTTAAGCCTTAAAATACCACATTGGTGTACTTTTGTGGTTGTAGAGTGAAAACAAGCAGGTTACCACAAAATAAAAATGGCTTCAGAGTCAGTGTATTAAAACTGCATCTAACTATTTTTATGCTAGTGCCATTTCCTCTTTGCACCTTCAACCCTATAGAGAAAAAAAGCCATGAACATGCTGGGTACACCTGTCAAACTTAGAACTAGTTTGCAGTACTTACAAAAATACCAACCAAACTATGCAATTACATTTTCTTTCTTTAATGGTCAAAAAAAGCATTTAGGTTTACTCAAACCTTTGATTATTTTGTAAACTAATAACTAATGAAACTAATAATTCAACTGGTTATGAAATAAAAGATTAATTTTAGTAATAAAATAACCTTCTGAGCTCAGTGAATTCTCTGGTGTGAGCATTCGGCCTGTGAAAACTAATGTAATGATTTTGTTATTGAACTGAATCGAAAGATATCAGTTCATTTAGACTTTATGAATCTGGATTAATCTGCAATGCAGCATATATTTTCTTTATTTGCATTACCTTGCAATTTAATATATGCAATTAAATTTAAATCTTCACTGTGATATGAGCCACAGAAATCAATGCTAATTTCCCTCTTTTTTTTCTTATTTGATGCACTCTTTCGATATTTGAACACCTGGACATAAACAAAATAAAGCTAAATGGTATGGTAAACATAAGAATAATCATCCAAGGAGACACAATAGAAAATGGCATGTCAGTTTTATGATCAAATCGGTCTCCCCAGCTGACAATAAATGTACAGCAGCACAAAGAAGAGCTACATTCTTTTAACCGTTATGAAGTTAAAAAGGTTTTACTCACCTGCAGAGGAAAACAGCCAACATGATGCCGCATAGAAGAAATCCAATTGCAGTTGACAGTATGGATAGAAAATACTTTGAAATGGATTCTGTAAAGCAGCATAGATGTAATTTTCATTGGTTATTGAAGATTTACTAAAAGTGATTGGGAGATGTTTTTGTTCTACCCACCTTTGGGCTTCTCAGACACAGTTAAATTCCACGTAATGCTGTGTAGGCCATCTGCGCCAGTTATGCTACATGTATAAAGTCCTTTATCCTCAGATTGAGCACTAAAAATAATTATCTCTGTAGGTAACTCGTGATTTATTTTCAGTTTATAAAATGAGAAATTTGAAAAGGTGCGATTCAGCACAATGGAATAGTGGAAAACAGATCTGTTGTTGGTCCATGAGATTTGCGTTGCATTTGGCTCAGATATGTTGCAAGTCATTGTCACAGAATCTCCTGTGAACACCATCATATTTCTGTGTCCTTTTTCAACAAACTCTATTGTTTAAAGGAAAAAAAAATTAGAAATGTATTTGTATTTGATCTGGATAAAAAGACATAAATATACTCTGTACCTGCAAAGACATGCCACACCACTAATAGCTGAGTGAAGAGCAGTGCTGCTTGGTTTAATTTCAACATCATGATCATCAGACTGAGACAGAAGCAGACTTGAACTTCACTTTGAGCTTCATTTGTATCTGAGGAGGAGCCACCAAAAAGGAAGTGGTCTGCTGCTGTTTTGCTGACTCAAAAGTCGTGAGTGTGTGTGTTTCATCTTTTGCAGAATAAAACAAGATGTTTTGTGGGAATAATGCATTCATTAGGTTAACAAGAAATTGTCACAATTTAAGTGATTCCCCCACTTGAAATTTAGTCACTCATGTTATAAACGGAAATATCAGATGCACACGATTAAAGGAGAAATTTTCTAGTGCAGTAAAACCACATCTGCATGGTTTATCACACTTTACCCACAAGAGAATTCATAGCTGTACAACATGTTGCATTCTTGATCATGTAACTCAGACCTTCCCAAAGTGTGGGGCCCACCCCCTGGAGGGGGGGACACTGCTAGCACTGGGCGCCCACACAAACGCAAAGCAGGAGATGAAGCATCGCTGAATATGTTTCCAAACCAACTTCATTCTAAGCCAAAGACTAGAAAATATGGTGAAGCATATCTTCCCTTTGGTTTCACCTGCACAAGTGCCGAGGTAGGTCTCCCCTGCAGATTTGGTTTTCCCTTCGTGGGGAGCAGCGCTGGGCTGTTCAAATCACAGACAAACAGTATCCCACATTCTTGATTTTTAGTTCACAAACACTTGTTGTAATGACTAACTACTCCTCACATTTTGGAGATGTTAGCTCTTTATACAGTAAAGTTACAGTGGGATACGAATAACATCAGGCTGATCCTGCCACAATTTGTCCCTCGGTTCTATGGTTCCCTTGAGAGGCATTTTTTGAAAAATGCATTGATAACAATGTTGAATATTATTACACAGGGGAAAAAAAACAACTACACTTAAAATAATCACACCTTTACGCCTCTGCTTTTTCAAAATGGAGGGACAGTAACTGCATCTGTATATGTAAACGTGTAAAACCTGAAGATCTGACTATCTGCCATTCTGCAATTCATCTCATGTAAACAATAACGTGGTGCACCGCATGACGTGAAAAAAGGCACATACCTTTAACGTTGCGTGACGAACTCTGTATTCCTTGTCCACACGTAAATGCAAAAATCTCAGTTTTCGGTGATTTGAAACGCCGTTTACGTGTGGACGAAACAGCTGCGTTTTCAAAAATAACCATGTAGGTGCAGACCTAGCATACAAGAGTTAGTAGTTTATTTTATAATTTATTGCAGTTTACTTGTATTTGCTTAAATGTTTGAGGTGTGAAATAATGCAAAAATCTGGACAAAGAGAGCAACTGTACTGGAGGAGGTAAACCCAAGATCATATAATGTGAAAACTGAAGTTTACTGTACACTCAAAAGACAATGGGATCATCGGAAGGACAGTGTGATGACAACAACAGTGTGATGACAACAACACACCACTTGAACCAACAACACCTGTGATCAGCACGCTCTATCAAGCCACCTGATAGACTAAACCTTTAAGCATATATATATATATATATATATATATAACTTTCTGCATTATTGTGTGTTCAGTAGTTTACACTGTCACAAATGTTTGTGATGTAATTCAAGCTATGCAATGTTAGGTATGTTTCCACAGTGTTGTTCAGCAGTTAACATCTAAAGAAAAGGGGATGTGTTGATAGGAGTTATGTGGGTTAGTTCAGCTTCACCACTAGGGGGGTGTCTAAACCAAATTGTGATATATACTGTGTCGATGAAGCAGCGGCGGGTTATGTTTACATGCATGGATGTGAGCCACGTTAAAATAAAGAAGCTTGCTCACTACTACTGATGTTTTATTAAAAACACGACAGGGGGGTCGGAGGGGCGCGAATATTTTTCTTGTAAAACAAAGGGGGGCCTAGCAATAAAAGTTTGGGAACCACTGATGTAACTGAACTTGTTATACCTGCCCTATCCTAATTTGGAATAAACATGGAATGGTGAAATAAAGACTTTCTTTACAAAGTTCTGATGTTTCACTGAAAAGCGTGATAACTTGCCCTCACTTAAGTATGAACAATGACTCAACAGTTTTAAAGAGAGGTTTATTCATTTATCATTCAGAACCTCATTGATAGACTATCCATCCATCCATCCATTTTCATCCGCTTTGTCCGGGGCCGGGTCGCGGGGGCAGCAGCCTAAGCAAAGAGGCCCAGACCTCCCTCTCCCCAGCCACCTCCTCCAGCTTATCCGGGGGAATACCAAGGCGTTCCCAGGCCAGCCGAGAGATATAATCTCTCCAGCGTGTCCTGGGTCTGCCCCGGGGCCTCCTCCCGGTGGGACATGCCTGGAACACCTCACCCAGGAGGCTCCCAGGGGGCATCCTTGTCAGATGCCCGAACCACCTCAGCTGGCTCCTTTCGATGTGGAGCAGCAGCTGCTCTACTCTGAGCCCCTCCCGGATGGCCGAACTTCTCACCCTATCTCTAAGGGAGAGGCCAGCCACCCTTCGGAGGAAGCTCATTTCTGCCGCTTGTATCCGCGATCTCGTTCTTTCGGTCACTACCCACAGCTCGTGGCCATAGGTGAGGGTAGGGACGTAGATCGACCGGTAAATTGAGAGCTTCGCTTTTGCACTCAGCTCCCTCTTCACCACGACGGACCGGTGCAGCGTCCGCATTACTGCAGCTGCAGCCCCAATCCGTCTGTCGATCTCCGGCTCCCTTCTCCCATCACTCGCGAACAAGACCCCGAGATACTTGAACTCCTCCACTTGGGGCAGGAACTCATCCCCGACCCGGAGTGGGCACTCCACCCTTTTCCGGCTGAGAACCATGGCCTCAGATTTGGAGGTGCTGATCCTCATTCCCGCTGCTTCACACTCGGCTGCGAACCGCTCCAGTGCGAGCTGGAGACCCTCACCTGATGAAGCCAACAGAACCACATCATCTGCAAAAATCAGAGATGAGATTCTGAGGCCACCAAAGCGAAAGCCCTCCGCCACTTGGCTGCGCCTAGAAATCCTGTCCATAAAAATTATGAACAGAACCGGAGACAAAGGGCAGCCCTGGCGGAGCCCATCACCCACCGGGAACGAGTCCGACTTATTGCCGGCAATGCGAACCAAGCTCTTGCAATGGTTGTATAGGGATCGAATGGCCCGTAGCAATGGGCCAGACACCCCATATTCCCGCAACACCTCCCACAGGACACCCCGAGGGACACGGTCGAATGCCTTCTCCAAGTCCACAAAACACATGTAGACTGGTTGGGCAAACTCCCATGCACCCTCAAGTATCCTGGAGAGGATAAAGAGCTGGTCCAGTGTTCCGCGACCAGGACGAAAACCGCATTGTTCCTCCTGTATCCGAGGTTCGACTAACGGACGAACTCTCCTTTCCAGCACCCTGGCATAGACTTTCCCAGGGAGGCTGAGGAGTGTGATCCCCCTGTAGTTGGAACACACCCTCCGGTCCCCTTTCTTGAAGATGGGGACCACCACCCCGGTCTGCCAGTCCACAGGTACTGCCCCTGATCTCCACGCAACATTGCAGAGGCGTGTCAACCAGGACAGCCCTACAACGTCCAGAGCCTTCAGGAACTCGGGGCGGACCTCATCAACACCAGGGGCTCTGCCACCAAGGAGTTGTTTAACTGCCTCAGTGACCTCGCCCCCGGAAATTGGCGGGTCATTCCCCTCATCCCCAGACTCTGCTTCCTCCTCGGAAGACGTGTCAGTGGGATTAAGGAGGTCCTCGAAGTATTCCTTCCACCGCCTGACAATTTTCTCAGTCGACGTCAGCAGCGCTCCGCCAGCACTATACACAGTGCAGGTAGAGCACCGCTTTCCCCTCCTGAGACGTCTGACGGTTTGCCAGAATCTCTTCGAGGCAGCCCGAAAGTCTTTTTCCATGGCCTCTCCGAACTCCTCCCACACCCGAGTTTTTGCTTCAGCCACTGCCCGAGCCGCATTCCGCTTGGCCTGTCGATACCTGTCGGCTGCCTCCGGAGTCCCACAGGCTAACCAAGCCCGATAGGACTCCTTCTTCAGCCTGGTGGCTCCCTTCACCTCTGGTGTCCACCATTTGGTTCGGGGATTACCACCACGGCAGGCACCAACCACCTTGCGGCCGCAGCTCAATGCAGCAGCTTCGGCAATGGAGACGCTGAACATGGTCCATTCGGACTCAATGTCCCCAGTCTCCCTCGGAATGCTGTTGAAGCTCTGCCGGAGGTGTGCGTTGAAGATCTCGCGGACTGGGGCCTCTGCTAGACGTTCCCAGGACACCCTCACTACGTGTTTAGGTGCACCAGGTCTGTCCAGCGTCTTCCCCCGCCACCTGATCCAACTCACCACCAGGTGGTGATCAGTTGACAGCTCAGCCCCTCTCTTTACCCGAGTGTCCAGAACATATGATCGCAGGTCTGCTGATACGATTACAAAATCGATCATCGACCTACGGCCTAGAGCATCCTGGTGCCACGTGCACTTATGGACACTCTTATGTTCGAACAGGGTGTTCGTTATGGCCAAACTGTGATTAGCACAGAAGTCCAATAACAGAGCACCACTCGGGTTCAGATCAGGGAGGCCGTTCCTCCCAATCACGCCCCTCCAGGTCTCGCTGTCGTTACCCACGTGAGCATTGAAGTCTCCCAGCAGGACAACAGAGTCTCCAGGTGGAGCACCCTCCAGCACCCCCCCCCCCCCCCCCCCCCCCCCCCCCCAGGGACTCTAAGAAGGCTGGGTACTCTGAACTGCCACTCGGCGCATAAGCGCAGATGACAGTCAGGACCCGTTCCCCGACCCTAAGGCGCAGGGAACAAACCCTCTCGTCCACCAGGAAAAACCCCAACGTACCGGCAGCAAGCCGAGGGGATATTAGGATACCCACCCCAGCCCGCCGCCTCTCACCAGGGGCAACTCCAGACTGAGACAGAGTCCAGCCCCTCTCCAGGAGACTGGTTCCAGAGCCCAAGCCATGTGTAGAGGTGAGCCTGACTATATCTAGTCGGTACCTCTCAACCTCACGCACTAACTCAGGCTCCTTCCCCACCAGAGAGGTGACATTCCATGTCCCTATTGCCAGTCTTGGCAGCCGGGGGTCAGTCCGCCAGGGCCTCCGCTCCTGGCCGCCACCCGGCACACAATGCACCCGACCCCTATGGCGCCTCCTGCGGGTGGTGGGCCTGCGGGAGGATGGGCCCATGTCTCCTCTTCGGGCTGTGCCCGGCCGGGCCCCATGGACTAAGGCCCGGCCACCAGACGCTCGCCCTCGGGCACCCTCCCCAGGCCTGGCTCCAGGGCGGGGCCCCGGTAACCCTATCCCGGGCAGGGTAAACTGTTCCCTCGATGTCCTTTTCATAAGGGTCTTATGAATCGCTCTTTGTCTGGTCCCTCACCCAGGGCCAATTTGCCATGGGAGACCCTACCAGGGGGCAAAAGCCCCCAGACAACATAGCCCCTGGGATCCCTGTGACACACAAACCCCTCCACCACGATAAGGTAGCGATTCAAGGAGGGGTGATAGACTATTAAAATAAATAAAATAATAAAAACCACAGTGAAATGCAATATTTCTCATTCTGTTTTTTTTCTTTTCTTTTTTTTAATAAACTAATGTACTCATGAATGCTTCATCCTGGATTATGTTTGCTTTTTGATCCTCATTGTACTGGACTTGAAATGTTTGCACTTTGAGGAGTTGCATGCAGTATTTTTTTATTTCCATATCAGGGATCAATTACATGGGCAGGTTTTAATGTTTACAGTTGGTGAGTCCTGTTTTGTATCTCTGAGTGCAAAAAGGAAGTCATTTGTGGTCCTCATTCTCACAATAGGCTGTTGCCTTGGCGATTATCAAAGTAAAATTGATTGCGACAAAATCTCATTGCTAAGGATCAGCCTCAGTGCTGTGATGTTTCCTCTCTCTGGGAGCGACAAATCTGGGAGCAGTGGGTGAGAAAGTCACAAACATTATGGTTAAAATAAGACTCGGAGAGACCAAGCTGAAAATATATCTTTTATATCAGTGGCATAGCTCAGAAAGGGACTTCTCTGATACACTCATGATCAAGCTTAATTAATTATATATTGTGAATCAATGGAAAATAAGCTAATTATAGACACAAACATATACACTATGCTTAAGATGCCATACTAATCACCACCAAAATATCTGAATGAATGAATGAATAAAGTGGCCATTTGTATAATATTGATAAAGAAGATTGTAGGACTGTATTATCCATTCATCCATCCATTCCACTTATTCTTATGAGAGTCGTGGGTGTATACTAAATAAGAATGTAGTATCAGGGATGGGACAAAAAATCAGCTAGTGACCGGCCCACCATGGTATTATGGGAAAAGCCATAAAGCCTTTATAATAAACTTAAACCTACACCATCCTTCCTATTCTGGTATTCTAAACAGTACTTAGCAAAAATATAAAACAAAGTAATTTATAATTACATATACTAACTAATAGGGTTGCCAAAAAAATAGGGAACCATCCCCCCCCCCCCCCCCCCCCCCCCCCCTGCCTCAAGATGCTTAACTGACAAAACCGATTTTAATTTAATGCATGTATAAAACAAATGCACAGAAATCTATTATTTTTCTCCAGTAATTGAATAGATTCAACATCTTTCTTCAACAGAATTGCAGACTGCACAGATACCTTCCCAAAGGAAAGAATACTATAACTTACAATAATGCATTTCTATACATTTTACATCAGATGAAAACTTTGGTTGTAAGATAATTATTTATTAAAAGCTAAAGACTTTAAATGAGAATAAGAAAGAAAAGTATTTCTTTGTGCAGCCATATGGCCTTTGGTTGCCTGCTCATCCCAGCTGGTTAAACCAGTGCCCTACTTTTAAACACCTTTAAACTAATATTTTCTTGGATTTAGTCCAAAAGGGTCCAAAGTTCTGTTGTTTTATTTTATTTCTGTTTTGTTTTCTAAAATAACATAAATTTACTCCAGCAGCATGTACACAGGCAGATGAGTGACAGAGCGGTGGTTGTAAGCAAACTCCCCTGTGGAGGTTATTATTTATTCGGGTGTGTAACTTAGGAGTTAACCCACTGAAAGACAAACTGTCATTGTATGATATGTTGAAACCTCCCTTTGTAAATGAAAGATAATCCTCAGAGTTTACACAAGACAATTTGTTGTGCGTGCTTCGCTTTCTTATTGGCAGGATTTAATCAGGAGCCACTAATGATGCAGTTCTCTTTGAATACATGTCAATGAAGCTAAACAGCTAAAATAATGACGTGCTTCTTATGCTTCTGCTTCTGAGATTTAAGAACATATATATATATATTTTTTCTCACTACAGCTATGGGACCCAGTTCACTGTTGATGATCTCATGAGCACATCCTATGGGACCTGAAGTTTGAATCACCTTGTTGTTGAATTGTGCTATACAAATAAACTTGCCTTGCCTTGCCTTGCCTATGTGAGTTTCTAATACACTTTTTATTATGTTTCTAATTTCTAGCTATCAGTTGGAAATTACTTACAGTCATGGAGATTATTGTGTAGAATACCATCAGTATTATGTTTATGTTTTAGGAGATAAATCAGCTTTAGTGTAAGAAAAACTAAATACTTTTTTAAAGCTCATTTACATTGTTTAGTGTTTTTTGGTGTTTGTTTTAAACAACAACAACAAAAAGATTTATTCCAAGCAGTTCATGTTAACATCACATTAAAAAGTGTGCTTTTTTGTTTCGAATCAGATAAACATCTGACAAAAATAGCTGGTTTAGTTAAACTGTTTGGTATTAAACGCTAGTAAAGTAATCCAATGAATGTGTCTGAATTTGCAATTTTGAAAAAAAGTTAGATCACCCCTCTTACTTTTCAAATTGACGTTCAGCTTTTGTTCAAAATATTTTTAAAGTGCATGAAGATTCCTAAAGTGACTGATAATAAAACATATTTTAAAATGTCTGTTTTGCCTTTTCTTGTATTAGAAAATGTAACTGCAACTGCAACACCTAAGAAAGCATTGAAAATCATTACCTCAAAAGAATGAAGCACCCTCAAGTAAATAACTTTGTTAATTAATAATTGATTTGTTAATTTTTTTGACTTCATGTTTAAGGAAATAATAACCTGTTAAATTAAATACATAAATGAAAATTATTTTTTGTGATCTTTCATTATGCAATCAAAGCAATATCATCAACATCATATGACCACCTTAACCTGAATGTAGGAAATAAACCACGCAAAATTTGTGGGAAAGTGTCTGAATCCTAAAAAAAAGAATACATAAATAAACACATTATAAACAGTAGTTTTAATAATATTTGATGAATGAATGGATTTTGTCCTTTAATAATATTATTATAATCACAGATTTATCTCATTTTAAGATTACTGTTGAAATACCGTTTTGTTTTGTTTTTTTAATTATATCTTATTTGGAATGGACAAGAAAAATCCATCAACCTAGCAATATATGAATAACATGAAAACAGAGTCCCTCCAGGTTTTTAGAGTTAAGTCCAGGACAGCAAATGATATGATATTCAATGACTCATATAACATAAGGATAGAACACATTATATGGAGAAAAGTCTGCAAACTTTGTGTCATCATATTGAAATTATAACATAGTT
The DNA here is from genome assembly GCF_041146795.1 of Maylandia zebra. Lineage (NCBI taxonomy): Eukaryota > Metazoa > Chordata > Actinopteri > Cichliformes > Cichlidae > Maylandia > Maylandia zebra. The sequence goes on along the minus strand of NC_135182.1, from coordinate 17,599,798 downwards.
TAACTTAAAAGTATTCAGAAGTAATTTCAGCTTGGTGGAATGATGTTGTTATGTCCGCTCAGTCATAGAAACAGGTTTCAGCGCAGAGTTGCATTCATGACTGCGACATCAGAATATCTCTCCTTTTATCTTGGGGTGACTGTGTAAGCATGTACTCGTCTCCTTGAAACAAATTGTCAGTTTCAAAAGAAACAACAAAAAATGAAAATCAAGTAGGAAAACCCTACATTTATAAAATTCACACAGTACTCTAGAGGGCATTTTTTGGTAGTGTTCTAATGTCCTATTTTCTGGAAGGGAGCATGAGGTTGCTTCTGTTTCCTCAGTCACATTAACCCCCAAAAAATGCAGCCCAAACAGCTGATAAGTTTACACACTGTTGGGGTTCTTTTTATCTAAGGCAAGAGAGGGTCTCAGTCCCAATCCAAATTTTCACTCATTTACTGCCTCAAGCAGTTAAAAAAAATTATGTATATGGATTTCTTTCCCATTAAAAAAAACACAGTCTGCAGGAGTTTGCTGTAGCCAATTTCCGGAAGACACGTAGCCCTAATTTGGCAGTAAAAAAATATATAAACAAGAATGTGCTTCTCTCTGATTGGTCAAAAAACCATTGGGGAGGGCCATAGTTTAGATTTAAGCCCCCTGTATTGGCGCACAGGTTGATCCTAACCTCTTGGCGCTCTTCTTCTACTCCATTGGGTGCAGCTTCACTGTCTGACTATCTCTTCTTACGCACACACACACACACACACTGGCTTGCCTCTCCTTTACATGTTATCTAGTTTCGTACAGCAGAGGCATATGCCTGAGGCAGCTGTTGAGAGCTATCGAGCTATTGTTTGTTTGACCTCATCCTGGTTCACTCCCACATTCCTGCAGACAGGAAGTTTTAGGTAGTGAACTATTGCTGTACATTTGCATTAGCAGAAGTAGACAATGAAAGTAGGAAATACCCGCAAACTGGCATTTCTCGTTATACAACGTCAACAAAGCAAATGAATAATGCTTTGTGAACAGACCAGTTTCTGTCTTCAGAACAGTGTGTATGTCTATTAACTCTCAACAACGTTCCTGCATATGAGTTGTTTAGAAGTCATCAATACATTTTAGCTACAGATAATAATGTGGATTATACAGTGATACATTCACATTATGCCATAACATTGTGATACCTAGACTGTCTGTTAAATGGCTGTTTACAAACTGACATGGAGCAGTGTAATACTTAATGTTGCTCTTAACTACTTAATATAATACTTAGATAAAGGATCTTGTTCCTCGAACCAGTAATCATACAGGTGTGTATTGGTGTTACGCAAGAGCCTTCCAAGCTGGTCAAAAGTTAAATAAATAGACAATTAATGTGAGCACCCTACAGCAACTTTCAGTCAAAAAAGTTGATATTTATATGTATCACAAAATTGGAAATATATTTTTTTTGTACACATGTGTAATTTAGTTACACTCAAGATCAGAAAAGGCAAACAGGTATTCACGAAGCCTTAGGACGGTTAGGAGTCTTTCGCAGGCAAAACAAAGGTGTGGAGAAAAAAAAGGTGTGGCTGCCTCACAGGTAAGAGACGTCACACAATGCCATGGTTACTCGCTCAGCCTTAGAACAGTCATAGGATGGGCTGTTAATCCCTGGAAAGCTTTAACACTGCTTGGTGTCTGCTCTAGTCTGTCCCTGTGAAACAAAATGCCAGCGTTGACATGAATTTTTCAGCGAAACAACATCTCCTCAGTTTTTTCTTTGTATAACTGGACAAGGGGAAAAGCTTACATTTTTAGAAAACTGAATGTTAACATCCAATGAAGGTATGTAACCTTTTTAAATGCATTTTTGTCTCTCAAATAAGGGAGTAGGAAAGCAAACGGTCACTAGTTGAGAGATATTTCTATAGAAAATTTGAATAAATATGAAGCTAAAATATTACTTTAAGGTTTTATCCATTTAATGATTCTGAGGGATCCTGAGGGATCATTAAACTGATAAAACAGCCCGTGTGAGGTAATGGCACTCTAATAACTTGCATTTAATAATTGGATGAATTGATTTGTTTGAAAGCAAAACCACTGACAGAAAGATATCTCAATACCTTATCTCTCCTCTTAGCCAAGAAATGGTGGAAGGTGTGAAACCAGCAGAGGATGGGAGGTGGTGCAAGTTTTCCCGGAACAAGTATTTCGTCTTTATTCTGGTATTTGCAGGTCTGTTCCTGATTTACAACAGAAATACAATAATACCAGATGAAAACCCAAAAAAGTGGATGCAAAATCAATCAGCAAATTTGTTGAATTTCTTCAGTGGTCAGAGACTAAACATATCCTCACTAAACACTACAACTAATGACAACTCCACTTCTCAAAATACAACTGTACCACCAACACCTGTTCCTTACGTGTCTCCTGGACCATATTTAGTTGAATACCCCCATGACTACCAGTACATCATAAATGAGCCACAGAAATGTGAACAGGAGAACCCATTTGTGGTTCTGATCGTTCCTGTGGCCCCAAACAATAGGCAACACCGTGACATCATCCGCAAAACCTGGGGGAGTGAAAGTCTTGTCCAGGACAAAGTGGTGAGGCTGTTCTTTTTACTGGGGCTGCACACCGGGGAGGAGGTGGAGCAGGTCCAACAGCAAGTACTTCAGGAGAGCAAAGAGCATCACGACCTGATCCAGAGCAACTTTGTGGACTGCTACAAGAATCTCACCATTAAGACCATGGTGATGCTGGAGTGGCTAACTGCACACTGCTCCAGCCCCTCTTATGCTATGAAGATTGATTCAGACATGTTTCTGAATGTACATAATCTTGTCAGTATGCTCTTGAATGCTCAAAAAGCAAACTATATGACTGGGCTTGTGGCAAGTGGCGGTACAGTACTGCGAGATCCAAGCTCTAAGTGGTACCTACCTCATGACATTTATGCTCCACCACAGTACCCCCGCTATGCTCTGGGCCTGGGCTACATTTTGTCTTTAGACCTCCCAAAAAAGCTCGTTGAGGCATCCAGACATGTTAAAGCAGTTTACATTGAGGATGTGTATTTAGGGTTGTTAATGCAGCACCTGGGCATTCCTCGCACTGACTCCCCAAACTGGTATTACTTCCATGTATTTCCTTTGCCATATAATCGATGTGCCTTCTCCAGGATAGTAGCCACCACAACTGATCCAAACACTAACCGTGAGCAGATTTGGAATGACTTTAAAAACCCAGGCCCATACTGCTAACCATAAACTGAAAAAATAAAATAAAAATGCAACATGAAACAACAGGGCAGACTTTCCATGACTCTTTAAAAAAATATGTATTTTTATATTCACATATAGGCTATTATGATACTCATGTAAAATCCCCTAATCTCAAATTTTATTGAAACTGAACTAGTATTGTTCCACTGTATATTTAAACTACACAGTTTATGTAGTTTATTATTTAAAGAGTGACATTTTACATATCTGAGTCTTTGTTAATTAAGTTTAAAAACTGTCAAAGTGAAAACGTGCAGTCACACCCGTTCTTAACACTACAAAACGTGCAGTCACACCCGTTCTTAACACTACAAAACATGATCCCTGACTGTGTTCTCAAGTTACAGTCCTCTCTGTGTTCACAGTTTCTGGGAAATGCAAGGTACACAGAAACAGATATCCTTAAGCATATTGACCTTACAGTGTATTAAATGGATATTTTGCAACAGGTCAGTGTATGATAGAATTTATTTCTCACTGCGATTAAGAAGTTGAGAATTTTCCAAGGTGCATGAATAACATTATAAACAACCTCTACCTTTGACGTCTGTTGCATATGTCCTATCAAACGGTACCCATGCATCAATTATGGAAATATACATAACATAGGGAGTGAAATATATTTATCCCTGTGGCCCTAATTTTTAATTACTTTTTAAACTTTAGTGTAGAAAATTATTTCAAACATGAGATTTCTGTTGATGTGTGTAGAAAATAGTTTAAGGCTTGAAGGATGTTCTTCTTGCTTTACTCCTTCTGTTCATGTTCTAGGCCTCATCTTTACTTACCATACTGTATATATAGAGGAAGTGATGTCTTCCAAAAATCCCCTTTTTTTAACGCCTGTCTGAATGTTTCTTGCACTAAAAGACAGGCTAATATCAACCAGGTCACCACTGACATATCTAGAGTTTTTGTTTTAAAGGTTTTGTTTTATGTTTAATAAATAAACTGTCAGAAATTCCACTTACATTTTTATAAACTTTTGGATATTTAGTGATACGAATAGGATAAAACATTAAAAAACGACTGCTGCCTACACTTACCTTGGATGTTTTGAAATGTTTTTTGCACCTGGGCTAAAGACCGCTTGTGGTTCTGTACAGTAAATACAATTTTTTTTGTCAAAAGTATTTTTATTGAATTATAATATATAATTAGAATATAACTTTAACAGGTACATTATGAATACATTCCATGTGTAAATATGGTTTTATTATTATTATTATTTTTAAAGGTTACAGGGCAATATTAGTTTAAAGTAACTTCTATGAAAACAGGGTTTTTTTCTGTTATTACCACTTAGTTCCAGGCCTCGAGGGCCGGTGTCCTGCAGGTTTTAGATCTCACCTTGGGTCAACACACCTGAATCACATCATTAGTTCATTACCAGGCCTCTGGAGAACTGCAGGACATGTTGAGGAGCTAATTTAGCCATTTAAATCAGCTGTCTTGGTTCAAGGACAAATCTAAAACCTGCAGGAACACCGGCCCTCGAGGCCTGGAGTTGCCCACCCCTGAGTTAGACAAATATTTACAACTGCTGACTATTACATTAGGCTCTTCTGAATATCTGTCTACATTATGCATGCGTGACCAATAACTGCTTAATGTATTTTAAAGTAAAGCTGTACATGAAGGTACTGAATAGATCTTCTTATTTACATTTACAATTCTGACATGTGAAGTGTGTAACAGTGAAAATCTTAGAAAGGTTAAATGCAGACACTTTGTGGCTATTTTGTACGCCACAATTAAACAACGGGATGAAATGGAACGAGTTGAACCTGTATGTCGACTGATTTGTGTGTGCAATAAATAGCTGATACAGCTAAGTTTTAGGAAATGTGTCTGTTATGTGTTTTTTTTTTTTACATGTATGTGTGTACTTTCATGGCTCTTTGATCATCCACTTACCTTTCATCTGGAACTCAGTTATGTTTTTGTAAAATTTGCCAACAGCTGTTAAAAATATCTCTTTTCATTTTAAATAGAACAAGACTTAATTGATTAATATGGCAATGTTATCTACAGACACCCACAGTAAGTTAACCTTGTAACTTAGTTGCAGCAGGTCATACAATATTACAGTTGTGGTTAGCTTGTTCTCCTTAGACATTTCCACAGATGAAATCCAGAAACAGCTGTGAGAATTGGCTCAGAAAAATACACGGAGGTGTATTTTCTCATATGTAGCACACAGCAGGATACAGTTAAGTTAATACAAGTTTTCACAACCACTGACAAGGACCTTGTACTTTTGATTATCAGCTTCCAGCAAACTAAGTTGGGGGAATGGGAATGGTATTCTGTAATGTACATGCGTGTTAAATTTAACTTTTAAAATAAAAACAGAAGATTTGCTCCTTCGTAGGGTCTCCCAAGGGAAAATGGTCCTGTGTAAGGGGCCCGGCAAAGCGTTTTAGAGATGAGAGAAAGATCAAGGGAACATTTAATCATTGTAGGGGCTCACCATGGAGCCAGGCCTTTTCTCTCTGCTTCATTATGTATCAGTGGTTATTGGGGGACCACGACACTGCTTCGAACTTACAGGTCAACTATGTACAGACAGTTTTCACAGTGTTTCACACACAGATTTTTCATCCATCTCCTCTGCTCTCCTTCCTTTTTTTGCTCAACGTCACAGGTCCCACCATTCTATTAAGATCAAATTGGAAGTGATGACTTGCAGCTGTGGCAGCCAGACTCTCCTGACTCCAACCCTGAACCCTCTGCTTCACCTCTCCCCTGCAGTTGAGCCGCAAGCCACACCCGGTCACCACACTCTGCTTTGTGGACTTTTCTTTCTTTCCCCTCTTTCTGTAAGGCCATTTCTTTGTTTTTGTCTTTGTCTTTGTCTGCTTGTATTTTGCCAAATGGGTCATTGTAACCCTGGGCCAATGGAAGAAAAGATTCTACTCCCTGTAGTAAAACAGTCAACTCAGTAAACTCTGTTTCACTGAACTCTGCTTTTCTCCTGAGTATATTTTTTATTGGATAAATATATAACACATTTCACCAAAACGTTAGGGAAGGCATTTTTACAATGAGCCAACACTGCTTCCATGGGGTAAAACCCGAGATTACAACATTGACTTAACTTGATTAGATAACCAGTACTTCTTGTTCTTTCATTTACCAGTTTGCATGCGTAATCAACACAGCACAGATTTCCAGACTCTTCTACTTTCATCCTTTGCCGTGCAACAGATTTGTGGACTTAGAATGATTTAGACCCCACTCCTACAAAACTGCTCAAAAAAGTCCTGCCGTTGATTGATGGTTCAATCTTAAATATGATCAAGCTATCTCTAATAATCAGCTATGTACTGCAGACCTTCAAGCTGGCAGTAGTTAAACCATTTCTTTAAAAAAAAAAAAAAAATCTCTGGACTATTAAAACCCAATTCTTTGATCACCATGATAGAACAGAGAAAACCCGACTCAGAGTGGTCAAAACATTTATATTTCTTTATTCAATCATCTTCTGGAAGAGAGAGCCCTGCACAGCCCCAAAAACCAGTTGAAGAAACTCTAACATTAGAATTTAAAAATGTGTCTCATATAGGTGTTATTTTGGTCCTAAGAATATATTTATTACATGACAGAACCCAGCTGTCTTAACTAATAATAGGACAATCTCCAACCTTCCTTTCACATCCAAAATTCTTGAAAGAGTAGTTGTCAAACAGCTAACAGATCATCTGCAGGGAAATGGCTTATTTAAAGAGTTTAAGTCAGGTTTCAGAGCTCATCACAGCACAGAAACAGCTTTAGTGAAGGTTAAAAATGATCTTCTTATGGCCTCTGACAGTGGACTCATCTCTGTGCTTGTCCTGCTTGATATAGTGCAGATTAGATTAGAGATATCCTGTCTCAGAGTGACGCTGAAAAACTAGTTCATGCATTTATTACTTCCAGGCTGAACTACTGTAATTCATTATTATCAGGATGTCCTTAAAACCCCATGAAAAGCCTTCAGTTAATCCAAAATGCTGCAGCAAGAGTTACTGACAGGGACTAGAAAGAGAGAGCATATTTCTCCTGTATTGTGTTTCCTTCATTGGCTCCCGGCTGAATCCAGAATTGAATTCATAATCATGCTCCTCACATACAAGGTAATAAATAATCAGGCCCCATCTTATCTTAATGACCTTGTAGTACAACATCACCCTATTAAAGCACTTCACTCTCACACTGTGGGCTTACTTGTTGTTCCTAGAACCTTCAGTTCTCAGGCCTTCAGTTAGGAGCCTTCAGTTTGTGTGGATGAGGACACTAGGCCCAATTTCCGCCTGAGCATAGAGTCTCTGAACGTGCTGCTGAATCTCCTTAACCAGGATCGGAGACATATAGTTGGGGTGCCACAATTGAGGTCCTTGTTTTTGCATTCTGGCTGGCAAGTGAAGCATCCTACAGAGTCTTTTCCAGGGTGTTTGCAATATCCCATTCCACTGTCCACCGCATGGACAGTGGAATGGCAATTCATACTTGTTATCAATCTCGGGCTCTCTTCCACAGCATGTCTTTTATCCCTTCTTCCTTCTCTCACCCCGACTGGTCACTGCAGATGGCCGCCCCTCCCTGAGCCTGGTTCTGCCGGAGGTTTCTTCCTCTTAAAAAAGGAGTTTTTCCTTCCCACTGTCACCAAAGTGCTTGGTCATATGGGGTCATGTCATTATTGGGGTTTTTTTCAGTATGTATTATTGTAGGGACTACCTTACAATATAAAGGACCTTGAGGCGACTTTTGTTGTGATTTGGCACTGTATAAATAAAATTGAATTAAATGGAACTAAATACGTACATTGGATTTCTATCATTTCTTTTTGTTGTCAGTACATCACTGGAGTTTCGTACAGCTAAACCAAATAACTAATTTAACTGATCAATAACTTGAGAATGAAATCCAGTTGAAAAGATACAACAGACACACATGCATGTCTCGCCTGGTGAATAATTGCTGAGTTGATGAAGAGCAGAAGCAAACAGAAGAAACTAAACCTCGTCTCAGAGTATCAGTGTGTGAGTCATCACCAGGCTAACAGCTGAGGTCAATAATTACTACCTCTGTAAGTGTGTCTGTGAAGGTTCTCAGTCATCCAGGTCATCGTAGTCAAAGGAGCTTGCAAACAAAAGCGTCTGGACTTCTTTAAGTTGCTTGAAGACATTTCACCTCTCATCTGAGAAGCTTCTTCAGTTCTAAGGTCAAATGGTGGAGAGTCCCAGATTTAAACCTAGTGGGAGTAACCCCCCACAGAGGGACAAAAGGACCCCCTGATGATCCTCTAATTGCTTGAGCCAAGGTGTGAAACTGGGTGTGGGTCCAATCAGCCAGGGTTTCGGATGAGCTCATTGTGAAACCTGGCCCCACCTTATCATCAGGATGTGAGTGGGCGTTAAGGTGTCTGGGAAGGGATCTCAAAACTGGATTATAGATGGCAGACAGTTGGTGTCGTAAACCCCCGCCTCTGTTCAAAGATGGTCGCTCACAGTGGACATAGATGGCTTCTTTCACTCCTCTTTCAAACCATCTGTCCTCTCTGTCCAAAATGTCAACATTGGCATCCTCGAAAGAGTGTCCTTTATCTTTAAGATGCAGATGGACTGCTGAGTCTTGTCCTGTGGAGGTGGCTCTTCTATGCCACCACTGTTCTATATATAGAACAGACCTGAACTTCATCTTCGGCTTTTTTGCATCGAGGAGGAGCTGCTGAAAAAAAAGGAAGTGGTTAGTTGCTCTGTTGCTAAGCAGATAACTAACGTTTACATGTAGGTGATTGACCTTAACTATAAATAATAATGTATGTGGAAGTAGCATAGACAATGTTTCATGTCAACACACTTCGTTGTTTTTTTATTACATTTTAAAAAAATTAAATCAACTGGGAATACATTTAGAGTATATATAATTTTTTCAGATGCACATTGTAAAGATGCAGGGACATTTTGCAGATTCAATGATTCTTGTGCTGTTCATTAAAAATCTGGGCGTTATAATGATTTTTCTTATGTTGCTCAGTTTGCAACACAGCCAGTAATTCTTGCACTTATTCTGCCTCATGACATTTTTACTACAAACTTCCACTTTAACTTGGCCATTGTTGATTCATAAAAGTATCGAGACTTGTAAAAAAAGAAAAAGAAAAAGAAAGCTGCTGTTAAAAATAGTATTTTGAGGCATCGCCGTCCATTTTTTTCCACTTATCCAATGTAGGGGTTCAATTTTTGACCTGTGACATAAGAAAACAATTTATCTATCCACCTCGTGTGCAGAGCAAAGGTCCATGCACCACAAAGAGCCACACACATGGTCTTACCGCCTTAACTAAAAGGAAAAGCATCAACAGGAAATTCACATATTTCAAAGGTGTCAGAGTCAAATTTCACATAATTGTTACACTTTAAACATTATAGTCATTTAAACATTATAAACATTATACAGCTATATTGAACATCACATCACAAACATCACTTTTTTCCTCTTTAGAAGGTGAAGTATTGTTTATTAATACTTCTACAGCCAAAATCTCTTCGTAGCAAATCAACTGGACAAGAAGCCTCTTGGATCAGAGGAGAATCGGCTTGGAGACATTTAAAGAAGTCCACTTGATTTCTTTCAATTTACTTAAACTATTGTGATGTATTTTTTTCCTTCAAAATCTAAGAAGGGGAGATGCATTTAGGCACTGCCTTCCACCCCCTGACGCCCCCATCATGCTTCTGACTTCTTACATGAACTTCCAATAGACCAGGTATGAACAGTGCCTGAGTGAAGAACTTGCAAGTTCCTTGTTCTCACGGTTCCTCTGTAGAGGGTTTCCCAAAGGATGGGGGCTGGCAGGGGCGTCAACGGGTCACAGCCCCCCCCCCCCCCCCCCCCCCCCCCTCTGGGAGAGACCCTGTCGACTGAGATGTTGAGAGGAGGCTTTACCTCAATCCTACTATTAGTTGGTACCAAATCACGTTTTTTAGTTGTAACACCTTCTTTTGCACACACAGTGTCGCACTTTGTTGAATAGTGCTGAATTTATTAATTACTACTCCTTGGCTGTATCCCAATTCAGGGTCTGCAGCCTTAAAGTACGCAGCCTCAATGGTCCTCAAGGGCCGTGTACTCAAAGACCGCTAAGGCCGGAAGTCCGAGGCTTGTGAAATGGGACGGTCTAGCCTCCGTCGCGCTGCCCAGGTTGCCTAGCAACCATGATAGCTGGAAACGTGTGGTTGACAGAAATGAAGGAGAACATTTGTTCATTTGTTTCTACATGAGCTTTGTGTGATTTAATAAGTATCTGAGGCTGAGACCACGGGACTGTAAAACATGATTGTTGGCCTTCATTTCTGTACTGAACAGTCATTTTAAGATTAGTTAGTAAATAACAATTAGTTAATGTTGTTCATGAGACTAAAGTCAGTGTAACTATGATATATGGCCAGGTACACTGGTACAGCACATGTGAGTGAAATACATATGAGTGAACTGTGCCAAACACTGAGCTTCAGTAAAGATTCAAGTTGCAGTTATTTATATTTCCCATCACCTTAAATCTTCATTCAAAGACAAGTATCTTTGACATTGTATATATAGATGTATTATATTTAAGAGACAAATATTGTTCTTTTAATATGTTGGCATTACTAAATTTGGCTCAATGCTTACATATGTATGAAAAGAAAATGTACAAGCTGCGATAACTGTGTCTGATAAAATGAAGAGTAGACTGATATATGAAATATTCCTTTATTGGGTGAGAAAATCAGACCATGTCATAACTGCTTTAAGTCATACAGAATAGATATCAGAGCCTTAAACAGGCTGACTTCTGCTGAATGGGTAAAACTGGGTACAAAGTATACAAACATATAACATCCTTATAGAATATGATGTAACACTATAGATCAACTTACCTCAGAATATATAAAGCATATAAAAAATTACAGCAATATGATGCAACAAACACAGCAGTGCTACTAATCCAAAATACTCAAAGCTTCATAGAACTGGAACAAACATTTATTTTTAGCTCCATTCTGCTGCTGATACATACTTTAGGTTTCTGAACATTAAACTTGTTGCTGCCTTTCATAGTGTGTAACTTGAAGGCCCTGAGTACTTTCTCCCACACTGAAAACACTGGGATGATAACATTATTTGAACATTACCTAATAAGACTGATTCAGGACAGACAATTAGTTATGTTAACCTTTTCTAGCAGTCCTTCACAAACAGGGAACAGTCTGTCTATTCTCTCCATCTGTCAGCTGCTGCTGGCTCTTCCTCCTCCTCTTCCTCACACATTGCTGAGTTTGTCCTGGTGGATCATCAGGGGTGCAAAGCCTCACAGATGATGTGCAGCAGTGGGTCCCTCAGTCTGTCCTCACTCGGGACACTTGCAGTTGTCACACATGGAAATCAAATGTGTGATAAGCTGCAGGATTCAAACACAAGTGTAACTTATAAACACATGTTCATACTTTTATTACACAATCAGAGAGAAAGAAACAGAGAGAGAGTGCAGGAC